>NC_073697.1:42220000-44620000 GCF_023634085.1 Falco cherrug | reverse complement strand
GGGCTATCAAGCACTGGAGAAGGTTTCCAACCTAAACTACTCTATGACTCCAAGTGCTGGCCTGGCCTGAGCAGTACTGGGGTTTTTGGTGCTGGAGCACTCTTGCCACTAGCCCTAGGGTGCACTGTCAGCACAGGGCTTGCAAAACTGCAGAAGCGGTTTTCTGCAGAGCAGGTGAGGTGAAGGAACCTGCTGCAGGGAGGGTCGATTTACTGAAGCAAAATGCATGTTAGCAGCAGGCAAAAGGATTTCTTCTTGCAAACTGGCAAAGTGCAGTTCTTGTTCTGCAAGTGTTTTCCTGGTGACTCAGGGTGATTGGTGGGTTGGGGAGGCAGAAGGGAAAGCATTAAAAAAAAGGGTTCCTGTCTGCTCTAGAAAGTAGTTAACTCTAAAGCTATACATATCTGCACTGCTGTTTCTCAGGAAAATTGTCCAAGGCTGCGTCAGCCTCTGCTCCTGTTACTTAGTGCCTGTTGGGGTAATAGAGTTATAAAGCCACGGTGATGTTGGTCCAAAATTATGCAGAGGGGGATTTGGGATGCCTTAACTTGCATCTAATCAGTGGGCACAACGTGAAGGCCCAGTGATGAAATCGAATGAACCGTTTAGGAAGGGGAAGGGATGAAATACAACCACCCCCAGGCTCAAGTTGGAGAAGCACACAAACGTGGTTAGTCATAGTGTTGGGTGATGCACAAAGTTTTTTTAGTCTGTGACAAACACCTCTCTTTTTAGTATCTACTGTGGTGTCAGTGCTCACTGATTTGAATTAACATTAAAAAAACAAACACAGGAGAAGAGAATCTCCTCACTCTTTTTTTGCCCTTAATTTATTACACAGTCCCCTCCCATCCACTGAGTACAGATGAAGAATTTTTAGGTCACTTTTGGCACCTGCCTGCTTTATTGCTTGAAGGTGAGATGCTGTCATGTTTAAAAGAGAATTGTCAACATTTGTCACTAACCTTTTACATCTGCATCTCCGTCTTCTGGTTTCTAAAATAAAATAGAAAATGTTTTAGTTCTAAGATACCAAGTCAGAGGTCAGTGAAGAAACACTGCAGTGAGGTAGGGCTGGCATTCCCTAGCAACTTGCTATCTTTAAGAGTAATAATAGGTAAATCAAGTTTATTTTTGAGGAAAGCCACGCAAGAGGGCGATGCTGCAGCTCACGTTTCCCCAGCAGTCTACTGAAGCGTTTTCATGAATTAAATGTTCCTGTGGGTAACAGCAGCAGGGTCAGCCTGGGACCACTGACTGTGTTATATTTTTTTTTGCTGTCTCAACTGACTTCAGTATGTTGCTGAAAATCCACTGGCAGCAATTAATTGCTACAACAGGCGAGTGGTGATGAAGCTGTGCAGCATGCAACCAAGTTGAACGATACTCTTCCCCATTTTATATCTATGTTGTTACTTTGGGATGTATTTGGCAAAATACAATGTCCACCTGTTAATTTTAGCACAAGATAAAAATCTGTCCTTAAGGGCTCAGGCTGTCTGCTGCAGCAGAGATTAATTGCAGCTAACGGCTTTTCAGTGGTCATTGACATCAACATTAAAAGACAGAAATAAGTCACTGAGCGGTGTTTGCAGGATAATGATGTTGCAGGTCACCAGAGAATCCCAGTGCATGTGAAGGTCTCTTGGCTTCTGATGACTTCAGAAGGAATTTGGACCAAGGCTGGGCGTTCTGCGGCATCATCAGCTATTTCCCTCAAGTAGGCTGATTTCTGGCTGTGGCTCATCAATGTTTTGTCACATATTCCTTCCTATCGCTGTAGACCATGGTGATTTTTCAGGGCTGAGGACTGCTGAAAAATCATACTACTATTATTATTTTTTTTTTTTAACTGGATTAGCTGGTAAATTCACATCAGCTCCAGGATGTGGGGTAGGCAAGCCTTTAGTTAGGTTAATTCAACAGTAAAACTCTTTGGTGTTCTGGGCAAATGAGCTGAGCTGGGTTAATGAAATCAGTGTAACTTCTGGAGGTATCAGAAAGTTAAACTGATTCCAGTGAGCATTAAATTGATTTAAATGCATTTGTACTCACTGCTTGCTCAAGCTGACTTAAAGACATTTCAAACATGAAATTTCACCAAGGGACTTTTGCCTACCCAGAGATTAACTGCATTACTGCTTTAACCATAGCAGTCCCTGAACCTGTGTAATTAAGCTGCTAGTATGGTTACAGCCCGAGCTGGTAATGGGAGTCTCAGCGTTTGGATCTGCAAGCCCCATGCTGGAGCATGTTTGCCCTATTTTGTCACAGTCTTTTAGGTTCTGGTACTTTTGGCCTCTGATGCAGCAAGTCAAGGCTGGTAGAGCCAAGTTTTCTCTATTTATAATCTCTTTTTCTTCCTTAAAGGTCTTTTCCAACCTAAGTGATTGTATGATTCTGAGTGGATAATTATTTCTCGGCCTAAGCCTGCTGCTGAGGAAACTACAGAGGCTGATATTAACAGTGGTCCTCTTGCACTGACCGTGTCCTGCTCATCTGATGCTTACGTAAAGGGGTTAGCTAGAAGATCCATTCCCCTGAAGGACAGGGCTGCGGTTTCAGGCTGGAGGAATATCTACAGGTTTTATGGGTGAGTCTTAATGTTCTTACGTTGACACAGAGCGATGGTGACTGCCAGGGCAATGAGGAGCAGGAGGCAAGTGCCTGCTAAGGGAACCCAGATGAAGATGTCACAGAGGAAATTCAGATCTTTCTCCTTGCTGGTCTCTGCAGGAACAGAAAAGAGGAAAGGTCCACCAGGTGCTCGCAGCTGATGTTACAGCCAGCTCTGCTGGAGCCAAGGGACCTGCCCGCTGGTGCTCAGTGAGAATGGTGGTGTAGCAGAGGGCTTCCTCTTACCCCACCAGCGATGCCTGGAAGCGCAGCATCCATCCCTGTTAGTGCTGCTGCTCTCGGCAGTTTCCTGGGGACTTGAGGGAGCACAAGTAGCCAAAAGTTTTCTCGTGTCCCCCGCCGAGGATAAAACCAGCCCCAGCCCCCCAGGCTCTGTCTGTCTTTCCTCCACCTCTCCCCAGTGCGGCCACATGTGAGGCGTGCTCGTCCTTTTTACATCATCCTTAGCCTTCCCTACGTGGGATGAAGCACTGGAATTTATTCCTTCTGAGAAAGGATTCTCGCTCCCCCTTCCCCATCTGAAAATGCCTGCAGGATCCCCCTCGGTATCAGTGGACCAGAGCCCAGCAATTTCCTTCTCCCTCCCTGCAGCTCGGCTACCTGGATCCCGGGTCTTCAGGCAGGGGTCCTTCTCGGTGATGTTGTGCTGGGTGGTGGGTGCCACGGTGGTGATGGTGGTGACAACTATAAGTGAAAATAAGATGAATACAGCATATAGGGTAATACAATAAAATAGTGCTTTTCTGCCCTCCTATCCCTGCCAGGGCACAGCTGCTGCTGTGGCCAGCATAGGGCTCAGGTCGGAGGGGACTTCACAGAACCCGTTTTGGACGGTGACTCCCCCAGAGAGGGTCTCCCATGACCCAGTAAGGAGCTGCCACCATCCTCAGAAAGCCCAAGTTCCCTGAGGTTGGTAGGACTTTTGGGACCTATGTGAGGTGAGGAAGGAGGAGGTGGTGGTGTACTCCGCTTTAGTCTTATCCCTTCAAAGCTGTGAATGGGTTGGGGAAGTGGGGCTGGGGAGGTAATGCTGGGTCTGCCTGATCATCGTTGTCTTTGGGCAGGAGCAATACCATGAGAAGGGAGGGCAAGGCAGGAGCCTCTGGCAGGAGGACTGGTACATTGGTCACAAGATGCCTCGTGCAAGCAAGCAGGGAAAATGGGGTTTGTGGGAGAGGGCAGTGATTAAAAAAGGCAGGGGTAAGAGGTCCTGGGCATTTTGGCAGAGCTAAGCAAAGTTGGGTGGAGGTGTTGCTGACCTGGCAAGAGGACAGGCAGGGGAGGGCTGAAGTACAGCACTCTGTTGATGTTCATGAGGCAGAAATAGTTTCCCTCATCCTGTGGCGAGAAAGACTTCACTACCAAATGGTGGGACTTGCCGTATTTCTTTGCCTCGAAGCGTGTGGATATCGGTGTGTTCCCCTTGAAGTTGTTCTGACTCAGGGAAGAGGTGAAGACGATGAAGTGAAGGGTCCCACCCTTGTCCTGGTGGATCCAGAATATGCTACCGTCATCCCTGGTGGTCTGACACTCCAGCTCCAGCCGCTGTCCCACCTGGGGGTGTGTGGTTCTGCTGTTGCGAAATGTGGCTGTCATCTGGTACCTGTGGCCATGGATCCTGGGGCAGCCTGTGGGAGAGAAATCCTTGCAGAAACCGCTTGGGACGAGCCGCATCCCCTCCAGGCACACCTCATTCCCTGTCCACAAGGTGTGAGGTCAAATACAGAGGGAGGACTGTGCTGTTGGAGTCCTTGCTGGGACGGTGTGTGTGGGGTGCTTGGCAATCAGCCACCTGGGCTTTAAAGGTGGGCACTGCCCTTTCAGCTGCCTTCTCAGGGCTGATACCCCTTCTCAGATTACTTGAAGTGACTCCCTGAAAACACAGACTGCTAAACCCCCTGTTTTCCCCCTTCCTCCTCCCCTCCAGAACCACTTCTCTGACCAGGCTCCCTTCCCGGGGCATGTGATGCTGCAGCCACCCCTCTGGCTTCCCTATGCTGGCTGGGGCCATGCTGCCTTTATCCCCACAGTTACAGAGTAAACCTCAAAGCGAGCCTTTTTGGTTTGCTTTTCATTTTCCCTTGAACTATTTAGTCCCGTTTTCTTGGGTTTGGTGAAGGAGTCTCCGTGCCCCTCCCAGTGAAGGTGATGCACAATCCCATATCCATACTCACAGAGCCCCAGAGTGAGCAGAAGGAGCAGCGCAGGAGACCCAGTCATCTCCTCCTAGGGGTGGCTGTCCTTGGGGATGGTGTAGCGGAGCAGAGCTGATCTTCCTCACTTGACTTGGGAGGCTGCGTTGCTCTTCGGAGAGGATGTGATGTCATCCGGGACCCTCTTGGGTAAAGAGGTGATTTTGACACACATGTCACAGCATCTGTGACAAAACGAGGAGGAAAAAAAAAAGATTTCTGAAAAAATTCAGTTCTAGCCCAGAATTTGGGCTCATTGATTGTTACCTGTTCTTAACGGTCTGTCAAGGATTTTTGCCTTGATGACTTTGCTGGGGATTGACTGGCGATGCTCGTGCCTGAGGTAGGATCAGCCACCGCAATCTGCCGTCTCCCAGCATGTGGGGGGATCACAGCGGCTCCAGCTCTGCAGAAGTCATGGACAAGCCCTGTGCTTTGGCTGCAGGCCCCAGGTTGTGCTGCTTGGCAGGGATTCTGCTGCCTTTGCTTGCGTGCGTTCAAAGGCTCTTGTGCAAATGGCAGAGCACGCTGTATTTTGTTAGCCAGCCAGCAGGACATGGGCGTTTCATAACACATATCCATACATGTTATTTATCTCCAAGCACAAACGTTGCTGACATGCAGCCGAATTCTTCAGGTGCTCAATTGTTCTTTGCTGTTCTTTGTAATTGCTCTGCAAAAGCCTCTTTGTGCAAGGCAGGTGGTCTGTGATCTGAAACCCACTGAGAAAGCCCCATGCCCCAGAGGTATGCATTCTTTTGGGGTTTTTTACATCTTGTGGTTTTCTTCTCTAACCACAGCGTCTTCCGCCCTGCCAAAAAAAGCCCTTGTATGCTTTAATGGAGAGGGCCCTCGCCGCTGCCTCCAGGTGACCACTGACACATGGGTATGGGCGATGTTTCCTGGACCTTTGCACATACAATAGCACCAGTTTCACCAGACTGTGAAGGGCTGGGATGGTGTGTTATTTATTTCTTTGTTTGGCAGTCCCTGGCTTTCCTGTTGATTGTTTTCCTGTGCTAGGTATTTCTCTCTTACTCCTTTGCAAAGAAAGCCCCCTTGTCCTGTGCATGTCAGAAACCAGGTGCTGCTGACTTTGATGCTGTTACTGTTGTGGCTGCTGCTTAGAGATGAGTGATGGAAAATGGCTCAGGATCTGGTTTATTTCACTGGGCATCAGAGCATGTTGGTGAGTGAGGAAAGCTGCTGTTAGGCCCACTGAGATGTGTGAAATTCGTACTTTCATGAGGCTGGAAGACTTGTGATATCTCCCTGAAACAGAGCAGATTTTGTCAAAATAAAGAGCAAATAGGTTTCGTCAGTTAAATAACGTTACAAGAGGCAGGGTCTCAGAATCCTGTCAAGGAAATGTGAACATCTGTCTTGAGCTACATGTCACCTCTTCACACTGCAGCTATGTCCAGATGAGACATCAAGTGATTGCTACTTCTGTAGGCTCCTGCTGGTTTCAGTGGGCAGTTTATTCTCCTTATCCTAAGTAGAATTCATCCTCCCTTTATGATGGGACAAGCTGCTCCTGGGAAGCGCCTGTCTTCACGGGCTCATGGAGGAACGTGGACAAGGAACTGGAACTATGTGCCTGCCTTGTAGATGACTGCAGTTGAGTCTCGTGTTTTCTGAGATGCTGAAGTGAGCTGGTTCCTGCCATCCCTTGGGGTTGTTGTGTGTGCCCCCACACTTCTATCGCTAGTACCACAACTATCACAAGTATCACAACTCAGCACCAGCAAGTGACATTTCAAAAGCATTTTCAAAAGCACAACCCTCCTGAGACCAAAGTAGGAAAATTCCCTATTCCCATTTTTCAGCGTGGTTGAAATGGAAGTGGACATGCTGGCAAATGAGGATGAATTAAATGTTTGCCAGGACTAAGCTCTCACTCTGCTGTAGAGCATGGATGCTTAGTTACAGCATGTAGTACATGTCCTTAGAGATGTGGTGGTGGATGCGCTGGGAGAACCTATACAATTAAAGGATCATCCAGGAAAGGGCTATTGTCTTTCATAGTAGGGACATCTTACTTCTCTCTTGCCTCTGTTTAATGGTAAATTTTATTAGGACTCAGTCCTGGGTACCAAACTGGAACCCAGAGATTCCTCTGCTGGGTGTAGAGGTGTCCTGGATCTTGGTCCTCATGGCTCATGGATTAGTCTGGGTTTTATGCAAGGCTAACATTTGCTTTGTCATGTTCAGACCCTGCGTCACCATTCAGAGGTTTCTTTTTTTCTCTTCATACTTTTATTTGCTGAAGCGCTTTGTGACTCACCACTACACGAGAGATTCCATTAACACGTCTTTTCTGACGCTTGCCTGTTGTGCTGGGGTTGGACATTTGGGGAGCCACAGGTCGTGGCTTCAGGGGAAGCTGTTCCTTTCTGCTGCCTGCAGTAAACTGCTAATGAATATATACTTTCCAGGTGAGACAAAAGCTTGTTGTCAGCAGAGATGTAGCTGCCAAGCGGGCTGTCCCGCATCTCTTCAGTATGGGCACACTCTGCTGGTCAGAGGGGAAACCAGGGGAGTAGCTCCGGTGGAGATGTCAGGGTGCGATCAGGTGAAATTCTTGTGCCCCCATCTCGTGTCTGCTAAATAAGAAATCAGCTGGGGCAGGGATCTTCCCCCCGCCCCGGCTTCTGTGTTTAGGTACTGCTTAGCACAGAGCTGTTTCTATTTTGCATAGTATCAAATGAGAAAAACTAAGCCAGTTGCAATGGCAATTATTTGATTATGAAAAACTGCAGGCACAAGTGAGACCTCCAGGAAAAGCTCTCATTTAAAGTCAACACTTGTATAAATAATTTAGATCAGTATATGTAAGTTTTACCCTGATGACCTACTCCAGAACTGGGAGGAGTAGGTGTTAATCAGATTAATTAAGGAATCTCTTTGATTTTTAGTATACTCTGGTTTGGCAATTTGTCCTCCGGATGATATTTTGCAATAGACTTGTTGTTAGACTGAGAACCGAAGTCAAATCAGTGAAACACTAGCATTAATGACATGGTTTGTTAGTAATTTCTGTAGTAGTACCACAGTTACGGTATGAGTAAGGAAGAAGAAAACCCTCAGACAAGCAGTTAGTTCTGCAGAGCATCATGTAAAAGATGTCAGAAGACCAGACAGGAGGTTGGTTAGATGGTAGAAGGTCATTTCTTTTTTTCCCCAAACCTACCAATAAGTTTCATTTTACTTTAGCTAAGGTTGCAGGGCTCTGCTGGTGAACTCCTGCCTAAGGTGCTTGTGACTGAGTTTTATCTTTATATACTAAGACCAGCCTAGATCTGTATTTAATCAGTGTCAAATAATTAAGCAGGAGACAGGTGCAAGGAGAGAAGAGACAAAATCATCATGCAGGGAAGAGACAAAGAAGGGTCTACCTGTTTTGGCTGGGGCTTGGCAGGACGTGAGTTTAGGATTACTTTTCTCTGTGCTTGCTTACATCCATTTACCAGGGAAGATGTGGGAAACGAGCGGAAGCCTGGGGCATCAGAGCAGGAGGAGATGCTGTGTTTCAGGTATGATTGATTTCTTAGTCACTTTGTGGAAGGACCTCAGTGACTTTTTCATGTTGGTAAGAAACTCTTTGGCTTCTTGGTATGGTAATATCAGACATCGCATGGATGTCTCACAGTATGCGTGACTGGCAGTGGGAGCGCATCTCAGGACATGGGAGTTACGCTGTGATGGTTGGCAGACACAAGAGGAGCATCAAAATGACTGTTCTCTCAGTCTGTTGTTCTGTTGCCCATGGTATCTCCTTCTAGGACTTGATGTGTAGCATCATGCTGCTGATGAGCAGATGCTGCTTCATCCCTGCAAGTGATCAGTGATGGTAACTCGGGGGGGGTGACACTGGGTTGTGTTTGCTTCAGCATTGCTGATTCGTTCTGTTGTTAACCTTTGAAGGATCTCTTTTTGTAAGGAGGAATGGAAAGTTTTCAAGGAGATTTAAAAAATTTGTTACAAATCATGAACTTTTGTTTCAAATAGAGGAAAAAAATGTTGTGACTGTAGTGTACAAAGCTTCCGGTGTGAAATGAAGTTGTGGTTTATGAGCAGCATGCTGCCTCCCTTTGCCTTGCAAAGTTGCAGACCTGAAGGAGTTTGTAGAATGTCAAGCACAACTGTCATGCACCAGATACCCTCACACACTATTTTTCCACTGCAGCAATGTTTCCAATTCAGTGGTCAATACTTCCCTCTCTTCTGAGTAGTCTCAGTTGTGAACATCACGTACCTTAAAATAACAGTATGCAAACCACAAACACTCCGGTGCTCTCACCCCTCGGTGGTGTAGACCTCTAACCAGGTCACTGGGTTGGAAATCGCTGTATTCTCCATGCTTGTTGGTACTGAGAGTCTGATAAACAGAGACCTGAATGTGTTACAAGTTTTCCTTGTACAGTTGTTCCACGCCTTGTCTCTTGGTGCTGCGTAGCTTGTTTGTGCAGACATTTGGTGGATCGGCATTCCGTGGTGGCATCTTTTGTGAACAGGTGACAGCTTACACTCTAAGTGCCCCAGCTGGAGTTAGCAGTGGACAGGTTGGTTTTCTGCAGGTCCAGTCTCCTAAATACCACAGAGATTCAGCCCAGACCTGCAGAAAGGCTTCCTCTTTTCTGACGCTGAACAGAGACTTTCATTCAGAAAAGGGAAATTATCTGTATAGCTTTACTGCGTCATTTTTTTGTCTGAATAGCAGTTTGGGAAGTCTTTTAATTATTGAACTGGGCTCATTACCTCATTTCCCATGCCCATGATCAAATTTCTGTTGCATTTGAGGCACTACTTGGTATTTGTCCTCCTAGTTCAGCTTCCTTCCAGGGTCTCATAGTCTCGGTGTTATCCCCACAGCCCAGGGAGCTGACTTTCTCCTGCCTCCATCTATCCAGTCTTGTCATGTGTGGTGCCCTTCCTCGCTGCATGCTGACCTTCTCCCCTGAAGACCTTGGGCAGGAAAGTCTGGTCAACATACTGCAGGGATTTCTGGACCCATCTGTGTGGTACAGGAGGACTTTTCAAGACCAGGGTATTGCTGTACATTTTTATTGTTAACATATTTGAGAGGGAACTTCTGACATTGGTTACAGCTGGTGGGATGGAGGAAGTGTTCCTATTTTGGTTTATCAACCCCTCCTGCTGACAGTGCTGGCAGTATGGAAACCTGTGGCTTGCTTGAGATTACTTGCTTGGTCTATTTTGTGATCCCTTTAATAGCGTTGCCTGGGTTGTACTTATTTTTTCCTGATTTATTGTTTACTTGAAAAAAAACACGATGCTCACTGTAGAATCAGACTGGTAAGATGCAACCCTAAGCCATGATACCTTGTTTAAAAGAGGCAAAGGGCAGAAGTGGCTGCATCAAAAAGCAGCAGCTGATTTAATGCTCTCCCATCATCAACAAAGCACGGTAAATCCAGTTTAACAACATGATCCCCACCATTACTGTGAAGAGACGTGTGTGATTACTCTTTCCATAGCTGTTCTAGAAGTACCACTCCCACCCCATCTGTGAGTGTTGCTCTCAGTAGCCATATAGCAATTCATGTTTAAAACATATCCTGCAAACTTTTGTTTTAATGCACATTAATGTATTTGCATTTATGTATTGTAAATATAGAACTGCAGAAGGGTCTTTCAGAGAATGGGCAGTACAGGGGCAGGTGAAATTTGGAGCTGGTGCAGTGATGCACGCAAGGAAACCTTGTCCTGGCTTGTTGTAAAATAAGGAATAAAGTTAAGAATATAAAAATGGCTGATTTGATTCAGAGCAAAGGCCCACCCAGATGACTGTTTACAGTCCAGGTTACCCTGGATGCGTCTTGGAAGAGGGATGATGGCCAGGAAAGGTGTTTGACCCCAGCCAACTAGCTCAGTTTGTGTCCCAGTTTTGGGGAGGTGAGAAGAGACCCAGGTTTGGGGACCAGGGGAATTTGCATGGTGACAACTGCCTTCCCCCAGCATCTCCTTGGGGCTGGCAGCTTGGCCTCTGTGCAGTGGGATATGACCCACATTTCTAAGTCATATAAAAATTGTCCTGGCTATGGTAGTGGCGGGTGAGTCAGACTAAAAACGACCTGAGGAAAGTCATGTATTTTAGTAATGGCTGTTCTACCGCCTGGTTCGTTTCCTCCTGCATAGAGATGTCTTGAGAGATCTATTTTAATAACAGCAGTGTCATTTGCAGCTGTTGCTTAGGGCAGGCATATACAATCCCAGCCCCCAGGAATATTTTGTCTCAATTTTTTTGGAGAGAGCGATAGGAAATATCCCAACTGGAATTTTGCATTTGGTGTTGATGTTAAGGCATTATGTTTTGAAGCCCTGTAGCTGGGTGTTGGCACAGCCCAGCACCTCTCCCATCAGCTGGTGAGTTTACCTTGTGTTTATGTTGGACAATGATTGCACCTTGAGTTTTGCTGAAGAGCAGCAGTGGTTCTGCCTGTGATCCTGCCTGCAAGCTGGCTGCAGGGCCCCCAGCAGCCCAGCATCTCCTCCCGTGGTAGTGCCTGAAGAGACGTCAAACATGGTGGGACCTAACTGTGCTTTGTGCCACAGGTCATGCTGTACCGTGCAAGAGCAGCGCGCACCCTGCTCCCCCAAGGATGCCCTGCCTGTCCCCGGAGGCAGCTGCCCAACATGGAGGTTTTGTGCTGCATTTCATGCTGCCTGCGCAGCCTGCAGCCCCAGCCACCTGCGCTGGGAGTGACAGGATACATGGTGGGTGAGTTCACACGTGTAGCTCTGGGGACAGAGACGCCTCCTAAGCCACAGCTCTCCTCCTCCCTGCCCAGCCGTGTGGGGAGGGAGGTTGGCTGCACCCCGTATCTTGGTGCTCAGCCTCCCTGCTGAAGGTTTTAACCACAAGCAGAGAAAAAGAGCAGAAAAATCAATGTGGATTTCACCTTGGGCAGGGTAAGGTTTGCTCTGTTGTGCCTGCAGGGTGGCGGAAGGCATGGGGTAGGACAGGACGTGGGGCTGATTGCAGAAGACAGGGTACTGGTGGTTGGCATCAGCTTGTGGGCTCATCGCTTTGCTTTGGAGGCATCCATCGCTTCCCATGCTTTCCTTGGGGAAAGCAGGCGTATTTAGGTGTTCCCTGGCAAAGCTCAAGCCTTTGAAATACTCCACGTTGCAAAACTTTGCCTGCAGATGCCCAAGATTTCTGCAGGACTGGATTTTGTGCTGTGTGATGCAGAGGTTCAGTGCAGTTTGGGAGAGATGAAATTTAGACTGACTCAAAAAAAGACAAGGAAACAAGCTCATGGGTGCTGCCTGCATCAGCCTGGCTGCCTGAGGGCTCCCAACCCCTTCAAGGAGCTTTTCAGGGAGGGTGGAGAGGGCTTTACCATCTGAGCAGGTTTCCTTTTCATATTGGCTACCAGCTGCTTTCCATGCGTGACTCGTCTCAGGGTTTTTTTTTTTGGTTTTATGTTAAATGAACTAAATAAGTTGGTTGTGTGAGATTCCCATTGTAACAGCACATAGATATGTTCTACCGGCAGAGAAAAAATTCTGGACTGATGCCATCATTGGGATTTTTTGGAGTGTTTCACATGTGGTTTTAATTTATTTGCTAGATCAGAAAGTGCAAATAGTCATAATGGTGTTCCCCTGCTTACGAGTGTGGTGCAGTTCCCCTTCATACATGTGTATATCTTAAAGGCTAAGTGAGAAGTTGAACTTTAGCAGAAGAAATTAATGGCATGGGGGGGGAATATTAAACCTCCCACGTGTTGCAAGTGTTACAGCAAGGGGAGAATTTTGTTTCATGTGAAAGAACCACTGGTGTATGAGCTCAGAGTAAGCTTTCCCATAGCAAGGTGATAGAGAAGCAAAATGCAAACCTTATACAAATTGATTTTTAATTTGGTCTGATACATGTTTCAGTTAAATGAATGCTGGAATAACAAATATTTGTATATAATTCCACGGCAGCTGCAGATCTCACTCTGAGTGCATGCAATATAGATAAATTGATATACACAAATATGTTATTTCAGCAAATATTTTATTTAACAACCAGAAATACTATGAAATACAAATTATAATAATATTAAAGAAATTCTTTCTGGTTTATTGAACCAGAAACTTAATACATTACTATTTTTAGTTCATTGAATGTCGAAGTCCAGGGAAATATGGGCAAGAAGGATTTAGGCTGCCTGAAGACAGTTTTTTGTTCCCCGGTGTATTTCTTCTATGGGTTTCTGTCAATCTATGTAACTGTCAATATATATAATAACACATATATAGCTATATATAATATACAACACACAATATAGAAAATTAATATCTGCAATATGTTTATATATAATATATTTAAATATAACTATATTGAATGAATTATATATAATGCAGTTAACTGTAATACATAAGTTATAGTATAACTGTATATAATAATATATAGCTAGAAAATTGTCAATATAAATAATTACAATATTTCTATATTTAAGGCTCCTGTACATTATTTGATATATGGAATAGCAGAATAGCTGGGGTGTGCTGGGTGGAGGAGGGCTTTTGTGCATTGGATGCTTCTGAAAGACAGGGAGGAGAATTTTCCATGCGCCTGCTTGGATGTGTGTGTGTAGGGCTACGCCTGTGCAGTAATGGGGTTCAGGAGAAGCAAGTTAAAATCAGGATATTTTTTTTTTTTAATAGCTTTTGGGATCTATCTGGTTTTATATAGTGGCAGAAAGATATTTTGAAATTTCCATTGAACAGGTCTGATCTGCATACTTAGAAGTCCTGCTGTGAATCCATTTTTCCTGCCAGGAGGATATATTTAATCAGCAGCTACCATTCACGGAGCTGTTCTGGCCAAGGATAAATAGGAAAGAATTTAAACGGCACCCATGGATATATGTATCTCCTTTCCCTTTGCATGGATTTCAAGTTTAATAATTTAATAGATGTTATTCATCCTTTCTTTGTTAGCATGCCCAACTCAGCTGTGTTTATGACTCTGCAAAATAGGGGTTTTTTTATATATTTGGAGCTTTAAAACCAGATACAACTTCTGCTTTCATGTCACTACCTTGTTTTCAATTTAATGTTTTCAACTGCACCTGATCTAATTTACTTGTTTGTTATATAAAACCACAAACTATCCACCTAAAAATGACTGGGTGGCTTAAAAGAGTAAAGAAAAATTGAGCACTGCCAATATTAGATCAGTAACAGATATTCTGGAAAGACTGACAATTTTCTTTTTATCCATTTACCTAAGTTTTACATAAACATGAAGACTATTCACTGCAGTGCCTGAAATACCTGTATTCCTGCTCTGCTCTCTGTCCTTTGAAAATTTTAATGCTTTCAAGAGATGCACGCAATTTATTGTAAGAATAACTATAGTATTTTTTATAAGATGTTCATACAGAATATAAATATAGATGTAAGATAATAATAATATAGTAACAACAACAACAGGATTATTGTGACATGTAAATTTTGACCTCTTTTACAATTCCTTGCCCGATGGTTTGCAGGGGTGGGCACCACATAGGTGATGCTTTGTACTTAAACCCATAGACCTGTAAAACCCACCTTGTCCTAAAGCCTTTTGTCTTTGTCCAGTTTTTTGCAGCGTCTCCTTTTGTCATTTAAATGATATCGTTTATTTACTGCTGATGTCAGCGTTTGGGATTATATATAAAATCCCATTATTTTCCCTTCTAGGTATGGATGCTCCTTGCTGCGGGGAGGAAGCTGACATGGCAGCTGGGAGAAGGCTGGTCCATCCTCAGAAGGAATGAGGAATAAATTAGGGACTCATTTGCCAGGACACTGTGGCTGGGGTGACACTGTGACATGCACTGGTGTTGCCCGTATCTCTCCCTCTGTGGATGCAGGCACCATGCCATTAGCAGAGATGCACAGAAATATTTTCCCATTAGTTTTCATGATGGAAGCATCCCTTCTGTCCTACATGCCAAAACACTATGTCACTGAGTCTTGGCTGGTATCGTCATTGTGCTTCAGCACAGTGATGAGGTAGGGAAGAAAACCAAAGAAGTTGCAGTATCAGGGGATGGGCTAATTTTCTCAGACATAAAAGCATTTTTTTTATTAGTGTTTCTATTTCTTTATATATGCTCTGGGAAAAAAAAATAAATCCATGAAATGGAGGTGATTTTTTTCCACTGGCTCTCGGAGTTGTGAAACCTGCTGCTAAGATCTCTCTGAAGTTTACTCTCTTAAAACACCTTGTTGATGATGAAAAACTGTAGTAATGCCTATAATAATTTCTATTGGTAAACTGCCCAAGCCTGTGTTTCAACAGGGCAGCAGCATCCTTAACTGCTGCTGTTCTCTTCTGGTTTTACTGCACACAGATGATGTGGTTTAGGGGTTTTTTTCAAATTACAAAGGAAAAATGAAACCAAATCGGGGAATTTGGATATTGAGAAATCCTTTGCTGCCTGTTACAGTTATTCACGGGCAGGCGGAGGGATAAAAGCCCATACTTTGAATGGGTGTTATTGGACTTTGGATAATGCGGTGGCTGAAGTTGATCAATGCAAGACAGTGGTGTCGGGGCCGGGGTAGGGGGCGGGGGGGATTCAGTGAGGGTTGGACACTGTGGGGATGGCCTGAGCATGGGGATGGAGGGAGGAGGAGCAGACTGGGCAGGGTTATCCCCTAGGCTGCTCCCCTTCCCAGGGGAGAGGAGGATGGGGCTGTTGCAGCCTGCCTCTTTCTGCCAAAACCTGTCCCTGGCTGCTTGCCCACGGGAGGCCATCTCCTGTGCTGGCCGAGAGGTGAAGCAGATATGGATGTTAAGGTCAGGATGCCTCAACCAGGGAAAATGGAACTGGGATTTCAAAAGCAGCTGCGGGCAGAGGGAAAAAGCTCTGTTTTTGAAAGAATAAACCTTTGCCCATGGGCAGTTTCAAAAGGGTTGCGTTAGAGCTGACCTGTAAAAAATACATGTTATAAAAATCACCTGCTCCTGAGGTGAAGCTCTGCATCTCGAGTGCTTGCAGGGTAGAAAGCTGGTGGGTTAATTCATTTGAGCTTTCACAGAAGCTAAAATATGTGCTGGTATGATAGGTTGGAAGCAGAGGTGGTTGGGGACCCCTCACCCCAGCATGTGTGGTGGGATGAGGTCCAGGGTCGGTGTCCCCTGTGCCTATGAGCTGCATGGGCTGAGAGCCAGGGTGAGGTTTGCAGCCTGGGAAAGCTGGCTCAGCATGGTCCACCGATGGCTGTGTTACTGCGTCATCCATCATGAGGAGCACCCACAGCCAGGTTTGAGACCAGACCCTCCAGAAAAATCTGCATTAAAGTGGAGAGCACAGCTCCCTGCAGCTGGGAGGGGAGGGAGGGTAAGGCCAGAAGGATGCTGTGGTGCCGCTATCATGCTGTAGAGTCATGAGCTCATTTAGGTTGGAAAAGACCTTTAGTTAACCCAGCACTGCCAAGCCCACCACTAAACCATGTGCCTAAGCACCACATCTACACAGGTTTTAAATACCTCCAGGGATGGTGGCTCAAGCACGTCCCTGGGCAGCCTGTTCCAATGCCTGACAGCCCTTTCGGTGCAGACATGTTCCCTCACGCTCAATGTAACCCTCCTGTCGCTGGTTCCTGGGGAGCAGAGACCGACCCCCCTGGCTACAGCCTCCTGCCAGGCCGTTGCAGAGCCACCGGGTCCCCCGCAGCCCCCTTCTCTCCAGGCTGACCCCCCCGCCCCCCCAGGCTGGTGCCCCAGCCCCTGCCCCAGCCCCTGCCCGGCTCTGGACACGCTCCAGCCCCTCAGTGTCTGTCTGGCCGTGAGGGGCCCAACGCTGAGCCCAGGCCCCGCGGGGCGGCCCCACCAGTGCCCAGGGCAGGGGGACGGGCGCTGCCTCGGCCCTGCCGGCCACACCGTTTCGGACACCGGCCGGGACGCTGCTGGCCTCCTGGGCCACCTGGGCACGCTGGGGGCTCATGCCCAACTGGCTGACAACCAACACCCCACCGGGCAGCTCTCCAGCCACTCTCCCCCAAGCTCTTTATACCTGCACAAGGTCTTCCCGTGCCTGCATTTGCCCCGGCCCTGGGGACTCTGGAGCCACATCAGCCCTTGGCTTGTGGCAGCTGTAAGGGCGCACGCAATGTGCCGGACAGGAGATCCCCGTTGCTTCCCCAGCAGCAAAGATCGCTGCTGGCTTTCCCACCCACGGTGGGGACTGAAGGTGTCTGGGCCGCCTTCCCCTTGCACTCACGGTAGCTGGTACAGCCCTGTGCCAGTGACCCTGTTTGAGTGGAGATGTGGGGCTGGGGATGCATCTGAGAGCGAGTGCCCACTGCCTGCACTCAGTGGGACATTGGATTTCCCACCCCACGTCAGCCCTGCAGCCCCAGGCAGCGCCTCGGCCTTGGTACTGTCCCTGGGGACACCTACCCTGCTTCTGGCATTGCTCAGGGTTCAGCATGCGTGGATATCACTCAGGGCTCAACACACATGGGCATTGCTCAGGGTTCAGCATACGTGGATATTGCTTGGGGCTCAGCACATACAGACATCGCTCAGGGTTCAGCACACATGGGCATCACTTGCAGCTCAGGACTTGCAAGCATTGCTCCGGGCTCAGCACACGTAGCCATTGCTCAGGGTTTAGCACACACAGGCATTGCTTGGGGCTCAGCACACAGAGGCATTGCTCAGAGCTCAGCACACGTGGGCATCACTTGCAGCTCAGGATGTGCAAGCATTGCTCAGGGCTCAGCTCTATGGGGCTCAGCACACACACGGGCATTACTCAGGGCAATTCTTGCGGTCTGTGCCGTGCTGCTGGGCTCCAGGCCAGCCTTCAGCTGCCTGTTTGTTCTCAGAGGCGATGTTGGCCTTCAAGCTGCACCAGGTGTTTGACCTTGTGTACATCACTTTGTCTGGCTTTCCTCTCCCACTCTTGGCTGTCTGCTGTCTCCCATGAGAGAAGATACGATCCCAGACCTGCTCCCCCCAGAACTTTTCTCTGCTTTAACTCTTTCTTGGGCGGAGGCTATGGTTCCTTGCTTGACACACAACCATGGCCCTTTACTGAGCAGGGCCACATGACACCAGCCTGCAGAGCAAAATGGCAAAGCAATACAGTCACTATTGCTGCCACATGTGCCTGTACAGGGCCTTTACAAGTTGTGCAGTGATCTGCCCCTGTGTCTGCTGGTTGCTCTCAAAGTGTTCATCTTATTAGCCAGCCTCAGCAGGAGCAAACCGAAAGCACCTTCGTGCTGTCCTACAGCCGGACACAGAGGAGATTCAGTGAGTTCACAGCATTTTCACAGCCCATCTGAATCCCTTTGGTATGCAGTGCCCCCAGTGTGGCCCCAGCCGTGGCATTCATCCTGTTCAGTGCCCCTTGAGAAATGCTCAGCAGACTGCAGAATCCAGCCTGGTTCTTTTGCCAGCTGTTGTGTTGAGGAAAAATGTTAAAGTCATGGTCTGTCACAGGAAAGAAATGTCTGTCCTGTAGTACAAGCCCACATCTGTCCCCTGTAACATCCTTCCTGGGTCACATTCAGGCAGGGCTCAGCACCGTGCAGGGCAGGGTCCTTGCCTGCCCAAGGCAGGGGCAGCCAGTGGGATTTACTGCCTGTGGGCACGAAGCCACAGCCTCCGCCGCAGACCTGGGGAGAGACAGTGTCCATCAGCCCCAGGACCCTCTCCCAGCTCCCCATCCCACTCCTGGGCTGTGCCAGGGCCTGATACCCCTCGTCGTCCCCTGGGTCTGGCAGGATGCTTACGGTGGAGGTGGTGGGTGATGGGGACGAGACTCAGCAGGAGAAGCAGGATGCTGGTGGCCAGTGGGACCCAGACCAGGGGGCTGCAGACACCTGGAAAGCAGGAGAGGACTCACCACCTGGCACCATCCTGCCCCAGCATTTCTGGGGGGTGAAGCGTGGGGTGGGAAAGGGAGAAAAGCAAAGCAGGTCCTCAGAGGAGAGGTGGAGGACGTGACCATCACCCTGGAGTATCCCTTGGAGGGTGCAGTACACCCGAAGGCATTGCAGGGAACTTAGCTGTGAGTCATGATAACCTAAATTGCACACATTCTGCCCCCTAAACTCTTGTACATCCCAGGGAACCAAACCTAAATCAGCTCCATCCAGAGCGGTGGGTCCAGGTAGACCCTCATGCCCACACCTACAGGGTCACATTGGGGTTGGCCCCACCCCAGGACAAACTCCAGCTGAACCCTGGGGAGCCCCAGGAGCTCAGCGAACCCCTTTGCAAGGCAGCTTGAGCTGAGCAGGTGCTGTACCTTTCATGCTGGTAGTTTTGCTTTCGGTTATGCACCGCACGGGTTTTTTCAAGGGTGGTGCCTGAGTGGTCTTCAGAGGCAGAGGCAAAACATCTACTGGTGGGTGAGAAGAGGATGGTCATTATGGCACTGAGCACAACGGAGATCTCAAACAGCCAGGCAAGAAGGGCTGGAAATGTTGGCCTTTAAAACTAACCCCATTCAGCAACCCCTGCAAAGGCCCAGAGAGGCTGGGAGCTTGGCCTGAATGTCTCGGTGGCCACAGATGTTTCTGAAAGCTTGTAAAAGCGTTAATAAAAGAATGTACCAGGCAAACAAGGGCAGAAGGCTAAGGCAGAGAAAAAGAGACCTTCCTTTTTTTAGTTTACTAAAATTTACTGCCAGGCACCATCTCATCAGTGTTGCACAAGATCATGGGTAAGAGATTTCAGTAGCTCTGGGAGATTGTCAGGGATCCCTGGATCTTTTCAGTATTCAGATTGCTCTAATCTTTGCTCAAAGTTGCATATTGTTTTTTTCTGATTAAAAAAAATAGGGGCAGGATTTATTATGATGTATTTGAATTACAACTGAGTATGTTCGTCTCCCTGTAAATTTGGCCAGGAAAATATCCCAGTAATTTTATTAAATAGCTGTTCATCTGACCACTCCAACTGTACTTATTCAAAAATCCGGGTGATTCAAAACTATATTTTTTTCAGCTTCTACCCAGGACTGAAATTCCTACAGAAACCACCATTCTTTTACACAGAAAGGTGAGACATTGGGTGCCTGGGATTTTTTTGGACAACTTCTCCCTTACATTATAACAGAAAAAGAACTTAAAGATGATTTGGTTTATCATGAGTACTAAACAGAAAATATCCAGCAGAGCCTGAGTCCTCTCAGAGCACCTGCTGGTGTTTAGTTTTAAATTGGAATGTCCTTGGACATGCTGAATTTCAACCCTGTTTTTCATGCTTTGCTTTGCACATAGATATCTGCCCAGTTGATAAAAAACAGCTCCCCTTTATCTTAAACCAGCTTTTCTTTAAGCCAGCAAGAATCCAAAAGGGATTTCTCAGCCAGCTCAAGGTGCAGGGCATGGCTGCAAAAAAACAGCCAGAAAGGTTGGGACTGGGGCTGCTTTAGAGGCAGCAGCCATAGCTGCATCTTGGTTAAATAAGTTATTGTCTCCCTAAAAGCTTGCAAAGGGCTGAATCCTGCTTCAAACATGCTAGTTTTTCTACATCACCTCCTGCTCTGTGGTCAAGGGGAAAATGGGCTGAAAAGAGCTGAAAAATGGACTGTAAAGCATCACTCCCCCAGTGCCAGCTGCAGACAGCTCTGATTCCTGGTCGGGGCTCCCCACTGACAGCAGGCTGTGGGCTTTGAGGAATAAATCCCATTTCAATCCGTGAAGCTGCTGTCAGAGCCACCCCAGAGACGTGAGGGGTGATGTCCTCTGGCCTTGATGCTGCTCTTGTCACTTGGAGGAAGGGTGAGGAAGAACCAGGGCACAGAAGAACCTGGGAGCTGAGCAGGGCACACATCCAGCCTCTCACCTGAAGTACTGCAGGGGATGAGTAAAGCACAGGGCACAGCAATAACAGGGGCTGAGGGTCTTCCCATGGGAATGTTTAAACACCAGGACCAATGTGGAGCTCAAGGCATGATCACAGCAGAATAACTGCTGGTGGCAAAAGGACCATCACATGCAGCTCACCTAAAATTTAGCTATTTTCTATATTTTCTGCCTTACCCAGTCTCATAGGTCACCAGAAAAAACCCAGAGCCCCCACCTTGAATTTCAAAACTGGGAAGGCTCTTCCAACATCCCTTACCCAGTGGACCTCATCCCATCCTGCCAGTAGCACATTTTGGAACCCCAGGGGTGATGCTTACCCACACCAAGCCATGTCCCGCTGCCCAGGAGGAGCTGGGAGGACTGGGAGATGGAGCAGTAATAGGTGCCGTTGTCTGAGGCATGGAGGTGGCTGATGTGCAGGCTGTAGGAGCTGTGGGACCTCACTCCCTGGACACTAAACTTGTCTTCTCTGATGTTTGTGCCATACGTGGCTTTGCCCAACAGGTTGGAAAATAGCAAGAACTCGAAATTTTGCCTCTCCTGGCTCCAGCGGTACCAGTACACCCCAGTATGGTCCTTCTTCACCTCACAAAGCATTTCTGTTTTATTGTTAGTTTGGGCTAAAATACGCTCTGGAGTCTGGAGTAAAAGTAGATTTGTACAGAAACCTAAGAAAAAAGTAACAGGAATACATAATTAGTATTTTCTTTTCATTATTTTCCTTCCCATGCCGAGTACAGATTTTCTTTCTGGGCTTAATAAGAGCAGTCACAGACCACTTAACTGGTAGTTAAGTTACAGACCAGTGGATTACACAAGCAAGAAACAGGAGCATCTTTATCAGGATGCTCCCATGTTCCCTCAGGCCTTTTTGGATTCCCAGCTAATTTTTTGACAACCTTGTTAATACAGGTAGAGTTTTCCCTGTAAACACTCATCTAGGAAGGAGGCTTGGTGGCACAGAGGGGGATGGAGGGATGATTTTGAGGGTGTCCTCAGGGCTTTATGTGCAGGGAAGGGCATCCCCACCTGCTCCTGTGGGTGCCCCTCTCCTGCCCTCTTTTCCTTTCTCATTTTTCAGAGAGGCTTCACCGCTCCACAGATTTTTTTTTGAGCCTCTTATTTGTCGGATTTTTGTTCTAACAGATGCAACTGATAAACATAATCTCAGGTGTAGAAAAAAAGACAAAAAATTATGCAAAACAGTTAAAAATGGGCTAATTTGATATTAGTTTTCAGAAGACATTATTTTCATATAAATTTTGAGACCCGGGGAAGGAGAGGCAGTGAGGGATAGCGGTGGAGTTGAAAGCTTCAGTTTGGCATCGCATCACTCTGTTGGGGCTTTGCAGCTTTTGTAGAAATTATCTGAATTGTGTTTGGCCCAGGCAGATGTGAGTGATATCTGTCTGCAAGCGAGGATGTGTCCTTGTGAAAGGAATAACAGGTGACATGTGATCCTTTCTGCTCAGCAAACAGTCCTACAAGGCTGCAGATAGTCTAAGACCGAGTGAAAAACAGCCCTCTGAAGATAAGGATGCTCTTGCTTTCCCTGTCCGTTTCCCAGGCGTGTTTTAAAGCCGCGCAAAAAGCCCAATAAAACCTGTTTTTTTGGCTTTTTTAACCTTAAAAATGTCCCTATTCCTTCAAAATCCCAAAGCTGCTTATAGCAGTGCTTGCAAACAGCTTCATGCAGCCCTGCAAAGCCAGTGGTGCAGGAATGGGTTTGCATGACCACAAGAACGCTTGAAGCCATCTCTGTGTCCCATGTCCCTGATGTTCTCCATGTACCTGATGGGGACAGGCAAAGGAGAGGGCTCTGGTGACTCACACAGGTCCACAGCTTTCCTGTATCCCCACACCAACGGCCCCATTGCTGCAGGTGCGCTGCAGAGATGAACAGGCTTCAACCCTAATATTGCAATGCTGAAATTCAGGCATTGCATAGCAGCTCAGCACTTCACCACATCCTCTGGCACTGTGACAATATAAATATCTCATTATTAAAATACATAATTTTCAGAGTTTGGATTCCAATCCTGCTAAACGTTGCTTTGGCAAACACCTGTGTGTTTTTTTAGAGGATGAAATGTGTGTGGCCATGGGGCACAGTGGCTTCAGGATCTCCTCGGCTGCCCTCAGGTCTGGCTCTGCTGGGCGCAGGAAACTTAACCTCCCATGGAGACCTTTGCCTCAAGCTGCTGGAGATTATTATATGAAACAGAAGGAATGAGAAGAGATCCTGGAAAATGCTCAGCTCTGAGCCAGTGGTCAAGCTGCAGTGGGGTGAGCTGGGATGGAGCTAGAGCAGAAAAGCTCATCCTCTGCCACACCTTCATCCCCCAAAATCTCCCTATTCCCTTTCCCAGTGTAAATGCTTGCAGGGGACCATGAGGAATTGGTTTGTTTCCATGTGCTTGGTCAGACCCGTCTGCAGCAGCTCAAAACCAGCCCCTTTCCCCTTCACTCTTGTGGAGCAAACTCTAATTTATTGGGGGGTTCTCAGCAAAGATCCCACCATATAGATCTGTAGGATATTACTTGTATATAAGTGTCGATAAAGCACCTTAGGCAGTTTGGTGCCGTATCGGCTGTGTTGCACTGTGGCTGGATGACCATCACACGATGTGAACACAACACCCTGCAGTCCTGACAGCCTCTGGCGAGGATGCTGGGCAGCTGTGGACCCGGGCTGGGCGATGTCTCAGGGCACCAACCTGAGCTGCCACTCTAATATATAGATTTAATGGGGGTTTCAAGCTTTCAACACTTTCCACCTAAGAACTGATGGCACAATTTGTCCTCTGAAGCATAATTCTACCACTTTGCCACAACGTTGACTGTATATATTCAGTCCAGAGCTCCTGCAACCTGTCTGCAATAAGGAGAAGGTAACATGGTTTTATAACACTCTGAGTCCAGCTGTGGCCCTTGGGGAAATACTCAGTCCTTGGATAGATTTGGAAGAAAATTTGATGGGATGTTTACTGTCTTTGTGTTACACAGGCAGCACAGATAGGTGCTACTTTAGCTTCTCCATCAGCAGCTTCCCGCAGTCCGTCTGCACTAAGAAGGTGCAGTAAAAACAAACTCTGTGGTGTCTATACCATTATATATTGCTCTATAAATAGAATAGAATAGAATAGAACAGAACAGGACAGAATAGAGTAGAATAAATAGACTATTACAGTTGGAAGGGACCTATAATGCTCATCTCATCCAACTGCCTGACTGCTTCAGGGGTGACCAAAAGCTAAAGCATGTTATTAATTGTGTTGTCCAAAATTATGCAGTGATAGGTAATAATATCCTGTAAGATTTCTACTATGCCTGTATTGTTAAACTTCCATCACCCAGATGGTGTACAACACGTGCCATGTGCTGGAGCGGGGTGGAGAACAGGCTCCAGCATGTTTTTAGGTGCCCTCAACCCTTAAGAGACATGTCCCTCTTACCTGGGATCTGGAGGCAGATGCAGAGATGGAGCCACAGCCGGGCCATGGTGGTGGACTCAATGATGGAGGGGTTTTGTGTCAGGTCCCCCTTTCCATGCACGGCCACCTCTTGGTGGTAGGGCTGGCTTCACCCCAGGAGGTTCTTCCCCATCTCAGCGCAGATGTCTCACTGGCAGCTGCCGAAGAGCATCTGCCACAGCAGCACTTAGCGCCTCAGCCTGGCACCTTCCCCTGTGATGAGTCTCAAATCCAGGTATGCATCAGGATGGCAGCTCCATGCTCTTCTCCAGCACGGCACAGGGTCCCCCCTTTAGGAAGAGAAATCATGAAAAGTCACTGATTTTTAATTATGATTTCTTCATATTTCATCACTTAGTTTTTCCTTCTTCTTTTATTCTAGCTCCATGCAATTAATAGGAGCTTGGCGTTAAAAATAAAAGCAGAGAAGGATGAATTTGGGCTGGTTTCTCCTCTGTTGAAATAAAAAATAATTCAAAATAAGGAAAAGATGCAATTTTAGCTGTGGGGTTGTTTTCTTCAGCAGAATCTTTAGCAGGAGGTGTTTTGCTCTGGGCCTGGGAAGTGCTGAATGCCAAACAAGCTTGCCATAAGGCAGAGGCACAAGGCATCACAGAGAACTTTAAAGCCAAGAGCAAGAAACCTCAAACAAATTCAGTGGCTGAAAAACCGCAAAAATAAGGAAATTCTGCTGGGGCTCACCACCTTGCAGCAAGCGCTATTTTGGTAGCTGCAACAGTGCATGGCTTATATGCAGAAATATTTAAATGATTGATAGATCAAATATCAGAGTGGTTTTGAAATGCACTTGGGGTTTAGGACTTAAAGAGTGAAATATGTGGTGTAAAAATTAAAAGAGTGAACTGATGTCAGCAGCCTTCAATATTTCCACGTTTGAGAAAAAAAAGATAAATTAGTTATTGGTTTTATTTATTCACTGCCACCTTGGCTGCCAAGCGGGGTTCAGTTTTCTTTTATGCCCTCCTTGCGCAGATACTCGTGGTCCTTACAAAGCCTCTGCATCTCCCAGGAGCTGGCTGCCCAGGAAGGGGGGGATTTCCAGGGATTCTCACATCAGGGCACTGAGAAACCGCCCCCAGGGTTTGAGCTGGCATACAGTGTCATTTTTTTGGTCCATTTTGTACCAAGTTTTTCCACGCTGCTGTAACATAACACATCCCCTCCCCATTTCTGTTTAAAATCATTTCCTGCTTGAAGTGGGTTGCTAACTGCCGAAAACCTTGCCACCAACCCATCAGCTGCTACAATTTAGGGTCGGCTGAATCGCTCCTTAACTCTTTCCTGGCAAAGAGAAAGCAATTTTAGTGTTTTCAAACACATTTCAGCATTTTTTTGCTCTTGTTTCCTAGCTGAGCCCCCCACTGGTGGTGCAGCACCCCTTGCTTCTCTCCCTCCTTAGCTTCTGCTTGCCTTTCCCCTTCCCTTTCATGTCACTCCCAAACAAGGACCCCCCCAGAATGGGGTGTAGGCACCCCCTTTTTTGGGGGTGTGTGTGCTTAACATGAGAAGTGCCACTGCAAGTGTATTCTCCTTTTATCCCCATGGTGAAGTCGGTGAGCTGAGCCTGCCATCCCTGGCTGCTGCAATAGCTGCATCCCCCTTGTCTCACTGCTGCTGTCACCTGGAGCATCTTCTGGCCTCCTGGCCAGGACCAAAGTGCTCTCGGAGGTGGCTTTTGTCACCTTTACAACCTTGGACGTGGGGCAAGTTACGCTGGGTTGCTGCAAGGCTGATGACAGGTGTTTTGGCTGGGGAGGATTCCCCAGGACATTATAGCAGATTTAAAGATGCTTCCCTGCAGCGCTTTTACCTGTAGAGTGTCTTCTATGGAACAAAAAAGGAATATTTGCAATGTAAAAGCATAGTGTGTGTGCTGGACAGGGATTAGTTTTTCTTTTCTTTTTTTTTGAAGCTGCTGTTTATGTGCAGTTGAGCTAATTTCTGGTGGCCAAGCTGTTCCCGGGGCTGGGTGTTTCTCCTACAAGAAAACATTTTGGAGGCGAGATATCTTTGTCTGGCAGCCCATTGCCAACAGAAATAAAAGTACTGTGGGAGTGTGCAGGAGAGCAGCTGCTGTTTGTAACATCTCCACATTGTTTGGGGCTGCTGTCCTGGGAAGAAAATAGGGGAGGAAATCAGGTGCAAGTGGAACTGATTTGTTAATGCGAGCAAGATTTGTTGGTGACCTTGCTGGGATACAGCAGCTCCCGATAACAAGTGTTTGGCCAAGATGGAGGGAATGGCTGGATTTTGGTGTATTTGCGCTAGCCTACTGCACAATTTCTGGGGGAAATTTATTCTTTTTCTGAACTGAAAGACAACCATGCCAGTCCCCAGCCCAGCCAGCTACTTGCCCCATCTCAGTGCTCTCCCTGAAGGAACATCCCCTCTTTTTTTTCTCAGCCTGCATCCTGCCCCCTCACCACTCCAACACTAATTCCCCATTTGTTACATTTTTGACTCTTTCTTTTCTCCCTCTGATGGGTTTATTACAACTTGCTTTAGGGGGCTTGGAGCAGGAAAGGGGTCTAAGGACAAGAAGCAGGACCTGGCTGGGGTTTCATCTCTGTTAAACTCCTGTGTTGTAGCAGAGAGAGTTGCAGCTGGGCTGTAAATGTCAGGCTGGAGGAACAGTTGCCATAAAAATTAAAAAAATCCATTTCCTCTGTGCTTTTGGGGAAACAAGGGCTGACTTTTGGGTTTAGGAAGGCTGCTCAGCCTCAAGCCTGGCCCAACGTGGCCAGTATTGCAGCACCTGGAAATAACGGCTCACTGGGGATAAGGGTCTGCTGAACGGAAACTCCCCATGACTCACATTTTTTACTTTTTATATTTTTTTAAATGTTTTTATTCCAGGGAAGGGTGTAGTTTCTGGATTAGTTCATTAGGGTGAAAAGCAGCGATGAACATGACAGCATTTTTCACTGAGGAAGATGAGCACTACCTTTTTCTTAGTGTAATATCAGGAAACCAAATCAAGTGGGTCAAGATCACTTTTCTAAACTGCTCCAAGCTAAGATGTGGTTTGTAGGGTGGGGTTGGGGGGGGTGATTGCCTGCCTTTGCAGGTGCAGATTTACAGCTGTAATTCAGCTGCTGCAATATCACAGTTAAGGCTTCTGACACATGATGGGGTACCCCCCAGGTACATGCCAGTGGGTGGCAAGCCAGTTTGTGGCATGGAAAAATGCTGGGTTTGAAGCCCAGACGCCACAATGGTTCTAAACGATGAACTGTGCAAATTTTCCTGCCATCTCATTTGCCCTCAGCAAGCAGCTCTGTGCTTGGTGGGCGGTTTGTGGGGAGACTGTGTGTGTCAGGTGTGAGCCCCCATGTGTGATCTCCCCCCAAAACCCAGGTGCTAATGGGGTGTGCAGCAAGTGAGGAGGCCATGGGGGACATTAGGCTGGCTGGATGCTGGCGGGACAAGCTCCGGCTCTCCCTCTGCAGGACACTTGGTGCAAGCAGAAGTTAGGGAACAGTGACTAATCCTGCCCTCCACCCCCCAACCCCACCACCCCCCCCCAAACAGATAAGGGGCAGAGCAGCTGCGCCTGTGTACTTTCAGATTCTGTAATAGGTGCCAAAAAGGATAAGGAAAGACAAGGAAAGTGTCCTTGGGGAGATGGGGAGGGATGCAGCACGTGCAGGAGGAAATGGTACCAGGGAAGTAAACAGAGGCACTATCAACCCCAAACAAAGACCTGCGATGGCTATAAAAGCCCAGTGCTCTGAGACCTCGCAACCACCTTAACATTAAAGGCGTCAGATCTGCCAGAGCTCTGCAGCGGCCGGACCGTCTCCACTTCCCCGGGACTATCAGGACATCAAACCAAGGATTGGTGAGATCTTTATTTCTGGGATCTTATTACACCTCTGCTTCGCTTCACCTCTTCCCGCTCCCTTTCCCATCCTTCGCTTCACCCCTTCCCGCATCCCTTCCCCATCCTTTGCTTCGCCTGCTCCCGCATCCCTTCCCCACCCTTCATTTCACCCTTTCCTGCATCCTTTCCCCATCCTCTCCCCAGGAGCTGGTGGGTTGTGGTGATTGCCCGCTTGGCTGTGACCTTTTGTCTGCACCTTCCCCTTCCCTCACTGCCAGTTTCGGCATCTCTCCAGGGGGATTTTCAGAGGGCCAGGTCGTGGGGTCTCAGCCTTCCTCTGCGGGTGTGTTGGCAGCGCTGGTGTTATGGTAGATTTGCCCTGAGACAGAGCTGTTTCAGATCGTGTCCCCCTCACTATGATGACCGATATTGTTAGCAATTGGAAGCTGGAGCAGTTTGTGCTCCAGAAATGTCTCCCTCCAATTTGGTCCCCAGGGGCCTTCCAGGGCCCAGACGCGTACCAGCAGCTGTGCCAGCAGTGGGAGAGCTGGTCGGAGGAGAACAAAAAGCCCAAACCCACAAACAAGTGCAAGAAGCGGGCGGCTTTGCAGGGTTTGTTGATGGTGGGCAGGGAGTTGTCTAAATTACTGAAGGAGGCTCTTGAGAATGTGCAGACGTTGGAGCTGGCTAAGGGTGAGCTGAAAATGCAGGTGGACAACCTGCGGGCAGAGGTGCAGGGGTTGTGTGGGGACTCTTTGCGGAGCGCAGTGGAGATTACCCGGCTGGAGAGCAAGCTGGGCTATGAGAAGCTGAAAACAGAGGAGTTGGAGAAAGAGGTTGGCAAGTGGATTGGGGAGACCCACGATGCGCAGAGCGCGGTGCGGGCAGTCCTGCAGGACGTCCAGCGGGACCGGGGCACTGGCCCTGATCACAAGGTCTGCCACGCCAAGATTCAGGAGCTGCAGGCAGAGCTGGGGGTGTCCAGGGGTATCGTGGCTGCCATCCAAGGCAAGAGGAGCCGGTTCGGGAACAGTGAGGGGGAGGATTCCCTGGACCCGCACCCGCCCCACTATGACTATGAGGACGATGTGTGGGGTACGAGTGGCCCCACCAGGCCATCCCCCTATGCTCCTCTGCGGGAGGAAATGTGCCAGCTGCAAGGAGGGGAGGTGGAGGCTTCCAAAACTAAAAAGGTCCCCCATGATGAGCCAGCTAGCCACGGCCCGCTCCAGGCCATAGACACCAACAGGACCGTGCTCTGGTTTACCCCTGAGCAGCTCAAGACGGTGGGGAAGATGCTGGGGCCATTAACGAAAGAGACAGCTGTCAACTGGCTCTCCAGGGCCCAGCGGCTGCCCAGGTGCCAGAATGGCAACTTGGTGAGCGACCTGATAGACATAGTAAGAAAGTGCATGAAACCAGATGATTTTGCAGCACTGCCGGGGGACGTGCAGATGGGCAATGTCCAGGACATCAGGGATGTTCAGTTGGCTGTGCTGAAGGTGTTCTTCCCGGAGGTTAACCCCTTAGTGCTCTTCCACCAGGAGAAGCAAAACCCCGAGGAGCGGCCAGATGCCTACATTAACCGTAAGAAGATGCTCTACCAGATGGCTGGGCTGCCTGGCTCAAAGGAGTCCCCCCTTGATTTTGACAGGCCTGAATTCAAGGAGCCACTGGTGGTGGGGTTGACCCCCCCATTGCGGGTGATTGCTGGTGGGGATGCGGCCAGAAAGCCGCTGATGGAGCTGGAGCAGATCCTGACCCAGAATTTTGAGCTGCAAAAGCAGGCATTCCCGGGGTACATGCTGGGGGGGAAGAAAGGGAAAACCTCGGCCACATCCTTCCAAAATGCAGGGGTGAGAAAAATGCAAGGGGACAACCGAAAAGATCCTGATGGCAAGGGCTGTTCTGGGAAGGAGAACCAGCAGGGGCTGCGGTTTCAGAAATCCAACCCTTGGCGGGCTGAGCTGAGGAAGCGTTTGATAAAATATGAGAAGCAGGAGGATATTGATGGCTTGCCGGATGCGGAGCTCTTCCGCAAACTGGCCCTGCACGAGGCCAAAAAGCACAGCAGCTCAAACCCCATTGACCCAGGGTCTAAGGCCCAGCAATAGGGCTGCCAGGCACCTGCATCGCCCCTTTTTGTGGCACCGATTAAGACCGATTCATGGGGGCGCCTGATAGTTGATACAACTATTGGAGGAGGGGTGCTTGGACAAGTGATGTTAATTGATACTGGTGCCACTTACTCAATTCTTAATATGGCCCCTGGTGAAACCGGGCTCTTCCAAACTTGTGAAATTATTGAACTGCCAGGGCTGAATGGCCAAAAATCCTCAGTGCCATTCACTGGGCCCGTACCCTTTGAAATTGGCACTGCCAAAGGGTCTGAAAAATTTGGGAAAATGGAAATGAAGGGAAAACCAGGAATTTTAGCCATTTCCACGCTGACTAAGATGGGAGTGGTGGTGGACCTGGCAAACCAAGTGCTGTTACACTGCCCTCAAAGTGATGTGGCTGTCATCCCGGCAAGCCACAGGGTGATGTCAGTGAAAGCCCCTGAGCTCCTGGTCCACCCTGAGTGGGAACCCCGAGTGAAACGGATCACGGAGCAGTTCCCCCAGGTCTGGGCCAGGAGCAAGCTGGACTGTGGGCAGATTGATGCTGTCGTGGCAGTCAAGGGGCCAGATCCCCCTCCTCAGCCTCAGCCCTTGTACCCGGCTGAGGCTGAGGATGGTTTGTGGGACACAGTCAAAGCCTTACTGCTGCAAGGGGTGCTGGTGGAGCAGCAGAGCACCAGCAACGCCCCGGTGTGGCCCATGTGGAAAGCTGATGGGAAAATGTGGAGGCTGACGGTTGACTTTGGTACCCTGAACAATGTCACTCCACTGCGGACCTCTACAGTGGCCAAGTACCCTGACATCATGGCAGCCATCTCCCGGGGATCCAAGTGGTTCTCAGTGCTCAGCCTGACCAGCCCATCCTTTGCCATCCCCTTGCACCCCGAGTCCTGGCACAAGTTTGCCTTCACCCTTCGAGGACGGCAATTTGCCTTCACCAGAGTTCCCCCGGGCTTCCACAACACCCCTGCCATCTGCCATGCGCATGTGGTGAGGATGTGGGAGAAGCTCAGCCACCGGGAGAGTGTGCTGTCCCGCGCTGGTGATATCCTCATCCACACCCGAACCAAGGAGGAGAACCTGGAGGTGCTGGCAGAGGTGCTGGAGGCTGTCCAGAAAATGGGCTTCAGAATCAGCCCCACAAAGGCCCAGCTGTGCTGGACAGAGGTCTCCTACCTGGGGGTGACCCTGGGTGAGGAAGGGCGCTCGCTGGAGAAGCAGAGGGTCAAGCTAATACAGAAGGTGTCAGCGCCAGCTGATGCCACCACCCTGAGGTCCTTCTTAGCTCTCCTGAGGGTCTCCCGGGAGTTCATTGAGGGCTATGCGGAGAAAGCTGCCCCCCTCTGTCACCTCCTGAAGAAGGATGTCTCCTGGGAATGGGGGCCAGAGCAGGACGAGGCTGTGAAGACCTTAAAGGAGAGTGTGGCACGAGCCCCCGTGCTGGTGCATCCCCGGGGGGACAGACCCTATGTCCTGCAGCTGGCCAGCACAAGGAGGGGGCTGCAGGCCACCCTGGGCCAGCAGCACGATGCCCATCTCCTCCCGGTTGCCCATGCCTCGCGTCTCCTGACGCCGGCTGAGCAACAGTTTACCAGCTATGAGAGGGAGGTTTTAGCCTTGACCTGGGCCCTGCAGCACTGGGACTACCTGATGGGGTCAGCCCCAGTGCTGCTGAGGACCTCCCACACCCCAGTGAAGTACCTCTTGTCGGGGAAGGGGGACAATGGTCCCCTGTGCTGCCCCAGGATGGCCAACTGGGTGCTGGCGCTGACCAACAAAGAGGTCTCTGGGGACCCCTCACCTGGTTCCTACAGGGTGGTGATCAGTGGAGAGAGGGTTGGGGAAGAGCCGGCGGGTTCCCTGGCAGAGCCAAAGCCACAGCGGGCACCCCTGTTTGAGAGCGGCCTCAGCCTGGAGGCGGCCAAGGAGCGAGGTTATGTTGTGTGGTTTGTAGACGGGTCCAACTACTACGAGGAAGGGGTGCCCTACACAGGCTACGCTGCCATCAACTGGGGCACTGGGGAGGTGGTGAAGGGGAAGTGCCTGCCGCACTCCATCCAGGCTGCCGAGCTGGTGGCCGTGATGGCTGCCCTTGAAAACACGCCAGCCGACCAGCCGCTGGCCATATTTTCAGATTCAGGCTGGGTGGTGCGAATGGCGCTGGAGTGGCTGCCGCTCTGGAGGGAGAGCGACATGCAGTCCGCTGACGGCAAGCCCGTCAGCTTCTCCAAAAAGCTGCTGTACCTGATGAGGCTGGCGGAGAGGAGGCTGTGTCCAGCCCAGATCATTAAGGTCAAGGCCCACAAGAAGGGAACAGAGGAGGCCAAGTGGAACAAGGAGGCAGATGCCAAAGCCAAGCAAGGTGCAAAGGAAGGGCTGATGTGGAAGGCCAGCAAGACCTCAGAGAGTTGCCCTGTGTTGGTGGCTCCCAGCAGACACTGGGAGACCGTGGACCTGCTGGGCTTGCAGGCACAAGACCCCAGCATCCGGGAGTTGGTACAGGCTAGGGAGTATAAAGGGTGCAAGGTGTGGAAGGACATATCGGGGCTGGTCCTGGCGCAGAGGGAGGGGGCGGACAGCCCAGTCTGGGTGGTGCCTGAACTTGTCCGGACGGAGCTGGTGGCCCTGGCTCATGAGCAAGGGCATTTGGGGTCAGACAAGACCATGGTGAGGCTGCAGGGCACCGGGTGGTGGCCCGAAATGAGGGAGGATGTGGAGAGGTACGTCGGCAACTGCCTGATGTGCGCAGCCAACAGCTCTGATGCCAAAGCAGCCAAAGGCCTCCTGGGTCACCAGAGGGTTTCTGGGCCATGGAGCAGATTGCAGATGGAGTTTATTGGCCCTTTGCCCCAAACGGCCCAAGGCAACAGGTATTGCCTAGTGATCAGTGATAACTTCACCAAGTGGGTGGAAGCATTTCCAGCTCGAAACAACACAGCCAGCTTAACCGCAAAGATTCTGGTAGAGCATGTCTTCTCACGGTGGGGCATCCCAAAGGAGATCGATTCAGACCGTGGCCAGCTCTTCATTGGAGAAGTCATGAAAGGGGTGTGCCAGGCCCTGGGTGTCAAGCAAAAGCTTCACATCATGGGGCATTTCCAGAAGCCTGGCTCGGCGGAGGGGCCCAACCAATTGCTGAAGGTGGCACTGAGGAAGCTCATGAAACAACAACAGAAAAACTGGGATCAGAAGCTCCCACTGGTCCTGCTGGCATTACGGGGGGCCATGGCATCCCCCCAAAAAACGCCTCCTGCAAGAGACCTGAGGCTGCCTGGATATTGGTGGCAAAAAGGGGACCTGCCGGATGAACTTCAGCCCCGCGTGCTGATGGACAGGTGGGTCCAGGACATACTGAGGACGCTGTTGGCTACGTACCACCAGCTCGCCTCGGTGCAGCAGACCAACATCACCAAGATGGATAAGCAGCTGGGAGCGCTGCTGCGCCCCATGGAGTGGAACACGGGGGATCTGGTAATGTATCGGGTGGTTAGAGAGAAGAACCAGGTTCTGGAACCTCAATGGATGGGGCCCGTTAGGGTTGTGAACAAGGCCAGCCCCTCCATGTACCAGGTAGAAATCAGAAAGGGGATGAAAAGGCAGGGAAAATGGCTCCATTCTTCACAACTGAAAGCATGGAAGGGAAATTAACGGGGCTGGAGAGCCCGTCTTGCTTATGTTTTGCAGATAAAGAAAAATGGAAGGCGATTGTGACCAGCGGGAATGGCGCACTTCGTGGCATCACCAGCCCTGTTTGCACTGCGGGGAAAATGCTTTCAAATTTGTGGTTGCAGGATTTGTTTTGCTTTCTGGTATGTGCATAGCGCTGAGCACCCAAAGTGCCCAACCCACACACCAGCACCTCAGACAAAGAGTCAGTCATCCCCACTTAGAAGGGCACCTTGACACTTGGGCCACAGCAAAGCCCAGGGTTAGGAGGTACACAAAAATTGGGACTGATTGGCCCTGGTCTCAAGCTCACATAAAATATACAGGCAGCATGGGATTAAATTCTAACAAGGGTTTAAATTTATCGACGGTGGTTATGCATGGGACGGAGGTGTACTTGGAAAATGAGTGGAGCTGGGATAGCACAAACAAACTTCCACAGCTGCTGGGGAAGGTGGGACAAGAAATAAAGGTAGGGTGCAGGGTGATTAATGGATCCACTCACCAGCGAGTAACTCAAATCTCTGTAACCGAATTAAAAACTAAGAAGAGTCAGAAAAAAAACTGTATTGCGGAAAAATTGGATTGTTGGTGCAATTTTACTTTGGTCCAGCCAGTCTTTGTGGTCTGCCTCTGGGCACACAACAGCGTGGGCCTGTCCTTTAAATTCAAGATTAGCATGATGACACATTCCTTTGCTGCCGTTAAAATCTCAAAGTGCCATTTTTTGGCCTGGCATGCAGCCCAATATGCTGAAGTTGGCAACCAGGTGAAATTGGAAATTAAATACTCCCAGGAAAGTATAACCGATCCAAAGCAAATCGATGGCACCACCATGACTGTTGCTGCCCCTAACAGCCACAAGTGGGTTGTGCCAGTAAACTGCCTCCGCAAGAGCAAAACGCTTAATGCATCTGAATTGGGTGCGGAGGCTTCATGGTATAATCAGGATTATGGGCACTGTCCACACCGGGTCATAAACCTCCAGGTGTGGTGCCAAGGAAACCTGAGCGTAGAAATGTCCCCTGAGCTTGGAGGAAAATGGTGGATAGGAGGCCCTGAAGGATTTAAAAAAGAGTTGACCATCGTTGCTGTCTTGCGCCCTTTTGTTTCCAAAATAGGCCCTTATGTAGTCAAGCAAAATCACATCCAAGAGCTGTTGACCGGGCCTGTCCGGTCACTGAAAAAAGTGGTGCTGTCTCTGTCCACCGTTAATATTTCATCTGTCAGACCGCACTGTACCCCCTTCCTATCCACCCTCCATGCTGGCTGGCTGGCATGGCTCCACAGCCGCTCCATCCAGGTGACCCGGGCCAGGAGGGACCTGCTGGCCACGGCACTGGGAGGAGGAGGTGCCGGACTGGGAGTCCTCAACAGTATGAATGTTGAGGTCTTGGCCAACAAGTTGGAGGCTGTCACCTCAGGCGTGCAGGGCCTCCTCAGTCCCCTGAATTCATCCCTGGCCAACCTTGGGATGGGGCAGTGGCTTGTGTCAGAGGTGTTGCCCACCTGGGAACAAATAAGTGAGAAAGACCACCAGATGCTGTTGCGAGCACTGGGCATCGAACAAAATAACATCTCCCTTGCTCTTAGTTGCATCCAGGCCCAGATGTGGGTGCAGAGTGTCGTTGCAGGTATCCTGAGAAATGGTGACAACGGCGTCCTCCCCACTGAGATCCGAAAGATTGTGTGGGACGCGGCCACTGAGAAGGAGCGGCAGCTTCAAGCCTGGTGGAGGCTCGTCAACTTCACCCACGATCAGGTCCTCAATGCAGTCATCGCCCATGTCCTGACTGTGGCAGAGGCTCACATCGAAAAGGTCTACCCCATCGTGGCCCTGGGGGTTAACACAAATGGGTCCGTGGTCTACCCTCTGGACCACCGCATGTGGGCGAGGGTGTCTGATGGGAAGTGGCAATCGGTAGATTTGGAAGCCTGCATTTTGGAAAGAGGGCTAGGATTCATTTGTGAAGATGATGCCCTTAAGGCGAGTGATGTTTGCTTTGACACCAAAGAAGGGGTCTGTCACTTTGAGATCAATCCCCAGAGCAGTAATCAAACCGTGTTGGTGTACGTAGGGAAAGGGTGCGTGTGCTTTAGAACGATGTGTAAATACGTGCAAATTAATGAAGCTTATAATCAGACCGTGTTTAATGACTCAAATATGTGCGCTTGCAATGTAGCTGTTATTAGAGGTTGTGATTTTGTGTATAAGCCGCCTGTGTTTACTAGCCAATTGCTCATTAGAAACTATACCTTGTATCGTAGTATAACCCCGACCCCCATAGGTATGGATTTGTCACTTGTAAAAGAAATGTTAGAGCATGTGACTTTACAGCAGCTGTTAGAAAATGCTAAGGCAGAAGCTAAAAAGATCCTGATAACTGTACATCATGATGGTAATGTTATAAAACAGGTAATGGAACGAATTAAGAGGGTGGGAGAACACCACTGGTGGGAAGTTTTCTTTGGCTGGTCGCCCACGGCCACCGGCATCTTCAACACGCTGCTGCACCCCGTTGTAGTTCTACTGCTAATACAAATCTGTGTGTGCTTTGCCATGGTAGTGACTTGTTACTGGTTGAGGCAGGTGAAGCTCTGCATTGACAACCAGGTGAAAGACCTGGGGTTGGCCAAGCGCCTCCTACCATAGTCAAGGGCAAGACTGGGTTGGCCTCTGTGTTTGCCACCAAGAAGAACTTTGAGCTCCGCTGTTGGCTGCAACCCAGTAGGCGTTGAGCAGTGGAGACACATGCCATACCAGACCTTGATGGGAGGGATGGCCTCCTCTCTGATAAGAGGGCCATCCAGGAGGAAGGGCAGGCCAAGAAGCCTGTGGTTGGCATGAACCACAGGATGGTTGAGGTTGGAAGGGACTTCCTGAGGTGATCTAGTCTAGCCCATTCTCTGCTCAAGCAGGTCATCTAGAGCAGACTGCCCAGGCGTCCAGCTGGGTTTTGACTATCTCCACAGATGGAGACTCCACAACCTTTCTGGGCAAACTTGTTGCAGTGTTTGACCACCCTCACAGTAAAAAAGCAAGAGTTAGCATAAATTGCTTGTATTTCAATCTCCCATCCCCAAATGCTAATGTGAAGAAGCTGCTCCTGTGTGATTTAAGACTTCCTTAAGCAGAGGAGAAAGGTATAAGGAAAGCCAAGGACAGTGTCTTTGGAAGGAAAGGGAAGGGGACATAGTGCCTGAGCTTGGAAAAGCACCCACTGAAGATAGTAGAGGTGTTACCAGCCTCAAAGACTTGGAAAGCACATTTGGAAAGAGGATAAAAGATGAGCAGAATGAACGACCCTGTGTTCACCTTTGACTTAAAGGAGCTGAATCCACATGGACCTTTGCAGCAGCTATCTCCAGGTTCCCAAGACTCCCAGGACATCTGGCCAACTGATTGGTGAAATCTTGTTTTTGGAGCCTGGACATCTCCGCTTTGCTTTGCTTAGTTGTGCATGTATTGAATAAAATCTGTCTGTTAGAGAATCAACTGTCTATTCAATCGCCACCTGCTCAGCTGCTCAGCTGCTTGTAACTTTCGCTGCCCTGGTAGAGAGAAATTCTGGTAAAAAGCAAAGGTGTGGGTTTTTTTTTTCCCCCTTTTGTAGGACAAAATCCCTCAGTTGCTTTTGTCTGTAGAATATTTGCTGAAACACAAAGATTTCTGCCTTAGGCTGAGGAGTGGGGCTCTGAGCTGGTGCACAAACCTGCTCCCCTCTTTCCTTATGCCTCTCCCGACTTGCATCACCCCCCTGCCTCTAAATCCAGAAGCAACCTTAAAATTTACATAGTGGATCTCAAAAAATTTAAAAACATGGGCAATTAGAAAACCTACATTATCTACCTCATCTGTAGTTTATGTGTCTGCTCTCAGAGGCACTGCTCTCTCCGGGAATGGGGTTGGGGCGGGGGGGGTTTGCAGAAGCAAAAAGCCTTTTGCAATCCAGGCTGAAATAAAAAGATTGAAGAACTGGCTTTTAACCCAGCACGAACTGCTGGGCTAGCTCGAGGAATGAGTTAAACCCCCCCCTTCCCACAGTCCCTGGGCTGGGAAGGGCAAAGAATCAGCATAGCATATTGCCACAGCATAACTTTTTGTAAAGAAAAGCAAAACTTCAATATATGGGTTTGGAAAAGACACTTCTCCTTAAGAAGCACACATTATAAGTGAGCTCATGAAAATGTGAAAAGTAGATCAGTCTAAAACCACAGAAAACCTTTTTCCCCTTCCAAGCACCAGGAAAATGCCCCTTTCACCCTTGGGATGGGAGGCTAAACTCTCCCCCCAGCCCTTCCACCTGTCTGGGAAAGGGCTGGTGCCTGCTCCCTTCATTTTGCCCATAACAAAGCCTCACAGAACACACATGGTTATTCTGGTTAAAGCACCTTACTTGCTAACACCTTAAACCTGTCATGAGAATTAATTTCCCTATAAATAGTGACCCTTTTATACAAAGCCTTTATCCCTCTAACCTTCTTTGGGAGCCTGTAAGGGAAAAAGGAAGCACAGGAAATTCATATTATACACTTTTCAGTCCCAAACTTGCACCAGGACAGGTGTGAATTAGCCCCGGGATGATGGCATAGCCATAGGGAAAGGGGTTCTGACAGCTACACATGCGTTTTAGCTGAATGCAGCCCCTGCATGGCAGCTGGCTGCCGCAGCATCCTCCTCCGCAGCTGCAATGAGCTGCTGCCCTCTGCAGAGATGGCACACGCACGCACGTATGTTTGGGAAAATTGCAAAACTATAATATCCCTTCCCCCTTTTAGCATCATTTGTTTATCACTGCAAACCAAGGAGGGCTGTTTTTGCAGTAGCAGCAGTACCGCTGTGGCTGTGATAGGCTTTGGGTGCAGCCCGGCAGCATGACCTCAAGAGATTTTATTGCTTTTCCAGTTATTTCAGTAGATCCCATAAAAGATTTTACCCAAGCTCACCCGCTTTTCTGAGCCACACGGCAAGCTCAATTGGATTTATTCCCTGGTGGTTTTGTCCCTGTGCTCCGGAGTGGAGGGGAGCCTGCCTGTGCACAGCGTGCAGGCTGCAGCCTGTGGAAATCCTCAACCCATCTGCTTTCAGATCAAATTAACCCAACCTCCAGCTTTTCCTTGGTTCTAAGTACACGGAAGAGGCATTTTCAGCACTCGCCCAGTCTGGCTGCCTCTATTTTAGGCTGCAAAGATCGATGTGGGCAGGTCACTAGCCCCACTGGTCTAGTCCTGTGGCAGTAATTCAGATTAACTTTTGAGAAACCAGGGGCTAAAATGCTGCTGCGAAGCAGTTTTGACTTAAGTGGAACAAGTGATGTAAAACAAGCCCCGGTAGAACCCTGGACATGCTGGAGTCCTCTGGTGAGTCTAAAAAGAGCCCACAAGGGACAGGAAGGTACCAAACATACAATTTAACTCAAGGAGCCTGTTTTCCATGCAGACCACCTGCTTATCTCCCAGGACTGTGGGGATATTCTATCATTTCTCTTCGGTACCTCATGTGACAGACCTTTCCTGCTGCTGCAGAGGCTCCTGCCAGTTTTGGGACATGCTGTGCAACCACATGCAGGTGCCACAGCAGGTCCTCACTCCATGTGAGCAGGCACGGAGAGCGTCCATCTCCTCCAAAGCCACAGTGAGGGGCTACATGGGGATATCTGGATTGTGACTGCTTGGGGCCAGCTCCAGAGCCAGTCCTGGGGTAAAGACCTAACGGCTTCCCTGAACCTATACATCCCACATTGGCTTAAATGAAATGCAGAGGGAATTTCAGCCTCGGTTTTCCCCTGGCTAGGCTTGTGCTTGAGAGTGTTGTGCAGAAAAAGCTCAGGCTTTGATTTCCCAGTCCCAAACAGGTTAACATGATTATATTTTCATAAAAACATTCAAAAGAGTTTGGAATTCTTGGGGGACTTCTGTCTCTGAGGCTCTGAAAACTGTCAGGGTTCATTCTGCACCTCTTCAGGCATGGCCAGGCTGGCAGATTCCTGTCTCTGGGAGCTGCCTCCCTAAACCCATCATCAGCATTTTGGCCAGTGTCACTCTTGGGTGTGAACTTAGCCTTCCAGACTCAAGGCTTGGCTGCGGCTCTCCTTTTTCTACGTTTCCCCTCTCTCTCTTCTCTCCTTCCCACCTCTAATACTTACCCCCTTCCTCCATCAGGTGCTTTCTACCCTCCTCAACACCAGTTTTCTTGCTTCTTGAACATGACTGTCACTCAAGATCATCATTCAGGACTCCCTGCTTTGAGCAGGACATCACAAGGCTCTCTGCCTTCACCCAGCACCTACAAGGTACGTGCACATTCACTGAGAGGGGATTCCTCTGCCTTAGAACCCCTCCAGGCTGATGTCCTCCAAACCTCATGCATTTTGTAAGCCACTGTGCATCAGAGGAATCCTGTAATAGCAAAAGCAGCAGCAAGCAAATTGATAACCCTGGAGGGTTCAATCTCAAAGCAGCAGTGGACCGCCTGCTGCAGTGCTCTGGCTGCAACTCCTCCGTAAGTTACCTTTATGGTTGAGAACAAAAGTTTTACTCCTATCAGCCCTGCTTAGGGGCTAGGCAACCTGTTCCCCCGTTCCTCTTACTCCCAAGCATTTTACTCCACCCCAGAGCACACCAGGTGATTCACAGAGCAGCTGCATACTAGCCCCAACTATTTACAGTCTATAAAATTATTGTAGACATGACCCAGTAGAGCAGAGCAGTAAAAAGGGAAGAGCGAGAAAGCCCCAGGGACAGGGTGATACAACCAGTGATGTACTGCAGCTGCTGTATCCTGGTCGATCATGATTTATTACATATGGGCAGGATGGAAGAAATGAGTTTTAGGAGGCAGAATAAGGAAGAACATCAGAGGGTGCAATGACTAGAGTTGGTTTGAGAGCTAAAAAGCTGCGCAGCTCATCTGAGATGTGGGACAGAGTCTGGCTTGTGTTGATTTTTATTTTTTATTTCTTTGTAGAGTCCCACAGAAATTCTGTGATGTGCCAGCACTCAGCACGAGGGGAGATGCTTGATGTGTTCCTCACAGCAGCCTCAGGAAGTGATCTGATATACATCAGCCTGGCTGAAAAGGCGTTATGAATAACTCAGTAGGGAGTCAGTTTATTCTTAGGAGTGGTGAAATGACTGAAGTTATATCCCACAGAGGGAAACGCAGGACATTCTTATGGGCTCACTCCTTTTCTTCAAAAATAAAACACAATAGAAACAATTTCCAATTTTGAGAGAGATCTATCATTAGCACTACTGTTGAGTTTGGCAAAGCCAACACAAGACTGTAATTAAGAATTAGGCCTTCTACAGCATGGGGCAATCAAAACACCCTTGCTCCTTCAGCTGCTTTCAGCAGTTTCAGCAGTGGATAAGAATCACAGGTACCTGGAAAGAGAACAGAAAGACAGGAAGTTACTTGGAATAGTGCAGGCTAGAAGATACGAGGGGAAACCACCCCTCTTGAACTTTCAACTACATTTCCCTTTCTTCCTAGCATCTCTAGAAGTAATGTGAGGTTTTACTGCATCGAGGCACAGGAAGCTGGCGGCATCTGCATGAGTGATGGTGGCAATGGCATTTGACCCAATCTGCGAGCAGGAAGCAGCTGTAGGGCACATCCCTACAAGGTGAGCCATGGTGTGAATTTACGGCATGTGGAAATAGCACTCCCCAGGCTGGTACTGCAGGGTCTGCCCAGAGCCACTTCTCCCTCCATCAAACTGAGGTACGTTACTCACGCCAGTCCTGGGACAAGAGTACACATCTGGCCAGCAAAATCATGCCCTATTTTGCCTCTTGATTACTTGTTTGTGCAGCTGGACACAAATTTACAGGCCTGGCCCTCCCATCCCATCTGCCCAGATGGGTGCTGTCCCCTGTATGCCCATGGATGCTGCACTGGCCCACGCATGGTCCCCAACAGTGCAGAGAGAAAAGTCATGGCTGGAGCCACCTGCATTGTATGTATATCCCCCTTTCCACCCCTCAAACAGATGAAGGTTTATCCAGTATGATAACTGAAGTCCTAGCTGATACCAGCACAGTAAGAAAGGAAATCTGGAGTAAAAATTCCCTGTTATTGGCAATATGCAGTCAGTACTTTAATATAACCCTTTGTTTAGCCTTGTCATGCAATTCCAGGAAATTATTCTAGTATCATCTTTCCGAACGCATTCAAAGGACACAGACGGGCTTGCACGGATATATATTCTGCACTGAGCCAAAACATGACTGTCTTACAGAAAATACACTGTGTATACAAGGACTGACACAAATATTTTCAGAAACCCATATATGATCAGGCATTACTGAGGACAGAGGAAAGCAGCAGACTCACCTCACTGTCAGAGCCAAGTGTCTTTCAGTGGGGAAAGTGACGAGCCCCCATGGCTTATGCAGCAACTGCTCCCAAGGGAATCTTTACAGATTTCCTGAGGAAGAAAACAAACAGCAACTGCCATTAGATAGTTTAATGACTGCAGCATTTCCGCAGCCACCCTTAAACTGATTAAAGATCGTAAGTTTCAAACCTGGAGGTCTAACACAAGGCACCCAAATCTCTTTTTAGACAGTTCATTGGACCATCTTTCATTTTTAGTGCTACTGAGCAGCAGGTAGTCAGCTTTTCTCAAAACTAAACCTCCTTTTCAGATGCCTACAAGGGGACAGAGATGCTTATTTATTAAGTTTCAAGACTGCTTAGACAACACCAGCCTAGGCTTCCTTTTGCTGGTCTCTGAAGTCTCTTTATTTGTCAAATGCCACATGAGCACATTTTGAAGCAAAACCACTACAAATCCACCTCACTGGGAGGCTCCCATCACAGTATCCTTGCTTTCTATTAGCCAATGTAGCAGTAACACTACAAAGATGCCTGCTTGCCTATGTTTGCCTAAGCAAACAGCATCAGAATACGCTGTAAAACATTGCTAAAAAAAAGAAAAAACCCCGAACACTTATTTGCCTCGACAGCACATCCACCAATAAACAAGAAAGTGCTGCCACAAGAGCTGTGCTATGTCTGACCTCACTTCCTTCATGCTTGTTCATAAACGTGGCTGATAATCTTAACCCAGTTAGTTGCCAGAGCTAATACAGAGCAGTAAAATCATAACGAAAGATGACATAGCTATGAGACGAGTGGTGGAGAGCTGGTAAGGCTACACAGTGGAGGTTGAGATGGACACCAGCTTGTGAGTGTTGTCTCCACCTCCTTTCCTTCACCAGCTGGTGCTTCTTGGTGGTTTGAGTGTGGAGAGGAAAGACGAAAGGCAAGCTATGCACCAGCATACGTACCCCGTGCCCAGCGAGCCCCTGTCTGCAGCTGCACAGCAGCAGCACGCCAGCTCTGCTCAGCCTGGATGACCCAGCACCTTCACCGCAGGCACAGAGAGCAGCACTCCTAAGTGAGCATGGCTGGTGTGGGCCATCTGATGTCTTCATTTGCTGAGCTAGAAAAAAAAAAAAAAAAGAAAAAGAATAAAGAGAGATGTAAACAAACCAGAAGGCAGGCAGTGGAGCAGCTGGCATCACCTTCTCAGCCTGATTTGAAAGGGTTTTTTCTTAAAACACAGGTTCTTCCACACAATCCTCTCATTTTGAGGGCAATTCTAAGGAAATGAGTAAATCTGCTTGCTTAGGCTGTGAGTAAAGATACCCTCACAGAGTGACATGAAATGACTTAGCAGGGAAGAGAGACTCATCCCGAGAGCTTTCAAAACACATCACAGATCTGTAAGTGCTTGAACAGACACAAACACCAGCAGCACTAACTGCTGACCACTCACCTCCCAGACTCTGGGCTTTATACAAACCTGATGGGGTAGGGTTTATGTCCCATGTTGCTTTGTAGGATGCAACTTTGCTATCACAGTCTTGATTTCACATTGGCTTCTTGGGCATCCTCTTCCACCCTGAGCATGACAGCATGGAGCAGGGAAGGAGCTCACGTGTGAAGGAGTTGCTGATGCACGTTCAAATCTGGTGCCTTCCCAAGGGGCCCTAAGCCTCCTGGCCGAGGAACCTCAGTGCATGCACAGATGTTCCTGCTGAAGGTAAACCCAGGTGCCGTCTGAGAAAACCCCTGCGAGCTGAGTGCGTCCTGCATGGTCCCTTGATCCGGACTTGCATGAAGCTACAGCACCAAAATTTCTACTGACCTCTAAGCAGTGGGCAAAAGTCCAAACCTTGCAAGCTGCTGAGAAATCTCACATTTCAGTGGTCACACACCAGGTGACTCATGTGACTGGAGACACAAATGGTTTCCTGGTGCTGCAGCAACATGAGGAGTGCAAAGCAAGAGAGGGAGCATTACTGGGGTGAAGCTGAGCAAGGCAGAGTGATTTAATTAAAAAAGACCCCAGAGCTTCTCCTGTCATGCTCTTGAGGCAGACTTCATTTGCACAAAATCAAATGAATGTAAGTATACAGACTTCAGAGTTTTGATTAACGCTCCGAGAACCTGCATATCCCACCATGGTACGCCAGTGTGTTATTCACCTCTGACATATCACTGACACAGGGGAGCGAAGAGAAATAGAGATCATCATTTCTGCGGACTACAAATGGGAAGGTTTTGCCACTGTGGCTCAGAAATAGCATCAACAGTGACTGATATAGTGCAGTTCCAAAAGGAACATTTTTAGGGGAAAAAGCTTAGCTACGAGCAAGAGGTATCATAGTCAAAGTATTTTTCCTACGGCATGACATTATCGATAAATGTGGTTCAGCCTGTGGAGCTTGAATTTATAATGCAGGTGGTTTGGGAACACCTAGAACTTAGCTTTGGGGAAAACAACCGCATTTCAACTGTTTGTTACATTAGTGCTCAGAACATTGCTGTGAACAGTTTCACTGTTGATTCTAAGAAATCCTACTTAATTTTAAATGTTTCTTTTAAATCTCTCCTCCCTCCCACACACAGATATTTTCAGTTTTCCCCACAGCTCTCAGAAAAAAAAAACCCCAACAATGTACCAGTTCTTTCACACTCCCCTCACTGAGATTCTGGTTTTATTTCAAACTTTCATGCATCAAGTGAAGAAAAACCAAGGATCTGAGCCTGTCAATGCAAGAGCAACAGGTCTGTGACCTGAGGGTATCTTTTGGCCCAGTGGCAAGTATCAATCCTACAATGCGGCCCAACTGTGAGACAAGTGGTACCCAGCATATTGTGCAAGGTCGTCTCCTGTATGTGTCCAAGACCTGTAGAAATGTCACATGTCAGTCACTTGTGGAAATTGAAGGCACCCAGCCTTCCACCTTGGAGTAGGAGTGATTGTCAGCACACACCTAGCAGCAAAGCTGGACAGGCAGTTTGCTGTAGCTCTCTGAAATCAAAACAGAATTTTCTTAAAGTTAATAGGAATCAACGCCTAAACCTTTGCTCTGCCAGAAATAACTGGTTGAAAGAGCACTTTGTTGCCTTCCACTGTAAATTGAGCTCTTCGAAATAAAGGACAGTAGCTTATTTGGAGATGAGGAACGCTGCTGCTCTTTTTCCAAAGCTTTCTCACAGCAAGATTTATGGCACTGTACTTATTTATGGTTTCCTATTTATTCATTTTTTGTGACTCATTTTTTGTGGTACATCACCAGTTTATGGGTACAGTCAGGGAATGCTACAGCTGGTCAGAGTTAAAAGGATACTGTGCCTAGCTGCTCACCAACTCACCCTGACAATATAAGCAGGATAGGAAACAGGTACAGGTGGAAAGACACCAGCAGATCTGACAGGCCTCTAACCTCCTCCCCCTCAGGTCATTTCCACCAGTGGATGTGAAGAACCAGCAGCTATAACATGTTAAGGTTAAAAAAGCTGCAGCTGGAAGAGCTCATCTGGCACCATGTTCCTGGCAAGCTGTAAATCGCAGGAGAAGTTTGTGAAAAGGCTGGAAAGAGAATCCACATCTCCCAGTCCTCACTCTGGTGATTTCATCCTGGTGTTCTGGGTGATAAATGCAGCCATTAAGCACACTGTTAGCTTCCATGCTGTTGGATGGCAGTGCTGGCCAACAGCTCCACCCTGAAAAAAAAATAACTTAAACTGTAATAGTCCTCTAACCAGCTCAACCATTTTACAGTTACCTGATTCCACAGATACATGCTAAAATAGAGATGCCACTCAGGGTGTTGCATTTAGGCGATTTACATTGACTTCAGCTGAATGCTTCTTAATCTTTATAAAAATACATTGGACAAGTTAGCAGGTTAGATATGACCAGGGTATATGTCTCATAGGCCAACGGTAGGGTTAACTTGCCAGCTGTTAGTGTTCCCAGTGTGCCTCGCTGAAACCACAGCCTGAGTTCAGGGCATGCAAGGCAGCTTCAGTGGTTCTCACCTCTTTGACAACATTTCAACAGAGAACCTTCCACCATGAAAACAACTTTTTGCTCGCTTCACAAGACGCAGAAAGAGACAGCCCATTTCAGTTGTGGCCTTTTTCAGGCAGACCTCACACTAGAATCTCACTACAATTTTTTCACATCCTGCAGCTAGTCATGAAACCAAAGTATAAAGTCATAAAAAGGAAAACAAACTATAAAAAAAAAGTGACACTATTTTGCAGAACAGCACACTTATGTCCCTCTTCATAGGACCTGAACACGACAGCTGCTTTCAGAGGTGAGTACCTAGGCTCCATGAAGTGTGTTAAGCAACTCTAGTGCTTTCAGGCATTTCTTTTTATTCCTGCTCCAGCAGAAGGGTGATCTTGCCTCCCTCTAATGTCAGCTGTCCTTACGGAGAGTTTGAGCTGAGCTGTTTGCTGGTGAATGGGAATAGTGGGTGCAGGGACACAAGGATGTCCCAAGGATCGTAACCTTCAGGAGAAAAGAGGGGAAACTGGCAGTGGCACTTGGCTTCAGGGGCACAATATGAGCAGGACAAATCTGCCAGAGTCCCTTTCTGCACCATCTGTACATGAAAAAAGAGACTTTGGAAGAATTAAATACTTGATCTGGGTAACCTGATGAACTAGGGACAGAGCTAAAACTGAAATGCAGGAGTCTTCATTAGAAGCTTAGTTTTTAACAGCAGTTTTAACCTTGTTTTTGTGCTCTGCTACATGGACACAGTTTTGACTTGCCTTTTTGATAACAGCAGTTCATTCATAAAGGCAAGCAGCACATGAGTTTACTGAAAGAGGAGACAGATCAAATTCAGTGCCGTTAGGCCTTCACAGAGGAGCCCTCATACCTGCATAGAACACCATCGACTCCAAGGGGTCTCCAGACAGATCTGCAAGTCCTTCTGCTCAGATGCGACAGAAAGATCTGTGACTTTGTTTCTCACATCAGAATTGTAATGTTTTGGTAGTTTTAATGGAAGGAACAGAATGAAGAGAATTAGCTGTTATTACAGACAGTGTGGATGCCTTTGCTACTAAGAAGTGAAAAAAGATATTTACAGTAAAGGGTAAATAAAGTCATCAGTCTATTTACAGTAAAGGGTAAATAAAGTCATCAGTCTCTGTGCCTGGTATTTTAAAATGTGAACGTGTAGATAACTATTGGCACAAATGTGAAAGACTAGGAACAATGCAATTGGGAAACACACAAACAACAATCATTATTTATGACCTTAGAAAATTGGATCTCACTTATCTAAATTAGAGTTCTAAGTCACTTCTGCTAGATGAGAATCTGCTATGTCACTTTTGCAGCATCTGCACAATAGATTTATCATTTTTTAATCAAAATGTGGCAAGAACACTTCTTTTGGGATCTTATCTTTCACGTTTGATACCAAGAAACTTTGTTTAGAGCTATTCTACATAGTTTGTGCAACCAGTTTCCAGTGGGTGGGTGAGGAGGGTATGAAGTTCAAGCAGAGATTTGGGAATGGTAACTGAAAAAACCAAAACCATCTCCTTGTTCTGCCTACTCATGCTTTTACCATATTTTCAGAGCTGTTCATCTCCTTCTCCTGACTTCCAAAAATGTAATTCTTATTTCAAAAGCAAGTAAATTGGCACTTTAAGTCCCTTGAATTAGCCTGTTTCTTGCGTACAAGTACTACGTCACGGCCTTTTCATCTGCTGGAAGCTGGATTGCTTTCTTAGAACAACTTCCTAAGGGAAGGAGGCATACGTGACCACACGGAGCAAGAGTTTGCTGCTAATAACTGTGGAAGACGTATTTGTACATATTTGGTCATATTTGCACGGTCCTATTTGACAGGGTGGCAGAAATATCAGAGATCTTACAATGCCTAGTTTGCCAAATTAGGGTGTCCTGAGAGAAGAGAAAGTCATTCTTTGTCTTACATGGGAGACAAGCTGCAGTGCTGCCCATGTTATTCTCAAAGCAAAGAGGATATATAGGAGACAGTGCTTGAAAACTGCCCCAGTTACACTGTAGGACAATACAAGCAGCCTGCAGCTGGCAGCTCACAACAGCTCATAACTGTCAGCAACAGTTGGCATAAGTAAATTGATTGAACCTACTCTCTACCCAAGCAAATAAGGAGAAAAGCAGTTATTAATTTTAATTAATTATAAATTGTGACAAGCAAGGGCTAAGGAAAGCCATGGAAGGAGTCTTTGGAAAGATATAGAAAGACATACAACTTCTGAGGGAAGAAAAGGAGCCACTGAAGAAAGCAGAGGCATTACTGACCTCAAACAAAAACCAGGAGAGATTAAAGGATGGGCACCAGAACAAGAACCCTATGTATACTTTGAACTTAAAGCTGAACCCCCATGGACCTCTGAGTTCAGATTCCTGAGACTCCTGACTAATGAAATGTTATTGGCACCTAACATGTTCCTGCTCAGCTTTGTTTAGTAGTAAACTTATCTAGTTAAGCTTGTCTGTCAGAGGATAGACTAAGTTACTGGACAGCTCAGATGCTAACTACTCAGATTTATAACTTAGCAGCAGCAGGAAGAAACCTAAATCCAAGATTGCAATCAACCACAAAACACAAGTCCTTAAAAAATAAAGCAGACTAAGTAATTTTCACGGCTTTTCAACACACAAAACTAAACCTAAGACAAATCAGACAGAATTCAAGGCTTCAGGACCCTGGTCTCTACTTCATTCCACACCAAAACAACCCACAACAGGAAGTTTCAGTTGGGCAGATTTACTGAGAGCAGCAGCTCAGCACAGGTGCCTCCACAAACAGATGAACCCAGTGAAAAGCTCTGTTTGAGTGGTGCAAACCAACAGCTTGATGCCTTTCAGATCCTACATCAAGGCTCAGAAAAATCTTTCTTGCAGCCTGAAGGCAATAAGAGAGATACTAAATGGCGTCTTATGGAACTGCTTTTAAATGATCGCTTTTCAGAACTTACCTGTATTTACTCAGTCCAGCAGCCTTCAGTAAGACATCACACAGGCTCCAGATTCTCTGTGCAACCCCAGCTCTGCACAATGTGGGCAGACAACGCAATTCCCTTCTTTCTCTTGGGTGATGCACCTGCCTCAAGCCCTGTAGAGACAGATGTGTTTCCAGTGTCCATGGCTTACTGAAGGTCTCATCTGAGAGCCCTAGGAGCCACACAAATTCCAGTGGAAGCCCGAAAACAAGGAACACCAAACTGCTTTGAGAAGCCAACGTTAGCATGTGCAATCAGCTGAAAATCTGTCGGCAGCTCTACAGACACTGACAAAACCTGAGGAATGGCAGGTGCACAGATCTTTCTCAGGCTGTGTGCATGGCTAACCCCACTTCAGTATCCCAAAGCAGCAGCCCTGACCTGTTTAACATACAGATGTTAATAAAGCTGGTTCTGACAAGACTTTCGGCTGAGACTGCAACGACTGGGTATCAAAATGCCACTGTGGCATGGTTTGCCATCAGCCCCCAATATAACAATTAATTTTCTAATAAAAACTTTATTTTCATGAGGTGCAATGGGCAGGTAATGAGTCCTTTAGAACTTTTTTATTGTGTAGTATGAGTCATCCAGAAATGTTCAATATTCTACAGTTATTGATTCACTTAGCTTAACCCCTTCAAGCAGAGGCGTGAAAGACAGACACAGTAACTTGAGTTGATCCACACAAGAAAATCCAATGATTTAGTTCTGGCCATTAGATGAAAGCTCACCTTGTACCCAAAATGCACAAATTGCCAATGTTTGTAACAGAAAAGCCACTTACAGAGGAAAATTACATCAATTTGTCCAAGCGTACTGAACTATAAAAACAGCTCCCTAGAGAAAGAAAAATAGAACAGTACTCTCTATTTTAAAAACACAACAAAAGGCAAACTGCAATGCAACTAGGCACAAGTCTATCAAATGCTGCTATCATGGGCAGTATCCACTCTATTTCAATTTGCATAACTGCTCACTGGAAAACATATCTTTGTTTCAAAGGTAGACTTCTTTTTATTAGTTAAGGACAGTATTCTAAGTGCATCTTCCTTGACTTAACAGTGAATTGCAGTCTTCTAGGCAGACAAAACCCAATCAAGTGCATGCTACAAAAAAAACCAAAAACCCACCCTAAAACCATTATAATGTGAAAAATTAAAAACATTACAACGTAAAATTAAAAATGGAGCTTTGTTCACCTTTTTCTTGGCTGACCACTACAATGGAAAAATTGGATTATCAGGAGCACAAGTCTGGTTGTCAAAGTAACTTCTATTGTGCCTCCTGGAGCCATCCTGAACCCTGTTGTGTCCTTGTCCTCAGTAGCATTTTGCAGTAACTGATGAATTGCACTAAAATATATCCTAGGGACAGTTTTAAATATTGCTTTTCATTGTTACAACAGCTGTTTTCATTCTTCAATATTGTAACGAGGTTGACAGAACTTAAGATTCTTTTTGTAAATTTATCACATCTTAGTTTTCTCTTCATAGCATTGTCTTTTCTATTTCTCATTGTCTTTCCATTTTTCACCTCTTTAACACTGTTGTCCCTCTGCAACGACGAATGCAGAGCTACAATAATCTCAGTGAAATCTCCTACCTCACTCTAAAACTTGTAGTGTTGTCAAGCCCAAGAATTGATTTCCCACACGAGAGAAGCATATACACGTAAAGAGTTCACGACATTTGCCTTGATTTTAGAACCTTAAAGATTTGCTCTTGTCAGTTTTACGCCATGGTCACAAGATGACTATTAACATATACCACATGAAACAGGCAGGGCTCCCAAACAATAACCTGGCTGGGGAACGCAGCCCAGCACCATGAGCATGGTAACTAAACCTGCTTTAGCGCAGCTCTTGGCATTCACCTGCTGCTACACTAGCAAACAGCATGGGAGTTCAGCTCCAGCTTTGTCAGTATGATACAGCCAAGCACAGCACAACTTCACCTGCTTTCCTTAAGCCAAACAAGGCCAGAACATCCCGACCCACAAAAAGGATACAGCAGCTGCTGCTGAAGTCGGTCAGGAGCACAGCTACCTAACAATTCTGAAAACCCTGGGTAGCCACTTTAAAAACCCTGATCTGCTAACTTCAGCCTCAAACAACGTTAAAACCTGTACATATAAACACAGCCTTTTCCTTTATTTTCTGTATACCTAGTGGACTTTTAGGCAAATATATATGCCTTGGATAATGTATTTCTACATGGTCTTCCGACGAACTGCATGGAGACAAGTTCAGGAATAAACTGATGTATCTCTCACTTAAATCCTAGCAAGGCAGTGAGTTGTAAATGGTCTTCAGTTTGGTCTGGGCAACTGCAAGCTTCTTCTCAATAGCAACCACACACATCAACAGCCCTCTTTGCCAAGCGACATGTTATGTGCTCACAAAAAAATCTGCCCCTTGTCTTTTTAACTATGCCTCAAGACCATTTGCGACGCACAAAAATGGGAGATCTATGCTACTGCTGCCTGTGTGCAACCAATTTTATAAATATTAAGCTGAATTTGAGGTCTTCAGCTCTCATAATCACAAGGTATCTTTCCTGGCAACTAAGAAAAAAGATTAAAAATAGTTTATCTTACAGTTTGCAACCATGCCATCAGAAACTTTTCAGAGAATCAATCAAAAGCAGTAGCCTTGCAGAACTGCCATACTGGCCTTGTAATTTTTATGCCTTTATGTTTTAAACTTTTATGTTTAAATAAAGGTACCATTATCACAAATTCGGAGCAATTGTACAAATCTACTTTCTGTCATTAAGAAGTGGTTCACTGCAGAACCACCCAACTGCTGTTTGTCACAAAGGGACTGCTCCTTAATAAAAGGATATGGACAAAAATGTTTTAGAAATGTAAGACATGAAATTATTTATTTATTTTTTAATAAAAGACAAACATTCATGCCACATGATGAAGTCAACTAGTAATTTTCCCTGCAGCTTTTCCTTTATTTTTAGGCTAGTCCCCAAAAAAACTGTTAATGTTTGTCAACAGCCCATACTTTGGAGAAAAACCAGGTCTCTTGACTATCTGGACTGTAGACATTAATCCAGCCCACACCTATTTGCTAATGACCCAATAGCAATTTTCTCATGTGATTCTTAGCAGGTCTTATGGTTTGTCCTTGCCACAGTTTGCTCAGCTGTATTATGAAACCTACGGTGCCTGGTACTGCCACAGACATGCTGTGAGATTTCATGTTTTGTGAAGGCCACTGACATCCTAAGAAAAGACATAATATAGCAACTGCAAATCCTAACAGCAGTTCACGTATGTAAAAGGATGCACAAAGTGAAGCAGCACATGTATGGAGCTGCTGGCAATCAAAGGATGAATCTGATCCTACTGAAATGCTAAGAGCATTGCAAGTGACTTTAGCACAGCCAATTAACCTCAGATACTCATAAGGTCCCAATAAAGGAAGTGCAAAGATCCCTCAAAGACTTAACTCCATGTTCATGGGAAGCATGGAAGACTCTAACAGTTTCCTCTGGCTTCTGGGCTCAGAAATCCTTCAGACCAGACTGGTACCTCTTCAGTAATGGCCCCTCTTTCAGTGTCACCTCACAACAATGAGATTGCAAGGACTAGTCCTGAGCAGCATACCTTCTGAATGCATAGGTGATCCACGATGTGTTGGTGCTTACAGATGTTAACATCAGGTAAGGCTGTCACTAAAAGACACAGGGTCTCATATGGTAGATTAAAATAATTAGCTCTGGGGCTTTGGTAGTCTTGAGGGTGCGTTGTTTACATGAAGGTACGTGACCACACAGGGCTGAAAACAAGAGTGCAGTTCTTGATTTGCAAGTGTCTAGAAGCACCAAGAAGGATTAGAGCCCATTTCTAGTGGGCATAGTGCAAGCACAAACCTCACCCCCCTGACCTACTGCACTGATCTAAGGTGGCATTGACCACAGCAAAAGGATGCACTGAAAGGGAAAGCAGCCTGGGTGACAATGAACAATTACAGAAACATGAGGCTGCAGATATTAACCATGTGTATTTATAGATTTCTTAGTTCAAGCAAACATAATTATCCGCTCGCCAACACACCACCTACCCCACCTGTATCATTTGCTTTGTCCCATTACCCTTCCTAAACTCTTTAAGAAGTATTTCTTTTCAGAGGGAACTGGGTTGAGAAATGTACCTGTCAAAGTTGATTAGACAGAATGGGAAATGAGCATTCAAGTACCACACAGGCAGAAAGGGCAAAATTCCAGCAATGGAACAGGCAACATCTTCCTGTTTCATCATACTTCACTCGCGTGCCCAGGAAGAAAACATGAAAGACAGTCTAGACTTCCATGAATGTAGTACCTATAGGCTGTCCTTAAAAAAAAACCAAAACAGATACGCACACAAAAAGAAGAGAGAAAAAATTATTGTTGTTGGGCTGTCAAGGCCAAAAAAAGCAGACCTTGGAGACAACTACTATCCTTAGTGATGATCCATGTTAGAATTAACATAGTTCCCAAAGGGAAAACTAGAAAAACAGGTGAAGTTTTCCATATTTTTTTTTCAAAGAAAGGAATAAAATATTTTTCATTCTTTTGACTACTAATTCTCAGCAGTCGTTATAGTATTTCTTGTGATTACTTTGACTCTTATTATGATTCAAGACCTTAAAGTCTAGGACACATAATAGGTGCCAAAAAGATTTTTTTTATCAATCAAAAAGCAAACCACGCACACATACACAGAAGTCAATCTGTATCACTTGTCAGTTTTGTATCACTATTAATTTATAGTAGTCATCTGAGATACTTGGGCATTTTAACAAAGGTCTGCTTTACAATCAGATTCAATGCAAGCAGACACCATGGAGCCCTAACAGAGAAGGAAGGCTGAGGTGGGAGGAGGTAAGAGAGGACGAGGCTGGAAATATAGCTTATGCCTCTGCCCAGAGAAATGGAACAAGGTAAGTTCATTTGAGATGCTAATGACTGGTTGTTATTTCCACACTGAAAACGTTTGAGAAACCTACCTGAAACCAGACAGCAGCATCACTGTCTGTCTTCAAGCACTGTATGCCAGGGAAATGCATGTGCCTGCGTACACATACGTTTATCCCTGACTGGGGGATCCTGGGTCTACTCTCAGCTCTGCTGCCTGCTTGTTAAACTTGGTCAACACCGTTAAACCTACATTCTCAAACGCAGGTACGTTTGTATTTAGGCACTGAAGCTTGAAAACTCTGGTTTCCCTTTCTGTCCATCTGATTTCTGCAACAGTATCATGGGAGAAATTAGTTACGTACTGCAAAGGGAAGAGCCAAAATTAATTCAACTGTTCCTCACTTTAATGTTCCTCACTTTCTATATTATCCTAAACAACATAACTGGCATAAACAGCATCACTCTAAATTACTGTTTTCTGTTAGGGCATGAACAATCTTGGTTTAAAAACCAAGCTTTTCAAGCCAAGTGGTTTTGTAAGTGACTCCAGATGCCAACAGCTTGCTATTTAAGTATGAAATAAGTAGTAACTATCAGAGAAGGACACAATGCCTCCTTCCCACTTCAGTTGCATTTTACAAGTTACCTTTTGAAAAGCACTCAGTGAGTTATTGCCGATAAAACACTCCACCATAGTTTCTCACTGTGATGGCTGCTCCACACTCATGTAAGAGAGGGAATTGTGTAAGAGAGGGAAGTTTTCCTTTTTCTCATGGTGCTGTGGCCTCAGCAGACTGGTCCTGGTCAAAGTTAATAACAGTAGCTCAACTTTGCAGGGATCAGAGTACACGGGAACCTCAAGCCTGGTGAGCTGCAGCATGTAGAGAGCTATTTACAAGCCACCCCTGAGCACACATAGTCAAGACAGGTCAATCCAGCCAGCGAAGAGTCATGATCTTCACATTCCAGATGGCAAACACAAAAGGGGCAAAAAAGCATGCAGTTTTAATTCATAGCCACTAATTAAAGAAAGCGATACAGTTCCACAGGAAAGAAAAAAAAAAAAAAAGTACAGCTTTAGATGTTTGCAAAGGCTGGAGAGGCAAGCCACAAGCCAAAACACTTGTGTCTTCTACTCCTCTTCAAAGAAATAGTCAGCGTATTTGCTGCATTACTGTTCCTTCTAAGTCAATGTTCTGTTTAAGTTGCACTTGGAGTTCTGCTTCATAATTCTATTTTTTTATGATGCCACCTTCTAAGTTTAAGATTAAGATTTAAGCTAATAATTTCATTCAAATCTAGTGTTTTAGTGAGTTGGTCTCACCCTTAGAAGTCCTCCCTCCACCATTAAGACAAGCCATGAATCACTGGAGAGTTATTAATTACCAAAACCCACTCAAACTTTACAAGGACCAGTGCAAGAAGTTTCTTAAACATACCCACTTTAACGCTTGTAAAAATGACTTCGCATTCTTATCTCCAAGGTGACTTACAAAAATGTCCGAGTCAATAGAAAAATCTGTTATTAGAGCAGATTTAGACCATAACAATAAATATATGCTTAAAACACAACATACTTTTTATTGGTATAATTTTCTGACTTGCATCTTCTGAGAGCCTTCAGAAGACACAGAAGCTACAAACTTCATATGAAGTGAAGTTAAAAGCTGTCTGACATAACAGTGACTAACACTGGTGAAGACAGACAACATCAAGTACCACCTGAATATCCAGGTGATATCAAATATACTTACAGTCTTGCTTATTCATTTAGTGTTTACAAAAATACTTCTCTAGGGATGTGTTTTATACAATTATTCTTTCAATATAGAGAATAAAGCCAGCCTAAATCAATAGACAATGAGAAGCAATCAAGAGGCAATGTGGAATACATTCTTAAAACAAGATCAACTTGATTGTTTTAATGTTCAAACACTGAAATACGGGGACATTGAGAAGGCAACGGGAACTGCAGGCTCTCTTAACAAGAAAGCTGAAGCAATTTAAACACATTTTTAAAAAAACAACAAAAACACAAGAGGTGGATTTTGAAATCTGGAACCAAAGAGGTTACCTAATAAGTCAGACTCTTACTGTCTGAACTGAAAGATACAATGATTTGCTTACTGCTTCTCGATTCTCAGTGATGACCTTAGAAGTGCACCCAGCATTTTATTTTTTTTTTTATAAATTTTGAAATTGAAAGCAATTCAATAAAGCCATTAAAACACTGATGTGAAAAAGCTTAGGAACATTTTAATACTCTTGTCCTTGCATATTTTACTACTTGAGAAAAGTTAGAGGATGTCTTTTCAACTTTAAACCTTTGCTGTTTCCTCACTTTTGCTAGGTTAATTGTAGAGGAATCTTAGTGGCATCCATGTGGGAAAGGCCAAGGAAAAAAGTATTCCCTCAGGGCAGTATAAATGTGCTAGGAAAAATACTAACATTAATTAAAGCATCAGAAACCAGGTAATTTTAAAAAGCCTGCTCAGCCCAGGATTTTCTACCACTTGATTAAAAAGAAAATGCTCCCAGCTTTAGTCTATTATTAATTTTTCTTTCCCAATTCTTGAGGGCAAAGAAGACAGAAAGCAGAATAATGTGGTAAAGAAAAAGTCTAGGCTAGAAAATCCCTTAAGGCAAAGGCATAAACTTTCAAGTTCAATATACTAAACCCACAAAATGACATAGCTAAATTCTGCCCTCAAATGCCAACAGCAAACAGCATTTTAATGAGAAATAGATGGATATACACGAACCAAGTTCAACAACTGCAAGTTCTCAAGAGCAAATACTGACCCACATGTTTTCTCATTTTACAAGTCCTTTCACATGGCTGTCTCCAAGGCACATCTGCACAAACCATGGAGTTAGCACATCTTACCAGGTTACCACCTGCGAGCCTCACAGTAACTGAGTGTGCATGCTGAAGCTTGTCCCAGCTGCAAAGTAAAACAGGTTAATTTACATCACGTGCACTACATTAATTTGCTATACTCTGCAAGAAAGAATGGCAGGAGCCTGCGCACAGTCAGTTATTTCAGCTGACTGGCTGTAGCTTTACAAGATGTGCAAACTCTATTGCTGGTGATCAGGCAACTATATCCCTACTCCGTAAAAGGATAAAAGATGAACAAAAGCTTGAATGCTTAGATTATCAGCTGTCCAAACCTGCAGGCAAACAGCATCACTGAAATCCAGGAACTTTTAGTTGTAGTACAGCAGGAAAGCACGGTCACTGTACAGTAGGAGTCAGAAAGCAACCTTTGACATAAGCTCACATATCAATACACATTGAATCTAGAACAGGCAGGCAAAGATAACAAACTTTAAAACCCTTATCAAATATACTGAACTGCAGTATTATTACAGCACTGTATTCCCATATGAGGAATGGAGGCTGAACCAGGCAGATTTTGATATCTGCAGTTAGATGAAGGATGTTTCTCCAAGGAAACAATACTGTAGTAGCACTAAATTTTAACTTTCTCAGTGAGTTTAGTCACTGGTATCTTTTTAAATGATTTTTTTTTGTTTTGTTTCATTTCCAAAGCTCAGGTGATCATAAAAAATTAAATGCCAAACTAGACCCTGTTCTTTGGAAACAAATGCTGTTAGTGCCAGCACTTCATGTTTCTATAAACTAGTTTCATCACTCAAACTGTAAGATTTTTCCCCACAGAATACTGTAACAAGTTAATTTACAAGCATTTATATGCATCTTTGAATATCACATGTTATCACAGATTTGACTAAGACACATGGCTAAGCCTGTACACACACAGGAGGCCTTTGAAGTGTGCAACTACCCTACCAAAACAGAGGTTAAACCTAGCCTTGCCCAAACCTTCTCAAATGCACAAACTAAGCCAAAACAGTGCTAAAAGCCCTGATGGTGAGATGTATCTGTGATCTGCCCTGACACACAACAGCAGAAGCTTGCAATTGATGTGAAACAATGCCCTCCCTATTGCTCAGGGTGAGCAGGTAACAAGACACTTCACCTGCTCTCTTAGTGCTGAACTCAGCCAGGACACAGAAAATATTTTAAAGCGCTAAGACTGAAGTACAATACATCAATCACTACTAATAAAATTAATGTGTCCACTTCTTGCAATACAGTTCCTGCATTCTCTTAATTTCTCTCCCTGATGGCCTCTTGTTTCCACTTCCCTGCCTCTGCTTAACATCACACTGACCTCTGCTCCCTGCATCCTAGCTGGATGAGCTGGGCCAGCCCGTCACAGCTGAAGCAGACTGGAATCAGCTATTCTGCATTTACCAGCAAAAAAGTTGCAAATTTTTTTGAAGTGTCATCATTTTTACTGCAACAAATTTCTCAGGATTTCAGAAAACAAGTCTGATATTTTTAAATTTCTCTGAGCATAGCTGGATCCAGCTGTACTTTACTTTTTGAAACATACAGGCAAAATGTGAACAGGGTGCAACAGAAGGCTGATTTAATCTGTGCTGGGTGGTTGATTCCTTCTGAAGAAGAATCTAATGCATTAGACTTCTCAAACGCTGCAGGATAAGCTGTTAAGTTTCCTTGCCAGGCATTGAGTTATTTCCTTAGGATAAAAGACCCTTTTCCCCTTTCACTCTGTCATGGTTTAGCCCTCCTTGTGTCTTAAAAACATGTAAGAAATACACCTCCCAGTCCCCACTTTGTAAACCCTCTGAGGTAGGTTAAGACAGGTTACTTACCCTTCTGCCTGGCTCTCTCCTGACATATAAATGCTTTCACATAAACATGATGGTATGATAGCAATTTGTGCAATGTTATTTCTCTGGCTACTCTCAGTGCTACTTAAGACAGGCTTGTGGAATGCTGGTGAGAAACATAGTCAGTGAATTGGTACCCAACTCTTTTTTTACCCCCCTCCAGTAAGTGAAGAAAATATGTAGGATAGAAAAGGAGGGGGAGGGGAAATTAGTCATTTATAACACGACAGCACTATATAATCTTGAAAAAAGGATGCATGGTTGTAACTACAGATTAACTACACTCTTTACAGGTACCAAGGCTTTCTATCTTGTTACCACTGAGTCAAAATAACTCCCTTAGGCTAAAATAAACAACAAACCCCAAGGGGGGGTGTGTGTGTGAGTGAATCAACTGCCAAGAACTACTGCCACAGAAAGTTTCCAAAGCAAAAGTACTGCTAATTTTGTATTTAAATAAAGGATACCCTCCTTCAACAGCCTGTTGAACCAGAAACTACCCATAATATTCAGTTCCACAGCTCTGCTTGGCACAGCTATGAATCAACAAGCATAACCAGCGATCCTTGCTGCATCTGGCTCACGACAAAACCTGTATCAGCTTTGTACTAAAAATAATCATGTGAGCTACATCTGAACACTGAGAATTTATGAAACACAAACTTCAGACCCTTAAAATCCCTTGAAATTCTCAGGGGGTCAAAGTACTTCTAAAGTTAAAGGCTTTGTTGCTAATGCACCAAAACACATTTTGGAGTTCAGGAACATGCCAATTCAGTTCAAGAAATACATGTGAAAACCAGATTTTAAACCTAAAGATATTGAGACTGCATTCCTAACTTTCCCCAACTATATTCCTTTGAAGAACATACATACTTGCGTTTTTTTTTCTCCAGAAAGTTGACAGCTATCTTAAGCTGACTGCTTAAAATAGCTGTCAGCTTTTTTAAGTCATTAATTCCACCAGTTATTTCTCTTCAAGAATACCAGTAAATGCAATTGACAATGGGCAAATCTGCCCTTAATGGATGTTTCACATATTTAAGAAAAAAGCCCATGTTTATGCATTGCAAGTGTGGGGCTTTTTTTTTTTTAACATGATTTTAATTCTACAACTGAATAGTCAATGCTTACAAACCACTGACCAAAGCTTTTCAACATGCGAGTATTTTACACCCATTTTGGATGGCTTGGTGTCCCTAGCTCAGTGGGTTTTCTGGGTGCTATTTGCCAGACATCAGGAGCGTGATGTCTCTCAGGAGAGGTTACCTGGGAAGGAGAGGCCCTGGAAAGTTCCCATTTCTCAGCCACAACCTTAAGATTCAATTCCAGGGCTCCACATCACAGGTCTGCCGCGCAACTGCTGGTGCCTAATAACTGCCCAGTAACTACTAGGAAGAGCCTAGTAGCACTGTTGTAACTGCCTGGTAACTACTAGTAACAGCTTTGTGTCTACCTAGTAGCTAACTACCGGTAGCTGCAGACCTCTCCCCTCACCCTGGCTGGCCCCAGCACTGCCCCCCCCCCCCCCCAGCTGCTGCTGGAGCACAAACCGGCCCCACACATCCCCCCTCCCCAGGGCCCAGCTCCCCTCAGCCCCCCTCACACCCACCCCCAGGAGAGCCAACACTCCCATTTGCCCCAGATTTTCCCCGCTGTCACCCCAGAAAGGGGTTTCATCCGGAGGCAGGGCCCACCCTCACCCTGCAGGTGATTATAATTAACATTTATAATGACAGTCTGAGGAGCACCTGCCTAGGACAGGGCTCTTACTACTCTTCTTTTCCTTTTTTCTCTCTAATTCACGTCTCATCTGAGTACTGCTCCCCACAGTCCAACGCTGCGGCGATTAAATTTGATTAAATTCTGCTTTGGATAATTATTTAGAGGGCAGTAGAGGGTGCTGTTTGTTCTCCTGTGCGGAGGATGGGGCCACCGGCCCTTCCAGCCCAGTGTCCAGGCAGGCCCCGAGCACAGAATCGCCTGCTGTGTCGGGGTCAGCCTTGCTCCCCGCTCCACAACTGGTACCTCTCCAGCTGGCTTTGAAATTCAGTGTTCCCGAGGTTTGAAAGTAGGTTTACTGCTCCAAATACATACTTAAAAAGCAGGAATCTCTCTCGCCCAGCCTCTCTTGGTCCTTTCCAACTTTCCCAGGGGGTTTTATCTTTTTTTCCCAAATCGACGGGCTTACCACTGTATTTTGACACACAGCTGGGTCTGAGACCGTGGTCCGGTGGTACCAGGGATGTGATACGCAGTCGGATGGCTCAGCTCCTCCTGTGCTGCTCGGCTGAGCACACACCACTGTGGCATCCACCAGGCTGGAAGGGGAGAAGTGAGACTGTTGTTACACTCTTATCAGCCAAAATGCCGGGGGTGGGGTGGGGGGTGTGTGTTTGTGACCTGAAAGGGTGAGGAGTGGATTGTAGTGGGTATACCACAGCTGCCTGCCCATGCAGAGACCTGGTCTCTTGTAACTCTGTCCTAGAAGGACTTTGATCTGTTGGTTTTAGTTGGCTACTAGGAAAAGAGATACTTGTTATAATTACATTATTTGTTATCTTATCCTATTCTGTTCTATAGTCTTTGTTATCTGGGGATCAGAAACAGTGTTTAGTGTGATTAATGACAGTCCAAATTGTGTCTTTTTTTTCCTAAAAAAATTAGCACTTAATTTTGAGGTGCTGAAGTACTGCTGGCAAATATATGTATCTAAAAGGCACTTAATGCGTAACAGGTGAGATCAGAGCATCCTGACATCATGGATCACAGCAGCAGAGCATTGCAATTAAAATTGTGATTGATTGTAGTAGTAATATTGTAATAAAATTGTAATAAGGTCCCACTACAGAGGCTAATTTCCTGTAGTGACTTTTCTATGCTGCGCAGTGTAAACACTGGGAGGTTTGTGCTGATGGCTCTGTGATGGCTCTGGCCTGCTTCAGGACAAGTGGAAGTGTCTGGTTGTTTGGGGAAGATTGTTCATAATCACATGAGCACCTGGATCACACTGAATTTATGGAGTTGTGGATTGATACTGTTTGTGCTTGGCACACGCGAGCAAACTATAACACAGGATATTTGTGCTGAAGCATGATACCATACTTCATTAGCACGCAAGGAATATTGCCAGAAGCTTTTAGCAGAAGATGCTGAGCAGTCCTGTGTTGTCATCTTCTCCTCAAATGCAGTGCTGTTTCAAAGATGTTTAGTGCATCCAAAATAGTATGAGTATCCAAGATGTCCTGCTTGCTTCTGTAGCCTGTGCTGAACCAGTGCTGTCCTTCCAACTCCTCCTATGCTGCTCCGTGCACACGCTGCTGCTGGCATTTGGGAACTGACCCCAGTTTTTCAGGCTCCAGTGGTGACAGGGGATGCTGAGAATTTCAAGGCATGTGTTTCACTGTTATCTCTGCCTCTAAATATGCTGTCCATCTCCTAGAGGGTAAAAATAAAGCAGCATTGTTTAATTTCTGGAAAAAAACAGATGACAGTGGAAGGGGTCAGAAATATGCATACCAGCCTTCCCTGTCCCACTGTCTCAGCTGTTGCTTCCTGAGAGACAGAAGCATGTGGTTGCTAAAAATACCCTGCAAAAAGAATACATTCTCTCTCCAGCGGGAGAGTATAAATTAATCCAAGTCATAACATATACAACTGCTTGTGGCTGGGAGAAACAATTCCAAAAGTGCCTTTTGGAGTGGAGTTTCTTAACCATAGGATCATAGAACCATTTAGGTTGGAAAAGACCTTTAAGATCATCGAGTCTGAAGCAGAAGTCCCAGCCCTGTGCCTTCCCTGCATAGGTCGGCACCTCCTGCCTCTCCTGCTCCCACCCCCTGGCCCTCCTATGGGAAACAGTGCTCCGGGGGGTGGAGGGAGGCCAACCCTTTTATAAGCGTGGTCTTGCAGCAAGTCGAAGTTGACAGGAGTGACGGGAGATTTGGCTCGCTCTGAGATACCCACCTCCCAAGCCTTGGGGTCCCTGGGATGACCAAAGGGGAAATGGAGTCAGTCGAAGTGTTCACGTCTGAAGGCAAAGGCAGGGGCTTGAAAGCCCGGAAGGAATTCTTGCCTGGGGATGTCATCTTTGCAGAGCCAGCCTATGCAGCCGTGGTTTTTGATAGGTAAGAGAAAAGCACTTTTAAAACACGGACCAGAAGTAGTCTTGATGCAAAATTTCATCTGGCTGGGTGGGTAGAAGTTTGAAAACATCTGGACAACGTCAGAGAAGGGTGCGAAGGGAAGTCAGAAGCACTTCTGTAAAGACACATTCACAACTTACAATGAATGTGCTTCCCAGGGCTCAAATCATTTTTTTACTTTTAATATGGTGCAATCTGCTTCCAGGATGTGCTCTTGCAAGGTGCTCGGTGCTGCCAGCTTTCACCAAATGCGGTGAAAGTTGTGTGTATTCCATGCCTCACAATACTGGACCCATGTTACACTCTGATGAACTGCCAAGAATTAGTGTAATTAAGGTACAGCAATCTCAAACTGACTTTGCCGAAGCCTCCAATGTATAATGTGTGATAAAAGTGAGTTACTTTGTGCTCTGCTGATGTGTACCACCTCCCAGCTGTACACACAGCTTCATTGCCCGCTGCCTTCAAACTAGAAGCTGGTGGGGATCTGTGAGCGCTACTGTCTCTGTTAAAGTGATCATGTATTTATAGCTAGCACAGTTAACTGAAGGAGAATTTCAGCTTTCACGGTTGCATGAGACTGGGTTTAAATTTTTGTTCACACTGATGTAGCCAGAAACTGAATTCTGGTGCAAATGTATTTTTCTTTTCTGCTGCTTGTTTCAACGATGAGCAACATCCGATCAACTTGTGCTGCCAGTGAGGCTGGTAGGTGCCCACTTCTGCCCTTCAAATCAGTGGAAGTTTCACTTAAATACCCCAATAGCTAAAGGACATAAAGAACCAATTTCTATGTTAATCTGCTATGGGATAAATCTAGAAGAAAGCCTTCAGATATTAATGGATTATTATTTTTTTAGTCTTACAATGTGCTGAGAACAGAATTTGGCCCATAACTTTAGACCGAGGAGTTAGATGCCAGCTGAAGGTTTCATTCTGGGCTTAGGAAATTTGTGAGCACTCTTCAACGGCATCATGGTGAGTCCCGAGACTGAATTTTTTGCCCCAAACTGCCAGTGACTTTAGGGAATATTCTGCACACTAAATAAGGTGGTGAGTGATTCTGCTTAGCTGAGCTTTCTCTGATCAAATCAGCTCCCTTTACAAAGCCTGGGACACAAGCAGAGCTCATGCTGCTGTTTTAATCTTGGTCATTTTGTAGCTGAAGCTGTTGTGCTAGTGTGTGATGTGGCAATAGCAGAGAATTGGGGATTAAATGGACAGAGCAGGAAATAAGGGGTTTTTGTGTCTTTCTTTCACTTTTTCGGTGCCCTTATACTGTCAGTGGGTAAATGTGTTTATGAGTCTTCACAATAGCAGCAATGACACTTTTTAGTTTTTATTTTAATATGTCATCACAAAAGCTCACATTAAAAATGTAATTTAATTCTAAAATTTTAATTTCTTGAATTCTTGATCCTGAGCTCAGTTACTGTAGCTAGTGACAAAACCATCTCTCCTTGATATGTCCTTTTAGCTCTTACTTAACTTTCACTTGTGTCACTAGCTGGAATCTTGCTGTAATACTGTTTGCTGCAGAACTAGCTATGGACAATTATTTCTCCCATATGCCTTATTAAAAATACTAATTATCTTTTAAGCCATTGCAAACATTTTGACTTTTGTTTGCTGGTTGAGAATTTATTTTTTCTTCTATGTAAAATGTTGTGAGCATCATGCATAGAGTAGAGCTGCCTGTGTTGAAGAGCTACAACTTCACTGCATTTTCAAATGTCATTTGTGTAATGTGAGATAAGGGGAGAAACTATCACCACCACTTGGCTCTTAGACTGCAGACTGTGTCTTAGGCTTAGGCTTCCAATGGAAAAACTCGGATGGGGAGAGATGTACTTCCCTCCCTCCCCAGGCTGGATTTGTTTAGGTCCCAGAGGGCAGGTCCAGACATTAAGCAGCAAGTACGGAAGATAAATGCATCCCTTCTCTGCGACCAGAGAGGACGGGGATGGCTTCAGTCATTCTTGTTTCTCTGATTCTTCTTCACGCTGCTTTGCAATGATAATGAACTCTGATGCTCCCGTGACAGATTTCACCCCAAAGCACTTCATACACATCACACATTTGGAAAAATACATTCCGAAAATCTCTGAAGCAGGTGGTGGCAACTAAATGCTTGTTGGTTAGTGCTTGGCTGGGCCTGAGATGTAATGGAAACATACATTTTTCTTTCGAAAACTGCCCTGATGTTTTTCCTACACACACAGTGCTTTGTTTTTGAAGGTACCTTCTACCACTATCCCAGAGCATTCAATTGTATAAAGCCCCACTGAACTGATAGTTATCGAAGAAGGGTAGCGTGGATCCTTGTAGAACCTGCAAGAACAAATCCACACTGCTATTGCCTCTGCGTGGATGTAGTCCAGTGAAGAAGTTTTTGTGTTTCCTTGCCCACAAACACATATGTGTATGTCCTAAAATTGGTGTTGAGTCTACATTCTTAGAAAGGGTCTCACCCTGCATTGGGAAACCTGAAGTCCAGAGTCCCTCATCCAAATTCAACTCAGCATCTTCATCACTTGCTGAAAGCAGCGTATATGTGTGCTATGGAGAGTGGATTCAAGTATGACTGATTGGTGGGTTTAATTTTTTAGCTCAGGTCCTATTAAATATGTGACCAGATTTTCCACAAAGCTCAGCTTTGTTTATAAAGGCAACCATAGAAGCGCTAGATTGCAGAGTTGGTCTGTACTTTGCAGCCCTTCGAAGAGCTCAGTCCTTTGGGAAGTCTGGGCCCAGTGTGGATGCTGAGCCCCTGAAATCCTGCCCCTGATTTTGCTGTTGAAATCAAGTTCTGTATGTTATGTATATGGATAGCAATCGTACTGTAAGTGGCCACACTGCGATCTTCTGCATGACTGCATGTGATATGGCAACACAGCAGGTGAAGCGAGGGTCTCTTTTTCAGATTAGTAGGAGCTGCTTTCCAAAGATACAATATGGTTTTGTTGGTTTGGTCGTACTACAGGATGGAAAGCAGCTTGTGTTTGTGCCTGGGCACAAAGCTGTCAAGAGATGGGAGGTCCTACTGTTCAGAAAAGGAGGGAGCCCCATAAAAACTGATCATCATTCGACCTAGTAAAGAACATAGTTATGAAATGAAAAATTTGCATTGTCTGCTCTAGGTGTTTAACTTCAGGCGTGTAAGTGAGAAACCCCACCAGAGGGCTGTTGCATAGCAGAAACCTATTTTTCTGACTGAGAAACTATCAGAACAAACCTCTTTGCCCCAACTGTACAGGGACCTAGGGAGCCTGAACAACTCACCTTGGCAGCTGGTGTTAGGTGCTCACAGCAGGAATGTGGATATACCACGTTTTGGACTGAAACGATGCAAAGGCCTTTCTTTAGGCACTGTCACCCAGCAGCAGTGTGTGAATTGCTGTTTTTCAGAAGGAGGATGAGTTTGATGAGGCATTGGGAATTTTATTTTGCTAGGAAAAGAAGAAATGTTTTCTTTGACAAAAATCTATAATCAGCCATCATACTCTGAGCAAGTAAGACCCATTAATTTAACTGGGTCAGCCTACAGGGTGATGTGGTAGCTTGTCTGGCAATATGCTTTGAGACTCGGCTTGCAAATTAAGATACCCAAAGCTAAGGTCTGGTATAAGTGTCTGTGTAGCGCTAAGGGCAGGATTCAGTTGCCATAGGTGTTTAGTGTCAGTTGAGATGCCCCAGGGTGTCTGAGGCATCCTCTTAGGGTTGACAGGTACAAAACAGGATTTATGAGAATCAGGGCTCCTCTCAGAACAGATCCATGTCCCTGCAGAGTCTAAAATAACACTAGGCTCCTATGTCCAGGCAAGTGAATCAAGTCCTAAGTGCCCCTTATAAGTAACGAGCACTGAATACAGACATCTACCTTTGTGAGCTGAATGACTTTCCAGATCCCACCGTTTTGTTAGAATCTCTGCTTAGACACTGAGAGTACAAAGGAGCACATCTAGGTGTCTAATTCTGCAGACTGGAAGTCCCTGAAGGTCCCTGAAGTCATTAAGGCTGGTGAGGGCTTGTACTCTTCAACCCAATGATAGCCATCTGGGAGGCAGTTTCTTACCCAGTGCCAGAGACTTTTAGTCCAGAAGTACACAGAACTCAAAGCGAAGCTAGAGAAGCTTCCTACAGACATCAGCTGGCTCATGGTTTCTTAGATTTTAAGCCCAGGGTATGACTCACAAAGATAACCCTGCTTATTGCAGGGGGTTTGGACTAGCTGACCTTTAAAGGTCTCTTCCAACCCAAATATAGACCTTTTGCTTAACACAGTGGTTACCTGGAGTTGACTCCTGCATCAGGCCTGCTACTTCTACCTGAACTAGAGCGAGCTGATCAGAGAGACAGTGAATACTAATGGAAGAGTGGTGCAGAACCCGGTATGATCTCTGGTTTTTTGTTCTTGGGATAAAGTACAGACACACTCTGATCTGTGTTTGAGTCAGCCTTGCTGTTATCAGCTGAAATAACACTCAGAAAACACCAGTGTCAGGCCTGCTTTGCCCTAAAATAGATGCAGAAGGTTGGAAATAGACCTTCTCAAGGGATTCTTTGCTTTCATTTGGGTCGTTTTCTGATTTGCAAAGCCCCTGTGCATTCCCTGTTGACCTTACCTCTCACTGAAGCTTTCTCTAGTGCTCTGCTTACGTGCTGGGGTTTAATCCTCTCTTCCCTCTTCCCTTGAAAATCCCAGTTCTCCTTTCCTCACTGCCACCTTCAGGGTGATGGCGTTCCTATTGCCTGGGCTCTATGTACAGTATGTGACATTTTCCTCTGGCATGTCAGTTGGCTGTCAAGCCTGTAAGAGTTTACATTTCCTACGGGCATGGGGATGCCTGATATATCCCTGTCAACCTTCATCAAAAGAAGGTTTGCTCTTTAACCCGTGGGGTTTGAGAGACAGTAGTCAAGGCAGTGTCGTGTGGTAGAAAGACAAGATCACAGGAAAATCTGCTTGATCAGTGATCTGCAAATTGCTCAAAACCTGAGATTATGCAATTTTTGCACTTCTTTTTGATGTATAAAGCAGGCCCTAAACATTTTCCAAGGGAAATGGGGGGAGCTCCATTATTGTAGCTGGGACAACCAAGGGATATAAGAAACACGTATTTTTCTGTAACAGTATGACTCTGAAAAGATTATGGAAACAAATTCTTTGAGTTGATACCAATAAAACCTGGGAGCTAATGTGATCATATTCTCGTTGTTTAAAATTTTCTGGGGTTTGATTTTTTTATTATTATCTCATTTGTTCAAAAGCTTAAATAAAACTGGGAGAAAACCTACCTTTTTAAAAGAAAATCACACTCACAACTCTAAAAAGGGGCTGAGGAATCTTATAATGAAAGACTAAAAATAAAATAGTCTAAAATTAGTCTGAAATAAATCCTCCACTCAAATCAGGCAAACTAGGATGTGTCATCCCTGACATTTTAAAGATAAAAGTACTAAGCTCCAACTCCCTTTTAAAGGACCAAAACTATTCTTGTGCTAATAATTCACCATTATAGGTATCCTCAGTAGAAGCCAGCTATTGAATACCTTCCTTTTCCTTTCACTGCTGAAAGAATAGGTGCATTAGGTTGTTGTATTTAATTAAGTGTTATAGTCTCTGCTTTGAAAGCCAAGTAGACTTTGCCTACATCTTAGGCTATTCTTATGCTGTTCTCTGTAGGATGTTGAGGAGAGAGATGCCTAGCCAGCAAACAATAAAAATGAAGCAGGTGGACTTAGCTGTAAGTTAGGTCACCGGGGTGTATCATCTATGATGTACAGAATAGAATACACTCACATTAAATAGTTTGTGAGCTTCTCACCATGTTCATTATCTATTCGATTAAATCCTCTGTTCCTTTGCACTATAGCCATCTCAAGTGCCTTTTCCAGATCAGTGAATGAGATGCTGTGGGTGCTGGATGGGAAATGATTGGCAGATATTTGGATTGTGCATGTCTCAGAGATGAGGTTAATACATTTCCTGGGGCAGTGCTCAGCCCTCTGTCCTGGCAGGTCCAACAGATCTTAATCCATCTGAATCCAATCCAAGAAGTCACAAGAGCTTTCTTTTTTTCACTGAGAGCTGTGCTTGCGGGAGCCATGGTTTAGTTGACAGTGCTCTGTCACCTCTTGCATTTGTTGGCTGGCACATTGAATCATTGCTTTTGTGACTGTAGCTACGTCCAGGATTAGCAGGAGCTGTGTATCTCATCTATGTAACATCACTGCTCATGAGAAGCTGAGAGTTCAGCTCTGCTGATACTTGGAGAGGCCAAGGAAACCTGAGGCTCCCCAGAAAGTCAGTCACTGGTACCCGCCTTCAAGTCAGTCTTAAATCCCGGACTTAGCAAGGCTTTAAGAGGCTGAGGTCATCACTGTGCTAATGAAGATCCTGCTTTTGGGCAGGGTGAAAAAAAGAAGTTCACATTGTCTGTGGAATTTAGCAGTGAATGGGTGGCCAGAGATCACCCCAGAGGCTGTGGTGCACGCAGGCACAGCAGAAAGCAGCAGTATTGTCCATGTTAAAGCGAAGAAAGCTGAGCACTGAGTCTCTGAGGGTTCAAACCCCCAGGGCTCCTGGGTGGGTGCCACGCCAGAAGGTACCTACCCAGGTTTCGTTCCATAAACTTTCAGTGCTGCCTGGCCGTGCAGTGCCCGGATACATGGGCATGGGCTGCTGTCTCTACAGGGAGGGGGAGTCTGGGCTGTCCGGAGCCATTCTGGGTTGTGTTATACACTGTCTCAGACAGACAGAGAAGTTTTTATAGACCAGTGATTTCCACAGGCTTATCCTGTGAGGTTTAACCTCAGGCTGCTCCCTCTCTCCTTGGGGGACCTTAACGATCGCAGAGCGTGTGAGAGGGGACACTGTGGACCACTGCAAGCCTTTGGTCTTTGGTGTTGTTTACCTCCAGGACAGTTGGTATCAGAGCCTGGTGTAAGGTCCAGCCCTGCGGCCAAGGGAGAGCCCCACTTTGCCATGCCCTTTCGGGGTGTCCGGCTCTGAGCTCCTCTGAGACAGCAGGAGTTTGCACAACCGCCTAGGAGCACATGGGGGATTTAGGTGCTTGCAGGGTGAGACAGTGCCTAGGCAGTGTTAGTTGAAGATTTAGGCAACAGATCTCAAATACCTGTGTCTCCTAATTTCTTTACTGCACCAAGAGTTGAGCCCAGGCCTCTGCAGTCCTGGTGATGCACATAATCAATAAATCCAGTCTTCTTTTAAACCATTTCTGAGCATGAAGGATCCCGTGAGGGTTTTGTGAGAGATGAAGTATGTTTTATATCTACCAGTCAGATTACCTATGAGTAATTGTGTCTGCAGTTTTAATACACATGAACTGTTCCTTTGCTTTCTCGGAAAGTCTTGTTTAACTTTTTTTTTGTGCATTTCTGCATCTCCTCAGAAATGAGGGCTTTCTAGGGCTGTCGGTAAGTTCTGCTAGCTGGATTTGCTTTGGAAACTCTGGACACCCTATGTGATAAACAGCAAAATGCAAAGCCACCATTTCAGTATTTTTCTGTTGTGAGAGCAAGCTGAGGGGAGACAAGCGCCTGTTTGAGGATTTGGGTTTTGCTGCACTGTATTCCCTTCTGACCTGTCATTCCTCTCTACAGTGAAGTGTCTTTAACTGCAGGCAGCAGGAGGGAGCCCTATTCCCTGTGGAAGATATCTCCCCGTGCTTCCTGGTACGATGTAACAGTGCAGGTTTTATCAGCGCTCTGGCTCTCCTTTGCCTTACAAGGAGTGTAATCTTTCTGCCCCCCTGCCCTGACAGCTGACAGAGCACAGCCTTGCATTTCTCACCAGCTCCTAGCTCTTTCATTTGATATAATGAAGCTGAATGCAATCCCCCTTCCCGGACACAGGCTCCCCCCTGCCCCATCCCAGGTTCTTGGCTTGTGTCAGGCTTGCACCAGCACTGCTCACTGTTGTTTTCCAAACCTCGTTTTTGGCTGCTGCAGGTCGTCCTGCTTTAAATCAATGGCCCTTTTCATCCTGCAAGAGCCAAGACATAGGGTGGATTGTGTCAGCAGCTCATACAATACTGCCAGAGGAATGAAAGTGCATTTTAAATGTACTGTGATAGATATAAATATGCATACATATGTTTATATATATATGTGTATAGTGGAGAGGCAGGACAGTCTTGGGTCTGGGGACTCTGGGGCTGTGGGTCTGATTCCTGCCTGTGGCACATCTTCCTCATGTCATCATCAATAATTTTTTTATTACCTTGTGTCTCAATTTCCCCACTATGAGCTGTGGGAAATGATAATGTTCCCTTGGTAATGATGCCTCTGTGGTCAGTGAGCTTTTGCAATGAGAAGAACCTTCCTCCTGGGACCAGCAGTGTCTAAGCAATGGAAATTTAAATTCTCCTGTACTGTCGAACCTGGCTGGAGGCAGAGGTAAAGTGGGCTGTTGCCTGGAGAATCAGACAGCTGGGGACACCAAATGAGGCAGTGAAAATCCTTCTCTAGCAGGAAGGGGAAAGTCCCAGTGTTGTTTGGGCAGGAGATCAAAGTGTCTCAGCCTCTCCCAATGAATGAAGTCCTAGGAGCAAGCAGCTGGACATGTGAAAGGGGCACATGGGGGAGGTTTCCCCTTGGTCTGGGACCCTGGGCACTCAGGGCAAGGACATGAAGTTAGACTTCTTCAATCAGCATCCTCTGATGTATTCCTCCCCTGGCCTTTGTTATGGTTATATACATACAATTGTAGGATGCTTCTTGGAAATCCTGTTCTGACCCCCACAAAGAAGAAACCTGCCCATTTTGGAAGATGTTTCCCAGTTATCCCATGACCACTTAACTCACAGTAATCTCTCAGCTAGTTAAACCGCAGAGCCAGGAGCAGGAATAACTCTTGAGCAGCACTTACTGCTGCCGCACCAGAGGAAAACGTGTCAGACTTTTGGATCTGGAGGTGAAATGTGTGTCACTAGCCCATCTGCAGGAAAGCTTTAAGTGGCCTAAACAGCACATTGCTAAAGCTGACACAGGACTAAACAGGGAGGTCTTCATGCCCTGAGAGCAGAGCACATTCTCACATTAGGCACTGTGCTTATTATCTTCAATGCTTAACGACACCCCCATCGGTGGTGTATTCTGCACCACTGGCCAGCACTAAATCATTGATGTTCTCAGCTCAGCAACATAACAGCCTTGTGAAGACAAAAGATCACCTGGATTTATTAGTAAAATCTTATGGTGTTCATAAACGCAAGTACTGCTCTCTAAATGTGGTATTACAGCCAGCCTGTAATATTTTAAATTACTCCCTGGCCAGTGCACCTGTGAGCTCTTGAGAGTTTGTCTTTCCTCTGTGTTCAGCTGTTTGGTGTTTGGTGTCCATCCCCAAGTAGCTGAAAATCCACTTGTCCCTCAGCAGTCATGCCTGGGGATCTGCTGAGTGGCTGGAAGCCTGTCCTGGTCACTCAGACCTTCACTAATCCATGTTGCGCATCTGTCTGGAGTCACTGGGACCAGGATAGTCCCAAAACCACCCAGCCTGGGGCCCTGTGCTGCTGTCTGCTGATGGTGGACAGCCATGAGATATGTGCCATAACTGAAGGAAGGAGGAAGAGATGTAAAACACTCTGTGGTGAGATCTACCTCGATGGAGGATGTTCTGTTGGCTTCTTCATGCCATTTCCAACAGAATGCCACAATTGCCAAGTGTAATGACTCCATTACAGCAACACATTTAGCCTGGAGGCAAAAAGAAGTGACAAGTAAAGCTGCTTTTTAATCCATGGAAACATATCTTGGTTTCAAGCAGCACAAAACAGAGTTTCCCTATGCAACCACTTCAATCTATTGTTCTTCATTTCTGTTGTATGTTTTTATCCCTACAGTGTGCCTGTGCCTAAGGAAAACTTGGGAGAGCAGTTAGGATGGCTCAGAGCTGTGCTCCTGTTTTGTCCCTCTTACCCAATGTTTTCTTAAGTCTCTTGGGCATGGTGGTGGCTGCTGCTCCATTTTGTGACCTAGTCCATGTGCGGCCCAGGAGAGCCTTAGTGCTCAGGGAGGTGTTCACTTCAGCCAACTTCATAGGCTTTGCAGGCAGGGGAAGCTCTCAGGCTGGCTCTTTGTCTTCGCATTCTTCTTCATGCTTGCCTGAGCCACAAACTCATCAGGCATCTCCTTTCTGCTCAGCAAATGGGTGGCTGGTGTTTCAGCGTTGGCCAGACAGAAAATGAAAACAGACTGTAGATCCTATTAACAGTGGCAATGCTGAGGAGGAGCAGATGAGCTGCAGACAAGAGCTGGGGAATGCTTTATTACTGTCCTTCTTGAAACAAAACATTTGTCTTTTTGACGTAGCCAAACAGAAAAGTAACAGCACCGGACAAGTGCACGAGGATTAAGCTGGGTGGCATATATCTTCATTCTCCCAAAAAAACTTGAGAGGTCCATCCTTAGTGACTGGGGGGAGCCAAGGGACACGAAGAGGGCAGGACCCTCGCTGGGTGAAGCCGGCCCTTCACTCAGGTATGAGCCAACGGGTCCTTCTGTCCTTCCAGCCTGACGCACCTTGTCTGTCACACCTGCTTCAAACGGCAGGAGAGGCTCCACCGCTGTGGCCAGTGCAAGTTTGCCTACTACTGCGACCGGACCTGCCAGAGAGCGGCTTGGCTGAACCACAAAAACGAGTGCTCTGCCATCAAGAGGCATGGCAAAGCACCCACCGAAAACATCAGGTGAGAGCTGACCCCTAGGGGCTGAGCTGGCAGCCTGGGGACAGTGGGAGAGGACAAGGCATCCCTCCAGAGGGTGGCAAGGAAGAGCTGGACGGCCTGATTTGGGCAGGGTGGAAGTGGGAGACCATTTGGGAAAGGCCAGAAGCATTCCTGAGCTGAAGGGATGGGGATCTGGAGGAGCATCTGGGGTGCAAGGGAGTTGTGCTCCTGGTTGGTGTTATTTTGGTGCTGGGCTCCAAAAACTCTGCAACTGAACGTGGTGAGGAAAACCCATGTGGGATAGTTTAGGAGGTGTGGGAAAGTGTGGAGTAGGTGGAAGAGTGGAAGAGGAGATGAGCTCTTCCCCAATTTGTCTTTGATTTGGCTTCACATCCCAGCTCTGTCATAAGAAAATGAGAGGAATCCCCAGGGAAATGAGAGCTGTTGTGGAGGGCTGGGGACCTGGGTGGTCTGTAGAACTTCTCCAGATGAGAACGTAGATGCTGGGGCAAAGCCCTGCATCTCCCCTTCCTTCAAAAGCCCATGAATAGTAACCAGCCCTCAGCCATCCAATGCTGAGCCTGTCTTGGTCTGTTTGCCTGTGCAGTTTCCCACCCATAAAATGAATTTTGATGGCCCTTTGGTCCCTCTCCGTGTGGTGGGTGGTGGTGGTGCTAACATCTGGGGCTCTCTCCTGGCCAGGCTGGCTGCCCGCATCATGTGGAAGATCGAGAGGGAAGGCAGTGGGCTGGCAGAGGGCTGCCTGGTCTCCATCGATGACCTGCAGAACCATGTGGACAGCTTTGGCGAGGAGGAGAAAAAGGAGCTCCGTGCTGACATGGAGAGCTTCCTGGAGTTTTGGCCGCCCCAGAGCCAACAGTTTGGCATGCAGAATATCTCCCACATATTCGGAGTGGTATGTCAGATGGGTGGGAGAATAAATGGGGGGCTGCTTTTAATGACAGCTTCCCAGAGAGAGATTCCAGCTGGCCTGAGTTGGGGATGGCTGAGTTCATCCCTCTCTTGCTCTTAAGAGGCTGTAGCGATTGGGATAGCTGAGACCAGCATTTGCTGCAGGTGGTTTGAATATTGCCCATTTCCATCTGCACCACTTCTGCACTGACATGGGGAAACTGAGGCACAGCAAGGGCAAGGTCTGAAACATTTTACTTGTCTAAACATGCAGGCAAGTGGCTTGCTCAACCTTAGGTGCTGCATTGTCATCACAAATCCCACTGGGCATCTCCCTGCACTTGGGAGAACTGAGAAAATCTAGTTAAATATATTTTATTAGATATACGTAGAATATATTTGAATATAGCAGATCTGTTTTAGTATATACATTAATGCCTATTATATATTATGAGCATTAGATTTTTACATGTATGATATAAATATATATATTGTATATCTATAATAAAAATAGGTAAACTATACTAAATGTATTTAATAATATCTACTAACTTGTTAACTCCAAATTTTTGTTCTCAGTGTAGCAGAGAGGGAAATTCCCAGAAGCCAGTTCAGGCTGAGCTACTCTGCCACCAGTCCTGGTACAAGTCAGAGTATCCTGGGCTGCACTAACCCCTCAGCTAGCAACACTGCCAAAGGGGCCAGGGTGAGCTGAGACGAGACACATGCTCTGCTCCTAGCTCTGCAGATGGTTGGTGTCACAGAGAAGCCGGCTTTGCCAGCCCTAGCATGGGAAGGGGACACAGCATCCCTTGGTACCCACCCCACAAAGGAAATCCAGTCCACTGGGTGCAGGGGGACCTGTATACTAGTGACCAGCATAGCTTGCCCATGCAGAAGTAAGGAAGTACAGATAAAGTACAGAATCAGTTAAGAAAGGAAATAAAACAATTAACAGGGTAAAATAATTAGCAGCTGAGTTAATAATTTCCTTTGGTATATCCTATCACATTTTCTCTTTGCAAATAGTTCCTTTGTTTATATTTGTGACTAAAACCTGTTCCATTCATATGTGATAGTAAGGTACTGTGTTGGAAAGTGTAATAATTAATTCTTGGCATGTATGTCATGCAAAAGTAGTCATTCTGAAAATTGTTTGGAACTCATAACAAACAATAGCAATTGGTTTTTATAAGCTCTGTGGGCCACCCAGAAAATGTGACCAGGTTGAGTGCAGCTCTCAAGGTTAATTTCTATCTTATACCTGTTTTAATATGTGTGAACTTTGCTTTCTGCCAATGCTCTGCTTGAATTGCCTCAAATTAATTTTCCTGTGACCTTTTTCTGAATTACTGGCAGGAAGCAAATAAAGGAAACCAATGTATGGTCAACCCAAATTTATCTTAGACATCCCAAATGAATATTAACAGCAAATATTCTGCAACATTTACTCAGCTCTGCTCTGGGCTGGTCCATCTGCATGAGTCCTGCATTGCTTCTCTTCTGATGTTTTATCCCAGCTAAAGTTGTTGTTTCTACAACTGCCTTCTGCAGTGGTCATGTAGGCACTCCTTTCTCCTTGAAGCTGGGAGATGGGATGCTGGAGATACACCACTTCTGAAGCATCAGCAGGAATTCAGAAATCCTGAATATAGCCGAGTTCAGCTTTTTCTCCTTTAATGCTTCTTCCTGCCTGTTTTGGGATTAGATCAGCTGCAATGGCTTTACCCTCAGTGACCAAAGAGGACTGCAGGCTGTTGGTGTGGGAATCTTCCCCAACCTCTGCCAGGCCAACCATGACTGCTGGCCCAACTGTACTGTCATCTTCAACAACGGCAAGTAAGTGGATTTCTTTCCTCAGGTGCAGTGGGGATGCATCTTAATGGGCAACTCAGCAGAGTGTGCTAACCCCACAGTGTCAGATCTCTGCCCCAGCAAATCTACTCATTCTTGTTTCCTTCTCTAGCTCAGGAAAAAAAATAATCGGGATTTTCTTTCTAAAAATGAACTGTTTTCTCTCTCATTATTTTTACTTTAAAAATTGTTGTCTGATGCACTAAACAAATATACAAATTTGACCCCAAATCCAGTGAACCAGCAAATAATTTTCCCCTGGTTTCTGTGAGTTTTGAAACCAGACTCAAAGTGTGTAGATAAAGTACTAAGCAGCTGCCCAGATCACCCCTTATATTGAGGCTTTATTTATAAATAGTTAAGGAACAATTGCGGTTAATTATTAAAGATTATACGGAGTCCACAGTCCAAAAATTTTTCATAACAGAAGCTTGCAATCAGCCCTATATCACTATTTGCTGATGTGTTTATAACCATTCCTAATACAACCCTCATTTTGTGGAAGTGTACCATCTCTATTAATCACCAATTAACTCTTTAGCAAAGGGATCTTAATGAGAATTATGACTGTTATTTGCAAACTGAGTCATGTGTGAGTGCGGGATGCCCTAAGCTGCTGGGCATTCCCCATTCCCACCCAAATCCTGTAAGAAAAAACTTCTGTGGGACTTGTGAAATTGAAAAAGATTAAGTGGGAAATGGAGGGTTGTTTGAACAGAGCTGGGAGCAGAGGCTGCTGCTCTCAGTGCCTGGGGCAGCCCACAGGAGGGCTGCTCTGCTCTCCCCAGCCTCCAGGCCAGAACAGATAGGAACTGCTGCTGATGCAGCAAGTTGCATCATCTGCAAGACATTAACTGTGGGAAACTGCTTGCCACAAACTGCACAGCCACCGTATTTCATCCAAATTTTCTGCTAAGGTTTTACAAATTCCTGTGTTCACCGAACTTTAGAGCTGCAAGTTAACCCCCAGCCTCCCTTCTTTAACTAACGCATTGTTTGTGCACTCCAGTTACTGCTGCTGCTTTTACCTGATAAAACTATACCAGCATTTATCAAGCAGCTGGTAAACGAGCAAACAGAAAACAAAACTACACTAGAATGATTGCCTTGGTGGGAAATAGGGTCTGATCCAAAGTCAGATTTGAGTCTGTACTCTGATATCCAGTTGCCCTGGATCAGATCCATAGCCTCTCCAACCAGCCTGGGAAGTGGAGGAGGTAACTAGCAGTGGTAGCAAACCTGAAGTCTGAGTTTCTGGGTGGTAAGTAGAGGAATGGCATTTTGTTTGCCTGGCAGCTTGTCAAAGCTCCCACATGTATCCTGTTACTGACTTTAAACTTGACCATCTGGTTACTGGCCAGGAAAATTATAAAGGTTTCTTGTCTTTCTGTGGAAACCTGATGGTAATCCCCTGTTGTGGGAACTGAACTCTCTATAAGCCACTCAAGGCAAATACTGGACTTGAGGACCCACTAAACTCATCATACAGAGCACAGTCCTCGTTGATGATATCCTGGTCTGATTTCTATTTCAAACTGTGTTTTAGAGAGCACGGCTACTGATGTCAGTGGAGACATTTCTGTGCAGGACAACTAGCCCCCTTGTGCCTGCCAAACATGTTTTGCACACCCCCTAGCCAAGAATGCTCCTAAAATCACAGTGCCAGGACAGTTCTCTGCCAAGTTCTCCCTGGCCCAGTGATGGGCAATTTGGTTATGGCAGCTGCATAGCAAAAGTGAAGCTCTCATGCAGTGAAACATGTGCCAGCCACAGGGAACCCCCTTGTCTTCCATATGCCCTACGCCGTCTACTCATGTGGGTTTTTTTTGGTTGTACTTGTACCTGTGTAAACTGCAGATGTTTGTTTTGTCTTTCAGTCATGAGGCTGTAAGATCAATGTTCCACACACAGATGAGGTGGGTCAGTCTTGAAAGCATTATCCTCCCCCCTTGCCCCATACCCCTCATGCCTGGTGTTAATGGAAAAGCTGCAGACAGCCCAAGGGGCTCTCTCTGCAGAAAATTTCACTTTCCCCATTTTCTGAACTTCCACTCCTCTCCCGTGTAAAGCCCCACTAAACCCACACCTCACTTAACTCTGCATTTTGTAGTAAATTAAAACAATAGTGGTAATACTGTGACTGTCTCCCCCCATAGCAAATTCCCGCTCTGCTTTCCCAACCTTGGCTTCCTCCCTGTCAGTATTTCCCTCCTTCACTTCTCATTTCTCCTCCCCTGACTACAGCAAGAGCATGAAAGTCAGGACAAGGTCTCACTAATCTTGTGCAGCCCAAAATAAAACCTTACGTATTAGGAGATGAGAAATGACTGCGTTACTGACATACTAAATAGTCCATGTTTCTTTTGCAACAAGTAGTGCCCGTTGAACGTGTTGCCTACAGTAGCTGTACCATGAAATGTAGGTTTCATTCTTTTTTCTCATAATACCTAATTAATGTCTTACCTGTTAATGATGCCACTGTTACCTTATCCAAACTAAAGAAATCACCAAAATATATGCCAAAAAAAAGTTCTTTGCTTAGCTCACTGCACTTGGTATATTATAGTCAGTCCTGTTAAAGGGACACTGTTGTCTTTAAACTTTAATTTCAAGCAAACATGCAGTCTCCTCAAATAAGACATGAAATGCTTTTGAAGTACTTTTCTTCAACACTGACCCTTGGTACATTATAGATAGGACCATAAAAAGGGGCAAATGAGTTTCGCTTCTCATAATAGTTGCTATTTTGGGGCAATTTGAGTTTTGGTATCAGGCCCTCATTGTGCCTGTGTGTGCATCTTTCACGGTCCTTGGGGGCTGTCTGCTTGGGGCAGACACTGGGGAAAGAGCATGGGACAAGCTTGGTGGGTACACTTGGCTGACAGTGTCTCTTTAACTATAGCATTTAAAATAAGCCATGTGTTTCCAGGCTTATCCCAAATGCTATCAATCCCCTCCACACAAGGGATGGCTGCTTAAAGTATACCTACGGTGCTTAGGCTATCAGGGGCATCATGAAAGTCAGAGGCTTGATTTTGCTTCTCTGGTTGCATGACTCACTTTAATGAGGATCCCATTAAGTGTGAACAGGAATGTTCAGATATGTAGGCCTTTCTGGTGGCAATTACTCTTTTTCACGCACTTTTTCCTGGAGTAGCAGGTTGCACCTTTCTCTGGCTGGTGGTGTCCTGGAGTTGCAACATAACTAATAGCTGCCCTTTGTGATGATGGCATGTTTAGTGATGAATTTTGTATTATATATATTGTTGATACGATCTAACACCCAGAGAAGGTCCAGATCAGCCTGAGAGTAGTTTTCACAGCAGCTTTGGCACAGCTAAAATACTTAGCTACGCCCTCGGCGCTCAGAGCTTGTAGCAGGAATTAAAAGGAATTTAAAAGGGAATTACAAGAGAATGACACTCCCTTTGCAGTAATATGATCACACAGAAAAAGTTGTGTCCTCCCCAGAAGATTTATTTTTAATGCGCTTGGTGAGACCTTTGAGTCCCATGACACCTATACCTTTGGTGAGACCTTCATTGGGTCCCATCTACAGCACCTTGTGTTCAGGTGGGAGCCAGCAGGTCGTCGTGTCCGTCCCCCCCCAGGTCCATCTCATAGCAGGCACTTACATCAAACACACCTTTGAGCTCAGCAGGAGGATATCAAGGCACGCTGCTCATGGTGAGGGAATCCCAGCACTGATGCACCACACTGCGGTGCAGTGGCAGGGTGGGAGCTCAGACCATGGGGCTGGCTTCGTTGGGATAACCTGTAAGTATGGCTGGTGCAAAAATATCTTTAACCAACTGTTCTGAGTGGAGAGCCCAAGGTCACTGGTCTCAAGTGCAGTGAATTATTTCTCACCATGGTTAGAGTCACTAGTAGGTGGGGGAGCAGGTGGATACAGAAGCACCACCTCGCAGATGGTGTTTGATGAAGCTTTTTCCGTTCTGGCCAAATTCTTCAGCCAGTTGTGCTTGTCCAGCCCCTGGAAATGAGAGATGGCCCAGAGTAACTGTGGGATTTAGCGTGTAGAGTGAAATAGCAAGGGAATAATTTTGACTACCCGCATTACCTAAGACCTTTTGCAGGGAACGACATGAGAGAAAGGCAGGTGCAAAGGTCTGGCTTTCCAAAAGCCTGTCATCAAGGCCTGGGAATTGAATTGTGGTTTATATCAGCATTAGGCAGATTACTAATATAAATGATCTATTAAAAAATAGCTCAGATCAAATTAACTATTAAAAAAATAGACTATTTCCAGAGAATTGTTGCTGAGCCTTTAGGTAGAGATGCATGAACAGGGTGAGGACATCTCTTATCCAGCACCTAGAGGGAATTTATCTTAACTTTTCTGAGTGAAAATGATACTGAAAGCAGCACTGCTCAGGATCTGGGAGTCTAGCCAAGGATGTGCGGGTAGCATGCAAAGCAGTACTTAAAAAAAGCCCTAAAGTTCAAACTCAGCATTTTGCAAGGCTAGTTGAGTATTTCTGATCTCAGGGTTTTCTTCTGGCTACATCTCCTGCAACATAATAAAATTTTATGTCTAGATTCAGCCCCCATCCAGATAAAATAATGGAGCTGTAATCTGTTTATAGCTCAAACTCTATATATCCCTACCAGGGACTTGCAGAGGGGCAGGAGAAACTGATGTGACCATGCTTTTTCTCTGTATTCAGTTAACCAGGCTGCTGCGCATCTCTGTATGACCTCCCTGAAGAGCTAAAGCAGCACCTTAGGGCAAGGGCTCACCTCTGCAAGGCAGGGGCAGGTCGCAGGATTTGTTCCTGATGATCGCTTTATGGCTGCACATTTGCTTCTGCTGCTTCTTGCAAGTCCACATCTCATCTCCTTTGCACTCAGGATTGAGCTGCGGGCACTGAGCAAGATTTCTCCAGGGGATGAGCTGACTGTTTCCTACGTGGATTTCCTCAACCTGAGTGAGGAGCGGCGGAAGCAGCTGAAGAAGCAGTATTACTTCGACTGCACCTGTGAACACTGCAAGAAACAGATCAAGGATGACCTGATGCTGGCAGTGAAGGCAGGGGAAAGCAAGGTATGGTTTGTCCTGCTGGGTCCAAACCCAGAGGCGGCTGCATCTCCTCCACCACGACAACTGTGTGTCTCTGTGACCATGGTTTGTCAGCCTGCAAACACTCAGTAAGAACAGATTCAGATTTTGGCTGAAGCCTGACTAGGACCAATGTGAAAAATAAGAACAGAACTGAACCTTGATTGAGCACACCACCAATTCAAGCCCACCATGCAAGGCCAATTTAATCCCCACTATGTAATGTAAGTGAAGTTTTTAATTACAAAAAGCCCACAAAAGTTGCCTTTAACTCTAACCTAAAAGTCCATCCTCAGGCAAAATGCTAAAATATTGGAAAATTAGATCTAGAGCTGAGAAAAATGCTGGCATTTAGATTGCGGGGTTTTTTTGGAGGAACTGAGAGGGAATCAAAGTTCTGAACAGCAGAAAGGAAAAGTTGTTGCAGGTGATTTGTGGTGACAGGACTAAGGAGCGCTGCTGAAGCTGTATGGTTTGTAAAGCGTGTACCATCCCACTGGCTCCAGGGATGAAGGAAGCCTGAATTTCCCATCCTTCCTTGCAAAGATCTGTCACAGGGCGTTTGTACCATCGCTTGGCATCTGTGCATGCTTGCTGTGGGCAGACTGGCTGTGAATAATTAACATATTTGACTGTTCATTTTTAAGTAGTCTGTGTTTTCCTTGGAGGTCTCACAAGTCATGAGTGGGAGGGTGTAAGGCTGTGTCTTGCTGTCAGCGGTAGGATGTGCTGCTTGGCCAACAGCTCCAGTTCATGAGCATGCTAGTAGCTCTAAGAGTTTCTTTTTGGTTCTTCTGCCCAATGGTATAATTGTTCATATTTTTTGTCCTCTGTGACAGCGTTAGCTTAGGGGATTTTTACTCCTGCAAGCTTTACAAAGTGTATAAGGGAAGGCAAAGCAAGGCAGGGCAATTTAATGTATTATCAAGGCATCGATCTACCTGTGTCAGGTTCTCCCCTAATGCAAAAGACCCTGCTATATAATCCCATTGCTAACTTATCAAGCTTCATTTTAAAGCTAATCCTGACTACTGAAACTCACCACTTCTGACACAAATCTGTCCCAGAGCTCAGTCCCCTGATGCAGAAGCATTTTTATCTGACTTTCTGTAGAAGTATTTTCAAACACCTCCTCCAGTGGACAGCATAAAAAAAATCTGAACTCTCATTCAACACTTGCTATCAAGCCTTGACTGAGCAGTGGATACACCATCCCCTTTCTGTGAGCATTAGAGGTGCTCTGCAGCACACAGTGGGAAGACATGTGCTTTTGGGTAAATGTCCTCCGTAATCCAAAGGGCTTTTATAGTAAAAGCCTGCAACTGTGCAAGGTGCATGATTTCAGCTATTAAAAATACACTCCATCCACAGACAATAAGTATCCAGACTGACCTCACCAGCAGAGCACGTGTGCTTGCTGCCAGCTGTATCGCATTTTCTGAATTCAGGCTCACTTGCCTGAGAGCAGTAACGTTCACAGCTGCGTGGAAAAAGCATTATGAATATATGCAAGATTGACAGTTTACATCCTCAACAGCTGCTCCGACCTCCAGTCCTTCACCCCTTCCAAATAGTAGCAAAGTTCCCATTGTTTATAATGGCAACAGACTTAGGGATTTAGTAAATGCAAGAGAGTATTTTTATTAGATAAAGCCACCGTGGAAATGCTGTTTAAAGTAACTGTTCTGATAGTCTTTACTCAGACAGCATAACAATGTGATTTGCAGTGATGTTAACGTGGCCTTTGAATGTACTCTTCACACTAGGACACCGTGTGTGCTGCTCAAACAGCTGCCAAAACCTGAGTAGCTATGATAGTTTCAGTCTAATAATATAGAATAATAAATCATTAGACATACTTATATATCCATAAATAGATGGGCATCATATGGCTCTGAAAAATTATTGGTTTTCCTTCCATAGTAAACTTTCAAGAGCTTTTCCCAACTAGTTGAATGTCACAGATTCCTCAAAAATCTGATTGACCAGATGTGGGAAAGACAGTGGGAGTGTCCTGTGGTCCTAACTCCGTATCTGTGTACTTCATGGCATTGGGTCTTCGCTTTTGATCCACAGCCAGAGGTCCTTCTTGGCTGCTGGGCACATGCCCGTGCTCTGGCTCTGTTGTATGTCTCCAGACCAGGCTCTTCCTGCAAGATCCTGGAGCCACGTGATCGTGGGCTGATTTTAGATTTCCCATTTACAAAAAGGAAGGTCATGATAGCTAGAGTCGTTTGAAAATGCAAATTTGAAAGGCTCAGAAAAGCTGAAGATGAATGATGGTGCTGGATATCATAATGTTATATTTCAGCATTAAATGAAGGAAGAGGAGGCAGCTAATTGTGAGCTGGTTAGTGTTTTGCCAGGCATGCCTACACGTGCATCACGGCTTCAAATACACAGTGAAATCCAAACTCCTTTGAGGTTTGTGGGAAAACCCATTTCACACTCTGGATGCGGCTGAAATCTGACGTCAACCCTCTTATGGTGGCTGGACTTAATAACAGCATTTCTTAGAGTGGGTAAAATCTAGTGATCTTTCCTATCCTTATTCCACCCATCTCTCATTCAAGAGCCTCATCTCTCTCAAGCAGCTGTGCTATGAGCACCTGACACACACCAACTGGTGGCTTTCACAGCCTCTTTGGCATCTTGTGAGACCTCCCAGTTGCAGAGTCGATTTTGTCCCATATCCAGAGAAGTGGGGGGAAGAGTCGAGGAACCCAGTTTTGCATGTCAGATGTACATAGCTGCTACCCTGATGAGCAACACTCCTGCTGAAGTCAGGAGGAGCTTCACTACTCCGCTTGATAGCAGGGCCATTTCAGGCCAGTCTCAGGCAGGTCTGAGAGGCACGCTGGTATGTACAGCCAGTGGTAGGAAGGTAGCAGGTGATGTGGGAAGCATCCTGCTGAGCTGATTTGGGTTCCTAGACTGTGGACCAAGCATCCCTTCAACCAGGGTATTTTGGCATGTAGTCAAGCAGTGCATTTTCCTCACTGGTTTTCCTCTTGTTGTCCCCAGCCCTCTGCAGAGACGGTGAAGGAGGTAATCCAGTTCTCCAAGGACACTCTGGAGAAGATCAGCAAGGCCCGCATGGAGGGACTTTACCATGAGGTGAGTCCCAGTACTTTTGCTGTCTTGCTGTATACGCACTGCCAGGGAAAACAGGTCTTGTCAGTCTCTATGTCAATGGTATAAGGATGAAACAAACCCCCACTGCTGTAACCTGAATGTCACCATGTGAGTTCTGCCCTCTTGGCAGATCAAATGGCAAAGTCTGACACTGGTTTCTGCCTCTGTAGAGCATGACACTGTCTAAGACAACATCCCAGACTGATTTCCTTCATAGTGATGATACAGGGACATTCAAGTGACTTCCACTGATTGGCACAGGTGTTGAACCAAGGGCTTCCTTGGCAAAAAACATGGGCAAGTGTAATGAGTCAGCTTGGCCAAGTAGCCTCAGGTAGTCCCAGGGAGAGGGGTGGCACAGTCAGGAGAGTTGCCACATCACACTGTGGGCTATGTTTGCCTGTGCTGATCTCCTCTTCACCTCCTGGCTCCTACATGTTGTTCATGTCGGGTGCTGAGGATGGGGGTGTGATGTGGGAGACCCACATCCCGCCTGGAGCAGACCATAAGGACAAAGGGTGAGAGAGCTCAAGCTACTTCTTCCTTTCTCCCTCTTTTGCTGACCCAGGAAATATTTGTTCTCTTCAGAGTGTAACAGCTTCAGGGAAACACTCCAGGTTGAGCAACAGCCTCTGGGTTTGAACTTACTTTGGGAAAGGCTGAAACCCCTCCGAGAAGAAATCGGGAGGTCAGGTCATGGCTAGGTGCAGATGTGACACAGCTGTGCAGGCAGGTATGAGGCAGACGTGGGACAGTACAGCTCCATGTCTCTAGCCCCAGGGGGTCGTTAAGAGCATTCGTTGCATCAGGTGCTTGTAGGAGGTTGGCTGGATGGCATTGCGGTATAAAAGCCCTGTAGTCACTTGGTATCTGAGAAAACTCAACCTCCTGGAGTCTTCCTTCTCCTGAACAGTAGACATCACTTTTTCCTCACCAGTTTTATGAAAGTAACCCTGGGAGAGAAAGCTTTGAGCACTAACCATTTACTAGGCTGATGTTTCCCAACAAGTCAAAGCATATCCTATCTTCCCCAACTTTCATGGAGGCTCACTTGGCTTCTAGGACTGGTACAGACCATGCAGCTCACAGGGTTTTGGTGTGGCAGCTTTGGGGCCAAAGGTGCCCTGACTTGCCCTTCCTCTCCCTGTTTCCTCCGGGCACAGGTTGTGAAGCTGTGCCGTGAGTGCCTGAAGAAACAGGAGCCTGTGCTGGGGGACACAAACATCTACCTCCTGAGGATCCTCAGCATTGCCTCTGAGGTGCTTTCCTACCTCCAGATGTTTGAGGAAGCAGCTGACTATGCCAAGAAGATGGTGGATGGCTACCTGTATGTCTGTGCTGTATTTTTGGCAGCTTTCTGTTATTATGCAACTTTAGGCAGTGTGTTTAAGAATAATATTCTTAGCGGTGCTGGCATTCAGCATTGGGACCTGATATATATCACCATTCAGACTGGGACCTGATTATATCACCAGCCAGAGGCACCCCTTCTTAAATGCACAAGAGCTCCCTAACACCTTGGTTTACTGAACTGTAACTGGCAAATGGTTAGGGTACATCATTCATTAGGCTTTTGGTTTTGTTTCAGAAGCATCTCAGGGCTGCCCTGGAAGCAAGGCACAGCCTGGGTGCAGGGCAGAGAGGCTGTGGCTGCAGGAAGTGGTCTGGTCCTCTGCACCCTGCAGGAAGGAGAAGTTGCAGAGAAAAGGCAAACTGTGTCAAATGGCTGTCGCTCAAGATATCCCTTCATTCTTGAATAACACATGGATTTTTGTATTGGCTGATTAGTGTACGCAAGTCTTGTGGTAAAAGCTCTGTGAGAACAAAGAAATTCAGGTTTAGTTCCCATAGATCCAGGGCAAACCTCACAGTAAAAATTATGTGCTTTATTACTACTGAGGTTTTACTACAGGACTGATGAGTATTAAGTAGAAAAAAAAAAAAAAAAGAAAAAAAAAAGGAAACCACAGAGCAGAGAGAAAAGCCCACTGCGTCACCCTTCTGCTGAGAGCACCTCATACCTATTACTTGTCTTTTTGGCCAGTTCTACCCCAAAAAGCCTGCGATATATATTTTTTTTTTTCAGCAGAGTGACTGTGACCTCCCTAGCTTGCAAGCCTGACAAACCACTTCATGTCCCAGCCTTGTCACCGAGCTAATCGAATGACACGGAGGAAATTGCTTCCCCTCCCCGTTTCTCGGTTTTTGAGGCCAGGGTGAGGACTGCAGTGATTTCCCTCCTTGCTTTGAGGTCTGCCAATTCAATAGGCCAAATAAACTCTTGAAGGCACGTTTTTGAGTAAGTCCAAGCAAGTTCTAGCTGCCTCAGCTTCTAAAGTTGGATGTAGAGGCCAGGTTTCATTTTTCCCACCTCAGGTACTGACCATAGGGGAGTGATCTGCCAGTCCCCTGAGGCAGGGATGCATCTCCAGGGGATGAGATGAACATTTCTGGAGTTTCTGGAACCACCTGTTTCTCTCCCCACTTTGAATGAGAAGCTGTTGCATTCTCAATTTAGGCATGGCATCAAGCGTCTGAAGTTAAGTTGGTGCTGTCTGGGCTGTAGGGTGAGATCTGGGTTTTGTTTGTGCCAAAATAATGTGGAATGACAGAGCTTGGCATTCTCCAGCCCAGGTGTGCAACTTTCTGTTTGCAAGTTGTTCATCCTCTTTCACAACAACTCATGTCCTCATATAACTCATGTCCTTGTGTAAGTCATGCCTGCCCCTCTCCAAGCAGACCTGCACATTTCGGTGGCACCGCATGCAATAGGCTTTTCACTTGAGTAAACAGTCTGCTCTTTGGAAAACATATTATGTCACTGACAAACATTTAGGAACCCAGATCTTTTCTGAACTAAAATTACTCAATGTTTTTCCAGGAAAATATACCATCCTAACAATGCACAGCTGGGCATGGCTGTGATGCGGGCAGGCGTGACTCACTGGCATGCTGGTCTCATTGAAGCCGGGCATGGCTTGATCTGTAAAGCCTATGCCATTCTCCTGATAACCCATGGACCTTCCCACCCAATTACCAAAGACCTAGAGGTAGGTGTCGTCTCCTGTGTTGTCTTTGCTGTCTGTCTGGGCAAAATTACATTCAAGCTGTAGAAACAACCCATCTGTAACAGCTGACAGGTGTAAGAAGCTGACTGCTTCTTACTAGTGTTGTGGTTTTCTCTATGTTACAGTCTCCTGGGAAATGCATGTCCCTTCCCATGGGAAATTTCATCACTGAAAAATAGCTTTTATCCTGCACCAGGATAGACAATAAAAATAGCCTTTGAGCCCCTGAATCTTCTTGGAAACTGCTGTGCCCAAGGACAGAGCCTGCCATTCTTCGAACAGCCTGATCTCATGCTTTTGGGTGGATGGTATTACCATTTGACTATGTCAAATTACATGAGGCGGACGTTCCCAGTTTACCAACTTATTTTCTTTATCGGTGTCCATTCTTCTTTACCACTCCCCAGTCCCTCTAAACCGCAATGTGTTTTTTCCTCACTTTTTTTGCTAACTTAGGGTCAAGAGTTGCAGATCCCAGGGAATTACATCTACTCAGATACAATGAACTATTTACAGTTGTGGCTGGGGGCCTATAATTTCTTTAGTCATTAATTCACTTGATGTGACCTGTTGGCTTTACAGCATTCTCCTTTGTTAGCCAAGACATTTACACAATACCAAATGAAATCTTTATTGATGTCTTAGTCCTCACTATAGCAGAGCTATAACCTTTATTAGCGCAATTTTATATCATCAGAAAAATGAGTACCTAGTACCTAGCAGAGGGCGAGACCCCAACACTTCCATTTCTGTGTTTTCCTTCCCACTTACTTTAGGAGGAAATTAATGGATATATGGCACATGCTTATCTCTGTGCTCCTGAACCAGGGTTGAATAAACACACAGACAGGTGTAAAAAGATTTTCTAAAATCCCTTCTGAGCCTCTGCTATAATGCAGCACTAGGAATGACTCTGCTTGTGGTGAATCCGGGGGTGCAGGGAGTGCAACTGTGATGTGGTTGAAGAGGAGCTGAGCATCCCTCTCCTGCTCCCTGCCTCCTCCCCCATGAGGTGACCCCCACCCTGGTGATGAGTCACACCAAGGGTCAGGCCCAGGCTGTGGGTGGGAAGCACACTCGCTCCGTGGCTCTGCACAGCATTACCTCTAGGTCCTGCATCAGGTTTGGGAGCACGAGGCTTCCCAGCAGCCTGCAGAAGAGCTGGGTTGTAGAGGAATTATAGAGGACTGTATGAAAAATTTATTTGTAAAAAGGTTGTGATGATTGTTAAAAACATAAGGTATGAAATGTTAAGAAAAAAAAGAAAAAAAAGGAGGGAATTGTAGAGGAATGAAGCTGGGTTAATTAACATTGATAACATACAGGTGTGGGCTGGCTTCAGGGGCAGTGGGTTGGCTGATGTAGACATGGTGCAGCTGTGCCTGGTTCTGTTACGTGGTTGGATGGAGGAGGTGCAGTGTGGTCTGACCTCTGGAGGAAGGAGATACAGCACAGACAGTAGAATCTGACCAACAGTAAAGCCTTTTGCAGCCTACTGGTTTGCTTGTGCTGCGGCACTGGGTGAAGGAAGGGCTGATGTGTTCTTCACCTTCACAGTACACAGGCAACCAGGTTTGAGGAAGTAACTGGATGTCTGTGTCCAGTCAGCTTTGGTCCTGCTGCTTGGACACCTAGAGCAAGGTGCATCAGTCATTACACAGCCTAGGGCATCCCTGAAGGACAGGCCCCATTTTCAGGCAGCACGTTATTCACTTGCTTCAAGATCCCCCTGCATCACAGGCTTTGTAACATGTTGTGTCCCTCAGGTCATGCGTGTCCAGACCGAGATGGAGCTGCGTATGTTCCAGCAGAATGAGTTCATGTATTACAAGATGAGGGAAGCTGCCCTCAAAAACCAAAAGATTCAAGTCATGCCTGAACCCAGCAATGAGACCTCACCAAGCCTCTTCCACAAGAAGGAATAAACCCAAAGCTTGACACAAATTCACGTGTCACTTGTGACACCTCCAAAAATTGGGAATGTGATAAAGGAATGCGATATATCCATAAGGATTGTTTCCAGTGGCACCAGTCTGACAGCATGGACCTGCTGGAGGAGACTCCTAAAATATCTTCAGAGGGCTCAAAGTAGAAGAGATCTTGGCAGAAATAACACCCTTTTTTTCCACTAGCATTAAAAATCAAAACAAAAAAAGCTGTTATAAAATTATTTACGTTTGTATTGAAAGCCTGTTTCTCTCTTTACAATCCTGAGGCTGAAGTCCTTGTTTAATTTTAATTGATTCTTTCCTAAGTGTTTTTTTTCCTATCAGGTCCTTCTGATGACGTAATTTCTTTCCAGTGATGCCCATGAGTGGTTGACTGAGGGATGGTAGAAGTGGGAAGCTGGTTACAGAAAGTGTCATGTATGCCTGTGGGCACTGAGTGCAAACAGAGTAAGACCCACAGATGGTGTTCTGTGTAAAGTGGTGTTTTTCTGATGAAAAACTGCTGAAAAATTATTCTGCAGCTGACATGGGTGCAACATCCAACTGTGGGCACTTTGCAAGCGAGACTAAGTGGAATTACTTCATCAGGATAAATTAATCAGGGTAAATTAGTCTCCTTAGTTAAAAATCAGAAAATGTCTGCAATGATGGCAGCAGATGGACATGAGTCTGTGCCAGAAACCAGTTGTGCTGATGTGATGCACTGGCTGTGTGGATTGCTCTAACTGAACAAGTGGTTTCCAGGGAGGGCAATCCACCTTTGCTCACCTTCAAGGTGAGCTGGGGCTCTGATGCCTTTCAGCGCCTGCCTTTCAGCTTAGACAGGTGCTTAATCAATTTTGCACCGAGCAAAAAAGGGGTAGTCCATGGATCAGCTGCCAGTGGACAGCCAACGGACCTAAGGAAAAGTCTAAAGGCAATGGTTGGATTTCTAGATAAAAAAACGTCTGCCCATCTGTCTTGATGTCAAACTGGTTTGCTCCAGACCTCCAGTGGCAGCCAAGAGATGAAAAGGGATGGTCTGTTCAAGAATCCTCCACCTGCTCCTCAGCAGAATAGCAAGAAAACAAAGCCAGGGCTTTTCCTCTTCGACATTTCTCAGTGATTTTGCTGGTGTTTCTCCAGATCTGAGTTCACTGGAGACCAACATCTGCTTTTTAGGTGCTGTTGGTCTAAGCCCTTCCATTTGTCCATGAGTTTCCCACCTGATGCCCAGCGTGACAATCCATATTAGTTCAGTTCTTAGTATGGGGACCTATGTCAACCTGTGATATGAAAACCTTCCCTGAGAAGAGGGGAGTCCTGGGAGAGATGCATGTGAGGTAAAATTTTCCCTTCAGGGGCCTGTCTTAGGGTTGCAGGAGGAGGTGGTGTTGTCCTAACACCCTGATCAGCTTTGAGAGGTTGTGGGAACATTATCCCAGCTAGGTGTATCCCACCAGCCCTATACCCATTTCTCAGTGATGATTCCCAGTCATTGTCCTAGCAAAAGGCTTGGAAAAGGCAGCTAAGAAGGAAGAGTTTCCTCTCCTGTGTGAATCAGAAAGCCACATCTCCATCCAGCCTGCTGTGCCAAGCAAGAGTGTAGGAGATGATTTCGGTGCTCCTTCTGTGTCTACACTGTGAACAACCAGTGCCTTTCTCCTGCCAGGAGAACCCCCCCTGTATTTCACCCTGGAAGAACTGTTCAATTCAATTTGTCGGGAGTGGTCTGGGGTGAAACACACTCTGGACACCTGAAGGCTGCCTGGGGCCCTCCTGCTGGTGGGAGAGGATGGCGAGATGGGGATGGGGTGGTCAGAGCCTGTAGGGCTGGATCCTGTTGAGGAGGTGTGAGGATGAAGGTGTTGGGACACCTGAACTGCCCCCATGCTGGTTGCTTCCCCAAAGCAGGTTTCTAGCCCGGATCACTGACATTTCCTTGAGCACACCTAAACCACCCCATCCTTTGTCCCTGCCAGTCACCTTGTTGTCACTTTGGCCATGTTTGCAAGAACAGAGAACAGAGCCCTTTCCCTGCCCAGTGCTCTTCCATTCACCCAGCCAGAGCAGCTGTGGGTGCACGACCCACTGGGACATCCCCAGCAGGATGCTGGCACCTGTCCCCAGGAAGGGGCTGGAACAGTGCTCGCCAGCATGGAGCACGTCTCAGAGGGTCACTCAACGGCTCTGAGCCTGTGCCCTAAGCCTGGCTCCAGCACAGCCTTGGATCAGCCTGTTGCCCAGTTTCTACCAGGGCTTCTGTGAGTTTTGGTGACTGGCGTCTCTTTATAGTAACAGTGAAGTGGTTGATGATAATGAAGAGGCCTTTAGTACAAATTTTACTTTAATGGACACATTTTACACAGTAAAATGATTAACATGCACAGGATTTCTAGATTCTTTTGCTGACTCTCTTGTAGGTGAGGTCTCCCATGCTCAGTGTCTGAAAAACAAATGGAGAGTGTTAGCTTTTCATGGTTTATAGCTCCAAACTCTCCTTGGAAAGGATCTGGTTTTGTAAAACAAAACAGGACTGGTCCCCAGTCTATCTCCTATAAACTGAATTATTAAAGCTTCATGAATACCCCAAAGCAGGTAAGGATAATCTGGCATCCCTCAACTCTGATCAGTTTGCTGCACCTCTCTTTTTTAAAAGTCCCAGGCCCAGACACATACCTATGCCTCTGGGTGGGTGAGAACATGCCCTCATTACAGGAAACTGATCAGAAATGCCTACTAGGGTCTTAAAGAGTACATTTTGTGTCGGACTGTAATGGAAAGCTGCCTTCAGTGACTGGCCAGTTTATCAACTTTGGCTGCAGTGCAAGCCTGTACTCATCTCCAGCACCTCCCTAAACTCCCCAGCATCTCTGAGGGCTTTCCAGGGCCAGATCCCTGAAGGCAGCTGTGTGCACCATCACCCTAACCGTTGCCCTTCTCTTCTACACTTACATTGGTGATGGTGTCTCCGTTGAGTTCGGTGACAGATTTCAGCCCTTTCAGGTTTGCGATCAGTTTATTACCCTCCATCTGAAAAGTAGCCTAGTAGGGAGGAGACAGACACATTCATGTTATTGCTGGAGACCATCTTACCCCCTGCATTTTGTCCCTCCCCTTCCGTACTGAGTTGTCACCACCCCCCTTGCAAGCTGTTTGGAGCAAGCTGCTCCCCTGGTGACTTTGGCTTTCCTGGGAGGAGGAGGAGAGAGTGTTGTGCTGGTGGTGACTACAACACAAGAAGGGTACGCATGTTTACTTTGGCCTTGATAGGAATGTGGGTTTGCCACCATACCTACCTCTTTCCCCTTCAAACTGAGACTCGCTCACGGCTGTCAGATGCCAGATCAGGGATCCTTGGCATCCCTTGGCATCACACAAATACATGATTTTTGGGGCAGAAGAAGGAATGCTCTTTACACTGCCAGTGCTGGTGCCTCCGTGCAGCTCTGATGTTCTATGGGGCAGCTCATTGTGCAGCACTCAGACCAAGAGGAGCTGCATGTCTCCAGGGAGAGGACTGCAGAGCCACCGGAGCTGGGCCAGGGCATGCCCTGTTGTCTCCTCTCCACCACCCACTCACGGCACATTGCTGCAGCAAGCTCCTTTGGGGAGCTGATTGAAAGCATGGGGCTGGGGGAGGTTCAGTCCATGTGGGAAACTGCTTAAGGATCTTTCAGAAAGTCATGGCTGGAAAGATCTCAGAGGGACAGGCACATCTGCTGAGGCTCTGCCCCGCAGGAGCTGCACATCTAAAAAGGCTACAGAGAGCACCAGCACCCCCAGGGCAGCTATCACTGGTCATTGAAATTACTCAGATAAATAAGCCAGCAAAAAACATTTCTGTTTATCTGCCTGTTCAGCTGTAAGATGTGTTCATTTGGCCTTGAGTTGCTAATTTACAGAGGGTAAAACTCTTCTAATAGCCATTTCCCCCTAGTTTATGCACAATGGGCTTCAGTGATGCTGCGAAGTCTGATACAGCCAGTACAGCTCTCAGAGCCTGATTCAGTGGGTAATTTCTTTGGTGATCATCCCTCCTGCTTTCAAAACTCCCTGCAATATCATCTTCTCCTGAGGTAAAGGTGAGAAGCAATATTTGCCAGTGGCACTGTCTTGACGTTTTAGGAACCATTGGAAACTAACATCAAGGAACAGGAGCTGACCCAATTTCAAGGGTGATAAATCCTCTCCTTGCCAAATCATCTCACCCAGTGTAAACAGAAGCAATGCAAAAGGCTAGCAGACAAGCTAACAGCTGCCAGGACTTAAAAAGACAGATTGGTTGGTTTATGATTAATTGGCTGACTTTCCTGCACTACCTTTTAAGTCAACAAAATGAACGTGGGAGTATGTTTTGTGTTGCAACATGACAGAAAGTCAAGCCCTTTTTCACCTCAAATCTTTCAGACCTTTTGTTCTCAGAAAAATTTACCAAAACATCTCTATCTCCCTTTTCCAAATGGGCTATTAAAACACTAGCTTCCAGTGTTTTCCAAACTGGCTATTAAAATAGCTTTAGAAATGCAAGGCTTCATCTCTAGAAGTGCTGGTTGGGAAGCTTGTTTTGTAAAAGCAAATAGGGGAGGTGGGAATTTCAGAGTCTTGGGCTCTGAGTTGCTCAGGAAGGTGGCTCAGAAATGGACCAACACTTTCAGAAATGTGTCCCTAAGAGACTTGCTGGGGGCCTGCAGGGAGCAGGGCAGCAGGTGTCACATCTGCAGACTTGGTTTCAGCGGTTAGTCCCTTACCATCATATTAAATCATGCATGCAAACTGTGAGAGGTAGAACCAGGCAATTACCCAGATCTTTTCCCTGTGTCAGCTTTAGCACCCATGGTCTGGTCATTCCCTTTGCTTAAGTGTGGAGGAGATGGCTAGAAAGGAAATTTGAAGTCCCTGACCCCTGCAGCCCCAGCAAAGGAAGAGCTGATCTCTCACCTTGACTTTCTCTCCCGTCAGCATCTCTACCTCGCACTCCTCCCCAATGGTGAACTCGTTGTGCAGCACTTTGGAGCCAGTGGTCACAGTAATCTTGAACTTTTTTCCATCCTGCACGATTTCTGAGATGCTCTTGATGTCCTTGCCCTTCTGGATCTGTTCATCGGGAAGCCCTGCCCAGGAACAAGAGGCGTTAGATGGACCTTGGAGACATTGGTGGGCAGATTGCTGCTGCTGAATGAACGTGGTGGCATTTGGTGACCCACGGCTGGGAAGATTTCTATTCCAGTGTGGAAGAACCCTGCAATGACGATGGTTCCCCAAGGGCCACATGGACCTGCATCTGCTGGGGATGAAGAATAACAAATGCTGTCATCCTGGGTTTTCTGTGGAACTAGACATCTCCCTTGTCTTGCTGACCTGGCTGGGAGCAGAACAGCTACCTCCCTAGCTAAGCAACAGATGGAAAGGAAAAATCCTGTTTTCCTTCCTTCACTGAGAGTCAAGCAGAGAAAATACAATAAATTGAGGCAGAATGAAGGAACCAAGTGTTTTTCTAATGAAATTTAGGTCCCTCAGAACCAGAAGACTAAAGTCTTCTCCCAAAGCCCAAAGCTGATCTGACAGGTAGAGTCTGCCCAGCACATAACTGTGCAGAAGTAGTGCAAAGCTTCCTGAATCCTTGCAGGAGCATGTTCCCTGGCACAGACACTGGTGGAAATCTAGCTAGCCACACTCATCATTAAGCATTTAAATAACCCAACTATTTTTCTGTTGAATGGTGGAATTCGGGTCTTTGCAGCATCGCCAAGCAGCAGCACAGTGGGCTGAGCAATGTCCTATTTGCCCTCAAATTTCACAGCCTGACGGAGCAGATCTGCAGTGGCCCTAAGCCACCAAGGTACCACTGGCTTGTCGTGTGTGTGCAGCACTTTGCCACCCTGGCCCATGTTTGCAGAGCCTGCTGGGACCATAAAATTTCACGCAGCATCTCTTGACCTCCAGCCCCCATCCAGAGAGAAGCTTTCTCTTCTATTTTGATATCACATCTCCACGTGCATACTGTTAAAAAAACCCAACAATTGCAAGATGACAGGCAGAAATAGGAAATCCAAGAGATACTGTCAATCTACATCATCAGTACATCAGCGCAGTTAAGACACCCAAACACCAGTGCAAAGCAGGACAGAGCACATGCAGGCACTTACCAAGGGCTTTCATAAAAGGCTCAAAGTTTTCATGGGACTGGAGTTCATACTTTCCAGTGAAGTTCATGATGGAAAGGCTCTCTGTGCTCCCAACACAAGAGAAGGTGCCTTGCTGGTAAGCAGAGCTTGGTTTTATAAGGTCCTTTTGCCTTAAAAGTTGGTCAGAGGTAAGATGATGTAATTCTTTTATGGCCATGTTCAAACATTAACATAAAACTGGGCAATGGTCAGTGATAAACTGTACATTTTACAGACCTTGATTTACAACGTGGGGGTAGGAAAAACCCCATGAACCCACTTTATAGAAGTAGCAACGTGGCATCCATAAACAAATGATTAAAAAAGGAAATGTGCAAAGAGATTAATTATCAGAAGAATGAGCCGACCCATCTGATCAGCCTGCAGTCCAGAAGCACACATCTGGGAGAGGAGAAAGCAGTAAAAGATTCTGGTGTCTCCTGGAGCTAACACCAGTGGGGTTTCTACTTACTGATGTGTGAATGCTGGGTCTTTAGCACTGGCATGAAGAGTAGTGGCTGCATGCTGGCAGGGACTAACCTGCTCACTCCTTCAGATGCCTCACAGTCCTCTGTGAAGGTGGGTTTGGGTGTGACAGAGATGTAGCAGTAGTGACAAGATCATCACTGCCCCCTAAGGAAAAAACACAAGTCAAAATCAAATCCTGGACTTGACCTGGCCCATCCTGAAGACTGCAGTTTAATTCAGACTCCATCACTATGGCCTTGCCTCCAAGAAACGGGATTCGTGTGGATAGATGGACTGGTGCCATTAGGGATCTCCCAAGGCTATTGCCAGGAGCCACCATTAAAACCCCCTTTCCTTTCCTTTCCCCAGAAGAGCCACAGTCACTCGTGTACCGAAGGAGCATTCTGTCCCTCGGAGCTGTGTTTCTCCCAAATGCCACCCCAGCCGTAGGGCCAGTGGCAGCCTCCGAGCTCAGCCCAACTCCCCCCTCCAAAACAGGACTCAGGGCTGGGCTCCTCTCCCGGTGCAGTCCCTTGGCTGTGCATCCCATGTTGCTGCACTGCGTCTGAACACCCACATCCTCTGGATCTGGACTCCCAGGCTCAGCTCCCATCTCATCCTCTGCCAGTGTGAACTCCTCCTCCTCCAGTCACCAGCTCAGGGATTTTTCCCCTTTTCACTCACATGCCTTCTCCTTTTTGCAGTTCTTCCATTCTGCCTTCCTATAGCATCTTTGGCCTTTTTAAAAGTGAAATCATGGATAAGCGTGAAAAAAACCTGCCTCCTTCCAGTCTGGAGATTGCTGTCTGAGCCCTCTGCAGCTGCCTGTCCAGCTGCTGCCAGCTCAGCTGGGGCTGCCACCCACCTGCAATGCAGTGGTGCAGTGACACTGCCTGCACTGCATCCAGCTTCACTTTCTGGTTAATTAGTATAGGCAGCATCTGCCTGGTGAGGCAGGAGAGAGAAAACCTCTGCTAGTGGTGTGAGCAGTGGGTGAGGTTGGCTGGGGGGTGCGTCTGTAGGGGACATCACCCCTCTGCACCACGGAGGGGCCAGGCAGGTTCAGAGCACTCATGGGGGCAGGGCGGGGGTTGGTTCAGCAATTTCTCCAAACAGCTTTTCAGCCTTTTTCCCTTTTATCCCCCGCTTCCCAGCAGGGATGTCACTTTAGGAACTGCATTTTGGTTTTTCCCCTGCCCTTGGGTGAATATCCCAGGGTCACGCAGGGCTGCATTACAACATGTCCCTTTTCAGTGTCTTCTTCATGGGGATGGTGGTGACTGACCTCTGGCTGGGTCCTGGCAGCAGCCAGAGCTGGCAGCTCCCTGCGTCCCACCAGGTCATGGCCTCTGGCCATGGGCCACCTGGAAGTACCTGTGTGTCTCCCATGCATTCGTGCCCTTGGACCTCTGGCGGCTCCTCCAGGCAATTCGGGTCCCCTCTCTTTGCATGATGGGAGATTCAGACTTGAAAGAACACCTGAATATTTCTCTATGTATATCTGACTCATTCCAGAGCCCAGAGCTTCTGATGCACTGTGGGGTGATCACCATGGGAAAGCCCCAGCTCTGCACAGCTCACCATCATCCACTAGAGCAGCCTGGAATTGTTTTTCATTCATTTTACAGTGAGATGCACTCCTAGAGCAGCCATGCCTGACCACATCGCACTGCCGGGGAGGATGCCCCGTTGTCACCCAGTTCCATGTGCAGGCTAGGGAGAAGGGGTAGCCCCTAAGTCATAGGGAGAGACCTGTCTCAGGTAACCTCAGCCACGTCCAGTGCAATGAATACCTCTGAGCTGATGTCTAGATAAATCGAAAAATCGGAGAAACACATCATGAGTAGTGTCCCAGGGCTGCCTACCCACCCCTGGCCTCTCCAAAACAAGCTTTCATGTCCAGGGCATTTGTAAATGTTTCATGTTATCCAAGATGAATTCAATTTTAGGTGCTTGAAGGAGTACCTTGTTTTCCTTGGCCTCCGAGGAAGCCTGACATCTCCATCACCACAGACTTCCCAGGCCCATCATCTCCCTGGGAGACCCATGCCAGCTTGAAGGGGGATACAGCCACCAAGCTAATGAGACCTGAGCCTAAAACAGGATTTGGAAAAGCCCACCAGGTTTTATCCCACAAACTTCTAAATGGTTAGCATGCCTAACCTGGGCAGCTAAACCACTTAGAAAACCACTAGAAATTGGGTGAGAACTCCCCCTGGGCAGGCCAGGCTCCTAAGGGCTGGATGTCACCCATCAAATATTAAAAAGGGAATATAATTGTTCAGGACTTCCTTGGTAATTGGGCAGAAATTGCTTGAGTAGCTGGCAGAAATGGACAATTCATGAGAGAATTCACCCCATTTGGGACCCAAGTTGTTCTCTGCAGGTATCCTCTCCTCTTCTACTTAGTGTGGATAGATATAACAGCTTTGGTGAGTTGGATAAACGTGGACAATGAATCATTGCTTGCAAGCTTGGAAATGCAACCAACTGGTTTTTTAATCAATGATCAAAAAGAAAACCTCTTTGTTTTGTCTGCAAGTCTCTGTTGGACTTGCGTTCTTTTATTTCCCCCAGCAAAGAAATACAGAAGTTCTTATAAAAAAAGAAGAAACTCTTACTGAATGAAATTTGGCCAAGGTAATTATTATCTAGCCAGGTCTGCTGAGCAAACGGCAGGTGAGATAAATTTAATCTCAATAGCAAAGTTCAGAATACTTGAACATCTCCCCACCAGAATAGAGGATCTTTTAAAACACAACATCACTTTAACTTTCCAGGGCCAAGAAAATGCACCTGATTTACATGAACACAAGACAGAGTCAGTTGACCATTTAATTAAAATTAAATCCATACCCTAAAACCTGGACCTGTTTTGCAGAGAGAGGAAAGGCATGCATCATTTTCAAAAACTACTGAGAAAGCTACCTCTTGAGGGAAGCCAGCAAGTACTTTAAGTAGCTTTGGAAATAAAGCGTAGGACATTAGAAGCTTGTCAGCAAAAAGGACACAAGTGTCTCATTTCTGCTTTTTGCACCTGAATCAAAGACACAGACATGCAAAACTTTTCAGCTTCCTCCTAGCCATGGAGGTATCCCAATGCTCTGTGTCCCAAGGTGATGAATCAGAGAAAAGCCGGTTGGGAGCGACCTCTGAAGGTCTCTGCTCAAAGCAAAAACATCACCACCACTGGATCAGCTCAGCCATAGCTTTGGCCAAATCTCAAAAACCACCTCCTCTGACTCTCTGGGTACCCATCCTGGGGCTGCACCACTCACCTCTTGAAGAAGAGGTGCTCAGCCCAAACCTCATGTTATAACATCCGTCATAATCAAGAATAGTTTGGCCCCATCATCTCTGTAGCTGCCTGTGGGGCAGTTGCAGGCTGTTCTCACCTTCCCTCAACCCCTCCCTGGGATTCCCAGTCCTGGCTCCCACTTCCACTCAGTGTCTGCCAGGGCACTGGGGAACCACCCTCCTATGTGCACTGCCTCATGGCAATTTGGATGTTATGGTGGGGAATGGGATTTTGAGTCTCAGGGCTCCTGAAACTAAAACTGTTATTGAAGTTCTGAACTAGGAAAATGACTTTACAGCTGGAGCACCGTGTGGGGAGAGGCATTTTGCTGTGAAGGTCTGGGAATGTCTGCATGCATTTTGCCTCTATCTCCTCTCTCGCTTTTCTTATCTATCCCACCAGTGATTCCCTAGACTCCGTGAAGCTGTGGTTTCACCTCAGTGCTTTGGGAAGCTGGGACTGGGCTGTACGCTAGGATTCTTTTAGCTCAAATGTGGAAGGCTACAAGCCGGGCTTTTGATGATTCAGTTATGGATTTCTCTAGTGCAAATCCAGCCATTTTTTTAAGACCTTGTTCACAACGTTGCTAATCAGAGATCCCCAGGTGGGCTTCCCTCTGCCTCAACCTGTGTTGCTTGGGTCACCCGTATTTCTGCTGTGTTTGTACTTGGGAACTTGGTCTGCTGTCCAGGCTTCACATCTTTGGTCTGATTATTTTTAACCTCCAGGAACAAAGTTTTTTTCAGCAGGCCACATGGCTGCATTGCTGCAGAAGGTTGGATGGGATGGGAAAAGATGATGCTGCTGCCATGAACTGTCTGTTCCTCTTGGTTTCCACCAAGTTTTCATTGTGCTGCATTACCAAGATAGAAATGAGATGAAATAAAGCACCTTTCCCAAAATTTTCTTTTTAAAATGGCCGTGGCAGTCTCCTGGAGGCTGGCTCCCTCCAAGCTGTAACTTCCAAGCTGTAGACATGCAAGCGCCAGTTCATATTGATTTAGATTAGATGTGCCATTATCAGAGCCTTGATAAAACTGTTGAAAACGGCGGCTTTACCAGAGCACTGCTGCTCAATAAAGGCTTTCATTAATGCCAAAATTCAGTGATGGGCAGCCCTCAGTCCTTGTTGTTGTATTACAAAGGTCCCAAAGGGAGCAAAGGCTCAGTATTGCTTCTCCAAGGGCAAGGCAGCGGTTGCACTGATAGTATGAGACCTATCGCTGACTTAGCTTTGATTGCCAACAATCACCTGGGGAGCAAAGCTTACAGAAGAGCTGGCCTTTGCTGTTGGGGGTCTTGCTTTATAGCAGGAATAAAGCTGCTGGCTGTGCCACTTGCCTTATCTCAAACATTGCAGTGCTGTTGCCTCTCTCCCGGCACATGGACCCCTGCTCATGTCCTCGGAGGACATGTATTGTCCTTGCAGTTTGGCCTTTGGTGGGATGAGGCTGCCCTCCATCCCACCACCCAGCTGATGGAGTCAGGGGACAAGGACTGAAAATGGTTCTCTGCTTATGGAGCTAGTTTGTGCTGGGGCAGGGAAAGAAAATGCTGGGAAAGAAATGGAGCTGTTAGCAGTTAACATTCTTGAGTGAGGAGGGTCTGGAAGAGTCCCCCAGAGTACAGCCAGTGAACATTTAACCAATGCAAATGTGCTTCATCCCACAGTGTCTGCAGTGCAGATGTCTCCATCTGATCTAGATACATGAAAAGCCCCCGAAACACAGTGAGGATAAATAAACCTTTGCCTGACCAAGTGGAGACTTGCATGTTGGGATGCAAAGAACAGCAGCCTCCAAGCGCCTGCTGGTGGTCAGATGAATTCCAGTCCTGGAGGGACACCTGGCTGTTGCTGTGGGACTGCGCTCACCTCTCCAGCTGGCTTGTGCTGGCCTCGATCCTGACTTATGAAGCATAGCAGCTCACTTAATGACTGCTCACAGTGGGTTGCAGCTAATTAGTCAAGGAGAGCTTCTCAGGCCCATATAGGCACGAGGAGGAGCCTGTGCACCTGCGTGCCCTACTGTTTGCACGAGCCCCAGTGTGAAACTCATCTCACCACCACACACATGCACTGTATGAATGTCCTGTTCCCTGAAATGGCTTTTCATAAATGTAATATCACCATCAAAGCAATGGACTTGGTGTCCCACACCCATGATATCTAGTGGAGCCTCACACTCCAGGGTAATTGTCACCCTGGTATCTTAACTGCTCCAGAGTGCATGTGCAGATGTGCTGTGTGGAAGAACACTGTTCCCGCCTCTTTCTGAGCCAAATATATAACCACAGTTTATATTTAAAATAAAGGAAAGTCCAAAAAACCCCTCCCCAAGACCTTCCCTGGCAGATGGTGCTCCTTGGCTGGGGAAAGCGATGACACAAGAGCGATGCACCACCCAGAGGCTCAGTGCTGAGGCAGGACACTGCCACGAGGAGGGCAGAGAGGCTGTATGAAAGCATCTGAGTTTTCATCAGGTTCACAGCCAGGGAGATGCTCCGTGGGAAACAGCCATGGTGCCAGCAAGGCCAGAGCTGTGGGCAAAGTCCATGATTGCCGCTGTGCATGTCCTGCTTGGTGCTGCTCCCGTGTTTGCTAGAGTCAAAGCACCTCCCTGAGCAGGATACCCAGTATCCCAGTTTTGCACATAATAGAGCACACAGAGGCTGACTGATCTTCCCAAAGTCACCTGGAGAAGCTGATAAAGCAAACATGGTGTAACTGCTCAGCCTCCACAGCATCCTCCTTGCTGAGTCCCTAGTGGGTGCTCATAGAGCCCATGTCCTATGGGACTGCAGTTTTTGAGATGGAATTTGGTTGTGCGGTTTAATGTAAACCTTGGCATAGTAGGACCAGATTGCACAATCTTCTCCAAGTAACAGCATTTTCAACATCCCACAGCGGAAGCCAGAGCTGCCCAATCCCATCCTCATGCTCCCTTTCTGCTTTGTCTTTACGAGTGGGTCCTGCACTTTGGTCTACAAGACCCAAACCACAACACGAGTGTCCTTGAGCTTGTTGTGAAACACCTCGTGGTGAGGAAAGAGCGTGTCACCCAGCCGTGGGGAAAGGGCTGATGTGCTGGCAGCTCCTTGCCCTGCAAAATCACCAGAGGTGGAGGTGGAAAAGCGTGTGTGGAGGTGACAAGAGGTGCTGTCCCATGTGGAAATCCTATCTCATGTCAACTGAGATACTGGCAATTTGTATCAGGTTTAGAAAGCCGGAAAAAGAGCCACATTTGCTGTAACAAAGGGGCAGCTTCATGCCCTTCCATTTCCAGTTGTACATTTCTGCCTTTTATCTCCTTGACATGAGGCTCAAACAAATCATTCTGGGTGCATGTTTGCTGGTGCAGCTGCAGTCACTCTGCAGGCTTCCCTAACTCCCTTCCTGCTATAGATCTCTGAACCTCACCAACATGTGGGTCTGCCTATGAGAAGGCAGAACCAAAATAGTTTGATTTCTGGCCAAAACCTTCCAGTTTTTACCTGGAATGTCCCTCTTTGCGGAAGTTCATACCTCTGTGTGTGAGAGGGCACGGCACACATAACTTCTTCACCACCTCCCAGTGACAAGCTTGGTTTTTTTCAGCCCACATAACACACTTCCCACTGGGATGGACTGTGTATGGGGTAGTAAATGGCACCGCAACCCCCACGACATCGTCATCACCAGCTTATTGACCTTCCTGGTGTTGCTTGGGTCACTTCTAGGTCTGAAAGCTTTTGTTTCTGTATGGTTTTCAGACACCAGGCAGCTTGTGGGCAGAGACTGGGAGATATGGGGAGATTTTTGTGCTGCTCAGGCTTATGTGATGCTTTTTCATTAAATTTGGCATGTTCTGGTCCTGGCTGCGAGCTGGGGTCTTTCCCCTTTTCTGAGGGGACCCCCGAAGGGGAAAAGATTCTGCTGGAAAGAGGGGGGGGAAGCCCAGGACGGATCTCTGGGAGAAGAGGGGTGCCCACGAAGAACACCCTTCCCACCCCGACGGAACCGGCAGCGCCTCAGCCTCCTGCCGCAGCGCATCGCCCGCGCCTCCTCTTCCTCGGCTGCCAGCCCGGCCCTTCGCGGGGGCGTTCGCTGGCCGTTGCCGGGGGTGCCGGTGGGCTGGGGTGCCGGTGGGCTGGCTGGGCGCTGTGGCCCGGAACGGGGAGGGGGAGGGGGGCGGGGGGGGGCGGGGGGGGGGCGGGCCCCCCGGGACGCGGGGCGCTGCCGCCACCTAGTGCCAGCGGGGCGGGCCGGCCCCGCGCTGCCCCCGGCCGGGACACGGACCCGCGGCCTTGCTCTCCTGGGGACACACAGCGCGCTGCTGCAGAAGGTGGGAAACTGCTCAGCGAACGCGGAGCTGGGAGCGTGGCAGGGATCCTTCAAATGCTGACGCTTTTATTTTTTTTTTTTTTTTCCGGAAAATTTGGAAATTTTCGGGGGACTTGCGCAGGAAAAAAAATTGGCTTGTCACTGCTGTATGTGCCCTTCTGCTTTCTCGGTCCTCGCCACGCTTTGGGATGTGTTTGGTAGGTGGAAAGGCTGAGGAACTTCCATCTGGAGGGATGCACAAAAAAAAAAAAAAGTTGGAAAAGTTTGACAGCAGCCTTAGCTGGGGTTTGCAAATACAGCTGATTTCTGCCATGTGAGTTCAAAGAGCACAAACTGCTCAGGAACAGACAAGGTCCAAAGAGGAAGTGCAAATCCCAACAGGAATAGAGAGGCACTGAGTAAGACCAAATTAATTAAAGGCTGTTACATTTTCCAGCTCTTGATGTGTTGCTGCAGTGGGTGAGCCCCAACAGGCTGGCGTGCAGCAGCACGGGCACTTTCTTCCCCTCCTTTCTCTTAAAATTCAAAACAATATTAAAGAAATGGTGCTGAGCTTGAATGCATGGAAATTGCAGGGCCAAGCATGGGAAAAGCCCCCTCAGAAAATGGCACAGTCATCCCGGTGCATGTCCCAGGTGCTTCCCCAGCGTTCTGTGCTCACCTGTGGCTACCACATAAGCAGTCCCTGCCATAGCATTAACGGATGACTTCGTTAGGCAGGACTATCAGTGCTGATAGGCCCAGGGCACAGGTAAAGCTGTGGCGATAGCCCTACTGCTATTTCTCTCTGTGAATGTAGAGCAGGAGGTATCCTAGTATAACCTATTTTTTTTTGCGGAGGTCCTGCATGCTCCCCGGAGGGGTGTAATGCTAAAGGGATCATCGATCTCATTGTAAGCTCTTCACTTGGGAAAAAGAAAAATAAATAGATGAATCAGTGAAGTTATCTCACACAGCTAATGCATGCATTAAAAGAATTATGCGTATGGTAAGCAAATGCCCAGAGACATAAAGTCCCATGGTGGTGGGAGTAGGTGAGGTCCCTTCGGGATGTGCTGGGTGACCCTTGTAAGGACAAACAGATGCACGTTGGTGATACTAAATTATTACGCTGGTAATAAAAACTATCAGCTTGTCCAACTTTTCCTGTGGGTTTGATCCTTTCCTCCTTCTAGCCTAAATTTGAACTAGGCTCAAAGTGTGCTCTGCCTCTGCGTGGGCAGAGACTGCTGCAAGGAAGGAAAATCCTGGATTCACCTCAGCACACTGTCATGGGAGAGGTTAGAGTAGAAAAGCCAGATCACGTATCCTGCAGCTTTTAGCATGTTCTTTATTTCTAGTTTTTCACTGTTTTGTCTAGAGAAGCTACTTGAAGGTTTTTGTGCCAGCTACCACTGGAGCGTGATGGGGAGCTAAGGCTCCATTTCGGGGACAATAGCCACTTGCCTCAGCTGGCCAGGTGACCCTGGAGGCTTTTGGCGACTTCAGGAATGGTCCTGGGGAGGTTTCACCACCAGTTTAAACCTGAGCCTTCCCTGAAGAGCAATATCCAGCACTGCTGCCTGTTTTTTCTAGTGCCTTGTGAAAGGACCTGGATGCAAATCTGGGAGCGGGACGGACCCCGATTACAGGGTCAGCGCCCCACTACATGCCAATGTGCTGTGAAGAGCTGGTGGCTGCACGTACAGGGACAGCCCTGGGGTCACAGCAGGTTTGGGTGGCTCAGGCTTCATCTTTGCAATGTAATCAGACATGTTGAACCCAGTGATCTCCCTACAGTGGGGAGATGCAGGCTGGTTAGGTGATATAATTTATATAATTACAGATAAGTAGCTCCCTTTCTAGCTAATTTCCTAGAGGTCATCAGAAAACGGAGACTATTAACAGTGCTCTGGCCCACTGAGTAAGCTCAGAAATATTTAAAAGCTGCTGTTTTCTTCCTGCTCTGCTACAGCTGTCCTGTTTGGCCTTGAGCAACACCATCACGGGCAACTTTGCCCAAAGCCTGAAATTTAGCTCCTGCCTCCAACTGAGGGGCTTGCAGAAACAGTCATTTTTGGATGCTGGGTGCAGAAAAGCCTGTTGCCACATTGGTGCTCAGGGCAAGACTGAACCACTCTCTACCAGAGCCTTTTCTCATGGCTCCAGTTACTCACCAGAGTTAGAGGCAATGCATGTTCAGTCAGACTCTGATGCTTTGGCAGTTGATGTGTCCCTTAGTGCAGACGTGGGCTTCCTGACTCATGGCTGGCTGTTATCAGCCATCCTTTGTACCTCTGCACCTTGCCTCCCTGGGCTGAAGTCCCTGCATGCACTCCAGCAGCACATGCTGTGCTGCACCATGGGTCTGCACAGCCACCAGTCCTGTGCTGACCTTGCCCTTCAAAAAACACTTCTTATTTATTATAGTAAAAAGTAAGAAAAGGGATGCATGTGACCTTTCCCTGCAAAGGAGAACTGAGTTTTTTTGCACAGCTCTGCAAACGTCCCCTCTCCCTCCTGTGCCTCAGTTTCCCCATCGGTGGGACAGGGCTGTTATGATGTCTCAGCCTCGTAGGCTGAACACTTGGCTTTGCACAGCTGAATTACAGACTGATTTTGCTTGAAAGGGACGTCTGAAGGTTTCTGACCCAAACCTGACTTCAAGCAGGTTCAATCTCAAATTTAAATCCAACCTGACAGCTAAGTCGGGTGGCTCAGTGCTTTTACAGTTGGATTTTGAGCTTCCCTGGGGTTATACCAGAGACAGACAACAAGCTCTCCATACCCTGTGCTTGATTACCCTCGCAGTTAAAAGCTATCTCCTAATATTTAACTCGATTTCTTCCCAGCTGCAGCTCGTGCCTGCTGCCCCTTGCCCTGATGCCTGGCACCACCAGGAGCAGCTGGCTCCATCTTTCTCACGTATTCCTATCCCCAGGCTCGATTCAGGGCGGCCGCCTCTGCCGCCTGCTCCGTGGCGAGGGGAACGTCAGCCGGTTGCAACGGGGAGAAGTTTTCCATGAGCACAAGTGCAAAGGGTGGCTGGGCTGCAAGTGGCGGCGGCGGTGGCGGTGAGTCGCTTGGCTGCTTTCCTGCTGCTGCGTGGGGTCCAGCAGCCCGCAGCCATGCTGTGCTGTGCTGTGTCGGGGGGCTGCACCGTTGACCCAATTGCCCGAGGTGGGAAAAGCCGTGGTGGTCCATGGAAGCGGGGTGAGAGGGGGCCTTTTCCAGCAATGCCGGCAGCTGCTGGGTGGGATTTGCATGAATCTGGAGGATTTAGCTCAGCCCTTCCTACACTAAGTTAAATCCTGTCCTTGGTTTAACCCCTTTGAACAAAATCAACTTGCTCTAAAAGCATAGTTATTTCCTTTCATTTATTGATTTTTTTTAAAAAAATTAAACTCCAGCTTTTGCAAATAGCTCGTAGGGGACATGACGTGCTTGCGCCGTGACTTCTGCGCAGTCAGTGCTTTGGCTAAGGCCAGGAAGTGTCTCGCAGCAGGGTGGGAAGGACGCAGGGAAAGCAGAACGAGGAGGCTCCAGCCACCTCAGTGCAAATCCCAGGCAGCGTTTCTACTGCCTGCAAAACGCTGCATGCTTTCTGCCAGACACAGCTGCTCCAGCTCCCTGTGACTTTTGGGGGGAGAAGGTACTGTCTGTCCACCTGGAAAGTTTTTGAAGCAGTCAGCTTGGGATGTGGGGCTGTTCCCAGGTGGGGGGGTGCTCTGGGACCCTGGCAATGACTGCGGTACCTCCCCAGCATCCATGGAGTACGTCAGCACACGGGGAGGCACGGGGACTGTTGACTTCGAGGGAGCCCTGTTCTCTGGGTACGCACCTGACCAGGGCCTCTTCATGCCCCAGCACATCCCCTTGCTGGATGGGGACACCCTGCGCAGGTGGAGCAGCCTCTCCTACCGGGAGCTGGTGAAGGAGCTGTGCTCCCTCTTCATCACAGCTGAGCTGATCCCGCGGAGCATGCTCAATGGTGAGCCCCAGCCGTGCGGGGAGCTGCTTGCAGGGGTGTGCATGAGGATTTTGGGGTGTTCAGATGCATCTGCCTGCCTTCACTCCATCCTCTTCGCAGCCCCCAGAGGATGGAGCCTACTGCACCTTTGCCTGCTCCTTTCTGTACCCTGTTCTCCTCTGTCACCTTGCTGCCACTTGTTACCTTCTCAAAAAGGTGTTCCTTGTGGGATTCTGGTGGCTGCAATAGTGATGTCTGATGCTATTCACTGCTGGGGTGCCCTGCTACCCTGCTGGGCTCCAGACCTGCCCTTCCAGCAGGGCTTTATGCTGCTCCATGCTCTCATCGAGATCCAGTTTTTAATATTTTAACATTTAACAGCTATTACTTCCACCAGAGGGCAGCTACAACCTCTGTCTCAACAGCACGTTACAATAAAATTCAGGCTTCCTGTATTTTATATTTAAACACAGCTTGATCTGGGTGTCTCCTGGGGTTACTTGCCATAGAGCTATCAAACACAATGAAGCTGGACTGGTTTACTCCTAATAACTAAAAATAATTTGTAGGATAACTACCGCCTCTCTAGCAGCTGAGAGTCTTTGGATGTGCAGAAAGCTTCCCAGGAGCATGAAGAGCACAGATGCAGGAAGCCACAGGTCAGAAAAACATTCCCCTACCCAACCTAACAGCCCCTTTAACCATTTTCCCTCTAGACTTGATCGACAGGGCCTTCAGCAGGTTCAGACACAAGGATGTTGTCCATCTGTCCAGGCTGAAAGATGGGCTGAATGTGTTGGAGCTCTGGCATGGGGTTACTTACGCATTTAAGGATCTGTCCTTGTCCTGCACAGGGCAGTTTTTACAGTACTTCTTGGAGAAAAAGCAGAAGCATGTCACTATTCTGGTGGGTGAGTATGTCTCTTTGTCGGGGATAACATTTCTGGGCAGGTCTTTACCTTGAGAGCCACCATCCCATGGCTCTCCTCATAGCTGTCCCAGGGTGGTATTGCTTTGTGGGTGGCTGGCGAGTGACCTCCAGGCAATGCCAGCGTGGCTGCTCTAGCCAAAAACATCTCATGGAACACCTCTCTATCTTTTTCTTAAAGTGCAGTGGTGCAAGTTTGATTGATGCATCAATTTTTGTTTTCCTTGGTTCTCCCTCACTTTGAAACAGGGACTTCAGGGGACACGGGGAGCTCGGCCATTGAAAGCGTGAGAGGACAGAAGAACATGGACATCTTTGTTCTGCTCCCCAAGGGGTTCTGCACCCAGATACAGGAACTTCAGATGACCACTGTCATTGAAGACAACGTCCATGTATTTGCTGGTTGGCATTGCTGTTGGACTGTCCACTTTACAACCCTGTTGTGTCAAAACCATCACCCTAAAAATCTCATGAGGCCGCTGGGTCATTGCCATCATGGTCACCATGCCCAGACACCTGGCTAACGGAGGCTGACACCCCCAGTTTGGTGACCAAGTGGTTCAAGGCTTCCTTTTCTCCTGGCCACAGATGAGAGTTGCCTCCATGCAGGCGGTTGGTGTTTAGCTGCACTGAATTCAGCACCATTTCTTGGCACTAGAAGGATCAAGAGTCACCCCTTTCCTCTGTCCCTTCACCTTCATGAGTGGTCTACCCCCTACCGTGTGCTGTCCCCATGGTTAGGAATCACTGCTGGGTTCTTGAGCTGTCCCATGGACTCCTTTGCTCAGCTGGGTCTGGTCTCACCTTGGCATCTCACAAGGGGTGCAGGCATTTGCCTTCCAGGCAAATACATACTTTGTATTAGCAAAAGTCCAGAGTTCCACGTCTGCAGAAACCACCCGGCATCCATGTGGTGTTACTCAGCCCCCGGCTCGTGCAGCCCCCGAGGCAGACCGGCAGCTCGGGACACCCCTGGTGGCAGCGAACCCCAGGGCTGGACACTGACCCTACTGAGCAGAAATACCTCACGCCTGATGCACCCATGTTGGCGGATCTAATCTTTCCTTTCTCCTTTTGACAGCTCATGGGAACAGTGATGAAATCGATGAGCCTATCAAGGAACTGTTTGCTGATGTCGATTTTGCCAGAAAATACAATCTGATGAGCCTGAATTCCGTCAATTGGTCGAGGATTATGGTGCAGATTGCTCACCACTTCTATGCTTACTTTCAGTGTGCCCCATCCCTGGATACCACCCCGCTGCCAGTGGTGGAAATTGTTGTGCCAACAGGAGGAGGAGGAAACATCACAGGTGAAGGGAAAAAAGATGTTAGATAAGGAAGAGAGAGAGTGCTGTGACCTGTGGACTAAAAGCACTTTGCAGATACTGGGTATTGCTATTTATTAAAACACCCACTCTCTGGTAGGATTTCTTCAGAACCACTGACATTTCATTACTCATGGATAGTTATTAGTCATTCAGGTGTCACTGATGATTTGCAAGGTGCAGAAAATCCCAAACCACCCTTTCAACTGTAGCTATCTCGAGAATGGGCACATTAGAAGAGGACAGAATGTATTTGATCCAGAAAAGAGGGAAAATACTGGGGCTTTCATTTCCTAAGTGAGACATTAACAGAGATGTGGAGTCCTGCCTGGTCCTACTTTGGTTTGCCTGGAGATGTGCAGTCAAGACAACCATTTTTAATTGAATTATCTGGTCTTCTAAATGTGAGTCCTTGATTGCCTTAATCCCCAAATAGGCATGCAACTGTCTGTTGAAAGCAATAAAGGATTTGATGCACTCAACTGCATTCACTGCACTTCCAGGCTGCTCATCTGAGCAGCATTAATAAGCTGCAAGAGCCCAAAAGTTTCATCTTTCTTGCTTGAACAGCAGCTGCCTGACCTCTCGGTCCCCTGTCCATCCATCTTCAAATGTGGAGATGCCCAAGGCTCAGTGTTCCATGGCAGGTGGAACACTGCATCACTGGATTTTATAATCTGGTGTTCTACCAAACGTTAAAGTCAGGTATCTCAGAGTCCATTAGAGAATGTCATTTGTGTCCACTTCTGAACTATATGCTTACTCAATTTTTATGACTACTTACTTGCTAAATTGCCTTTGGCTGTTTCTTCATCAAGCGTGCATGTATTTTTTCACTTTTTTCTAGCTGGCTGTATTGCCCAGAAAATGGGTCTCCCGATTAGACTTGTTGCTGCAGTCAACAGCAACGACATCATTCACAGGACTGTTCAGCATGGAGATTTCTCACTGTCAGAAAGCGTGAAGGCTACATTAGCATCAGCCATGGATATTCAGGTATGTACTGAATCGGCTCAAATGGGAAAATACCTAATATTATATATTTGTATAAGTTGGGGTTTTTTGTACTCTGTTCTACCTGGTTTATGAGACCATAATTCTGCCACTGGCAATGCCTCTCAGCGATGCATTAAGAGGTGTGACTCATACTGAGCATTTATGTTGCAGACTGCTGAGCTGAGATAGATCAAACAGCTTCTTCCTTACTTTTCAGGGCCTGACTTTGTAATCTGCATTGCTGAATGCTGGGTTTCTGGGGTTTCATTATGTGCAAGGTTAACAAGAGAGGGATGGTTTCTTAAAACGTGACACTTAGAAAATTATAAATCCTATCGTGTCTCAACGGCTTTGTTGATGCTTCTGAAAGGCTCCACCAAGAGTAAGAGAAGAAACCGGGAAGAAGGTAGGGAAGCCTAGAAGAAATGCCTCATCTATGGCCATCTGCAGCTTGCCCAGAGCAGAACAAGTCTCAGCAGGCAGGGAAAGGCCTCAGCCATGGAAAAGCATGGAGGTACAGAAACCATATGCCTGGAACTAAATGCCTCCCATTTCATACCTGCCCTGTGATCCACAGGGATTGGATCTGCTTCCAAACAAGTGACCAAAATGTGAAATACTTGATGTTGTATCACTGTGGCCTTAAGCTACCTGTGTTTTCCAAAAGCTGTTTAAACACATTGTGAGGACCTGGGGGCCTGGAGGGACTGCCATGCTTTGCAGTAAGTTGTTATGCTCCTACCACTAGGCTGCTGTGGTCTGCAGCTTGTCTTTCGTCCCAAGGCATGAATTTGTGGGGCTCCTCAGCACTCAAAGGGTAGTTGGGCTCCTCTTGTGTCCCTTCAGTAGCACTGATCTGCTGAGGCACCTAAGCATATGCCAGACTTTGGGACCATGAGGGAAGGCAGCCAGGTGAGATGATGTCCAGAGTTTCCCGAGGAGATGGATGGGTGTATCCCTCTGCACATCCCTGTCCACGGCTGCGTGGGACATCATTGTTCAGCTCAAATCTGAAGCATCCATGCAAATATTTCAATAGCTCAACAAATCATTCATGGTGGAGGGGAATTCAGAAGGTGTCTAGTTGGGACCTGCTCAAAGCTGGGTCAGCCCTGAGGTCAGACCAGGTTGCTCAGGGCTTTGTCCAGTTGGGTGTTGGAAACCTTCAAGGATGGAGAGTGCACAACCTCTTTCAGTTGCCTCTTCTGCAGACTAATCTAAAGCAGAGAAAACTTTCCATTTAGATGCTAACTGAAGAGTTGAAGGTGAAGCAGAAAGTCTAGTGTGGGTCAGCCTTGTAAGGAGCAATTCCAGGAGAATCACAGTAGACTTTGTGTTTTTGCAATACCTAAAGCCAGCCAAGGGCTGTTCTCTGGCCCTGAGGTCAGGAAGCCCCACGCAGCTCATGTCCACATGCCAAAACTTTCCTTGGGAACAGCCCCCAGCATGACCTGGCCTCCAAACTGGGCCCCAACATTCTCCTGGACAACTCTAGTGGCATGGGGCAACACCAGACCAGAGACCTGGCTAGTAACTTAAATGGGAAGGCCGGTGCTCACACCAGTGTCCTGGTCCAGTTCAACTTACTGGTGTCAATGTAGTGATCTCTATTGGAAACTATAAGGCTGGTATGAACGGAGGGTGAAGGGGAAGGTCTGGATGTGAGAGCTGCGGAAAGAAGGATGGGAGAAGGGGTGTCAGGAGGATGGTGCTGGAGGCACCTCCAGTAGCAGGTCATCAAAGTCCAGGCACACTGACATGCCACTTCTCAGGACAGTCAGGCTGGGAAGCAAAGGACAGCCTAAAGCCAAGGGCAGGCTACGCCCAGACTAGACTGAAGATTACAGGCTGGAGGCTCTGGGAGATGATGGTGGGAAGAGGAAGAACAGGACTGGGGCCACAAGCTACACAGATAAGGACACGAAAGGCTGAGTAAGTCCTGATGACTCGCCAAGGTAGGATAGGATGGAGAGAAAAAAGGTCACAGGCACTGTCATCTACTAAAAAGCATAAAGAGCTTACTCAAAACCAGCACTTGAAGCCATGTGATGTGATGAGGACTTGATAGTTGGTGCCTCTTGTGCCACCTGTCCCTACAAGGTATCTTGGCCAAAATACCTGGATGAATGTTTCTTAGTGATTGTGAGCATGCAGGAATGAGACAGTGAGCAGTGAAATTGATTTGGGACCCTCCTGTAAGGTCTTGCACCGAGTTTTGCTGCAGTGTTGCAACACTGATTGCTACACAGCCATACAGGCCAGTCAGGCCCTATATGTGCCTTATACGTTCATAAAGGTTAGCAGTCAGCCCTGCAGGGCGCTGGGTGTCTCATTAAGTCACGCGGGAGCTGGGTGACTCAGAGCAGCATCTGCAACACTAAGTAAACAGCTGGATATTTCTGGTTCTCAAATACATAGTGTGTTATTAGCCTGGGTTCCTCAAGGTGATTGTACAGATGTGGTCACACTGTTGACTTATCAGTCATCCCTTCATTAGTTTGTTTTTTTTTTAATCTGATGGTCACTGCCAGACTGCTCTGACAGGTCAGAAGTCAGAAAGACATCATGTTCCCAAAGACTTCTCTTGGGATGTAGGTGTGTAGGGACAAGACACAAAGCCCACCCCAGCTTCCACCAAGAAAGACGTGGTGGTAGGACCTTAACTCTAATTAGACGTGAGAGAATCCACACAGGTGCTCTCCCCCTCAGATGGATGCCGGCATTTCTGCTGCTCATCTATTGCCTTGTTACTGCAGGAACCTTACAACGTGGAGAGGATCCTCTGGCTGCTCTCAGGCTCTGATAGCCACCTGATAAAAACACTAATGGAGAGATTCAGTGCATCAAAAAGCCTTACGCTGCCAGAGGATTTGCACAGAAAGGTCTGTGTGTGTGTGTGTGTGTGTGTGTGCTACCAGTTGTTTTCAACTCCTTTTCAGAATAAAAAAGATCATAGGGGGGAGTTTCCGATCAAAAATCTAAGCGTGAATCCAAAGCAGGGGTTTTATACCGATGCATGGGCACGGAGATGCTAAAAAACCCCTTTGGATTATGTTTTTAAAAAGAAGCCACTTTCTTCTTTGCAAAACTATTTAAAAAATGCCTACAATTATTTACGTAGGATATGAAACCACTCGTCCTTGGCCGCTCCAGATCTGGCATTGGCCACCAAGGCAGCGTGCAGTGGGTGTTGGCACAAACTGAGTATGGCATTTGGGAGTCTGCTGGGTTGGGTGCTGCAATTCAGCCTCAGTGTTACACCAGATGAAAGCATGAACACAGAGAGAGATACAAGACAAACCCAAACATTTGAATTGCGAGGCTCTTTGGGCCAGATGCAAAGTCCTGCCTCTTCCCATCCAACACCTGCTGTCCCTCACTGTGCATCCTTTGCCTGGTACCTACTCCTGCTTCAGCAGCAGCAAAATAAATACAAACAATTTGCATTATTAAAAGAAAGAAAGAATACTGCACTGAGGAAGGTTTTACAGGCTCTCAGAAACTCCCTTGGAGAATGCAAATAGCAGCGCAGAGCTGGAGCTGAGTCTTGGCTCCTCTCCACTCACACTCCCAGCACCTGGGGATGGAAAAACCTCACTTGCATGCCGGCCCTGTGACCGTTTCCAGCAGTGCTTCATCCCCTGGCTGCAGCAGCAACCCCTTTTCCTTCAGTCCCTGGGGAACCCTATCCTCCAGCTTCCCTATTTTGACCTGCTTTGCTGAGTGCCGGTGGCACAAGCCCCTCTGGGAACGGGAAGGGTGGTGATGCCCTGTGCAAACCTCCCTGTTTCCCCTGGGGCCACAGCTCTCTGAGACCCTGCACTCCTGCTCGGCCTCTGATGAGGACATCGTGCGAGCCATGCAGCGCTGCTGGGAGGAAAACCACTACCTGCTGTGCCCCCACTCCGCTGTAGCTGCTCACTACCACTACTCACAGCCAGATGGGTAAGGACAGCGGTGGTCGGTCGGTGGTCGGGAGCATCAGGGACCAAAGCATCCCTTCCCCATTGCTCCTGCAGCATCTCCAGCTCAGGGCTCACATCAAAAGTTTTCTTGCTTTTCTTTCCTTTTCAGCGCGCCCCGGTGTTGCTTAGCTCCAGCCTCTGCAGCCAAATTTCAGGATGCCCTGCTCCGAGCCGGCCTGGTTCCCCAGCTTCCCCCTGAAATCACTGCCTTAACAGCGATGAAGACCAGGTCCACCCCCCTGGACCGGGGACAGGACTGGGCACAGGCACTCCGGGGATGGATCGAAGCCATGGCACAGTGGCGGGAGGCACAGCGGCATTGCTTGGCTGCCTCGGGACAGCAGGGGATCACCGGGCAGGGAGTCACGCAGACCTGAGCTTCCAGGGCACGGCTGGCCCATGCCTCCCAGGGCTCATTTTCCATTCCCAGGAGAGCCCTGTGTTGTGCTGGGAGAGGAGCCTATACTCTCCATGCAATGAATTATCAGTGAGAACACACTTTGCTATTGAATTAGACTATTTCATAACATTTTCAGTAAAGAGCTCTGCAATTGTATCCCCTTTTTCCTAGTAATTCATAAAAACTGATGAAATGCTGAGTAAACCCACCTGTTTCATCATTACTAGCTATTACAGAAAGCTCCCTTAGCACTTCTCACAGTCGCCAGCTTCCTGAGCGTTATCCAGTGATCCTGGCCCAGTGCTGGGATGTTCAGCCCAGCAATGCCAGTACCATCCGAGATGCTCGATGGGAAATACATGCAGGGCTGGGTGGATCCACTTTACCCATCCCTGTAATTTAAGCAATGCCAGGGATCATTCCCAGGTATCCAAACGTGCTCAGCGATAGTGTTAAATGTTTTCCCTGGACATGTTTGTCTTAAGGAGCTACTTTCCGATGCTGTGTCTCGCAACTTTTGGTCCTAGTCCTGCTGCAGACTCTTCCTGGGCAACTTCCATGAAAACAATAGGAAATGGGAAATTCCCCTTATCTTCTGCCTGAAACTTTGAGTCTTTCAATACCACGTTCCCATCATATACATATAAATATATAAATACCTTGTGTGGGAGCTGCCTCCACAAGTCATGCATCTGGCAGGAATCTCTTGTGCCTAAAAAGGGGTGGGGGGTGGGGGGTGGGAATTGGGAATAATTACACCAGGGGGGAAAAATCCCCCATTGCCATAAAAAAAAAATTCCCCCTTTGACATCAAAGGAAGTCCTGTAAAGGGAGGATTAATTTGAAGGTTTAGTGGCATTTAGCCGGGTAAAAGTAAATTCTATGAAGTAAATCAGTCTGGGATGTTGCAGAATGTGCGGGAAGAGCGGGAAGCTTTGCCAGGGCTGCAAGCCACCTTGCTGGCACCTGGGCAGCCTTTTCCTCAGCCCCCCCAGCACAGCCAGCCCCACACTGCTTCTTTCCATCCCACCAAAACCCTGCAGGAGAGGAGGGACCCGCACCTTCCCCATTCCAACTAATGGGGATGAGGGAACAGCTTAGTTGAAAATGATGCAAAAAATCACAGCACATGGGTGGTAGATGTTTTTAATGCTAATGGCTCTACTAGTTGCATGGGTAGAGCAGCTGGGAGGAAAATGGTGGTGGGGTCCAGGAAAGGTCTGATTCTTCACAAGGCCATCACCCACCCCTCTTTAAGAGCCAAACTGGCCAGCAAAATACCTCTTATTTAAGCAGCAATGCAGCCTAGTCCTCAGGAATAACCTCACCCCAAAGGATGGCTTTGCACTGGGAGGTGGTGCAGCAAGTCACTGGTGGTGCTGATGAAACCACCCCACCCCCCCGATCCCATCTGACCCCTGCGTCCGACTGCCCCTATTATTGATGCACGTTATACTCGTCGGACTCCACCACCTTTAATAGCTGCCTCCCCACATCTTGTGGTTCTTGGCCAGGGATGGCTGCCCAGTTGTAATTTAGCACTTAATCATAGCTTAAAACACCCTGTGAGGGGTAAGAGGCCTGAAATTACACCAGCTCTGCATCCAAGCAAGAGGTTGCAAATCCAGCTTACTGTCCGGGACTGGAGCAGGAAGGAGGAGTGGGAGGGTGAGGAGCCAAACCCAGACCCCTGGCTGGGGACCACCGGGAAGGATGGGGTGAAGGATGCTGGGCTTGCAGTCAGCCAAAGCATTGGTTCATTTTGCAAGGAGAAAGTGTGGCAAACACATCCCACACTCCCATCCCAGCACTCCAAGCAGTACGATGGGTGAAGGGTCCAGCCTCACTGCAGACGATGCCCATGTGAGGTGGAAAGGGATTTATTTCTTAACCATCTCTTGGATACCCCTATAGGGTGAGGGTGCTGCTTCTCTCCCAGTCTAAACCAGATGTTTTTTGGGCAAGACACTAAGAAAATTCTCTCTGCCATTTCTGGCAGAAGCACAGCAGGAAAAGCCTGTTTCATGCCCAGAGCTGAGGCAGAAGGAGCACAGACAGGCTTGGCTTGCAGGGCGGCCACGCTCCCTCAGAGAGCAATGCGTGGCTGCACGTGGCGGCCTGGGTGCCAGGGATGTGAGGATGAACCTGGCCTTGTGGGCATGCCGTGTCCCACTGCCTGCTTGTGGACCATGGCATCCCTGGCTGCTCCCACACCAGGAGCTCCCACTTCATCCCCAAAATGTGTGCTCAGGGCTCTGCTCGCTCCTCCTCAGGTCTCCACCTGAGAGGGAAGGTCAGCTTTGTTTGATGGAAAACAGAGGGAAGAAAGTCATGCAGAAAGTTGGTACCTCCTCATCTGACACTTTGATGGGTGGCTCTGAGCTCTGGCAGCTTGACGTGCTCCTGGGGTTAATGATATATTAGTTCTGCACCTTCCAGAGTTGATCACAAATCCAGGACAGACTTGTCAAATAATTTGTCTCATACATCAACTGCTCACACCTTTCTCCAGCAAAATTTCCAGTTTCAGGTCCCTCTGAGCAGATCTGACCCACATGATCCAGGACACAGTAATGCCCACAAGCCAGTGGCTATCCTCCGTGGGGATCCCATGCTCTCCCAGAGGTCAGGACACCCTTCACACTGAGTGACACGGCTGGGACATGTTCCTAATGTCTACGTACCCCAGGGAGAAAGTAATGTGTTGGGATGGAGATGCAATATGTTGGGTTGGAAAAGCAATGTATTGGGATATAGGAACAGGGTCCCCCATGGCTCAGCTGGAGGTTTCTACCCAATAGCTCACACATACCAAAGCATCCTGCTGTGCTGTAGCCATGTGTTGGCATGTCCAGTAAGGGATTGGGGTGCCTGCCCCAGGGTGGGCTGGGATCTGGCTACACATGGGGTCTACCCTTTAACTCCGAGCTAGCAGTCATCGCCTGGCATTGCACCCCATGGAGACCTCAGCAGCAGAACCAGGCTGTGGTTCATCGCTCCCACCATTAATAGTGTCATTAAGAGTGCTGTTAATTAAAGGAGGACATGGGATGACTGGCTGTCCCCTGTGCTGGCTGAGTTAAAATTCAGGGGGATATAAACATCCCTGGTGGGCTGCGGTAGAGGATTCTATTTCCCATGAGCTGAGCAATCCAGACTTCCTCTGTGCTTTGCCACCATGTTCATCCTCATCTTCCAACTCACAGCCACCCACCCCACCCCTCCCACCCAAGGAACTGATTTGGGGGCATTGACTCTGCTGACCGGAGCATCATGCCTTTCTGCTCCAAGGTTACCTTTATGGGCTGGGAGGAGAAGTCCACAACGTGGTGAATTATAAGCCAATGCTTTAAAACAGTGTTCTGAAGGTTTGGAAGTTGAATTATTATTTATAATACCCTGAGGGTGCCATGTAATTTATGGACAGGTATGAAGACAAGTAGGCGCTCAGACATGGGGATGAGCCCAGCGTAAATGCCGAGATAGAAAGATAGATAGATGGATAGGTGAAGATAAGCCTCCTGGCCAGGAAAGCTGGAGATTGGAAAGCCTGCTCTTAGAGATCTCTGCTGTCCTAGGGTAATACCTACTATCCCAGTACTCTCACCCCATAAAAAATCCTCTCAAATCTGGTGTAAATCATTTGTTTACTCTTTTTTAAAATTAATTTATCCCAAGTGCAAGAACGAGAAAAAAAAAAAAAGGAGTTGCTTTGTTGTTGCAATTCGCTGCTAGGCATTCCTATGTGTGCTAATGATAAGTATTAATTAAATAGCTTGCTGTTGTCTTTTAAATGCAGTTCTTTCAGGCTGTAATTAAACACAGACACCCAGCCCTTTCTGTCTGCATAGAAAGAGGCAGGCAGGCCTCCGGAGCTCTGCACTTCTTGGAGCAGGAGAGAAGTGGAAAATGGGGCAAAACCAGTTTCCATTGAAAACTCACCACCCTGTGCATGTCCTTCGCGGGGAAAAGCAACCAGCTCAAGGAAATTAAAGGAATGTGACTTCCAAGATCCCAGCCCTGCAATCAAAGTAAGTTTATATGCCCTTAAGATCTTGCAGCTTCGTACATTTTAAAGACAGAGGAGATCACTTTGTCTGATCTCCGGCACAACACAGGCTGTTGAACATCACTCTGCTGCGTTCATTGAGCTCGGCAACTTGTTGGCTTATGAACATCTTGATCTGAAGATCTGGAGATAGGAGTCCACCTTTTTCACTTGCTTCTTGATTTCCCCAGTTTTTTCACCCTCGCTGTGAAAAAAACAGGCAGTGCTGTAAATTCCCATCCCCGTGCTGCTCCCGTGGTCAATATTAATCTCCCAGCGCAGGGTGTGCTTCCCAGGGAAACCTGAGCTCCCACCAGCCCTGCTGCCCTCTTGCCCCTCTGGCTTCAAATAGAAACTTAGTTCTAAAGCCCTCTAGAAATGCAAATAAAAAAGTCAGATGCTCACATGATGGAAAGCAACCCCTAAATAATATTTGCCTTATGCCCACAATGCTGAACGACACCTACACCCAACATTACTCCTGCCCTCAAAGGTTTCGCTTATCTAAAATGCTACCCTTAATCAATAAATATATGAAGAGACACCGGCCGTCTGCTGTACCGCTTATAAGAGTGGTGGGGGAAGATGCAGCTTGCTTGGAGGATGCCCTGGTCAGAGCTGGGTCATGACAAACATGTTTCTGTCCCACAGCCATGTCAGGCAGCATGGGAGGGAGGAGAGGAGGCATAGAGTGGGAATGGAGCCAGCTCCTGCCAGTCACCCCAAATCCACACATCCACCTGTAGGTGGACCCAGTTCTCACCAGACAATGACAATGAAGAGCTTCACCACGGTGAAGACAGTGGGGACTGTGTTCAACAGCCGCACATATGTATTTTTTTTTGAATGGAAACATTTAAGGATGCAGTTGTGTGATTTATAACCTGAGGTCTGTAGAGTATGTACGATAAATATACAGAGAACATAAGACAGACTTACTGCCTGCCTGCAAGGGGGTCCTTGGTTTGGGACAGCACAGTCCTGTGGGCACCCCGAGTGATGCTCCTCTGCCTTGATGGCTCCCTACACTTTTCAGAAAAAAGCCACAGCCCTTTTGGTGTCCTATCAACCCAAGGATGGATTTGCTGTAGGCTTTTATGTCCCCCCAGCCCCATGGCTGGGTCTGTCCTGTGGTTTTCATGCAGCTGGATGGGCATCCATGGGGAGTGGTGAACATGGGAGGGGGTGCAGGACCCTCTGTAGGCTCCTTCCCAGGTGAGGGGAGCACAGGGCTGGGAGCTTCCTTGGAGTTATTGATGTCAGCAGTAGCAGAAGTGATTCAGAAGAGGATTTTTTTCACTTAATTGCCTTTTAGAAATGTGGAAGGGAGGGAAATGAGAAGCGAAAAGAAAAACCAAAGAAGAAAATAAAGCTAGCTTGCATTTAGAAATGAAATATTTAATGGAAAAGGAATTTGAGTTTGTTTGGACTGTAACAAAAGACTTTGCTCCACCAAAACTGAGCTGATTCTGAGCAGAAACTTTTTAAAAAAGATTTGAGCTAAAAAAAGGATATTTTGAAGGTAAAATAACTCACTTTTAGTCCAAATGGTTAAAATTCTGTTCGAGGTTTGGGAAAGGAAGCAAATTCAGGAATTTTAGAAGTTTCAGAAAACTTTAAAACACCATATCACAATAAAAGGTGATCTGGGGAAGAGGAAAGTGTTGCTTTGCTGGAGCAAGAGGGCCGGAAAAGGGAGAAGCCAGTGGCCGCCCTGAGTGGCTCTGTCCTTGCCCTGATGCCCCTGAGATCACCCTGAGCACTTTAAGATCACGAGATACTGAGAACAAAGAGTTTGTGTTCTCTTTTTTGCACTTTAGTTCCCTGTCTTTTGGGGCTCCCAAAGCTGTTCAGCTTTTTTAGGGCAGGTTAGAAACCACTTCTTAAAGAAAGCAGAGTGGAAAATCACATATAACATGGCTCCAAGAGGGTGATGCTTTCAGAAAAATAGCAAAAATAAGGATTCCTTGGAAAAATAAATAATTAAGACGTGATGAGCACAGGAGGTCAGTGGTATTTCATGCACTTCTTTGTTATTCATCTCCTTGCTTTTGCTTTGGGATTCCTTGAGCAGAGATCATCGTGGATGTTTGCACAGCCTTTTGCAGATGAATATGAAATAGCAGTGGGATGCTGCAATAAGGGATGGGGAAGGCAGAAGGGGCTGTGTATGATGAGTGTAGCATTATTTTGGTATCTGACATATGGAATGGAACAGGACTCACTGTGCTAGATCCTGGACCTAGATGGAAAAAGCAAGATAACATTTTTGCTGTTGAAGTTTACAATCACAGCTTTAAGTGAAAGAGTAGCTTCTGGGGATGGGGTCTTTTCTGTTGCTGACTTTCTGCAAGACCCTGGGGAGCACCAAGGTGGGGTTGAGGACTGGGAACACCCTCCCACAGCCCACCCATCCCTTGGCACCAGCCTGGATGCTGCCATGTGGGAGACTCCTGGGGTCCCACACTAGCTGGGGACCAGGCTGCTGCCACCTCCTCACCCTGAGCTTGGTCCTTTGCAGCTCCACTTAGTCCCTACCTGCCCAGCAAAGCACCAGCATCCAGCCCCTGGGAGCTCCTTGCTTCCGCTCCTCTGGGATGCTTGTGAGGATTAGCCAAGCTATGCTCCCTAAACCCATCACATGCGTTTCAATAGTTTTAATTGTTGCCTTTAAGATAATTACAGGCTGGAGAGAGCGGACAGGAAGAGCCCTGTGGATTTGCACCGGGGCTTGGGCGTACCGCTGTGTACGGTACGGGAGATTTGCCACTTAGCAGTGTTTTTCCTGCTTGGGAGAGTGATTTACACGCCACAGCACCACAACAGGGAAGGACTGCAGGTCCCCACTCCCATGGCTGGAACAACTGGAGCAAGGGGTCACCCTGCCCTGGGGGAAAGCATCCCCCAGCACCGGGCTCAGAAGGTGCTGGCTCTTGATCATTTAAGCCACAGGTTTCGCCTCCTTCCCAAGCCCGTTCAGAAGGGAATGCACACCTGAAGTGAGCAGGACGCCAAACATCAGACTCACAGCAGGGCAGGGAGCACCCAGGGCCTCCCTTGCTCAGACGTGAGGTATCAACTTCACTCAGCTCCAGTACTCTCCTTGGCTCTTAGTGAGGTGGACCACACCTGAGGTTTTTTAGCATATTATGGTTATTCCTGGTCCCTTGCTGGCTATCCATCCTCCATCACGAAAGAAAACATTTTCATGATTTTAAAGGGAGATATCTCGGTCCCTCCTGTATCCTGGAGTAATTCAATATTGAGTGAGAGGAGCGTGGTGACTGCTTTTCCCCTGTTCGCACTTTTCTTGCAATTATTTTGTTGGAGCTCCCCGCTGAGGAGCAGGGCAGGCTGGCAGCTCTCACAGATAACAGAACTTCCCAGGTGCTGCCTTGCCACAGAAGAGCTGGGGCAGCACTAAGGACCCCTCTCAGGGCACAGACCTGCCCCAGGGTGAACGGTGCACACAGGGTGTGTCTTCTAAAAATGCTGCAGACTTTTTCAGTCCCCTAATGAAGTGCATCTTGGGTACCCCACATTAGAGTGCCCAAGCTAATCCATATAGATTTGCATGCCCAGGGGCACCCGTGTGTTTTGCTATCCAGGCTGTGGCGTTGCCATGGTTTAAGGTGCTGCTGCTGACCAGCGGTTCGTTCACATCCCTCAGATGGATGGGACCAGCCTGGCGGCTGAGTAGCAACAACGGTGGTGCAAGACGCTAAACCTGGAGGGCTTTGCTCTCACCCATCTGACCTTGGGCTGAAGAGGATGAGGAGCACTCCCTGCCTTGTCCTGGAACCTTCCCCAGCAGGAGATGGGAAACTCCCCACCTCTCAAAGATTTCCTGCCCAAATGAGAAAAAACAACCCAGACCCGATTTTTTTCTGGAGATCTCCAGCCCAGTGTGCCATCATGAAACCCAGCAAGGGGTTCTTGCCCTTGCATTTGTAGTGGCCTCTTTATCACTGATGCATTTTAAAATGAAGGTAAGATTTCATCTAAATTCAAGAAACTGCTCTAGTTCAACCTGCTGATTGCAGGACATATCATGGCTGGTGTGGTTTGGAGGATCGGTGGGTCACTTGCAGACATCGAAACTAGTGGTTAATGAAGGGATAATGTGGGGCCAAACACACTAAGGATACAATTTGTTGTAGTATTGAATCCATAGAAATCCATTTAATAGTGTGTCCCCTAAATTGCTGCCCCTTTTCCACCCTAACTCCTAACCTGGAAATAATCCCAGCAGGAAAAAAGGGAAATAGCTCAAATATTAAAATGTGGTGAACGTGGGCTGGGTCCCTGTGCAGGTGGAGGGGATGGGGATGGGTCCCATTGCTGCTGCCGAGGCAAGTCTGGGGACACTCTCTGCCCTCCTAGTGGGGTTCAAGACCTACATCTGCAGGTGGTGGGTTAGATGTCAACCGCACCCCAAATCCAGAGCTGAGCATCTGAGGGGTTCGGCAAGGATGGGATATTCCCCTCCATGAGCTGCACCAGCTGTCCTTCGCATCCCTGATCTCTTCTCCCTCTCCCCTGCCGCTTTCCTCCCCCTGTGATATGATGCATTGGCAGAGAAATAAAATAATCAGATATTGCTTTATTACTTTCCACCCGTACTTCCCTCACGGGCATCTGTATTTCTGCAAATGCTTTTAATATTTGCTAATAAAAGCAGCTCCAGTAATGACATGCTCGCTCCCCAAGACAAAATTGCCGGGACTGGCGTTATCTAACAAACTCTTTCTGGCACAAGCGCGTCTGCATACGAGCCATTTCTGCCCATTCACAGGATTATCAGCCATCTCTGCAGCCAGCCCCAGCCCTCCTCTCTCATTCCTAGTTAATTGGTGTGAAATTGGAGCAAGTTCTCAGGTGATAATGTGTTTGCATTTACTGCTTCACTGAACCACCCTAGCCACTCAATCCCAGCTTCATTAAAGCCTCAATCTCAGCTTTTGCTCCTGGCTGTGAGCTTCAAACCCTATTTCCTGCGTGGCAGACATACAGCCTAACACATGTCAGGCAGACAGCTTGAGCGGAGCTGCTGGGAACAAGCGAGGCTACTGCCTGGGCGCCGCTCCGGGAAAATCACGTTCGCAGCGGGAGAGAGATGCTCGGAGTCCCCACGATGGCTTCACGCTGCGTTGGTTGGCTCCCCGCGCTTGAAAAAGGCATGTTTTGTGCCCTTTAATTATCTTTGATTAATGAATTAATTTTTTTTTCCTGCAGCACTTTGAAGATAAAAAGCCTTCGTCTGAATTATGTGATTAGTATTTAAAGACTCAAGTGAAATATTTGTAGGCAGAAAAACCTAACCGAGGAATGCCTGTGTTCAAACATTCAGTAGGGCCTATTCACAGGATCGGATTCCAGGGTTATTATTAGCAATAAGGTTATCTTTGGCATAATCTTTTTATGCACAACATGCTACTGGATTCCACCCTCCCTGTTTTGCTCGGGCCCTGGGGCAGAAGGTATACAAATTAGAGCTGGTTCCAGCCTTGCAAGTGTTCTTCATGCAAGTGGAGCTGAAGTCTGCTGAGGTCTGCCACGATTATATTTAGGACCATCCATAAAGTTTTTGGTGCGTGATGCGTGCCCCAGGATGCTCCCATGTTGGGGGGATAAGTGTGGTGCTGCCCCTGGGGTAGCTCCAGCTCTGCCAGCACATGCTGCCGTGGACCCACTGTGCATTGGAGACATCTGTGACACCCCATGAGGTGACCCTTCAAACTGTGGATGGAAAGGGATGGGTCGGGCTGGTCCTATGCCTGCAGGTCGTGGAGGCGGCTCCGAGCATCTCCCCGGTATGTGGGATTTCACAGGTCTGGACATAGGTCTGTGCTTGGACAGGTCTGGACGCAGTCAGGGAGAGCAAAGCACTGTCAGACACACCGCTGTGTGAAGCTCTCTTTTGTGAAGCCCAAAGCAGCTCTCTGCTGGGGTAGATGTTGCCAGGGGGTCCTGTCTGCCCCCAGCCTCAGCTGGGAGTGCTGAGACACGAGTGGGGCTGGTTGGGTTGCAGGCTTGGGGGAATAGGTTGATCTGGGCATGAAAGCAGAGAGCAGCTGCCTCCTGCCTCTTAATTTGGTTGTACTTCTAGCTCTTGCAAAGCTGAAGGTAGGAGTTGGGGTTTGTTGTTGTTGGGTTTTTTGGTGGTTTGTTGGTTGTTGGTTTTTTTTTTAATAGGTGGTGGGTGTGATTTTTCAAATGCGCTCCCCTTTGGCACGTCTCTGCCGGCGACGTCAGTGAGAGCCCCAGGATGCCTCCGCTGGAGCCCAGGAACACCTTCCTTTGAAACTCACCCCATGTGTCTCCCCAGATCCAGCCGCTGAGCATCACAGGTGGGAGGAGGCAAGGCCACATTTGGCAGCAGTCCTTCACCCCAAACAGCTCAGCCTCTGCACGTGGTCCCCTGCTTACCCCGAAACCAGCTCCAAAAGTCCATCGGGGCTACTCATCCGTGCCCCGGGTCCCCAGCCTGGGTCCAGGCAGAGCAAAAATACACAGAGGCACATTAAAGGATGGCCGGTGTGGCTTTGAAACAGCGCAGCGATCCCCTGTAGCCTGGTTTTTGGAGAAGGTATTTTGTAGCTGGTTTTTGCCTTTGTGACTAAACACAGTTATTAGGCCCCGAGTGCATCATTAAACCTGTTATTAAAAGTAAACATGTTAAGGAGAATATACTTGTGTGCAGCAAGCTCATCCAGGGTGCTGGACCCTCTGGAAAAGTCATTAACATTTGTATTTAAAGTGAACATAGTTAGGAACATATTGGACTAATTCAGGGCCTTAGAGCTATTAAAATGACTACCATTAAAAATAAATATATTAGGCAGAATATGTTGCATAATTAGAATTATTACAGTGTTTATTCTGATTGTTTTCTATGCTGGCCTCTCATTTAAGAGGTTATTTGTATGTATATATATGTGTTTTATATATATATACATACACATTTATGTTTCTAACTATATATATTTGGTTATCTGTTGTGTTAAAATGACTCTGCAGGATAAATTTGACTTCTTTGTTGCAGGGTGAGACAGATCCCTGGCAGGATGAAGACTTGGACAAAACCATGGGGAAAAATAATAAATAAACCCTCGCTATATGTAAGTGTTGTGGCCACAGTCCAGTGTCTGTTGAGTTCAGTGGGAACCTTTCCTTGACTTTGCCGCACTGGGTCAGACCTCAGGAATGTGCCTCCTGCTTTGATGGTTTTGCTATTGGTAGGTCAGCTCGGAAAATCAGAAAATCAGCAGCTTCACTTTGCACAGGCTGTTCCCAGGCTGAGCTTCACCTGGCTTCAGCGACTCACTGCAGCTCATGTCATCTTGTTTTGACTCAGTCTCCTGCGACTCACCTGTCCCTGGGGAGCTGGCGATGTGGGATCATCTCCCTGTCAGAGGACTTTTCCCCACCTGGGGTCCTGTGCCTCCCTGTGTGGGCAAGGATCCTCCCAGGGAAGAGTTTCTCCCAGCAGTTTTGGACACAAGCAGTAAGATTTACCTTTCCCGCATCTGAGAAGGGTGGTATCTCCTGCCATGGTCCCTGCACAACATATATACAATCTATATATAGTGTATGTGTATATATATATGAGTCATAGAACAGTGTGGCTTGGAAGGGACCTTTAAAAGTCATCTAGTACACCCCCCCTGCATAGAATCATGGAATCACAGAATGGTTTGGACTGGAAAGACCCTAAAGATCATCTAATTCCAACTCCCTGCCATGGGCAGGGGGCACCTTCCACTAGATCAGGTTGCTCCAAGCCCCATCCAGCCTGGCTTTGAACACTGCCAGGGATGGGGCATCCACAACGTCTCCAGGCAACCTGTTCCAGTGTCTCAACACTCTCATAGTGAATAATTTCTTACGAATATCTAATATAAATCTACCCTTTCAATTTAAAGCCATTCCCCCTTGTCCTGTCACTACAGGCCCTCGTAAAAAGCCCCTCTCCAGCTTTCTTGTAGCCCCCTTTAGCATCTTTAACTGGATCAGGTTGCTCAGAGCCCTGTCCAACCTGACCTTGAATGTTTCCAGGAATGGGACATCTATAACCTGTCTGGACAAGCTGTTTCAGCATTTCACCACTCTCACCATAAAAGATTTCTTCCTTATATCTAGTCTGAAACTCGTGTAGGGACCATTGTGCTGAATGTATTTACCTCCCAGGGACTTGTATGGGAGCTGAGACTTTGACGAGGCTGAAAAGGACCATTAAAATATCTCAGCTTTTACCATAGCAGCCAAGGGTAGCTCCTCCAGGAGCCCTGGTAAATCCAGCACGCCACAGGATCAGAGGACATAGGATCACAGGTCAGGGAGGAAAAAGCTATACTAAGGAATTGTAAGGGATGAGGGATGATTCTTGAAGTGCAGCCTGTTGGAGGGGTTTAGCTTTGTTCATTAATAACAGTGAAGAGGATTAAAGGATGATTAAACCCTGTTGGATAGCAGTGACCAGCACCTTCCCCTCCAGCTCTTCTCCTGGGGGTGCTCATGGTCCATGTCCCAGTACTGAGACTGTCCCAGCCACGGGGCCACCCTGGATGTCTGTGAGGGCTTCAAGCTGTGTGCATGCCCCAGCCCTGTGTGTGGGTCACTCATAGGGTTGCCCCACCAGCATGGACCCCTATGGGTGTTTTTCCAGCTGACATGACCCCAAATGTGCATCAGTGCAAGGGAGAGAAGCATCCACCTCTCGCTTTCTAGGAACAGTTATTAATGTCAGTAGATGGCACTATTTCTTCTGTGATAAATGCAGGTGGTTCCCACCACTGCTCTAAACCATGAGCTGGACCTGTCAGGAGAAGTACCAGGCTGAGGGCAAGCTGCTTCCCAGGAGCCTCATCAGCCCAGGGAACCAACGGTGGGCTCCATGGAGGGCTGTGGCCAGCCGATGCTGGGAGCTGGGCAGAGAGCCTCCAGGATCCCTGGGGAGACCTGTCGTCCTGGAGGTTGCCTTCCCATTGGGTTTGGTACCCAACAGCAAGTAAATGATCATCAGCCCAAACCTCAGGCAGCGGTGCCAAACCACGGTGCTGCTTGTTTTGTATCAGCTCTTCTTCTTCTTCTTCTCTTTTTTTTTTTTTTTTTTTTTTTTTAGGGTTGAAATGTGTTGTTGCTGATTCTCCAGGTGGAAAGGGAGGAGAAGACAACTTCTGCACCCCTCCCTGCTCCCCTGAGCCTGCACCCAACTCCAGATGACACCACTGTGATTGTTGTCCCTGGATGGTCTCAGCTGGAGAGATGCCTACAGCTGGGGGTCTCGTTCAGACAAGTCCGAAGGTGGGGCTCACCACCTTTATAGGTCTATAAGCTTCGAGTATCAGCAGAAAAGACCCTCTCCCAGCCCTTGGGGAATCACAGGACCCTTGAGCTGCTGCCTCCTGTCCCATCCTTGCTTTCACCAGCACCAGGGCTGCTCCCATGGGTGCCAGCAGGCAGCGATGGGCTCCTGGCCGTACCCGTGCTGCAACGGTGGGCGCCAGTGGCCAGCCATGGGGTCATTCTCCACCTCACTGATGTAAACTGCATCTCTGAGAGGTGCTACTGAGCGTAACTGAATATTTAAATAATAAAACAAAACCCTGCTGGTGGGAGTACAGCTGCTATTACACTTATTATTTAATTGTGGCGGTGTTTCAGAGCCCTAGGCATGCACCTGGACCCCTCGTGCTAGGTGCTGTACAAACAGGACGGAGGAGAAGACTTTGGCGTTTAGAGGTACTGAGTCATTCCTTCGCCCTCTCATCTGAAACCTCAGCTTTGTCTAAAACCTTTAGGATTTTGTTTAATGGGTGCAGCTAATGGTGAGGTAATCAGGGAGCCTTTCGACACAAAACCGAGCGATCAGTGGGTTGGATGCCTTTTGATCTCGCTGCAGAGCAAAGGCATTGCAAGGAGAAACTGCGTGGTGGGGTACCGAGAGATTGCTGTGTGAGTGGGTGGCTGAGACCAGCCTGGGGCCGTGTCTCCCCATGGAGCACCTTGTGTCAGGATCTGGCCAGGGACCATCACCCTCATGCCATGCCCTGGTGCACACTGGGGCCTCGTGGGCATATCCCTGACACTGCTTAGATGCCACACAAGAGGAGATGAGGACTGCTTGTGATGACCATCCCTCCCCATCTCCTGCAGAAAGGAGACATCTGTGCAAGGCTTGCTGCTGGCAGGACACCTATTTCAATGTATCTTCCCTGAAGGCACCCAAACCAAGCAGTGGGTGCAAGCTGTGCCCTTCCCAGGCTCCTAGATACCCTGCTTCTGTCTGGCCAGCTCTATAGCTTTGTATCCCAGAGGAAAACCATGGAAAGAGGAAAAAGCCCCTGGCAGGTTCCTGCAGCAAAACGGGTGGCTGATGGATGCCCTGGGGAGGGGTGGATGGTCTCTGTTGGGTGGTTGGCTGGGGAGCCTGGGCTGTCCCTCCTGTGGCCATGTGCATGGTGCACAACCAGGCCAGAGCAGAAGTCCTCTTGGCTTCTCCTCTCCCAAGGGTGACTTCACCTGAAATCTTTGCTGTGTGGCAACATCTGGTTGGCGTGAGCTAGGGTGATAGTTCTGCAACGACAGAGGCCCCAAGGTAAATCTGTGAAGTTATACTTGCAGGTACATTCTTTTGCACTGATCTTTTGCCTGGCAAGCTGGTACAAGCTACACCTGCAGGACTCCTTTCCCTTCCTGCTGGTGTGAGCTAGATCTACCTCAGGAGATCAGTGCTGGCACAAGGCGGCTGATGGGGGGACACCAGGTTGCTGCTGCTCCTCTCCCATCATCTGGCACAGATGGCATGTTGTATGGGCTCAGGGGTCATGTTTGCAGCCCCGCAAGATCCCAATCTTGTAGAAACAAACTTTTTCAACTCCACTGGGATGAAGCCCTCTCAGGTTACTGTCGAGCTGGGTGAGCAACTGCATGGTCACAAAGAAGAGGACAAGGCATATACGGATAGGGCATGGGACAGATGGGCTTGGGCTGAGCACACAACCTCCTTCTCAAGGCTCACGCTAAGGTCCTTTGAAAGGACCTTCAAGAAGCGTGTTTAGAAGTGCTACAGTAGAAACAATAGCATTGAGGGGTTCCTTTTCAGTGGCAGCCCGCTCATGGGACAGGGAAAAAAGGACTGCTGGAGATAGATCTGCTTCTGCTGGTGTCTGATTAGGAGGCCCCAGTCTGTTTAGGAGCTGTAATATAAAGAATAACCTCTTTACAGTTATCACATCAGACTGACAACCAAGCATAAATGGTAGAATGGATAAAAGGTAATTTTATCATAAGGAAATTGAACGGGGTAATGAAGGGGGTAATACAAGTGGTGATCACAACTAAAGCTATAGCTGAGCACAAGAGCATCCTGTTCAGCACTGGAAGGGAGGGTTTGCTGCTCTGCTCTCTGCTTTGCATTAAGCATCATGTATCTGCAACACAGAGACGTCAGGCTGGGAGACTAAGCCACTCACAAAGGTGCTGCCCCAGCAAATGTCATGCAGTCCTGAAAAATGACATCTCCCTTGGTTTGGCACCAGCATGGTGGTTTGGTGCAATGGCAGGTTAGCTAGGTCAAGCTAAAGCCACGAGCTGATCTGTGTCACTTCATGGCAGTGCTGAGAGCCATAGGACATGCCACTCACCCCACAGGCTGGCTTTAGGTAGAGTGAGGAGCTGGGACTAAATACCCACTCTCTCCTGGGAGCTGGCATCCACTGCTGAGGTCGTCTCTGTCCTGAGCAGTCATCAGAACAGGTCCCATCCAAGCAGGGACATCCCTGTGGGGCATATCAATTTTTTCACCCCCAAGCCCATTTTGCTGATCCTTCTCCTTGCACCAGCCGTGGGGGCCCCACCTAAGCTGGTTTCTCCTCCCTTAATGCAAATCGTTACCTCACCCAGCTTCAGTCACCAGCAGTGGAAACTATATGACTAAATGCAGACAGGTAAAAGGCCTGGAGTTCTTGCTATGCTCCCTTGATTGTTGATGGAGATCTAATCTGTATAGCCAGGGGACTTTAGGGTGCAGTTCATCTTGTCCTAAAGCAGTCACAAGCAGGCTGGGTGAATTGCACCTCCAGAGAGCCTTTGGTGACTGCAAAGGGAGCTGAGGTACACGCTCAGCCCCAGAAGTCAATGCTGCGGAGACTGGTGAGTGATGTGAATGCCACCCTGTTCCCACTTGGCTGCCTGGGCTTCTTCAGTAGAGAAAAATACCCATGTCCATAGGGCAACTCAGGCAACTAGACATGTCTCAGAAGATGGAGCAAGATGGTTCTCTGGGGCATCCTGTCTCTCGCTGTGGGCTGTAGATATGCCACATGTAGCTTCTAGGAGGTAAGTTAGGGGATGAGCATCCCCCTTTCCATTAGTTTAAGCTTGCTGCCTCCCGCCAGACTGCTGGAGAGCTCATGAGTGTGGGCCCACCACTATGGCTGCGAGAGGATGACTGCAGGGCAGAGCAGCCCAGAGCTGGACTCCCTGCTGAAGGGCATTCCTGTGTCTCACCAGCACACCTGGTGTGTCCCAAACAGGGCTACATCTCTGGCCTGAAAGGCTGTGGGCCATGGGAGAGCCCACCTGCAGAGATGAAGGTTGTGGCTTGGAGAAGAGTACAAATATGGATGGAAGCCCTAACTTGTTGACCCTTACCAGGGTCCAACATCTCCATCAAAGAAACCTTGGGGACTAGCATATGCTTGTAGAAGGCATCTCATACCTGGTTCTCCTTCATGTTTCTTCTCCCTGGATCCAGCCAGGTGACACATGAGGACTTCCCAAGATCTGCCATCACCCTCTACTTCCATGCCCATGTGGCCACGTGCTGTTGTCCAGGCCTGGAACCTGCCAGAACACTGAACTCATCCTTGACTTTCACTGATATCCGTGGGCTTTGGGCCAGCCCTCAATAACAGGACAAAAAAAGAGACCTGCAGACCGTCCCAGCAAGGGAAAAGGGCAAGCGGCACAACATGACTAGAGCTGGGTGGTGGGATGCTTCTCCCAACATCCCACCATCTCTCCTGGTCTCAGCATCTCCTGCCGGGTGCTGAGGGTGAGGTGTCACACAAGTGTCCCAGCCCTGGTGCACCGCTCTCCCTCCCTTTATCTGCAGATCGCGCTATGCTAACGAGGCACACGTACAATGTTTGTGTGTGCATGTGAGAGACAGAGTGCTGACTCTCGGCCAAGTGAGAAAAATCATTAGTTACAGGCTCTGCAGGACTGAACTTGACAAGGAACTTGGGGCTTTGCCCCGACAGCACTAGGCGCTGGTGCATTATTCAGTTTGTGGCTATGTTGATTTGCAGATCTAATCGCTCCAACAACACATACAGAAAATTAATTTGGACACGGGCCTGGTTTCTAGAGAAAGTTGGACCTAAAGGCGGGAGGTTGGTCGTGTGGCTGAGGCAAAGGCCCAGGCTGGGAATATCTCATTCCCAGCTCTTGAGCCTCACATAGGAGATGGAATGGGGATGGAGCAGCAAGGAGCCGCGAGCGTTAGTGGCACTGGAGCATGTGATAAACGGGACTTCATCCCCATTGTGTCCTCCTAAACCAAAGCCCTAATCGCTCAGACCTGTCTGTGTTCATGACTCTTGCACTGGTAGGAGATGAGTTGGGTAGAAGGGACAAGGCAAAACAGAAGACTTTGTGAAGCTGTTGGAAGCTGCACGCATAGATGGTAACTTGGACTATAGGGACTCTCCCCAACCAAGGGATGGCCCTCAAGGGGTATTGATTCAACAGTTATCTAAAAATACATCTGGTTAGAAAAACATCGCTATTGGGAGTCAAACCAGATGCACTGTTCCTGGACTGCTGGATCCTTCATTCCCTTTCCTCCTCCTTGCCTCACTGATAGATCCTGCCCCCCCTCAGAAATCAGCGTCTCCTCTCAGTGGAGAAACGAGCTGTCCCCAACACTAGAGGTTCCTCTGTGGAGAAGAAGCCATGGGTTTGTGGTGGTGCTCCCAGTTGCAGGGGGATGCTTCCTTCCCTCCTGCCCATCCTGTGTGTGCTGATGCCATGAGAGCCGGTAGCCACCCAGCACCCCGGCTGTCTTGAATTCCCTGGTGAGCACTGTCTCGCCTTTTGATCACGGACCCCTTAATATTGCCTTCAGCCAGGGCTGCCTCAGCCCTGGATGTACTGAATGGCTCCCTTTTAAAATGGGATTTAAGAGGGCATTAGGGACTAATTAGGTCTAATCAATTGTCTTAAAAAAACCAGCAGTGGCTGTTCTAGACCCGGTGCCTCCAGTTGACATCAAAGGCCAGAGGGGATCATCGAGTGAAGCCTGGAGGAAGTGTTATCAGCAGCAAGAAAGATTTAGACCCTGCAAAATTCACCCCTTGGAAGGGACTTTGTGTCCCTAATCCCTCTGTGCCTGGCAGGCAGGGAGGTGGCGTGGTCCTCTCCCACTGGAAACAGGAGGGCTGGAGAAGTCCTGGTGGGAGCCCAGCATCACCATTGCTGTCTCCTGGGGCCCACCTTCTCTGCCATCCCACATTATGAGTGGCTGCTGATGGATCTGGGGGATCTGGGGCCACCCCAAGATGTGGGACACTAGGACGGGGCTCCCAAGGGAGAAGAGGAGGAATAGGGGGAGCAAGAGCAGTAGCAGAGGGAGGAGGTGGAAGGGGACCCAGGGACACACTCTGAGCTAGGGAAAGAAGTGAGGCAGCTATTTGCCTCCCCTGGAGGCTTCCTCAGATGCAGGCAGGGATGAGTCAGGGCTGCTCATGCATGAAGCTGCTCATTAGCAATGTGAAGTGTGTTGGACGCAGGACCCTGAGCCACGTAGAGTTTACTTACCCAGGGTGCAGCAATAGCAGCTGATTCACACAGCTTACCCAAAACGTAACAGTTTCCCACCAATTTCAGCATGTCAGAGAGACCTTTACTGTAAGGATCTATACTGCCTAAATTACATGGCACGGTCTGAGGACACAGGTGCTGTGCAAACCCAGCAGTACCTGCCTCCCATTCAGAGCACCACCAGTTATCTCTCTCACAAGTGCTACCATGACTTGGGTGGTTTTGCCGCTGCTGGGAAGTCAGGGGTCAGGCTCAGCACCACGGGAGCCTTTTTCTGCCCTCTGCCAAAGTCGATGGTCTGGGATGAGAAAGATGGAGTTTGCTGACAGCAATTCTCCCTGCGATTCAGTTTACACAGCAGTATCGAACAGCGGTTTGGGGTGGGGGTGGGGGGGGTGGGGGATGTTATGGATATCAAATCCTTTTAATGGAAAGTCAGATCTCGGCAGATGGCATTTTGGAGAGCACACGGAAAGCAACGACTATTTACAAGGTTATGGACGCATATGCCCTTGAATGATACAAACCGTCTTAAGGGGAATTTTTGCGGCTGATTAAGCGTAACCACAAAGCTTCAAGAAAACATGTGTTTATTTTAAGTAAGTAATGTTGATTACTAATGAGAATACTTAGTAGATATGATCAAAGGTAGCTGAAGTGCCGTCATGATATCAAAGACTGGGATGGAACGCTTAATTTAGATGTTGAAAAGCCAATCTAAGGTGAGTGTCTTGAAAGTAAATATCATTAACAGTATCTAGATTAGACCAAGGTATAAAAAGAGTTGGAGGTAACAGCTTTCAGATCTCCCGTATAAACAGGCAGGTGATGCTGTAGCTGGGGGAGGCGAGTCAGACATGGAGCCTGGGGTAGGGGATGGAGCGTGCATCTGGCGCACGAAGCCCCTGGCTGGGCTCCCGGCTCTGCCCGCCAGCATCTCAAGGGAGCCAGCTCTGGGGAGCCAGGGTGGCTCCTTTCTGCTCCAGCTTACCCCAGGGGAAGGGGTGGAAATGAGTCCCCCTGCCCTGAGCATCTCCAGCTTGAGCTCTGATGCAGGGCTCTGGCTGAGGAGGTAGGGCTTGTGCTGGGCCTCTGGGCTGGGCAGGGGATGTCCCCCGCTGCCAGCTCACCCCAGGACGGCAACCACTGTTGGGAGCTCAGGCAGACAGGCGGATGGATGGGGATGACAGTGCGGCTCAGTGCTTAGCGTCCATGTGTCTTTTCCTCCTGCTTCTGAAGCCTGTTTTCCTCTCCCATCCCTGTCTTGCCCTGTTACCCAGAAGGTGTTTGGGAAAGGGCTCCACATTGTCCCCAGTGTCATCAACCCCACTGCTGGCTGTAACATCCCTTCAATGAAGCACTGATGGAATTTGGGGCAGGCAGGAGCTTACACCCTCTCCTCTCGCCAGCTGTGCAATGCAAGAGGGGGATATGTTATTCATTTACCCTGTATTAATCCCAAGCACCTGAGCTAGAAAAAGAGCCATATTGCAAAAAAACTAGGAAATGGCTGAGCCATGGTCCATGCTGTCTTCTGCTAAAAACCTGTGCCAGGTCCCTGGTCTGCCCACCTTGTGCTTTCAGGAGACCTCTGTCCCCACCGCTGTCTCCCCAGGACCACTGCAATCAATCCCCTCTCCATCCCTGCTCCCACCACCAAGGAAGATGGAGCTTGTCCCTGCCCAGCACTGGCAGGGACGCTCTCAGCCCTAATGCCCTGCTGATGGCTGGCAACCCCCGTTTCACTCCCACACTCCCCAAGAGCTACCTCAGGACTACGCTCCACTCTGCACGTTTCCCTGGACCAAGCCCCTTTGATTGAGCACTGTGAGGCTGTAAGCAGGTGCCAGATTTTTGCCCTGCCTTGCGTAGGTTGGGAGAGCCTCTCCTTCCCATTCAGGGCCTGGGGAGGACAGAGGGAGCCTGGAGATGCTGCCTGCATCTCCAGGTCTACTGGGCACTCTGACTGGCCAGCTGTGGGTCCAACAGGCTCTTGGCATGAGAATCATCACCCCTTCCCTAGCTTCACCAGCAGTCCTGTGCAGCACCGGGAAGGCCAGAGCTAGGGAGAGGTGTTTCCCAGGCGTATATCTCAGGAGGGTTAAAGGAAGGTGGCTTTGGAGGCAGGAGTGCCTGGTGATGAGGACAGATACCATTTGAGGAGCTGGGAGGGCTGGGTGCTGGTCCTGCATGGGCTGATGCTTTGCTATATCATTAAAAAAGAGTTAAAAAAGGTGGTTTCTAGAACACTAAACTTGAAGCCTCTGTGTGCTGCTTTCAAACACGGACTCAAACCCCAGCTATGCAGAGGTGCCAAGGGTAAAGGGCACTGAAATCTTTTTAAAGCCCTGGTGTCCCCGTGCCCTGGCAGGATGCCCTGAACAGCCTGTGTGTGGCTTGGGCACTGCTGGACACAGTGGCTCCAACACCTCAGCTGGGCCTGGAGCATCTCAGCTCTGCTCAGCAGTGATGGTGACATGCCAAGGTCTTACCAGAAGTCTCTTTGCTCCCAAGTGTTTTGCAGGCTCTTGAGTTGTAACAACAGTAACAACAGAAAGGTACAAAAGGTGGTGATTTAAGTAGCCTGAGAACAAATCACTTCCCTGTTTGCTCGAGTGTCACCTGCTCAGTATCTGTTCCATGATATGGATGTGCTGTTTGCTCTTGAGCAATGAAAATCTGCATTTCTAATACCTTAGAAAAAAAATAATGAAATCTAACATGAACAAAGTGATTTCTGGCCCTCTTTGCATATTATAAAGGAGCAAGATGGGCACAGACCCAATTCCTTTGTTCTTTTCAGATCTCTGCTACTGCGAGCAGTATTTGTAAAGAGATTTGAGGCTGCAGATGAAAAGTGCTACCTACGGACTGAGTGTTATTACTGCTTTACACTCACACCCTTTGAGCCAGCTGGGTGTCCCTGTTTAAAGGGAGGCGTGTGGCCAAACAGGTAGGACAGACTCCGGCTGCCAGGATGCCCTGGGTCCTTGGCTTGCCCTCACCACTGACTGCTCAATGGCCGTGGAGCACATCCCGCGTGCCGTCTGGCATGGACCCTCACCACTGCTAGCACCGGGATGGCAGCAAGGAATGTAAACCTGGGGTGAGGAGCTGCTGAAGAGCATCTTTTTAAGAGCTAGATTATGAGCTGGGGCTGAACAAGCTACTTCAACGTTGCTCCTGGTGGGTTTAACACCAGAAAGTCACTGCATGGTGTGCAAGTGGGGTTTGGCGGCATGGTGGTTGGTGCTGAACATGGCAAACTTGGGTGGACATGCAGGGAGGCAGGATCTCTCCTGTCACACCATCATTGTTTGGAAAAAGCTGGGCCGAGTTTACTGCATCTGTCCATGACCAAAGTGTAAGTGTATGGGGAGGAGGGATTTGATTATTTTTTAGATGATACATCTATGCTGATAGAACTTTCCTGCACAAAAGTGAATGGGAGATGCCCAGCCACATCCTGCCATCACACGGGGTTGCAACCCAGGAGCGGGGAGCTGTCCTGGTGTCCCCAGCACCAACAAAGAGAAACCCATCCATGACATTACATTCTGCACAACAGCAGCCTGGATTAAGAAGGGTTTTCTTGTGCTGGAAACTCCATGAATAAGAATGTTAGGAATTGGCTTAAGCCACCAGTGACATAATTAGAAGGCTTTTGATATGCCAATTTGGCTGATCTCAGTTACTTCCCCCTGGTGCTGGGGAGTGTCAGTGGAGGGATTAGCCTCCAGTCACTTCCTGACACTCTGCTAAATCTTCTCCCTCTTTGTTCTTCATCCAAGACAGGGCAAAAAAGGAAAAACAGGGAAGTAGCTCAGGAGATACTGAAGCGAAGCAGTGTGCGCCGAATCCCTGACCTGCCTTCGGTTTACACTACAGGCTCTCCTTAGGGGTGTAATGCAATTACAGCTATAACTGTGTGCTATACATTTTAATCCCATTAGAAACAACCCTTTAACAGCTCCTGACTGACTATAATATGTAATCTCATTACAGACACTGCTTTTATACCTTGTACAAGAACATCCAAGCAGAAATCAAAGGCTGGGATAAGGCTAGCATGGCTTTCTTCTTTTAAAACACCATCTGCTTTCTTGCTTGTGTTTGGGGTGCTGGTGCACAAGGCACGCACAAAGGGTTTGGTGGGGCCAGGCTGGATGGAGTTGTGGGGCCACGCCGGTTTCCCTCTCATGCCTCCTCCAGCACCCATCCTGCCCTGCCCGGGCTGGGGTACCGCTGTGCTTAGAGGAGATGCCCAGCCCTTGTGCCTGCCCTGGGTCTCCTGGCCTGGCATGCATGCAGAGGTGAAGTTGTCCTCACCAGCCTTGGGGCCGGCTCCATGCAAACTCAGGACAAATATTGACCGAAGTTGGGCCAATGCTGCAAGGATTTCTCCTGCTGGAGCGTGTTTAGCTGCACTGCCTCCCACGATAACACACGCTACGCTGACCAAAGCCCTTGTGTGCAGGTACAGCTGTGTCTACATCATGTCTGCTTGTGTTGCTCTGCCAAAGGGGGGAAGGAGAAAGGGAGGGGTGATTTTTTTTTTTGAAAGCTATTTTCCTCAATGATCTATCAGGTCTCAACTCTCTCCTTCCACAGCAATCTTTGAAGCTTGGGTAAATTTTCAGGGGGAAAGGTGGACTTGAGGATATTCAATTTCTACATCTTCCATGAAAATAGACTCCTGGACAGCTTCCAGATCTATTTGACCTTGGTAGGGATCAGCACCCACATGGGAGAGACACAGTGTACACGTCCCAACCATGGGCCAGGTTTGGTGGGGTTGTGCTGCCTATCCAAGAATCCAAACTCTCTGCCGAGCATCTGACCACAGCTGGATGGGAGTCCACATGTCACTCTGGTCCTTTTCAGCTCAGATGATGTTGAAAAAGCTGCTCAGCCTATAAAGCTGACAGGGATAGTGCAAGGCTTGGACAGAGCAGCAAAGTTCAGGGAGGGAGGACAGGAGGACAGGACAGACCTGTTGTGTGGGGACTGAAGGGCGGTCCCCTCTCCACTGCCAAAAAAACAAGATACTGCAGTCAAGGACAGGCAGGACACAGCCACGGTCTTTTGCTGAAGAGAGAACAGCTGTCCCCAGCTTAGTCTGAACTATGGTATGAGTCAACATGGACCAGGATGACAACCAGCTGGGCACAAATCTACTAAAAAGAGGGGGGAAAGGGTGCTGTTCAGTCTGGTTTTTGGGGGTCACCATGTTTGTCTTTCTGATGCGACTTAGGAGATATTGATCTTTGGCATCTTTAAAGACTGCAAAGACACTTATTTTTGCAGGGGGGGGCCTGGGATGTTAATCCCAGCAGATTCAAAGGGGCGATAAAGCACTTTGTTTCTTGCTCTACAGTAATTGCAACTTCTGACAACTCTGATAAACTAAAATGAGGTTCTCAAAAGCATCCACCCAAGGCTTTGTGGGGCTGCAGTCAGGGTTGTATTTAAATGCTCCTAATGAGTACCTACAGCAAATGGGAAAGACATGCAAATGAGATGTCTAATTGAATGGGCCTTTGAAGGAATATCCCAAGCCGCTGGGTAATTGATGGGTTATCTTTCCACCAGCTTGCCTTGATTGCATCTTCTTCCGCATTAGTCTTTCCTAGGAGTCTGGTTTAACAGGAAAACTGGTGTACCAGCACTAAATGCAGGTCTTCTTCACAGACTGAACGAGGACATTTGCTGCCCAACAGTACGACCCTTTTGCAAGGCAGTCATTATTAAAATCTCTCTAGACAGGTGTTTGTTTCTTCCAGGCATGGATGTGCCTTATCATATTGCACCTGAACATTGCACTCAATAAACTGCCTTGTGACCTGCTTTGCAAAGCGAATCATGACAGACGAAATGGCTTTCCTATCAAGTTTCTAGGGTCCACTTTTCCAGTAGGTGTAAATTTCTGTGACTGCCTTCATTTGAATGTAGAGAAGCTGATTTACACCATATGGAAATGTGACCCATCTGACCCATCGACTGTTGTTGTCTCGTGAGGGTTTGTCAGTGTTGCATATATGAATTTTGCTTTGCTTAAAAGCACGGTGTCTTGCTTGTGCAAGAGACAGTTTTTAGCAGCCACCGTTATGGCCAAGGAAGCCTGCGGCTCAGTAATGAGCAGGAAAAAGATTCCCCAGTTTGAGCATGGAGCAGAATTGAGGCATAAATCCCTAAATTTGGGGATCTTTCTATTATAGACTTGTCCAGGCCATATGAGCTCTCTCCAGCATGTCTGCTGACTCTGAGGAGGCCAAATTTTGTCAAACACGCAGGGTACCCAAGGCTGTTTGGGAGGTGCTGGTGTGTCTGAGACGTTCTCAAGGGTTGTCTTATGTGTCCACAGGAGACTGGTGCTCTTCTGGAGCAGCAGCTGGGGGCTGGGGGGATACTTGAGTGCATCTCGACATCTCTCTTAAGGCAACAGAATTTTAGTCAAAAAGTCTGCTTCTTAGCTGAGGTTAAAGTGACTTTCCTGTAGTCCCTCACGATGAGAGTAAGGGCAGATTTTAGCCATAGCTTCAGTTTTCACCATGTGTTTTTTTACCACTTTCAGAGCAGAGTCTCAGGGATGCTGAGCCAGGTTTATCTTCAGTCCTTACAGGGACAGAAACCCCCAGTTCAGGTCCCCACACCCCAACACCACCCTCAACTTCCCCATAGAAAACCAGGACCAGGATCCTAGCTGTAGCTTGTTGTATTTGAAGGCTGTGAACACATTTGTCAGCATGCTGGCTCAGCCCCGGCTTTAATTTGCAAGCCTTCTTCCGCCTCTCAGACCCAGACCCATGGCTCTCTCCTGCCCTGGCTACATTCTTGCCCATTATTTACTGTTCCTTTCTAACCCACACCTAAATACCATGCTTTGCTCTTCATCTTTAATTTTCCAGGCCAAACCAAAATATTAATACCGATAACCTTGCAGATTTCCCAGATCCAGACTGTGCATTAGCAGCTCTGCCTTTCTGCCTTCCCTCTCCCAGCGCTTTCTTAAAGACTTTGCTCCTGGGTAGCCCTGGGATGGGGCAGCATGTGCGGGGTGAAGCTGGTTTGCAAAGCCCCAACAGGGGCAGAAGACAGAGCATGGCCCTGCTTCTGCTAGCGTCTGGATGCTGCAACTGTCTTGACCACACCACATCTGGGGAATGCAACACAGGGGCTTGGCTGGAGCTGGTCTCCTCACAGCTGTCCCCATGTAGGATCTTAGTCCTGGTTCCCACCCACTGGCTTCACTTACCACTGCTGGACTGCTTTTGCTCTCGTCAGTTCACTCGCCAACATTTGCCACCTGGCTACACCGCAGCCTTTGCACCGCTGGCCCCTTTCCTGAGGAGCACACTTCCCACGCAGCTTTGACTCTTCCACCAAAGCGTTCACCCAGACTGTCCGCACACAAGCCCTAAGAGCCAGGGTTAATGCACAATGTGAACCTGGCCCTGTGCCTGCCTGGGCATATAGGTTACAGTCTGGGTTTCGCTTCAAAGCAGGCTTTGACCTGTCTACTGTGCTGCGAGGATGGAGTTAAAACCTGGAGAGAGAAACTCTGATTTGGGTAGCTCGCCAACGGTGCCCACAGTTCACTGGGACTGTATTTCTGACCTCTGCATCTATTCCCTCGCTTCCCAGACATCAGAAATTGCTTGCTGTTTGCTGCTTCTAGCCCAAGACTCGTGTTGGAGATAGGTCTCAGCATGGACAGATGCATGTGGTGGACACCAAACTGCACAGGTCTCTCCCAGCATCCCTGCTCTCACAAGGGGACATCTTCAGCCTAGCAGCAGCAGGTCCCCCATGTCAGAACTAAGGTGATCTTGTTCCAGATGCGTTAAGATGGCCTTCATTTCACTGTGGTTTGATCTCTTTGTGAGCCACATAGGCATCCAGGGAGAAGGAAGGGAAATGCCATCCTTCAGCTGTTAATGGAGTTGAAATCCTCCCTAGCTGGGGTGGATGAAGTAGTGGCTGCAGTATTACATGAGCTGCAGAGGCCTTGGAAGAGCCATTCCCTCCTCCAGATTTGCCAGGGAATAAATGCTTCTCAGACATGGCAGCAGCACTGGTAGGAGGCCCAAGGATGCATTAACACCATTCTGTCCCAACTAGACTTGATAAGGAAACTCAAAATCCCTTCTGCCATGAGCTGGGAACATGCCAGCAGCCAACCCAAAGCTGGTTAGCCATCTCCTGCCACCACCTGGGGTAGCCAGCTCCTTGCTGTATTGCTGTGGTCTCCCGCACTTCTATGTCGCAGTGCTGGCAAGCACTGTTGTGTGACCATTGCTTCCTAAAGCAGGTGTTGCAGAGACACTGGCAATGTCCCTGGGGCTCTGTGTCTTTGTGATTGCACGTGCCCTGTCCTGCATTGCCTGTGCCTCTCCATAGGGAAAACCACGTATTAGAGCAATCATCAGTTTTTTCCTTCTACACTGGCTTGCGTGATACTCTCATACATGGTGTATGTGCTGCAGCAGTTATCATTGCTGCTTCCTATTGGGGAGCTTAATTTCTGCCATGATTTTCAGCTGTAGAAAAGTCAGACTCACACCTTATGTAGAGGAAACTACCCTCTGGACATGCCTTTCTCTCTGCACTGGCTATAGAGTGTATTTGGACTACTTTCCTACTTACTTGGCCAACACAAGGTCAGATGAATGCCACCCTAAATGTGTCAGCTACCTTCTGTGCTCTTCAGTGCCACCCCACTTCTGGTGTCCCTGTTGTTGCAGTTAGTTTTTCTGGACTGCTGTTTATGTCTTTTTTCACACTGGTTATGCCTCACCTTCTTCCCCTATTTTTTGAGGTCAGCTGATTTATCAACATGCTATTGGGTTTCGTGCTGAAAACACCAAGGAGGATGTGAGATGATTTCAAAAACTCATCCTTAGGGAGCCCCAGTAATGATCCCGTTTACTTTCAGCTGATTTTTTCCTGCACAGGTCCCTGCTTGCTTGCTCTCAGCTGGGTCTGCGCTCCCTTTCAGCTCATGGCATCACCCATATCCTCCAGAGGAGCTTGCCATGCCCTGTGTGCCACTGCAGTCTTACACCATTTTTCAAGACTCCAAAGCATTTACACTGTAAAAATGTACTGTCATTCCTGGTGTCTGGGAGATGTTCTGCGTGCAGCATGCTGTTGATTCCAGGCCAGAGGGCTTAGCTGGACAGACCACTTTCCTCCTTTCTCCATTATAGGGAGCCTGGGCTGTTCTTCAGTTGGAGGTGGTCTTCACTTGTGCCTTTCCCAACTTGATAGCTTCTGCAGGTCAGCCTGGTTTCCTGGACTTGAACACCTCAACCCACTTCCTCAACTGTGGCCACTTTCTCCTCCAGACTCCCTTTTTCCCCAGTGGCCAAGGTCTGTTCCCTGTGGGAACTTGGAACAGAGAGTCACTGAATGCATTGGGATGACTTGAACCAACTTCCCTTTACCTGTCCCTCACTTCAGCCCTTCTTTCCCCTTGTATTTTTATTTAAATGGGTAAAAAAACCCCAAAACTGTTACTGGTTGTTACCTTTCCAGCACCTCTCCTTTTTTTTTTTTCTGGCTGTTTTTTACTTTTTATTCCTTTAAGTTGTACGTTTCTTTGTTGACCTCTCTCCTTTTTCTTCCTCCTCTTACTTCCTGTCTCCATTTAGTATCCCATTTCTCCTAAAGTACCCAACACTTGCCCGTGGGTTCCTGCAGTAACTGGTGAAGCACAACATCGAGCTTGCTTTTGTTTGAAGGCGAAATGAAGCACCGTTTCACCAATAAAACGTTCTGACTGTCAAGCAGTGTGTTATTCAGGGCTGATGAATAACTTAGAGGAGATCAAAAGATATTAAGCTAAAAGAATTATTATACAGGAGCCTACGGGACCACACAGATCTCCTGTTCCAGCTAAAAAAGTCCCAAATTAACCCCCCACACCTCTCCCCCTGAAAAAAAAAAAAAGCGTGTGTGGTCTTGAACAGCCAAAGAAGCAAGCCATTATTTGTAAGTCTGCTATATAAAGCATAATTATTATCCTTTTTATCATCCAAGTTATGGGGCAGGCTTTTCCATCTTTACTCACGCCAAGTAGCACCTCGTGTCAGAAATAGCCTTGCTGGTTTGAAGGGGATGAGTCATCCCGCAATCAGGTAGGAGGAGAACAAAGATAGACATGACTTCCCGGACTGGATCACCCCACCGCTCTCTCTCCGATGCACGATCTCGCTACACGGCACCTATCAAAGAGCAACTGCCAGGAGCGTTGGTGCAGGCGTGCCTTCCCAATGGCCTGCAGGCTGGAGACGGCCCACCAGAGCAATACATCTGGTCCGCAGCTCCCTCCTTCTCATTCGCTTTCCCGACAGATCCTCAGATGTGGGCAGGAGCATGCTGTGGGCTGTATGAACTGTTCTGGCAGCCGGCGGTCCCACTCCCACTCGCCTCTTTTCCCATAGCCCCACAACCATCATGTGACCATCACAGACTGGGAGGACTCCAGCTGGGTTACTTGACAAAAGCTCCTCTTCAGTCATTGGGAGGCTCCAATGCCATCCCGCCATGGCCGACAGGGCAGGCACCGCTGCCTTGAACAAGGGCAAAACCAAAGAGCTATGCCATGGCTGGAAAAGCGTATATAATGAAAAAAAATCCCTCCTGACCACCACCAGTGGCCAGGAGATGCCCAGGACCAAGAGCCTGTTTTTGTTAGGAGCCCAGCTTTGCTCCAGCTGAAAGCTTGCACATACCCTCTGGAACCAGAATTTAGGTTTTCACCACTTTTTTTTTTTGCCATATTTTTAATGAACAAAAGAATTCTGAGGGGCAAAAGGGCTGACTGTTTCCTCTTGCTCGCCCTCACTGTTACAATTTGAAACCCGCATCTGGCATTCAAAGTGTTGAGAACAACTCAGAGCCAATGGATTGGGCTGATGAACCGCCCTGGGTTTCGGGGGAATTAGCTGTTTGCCCAGATGCTCTGGGGTAGCTCTTTAATATCCCAGTGGGAATAACACTACTAAAAAAGGAAAACCCATTAGTACACGTCTGCTCTTGCAGAGGCTCCTCTGCTCCTGTAAGGGTGAGACCTTACGGAAGGCTCCTGAGCCGTTACAAGTATTGCCTCAGATGGCTCTCACAATGAGCAATTTTAGGGCAATTTTATTCCCAGCTACCCCAAAACATCTCCCCAGCTCTCACAGTTGCTACCATTGACGATTAAAACTTGCTTTAATTTAATCAACCGGTCTGTTCACTGTGGTGAGCGCTGTGCTTTGAAGATGCATTAGAGCACACAAAGGGAAACACTTGAGTAATGCAGGAAGATAAGCAGCTGTGTTTGAAGCTGAGGATCCAAGGAGCCATAGAGGAGTGCAGAAGGCATATGAAAAAGGTGGCATCATCCCAGCTCCCCGCAGGAGTCCTGAGGGCTCATATCTTTGCCCTTGGGTAGGTTGGTTGCTCCATGCTCAGCATCCAGCCCTGCCTCCCAAAGTTACATGCGGTGGTTTCGTCCCTCTCTCCAGCTTTCCTCTCTTGATGCTCCTCTGCTCCATGGCGGAGACCAAAGGTGGTGGCCACCATTTTGTCTCGTGGCCAGGTTAGGTGGAGGAATGGGTGAGAGCAAACATATCTGGTTGCTTCTCTCCTATAGTCCCTGCCTCTCCTTGCTGGCTTCCTTGGGTTCATTTCTTAGCTAATAACTTTACTGATGCAAAGCCAACAGCAGAGCAAGGCCACCCTGGGCTGGCTCCATGTGGAGGAGAAGAACTGAACACCAAACCCTTGGGTCCTGCAGGTGGAAGATCAGACACTCGTCAGAGACGCTTGGACCCTATAGGGATACCCATCAGTGCAGGAAACCAGACAGACTACCCAAAAGTCACATCTTAACTGAATCACTAGGGTATGGGGCCAGCAATGGGAAAAGCTCTATAGAAGCCCCTAGAAGAGGGGTTGCCAGCATGTGATCTTTAGAAATTACGTGATCTTTGGGCTCCCTCCACGGTCACTAGTCGCCATGAGTAGCTACTGCCACTGGGAACTAGACTGGCAAGGAAGACAGAGCTTAATTTTGAGCACATCTTGTGGCTCAGTCCCTATTTTAGAGCAAGAGGAATAGCAAAGCTTGGGAATCCTGGATCTAAGGAGGGGCAGGGTTCTCAGCTTCTTTCTGTAAGCCCATTTTACCAGCTGTGAACCAGCACCAGACCACCCTAAAAAGGCAATTATCAAGATACTTAGGGCAATGAAGCTAGTAAAGGGTCTAGAGAACAAGTCCAAAGAGGAGTGGCTGAGGGAGCTGGGGTTATTTAGCCTGGAGAAGAGGAGACTTGGGGGATCTTATGGCTCTCTACAACTACCTGACAGGAGGCTGTAGCAAGGTGGGGGTCAATCTCTTCTCCCAGATAACAAGCAACAGGACCAGAGGAAATTGCCTCGAGTTACACCAAGGGAGGTTTAAATTAGACATCAGGAAGAATTTCTTCACTGAACGGACGGTCAAGCATTGAAACAGGCTGCCCAGGGAGGTGGTAGAATCACTATCTCTGGAGGTGTTAAAAAAATGCATAGATGTGGTGCTTACCGCCATGGTTTAGTGAATGACTTAGCAGTCCTGGGTTAACAGTTGGACTTCATGGTCTCAAAGGTCTTTTCTAACCTAAATAATTCTATGATTCTATGATTCTAAGATTCTAAGATCATCTTCACATGGAGATATTCAGGTACCCGTTTGTCTTGCAGCATATCCCAGCGTGGCCCATATAGGACCAAAGTAGGCATCCAGGACATCTCTGGGAACCTCCCCAATTGAATAAACACCTCAAAACTCATGAAAGGCAAATCACCTCTTCTAATACCTGGGTGCTTTTTCCATGTGAGCAGGTGCAGATGTTTTCTGGCTTGTGCCTGCCACCGGGCGTAGGTTCTGCAGAGCTGTTATCTCTCTCATCAGATGATACAAGTTCGCAGGCTCATCTCCTTCCAAGAATGCAACTGACTTAAAAAGAGTTCAAAAGAAGATTAGGTTTCAAGGTAACTGGAAGCTATTCAGTCAAAGCCAAGCTGCATAAAGCGAGGGGAATCCTCCTTCTACCTCCATGGCTGTACAAGGCAAGTGGGAACATGAGAAGGGAGCTGAGAAAGTGTGTGTCTTCTTCACAGACACAAACAGGACTGCAAATTGGAGACAACCACTACAAATTTAGCTAAAGATGCTTTAGAAATTGCAGCTTGCCAATGTTTTGCTTATCAAGCTACAGTGTTTGCTGGCAATTATCTCAGCAAAGCTAGCACAAACAAAAACACAGGGAATCTCATCGCTAGTGGTCCCTTGTTAGTGGGGAAGGCAGCGCTGAGGATGGCTTGGGGGGAGGGGAGCAGAGACCTTGGCAATGTGAGCAGTTGGGTGCTCGGTTGGTGAAAAGCCCCCAGCCCCCAGCGGTGGGGTCCCTGGTGCTGTGCTGATGGCAGGTGGGAGCCACGGGCTGAGGACCCCCTCCATTGATAGCTCTCTCTGCCCATCCCTATGCCTCTCATCCATCCAGAAGCAGCAGGAGCAGCCACCTCCACTCTCCCAGCTGTACTGTCATCGTCATGCCCTGTGTCCCCTCTTCCCATAACAGGAACACATGGCCTCAACCCACCTCATCTTCTGGCCAGTTTTGGTTGCCCAGCTGAGGTGCTGTGAACCATGACAGAAATGTTTTGGGGCAACACTAGACAAGGCAGAAATAAACACCCAAAGGTGGGGATGGCCACGGCTGGAGCCTGGTTTGAAGGACAGGTACTGGCATGGGCAGGCTGCAATGAGATCTGAGTGGTATCCTCTTGGCTTGGCCGTATAGCCTCAGGCTGTGGTGGGACCAGGTTCTTACGCCTGGAGACAGAACAGCTCCTGACTCCTGGTGAAAACCCATCCATGGACCTGGGCATTATCTCTCCCATACTTCTATCATGTAACATTTGTTTTACAATAGGATCCTGTTGCACTGGTTGAGATGGTAGTGTCATTATACCAAGAGACAGTATGGCCCAAGCCCTGTCTGGAGGAGTTTTGGATATGGCTTCATTACAGAGCAGTACGTGATGTGCATCTAGGTGCTCCTGCGGTTACAAGGAAATTCCTCAGATCACGGGATAATTCAGGTGGAAAGAGACCTCTGGAGGTCGCCTAGTCCAACCTCAGCTCTCCAAAGCTTGGCAGCAAGCCCTGGGGCAGCCTGACCCAAAGCCTTTCTACCTGGAGACATGCAAAGGGTGGTTTTGCCATGCACCGTGGGAGAGTGTTGGTCCTTCACCAGCCTCACAGGCTTGGCCACCATGAGGGCACCTGCTGCTGACTCCACCACTGCAGAAGTACCCATCACTGGGGGCCAAGGACACACAGCACATACCTGTTAGGGCAAACCAGGCCCATTTATAACATGACTGCGAGAGCATTGTCCACACCCTGGGTTATTTTAAAGCTCTCTCGCCCACCACCACCCAGCTTCACCAGGCCCTGCCCCAACCACAGGGCACCTGGTGGAGGAAAATCCAATCCCACAGGGCTGGACAGGAAGGTAAAGTGCATTTGGTGGCCAAAAGCCAAGTGGTGCTGCAAATCCGCTGGTCCAACTGGTGCCACCCACCCCACCAGCTGCTGCCAGACCCCACAGAGCTGCTCCACACCTTGCTCTGGGCAGGCAGCTCCAAGGGCTGCTGTGTGTCCCTGATCATATGAAAGTCTTATGCTGCTTTCACGGTCAGGCATGCTCTGCTTCCTTCCTCTGGTACCTGATGCCAGGGTGCTGGGTGGTCGAGCCAAAGGGACCGGTAGGTCTGAAAGCCCTGAGAAGCATCACAGAGCTGTCCCCTGGCTGAAAGTGTCACATATGGGAGATCCTCTATGCACCTTTTATGAGCAGCTGCTCAGACACAGCCTGTGGTGCTCCTGTCCTTGCTTTCTCACCTGCTGAGTGCTCAGGACACCAGGTGGGCACCCATTTGCCCTCTCCAGGGATCAGTGCTGCTCTGCCCTGCTTCACATTCCCCATCACTAAGACATGGCCTTTTTCTTCCCTCCCTTTCTTCTCTCCCCACCTAATCTAGGGAAAATTTTTTCTTTTTCCCTACCACAGCTTGCTCAGGGCTGCTTTTTGGGGTCCTACATGCAGGACCCCCAGCAACCTGGGTAAGTACCTGTGTGAGGGAGCTGCAGCCTGGTACCTGCAGCAGTAACTCTCGTACTCACTAAACCTGTCATCCCAGTCCAGATTTTCTTTTAATAATCAGACAGCAGTAAATGATTCAGTTATTGCTCATCTGAAGTTTGCTTTTCCCCTCCTGGAAACCGGTGCTTTGGGAGGGACAGGCAGTGCCAGCCGGTCCTGAATTGCCCCTGTTTCCCAGCACTCTGCAGTGCTGACCGTGCCGGTGGAGGATCTGGACATGCCTGGGCACAGGATGGCCGGAGCAAATCCACCATCACCTTCGCATGCCTTCTCTGAAAACCTGCTCCTTAAAATGAGGTCCTGCAATTTCACTGTTTCCAACCTCCTTGGCATGTTTTTGCTCAGTTTATTTCAGAGGACCCCTTCCACCATCACCCCAAAAACAAAAAGAAAGAGGATTTTGCTGCTGTTGAGCTCAGACACGGCACCTTTGGAGCTGCCTTTCTTCCCCAGAGGAGTGAAGCATGAGGAAAAGGATTGCACCCGCTACTTGTGTCTGTTTATTTACAGTGTAAACAGCTTCTGTGCTGGAGCTTTGAAGAGGCACTGCGCATTTGTACACCGAGATCCCTCCACGCTCTGCTGTGTGGTTTTCCCATGTGATCTGAACTCTTTGGAGAGGGAGGTTTGCTCTTTTGCCTCCATCCCCGAGAGGATGGGGCAGCCCGGAGCAGTGCAGAGCTCCAATGAGGGCTAAAGCCTTCAGCAAGGGAGATTTGGGCTGAATTACCCTGTTTAGGGTAACCTGATGCAACTTTGCTAACAAGTGGTAATATGGTAAATCCCCATTAAGCTGTTGACCACGAGACCTAAAGTGACTCTCAGGAAGCCGTGGCTCCCATCAAACTCAGCTGAACTACAGCAGCAGGAATAGCTACCTGCCTGGATCAAGTGCTGGTTTTGGATAAAATAGACAAAAATAGATAAATAGATAAGAAGATAAATTGGCAGATAATAGACAAGAATAGTTAAATAGCTCCCAGAATTGTCTCCCAAAATAGTTGCGCAGTAGTTAAGATACTATAGGGCATGCTACCCATCTGCAGGGAATTATCCCCACTGCAAAATCAATCTTTGTTAAAATCTCTTTGCTAAACTCAAGAAAGCCTTTCAACAAAGCAAAACCACGACAACTTCTTACTATGCTCACAACCTCTTGGGTTTGACAGAAGCAATGATGAATGTCAGAAATCTTATCTTAGCAAAACAGCTCTTAACAATACCCTAACCCCTGAATGTGATTGTTATCCACTGAGCCGCTTGACTTACCTATTTACTATAAGCTATAAGTATGACTGCGTGCCCCATAATAAACTTAGGCTACTTCATTCTGTTGGTTACATATTAGATTTACATCGCTTCAAAATTAGGAATGGGACTTAGGTCACCCAGCAATTACTAAAATTTGGTCTTGTGTCTTGAAATATTTAGCATCAACACAACAGTGCTCCAAGGAAACTTGGTGCTCAAATGTTTTTTGCCTTGCTAGGTGCTCACCACGTCAGTGGCACTGCTTAATTTTTCCCCTTAAAATGGTCCAGGGGTCATTGTCCAGGGTCCTACACTGCTTCATACAAACTCAAACATCTCCTTCCTACCCACCTTCTCAAGAGCTGAATTGCTTTTTCTGCTGTGCTAAAGGGTTTAGTATAGATAGTGGCTGTTTACCATCTGATGAAGAAGAAAAATGGGTACATTCCCAAATCCTTGGTCCCTTGGTGCGCTTGCATGAATTTCCTTCTCTCCCTCATGACTCCACTGTCACTTGCAAGGCTTTTACTGTGTCTGGGACAGCTGCAGCCTCCCAGAACAGCTGAGCCGCACTAGCCCAGGACCCCATCCGAACCAAAACCACCCCAACCCCACCCCCAGGGTGTGAGCCATGGAGGGATGGGAGCACCAGTGAGAGTCATCAGAGCATCAGAGGGGCACATGTCTGGGGCAAGCCATCTCTCTCCTGTAGCCTTGCCTGCCTTGAGGTCTCATCACTGCCTGCCAGCCTCTCAGTTGCACCCTGGTTCAGACCTTTTATGTTGTCTTATGGAACATCCCTGCTGACGGACCTCTAAGGACCTCTTGTGCAGTCCCATGCGTGACCTCAGCTCAAGGTGTCTCTCCGCTCCCTGGTGACTGTGCCTGGGTATGGTGACAGTTCCAAGAGACCTGCCTGGAGGGACACAATGATCCAGGCAGCACTAGTAGAGGCTTGTACCTCACAGGTTGCCATTAAGCTGATGCATGGGGGGGTGGGGGCAGGGCAGGAGAACACAGGGCCCCAAGCACCCATGGGTTTCCCTTAAGTCTTAGTGCTGCTTTGCAACTGCACATGAGGTGTGAATACTACAGAAATAGTCACACTGAGGTACCCTGACATGGCTTATACTCCCTTCCAGGGAAAAAGACCTGCTAGCTTCTGTGTTCACAGGGGAAACCCTGCAGGAGAAGGAGACCAAAGCAGAGGCATGTTTGCACAGCAGCCTTGCAGATCCCCAACACTTGATGCCAAGCCCTGGGTTGAACCCTGACTGCCTTACCAAAGCAGACCCCTCCTGACCTTGAGCTCTGCCATAGGGTGAGTGGGGCTCCGTGCAGCTGCAACACCCCCGCTGCCCCCGTTGGCTCCACTGCAGCCGTGCCCCTGGGATGGCGCAGGGGATGTAGGATGTAAGGCTTTCGGGATCAAGGTCAACGGCTGCTGTGTGTGGGTGAGGCTGCCTCAGCTTGGAGACCGAGTGGTTAATTTGTTTGTTTCCTTTCTGTATAGGATATTGTTACCAAAAAAAGAAAAGGGGGTGGGTGTGTGGGGGGGTGGGTGGGAAGAAAGAAAAAAAAGGCTGAGGCCAGATGATGAAAAGCCCTCTCTCCTGCAGCTATGAAATCTCACCCGGAAGGCGGCGAGGGGAAGTGTCTTCCAGCGGGGTACAAAGTCAGCAGCAGAGCTTTGAACTCAGGGGAACTCCACAGCGGCGCAGAGCCCTGCCAGCGAGCCCCAGCTGTGCATACCTCAGCTGCAGCTGAAGTCGCCAGGGGCCACATCCTGCACCCCTGCACTGTCCCGGGATGAGCCCAGCACCAGGTTTCAGAGCTGCTGCTGGAAAGGGGTTTTTGCTGGACAGGCAAAAGAAGGACACATTCCCTAAGTCAAAAACTGACCCAGCTTGAAGTCTTGTCTTGTTTTGGGGTGGGTTACCCTGAGATGATGCCAATGGGAAGCCTGGCCCTGGAGCATGGTGCGTGGCCAACACCTTCCCCTGGCCTGGAGTGGGCTCTGCTGTCCCCCTGCCTGTCCCCCAGCAGCTCACAGGTCCCCCCTCCATGCCTCCATCTTTCCCATTGGACTCTGAGTGCACCCGTTCCCTTTGCCACAGGTGCTCTGAATACAACAACCAGGGGAAGGTTTTACTCAAACATGGTAACCAGAAAGCCGGGGTTTGGAAGGGATCCCAAGTTTCTTGGGGGAAATTGGGCAATTATCCCACCGTGCCTTTTTAAAAATTTTAATTTCACTCAAATGATTTCAGAGGTACCTTTTCCCCATCTCATTTCCAAGTGAAAATGCTCAGTTACTGAACTGAGGAAGGAGTTCAGAAATGGATGTAGGTACCTCAAAATGAAAGTACACTTTGAGATGAGCAATGGGCTCTGGGTGGAGCTGGAAGCCAGCTGGAGGTGCTGCTGCTGGGCTTTGCTTTTGGCTGAAGTGTCCCTCACCCTGGTGTCAGGCCTGCCTGGATCTCTGGGGAAAGCACATGAATCTATGGCCTCATTTTTTGGGGTGGATCCCAACTAGGCCAAGCGGTAGGAAAGCAACACTGTGAGCACCCAGGAGAGGTGCTAAGCAGCACAGCATCAAGCTTGGAGCCTCCTCTCCAAATGACTCTCGATATCCTCAGCAGCAGCCTTTGCTGCAAGGGCCTGCCAGCTGCAACACTTCTCCCTTATCTCCAGTTAATCCCATAAACAGCCATTTGAAGGAGGTTTTTGCAGTATTTGCCCATGAAACAACTCCCAGATTTGCTGTTTTCTCAATGACTTACAGCCTCCGGATCACATCACTGCTCCCAGGGATCTGGTGACAGGCACACCTCCACCCCTGGGAAAACACTGCCCAGCCTAGAATGGATGAGACACTGCAAAATAAATCTCCATGTCATAGGTATTTCTTGGGGCTGTAATCCCTGAACAAACATCCTGCCACTTGAACCTGTTGTGCGCTGCATGATAATCACCAAGCCCAGCTAAGATACCATGAAAAGCTGCCACCAGTCCAGGGATGGGGCAGGAGGGTGGAGGTGGTGAGCATGGAGTTTTGTCTGTTTTGGGGCTAATGCGTTGACCGGGGATTGTTGGGTCCTGGTGCCGAGGAGCAGCGCCACCAGGTCAGGGAGGCTGGGGAAGTGGTGCCATGATTTCTGGGGTACCCACACTTAAACCCACCCATCAAAATTGTATTCTGTGAGTTGAGGAATGAAGTCTGGAGAGTCTGTGAAGGATGGGCAAAGAAACTTCCCCATCCTTGCACCACCGAGTGGTGCAAACTGTTGTGCCTTGATTGCTTGTCCCAGGGCTGGTTGGTACAAACCCCAACCCCATGCACAGCCACTGAGAAGCATCTGCCTTGCAGCATCGGTGCAGAGACACACTTGGACCACTCTTGAGCCATCCAGAGATGGAGGGGATGTCGCAGCAGCACACAGGCCACCAGAGTAGGAGCACTGGTGACGGGCTTCCAGCTTCTCCCTTGCATTGGTAGTGAAACAATGCCATCACTTGAGCCTGTGGGGTTCAATTAGCTTTTGCTTGAAGGAAAAGGGGGTGGTGGTGGATGGAAGGAGGTGGTAGTGGGGAAGCAAAGCAAAAGACCAAGAGAAAATCCCCTTTTCTCAGGGCAGAGAGGGACGTTGCCTAGGTGCTGTGGACCGAAACACCTGCTGCCCGGAGGGAAACCGAGTTCCCAGGAAATGCAAGAAAGGCACTTTCCAATGTGGAATATGTTGAAAAGCAAAGAGGAGGAGAAGGGAAGGGGGGTGGAATGGCTGTGGAGATGCATGAATATTAAAACGATTATAGCGCTTAATAAAGTGCTGCACAGGGGAGGAACAATAACAGGTATTGTTGGCAAGCCTGACGCTCTGCTTCCCCTTGATTTAATGGGGCGATAACCATCGCAGTATCTCTTTCATGATCCCTGGCTCTGTATCTCTCACAGCCCCGCAGAGCCACACACATTCCAGGCGAGACTTTGATGTCTCTCGCAAGGCGCAGACCTGCCAGCCCTGGGCTGGCTGCGCCGCGCAGCGGCTCCCCCAGCGAAGGGCCGTGGGTGGGGGATGTGGGGAGGGGGCTGCAGAGGGCAGGGGGGCGGTGGGGGAAGCAGCCAGCAGTGGTTCCCCTGAGCCCATGGGTTTGCTGCCTCTGTCCCCTAAGGTTGCCCAAAATACTCTCTTTAGGGTCACCCCCAAGACCTCAAACCCCAAGAGATTAGGTTGCTGGAACACTGTGGTCCTATGAGTGTCCAGTGAGAGATGCCCAAGTGGGTCAGCCAGCAGGAAAAGGGCACTTTCCACTCCTCCATCTCCCTAGACAGACCAGGATTTAGGATGGACTGAGACCCAGTCAAATAAATAAATAAATAAATAAATAAATAAATAAATGAACAATTTGGAAATTTTTTAAAAGGTTGAGTAGCACAGCCCAGTGATGTGTTTTGGGGGATGGCAGAGTAAGCCCCTCTGTCTACCCCTTCAGGGGGACACAGATATGCCTTGTGTGAGATGGGAGTTCAGCCATGCCAAAGGGATGAGCTGGTGGCCGGAGCACAGAAGGACACAGCTGTTTACTGGTGGCACCCTTGGTTTGGGCTAATTTAGTGGCTGGGACCAAAAAGGCACCAAAATTTCCCCAAGAGGTGAGGAGGGCAGGAATGGGAAGGAACGGTGGGATTTTCTCCCTGGAAAAAAGGATGCCCCAAAAAATGCTTAGTGGGGATGGATGGTGCAATCGCACCTATGAACACAGTATCTCCCATACATTTCTCCCTGTGCCTCTAGGTTTGAGAGCTCTCTGATTTTGGGGCAAAGTTGCTTTATTTTGGGTAAGGTTTTGAGAGACCTTGTACCTGCTGGAGATGGTTGAGTGGAGCCAGTGCTGCTCAGCCACAGCCACCCAAATGGTCCTTTGGTGTAAATCCAGAGGGGGAAACTGCTTCTGTAGCCCACCTTCCAGCTCCAGAGAGTCCCATGCCATCTCTGGGTCATATCCCGTGTTAGCCATGGTTTCTCACCCACTTTCCCTCCCTCCCTCTCTCTCTCTGGCTCTCTGACCATCTGTACGAGACGAACTATATCAGGGCTCCCGAAAGAAGTGCTTGCTTTGCTGTTTTCAAATCAAACTTCTGCTTGTAGCTTAGACCTCACACTTAATTTGCTTTAATTGTTGTTGGGTTATTTTTAAAACGTAATTATTGGTTTCAGAACGCAACAGAAAAAAAGATTTCCAGCTTTTTTTTTTTTCACGTGTGTGTGTTTTCTTTCTCGTGGGAGGCAGCCTCAGTGGGTTTACCCCTCTGTGGATCCAGCTGCAGAATAGGAGTGCTGAGAGCCAGGAGAGAGCCTGGACAAAGCCACCCTGCACCTCCATCCTCCCTGGCATGGCTTCCTGGGGCTGTGGCACAGCCAGATTCGGGAGAAAAGGCCGTGATGCCTTTGATACCTGCTCTTCCCCTGTGAGACCATGACGATAGGGGTGTGTGTCTTGCTCGTTGGCTCTGCCTTTGAGATTTGCCCCTGGTCATTTCTGCTGGGAGGGAGCTGAGGTTGGTGCTCTTATGTGGGTGGCCTGGAGTTTGTTACCCGAGGACAGCCAGCTTACCTCTGAACTCCTGCCTTCCCAACGGTTGTTTCTCTGCCTGTGCCTGCTTGCATTTTTGCCGTGTGTCTTGCTGGTGCGCCTTGACCGAGCTAAGGCAAGCTGTTACCCTGGGAAGGGGCTCAGGTCGGGATGCCAGAGTGGTGGTGGGAGCATCTCCCACGCCAAGGTTTCCACCCTTCAGGCACATGTAAAGGTTTAGTTCTGCGTGAATGCAGCAGCCATAGGGATTTGGAGTTGAAAAGGAAGGACCTAAAGGCAGAAGGGGGAACAGGACCGTGTCAAGGAGGGGGAATGGGAGGCAGTCAAAAACCCTGAGAGAAAAGGCAGCCTGATGCCAGAGCAGGGTTTTGCCCGAGGTCTGGCAGAGCCAATAAGCAGCTCCCCCAGCCCCGCTCACTGCTGGTGCTAAAGGCGACCATCCTTGGGGACCCCATAAGCACCCATCATTCCCTTTGTAATTTTTCACAGCTGTGCAACACAGGAAAAAAGGGGAAGAGTTACAAGAACAAGAGAGTTTTTTGGGGTGAGGCTCAAACTGTGCTGATGCTGGGCAGCCTCCAAGTCCAGGAGGGGAGGGAGGGCAAAATTCTCCCTGACCCCGCAGGCAACCAGCTTATGCCTTGGAGCAGAAGATTTGATTGCCTTTTACCATTAGCTCTGCTTGCGTTGGTACAAAGAGTTATAAAAATGATCCTGTCATCCCCCACCCCCCACCCCTCCAAGGGCACAAAGGCAGAAGAGTGGCAGAGCGCAGCCCTCCCAACAGCCCAGGCTGCCGGTGACGGTGACCTGCAGAGAGGGGAGGATGGGGACAGGGGGTGGGTGGGGGTGGAAACACAGTGAGACAGAAAAAGATTGACCCAATATCACCCAAGCTGGAGAGACGTCGTTATTCCATTTAAACCCGCTGAACAGTGCCACAGCAGGGAATCTGTCTGTCTTGGTTAAAGGTCTCGCTGCCAGCCCAGCCTTGGAAGTGCCAACACTAATCTGCAAATTGTTGCAAATCCTAAAGAGCCGTGGAGCTGGGAACCTTCCTTCAGCCCAGACCCCTATGGACTGGGATGCCCTTCCCCATTAACGTCCCACTCCCTGCTGCCGCTGGGCAGGCTTGGTCAGGCACTGCTTGCTCCAGACAGGCTGTAGTAAAACTCCTGGGCATTAAAATACCGTCTCATGCTGGCAGCCCCGTTGCAGTGGGAATGGGATATTTGCCACCGATGGAGGTTAGATTCAGCCCCGGGAAACTCTTGCATGCTCTAGACTAAATTTGTGCATGTCTTTCTGATTAGTGTCTTCCGGCAGGTCCCCAAATAGACGATGATTCCCTTGTCCTCTTCTGACCCCACAGATGACATTCAGAGCTCGTGGCTTTTGCTGAAATGCCTGTTTTTTGGGCTGGAAATCTCTGGTGCAACCTCTGGTGTTGGCCAGGAAGAGGGTTGTCACATGTGCTCTTAGACTAACAAACAGCACTGTTCTTCTAAGACCATGGGTAGCAATAATTCAGGGTCAGTGAAAAGGGCATATCTAATAAGAGGACCTGGTCTAGAGGGGAAAAAAAAAGAAAAAGGGGGGAAAAAAGCAGCTAAAAAACCTTGGCTAGCATGATGGAAGGAGATGGATGTAGAAACCTGGCTGCGGAGCTGGCGACAAGGAGCATCGGGGAAAACAAAGTGTTTCATGGAAAGGGATCGGGGACTGGGAAATCCTGGGCTTAGCTGTGTAAATCGTGGCACATCCAAGATTCCAGGCTGGTAGGAGGCTGCAGCATGCCAGCACCCAGGCTGGCCCCTTGCCGCACAGCCTAAGGACACCAGACAACTTGCTGGGAGGGTCCCCACAGAGTCTTTATATGTTGCTGATTTTTGTTCAAGACAAACAATTAACCCAAGGATGAGATCTGAGTCCAAATATAAGACCGAAGCTGACAGAGGTGGTAAACAGCTATTCTTAGTAACCATATTATTAAAAATATCAGTTGGAAGGAGAAATGCGAACATCAGATTTAGAGGAGCATGAATTCCTTTTGGCAGGAGCTTTAGAAGCAGCCAGGGTTTTAGTCAGGTTTTTTGAGGCATGTAGTAAGATGCCAAAAAAAGCACAAACATTCTTCAGAACATTAAAAAAAACAAACCCGAACAAAACCTCCAGTCAATCACAAAAGGGGAAAAAACAATGTTACTAAAAAAAAAAAATGCACAAAGAAAAAAAGAAGACTCCTAGAGCATTATCCTCAAGTCATGTAAAAATCAAAAAACCACAATGCAAAAAATAACCTGTCTGCGCAGACTTGCTTATGCATATGACTGTAGCGTGTGCCTTTGCTTGTAGTAAACATGCCCTTTGCCTTCCGCTGATGACATGACACTGGCATGTCACAGCTGATTTATAAACACAATTGGATTTTCAATCTTCAGGTCTAAATTCATTGCAGCAGACCCCAGCAGGCAATGTATCACTGTTTATCTATAAATACCGGTTATTGTGCTTTCCTGGATAGAGGCAGGTACAGTAGGATGTTGTTTATTTTTACTTGCTTGCAATAAGAGGAAATGGTGTTTGGTATCAGTTGTCATCATGAGCTAAGTGGCTGCAGGGCTCTTTCGAGGGCTGTGAACTGCATAATCAAAAAATGCAAGCAATGCTCTGCAGTGAATCCTTCAGCTATCACTGGGGACTCACCTCGCAGCTCAGAGAGACTGAGGAAGAGGAGGAGTGAGAAAGGCTTAGAAAATACAGACCAAAGACTGAGGCACAGGTTGCAGATATCCCCAGGCCATGGGCAAGCTGGATTCAGTGGCAGCTGCTGTGCCCATGCACTGAGGTTCCCAAACAGCAATGGTTCATATGAGGTGGCTTGGGGGTCTTGGACTCAGCTCCTGGAGGTCCCTGCCAGGGTGGACACTACATAGGTGAACATAGATGTTCCAGGTTAATTTGGTGCCTCCAGCCTCCAGCTCAGGATCACAATGCCCACAGCCACAGGACATTGCAAGTGGAGGACTGTAGAAACACGCCAAATTGCTCATCCTCAAGTATTCCCTCTGAGAGGAAGGTCTGGGCTTCAGAAAGCTTTCATGGACCAGAAGCAGAGGCCTAGGCATGTAGGCTAAGGGTGGAGTGGTAAACCTGCCTCTAGGCTTTCAGCCTCCCTGTTGCAAGCCAAGATCTAAAAAGTCCTGGGACCCCCCTCTTCCACTCCGCTAAGTTACTTCCCTTGGAAGCTACCAAGCCTTCAGCTCCAGGCTTAAGCTTGAGATCCAGACATCCCAGGATGGGCTCTTAGGATCCTGCATAACCTGACAGGGGTTTGAGGACACCTGGGTCCGGCAGCTCTCCCTGGGCTTGCAGCATTTCACCTCACAGCCTGCAAGCCCTGAAACCTCCAATCCACATGGAAAGCTGGGAGCTGCTCAAGAAAATAGTCATCCTTGCTAGAGCTCCTGCAGCTAAGGGGGTTTGGGCATCAAGTTCATGTAGTAGTCACCAGGGAGATCCTTGGTCTGCAGAGGTGCCCATCAGAGTGGAGAGGACCTGAGCCTTTGCTGTAGGCAATACACTGGTTACTTGACAGGAACAGAAAGGGTAAAAATGGAAAAGGATTTAAAGGTGCTTGAAAGAGACTGAGCACAAGGAGAAACAAAGCTAGGAAACAGCTCTTGATGGTCCCTGAGCTATTTAAAAGGAGCTTAAAGGGATCTGGTCAAAAAAATGACAACGGATTAGAAATAAATTTGAAAAACAGCAGCTACGTGTAGCTCTGTGTGGCTGAAGGAGCATGAGCATCAGAGATGATTGGTATCCAGGATGGTTTGATTTTGGCAGAGGAAGAAGAGCAGGGAAACAGAAAAGAGACAGGGGAAGAGGCGTTCCTGAGTGTGGTTATCAGGTTGCTCATGGAGGGGCTGATTCTGCTTCCAGGACATGGGTAGGTGCGTGGCCAGTGGGTCCAGAATCAGAACAGAGCCTTGTACCTGCACACGTCCCTGGAGGGTGTCACGGTATCCCAAGGGCTCATCTCCCTGGTAGACCTGTCCCACCTCAACTCTGCAATGCAACAGACAGCATCAATTATGCATGGAACCTGTGATCTGCCTGCGATGAGTGTCCATCCTTAATTTTGGACTTTTTTTGCAAAAATATTTTTGCAGTTCTCACTGCCTGCAGCATCGTATCAAGTGGTGAGGTCCGGGTGGTTCCCCTGGCAGCGATAATGGACACTAACGCTACGGGCTGCAGCCACTGAAACAACGGCACTCAAGGGGACTCATCTAGGCTTTCCTCTTGTGCCTGTAAGGAAGAGTCTTCCCGCACTCCATGACACAACACCAGCCCACGGGGGGAGGACACCAAACCACTGTTTAGATAAGGAAAGCCCTTATCAAGCAGAAAGGAATTTTTAATGAGAGCTCCTGCCGGTGGCTCCATGTTAACAAGATTTTCCCATAAGCAGCGATGTTTTATATCTAAATGCTTTCTAATATGGTAATATTCCCAGAAAACATATTTGAAAACAGCTATAGGTCCTCAAAGTCTTGCCAGATGGAAAATAACAGCAATAACTGCCTTCGTCTAAGAAAAACTTCAAAGCCTGGGTGTCGTCTTGTCTGTCTCCCATGAAATTGGGAATGTGCCTGCAGGAGAGTGTGAAAACACAGTAAGGGTCAGTATACCACATAGCTTAGACCTTTCCCAAGGAATTTTGTGTCTAGCACAGCATGGCTTGGCAGAAAGATGGTGGGACTGTTCCTCACTCTTTCCCTGTTTTATTAAGTGATGCTGGACACACGGCTGGTGTCCCATGTCTTGAGCTGATCTGTCTGGACCATCCAACGGATACAGGTTTCAAAGTCCAGCTCTGAGTTAAGTGTCTCCTGGGATGGACTCAGTACCAACAGACTTTCCTGGATGATTTCCATGTGGATTTAGGTCTCCTTAGGCAACATCCATAAGTAGGTCACTGTAACAAAGTGCCTCCACTCACTGTGTGCTGGTGCCATTAGACTTATTCCTTTCGACACCAGAAAAGCAGATCTTTGTTGTTTCAAGGGTTGGTGATCAGGTTTGCAGATTGTAGAGAAGGTCTCCAGGAGCTGCAGTGAGGTGGTGGGAGAGCTTAGGATGCCCCAAGACCCTCACCTCAATGCCTAGGAGTGGTCCTGGTCACGCTGGGGGCTTGCTCATAGGCTGAGTGGTGGAGGCCAGGAGAGCCAGGGAGCTTCTGCAGACTTGCAACCAAGCGAGATGATATCCAAGAGTGGAGCAGGTCAGCCCACATACTGAATGCAGGCACAGAAAAGCTCAGCAGGCAAGCTGCACACAAACAGTGTGCGCAGCAAACAAACAAACAAGTCGAGCAAAGGCCATGTAAGCAAGCCAGAAATCACCGCTCAGTGCAAAGGGTGCTTGGCCCGATGGTTTGAAGACGTGAGCAAAGCGCATCTGTCTACGGGGTAAAGCAATTGCGGCTGGACTGAAACGGGGTGTAGACGGACACACGGACAACCGCGTGTGGACACTTCTAGATGGGTGTGCGAGGCAGCTTGGGCATACAAACATGTTCGTGCAGATACGGGCATACTGAGGAGCGCACCCTTGGCACAAGCCTCCCTCCTAGCCTACTGTACCTGGCCACACTCCCTGGCAAGGGGGCAATTAATCTGGCCATTGGGTTGAAGAGTGAAAAAAGCATGATGCTGCCGCAGAGCAGCTGAGCTCCGAGTCAAAGTCCCACCTGCTACCCATTTCATTTTGGAGTAAGACTGCATGCAACAGCCTTAATTGCATCAGAGAAGGAAGCCCTCCATTATCATTAGCTAGATCCCAAGGTGTCCACCCAGTGGTACAGGTGGGTTTGACTCAGCTGGGCTAAACCCTGGGGAGCAACCTGGGCTTGTCATACCCTTCATACTACTTAGACATGGAGGTTTCAGGGTGAGGGGCATGCAGCAATGGGTGGGACGTGCCTCTTGATCACGTTGCGAGGGTGGGAAGCCTGAAAGAGGAGGTCTCTGAGATCACAAAAGCCTTTTCAACATTGGGAGAGGGGAATTTTCAAAAAACACCCTGAGCAGAGGGTATGTGTGCTGTTTGGGTGTAGGACTGGATCTCCAGCACGTTCACCTCTGGCTTTTGTTTTGGGCCCATCTCTTCTCCCTGGGGCCTTGGGGCAAGCAGGAGTGCCATAACAGGGAGTCGTGAAGAGAGCAGAGCCAGCCAGCGGCAAGGATTTTGTTAGCGTTTGGAGTAGAAAAAAGGGAATTTCCACATATGGAAAAATATTCCTTTAAACTGTGATTATGTAAAAATACAAAGCCACAGCTGATAATATCTCTCACTCTGGGGAATGATGGAGAGTGTTTGTTTCTTTAATTGCATTTAATACTCATGAAAGTTACCAGCTTGCCACCACTGCAAGCGAAGCTCGTTTGTTGGATTGCAGCATGCGCAACACCAGCTTCCTTTCCATGCTCCTTCAGCAATGGGCTTTGCCCTCGTTATTAAAAGGCAGCTCCTAATTTGCTCTGCATGTTTGATTGCTGGTGCTTTGCCTGCAAATTACCTGTAGAGGTGTGAACTAAAATTAGGTGTGTGATGAGTTTCTAAATGAGGACCTTTGACTAGCCAGAGGTGGGCTGACTCCTGTTAGGTGAGAGCAGAGCCACGACCCAGGCTCCAGTGCCTGCCCCGGGCGAGCATCCCATGACTTAGACGGCTGCAGACATTCTTGTTACCCTTCCGAATGGTTGTCTTCTCCTTGAATCTCACCCATTTTTCGGTCTCAAATTTAACAGTTAAACCATTTAACAATTTGACCAGAGCAGAGCCTGAGTGGAAAAGTCTTTCCCCCATTGGTTTTGGGCTTGCCACCTTGGGATTTTGCTTCAATTCCCATTCAGAAACTCCCTATTCTCCTTCCCTGGGTATGCTTTTATCCCGTCCTCTCCTGTATGTCTCCTTGCTAAGGTAATAGGTTTGGGCTAATGTAGGGGTGCAGAGAAAATTCATAGTGCGGGCAGGAGCCTGTGAGAGCTGACCAGGGCTACGCTCCTGTTGCTGCTTTAATTCATCAGCATTCGAGCATGTAAAACCAGGACAGTCGCCGAAGCTGCAGCACATGAATCACCCTTTGAAAGAAACGTGTTTCTGCATGCTCCGACAAGCCCTTCTTTTCAAAGTGCCATTGACAAACCTGGCTTGTTAAGAGCGTGGATTTAAAATGCTTTCACTGCAAAGGTAAATTATATACTGATCCCTGCCTTGAGTTTGGTACTGTGCCAAATAGGTGCCGAAACCTCCCAGTGAGTCATATAAATCACAGACCAAAACCCCGAGGGAGCTGGATTAATACCGGATCAATGTGAACGTGCCACAAAGTTATTTGATCACTACAGCACTGGTATTGACTGTTATACACCTGTTATATCATTATGGATTACATCTGTTGTAAACATGCTGTTTGATGTTGCAGGCTGTGCTAACCACATGCACCATAATCATGGCTTGTAGCTGCTGTGGTGGCCTCAACATGCCCGAATGATGCTAATTTTCTTGTTGTGTGGGGTGGCCCGACAAAAGAGGTTTGTTCAGGGTGAGCCTGTGCAGAGGGAGCGTGAGTGCGGCACATGGGGGGAAACGGGAGAAGGGATGGGACGGTAGCCTGCATTGCGATGGAGATGACTGGAGGGGAAGGTAGGAATGAAAATACTACCGGGCTACAACAGACACTGGCTGAAGAAGGGGGTTTCCCAGTTCTCGCTGAAGTTTATGACCAGGGTAAGGTCTGAAAGGATCAAAATATCAAATGAGGATGGGCAAATGGCCAGACAGGCATGAGGCAGGGTTTAGCTGTGAGAGGGGCTGTCGGTGATGGGAAGGAGGGAAGTGAGGTTGTTCATCTGGGGTTTCACGCCATGGTGGGGTGGTGAAGCAGACTCACTGACGGCCCGCTGCCACCACCAGCAGTAACAGCCTTGACAATCCTTCCTTCAGTAGCGTGGGCCTGCAATTTGAGACCTTAATGCAGCGATTTTGAGTTCATGCCAGGAGTTCCGAAGACAGTATCAAACCTTTCCTTGCTGGATGTATTTCTGTGATCTCTGTTTTGGCAACCTAACACTTTCTTAAGCCTGAGAGACGAGTTACCTCATGCCAGCAACTTTCCTAATCCTCATTTTTCCCTCTTGGATGCCAGGTTTCTCCCCCTTACACCTGTGTTTCCTGCCCGGGAGAGGAGCCAGGCTTTCTCCAGAAACTATCTCCACAATGTCCCACACTGGACGTGCTGATAGCAGGATTAGGAACCAACTTCTCCACCTGGTGCTGCTGTTCGAGCTGAACATCCAACACAGATCGAGGATGTGACCCAAACCTCTGCATATATACTAGCCATGTCATGATTTCAGCGTAATGAACAAGCTGTCCATGCTTCCAGATGGTGGAGCAGAGTAGGACACCCTTCCACCTCCTATATCTGGGTGAGGGCACAGGCCAAGGATGTGTGATTATCCTGTTCCCCCATGGAGACATGCCCTCCTTGGTCTCCCGGGAACACAGTGCCATTGCAGTAACAGGGCTCAGCCAGAGGAAGTGGGTATGAAACATTTAGACATCAAAGTGGCAGCTCAAAAACAAAACACCAAAAAAGATCCCTGTGAAATATTCTTTCCCTCTACATTTGCCATGGGCTGAAGGTCCAACCAATATCTATTATTTCTTAAATTCAACCCTTTCTCCCCCTTTCCATCTTATATGTCTTTTTTTCTTTCTTTTTTTCCTAGAAACATCCCAGGGCTAATATAAAACCAGCTGGAAAAATCATAAAAACTTGGTGAAGATGACAAATGCAGGAGGTATTCCCCAGATATTTTAAAACTTTTGGGTTGTAATTTTTTACCCAGTCCCAAAACATTGTTTACCTGAAACTGAAGAAGAAAGATGATGCCATGACTTTTGAGCTTGGAGGGGTGAAAAGTCAGTACCATTTTTCAGCCTCCTCCTGGAGTTACCTAGTGAAGGATCATGTTGGCTGCCTGACACATGTGGCCACTCCAAAGCTGGGCTGGGAACAGGGTGTCTGAGACTTTTTGCCCAGCTCTGCTCCACGCTGCCCCTGCCCCAGGCACTAGCTGACAGTCAGAATTAGCCTCTGGGTCACAATCTCCTCCTCTGTGACCAGAGGTCAGTGCAGCAATGTAACTTATTGGAGGCTAGAGAGAGAGAGGATAAAAGTGGTATTTTGGAAGAAGCAGGTGAAGAGAGAAAAGGACATCTGAATGGGGTCAGACCAGGGGAAAGGTCCCTGGCTGGCAGCAGCCTGGGGCTGGGGACAAGCCCTGCCTATAATGTTTGAAACACAATGTTCAGGTGGGGGAGGAATGACGGATGAAGAGGATGAAAGTCCTTCTCTTAAACCAGCCCCTACAGATGGCTCAATGTTGGACAAGAAGGGATCTGAGCCCACCAGCTATAAGGAAAAACACCTTAGCCCTTCACAGGTGAGCATGAGCCAGGGTTGGATATAGCTCTGAGAGCTGTGGTGCGCAGACCTGGGTGGGAGCATGTGGGACTGTGTCTGACTGGTGTTCCTGCCACCCATCCATTCACCTCCTCCTGCAATCTTTTCCAATGCATCAAGAGTGTGTGTGTATGAGTCCAGATTGTCTTTTCTGAACTTTACCTTAGAATTCCCAGTAAAAAATGCCCTACAACTGTTGTGACCCCCTGGAAGCACCATCAGAGCCCTTCAACCTGTGATAAGTTTTCCCACTGAACTTTGTTCCTCCAAAATGACAGCCAAAGTTGGCAGGTTTTGGCTTTTACTCAGCACTGGCTCAATGGGTACAACACCCAAAGGCTGCACTTTGAACTTGCCTTGCTGTCATCAGGAGGAAAGCTGGGAGCAGGGTGTCCTGAACTTTGGTTTGGAAAACAAGACTTCCAGCGAGTATTACCCTGGTAAGACCAGTGGTACTCCTGCTCCTACTCTTGTCCTGAGCTGCTCACACAAGGCAGATATTTGGGGCATGTCCACCGTGATCCTGTGCATTACTAAGGCAGTTTGGAGGCTATCAGTGTAGGCCAAGGCACAGCATTGCACAGAGAGCTGTGGTAGCAGAACCATCCCCACTTTGGTTGTCACTTGCATCTCTCCTGCATCAGGTTCTGGGCTTGTTCCATTCCTTCCTGGGTCACCAGACAAGCGCTGCACTGGGGGAGTTAAGTCATGACCAGAGGTTATCAAAGCGATGATCACGACAATCGACAATCAGTCTGCTCTGACCCAGCTCTGCCAGTGCTGACATCCAGCCTTTGTCACCCAGCAGTGTATTACCCAAGGACAAACTGACCCACTGGGAAACTTCTGGGGTCTTTACTTCTTGTCCAGGTAGTGCAGGAATACTCTGAGATACCTTCCCAGGGCACCCTGGGCTCTTCCTCATGCCAGATCCTGACATACGGGCACAAGCCTTGCAAGCCAGGCTGCTCTGTGGGTAGTGATGTGAACTTACCCCCTCCCAGAGCAGATGTGCAGTTTAACTGCTTCATGCCAGGAAGGGCATAGATGAAGGTCTTGCTTTCTGAGAACGCTGACTCACACTTCGGAGCAGCAGCATCCTTCTTCCATGGACATTACTGCAGATCTTCCCATCCACCCTGGCATCCCAGCAGCCTTTCTTTGTTGCCTTATTTCCACCCTTTGGGTACCTAGGCCCTCCATGTGCTGCAGATATGACCATGGCCCAAAAAACCCCACATTCCTATATCCCCTGTCCTCCCTCTCCTCTGTGTCTCAACCCCCACCCCACCCCCCACCCCCCCGGAATGAATGAGATGCTCACTGTGGCTGCAATATATCATTCTTACTATTTGTTATGAGGTTTTAATGAGTGCAGAAGATTAGGATGTTTGCAACAGCGTAACAATAAAATACATATCTCGCTCATTCCTTGCCAAAAAGTACTTACAAATAATAAAAGTGAGGCTAGCTGAATGCATAAATCTCCTTTCACAAGCCCCCACCCACTGTGCAATAATTAGTACAAAGTGCAGTGCTAATAGATCATCTTACTTGTGTGGGAAACTTGACATTATGCTTTGTTTATATTATCCCTTTGGCAAGAATCTGCATGGCAAATCCTGGCAGCCAGCAAACAAGAGGCTCTCAAGGAAGGTTTCCAGACTGTCGTGCAGAAAAGCAAGCCACAGGATTGCGTGCTGGTCAGGATGCCGAAACCAGCTGGGGAGCTGAAGCGTTAGATCCAGCTTTTATGGAGCTGAGCTACCAAGTTTCCAGCTGACTAGGAGCAACATCCTGCAACTGATTTGCAGAGGGCTGTTCCCACCCCAGCCACAACAAATCAGTGTGAACCTTGGCTTCAGGATGGTGCCCTTTGCTTAATTATATATTCAGGGCCCAATTTACCGCCTGGGCCTCCTAATGGGAACAGACGGGGTCGCCCAGACTTGAGAGAGGCACCAAATACAGCCCCTGCAGCCTCTGGCTGTGTAAGTAAAGGGTTTTCAGCCAGTGCCCAAATAGCTGCAGCTCCCAAGACCCTTCTCCTCCACCCACCCCTATGGAGACCTTGGCTGATGTGGGAATCACCTGTGCTGGGATGTCTGGCTCTGTCCCATGATCCAGGATTGCTGCTGTATGGCTTGCCCAGGGCTGGAGGTGTCTCAGCGTGCCGCCAGTATGCACAAGGGCTGTCTTCAGCTCTCTGATGACCAAAATGAGCAGTGGGTTGATGTGCTGGGTGGAAAACCAGCCCTCACTCCCCATGTTTGCTGCCCTTCACCCCGCAGCCCCTCTCCTCTGGTTAGGCTCAAGTCCCTTCCTTTTGCTTGTTTCTCCATCTTGGGGAGCAGTGGGAAAACCAGAGCCCAGTGCTTGGATGCAGAGATGCATTCCTGCCCGGTGAATCACGAACTATTAGTACCACAGGTCCAGGTACATTCACAGGAGGGCACATTCTAGGAAGGAAAAAAAGGGTTTCTTGCCAGCTGGGAGAATGGAGAGGGAAAGCTTTCCTTCCTTTCCTTGAGGAACTTGGGAACCACCTGGCTATTTTGGGAGCTCAGTGAGAGAGTGCCACCGACTGGACCTTGTCCTAAGGACATAATCTGACAGTGACAGCTTGTGTTTGCAAAGACCTTACAGCCCACCACTCAGCACCTTCCTCTGCTGAGGGTCTCCCTAGGCTTGTGCCATTGCTCCCCAGGAGACTTTTTCCTGTACGCTGTGGGTCTGGGCAATAACAGAAAGCCAAGAATGCCAAGTTGCATGCTTCCATGTGGGATATTTCTCTGCTATGTCATGGAACACCTGCACAACATGCTCCGCCAGGCCCCTGTGTGCTGCTATGTGTGGTCCTGGAGCATCTACCACTGACTCCAGCAGGTGTCGGAGTGTGCTGAGCATGGTGTCCTCAGTACCTTCCTCTCCGTTCGTCTGAAGGGCATTTTGTAAGGACTATCCTGTGAGGTGAGCTGATGGGCTAGACAAGCCCCAGCAGCCTTCGCAGTGGCAGGTGTGGTTTGGACTCCAACTTTGATGAGGAGCTATCTGAGAGCTTATGGAACAGGATCAAAAGGAGGGCAGGGACAGGTGGCATTACAGAGGGGGTCTGCTACAGGCTGCCCAACCAGAAAGACTGAGCAGATGGGACCCTCCATAGACAGATAGGAGCAGCCTCATGTTCACAAGCCCTGGTCCTCATGGAGGACTTCAACCCCCCCATTATCTGCTGGAGAGGCAACACAGCAGGGCATAAGCATTCCAGGAGGTACCTGGAATGCATTGACAATAATGTCCTTCCCCAAGTGATAGAGGAGCCAATGAGGAGGAGGTGCCATGCTGAACCTTGTTCTCACCACCAAGGAGGGGCTGGTGGGGAATGTGAAGCTCAAGGGCAGCCTTGGCTGCAGTAACCACGAAATGGTAGAGTTCACGATCCTTAGGGCAGCGAGGAGGGTGCCCAGCAACCTCGCTACCCTGGACTTCAGGAGAGTAGACTTTGGCATCTTCAGGGATCTGCTTGGTGGAGTACCATGGGATAAAGCCCTGGAGGAAAGAAGAAAGCTGTTTAATATTCAAGGATCACCTTCTCCTAAGCTCAGGAATGATGTGTCCCAGCAAAGAGGATGTCAGGCAAAAATGCCATGAGGCCTGCATAAATAAACAATGAGCTCCTGGAAAAGCTCAGCACAGAAAGGAAGCCTACAGAGAGTGGAAGTAAGGACAGGTAGCCTGGAGAGAATAAAGAGAAATTATCCGAGCAGCGAGGGATCAAATTAGGAAAGCTAAAGCTCTGATAAAATTAAATCTGGCCAGGTATATCAAGGGCAACAAGAAAAGCTTCTATAGATATGTTAGTGATAAAAGGACTATCTAACTAATATGGGCCCTCTCCAGAAGGAAATGGGAAACCTGGTTACCCAGGACATGGGGAAGTCAGAAGTACTCAACACATTTTTTGCCTCGTTCTTCAATGGCAAGGGCTCCAGCCACATTGCCCAAGTCACAAGGCAAAGGCAGGAACTGGGAGAATGAAGAACTGCCTGCTGTAGGAGAAGATCAGGTTCAAGAACATCTAAGGAACCTGAAGGTGCACAAGTCCATGGGACCTGATGAGATGTATCCGTGGATCCTGAGGGAACTGGCAGGTGAAGTTCCTAAGCCACTGTGCACCCTATTTAAAAAGTTGTGGCAGTCTGGTGAAGTTCCCACTGACTGGAAAAGGGGAAACATAGCCCCCATTTTTAAAAAGGCAGAAAAGGAAGACCCAGGGAACTATAGGCTGGTCAGTCTCAACTCTGTGGCCAGCAAGATCATGGACCAGATCCTCCTGGAAACTGTGGTAAGGCACATGGGAAAGAGAGAGGTGATTTGTGACAGCCGGTATGGCTTCACTAAGGGCAAACCACAGCTGACAAATTTGGTGACCTTCTATGATGGCGTTACAGTGTTGCTGGATAAGGGAAGAGCAACTGATGTCATCTACCTGGACTTGTGCAAAGCATTTGATACTGTCCCTCATGATATCCTTGTCTCTAAACTGGAGAGACATGAATTTGGCAGATGGACCACTCCATGGATAAGCAACTGGCTGGTCACACTTCAAAGAGTTTCCATCAGTGGCTCGATGTTCAAGTAGAGACCGGTGACAAGCGGTGTTCCTCAGGGGTTGGTATTGGGACTGGTGCTGTTTGATGTCTTTGTCAGTGACAAGGTCAGAGGGATTAAGTGCACCCCCAGCAAGTTTGCCAATGACACCAAGTTGTGTGGTGCAGTCGACATGCTAGAGGGAAGGGATGCTATCCAGAGGGACCTGGGCAGGCTTGAGAGGTGGGCCCGTGCAAACGTCATAAGGTTCAACAAGGCCAAGTGCAAGGTCCTGCACATGGGTCAGGGCAATCCCAAGCACAAACGCAGGCTGGGCAGAGAAGGGTTTGAGAGCAGCCCTGAGGAGAGGGATTTGGGGGTGGTGGTGGATGAGAAGCTCAACATGACTCAGCAATGTGTGCTTGCAGCCCAGAAAGCCAACCGTACCCTGGGCTGCATCACAAGAAGCATGGCCAGCAGGTCAAGGGAGGTGATTCTCCCATTCTTACTCTGCTCTGGTGAGACCCCACCTGCAGTACTGCGTCCAGCTCTGGGACCCTCACATAAGAAGGACATGGACCTGTTGGAGCCAATCCAGAGCAGGGTTGTGAAGATGATCAGAGGGCTGGAGCACCTCTCCTATGAAGATGGTCTGAGAGAGTTGGGGTTGTTCAGCCTGGATAAGAAAAGGCTCCAGGAGCACCTTGTAGTAGCCTTCTAGTACCTAGAGGGACCTACAAGAAAGCTGGGAGGGATTTTTTACAAGGGCATGTAGTGACAAGACAGGGGGTAATGGCTTTAAATTGAAAGAGGGGAGATTTAGATTAGATCTTGGGAAGAAATTCTTCACTATGAGGGTGGTGGGACAGAACAATCCAGGCTGGATGGGGCTTTGAGCAACCTGGTCTAGTGGAAGGTGTCCCTACCCATGGCTGGAGGCTTGGAACTAGATGATCTTTAGAGTCCCTTCCAACCCAAACCATTCTATGATTCTGTGACACAAACAGGATTTAGCTGTGCATGTCCACATTAGCTCCTGCTCCATCAAAGTCTTGGCATGCACTTGATTCCCCACTTCCTTGCTGGATCCCTCCTCATTCCCTCCCACCCACTGCTCTTGCTCAGGGCTGGCCTTCTGAATGCACCGAGGCTGTCCTGCTTTGGGGCTGGGGAGCACAGACTAGGTGTCTTATCCAGACAGAGAAGTGACTCACCATCCTGGGAAATACATGGTGGAGTTGCCCAGTGCAGGCTGCCATCTGGCCTTCTCCAGCTCTGTGGTGAAATTGCCAGGAAAGGGAGAAGGTTTTTACCCACAGGCCCAGTAGACACGTTCATTTGCAAATTTGCACCATGCTTTTTTTTTTTTTTTTTAATTTGGGCGTGCATTCTTCCATGGGTTCATGGGAGTATACTCTACCACTGGAAGAAATCTGGAATCAAGTCCCTGAATTTGCATGGTATTTTTAGAGCTTTAAAATAAGAGTTGGCAACTGTGGCCCCACAGGGGCATGACAAAGAGCTTGCTTTGTAAGGCCTTGGTCAACTCGGAAGAGTATTGCAAACACGTGCTCTTCCACACCAGACCCAGCCTGCTAGAACCACTTCAGATATATTTATTTTCTTTATGCTGGCAGGCTCAGGGAATCCCAGTAACGTGCGAGTAATCCTGAACAAAGTGTGAAGTGCAGAGGCAGCATCGCCACGCTGACAGGGCTGGTCCAGGCAAGAGGAGCTGGGCAGAGCCCTGACATTTCGGTGACTGGTGAGGTTATTTGAGGGGAAAGCATTGGGACCCCAGCATCCAGCAGCCAGTGCTGGCAGCAGCCTCTCCCGCTACCCATGTTGACTCTGCTGGCTCAGGACAATGGCAAATGGATTGAAACATTGACAGTTTCCCCGAGACTCTTCCCAGAGTTACTAAAATTAACCTTTTTATTCCCCCCCACTGGAGAAATATAAAGCTTTTACTTCCCTTAACCTCTCTTTCCCACCCAGTGGGCAAAGAGTTTGTCAGATCTACAGTTAAAATAATATATTAAGGATTTCCAATGGTGCAAGTCAAACTTCACATTTCCTAATGATTCCAGATGCCTTTTTTGTCCTCAAACATTTTGAGTTAAACCTCTATGAAACTGACCTTTTGGCTTGTCAGTCTCTGTAAGGACCCCAGAGATGAAACACTTCTTTCAGTCTGTCACTACTGTCCGCAGACCGCCCCCCCCCCCCCATCCCCCCTCCTCTATTTTATCAGCAAGAACCCATAATTGAGCCCCTTGACAATAGCAGGACTGTGCATTTCTTTGTCAACAACAATGGGCCGTCCAAGTTCATTACTGGAGATTGTTTAAAAATTGATTCATGGGCCAGTAGTAGTAGCTTATTATACAGCATAAGTGACAGTGTGATCTGGATGGAGGCCGAGTCATTCTTGACCAGTCATGTCCAATTAGAAAGAACATTGCACACATTCCTGTTGGAGCCACATTAATGAATTAGTCCTACCACAAACTGAGAGAAGCTTGCAGGACCCTAATACCTTTTGTTCCTAAGGATAATTCAGTAATTTATAAAGAGAACAGTGCGGAGCACATTAGCAAAAGAATAATAATCGCAGGATTCAGACAGTCCTTACACTTGTTCTTCCTTTCAGGTTTCTGGTGAGCTCCATTCCCTTTGCGCTCCATATTTCCCCCCTGTAGCACAGACCTCCAACACTTCTGCAGCTCCCAGGGCTGTGGTTGCAGTGCTGGCAGTGACCAAGGGCTCTGAGGGCCTGAGTGCACCTGAACTTGGGCCAACATCTGGCATCCAGGCTCTGCTTTTTGGCATAACAGAGCAGCCTGGGCATGCGGTACATCACCATCATGCAAAAGTCACATCCAAGTGCATTAATGTACTGTGGTGCTCCCTCCTTGCTCTGCAGATACGCACCAGTGTAACTCCACTGTGCTGGCAGAGTTACATCTGACCAATACCTTGTAAAAAAGAAGAGAGGACCATTCAAGGCACAATTTTCAAGCTTAGAAGTCTAGAATTGGTGTTTAAGGTTTTAAATCACAAAGCTGATGTTTAGGCATGCCAAAACCAATTTAACTTGCAGGGAGCAGCTCCCTAGGCTTGGAGACTTCAGTGGGTTTGGGACATCAGACACCCAATGCTGAGGACAGTTTGTGTGTGTAAAGTCCTTGCAAAGGCTCTGTGAGGGGGGAAAGATGGGAAGAGGTGAGTGTGTGCAGCTTGCTAGGTGCTGGCAAAGTCTGTGAGTGGAAGGTAGGAACACTGTCAGCTGATTTCTGAAGGAGGCTGTCGAATTCCTTGTGTAGGTACAAGCAAATGCCATTCATGGATTGAATTAGTTCAGCAGAAAACACTTGTACTTTGCCATGGGAACTATAGACAGAGCAAAAAGTATAAACTCCCAACAGAGAGGTTAGCAATCTTCTCTGTTACAAAATTCACTGCCAAGAGGAGTCCCCATCCCCAGGGAAGTTTAGAAGTTAACTGCACAAAACAGTTTAGTGCTACCTACTCAGTGGATACGATCACAAGCAGTTACTACCACCACTGTTTTCTAATACATAACAATTTTTGGTGTGGAGCAGATTCTGCCTATTGCTTAGTAAATGTCCTTCATTAAGGACCATAGACACCCATTCCTGGCTGCCCCTCATGTCCTTAAGTAGCATTAGCAGTAATATAAGTAGCAGCAGTACAGTAATGTCATCTTCCTACTGACATACTAATATTCGGACTTCTAAAATCCACCTGAGCAGATGAAAATTAAGCAATTCACAGACAATACCAAACTATGGTATTTTAATAAGAATTGTTATTTGTCATCAGGCCATCCTTGTGGTTGTAATGTACATATACTGTCACTCAACAGCCTGCAAAATTTTAATGTTTACAGCTTCAAAAGACCTGCGAATTTTTGTAGCTAGTAATCATTGATCTCCATTCTCCCTGTCTATGGAAGGTTCTAAAAATATGCAGTTCACCATATATGCTACATTACAGCTGTCTAGATCTTGCAGATTTAACTTTCTGTAAGCAGAAATGTAGTGCATGTAGATATGTAAATAATTGTTAAACTTGCCAGTATCTCAAACCCCAGAAAAAACAGCGTATCGTTTGTCTGTAATCTTAACACAGTCACAAATAAAAATGTATGTAGTTAAAAGTTCAGCGATGAGTCATGCTACTAAAACGTGTTTATGTATCAGTTCTGAATGGAGTCTACATCACCGTGAGGACGGCTAAATAAACATTTGCTTCTGAATGATAACAAATATTTGCTGGAAAACAGATTCCACTCTGCATTCAGTACTACACCATTACCACCAATAAAAAAAGGTCGGAAAATGAAAGAGTATACAAATACATACATTGATAGTAGAGGACTAAGTACACATGCTGAAGGCTTACTGAAATGCAGGATTATATTCTTGTTCACCATTTTGATAAGGCAAGGGCTTACTGGAGGGATGGAACTCCCCTTCAGATTCAGGAACTTTTGAGTTTACATTGGAATTTTATAAATTATGTCTTTTATATCCTGGTCTTGCAAACTGGTGCACAGGTAATCCTAGTGCTGTTATTTTGTTTTTCCTATGACTGAAGTTGTCAACCCAGGGGCATGAATTCTACCATCCCCTATTTAAAAATCATAAGAAAAATTCAGAGATAGTAGAAATAAAATTCTCTAACCAATGCCTCAGTTTTTGGCATCATCATTGGACTTGGAAGGGACTTCAAAAAGTCTGTCCCCACACCTCAAGGCTGTTCCACATGTTGGGTACACTTTCTGAAGCTGTCCAGTGATGCAGGCATCCCAGCCTGCTCAGCAACTCCCCTCCCACCCACCCACCCACCCCCACTCCACCCCCTGCCTCCTGACCTTACTGCTGGAAAGGTTTCCTAATGGCTAAAATGAATTCAGAGACCATTACTGCTTGTGCTGCTCTGTGGACACAGACGACAGACCATTCCCTTCTCCACAGCAGCCTTTTACATAGGTGAAGGCCGTGAGCCTATTCCTGCTCTGTGTTCTCCTCCTTAGGCTAAGGAATCCCAGTTTGTCCAGCCTTTCTGTGTAAGTTATGATTGATGCAGACATTTTTGTTAACAACTTCTAGCATCTCCCCAGTAGCCCACATCATCTTTGGATGGTTATGCTGAGAAACTGAAATCCTATTCCAGCAAAACCCCACTGGTGTTGAGGGGACTGAAGGATTGCTTCAAGGGACCGGTGTTTACACATCCCAGGATGGTGTCTGCTGCTTTCACAATGTGCTGACTTTAATTCTTCAGCTAGCCTAATCCCCAAGTCCTGCCATGAAGACTGCTAGCCAACAGGCATTGTATATCTGTGCCATTGAAGGAACATAATTTTTTTTTTCTCCAGCCTGAATCTTTGACTTGGCAAGCTCATTCTGTATCCCTTTCTTCCAACGTACTGGTGGTTCCTCTCACTTGATCCTCAGATGGCGGGTCTCCATGGCTATTGCTTCACCCATCACTCTCTGTGCTGAAGGGAAAGCAGACACTTCTGAAAACCTGGGTGTGAACTAAAAGTCATTCTTTTGGTAAGCTAATACCAGTCTTCTGTTCCTTGCACAGACCCACCTTTTCTGCAGCCTGCTGTCCTTACCATCCAGGAAGCCAACTGCTTTGCTTGCAGAATGGTCTGCAGTACTGAATCCTTCCTAGTCTGTCTCTGCTGCTTGACTGAGCCACCTAACCTCACCCACAGGATTATCCAAGCCTATTTATTTTTTAAGGAAGTGCTGACTTTGCCCAAAGATCTTTCAACCTCCAAGATTCAGCGCTGAGTTCTGAAAGACATCTTCTCATTCCTCTGTGCCTGAACTCAGAATTGTGATTAGAGCTTCCTCCAGCAGATGAAGATGACAGGAAAGACACAGAGGTGAGTTATTCCAGAGTCTACCTCTTGGAGTTGAGATTTACTATTCTGTTATTTGCAAAAGCTGCAAAAAGCAGCGGGGAACCTGAAGTGGGTCAGTTGGAGAGGCAAATAAGTAGTTATTGAACAGTGTGGTCTCTGCAAGTCATTAGACAGTGACCATAGTGGCCCTTCATCTAAAGTTATTTGTTACCTGCATCTGGATTTTGCTTTGCTCTCCCTGTTGATCTTCATTGTACCTTGCATGTACATTTTGTACTGAATCATTAACAAAATTGTGAGGAACAGGATGGGCAGAGTAACTCTTCCGACATATAGGCAGAGTTGGCTGACTGTCTCAGAGAAGCTTTAGGGAAGGGAAAGTATTTGTTTCTCCAGGTGAGCTATCGACTGCCTCTTGTGTGTATTGAACATACATGAGATCTCATACAGAAAAAAACTCCTCTTCTATGCATAGGGGCTTTCACGCTTTAAACACCTGGTCATCACCATGGTTGGCCCCTTGTCCCTGCCTTGCGCCAAGCACTGAACAAATCTTCCCACTTTTAGCAATCCAACATATTTCAACAATTGACAAATGAAACAAATATGTTTCTGGGCTAGTCAGAAGCTATGTCTCACAGCAGAAGCACTCGTCGTAGGCAGTTGCTTCCCAATAACAAAATGCTGACTTGGGGTTTTTGGACCCTGTCTTAGGGAACATGTAATTTTTATCATCCCATTGCAGAGGAACACACCTGCCAGGCTGTGTGGGCTGAGGCGGAGGGAGGGAAGGCACACAGCAGTGGCCACAGGGGCTGACCACATTCCGACTCCTCCCCACAATGACTCTGCAACCAAAGACCATCCTGACAGAGATCTTCAGGGACAAGCATGGAAGACAATCAACAGGAATAAGAAAGTATCAATATCTTCATTTTCTAGATGAGGAGCTGGCTCACAGGCATATAGGTATCTATTCCAAAGCCACGACTTAACTATTTTCTGCTTACTAGCCCAGTGCTCTGACCACAAAATCACTGTGGGTGTGAAAGTTCCCATAATAGTGAAGCAGCAGAGAAACAGAGTCAAACTCTTAACTTGTCTTTTAAAAAGAAGCACTGGGAATTGGAGAGCTACTTTTGCAGTAAAAGATGTCAAACCATCTGGTCACTTACAGTGGTGCACACATTTTTTAACACACACTACCCATTCTTCATATGCCCATTCCTCTTCACACCTGCTTCAGTGACAGCTGTCATTTTACAAGATCACCCCCATAAAAAGGCTAAGGGGTACCATGACAAGGCTGATGCAGAAATCAATACTGATGGCATGACAAATCTCTTCAATATCTGAATGTGTAACCAGATGCCAGAAATCCCATTCTCTACCATCATAGATGAAACAATTCTGTAGTTCATCTAAAAAAAGTATTTCATGTTGCATGCTTTTCAGGTGTAACATGATCACAACCACTTGGATAATTTTATAGAGCAGGGATGAAAAATGACCATGGGCTTCCTCATGTCAGAGAACAACAGGGCACGCTGGACCTGTATGAAGATCACCAAACTGCTGCAGAATGCTGGCTGTGTGCTCACATTTGCCAGGTATGTTTAAGAGTCTTTTCTCTGTATTTTCATGTTCTGTGCGCTAAATGATCATTTGGAAGATGCTGAACATAAACAGCAAACTATACTAAGGGTATCTAGTCCATTTTGTGCACAATTTAAAAGCACAGAAAACCATGCAAAAGCAATTACCTTTTATTACACAGCCCCCACCTTGCTGTCTGATCAAGAACCTACTTGAAGGGATGCTGGTCCATCAAGACACTATAGGGCCTTTGCAGGGAATGGGCTACATCCCATTCTGGGATGGACAGCCAAGTGAAAGAATGCTTGTGTGCTGGTTTCATCTGAGATAGAGTTAATTTTCTTAGTGGCTGGTGTGAGAATAATGTTGATAACATACTGATGCTTTTAGTTGTTCCTAAGTAAGGTTTATACTAAGTCAAGGACTTTTCAGCTTCTCAGGCCCTGCCAGCAAGACAGCTGGGGGAGGGGCATAAGGAATTGGGAGGGTACACAGCCAGGACAGCTGACCCAAACCAGCTAAAGGGATGTTCCATACCATAGAATGTATATGGGTATATAAAGCACAGGGGAAGAAGAAGGAAGGGAGGACATTCGGAACAATGCTGTTTGTCTTCCCAAGTCCCTGCTATGTGTGACGGAGCCTGGCTGTCCTGGGGATGGCTGAACTTGCCTGCTGATGGGGAATGGGGAATGAATTCCTTGGTTTTGCTTTGCTTGCATGCACAGGCTTTGCTTTACCTATTGAATTGCCTTTATCCCAAACTATGAGTTTTCTTACTTCTACCTTTCCAGTTCTCTCCCTCATCCCACTGTGGGGGGAGTGAGTGAGTGGCTCTGTGTGCTGCTTAGTTGCCAGCTGGGGTTAAACCATGACAGCTTGGAAAAGGAGAAGAAAAAAACCTAAGTGATCTGGAGACTGTAGGGAATTTTGAATACCCTAATTTCTGCATGAACAGATTTCCATATATCTACAGAATCTTTCCCCTCCACCAACAGCCAAAAACACATGGAGAAGGCAGATATCCATGTGAGAAGAAATTCATATGAATACACCTATTTTGAAACACCTTAGGGTTCCAGCATCTGCAATGGTAGAGAATTTACCCATTGCCATAGATGAGGAACCCGGCTCAGCCATGTGCACAACCCATACTGGAGGTACCCACGCATGGAAGGCATGCTGAGTCTTCTATCTGACAGCCAGCAGTCCTTCCTAACTGTGAGTACATTATTTGCAAGCTTCCCCTTATTTTTTCCTATTAAGGAAAAGTTTTAGAGTGGGAATTACAGTGCAACTGCCTGGGCAGGAAGGGAAGCAATATAGAGCTGGAAACAGGAGTCTCTCTATCCAGACAGGTGAATCCAGGAAAGATGTTCCCAGCCTTGGAGCAGAGTGGAATCTCAGGCAAGATCAGGAGCAATGTGATTTAATGTACTTTGCTGCCAAAGCCTCCTTTCCCTTTCTGCTCTGAGAAGCCTCTCCTTCCCTTCTGTGTTGGGTACTGTGAGTACTTACACACTACGAACACTGAGTTTCCTCTGAGCTGATTGAGGCTTTGCCAAATTGGGTTTTGTTCCCTTTTGGCTAGTTTTCTGTTAGCTTTACAGCAAAGGTGTCACATCTTTTCTTTAGCTGGGCGTGTTACATTTGACTGCATTAAGGTATATCTGATGGCACTAACATACAGTAAGATTCAAAGTCATGCAACATGTTCCAGCACAGACAGCATTATGAATTTACGTATAGCATTGTTTAGATCTTGTATCGAATATCCTCTGGCATCAGATCTGAAATGAATCATATATGACAACCAAAGAAACACTCTATCTGTCTGAATAACAAAAAATAAAGAGAGAAAGAGCTTTGCTGTATCACTAGCTCTAATCTGGACAAATGGCAAGTATCCCAGCGATCAGCAGACAGGCAACCCCATCGCTGCAAGTCCTGTGCTGCTCCCACAGACCCCTCTGTCCACCCACACCTCCCTTCCCTCTCTCCTGCCTGGACCCTCTTTCTGCCATGAAGGGCTTTCCAGCCATCCTGGCACTGGAGCTCCTCTCCACCTTGTTGCAGCTGAACAATAGCCTTGTCCATCACCTTCCCCTGGTTTGGATGGTGACCTCTCTGGGGCATGTCCAAGGCTCCCTGGCTGTCCTTCAGCAGGCTGTAGGCAGGTCTCTCAACTTAAGTGAACCCACTGTCAGGATTTGCTGAGAGGAGGTCTAAAGGTACAAGAGGCAATGGGTTTCCAGCCCTTTGGAGCTAGGAGCAATGCAGGGCACTGCGAGATCAAGAAGTAATCACTAAGCAGGAGTCCTTCAAGAAGATGGCCAGATTGGGTCAAGATCTGGAAGCAGCTTGAGGACACAAAAAGCCACCTGTCCCTTTCACTAAGACCCACCACCACAGTATCTTCTTGAGTAGGAGAGGCTGCTCCCTTGCCCTTAGCACCCCAGGCATCCTCAGCTACTGTCTTCCATGGCCCGGCGTGGTCATAACAACTTACACCATCTATAAGTCTGTCTTGAGACTTATACCTGTGGTTCTCAGGGTAAGTGGAGTTTTCCAATGAGCAGTTCTGCTTACACAACTAACTCCCAACTGGTTTCCCAGTCCATGCCCTAAAATCCACTTCTTTCACTGAATTTCCATTTTCCATCTACCAGTGCACTCTATAAGGTGCTCTATGTCATGGTACCTGGAACCAGACAGCTCTACCACACCATCTAATGCTGGAAAACTTTAAAAACTCTCATCCTGTCTCCTCACACCAATGAAATGAGGACATGGGACATGAGGGACTGGATTTGTGTTGAACCTCACAGCTCTTCCACCTCTTACCTGATGTCGTCCAACCCCACACCACACTGGTCAGAGCTGAAGGGGAGGATATCCTTGTGAACCCTTCTTCTGCTCTGTCATGGTCCTCTTACATCACCTTGACCATGTTATAAATAGGCATTTAGGCAGTTAAATCCCAATAGAAAAAGGGGAATTGAATCATTGAATAGAATTGAAGCACTTGACGTGTTTTCAAAGGTGTTAATATCTGACTCTCTGACTGTCAGTGGATGGTGAGGAAAAAAAAACCCAACATGTGAAGGTCTTGAACACCCTGGCTAGAAGCCCCTTATGAACACGTGAAGGTGCATTTCAGGGTGCTGCCTGAGTACAGGCACAAGTGAGCAGGATTTACCTGCCATACCTCCAGGCACCCGAAGGTCGAGGCTCTGCTGTGGACTGGTTTCTCTGGTCTCCTCTGAGGGTGAAGGAGAAGAGCAGAATCCCGAGGAAGTTGTGAGGTCTCACCAGGGTGGACAGGATGTCTCTACCTCCCTCTTAATCAGTGAGGCTCCAGGGATGGCACTGCTTAGGCACAGACAATAATTTTGGTGAATCCAAACCCCTCTAAGTGTCTATAAGTGGGTAAAATCATACCCTCCCCCATTAAAACTTTTCCAACTTTGGAAGGAGACCAGGGTTTTACTTCACTGAGCTGCTGTGCACCTGTATGTACATTTTACATAATGCCATTAGCCCCCTGAACTCACTCCAGACCTTCCCAATGGGAGTCTCTGGTGTGGAAGGTGACATATAAACGTAAAACATCATTGTTGGCCTGTCTGTAACGATACAACGGAGCATTAAAATTTTGTGTTAAAGTTTCTGAACATGATTTTAGACAGCATGTTAAAGGAGCTGTGTCATTGCTTTGATAGCTCTGACTGTGAATTGCTCGGATCTGCTCAAGCATGCAACCCCTTCGTGAGCCACTGTTTTTGACAGTGTCACAAACCACCACTTTCATATCACAGCTTCTTCAGCTAGACCTCTCACCAGTGGTTGCGTTTCCCATGGAGGAGAACCAGGTGCCTGATGTTTGCTGAGACCACGTGGGTTTCTGTTCCTCTGATTCTCCTAGGTGGGTCCCAGGCTGTGCTTCTTAATGTGGGGACTGTTCTGATCGCCCTCAGATGGCTGCTGATCTCTCCATCCCATTAAACTGGTCAACTTCAGGACCAACTTAAGCCAGCTGAGCATTTGAGTGTTTATCAGCATTCAGCTCTGGCTGAGCTGAGATCATTTCTCCCTCCACCTTCGCAGAGGGCTGTGAGGGAGAAGGCCAAAAGGAGAGATGCATGCACAGCCAGAGATTTCTGGCAGCTGCTTTTAGTGCACACTAACTGAGTGCTTTACCCCCTTGCTAACTCCAAGCACCTTGGACCTCCGTGGTCCCCAAAGAGGCTTCTCCTTGTTTTCAGGGTCTGTTTGGAGATGCTCTGCACACTGAGGATCAGCAGCCATGTGGGCCTGCTGAGGGAGGAATTACAGACATTGGTCAGGCTGTGCCAGCACCTCAACTGAGCCCGTCTGGGCATCGCTGAGGGCAGCGCTGTGTCTCAGAGAGCTGGATAAACCAGAAAGTTTGGAGAGCCCCAACAGCAGGTAAAAGAAAGCCCTGTTAAATCATTGCTTTTCAAAGAACCTACCCTGGAGCTAGCTAACTGATCCTGTTAGATCTTTCCTAAGTCAGATAAGAAAAATAACCTGGCAGTAGTCATCAAAGGCATAACAATGCATAAAAAGTCCATTGTGTGGAGACCCTGGAATCAAAGGTAGAGGGTTTGCAGACAGGACTGGTGGGACCCATGTGCACCAGCCCCATGGAAATTTCCACTCCCTTACTGGTTGTAGGAAGCATGTTTGCCCCACTGCCTTTGAGAGCTGCTCTTCCCGTTGATAGCAATTGCCTCCTGCCTTCCCTGTCTCACATGGTGACTCATTTCCAGGGAGACGGGGATGAAGAAAGGAAAGGAATGGCAGTTAAGGGAATAATCAATCCTTTATTATTATTTCAACTTAGTGGGAAACAAGTGAAGGCTGTATAAAGGTAAAGACAAGGGTCTCGCCTTATCCTGATACCCCTTCCCCAAGCTCCTGCTCTTGGCCTTGTTGGAGACAGATGACTGATCTGGGTAGAGAGGTGATCTGAGCCAGACTGGCTGCTCTTATGTTCCTCCTTTTCCTGTTGATAAGAAAAATACTGAACAACTAGATGGTGCTTTAAAATGCTATCGGGCCACCACACTACCCTTTGAGGCGGATAAAAGAGGTAAGTATCACTGTCCCCATTTACAGTCTGGGAAGATGAGACAAAGATGTTCTCTGGGATGCTTTATCCCTTAAACAGTTTGAAGCAGTGTGGCTTTCAGCTGCGGGCATGTGTCTAAGCAATGTCTAAGTCACAAATGGCCAAGGAAGATTGGGGGTCTCTCATTGAAGGCCTACATATAAGACATGCAAGAAAAAACAGGACATAGCAGCAGAAATTGGAGTTGTGCAAACACAAGGTATTGCCACAGGATCCACCTCGTGTCTTGCCAAAATGCCCATAAGCCAGAGATCTTGTCTTATGTTGCCATATGTCACACAGCATACATAAATCAGTTTGGTTTTGGCTGCCTGCTGTTCCTCTTATTATAATCTCTTGTGTATCTTTCCATGTATAATTAAGAGTCAAGCACTTGGAAGAGAGGGAAAGTCATTAAATGACCTGCTGGCATTTCCTTTAAACAGCAGCTACGTTTGCCACTTGAGATATTGGAGAAAGCCTGGAAAAAGGAGAAATACAAATAAAGTGGAGAAGCTACACCTCCAGGTTAAAATCCAAAGATAAGCAAGCAGTTACCTTTTGACTCCATTCCCTACCTGTTTGGAACTCAACTCCAACAAGAAAACCCAAACCAAACATGGCACGAAAAACCACCATCAGTGAGGATGACAACAGGGATGCCCAATAGGAACAGGTTACAGATAATTGTTCATCCTGTCTTCCCCTCTGAGATGTTGCTGCTGCCTCAGCTGCCAAGCAATCATGATGACCATGCAACTCCATTCCTGCTTTGCAGTTGTGCTAGGCCGTCATGGACACAACCTGTGTAGGGTCACTGGGAATTCTGGGCCAGGCTGTGAGGGGTCCCTGGTGTTCCTCAATGGTGTGGAATGCACACTGGGATGAATAGTGCAGGGTATGCATGTCAAACCTATAAAAAGAAATGCTATTAGTAGCTCCTATAGAATTTAGCTGGGGGTTGTACACAAAACAGAGTTGCTATATCTTTGCTATTACAGGGTTTGAGTCCTCACCTCAGTTCCATTCTGAAAGGGAAAAAGCTTGAGGAAAGGCAGCTCACAGTGCTGATGTCCCAGATGTTGAAGGAGGTAAATGTGATGGGTAGTGCCTGAGGAGCTTTCCTGCTGCTGGCCTTGGCTGGTTGGCATTTCAGCGCTTTTCCAAGGAAAAGGAATAGCCAAATCAGTTGTGAATAGATAGCCAGGACTCATCTTGTCTAATTGCATATGTCTGTATGGTACATGTCTACTTCTGAGCTGTCCACCCCACCTTTATACCTCCATAGTCAACAAAACAAAGTAGGGCATGTTTCATCAGTCAGATGCAGATGTTGAATTAAAGAGCGATGGAGTCAGGCTCTGAGAAATCCGGTTTCTCTCCCTTGATGAGAAGAGAAGCCTGGGGGCTGGCTCAGGTAGAGGAGTGGGCTGGGCAGACATCTACCTCTGATCAGATGAGCCTCACGTATTTGGCCTTTGAGCACACTGCACCTCCGTAGGTACTCCAACAGCAGAAATACTCTTCAGAAAAAAATGAGCTTCCAGGTGTAGCAGAGGACTGCTCAAGATGTCTTGCTAGCAATGTTGCAATAGTGTCCGAGCCAGCCTATGCAGCACCGGCACAATCTCACCGTGCCTGGAGCTGGTGAAGTCCAACCTGCAGGAGAGACTGGAGGGAAAGAAGCTGCAGTGGCTGCTGAGGACCAGCAGGGCCATTGGCCGTAGCATCCGCTACCAGCCAGAGGAGAGGTTTGCTTCTAAATGACAGATCCTGAAAACAGAAACCTTTCTTCAGACAGGGTTTATTTTTACATTTTTCCACGATTGTTTCTAAGCCCCATTTCAAGCTGGTTTGGTCCTACCTCACCATTTTTTCCCCTCAAAATTGTTATGAGTAATTATCAATTTAAAAAGCATTTTATATTCTTTTCCTAAGAAAACAAAATCAAAATCAAACATTTTGGCTTGAATTACTATTTAGAGCATTAAAACACAAAGATTTTGAAAAATAGATTGAAAATATTTCCACATGTTGACACTTTCAATTTATGTACATTCTGCAGGGTGTTGTTTCCAGGAAAAATATGGTATTTTTGCTTTTAATTCCAGTTTTAGAAATAAATATTGAAATACGAGAATTTCCTGCTTGCGGGATTTCTGAAGAGGTGCATTCATGACTGAATCGACTGTGGTGCAGAAAGCCATGATCGGATTTTGTACTGACCCTCACAAATACTATTGAAAGATCTAGTGTATTTATACACAATTATAACTAAATACTGGCTATTCTCCATCATTTATAACATGGCTTTCATTGTGGCATCAGAAAAGCTCACAGCATTTGTTAAACTAAGGTGTTCTCACTCTCTATTCCTTTTAAACATTTGAAGCTATTTTAAACTCCTGAGGGAAGAGATTTAAATTATGAACAGAAAAAAGAATTATTTTTGAAAGAAAACAATTCTTCTGATGACTGTTGTTTGTATTAATCAAGAATAGTTTCTTACCTGAGTTTATGTTTACCAAACTCACTTTCTCTTGTTCCATGCTAATGATGAGGATTGTTAGATTATGCATTTGGAGGTTTTGTTTCATTGTTTGTTTCCAAACAAGGGTAAAGTAACTTTTAAAATATTTGATAATGGAAAATAACCTACTCACTGCCTTACCTGGAGTTGCTGACGCCTCTTTGCAACGTGCCTTACTTTCTTATTCATTTTCAATTGACACAGCCTGGAGATTAGCTTACAACCCAACCAAAGACTATGACCTAGTCAAAGCATTCAGCCAATGCTTTTTATAGCATTTCACCTTTAAAGACTCTAAAGCCTAGCCTGAAGATATCAAAATATGAGAGTTTTAGAGGTTTATTGTGATGTCTAACTACTTTTGCTCCGTACTCAGTGTGGAACTATATTAACATTATTTTAAATGAGCATACGTGCAAAAATCTTTCTGGAAGTGTCTTAAATACTTACAAGAGGAACTTTTTTTTTGCCACCATGATATGCAATGACTAAGGGAAAACTTCAACCTTGAAAAGAGTCAGGTGGAGATTTTCCTTAATGTGGTTTTACGCTATGGGATACTTAGCAGGACATTTCTAGATCTCCCCTCAGGAGCATTAATTAGAACAAATGCAATTAGTCTATAGCATCCTTATTAAGGCAGAATTCTTACATTAATCAGTAGGTTTGCTGAAAGTGTTGTTCCAGGTCTTTCCATAAAACAATACTGACTTGGCACAGGAGCCCAAAAGTATTTAGAGGACAGAGCCAGCAAAATCTGTTGAACAACAGGAAGCATGAACAGAAACTTTGAAGTTTTAGCATCACCTTGATCTTGTGGTGGATCTTACCCACCTTGTGCAATGCTTGACTTTAGTTGACTTCAGGGGAGTTTGTCATAGGGCTTGTCTGCTCATGGAGAGCTCATCTGTGTTAGCTAATGGTGTGCACTGAAAATTCCTACACAGGTGGGACTGTGACCTTCTAAGAGCTCCAAAAAGAAGGATTTCTGGCCAGATATCAAGGTTTTGTGTGCAGAAGTTGAGTGTTCATCTCTCCGCTGGCGCAATTCCTGGGGTGCTACAGGAAAATTCTGGGTGAATGCTCCTGGTGTCGCCCTTTGAGCTTGCACTGTGAGCTGGCCAGGGTTCACCACAGGCTGGGAAGGGAGGTCACACTTGCTGTAACTCCATTTCCCTTAGTGTTGACACCCAAATCAGAGAATAAAGAACAGATACTGTGACTGTAGGGAAGTATGATGGCACATTGCTCTGTCCTGTATTCCCTCACAGAGCAGCAGATGCAAGATTGCCCTCAGCCTCATGAATCTGATGAGGACTCATGATGACACAGCTCTGTGTATCACAGCATCACCTGGGGTGGGAGGCACCACAGGACATTTCTGTTCCAACCTCCTGCTCCAACCAGGCTCAATACTGAATTCAGACCATTGTATCCAGTTGTAGTATAACCAACTGGGCTGCAAGAAAATGGGATAGGTACCCTGCAGTTAGGATCCAATTTGACCTTCTCTGAGAGCACATCTTTTCTTCTTCCTGCCTTCCCAGCAGCTACATTTTTTATTAAGGAGATGGCCTGGCTCCAGCAGTGTGTTCCATGTGATAGGCACTTATCCTGAGGGTGCCCAGATCACCCTGAACAGAACGTTTTGGGACTGGGGTCTGAGCTTGCCCTGCTTTCCTGCCCTTCCAGCACAGATAGCTTCTCTCTGCAACTTCCCTTGGAGATCAGCAAAGAGCAGGAGGAAATACATCAGTTTAATGTTTTCATCCAGCTTAGAAAAGCCAACACATGAAAAAAAGTTAGATGGAAAAGACTGGTTTTCTTCCCAGGGTACTGTTCTTGGGATCCACTTGAGGGAATGAGTAAAGCAAATTGGTGTGTGTGTCAGTCTTGCAGTGGAGAACCCTATTCCCCCAAAAGGGTTAACGCAACCTCTCTTTTCCCCCAATAGCTTCATGGCCCTAACAGCTTTCATTGTGAAATGGGTGCAGGTGTGGGCTATGCTTTGTTGATCACAATCCCTTTTGCAGAGGAAGCTTTGAATATGTTTGACATAATCAGCTCACAGCCTTTGCCCGCACTCTTTCATAAACAGGCCATTTTCACATCCTTTTCATGGGATCCGACAAGCGGAAAAATAATTAATGTTACCTCAGCCTAACAGTGACCCAGCTTTGATTCAAAAAGACGGCATGTTGCATAAACTAACCATTTAATTGAGTGATAGAAAAAGCCCACATGTATCAATTCTGCCTCCATGTATTATGATTACTGGGGCTTTGCGAGGATTGTGCTCCCTTGGTCATAAAGCAGAGCTTAAATTCAAGCCCATAAAGTGGTTTCAGAAAGACTGATTGAGCATGAGCTGGGGATTATCCGTGCTTATGGTGGCAAGACATGGGAGCAGGGGAATATGTGGGTACCCAGCCATCATGGCGCATGTTCAGGTTATGTCACATGTCCTTGTGTGAATTGACAGTGGCCAGACGCTATCCAACCACAGGACACTTTGGATGCCAATGGCACTACACCGCCACCTTGCCATGACCTCAGGGCCAAAGCTAACCAGTATATACCACTTTTAGGACTATGCCTAATATGAATAGGAAAGAGTCACCCTTGAGGTAACCCACTGAAAAGAAATGTCCAAGCTGAATCTTAGTTAAATTCAGATAGGGTCTTGAGGTAGCAGTGGCTTCTCTGAAAGGCAGGCCCTGCTTGACAAACCTGACCTCCTTCTATGACAAGATGACCTGCTTAGTGGATGAGGAAAAGGCTGTGGATGGTGTCTACCTAGACTTTAGTAAAAACTTTGACACTGTTTCCCACAGCATCTCCTGGAGAAACTGGCTGCTCATGGCTTGGGTGAGTGTGCTCTGTGCTGGGTAAAAAACTGGCTGGCTGGCCAGGCTAGGCAGTGTCAGGTTTACAGCTGGACTCGATGATTTTAAGGGTCTTTTCCAACCTAAATTATTCAATGAGTCTATGTCCCCTCTACTTGGGACCTCAGGTCCTCACCGCCTTGACAAGAGAGACTTCAGTCTCTCACAGAAAGAAACAGGGCATGCTCCCACTCACTGACATCCCCTTCCTCTTTTCGCCTCCAGAAGGCTTTGGACAGAAGCTGCATCAGACATACAGTTCTGCACATGCTGAACTGACAGAAACACAGCACCTGTGTCAGGCTTGGTGGATATTCAGCAAGGCTAAAGGAAGCTTTTGAGGTGCCTGGGTCTCAAGACAAGCACTCATGCAGTACTGGCTGCATTTCTAGGAAGCAGGATCCACAGTGGAGCGCTCCAGCACAGTGTACAGGGGCCCCTCCTGAACAGGAGGAACCTTGGGGGAGAGGAGAGATGCTGGCCCCAGCATAGTGTTTCCAGCCCCATTGTTTACGCTTGCAAGGGGCAAGCTGGTAGCCAGAGACAGGAGCCACAGGATCTTTTCCACTTGCACCAGGAATGCGATTTGCATTTCTCTGGGTCATCAGGGTTTGCAGGGCTCCATCCTGCCCCAGCAGAAGGAATCAAAGAGGAGTAGGGGGGCGTGGAGTTCAGTCTTTGACCAAGGGCTCATAGCTTTGCTTTTCAGGACAACCTGGAGTCAGACCACCTGGCCCAGAAAACCTTGCACCTCTCTACATGAGTAAGGGACATCCACCGACAGTCCCCACTGTCATTTCAGTTGTGTTTTTGGGGGTGTCTGCCCGCTTTGTCAAGAAGTCCCTGGGGACTCCCTCCTGCCATGCCCAGGACCCGCTGAGCTGGGCGGTGGGGCTGGAGGCTGGAACTCGCTGGGTGGATGATGCTGTTCCAGTGGCTGTGATATCACAAAGGATGTGTCACAATGGAAGCAGTATCCGAGGGCATCACCAGGCAGCCCCCCTACAGTTTGACTCCAGCAATCTGTGAGTGCAACATGCCAGGGGGGAGGCTGGGCTGGCAGCGGGCCACGCCAGGGGGTCTCTAACCCAGAGTGAGAGGTGAGACCCTCAGGGCAGGGCATGGTACCACCCTCCGCAGTCCTGGTGGTGGTAGGTGCCTAGAGCAGCTTTGGGGACATGCCGGGTGCCAGTGGCTCCATGGGCTGCTGTTGTATGACAGGGATGGGGGCTCGGGAGACTCTACTCGGGTGTCCCTTGTCTCTTCATGGGGCACAGCCCAGCCAGAGGCTGGCCATCAAGGTGGCTTGGGCAGGGTGGAACCCATGCTGTCTTCAGCCAGGGGCTGTAGCCCCTTCAGTGCCCAAATGCTTTCCCAGGACAGCCCACAGCTCCTGTCCATGCAGTGCTCACAAGCCTTGCCCTTGCTCCTTCCCACCTCTCTCACCTCCTTCTCTGGCCCCCAGCTCCATGTGGCTCCTGTCCCACTCCCCTAGCCCCGCGGTCTTTCCCACCCAGCCCTGCCCAGCCCCCTTTTCTCCCACCTCTTCCAGGCTATGTCTAAAGCAGTTGCTCTCATCCTGGCCTTGATGGGCATCCATTATGGATCGAATTATCATCAGGACATAGATGAGGCTATGGGTGAGAGGATGAAGCAGCGTGAGGAGTATCAACATCAGAAGATGACTCAGCTGCTGGAGGAGGTGGAACAGAGCAGGGATGCAGAGGAAGCCACACTCCTTTCTGCACTACAACAGTGGCCTTTTTGGACTGCTGTCCTAGAAATCCTGGTCCTGTTTTGTGTTGCCAGATGGATGGCCATGGAAATGAAGCTTAGCTATGAAAGGTACTGTCAGGAGGATGAGGAGGAGGAGGAGGAGGAGGACGACAACCTCAGTGACACATACAATGGTGGTGAGTCTTTGGTTGCATCCACCCCATCACCTGTTCAGCACCTTCCCAATAAGTACAAGGCTGAAGGACCTGGTGATTGACCTCCTTGGTACCTGCCAAGAGCTTTGCAAGGAGTTTTTGATGCTGCAGATGCACCCAGCCATTGAGGAGAACAGCACGTATGCAACCTATGTTACCCATGAGAACAATGTTGTCTACCACCTGCTTGTGATCCTGCAGCCACCCCCGGGCACTTTTTCGGTGTGGAGCTGAACACCACTGAGGAGCTGCTAGCAGAGTGCTCCAGAATCCATGTGGGGCTGGAGTGCATATGCTTGAAGAAGCAGCTGCTGGGGGACACATGTTTTCTCCACCATCCTGACAACAAGCTGCTGATGGATCAGAGATCCAAACTCCTATGCAGCCTCTGTGCATACTCCTACTTAGATGTGGAGAAAGTCGCAGTCTGGTTCCAACTGTTGGTGGTATTGGCCTGGCTGCGTTTGTGCCAGTCACAACACTGCCAGCTAACTGTGCTGCCCTCCTTCCAAACCTGCAGGTTCCAGCTGACAGACATCTCCAATGTCAGCATCTGCACTGAGTTGATTTTTGCAATGCAGCAAGGCAGATCTACCTAAGACATGAGTATCCAGAGCCCAGCTTTATCAGCAGGACACCAGGAAAATTTATTTGGGACCTTTACAGAATGCAAAAATGACAATAAATTACCTTGTTTTAACTCTGTCTACAAGTGTCTGTGCAACACTTTGTTGGGGCGTGTGGGCAGGTAGCAGGTTGTTACCGCTCAGATGCTGAAGAAGCAGGGTGGCATTTTGAGGCCATTAAGTAGCACCAAAACAGAATGCTTCCCTTGATCACTTTTTCCTTTCTTTTCCAGTTTTCTACTCTGCTTCCATTTCAAGTGGAAGATGCCTCTGTTTGTATATGCTGGATGGGAGGGAACAAGGGCAAGGGAGACACCTTTCTCAGTAGTGACCACTGACAGGACAAGAATTAATGGGCACAAATGTAAAAACATGACATTTTGTCTGAACACAAGCAAGCACGTCCTGACTCTGAGGGTGCTCAAACTTGGTGAATGATGTTAAATGCAGTTGGTGCCTGGTCACAAGCAGTGTTTGGGCCCCTTGTATTGGGGCCAGTCCTGTTTAATACCTTTATCGGAGATCTTGATGAGGGGATCAAGTGCACCTCCAGTAAGCTGGCAGATGACAACAAGATGTGGGGATAGCGTTAATCTACTTGAGGACAGGAAGGCTCTGCAGGGGGATCTGGACAGGTTGGATCAATGGGCTGAGGCCGGTGGTGTGAGGTTCAACCAACCTCAATGCCAGGTCCTGCACTTGGATCGCAACAACCCCATGCAATGCTACAGGCTGTGGAAGAGTGGCTGGGAAGCTGCCTGGAGGGAAAGGACTTGGGGGTGCTGGTCAACAGCTGGCTAAACATGACCAGGTGGCCAAGAAGGCCAACAGCATCCAGGATTGTATCAGAAACGATGTGGCCAGCAGGACCAGGGCAGTGATTCCCCCCCTGCACTCAGCACTGGTGAGGCCACACCTTGAATACTGTGTTCAGTTTTGGGCCCCCTCGCTACAAGAAAGACATTGAGGTGCTGGAGCCTGTCCAGAGACAGGCAACAGGGCTGGTGAAGGGTCTGGAGCACAAGTCTAATGAGGAGCAGCTGAGGGAACTGAGGGTGTTCAGTCTGGAGAAAAAAAAGCCTAGGGGGGACCTGATTGTTCTCTATAACCACCTGAAAAGATGTTGTAGCCAGGTGGGTGTTGGTCTCTTCTAACTAGGTAATTAATACTAGGACAAGAGGAAACAGCCTCAAGTTGTTCTAGGGGAAGTTTAGATTGGATATTAGGAAAAATATCTTCACCAAAAGGGTTGTCAAACATTGGAATAGGCTAATCAGGGAATGGTGGAGTCACCATCTCAGGAGGTATTTAAAAGATATGCAGATGTGGTGCTTAGGGACACGGTGTAGTGGTGGACTTGGCAGTCCTGGGTTAACAGTTGGACTTGATGACGTTAAAGGTCTTTTCCAACCTAAACAATTCTATGATTCTAATAAACCACCTTCTCTTGTGGTTGCAGAAAGTCAGCCATTTTAGTAGAAAGCAAACAAAACCAGGAGCCTCTGCTACTAACCCCTGTGAGTGACCATGAGTGCAGCGTGGAGGTGTCATGCACTGGTGAGGCAGTGTCCCCTGAGGAGCAGTTCAACACAAGCTCATCACTGGCTCACTCAAAGACAGTGCTGGTGGAGCCACTCATATTCTCCTGGGCAAGGAGGCTCTGCAGACCACCATGCAATCCCTTCCTCACCATATCATGCTATAGGAGCAAAGAAAACATCTTGAAATGGCTCTGGTTCCTCTTCTCAGGCCAACCATAGGTGCAAAGCATATGTTCTTGTGTTGTTAAATGGACGGTCTTTCATTAAAGCAGCAATGCAAGTGGGTAAAACCAAGTAGGTTGGTATTTCACCAACTCTTATAACGTGGGGGCAGAGGAGTGCTTGTCAAAAATTCAAAGGGAACACGTTTGAAGCCAAGGGAAGGAAAAGTCCACACAGACACAGCTAGGCTATCAGACCCTGCTCTATTAGACGTCACTCTTGTCCAGAACTTAGAGGATTTTAAAGGGGTATTGGCTATTTCCATTCTCACAAGAATACACCAAATTAAAATAGGCTGGGGACAGGGAGGAAGACTGAAATAGTCCTTCTCGTAAAGGAGCAGATAATAAACAGGAGCTGGACCTTAGTCTGATCCTAGCAAGACAACAACTATGTTCCTAACCCATCTTACCTGTGGGGGTCTCAGGATGCTCAGGGTCCTTCCTCTGGCTATTTGGCATCTGTACAACCTTGCTGGGTTAGCAGCCACCTATGCTAGGGCTGAGGTCCAAAGTTCTGGGACTTGCAAGCACAGCATCGCTGGCCAAGCTCGAGTGAGCTCATCCTGGCACCAATTGTGCTTTGAAGGTGTGCTGAGACATTTATCTTTCTTAGATCCAGTTCCAGGAGGGTATTCACCCTGCAGCATGCAGTCAGCATGAAGCCTTGGGGTTGTCTGGAGAGCTTCCAGGAAAGGGCCAGGTGAATGGCAGGGCAGCACCTCTTGCTGCAGCTGGCCAAAGATCATCCCTTCAGATGGGAAGACATCCAGGCTCCATACCATGTTTCAGATGGAATGTACCTTCCCCTTTGACATCCAGCATTGGGCAAGCAGGGCTAATATCCTATTTGAGCAAGCAAGAGGAAAAAAATTATGCCACCTTCACAACCAGATGTTGAATGCACCACCTTACATGCCCCCCTGTCAGCAATTTCAATGCAAGCCCTTCTTGCTTACACAAGAATTTCCCCCTGTAATGTAGAAGGGGAAAAACTTGGCCTTTCCCATAGTCTGAAAAGCCCCAACACAGCAGGCCAGAAAAACACTTAACTAGATAAACAGATTGATGCTCATGAAGCACATCACTGGGGCTTTAGAAGACATACCGATTTGCTGGTATAAGGACTCCTGTGCTCACATTGCAGATTGTTTATCATTGAGATGATGCCAAGTGCCTTCATGATCAGATCAGCTAGGAGCAGGTACAGAAACCATTTTTCCTCAGAAATGTTCAGTTGTTCTCCCAGTGGTCCATTTTGTGTCTCTAGCAAATATTGCCTTTAAAATGATTATAAATACTGGAGATGGAGGAGCTGCGGAGCAATCACTGTATTTCTGATTGCATTTAGTTTCATACCCACTAATACAAACCTCTGTATGTCCTTCCTGGCCTTTGACTCTTCATACCTCCAAGTATTGGTCATGTTTCTGGCTTGTCTGTCATGCTATTCACACTGAATTACTCTCTGTGTCTCTCACTCACTCTTTTAGTTTTGTTGGCCTGCTTTGAATCTTTTCACAGCTGTCCATATCTTTTCCATGTCCAAGTATCCCAGTCCAGCCTGCTGGGGAAGAAGGGCCTGAAGAAGCAGCACTGATCTCTGGGTGTTCACCAATGGTGGTACGGCCATAGGAGCCAAGATATGGTTCTTCCACTGGCCAGCGTGCAGCCCATGAAACACCATGCAGGAGACCTCCACTGTGCATCTCATTAAGGAAAAGCTTGATGGCACTATGTTGGGGTCTGCAGTGGGTCTGCAGACAAGTTAGTTGACTTCAAAGACTTAGCCGTGTACCTTTAAGACAGCCACAAATTGCCAGGTGTGTAAACAGGGTGTGAAGAACCGGAACTTAGAACCGCAGCATACGGGCACCTACAGCAACAGCAAATAGCAAGCAAGAAGAAGAACACAAAAACCTATCAGGGTCTGACACATGTACTGTCTAAGATATATAAGTAATTTGTATAAACAATAAAGGCCATTTTTGCCATTTTGTCCAAATCCAGCCACACAGACATAGTATTTTTCAGTCCGCCTCAACCTGCATCACCACATTTGGTGACCCTGACATGCTGATGTGATCCCAGTAAAGGGTATCAAAAAGAGACCCTGAGGCTGTGCTGATCTGACCCTGGTAAGGGGTGTCAGGAGCAAATCCTGAGACTGACCAGTGGGTTGCTGGGGAGGTGGAGCTTGGTGAAGCGGAATAGCACAGCAGGTGGCTGCAAGGTAAGGTGAGCCACCAGGGACAAAATGGGGACTAAGTTATCTAAAGTAGATACCATGGTGCTATCAAAGTGGAAATTAGTATTAGAGAAGTGTGGAATTACTTTAGATGGGCTCTGGTTAAAAAATATGTTATTGTGGGCTAAAACACATGGAGTGGAAGCGTCCCCCGCAACTGCTCTTAGTGTGTCGGCCTGCGACAATTTAGGATCAACACTATCAGAAGCTCTGGAGAAAGGGGACAAAGAGGCATTGGAGCTTTTTCCTACATGGGGACTGCTTAGACATGCTGTAGGGGGCTTCAAAAATCATCAAGATGCGAGTGGGGGCTTGCAAAATCAGCAAAATGTGAGTGGGGGCTTGCAAAGTCCACAAGACACAAGTGGGATCTTGAAAAGTCAGCAAGATGCAAATGGGAGCTTGAAAAGTCAGCAGAATGTGAATGGGGGTGTATCATTCAAACCTCTCCTTTATCCCCCTCCAGAATACAGACAAGAGGATGAGGGGGTGGGGGAAGGGGAGAGTCTGTGCCCCTTACCAGACACCACTCCCCAATGCCCCGAATCCCCTAAATCTGTCCAATGGCATCAACCTATACTCAATACCGATTCCGAGGATAAGGACAAGCAGAAACCTTGGGACCGACCCCAGCCCCCTGACTCCCCCCAACATTTGTGCCAGCCCACACCCCTTCCTCCTCCAGCTGCTTCTCCCCTCCCACCCACCCCCTGTGCTTCGCCCTTGCATTTAGGATGGAAATGCTGAAAACCCAGATTTGTGTCCAGCTACGACAACGTTATCGGTCAGAGACAATGAATAAGGCGGAGGTGGTAAAAAAAACAGTTTCCAGTGGTACGGTAATGCCGCGTGACCCTCGGCGATTTTGGCGGGCTGTGAGAGATGGGCATTAAAAGAGGGAAACTGGGATTTCGTAGAACAGATAGGCGGACCACTCCTTGATCTTACTACTCCTTCCACCGCTGCGCCGCATGCATATCCTATTGTAAAGGGAGATGCGACTGCAGATAATCCTAACGTTCATACATCACTTGCTTGGAAAGTAGTGCAGGACTTGCAAAAATCTATTTCTCAGTATGGCGTGACTGTGTTCTGTCACACAGAAGAGCTGTTTATAATCTACTGTATTACAGCAGTTGAAACATATTTTGCTATTAGAAAAGAAAAAAAAAAAAAAGGAAAGAAAAAGAGGGAATAGCCCCAGAGGCACGATTAGAGAAAGCATACTATGTTTTGAACTTTTTGAAAATCTCTGCCAACCATGCAGTGACTCCCATTGTGCAGCACTTTGTGTCAATTGGTGATAAGCAGCAAAAGCACGAAGGCATCCTAGTACGCATGAAAGACCCTCGTACTGGGCATTGGTCAGGACCGCATGAATTGTTAACTTGGGGAAGAGGCTATGCTTGTGCTTCTACAGATGAAGGTCCGCAATGGACACCTGTTCACTGTGTGCGGCCTGAGCTTAATGTGCCAGACCATGGGAGCACTGCCACCACCAATCAACCCAACAACTGATGTGTGGTCTCCTTAGCACAGCAACTGAACCAGTCCTTGTTTGGTGTGACCTTCCTCGAAACTGACTTGCAGAGTGTGTTAACAGACATTATTGCGAAAAAGTGAATGTATGATCTTGACAAAAAATTTGGGGAATGAAGGATCTTACTGAAAGCCTTGATACTTGGGATAATTAGTTACCTCTGTATAATGTTAACCCACAAGAAGTTGATATTGTTTGCACTTTGAATGTTGATAGTTGTTTTTATGTAGATGCTAATGTAGTAGGAGGCTATGATGGGACCATGACACCCGCATAAATCAACACATGAACATGTTCATAAGCATAATGTGCTTAAATACAATATAACTTTGGATGAAGCATGTAATGATGTAATTGATTTATGGAACTGATGGGAATGTATTGCAGCGGTTCTTCTCTTATCTGGAGCAGCAGCAGGGAAAGCATTAAAGAGTTAAATCACCTTAGGCCGTTAAGAATGTGAGTCAAATTTGCCACTATTACATACAAAACAGAGCAACTATTGGCTTTTTGTTGTTGGCTCAAGGACATGGCTGTGAGGATTTTGATGGTATGTGCTGCATGGATTTTAGGTGCCCCATTGCAGCAACATGTTATCAAAATCTGAGAAAATGTCAGCTTTTGTGGCATAAATTCACTCAATTGGCAGTGTTGTTTGTTTGCTATTGCCTTGGTTGCCGTCATGTTTGCAAGGGCCCTGCAGCACACAGCAACACCTGGCACTAGCTGTTCAAAAGCAAAAAGGGGGAATTGTTGGGGTCTGCAGTGGGTCTGCAGACAAGTTAGTTGACTTCAAAGACTTAGCCGTGTACCTTTAAGACAGCCACAAATTGCCAGGTGTGTAAACAGGGTGTGAAGAACCGGAACTTAGAACCGCAGCATACGGGCACCTACAGCAACAGCAAATAGCAAGCAAGAAGAAGAACACAAAAACCTATCAGGGTCTGACACATGTACTGTCTAAGATAATATAAGTAATTTGTATAAACAACAAAGGCCATTTTGTCCAAATCCAGCCGTGCAGACATAGTGTTTTTCAGTCCGCCTCAACCTGCATCACCACACCACTACAGGGACCAGACCTAGGACTGATTCCTCCAGCTCCCACATCTGTGCTCAGATGGAGCTAGGTGACCTCTCCATGCTTTGGAGACAGACATGACCTTTCCTGCCTTCTCTGCTATGCACACTCCTCTAAAGTAAGCCTGCACAGGCAGCCGCTTTTACTTCTCTGCTCTTCAACTTACAGTCTGCCCCCAGCACAGGCATGCCACGTCGAGCATCTCAAGCTCTGCTGCTTCGTGCTCCCAGCTTGCCCTCCTCTGAGCTTCCCTCTTACCTCAGCATGGGGCCATTGCCCAGAAGTCCTGTGGGTGACCCAACTGCAAGAGAGTTGTGCTTTCCCTGGAGATGCCTGCAATGGGGCAGATGGTCTGAGTGCACTGGGGGTGGTCCTGCAAGCTCACAAAGCTGAGAACTGAGACTATTAAAATAACTAGGTGTTTGCCAGGGCACAGAGGTGGGCCAGAGGAAACAGGCCTGAAGTGCTGCTTCCATGTAGTGGCATTCAAAACGTTGTGGGAGGAAACTATTCCGCGTTTGTAACACGAAAGCTCTACAGTGACACAAAGGAAAGGCTTGTTTAAATCCCAGTAAGTGCATCAGAGACAATCCTGCAGCCAACCTGTCAGTCAAGGAGCACATGCTCCTGATGCCTGATTCATCTTTATTAGTCCCTAAAGCACGCACCTTCTCCAGGTACCTCTCTATTTTATATAATCAGTCACTGCATAATTCCCATTCATTTGGATTTGGGAAGTCAAAAGACTGCAGGCTAGAATGCTCTGAAGTCCCTAATTCTGCCCTCATAGGAATAAAGTAGGGACAACATGGGCAGCTCTGATATATTCCTCGGAGGGAGACACAGGCAAAATCCTAGCCCTGGTGAGGTTTTATCCTCAGCTGGAACCAGAATATGTTTTGAGGCATGAACTGCACGAACTGTCTAAAAGCAGTGCCATCACGTTCACCTTTGTTTTGGAGAAGGCTACAGATTTTATACCCTGTGGGGATGGCAGCTTGCTCGAGGACCAATCCTGCCAGACCTACTTACAATGGGTATTACCTTACTCTGCCTGTTCATTCCCGCAGAGCACTGATAGAGTAGGATGCTCTTCAAGATGAAGGTGTGCGTGGGGGGATCATCCCTTGGTAGAAGAGTTTTAATATGAAATAAGATCAAACATCACTGCCACACCTCTACCTCCAGCAGTTTCAGCCTACACAAGAGAGGGGAACGTGCAGAGAAGCAGAGTGCTACTACTGGTGCAACTTCTGGAAGGGTTTAGGGAGGAAAGAGAAGAGGATGGAATGGCATAGGAAAGGGAAGAGAAAGAAAAGGGAAAGGAAAGGGAATGGAAAGGGAAAGGGAAAGGCAAGGCAAGGCAAGGCAGGGAAAGGCAAGGCAAGGAAAGGCAAGGAAAGGCAAGGCAAGGCAAGGAAAGGCAAGGAAAGGCAAGGCAAGGAAAGGCAAGGCAAGGCAAGGCAAGGCAAGGCAAGGAAAGGCAAGGCAAGGAAAGGCAAGGAAAGGAAAGGCAAGGAAAGGCAAGGCAAGGCAAGGCAAGGCAAGGCAAGGCAAGGCAAGGAAAGGAAAGGCAAGGCACGGCAAGGCAAGGCAAGGAAAGGAAAGGCAAGGCAAGGAAAGGAAAGGCAAGGCAAGGCAAGGCAAGGCAAGGCACGGCAAGGCAAGGCACGGCAAGGCAAGGAAAGGCAAGGCAAGGCACGGCAAGGCAAGGCAAGGCAAGGCAAGGCAAGGCAAGGAAAGGAAAGGCAAGGCACGGCAAGGCAAGGCAAGGAAAGGAAAGGCAAGGCAAGGAAAGGAAAGGCAAGGCAAGGCAAGGCAAGGCAAGGCAAGGCAAGGCACGGCAAGGCAAGGCACGGCAAGGCAAGGAAAGGCAAGGCAAGGCAAGGCAAGGCAAGGCAAGGAAAGGAAAGGAAAGGCAAGGAAAGGCAAGGCAAGGCAAGGCAAGGCAAGGCAAGGCAAGGCAAGGCAAGGAAAGGAAAGGCAAGGCAAGGCAAGGCAAGGCAAGGCAAGGCAAGGCAAGGCAAGGCAAGGCAAGGCAAGGCAAGGCAAGGCAAGGCAAGGAAAGGCAAGGCAAGGCAAGGCAAGGCAAGGCAAGGAAAGGCAAGGAAAGGAAAGGAAAGGAAAGGAAAGGAAAGGAAAGAAAGGAAAGGAAAGGAAAGGAAAGGAAAGGAAAGGAAAAGGAAAGGAAAGGAAAGGAAGGAAAGGAAAGGAAAGGAAAGGAAAGGCAAGGAAAGGAAAGGAAAAGGAAAGGAAAGGCAAGGAAAGGAAAGGAAAGGAAAGGAAAGGCAAGGAAAGGAAAGGAAAGGAAAGGAAAGGAAAGGAAAGGAAAGGAAAGGCAAGGAAAGGAAAGGCAAGAAAGAAAGGCAAGGAAAGGAAAGGCAAGGAAAGGAAAGGCAAGGCAAGGAAAGGCAAGGCAAGGCAAGGCAAGGCAAGGAAAGGCAAGGCAAGGCAAGGCAAGGAAAGGCAAGGCAAGGAAAGGCAAGGAAAGGCAAGGCAAGGCAAGGAAAGGCAAGGAAAGGCAAGGCAAGGCAAGGAAAGGCAAGGAAAGGCAAGGCAAGGAAAGGCAAGGAAAGGAAAGGCAAGGAAAGGAAAGGAAAGGAAAGGAAAGGAAAGGAAAGGAAGGAAAGGCAAGGAAAGGCAAGGAAAGGAAAGGAAAGGAGGAGGAGGAAGAGGAAGAGGAAGAGGAAGAGGAAGAGGAAGAGGAAGAGGAAGAGGAAGAAAAAATGAAAATAAAGAAAAATAAAAAAGAAAAGAAAAAAGAAAAAAGAAAAAAGAAAAAAGAAAAAAGAAAAAAGAAAAAAGGAAAAAAGAAAAAGAAAAGAAGAAGAAAGAAAAGGAAGAATAAGAAGAAGAAAAGAAAAGAAAGGAAGAATAAGAAGAAGAAAAGGAAAAGAATGTCTGGAGCTGAAAAGTAGATTTGGCTCTCTACTAACACCCATGGACCTAATTGGATTTACTGCCTGAGTGCAGGAAAATTTGAAAAGATTATGGAAAGAGAAAAGAATTTGAGATTAACACATACAGTACATTTCAATACAGGTGGTGGGACAATTAGAAATGTAGTTATCTTTGGATAATCTTTATAAACCTGGAAATGATTTAAGTCTGAGTGTGATTTTGGTGGGCTCAGCCCTTATTTTTCTAGACGAGCCAAGTGTTGGAAACACAGTGTGAAAGCATGGTTAGGGGGCTCTTCTTCCACTTTGTTGAAAACCTTGAGGAGAGGGAAACAGAGGGCGCTGCCCCCAGTGGCCCCTGGAAAGCGTGAAGGGAGATTTTCCCTTTACCTCCTGGGAATGGTGGTGATGGACTCCAAGCAGCAATGCTGGTGGAAAGCCTGCACAGGTCAGAACGTAAACCTGCCTGTGTCCTGCCGGTGAAACACAACTAGAGCGACTCACTGGTTAGGGGGGCCCATGCAAGCTGTTTCTTTTCACTGCCTGAGTGGCATTTAACAATCAGAGCTATTGAATTCTATTTCTCAGTGTCAGTCAGTCAACCTGGGCCCAGCGTGGCTCCCTGTGCTGCTTGCAGAGCAAATGAAGTTGTCTGTACTGTGAATAGCAGGATGCATCCAGGGGAATTTACATCAGAAGAGGGACTTGGCCTCACTCCTTCAACAATCTGAGAAACACAGTAGTTTCTCTGGGTGTTAGAGCAAAAGAAAAAAGACCTCTTCCAAGGGCAGTGAAACAAATTAATAGTTCCTGATGAGTTTGTCTTATCTTGCTTAACCCCTCTCTCATTCCATATCTCCCACCGGCATGGTCAGAAGGCCAGGGCTGATGAATTATAACTGTTTCCCTGGGGAAGGCACTAATTTGGGTCTCTTCCCTCCATGGCCTTGATGGCTTTCATGATATTTGCAGTACAGTGGGGAGGGAGTTGATCCGACCAAAGCAGATCTACCCCTCTCCATTTGCAGTAGAGATCTGGGGACCAATTTACCCATTCCTGAAGGAGACCTAAGAAAAAAAGAAAAAAAAAGGAGAAAAAAAAAAAAGCAGGTGCATCACTCCAATTTCTCTACTTTAGCCCAAAAGGGAGACAAGGGTGATTAGCTCAGTTGTAGGCATCTGTGCTGGAAACACCTGAAGGTGGTGAAACTGATCCCACTCTTAGAAAGAGCTGATGAGTTTTGGTGAGGATCTGACAGCCAGACAGGTAGGTGGGCAGAGAGGGCAAGACGCAGCTTGCAGCTAAGACACTGAATTGTATGTGTCTGCAGGTGGGCGTCTATAAGTGAGCAAGGTGTCCAAGTCCTGTAAGAAGCAGGGGAAATACACTCTGTACAGTCAGAGAAGTCTAGGGAGTGAGTCACGCAGTGAAATGTCTGACGCAAAGTGAGCTGTGGCAATTCCTCTGCTGCAAATTGACATGCGTTTCTAGACTTATTGAACCAATACCTCCGAATAGCTGAGGATCTAGTCGTGGTGGCTTGGCTAGTTCAAGGCCACTTCTAAGGTCAGCTCAGAAGTCATCCTTCCTCCTGGTTCCAGCACCCTCCCCACAAAGGCACTGAGCATCACTTTCTCCTGGTGGAAACAGATTGCCAGGGGCAAGGGGGAAAGCAGCATTCCTGCATCCAAAGTGTTTCATGAAACCAGAGGTCAGGAACTCATCTGTCCACAAAAAACTGGGGAAAAAAACTTCCCCCACTCCCAGGAACAGGGAGAGCAGATGCTCTCAGTGCATTTCGGCAGCTACATGGAGGTGCACCAGTGCAAGCAGCACGTGTTACACGGGGAGCAAGGCTGCTACTTGGAGAGAGCTCAAACTGGGTGGAATCAGATCCATATCACTCCTGGATGCAAACACCATTGCACTGGGGGTAGAGAAGGGACCTGAACTCCTGTAATTAGATTATCAGATCTTGAAAGCAGGATTCAACTCATAACACATTTTAACCCTTTCTTTTAAGATTGTGGCATTCAAACTAAACGTTCCTACTATAAAACCATTTGTAATGCATGGAAATGGATCACAAGTTTCAGGTCAATGTGGCTCCCAGCTGCTGGTATTATTTCTGGCAAGTTAAGCACATTTCCAGTTGTCCTGTGGTTAAGAACAGGTCTTACACACTATGAAAATCCCTTGGGAGAGAACCAGTCCCTGGCTGCAAGGGTGACTTGTGGTGTTTGGAGGGAGCAAGTTTAAATGCTACTGGATTCCCTAGGCAGGACCAGCATTTCCCTAGCAGCACTCATGCTCCTGTGTAAAGCAGCTGTAGGTAAGATTTGGGTAAGCAATGTTGTGATCCATTGTGCTTTCCTCTGAGAGTGCCAAGGAAGGGTGAGTTTGCAGCCATGCTAGAATGTGTCAGGCTGACTCAGCAGGGACAGTTATGTGTGGGAGGCATTGGGAAGTATGGATTTGACACCTAACTTTGCTATAGTACTGTGTGACCTTTAGCAAATCACTTTCCCATGATGTTCCTTGACTCCTTGCAGTAAAACAGGGCCAGTAACACTTCCTCAGTCATACTTGTCTCTTTGGATTGTCACCTTTCCAGGGTAGGGAATGAGGTTTCACACTGTGACGAGCAGCTGCTGTCTGGAAAGAAACAGCATTCAGAGTTATGATAAATGACCTTAACATTCATGACATGCTCGTTGCTCTAGTCTTCCCACTACTCAACTATTCCCTGACAGGGACAGTGAAAATAAATACAGTCTGTTGTTCAATTATAATAAACACATTCCTTGATTCTTTGACAGGTCTCCTTGGTTTCTTGTCAGGTCTGCTTCCCTGCCATGCTGCCAAGGATAAGCTGCAAATGTTGGAGAGGAAGAAGGCATTAATTTTTTCTCCACCAAAGTATGACAGCTCTTATTGTCTTTTGACAACATGTATCTCCATTTAGGCACAGGCTGCCTTAGCTACCAAACCCAGCTGCTCTTCATTAGCTTGTATGGGTTTACATGCAGCCAGTTCCCGTGAGCTGAGAGCTCTGTCTGACAAGGCTAGGGTTTGTTTTCACTTGGTAACTTGTGGGAAATCCACAAACTCACATCGTCTTCCCTAGGATGTAAATCCATTCCCCTGAACTTGAAGATGAGCTCTGGTCTAATGAAGGACCCTGATGAAGCTTCATCAGTGCAAGACCAGGGTGTCTTGCCCTAGCTCTGTCACGAGTGTTGCTCTCCTGTTGGCCAGCAGAGGTTGTCCAACTGGCTGCCACTGAGACATCTGATAGTTTTGATGCTACTGATCAAATAATGATTTGTGCTCAAAACTTTAAAACTGCTGCCCCAGGTGCTGGGGACAGCTTAGGGTGTGGTGGAGCTGCAATTCTTGGTGCACCACAAATCTTACCTCCTTCCTTCTCCAGCAAGGCTGCCCTTTGCAAAGAGCTTTTTCTACAAGAAAAGCAGAGCAGCCTGGACATCTAGGAAACAATATTCCCCTGCAAAACCATAAGCTTTACTCTTCATGAGCAATTTTTGCAGGAAAGAGAGAATACATATGACATATTGATCATGCTGCACTGCTGGAAAGTGCCTACACTGATTAGGGCAGTATGTGAACAAGAATACAGTGTGTAAAAAAGCTCATCAAACCTTTCTGCACCACCTCAATGAAATTCTCTGGCTCTTTGCAGAACCGAATGAACCAAAGCAAGGCTGAGATGCTGCTGTGTCAGAGAAAGAAAGGCTATGCAGGAGTTTTCTTCTCATGTACCTCTCCTATAACTAAGTAGGCTGACCTATGGATTAGGTTTGTGTCTTGCTTTGAAACCTTCTTGGACTTCTCCATCTCTGGTGGCCATGGTACTAATCTGTAACCAGATGTAAGACCACACATGACAGATGCCCCATACCTCAAGATAACCAAGCACTCCTGCCCTGAGGGAGATCTAAAAGCTTGGCCTAAATTCGCTCTCTAGGCTTCCTCTGCATGGCATGGAGAGAAGCAGGCACCTGCAGAGAGCAACTCATCTGCTCTAACTTAGCCAGCTTTTATTTAGAGTGAGAACTGCTGCAGCAAGCTGAGTGTCTTCAGTGCTCGTGAAAATCAATAGGATGGGCCAGAGCTCTGCATCAGCCTGTACTAAGATGGAAACTTGAAATGATGCTTTTAACTACACTACTATAAATACAGGAACATAAAAGGGCTCTGTTGCATCAGACTGTCAAACTCACCATCCTGCCTCTCAGTGCCAAAAGGTGGTTGCCTAGGGAAGGCTATCCCATACAGTGGTACTTTCCCAAAATATATTTCCATGTGCCAACACTTTGCAGTTCAGGAACTTTCTACCTAAAGGTGGGGGTCTTTGCATTTCCTTAACCCCTGCTGCATTTCCTTTCTATGAATGTGCCCTTCCATCCTCCTGAAGTAAGGAGATCCCCAGGGCATCTCTACAACCAGTGAGGCACCTCCACCTCCTCTGGTCTGTTTTTGAACCTGTTGCCTGGTAGCTTCACTGGATGTCCTCTGTCTAGGTTAGAAGAACACTTACATGGGTGTAAATATCATTTCCCCACACATGCAATATAATCTGGCCCCATGTGAGCATCATTTGCTTTGCTGAAGGAAGTCCAAGCTTGGTTCTGCCTAGGTGTTAGCTTTGAGTCCTTCTGCTTTCTTGGAGTTGAGGCACTAACCCTGTGTGTTTCAGGATCACTACTTGTGGTGGACCCAAAGAGGCAGGTTCTGCCACCCTCCGAACTGGCTTGGGAAGGAAATGGCAGAGCTCAGCTCCACTATTTACTTTAATTAGATAAAAAATCAGCGCCACTTGAAGGGTCCAAGGGCAGATTAACCATCAGTCCTGACCTGATTTGTCACTGTTTATTGCAAACGTGGACTGGCCGCATGGTGAGAGCTTTGCGTTGCCAATAAATCCCGGACACAATGGACTGCATGGAAAGCGAAAATGATCCGAGGAGCCCAGGCGGATGGGGGAGAGAGCTCCCACTCTCCTATGGCAACCAATTGCCTGGATCAGGCCTATGATGTTTAATTCACAAATCTGCAATCTTTAGCTCCTTTCACGTGTCCCCAGGCAGTCTCGTAGACACCACCTGAGGTATATGAGAGGCTGGCTGATTATGGGTCTGCTCCAAAGCCCTCTGAAGTCAGTGGGAGTCTTTCCCCTGACTTCACTATGTTTGGGGCAGGCCCTGGATGAATATCCCTCAGGTTAGACAGTTTAATCATCCATTCAGCAGTACACAAAGCACATCACATACACTTTTAGCCTGCATTGTATGGTGTTATGAAACGAGAAGATTATTTGATATGATTCAGAGATAGCTCAAGTATAAGGTAAAAAAACCCCACACCTTTGATGTTTTACATTACACTTCAGTTATTCCTTGAGGGGCAAATTCTCATCATCTTACCCAGGTGAATATTGCACTTGGTAATTTGGTCAAAAACATTCCATCAGCCTTCTTTTTAATAGAAAATGTTCCGGGGGGTGGAGGGGTGGGGGCGGAGTTCAGCTTGATGGAGATTTCTGCAAAAGAGAAGGGAAAAGAAAAGGTAAATCCATGTTTTTCTTCTTTCAATAACTGGAATAATTTCAATAATTGGAAATAAAAACCTGTTTTGGAGGGATTTTCTGACAGGACAATAAAACTGGTCTTTTTTTTTTTTTCCAAAGTCTAAGGAGAAACAACAATTTCCCAACAATTGCAGTCTCCATCTGGCAGAGGCAGAGGTCTATCTAGCTGAAGCATCAGCCATCCATGTACCATAAGCTAGGCCTGATTCTCATCTTAGATCAAGCTACAAGATGAGGTTTTGTCCCTCCTATTTTGTGTGCTATCAAAACAAGACTGACAGGACCACCTTCCATAAATGAGCAGGGAAGAACTGAGATACATCACACTGAATGTCAGGCGAGACCTGTGGGGCTTGTGGGGTCTTATCTCAAGAAGTCTGATGAAGGTTTTCCATTACTAGAAATACAGAGAGGGCAAGGGCAGGATATCTGCAGTTTCCTTGAATGCTACTATATTTTTTAACTATTCCTAAAGATTTCAGGGAAAAATCACCCTCAACAGGGCAAATCAAAAGCTGCCTCCTTCAGAGGAGATGCAAACCACAGTCCATGGCCAGTGGCAGTAATTGAAGCCCTATTTCCAAAAGAGTTGGCGGGCGATGAAACCCAGCGCGGGTGGCTGTGTTCTGCCTCTTGAATCCCCTCCCACCGCCCCGCAATATATTCGGTGTTGCTGGGGGTGGGGGCTTTAACTTTACTGGCACAAGAGTTTCCTTTGTTGATGGGAGCTGGGTCTCCTTTAGGGTCCTGGGCTGATCCAGCTGTACTGGCAAAGCCTTTGTACTGTGGAGTAGCTCAAGTGCAGACCTGCAGTGGGTGCCTGCCTGAACCTTTGCTGGCATGTCGATAAGGCCAGCGCTGAGCAAAATTAAACGACCCCATCCTGGAGAAGTGCCACATGTAGGAGCCAGCAAGCATCTGTGTTACCGATCCAACGTGTCTCTTGAAATGCCTTTGGACTGTACTTCTTTTCAAGGAGGGACTGCCTTTTTTAGTAGTTGTGTGTGCTGGAAGAGCCACAGTCCCTGGCTGGGAGTGTTGGAGGGTACGGGCAGCACAGGGCAGAGGTACCAGGCAGCTTTGCCTGCAGTCATCAGCATGACCGTGGTTTCACATTGAGTACCACTGCACTGCGTCAGCCTTGCCCAGTTGAGGTGGCATCTTTCTAGAAAGAGTGGAGAAAAGAAGATGAGACTTGCTGCAACACTTAGCTTTAGGGTCCAGCAGCTGGGATCTGCGGGCTCCCAACTACCCTCCATGAGAACACTGCTCCCTCGAAGATGTCACTTTACAAGGGGATTCCGATGGCTGCCAGAGCAGAGAGGATGGAGTCCTGAAGTTGGAGCTTCTCTCCAAGGGAAGGACATTTCTCCACTGACTTCCTTGGGAGCAGGCTATGCCCTGGGCTGCTGGGCTACTGCCTGACCCAGGCTGGGAAGAGGCTCATTGTCATGGAGAATCCATCCCAGGCACGGCCTTGGCATTTAGAGGGGAGCAGGGGCTCTCAGGGTGGGACCAGCAGGCTAATTGCCTTTGTTTTATTCCTCCTTCAATGGAGGAATCACAGCAAACCCCCAAAGCCCATGACAATAGCCCTGCTGCTTTTAAGTGCCTTTCATTAAACTCAATCTTCTTGCCCTCCCTCTCCCAAGATTTGCTAAAAGAAGTGTCTCTTTTAATGACAAAAGGAAACCTAAAAGGCTGCCATTAGCTCATTCACTTGGCTCCTCTCTGCAGACTGGGTGTCTATTTGCTGAAACCTGGTCTCAGGTGTCCCTTTGGCAGAATGCTTTAACTGGAGCACACCAGCCTTTGGGGTGGTTGTGTCCGCAGCAGGGACCATGGGACCTGCTTCTAGTGAAGGGCTCACTTTCCCTGGAGGGAGCAGGATCTGGCGCTAATGGCAGGAAAGGTGCAACTGGGGACAGCTAGATGTGCCAAAACCTCCCCAAAGCCCACCACCATTGCTCAGGAGCAGGGCTGGAGCACTGCGGTGGGTGAATCCCCTCCCTGGCTGTGCTCTGGTAGGTTCTGGCTATGCTACCACCCAGCTGATGTGGCTTGAGAACGTGTATTGAGCCATGGGATATTTGCTGAGGACATGCTGCCAGAGGCAGAGCACACAGCAACACCGATCTGCCAGTGACTTGGGATCCTCAGGAGCAAACATGGGTACTGTCTGTAGTAACACACAGCTGATGGAAGTGGCAGAGGATAAATCCTGAAACAAATCCAGGTGGAAGAACATGAACTGGACACATGCAAGTGTCCCACATTGGCCCACTGCTTGCTAAGGTCTGACAACAGGCTGGTGGAGCAGACAAGGGGTGCAAGGGCCGCTTAGACGCCTGAGGAAGCCGTTCCTGGCTTACTTGAGGACTGGCTCTAAATCTTTTAAAGGTGTTGGGAATCCCTCCGCCCCTTTTAGATCAAACTCGGCAGTCTGAAATCCAAATAAAGCTATTCCACACCTGGTGCAGGACAAGACTGCCCACCTTGCCTTTTTGCTAGTGGCAGTCTGCCTTTTCCCTTCCATTATCACTACCACTGCATCACCTGAGTCACAATCAAAAATCAAGACATGGAGGAATTACCCCTAAAGCCAAAAAGATGTTATCTGTGCTGGGAAGGGGTGAGCGAGAGGGGGATGAGGCAGGAGTTGCCACCCACCCACTGGTCTCTGCTATTGCATAAATGGCGGTTGGCCAGGGCCGGGGCAAGTACTTGGTCCCACTCCCAAGCGCATGGAAGTCATCTGATGTTTCGTCACATCTTCATTGTATTTTAGATCAGGCCAGTGGTTTGTCTTGCATCACTACCCTGTATGTTATGCAGGTAGCCAGTGAAGAAGCACTGCCAACAATTTTGTTTTCTGAATAGCCTGCAGGGATGGCCTTACATCATGGCAGATGCATATATGTTAAACAGCTGCGATTTCATGCTTAACTTCATTATTGATGCTACATTACTCATGAAGACATACATATTTATGCTCTACCCACACACAGTGCCCAACAAACAGCTTATGCAAAGGGCAAGAATTGGGAGTTGATCGTTTGGCATAATGGCTGCTGTAGGACAGATTCTCCTTTCCTAGCAGCATGAATCAGGGAGGATTCTCAGGAGCACCTGTTTATAGCGCCTGACCCACTAGCTCACAGGTCCAACTTCTCGACTAGCCTGCCATTTTAAGCAGGTGCAATCCTATTAGAAAAACTGATTTGCAAAATGGATCGAGCCAACAGTCAAGCTCAGACTTCATATCTCCTGCTAGCTGGCACCACGCTGGAACCAGCCCCGCTTCTTTTACTTTTGGAAGCTTTTTTTCCCCTCCTCCCACCAAAGCAGGCTGAAAAAGGAAAGCTGTAATTCAGGCCATTGACAAAAACAAACAAAAAAGCCCAGAGTGCCCACTCCGCACAGTGAGACAATGAGAGGCTGCAAATCAGCTCAGATGTGTCTCCTTTGGGCCCAGAGCAGGTTTTTTTCTGTCCTACTGCGCAGATGAAATTGTTCATAAATCTTTACACCTTTTATCCCAAACCATGTGAAAGCAAAACCTGTCTCCCACAGAGTTTTAAACTACCTCAAACATACTGAGGAACAACCAAGCAAAAATCTAACAATTGTTAACATTTTATTCCCAACAGCTGTTCAGCCTGAAAAGTTTCACTAATACACTAACAAAACCAAAACCAACAAAAAAATAAAAACAAATAAAAAAAAACAAAAAAGAAGAGGAACAAAGTAAAATAAACTTTAACAAAGTTTAAAACACATTATAAATAAGTACAGCTCCAGAGCATAATTTACAAATATAAAACCACATAGAAACATATGTACAGGAGAGTTACATTACATACAAATATGTATAAAAATACCCCAGTGTTTATTCTCGTGCTAAAGCTGCATGGCTAGAGTTATCTTTGGTACTAAGCTCAGGGAAAAAGATCGTTTTACAAGACACGGCCCTGGCTGTACAATATGTCATACACAGGAAGACCAGAGCAAACTTCCGTGGGTTTCGAGGAGGTTTTGGGTGGGTGTTTACCCACAGCATCTCCCCCTGTGCATTACATATTGCAGGATCAGGGCAGAAAGCAAGGGCTTACAGAGGCAATTGCTGGCAGAACAGTTTTTTAATACATTGTACAAGGCACTTCATAAGAAATCTCTTCATTTTTTTTTCCTGTTCTTTTCTAAGACTCACTGGATGTCTACACTCGGCTCTTGCTGATACCGCTTTGTGGTTATAGTTCTAAAACTTCTTACTCTACATTCAGGATTAGAAACCTCTCGAAACATTGATTCAGTTTGCTTTCATCTGCAGAACCTAGATGGAAAGCCACCTAAACCACCTAACATTTTCCAGGACGGGGAAAAGACTTTGCATCTGCCTTCTGCTGGTGCTTAAGGGGTTGTTCTTATTTTGAAAGGTGAGAAGATCGGTCTTCCTGGAAAAACTCCTGGGAAGTGTCCACATTGAAATGCTGTTCGCAAAAGCATATGGTCCTCCATGCTGCCAGATACACCTGCAACTCCCATTCCCTTTGCAGTGGTCACCAGCCAACTGCCCCAGCATCCTACACCTCCGTTCCATCCCGGGTGTAGATGAGGCTATTAACCGTGAAGTTGTAGTAGTGATTGTACTGGGCTCCCTGGCTGCTGCTGTTGGGATGGAAGGAGCTGTAGTAGGCAGGGGAAGGTCCTGCAACCCGCTGCAGCTGGTCTGGTGAAGGCACCTCCTGAGAAGAGCTGCTGGAAGGGGTGAAAGTGCCACTGCTCAGCTGTCCAGCAGAGAAGTTCCTGTGATGCAGGTCACTGCCGAGACCCCCTGTCAGCCGGCTGCCTCCACCGCTTAGGGAGCTCATGCCACTGAAGAAGGTGCTGAGGCAGCTAGGGGTGGATGAAATGATACTGGAGGGAGAGGAGCTTTTGGGATGGTCCCTGGCAGAAGGCGAGGGGTCCAGCTCTGGGGGTGGGCTGTTTCCACAGGGTTTGCCTGCAGCTGGGATGGGTCGCTCTTCCTCAGCCTTCAGGCCCCCCAGAGAGGAGGCTGCAGACGCAGTCGCGGGGGTGTTGGGCTCAGAGCGCCGTTTGCGTTTGCGACGGAAGTTCCCATTGTCAAACATCTTCTCACAGTTGGGATCTAAGGTCCAGTAGTTTCCCTTCCCTGGTGGAAAACGGGAGAAACAAGAAAGTAAGTCAACTTTGGTGACAGACAGCCCCACCGCACACAGATGAGCAATATCTACATCTTCTCTGATCGGCACAGAAGGCACATCTCCCCTACACTTGTTCCTCCTCTATCTGTTGTTCAGTACAAAGACACAAAACCTGGCTCCGGGACATCATCACCTCCACCCCTTCAATGCTCAAGTGAAGGCCACCCAGAGAAGAACCTCCCCATCACAGAGTGTGAACCTCCCTGGAGGATCTGCACTTCTGCCTCAGACCTGGCCGAAGGAAATGTGAAGCAGGGCAGCAGTCTCAGCAGTAGGTGACACGACAGTGCCTCTGCCATGGCTTTTCTTAGAGGGGCTGAGGGAAAGGCGGGCTGGTGCACCCAGGTAGGCTGAGGGGCCAGCAGCGCTGAGTGCTGGGGGCTGCAGACAGGCTGCCCCACACCCAAGGATTAGCATGAGGGGGGCTGCGGTGGCACTAGCTGTCCCCTGCCCATGCCCGGGCCTGACAGAGGCAGTGGCCCCACCATGTCCGCTCCCCGCCGGGCCGGGCCGGCACTGTCCGGGCGCGCCTCCGCCCACTCCCGGGCACCGGCTGTGCCCCGCGGCCAGGCCGGCAAGCGCCGGGCAGGGAGGGGCGCCGTGAATCACGGGCGAAGGAGCCGGGTCTTGCACAACCGGCACTCCCGGCCTGCTCGGGGGAGGGGGGTAAGGGCTGGGGCCGGCCGCCCCTCGCCTACACCTCCCGCGGGGGCCAGAGCCGGGCCAGGCTGGGGCGAAGGGGGACGGTCGCCTGACAGCGGCCGGCCTGAGGGGACGAGGCAGCCCGGTCCGTCTCCTCACGGCGCCGGGCCCGAGGGTGGCGAAGGGGGACGGTCTCCTCACAGCGGCGGCCCCGAGGGGACAATGCAGCCCGGTCTCCTCACAGCGGCGGGCCTGGCTGGGGCGAAGGGGGGCCGCTCTCCTCACAGCGCCCGGCCTGAGGGGCCAAGGCAGCCCGGTCCCGCACAGCACCCGGCCTGAGAGGACCAGGGACCCACCGGACGAGGGCACCGCTGCCGCCCGCTCTCCTCACGGTGGTGCCGGCGGCCCCGCGGGCCCCGCGTCCGCCGCCCCCCCGGCCCAGCCCACCCTCCCGCTCGGCGCGGGCGGCCTCACCGGGGTCGTCCTCGTCGCGGGGCACCTTGCGGAAGCAGTCGTTGAGGCTGAGGTTGTGGCGGATGCTGTTCTGCCATCCCGCCTTGCTGCGCTTGTAGAAGGGGAAGTTCTCGGCCACGTACTGGTAGATGTGGCTGAGGGTGAGCTTCCTCTCGGGGGCGCTCTGGATGGCCATGGCGATCAGCGCCGAGTAGGAGTAGGGCGGCCGCACCAGCTTCAGCAGCTCCTCCTGGCTGGCCAGGCTCAGCCAGCTCAGCTCCGCGCCGCCCGCCGACGGCGAGCCGGGCGCCGAGGGCGAGCCCACCAGCTGCCCGCCCCGCGAGCAGCCGTACGAGGCCGGCGGCAAGAAGGGCGCGGCGGCGGCGGCGGCGGCGGAGCCGGGCGGGCCCTGCAGGTAGGGCGCCGGGCTGTTCATGCCCCACAGGTAGCCGGCGTTGGCGGGCGCCCCGTAGTCCCCCAGCGCGTACCCGCCCGCCCGCTGCCCCGAGGAAGCGGCGGCGGCGGCGGCGGCGGCGGCGGCAGCGGCGGCGGCGGCCGCGGCGCCGGGCGGGTGGAGGCTGGGCTGGGGGTAGACGCTGAAGTTCTCGCTGCAGTACACCGCCATGTCGGGGGCTTCCTGGGCGCTGCGGGGCTGCGGGGGCGCAGGGGCGGCTGCCGGCGCCGAGGCTCTGGGCTGCGCCTGCTGCAACTCACCGGCGCTCATAATCCCTGGCCATGCAGGGCGGCCGGCGCTCCCCCCCCCCGCTCCCGTCCTCTCCCGCGGACAGGATCCCCCCCCCCCCGCGGCCCCAGTGGCCCCAGACCAAAAAATCCCGGGGGATGCGGCGCGGTGCCCTTATAGGCGCTGCTGTGCGCCCGGCCTCCCCGCCCGCGGCCGGGGCTGGGCGGGCGGCGGCGGCGCGCAGGGAGCAGCCAGTAGCGCGGCTCCGCGCCGGGGCGGGAGGCGGAGGGGGGCAAGGCCGGGCCCCAAAAGCGGCCATGGGGGAGGGACCGGCGGGGGGAGCTGCGGGCGGCGCCAGAGATTTGGCTGCCGGCACGGCGGGGATAGCATCCCCGAGCCTGCCGGCCCCCCCTAGCCCTGGCTGCGCCCCCGTCCCGGGGGGGGGGGGGGGGGGGGGGGGGGAGCTCTCCGCGCTGCCCCGGCGCCCTCCGCCCCGGGCGCCCCCTCACCGGGGCTCCCCGCGCTGACCCAGCTCTCAGGGATCCGATCCCCCTTTCCCACGATCGTCGCTGATCCCTTAAACCGGCCCCGAAATTGAGGGCTGGAGGAGATTAGCATCGCTGCGGTTGCCCCGACGGGAACGCGAAGGCTGAAATTCGCTTGAACGTATTTATGTGTAATTTTGCCGCCCGTCTCACACGGCCGGGGCTGAGATCGCAGTTAATTAGCTTCGGATAAGGGAATTGTCCGAAATTAAACAACCAACCAACATCGGCATGTTCGCTCCTAACTGCGGGAGGGAAGGGCTGACAGTCGCGGGGCGCGATTTAATGAATAAAAGTTGATTTTCGCCTTGGTGCTTCGGGGGAGCTTGAGGGCAGGCGCATCCTTGTGCCGAGCAAAAGCTCTCGGTGTTTGTCACGATCGCGACACCCCGGGGCTTCTAGGGCGACCCGCTCCGGCAATTCCTTTTCCTCCGGGGCAGAGCACTCGGTCGGACCCACACGTGTAACAAGAAAAATACGGTTAAAGGTGCGGGACAATTTGGAGAGTCTTTGTCAGTCGCTCAGGAGACGTAAATCCCCGGGTCTTAAAGGGAATTGTTGCTCAGTTTTTTCCTGGTAAAAATGCCTAAAAATTCCCTTTCCAGGTACAGACGCGAAGTGCTCTCCCCGGGGTTGCAAGCGCCGGGCGTCTTTGTTTGACATGGGGATTCGGGGGAGAGAGGAGCCTTTGGGAACAGTCTTGGTGTTTTATGTCTTCGATAAAATAATGCACATATAAATTAGTGAAGCTGAATCGGGGCAGCTTTCCCAGACTACCTCCAATCCCAGGTTTTCATCCCACTTGTGATCTAAGCAGGGATGTAATGACTGGAAGATTGTCACCATTATATTTCGTTTTAAAACAAGTGTCAGATAATTTGGAGTCAGAACACTTAGAAGTGAGTGTGATAAAGAATTAATATTTTGGGTTTCCTCCTTTCATCATAAGGGGAGGTTTTGGGGTTTTTCTTTTTTGGGGTTTTGGGGGGTTTGGTGGTGGGTTTTTTTCCTGTTGTTATTTTGTTTCTGTCACTATTGCTGCTGATTATTTTATTTTGTGTCTTTTGGGGCAAGAGCTTACTGTGTGTATTTGGATAGCCAGAACAACAGGACAAAAAATATATATTATGTTTTGCAAGGTGACTTTTCCCTTCTCATCTTCCTTGCCTCTATAACAGCTGTGCATCTCTTTCGAGGAGGGTGGCACTGGAAGATGCTGATTTGAAGTCTGACTGGACAACAGGCATCTAAAACAAGCAGTCTGAGGGGAAATCACAGCTGGAAAGGACATTTAAAGGACAAGAAGCAGGTAGATTTTTAAAAAGCAGGTTCCCTCTCTGTTTGAAGAGCTAAGCCGAAAATGTTATTCTCTAAAATTACAACAAATCTGTGTTTATCCGTTTGCTCAAAAAACCCACATTCGTTGCAGGAGGGAGAGGAGCAGTCAGTGGTATTGCCTTATCGCTCGAAATTGCTATTTTTGCTGGCGTGATTTGCTGTATTTGGGCAAAGGCAGAGCCATCTAGAGGAACAGTCCAGCTACGGCGAGGCGGGGAAGGCAGTTTCCCTCAGAGGCATGGTATGCTGCCTTCGAGTTTTCTTTAGTTGATTTCTCCTCTTCCAACAAAGGAAAAGGGTGAGAAAATAATGCTGAATTAGCTCTAATAAAAATGCGTGTCCTCAGAAAACTCGTTTGCTTTACCAAATAGTAAGGAACGTGAAACAAAAATAGCTTTTACAGAGGTTATTGCATAGCTGGGACGGCACGAATATGCAAACCAACACCTAATTCAAAGAGCAGAGAGAATAAAGCTTTGATGGTGTGACAGCTGTAAAAATGTTTAATTTTCTTAATGCATTTATCCTGCAAGTAGCATGCAGTGTTGCCTCAAAACATCATCAGCTCTCACTACAAACCTGTTGCTGCTCCCTTCTGCCGAGGCATGAGGAGAGCAGTGTGAACAGATCCAGCACTCTGCCTGTCCGCTTTCTAAATGCTGCTTTTTTCCAGAGAGCTCCGGGAAACATCTGCCTTTCAGAAACGCACCAAGAAGCTGGCAAGTGAGGTGCCAAAACGCAAAACTGAAATCAGTTTCAAGGTAAGAGTCTGAGGCTCCTGTCCATCACTGCAAGCAGATTTGGGGTTGGGCTTGGGCTTGGGCAAAGCTGTGAAATTACTCTGTTATTACTGAGTTGCTGGGACATTCCTTAGCATTGGCATTGCGAGTGTGGTAGCGATGTCTGCTGGTAGAGGAGCCCATGGCACCCGGGAGTTGGGGTTGAACCATATCCCCAGCCAGCTGCGATTATGTGCAAACCTCTCCAGCCAGCTGCCCTGGAAAGTGTTTCAAGGCTTCCTGAGGAAAAGTGCTGCAGTTAAGCAAGGTCCTCCTCATCCTTGCCTTGTGCTAACCACATCATTCACATTGGTGTTGTGCTTGTCCTTGTCGTGCATGTGGCAGGCACTTTTCTGCCTCCTAGGAAGACACTGTCTTTGCCTCTAAGGCCCTGCTCCTCTGAACATGTAGGTACAGGCTTAACTTTCCTGTTGCGAATCTCAGGTGTGTACGGCTGAACACGGAAACCTGAAAATGCTTCAGACCTGAGTTCCCAGACTCGCAGTGGGAACCAATACCTGCAGCCACCTGGGTCTCTCTCCGTTTCCTGAGGATGCTGAGTTCTAGGCACAGGGAATGTGCTGGAGAATTGGATGTAATAGCCCATATTGGCTTGTACTTACTTTGCCAGTAGTAGAGACTAGGATCCCTTCAATGGGCTCCAAACTGCTGCAGTGAAGCAGGTTTGGTTTGTTTTGACTGCATTTGCAATGTAAGCCTCCCTTTTTCCCCAGGGGTGGCAAGAGGCAAGACAGTAACTCTGTGGCCCCCATACAATCTGCACGTGAATTCTTTTATGTCTTTCTCCAGAGTAATCAATGAAATGGAGAATGAGTTCTTCATCCCCAGGGACAAGATGGGAGAATTATCTTTTCGCTTGCAGTGGTCCAGTACTGTGGCTCCACTCTTGAGAATATCAAGGAATTGACTAAGAACAGCTCAAATTAAGTTTAAACTCTAGTACCACTCCCTTATTTACAGCTAAACCTATTCCTTCTTAGACTGGGCACTTTCCATCTATTAATATGCTCTAAGAAAGGCTTTCTTTTTGCTCAACCTCTGATTTGTCCTGCAAATGGGTAACAGAGAATTCCTGATGCTGTGCAACAGATACTTCAGTGCCATGAATTTGGGAAGGGTGTTCTGTGTACGTATATACAGGTTGAAGTAATTTTTATCCCTTAGCTAAGAAGAATAATGTATATTCCTCCCTACCTGTATCTAGTTATCTATTGGACTGAAGTTCTGGCAATCAAATTTTGCCAACTTACCTTAAGATAAGATCAGAGGTTTTCAAACCTTTCTTGAATTTTCAGACCCTACGACATTTCCTGGGGAGGTGTCCTCATTCCACGTTTTTCAGGCTTCCGACAACAGTCTTTGTTTGGTTTTGTTTCTAGTTCGTGGTCTCTGGAAAAACACTGCAAGGCTGCAAACTTAAGGTTAGCATTTTGGAATAGCAAATATTTCCCCAGTGTGTTTATATGGTGCTGAGCGTGGTGGAGCCCCTGGACTCTGCCACAAAACAAGGAATAAATCATAGTTTATCACAAGCTGTAGTTACTCCAGCACTTTAGGCTGTCATGAGTGAACACCATCGCTGAAAGAAGCAGTTCTGTTCTGTGTCCACTCCTGGCTGCTTTTTCTGGCTGCTATGCTTGCACAAGTGTTTCTGTGGCTGTGGACTGGGGCACTGATCCAAGTTGAGAGGAACACCTCTTCTCAGTCCTGTTTTTTTTCCTTTTTTCCTTCTTTTTACCCCCTCAGGTTAGTTTTAGCCTGGACCTGCCTAGCCCCTTCCTGAATGAGAGCTTGTTAGCAACTGATTAGCTGAGGTTTTCATAAAAGCTTCATTGTCTGTAACCTCTGTAAACTACCCGGAGCTGTGCTCCTAATAGAAGTGGGATTAAATAGACACCTTGGGAGTAAGGCCGTTGCAAGTGGGAATTTTAGAGTTTTAGGGGGACAACGGGATGTGGCCAGGCTTCAGTAACTGCATATCAGAAGTGATTTTACCAAAACTGGGAAAGAAGTCTGACTTTTGGATTTTGGAGGAATGAGGAGCCTGGTGGGAGACAGAAGGAAGTCAACTGTTTGCAGGTGGATTAAGCACACACTCCGGGTGTTTGGAAACACATTTTCAGAAGCTCTCAGTGCCCTGCATTCCTCCTGCCTCTCCTTGGGCTTAAGATTCATAAGAAGTGTTTAAATATCCCCACTCTGATCCCACAGATTTAATCCTTCCTCATTTTATTTTTGCAGCGATAAAAAAGTCCACCTGACAATGAGGTGTGACTAACTTGGTGCTATCGGATAGTGTCTTTGGGAAAAGGGTTAAGCAGGGGGCTTCATCCCGCCCGCTTAAAGCCACAAGCTGATCTGGGCTGAAATAAAACAACATCTTTCTGGTTTTTACGTGTTTTTGATGTGTAATGGAGTATTTGAAATGGAGCTTGTTGCTCTGGGCTGGTTGCCCTGTAGTGATTGCTCCTATAGAATAAGGTAAAGGCCAATGTCTTTTGGTCTTAATTAATCTGAATAGGCCACCTCTGCCCCAGAATGAGTAATGGAAGTAGAAAAAGCATAAAGATAAGTTTATGGTCAACGAAGGTGAAAATAATCTATACTAGGAGTAGATAAAGTCAGTAGCTGCCATCACCACCACCACAAGGAAACAGAGGAGTATTAAATTAATATTTCTTTCCTATGTTTGTCTGGGGGACAAAATCAGATAGTGTATTAGTATCAGGTTCTGGTGAAAGAGCATTTTTGGCTCCATTAATAACTATGAATTATGTTAAATAACAACCACATGAATTAAATACTATCAGCCAGTCCTGGTAATTCACAGCCAAGAGTTTCAGAACTCTCGAAACCAGGAACATATCTTGTGGGCCATTAATGCTGACTTTTCGTTTTGGGACACTAGAAAGATTTTAGAAGACTAAGAAAGCTGATATTGGCTGATTATTTAAAAAGATTGGGCAAATGATTTGGGTAATATTAAGACTGGCAGACTGTCACTGTTAAAGACAAGAAATAGTGGGCACATCACTTAGTTAATGAATTCTTAAAGGAAGGCAATGAAATTAATGCAAATGAGTGTGCTTGTATAGAAAATAGGCCTTGTCAAATCAATTTGCTGTTGTTCTTCAGTAAGAATTAGCAACTCTTGATATAACTGATTTCTGAAGGTATTCGGTTAATACTGTCTTGGAGATGAAATTTTTAAAAATTCTGTAAAATCAACATGGTGCAAATTAAATGGATCTAACTGGTTAAACAGAGATCCCAGGATGTCACTGTGAAAAATAAATCCTTGAGTCTCTTTGCAGAGAAATCCTGTAGAAAATAGTTCATTATTCTGTTTCTGTCATTGATTTGGGGGTAAAGAATCATTCTCTACCAAATGTATAAGAGTGTAAAAGTGGGGCTATGGAGTGTTAAATAATGAAGAGAACGGTTCACTGTCACAGAGCTACCTCAATCGCTGCATGGGAACTGGGAGCAAATGGGCAGGGTGTATTTTGATATGGAGAAGCAAAAGGATACATTCAGGACAAAAATCTGAGATTATTGAGTTGATGGAGTCCTTCTCAGAAATTTAGTTTTTAAAAAAATTGTTTGGGTTCTTGTGAATATTCAGCTGTTCCTTGTTGTGATCTTGGGGTGAAAGAGTTATAAGAATAAGGAATTATGATAATGTCATATTAGTACTGTATCAAATTACGATAGCACCTATAAAACTGTGAGTAGTAGGGTAGAGTAACAGGGATGAAGTTTGCTATCCAGTCAAATACAAGAGCTACAGGACACCAAATAAAACTGGTAGAAACCACGTTCCTGAGAAGATGCCACTGAACACAACTTGCAGCTATGCCTTGAAGCTTCTCAAGGAACTCTCTTTGATTACTTATGAGAAGGAAATATTGTTTGCAGTCTGTAAATATCTATGCAAGAGCAGAAGCATGAGGATAAAGAACGAAGTCAGAACAGGAATCAGTGGCCAAAATTGGAGCAGGTCAGGTAGAAGAGGCTCAATTCATCTGCTCACACAGGGATAGCTAGGGCTAGTTGAGGTGCTTTGCAGTCTCCAGTGGTCTCCCGCTGGTAATGTTTCAAATATGTCACCTCAGATATCCTAGGGAACATCAGAGAGCTTTAAACACCCTGGTGTACAACTGAATTAAGTACAAAGTATTGATTTTTACTGTCCTGCGTAATTACCGGAACAACTTACCAGGACTTACCGGGGATTCTCCACCAGCTTTAAAATCAAGATGAGACTTTTTTTTCTAATACATACTTGAAAAAAGACAGCTACTAAGAGAAACCTTCACCTGGATCCTTCTGCATGCATGTGGGCTGTCCACAGTGGTCTCCCATGTTCCCGTTTTCCCACCAGCAGTCCTACCTTGAACACTGCACACTCCATACTCAAAGTTTTCCTCAGTTGGTTTGCTGTGTTTGCACTGTGCTTAATTTTACCCAGTACAGACAAGTTCAGTGATATTTCTGCTCAGGTTTTATTGCCCACCCAGGCAGCTGATTTTGGTAGTCCAGATACTGCTATGATGCCTCAGTAAGAATTGCTCTCTGTTGGAAGTATGACTCTTATGAGAAGGTCTGAGGACCTTGTTATCACCTAAGCCAAAAACCCACTCACAAGAAGTGCTCAAAAGATGCAGAGCAATATGTGCTGAGCCCCACAGGGCCATGTCTGCCATGAAGGCTACTGGCAAGAAACATTTTGAGGTCTGTTCAGTCTTCTCGGACATGTAGATGCTATGTGATATCTGTAACTTGGCCAGCATATGAGGGGAAGTGGTCCAACAAAAGGAAGGATTGGTGCTAATGGAAGCTTGGCCAGGAGAAACAGGAATCTGATATCACTTTGGGTAAAATCTCACTGCTAATGAGCAAGTTAGAGATCTACCAGCATGATACTGTATGCGTTTTGAAAATCAGGTGGACAGACAAGGTAGTGATGCCATATGGGGAAACCTTGTTTTCAGGCAGTGATGCAAAACACAGGAGAGGCATCAGCAGGATTCACAGTAGTAAGAAGAAAAACGTGGTCATCTTGAGATTTGTCACTTTTCAGAAATCGGCCCTTCCATTTAGGGCTGTGGAATGGGTTCTGTAGCACTTCTAGATGTATGGGCTCCTATGACAGATACCAAGGAAGAATTTCCTTGATTTCTTTGAAGAATTTGAAGTGATTTTGCTACCAGTCAAGACATGCCTAAGCTCTACCTCAGGAGTGAACCATTCATGTACCCAGTGGCTGATGTTCGTGACTGACACACTCTAAAGATTGGCAAAGACAATAGTAATCAGGAGCAAATATGGCAAGTGCCTTCAAGCTTTCATAGGGCTCTACAAACTCTACTTATGCAGAAAGAGGTGCAAGTGCAAACTAAACAGGCAACAGAGCTGAAAAGCTCTGACTGGCATTTAGGAAGACCAAAATTAGCAAGTAGGGGAAGAGCAAGCACTGGGTATCCCCTGGAGCAGTGGTCTTGTGCTGTTATAACCTCATCATTTGTCTCAGCTATTTATTTTACATAGCTTGGTGACAAAGAAAGCAGGCAACCACTGAGCCTGGGTGTTGGAAGACATTCTCTACCTGGCCAGCGCTAAGCAGAATGCAAAGGTGAAAAGACATACCCTGAGCAGGCGTATCCAGAGCTGGGAAAAAGTCAGATAGCAAAGGCACTCAAGGAAAATCGGTTTAAAAAGCAAGGCAGCATTAAAACATTCTTGTGAAAGTCCAGAAAGAACTAGTGTATCCTCCACAACATTAACGTTGAAGAGAGCTCCCTGCTTTCAGAGAAAGACAAGCTGAAGAGATGGGTGAAATATTGCCAGAGTTTTTACAGACCACCAATCAAGAGATGAAGAGATTCTCAGGGTTTGGGAGATTATAATGCTTCAGGAGCAGTATGACGAGAGGAATCTTGCATGCAGAGGCTGCAGAGAAGATTCAGTGGTCTGAAAAAATCTGAGGGGCTGAGAATGGATCGATGGGGCTGTAGGAAGGGTTATTGACCCTGAACAGGCAGTTGCATGTTATCAGGAAAGAAAAGATCCCCTAAACAAAGACAAGTGGATCCTAGTAAGTGAATTTCCCCAATGGTGACCTTCCAAATTCTGTGTTTCCTGATACCTAAGCAAATTCCGCAGTGTGTTCCTTGCTGGAGGATTCAGAAGGTAGATTCAGTTTCCACAAAGCAAGAGGGACAGTATAGCAAAAGCAGTGCAAGAGACTGGTCACTGACAAGTTCAGATATATCAAGAAGAACTTCAGTTGCACAATTTCAAAAAGTCATTTGACCCGGTGTGTTGCAATAGGTGTGTGGAGTGTCCTAGGGCTATATGATATGTGTAAGAAGCTGCTGAAAAACATCATGAAGAGGTGAGGTCAGCAGTCCTGGTCAAGAGCAAGCTGAACAACTGGTTCAACACAATGACTGGTAGCAGATGGGGTGACTGGATAATTTGCAGCAGCTTCTGGAGCTACCTGTAGAAAGTGAATGATGGAGTTACAGTCACCAAAGACTTTGGGCAAAGTCAGACAGGGAGATCAAAAGCCTGAGGATGATCACATCTTCAGTGGTGGTGCCAGTTCATCAGATGTGCCAAGTCAGGTTGCTGTGTCCGATGGAGAATGATGCAGATCAAACATTGACATGAGCCAGAAAAAGACCAGGAGGAAAGGGAGGAAAGATGAGAACTGTCCAGGCAGGTAGCAGCCGGGTGGACAAGATGGACACCCCCATTTATCTGAGAAGTTTCACCACACAGAACAGCAACAGATCCCTCTACAGAGATCTGAAGGAGGATGTAGCTGGCACATGTGGGCATAGGTCATGTGAGAGTCATGAAAAGACGCGGACAAATAATGGAAGCAAAAACCAGGCTACTCAGTAGGTCCCTGTCCTTGCTCTATGTGCAAATAAATGGATTGTCAGGAAGGCAGAAGAGAAGAAGACAGCTGGTCTTTTCAATGAAAAGTTACAGATTGTGAGGCCATGCTAGAAATGGGACAGTCAGCAGTAGGATGTACAAAAGGGACAGTCATCTGTGAGAGGAAACTGACTGCTGGCTAGCTGGATAATCACTTTCAAGGTACCATGTTCTTTGTTCTGGTAAAGGGGAAAGGATTAAGATCCTGATGGTAGGAGAAATGAGATTACTGGGTTTCATCTTGATTTTTTTTGTTTGTTTTACAATTTTCTCAACAGAAGTGTAGACCCCTAAGTACTGAATTTACACCTGCCTCTCCAAGCTGCTACTTCTTAACCTTCCTTCATAGACCCTTTGGGTCTGCAGTCCATGGATTGAAGGGGTGGATGTCATAAGACAATGAGTCTGCATTTGCTGAACACAATGGAGCACTTGAGAATGACTTCTAACTGTCCTTTACGGTCATTGGTCCACAGGACAAAAAAATAAAGGGCAAACCTCTCTGAAAATGGAGATGGTAAAGGCAAGAGAACTGAGAGGGAAAAGGGGCAAAAAGAAGATTGTTGCATGCAGCAGTTTCAAGTTCATCCTCGAGGAATGAAGCCACTTTGAGTTTCCAAACACTGGACCTATGACACCAGATCACTGTAATGGGCCAGGCAGACAGCCCTGCCAAACAGCAACCAGCACCAAGAGTGCAGAAGAAGAGGCAAAATCCAACTCAAGTTTCTACACTCTCCTCTTGAAGGATAATGTGGCACTTTACAAGTCAGGAGGTTTCTAGCAGAGTGGTGAATTCACATTGCATAGTCCCAAAGTTTTGGATAGGATCCCTAAAACATGAAATAAAATAAAATGTGCAGGATAGAGAGAACCAGATGATTTAGTCTGGGTTGTAGGAAGGGTGAGTGAGATGGAGGTGATTGAGCAGCATCAAAGGGTGACAATCAATTTGAATTTTCCCAGAAGTGATGTTGATGCCTGTGTTGCTTCTCTCTGTGCTTTTTCTTTAATTAAATACCAAATGTTCCATTAGTAGTTGGAATAACACACTGTTCTTGGGGAAAAGAAAACCCAAGTAATCCCTTTATCTGCTAAAATAGATGATTTCTAGTAGATTAAACAATGGCCTTTCAGCTAGCAGAGCATAGTTCAGGCCATAATTGAAGTCATCTCCTTGGCCTCTCCCCCGGTTCCTCGCAGCCAGTAGTCCGTAGAGCCCCATCATCAGAGATAACCTCGGTGACTCTTGTCTGCAGTGAGTGTTTCTTAGATGAGGAGATTAGTCAGAGATAAAGCATATTACCTGAAAATAATAAGTGATTATGGTCCCGGACTGTCTCTCCACATTCATTTCACGCTGGTTAACCCTTGCAAAACTGGCTGCTGGTAGGGTTTAGGTCTTTAAAGAGGAGGGAGGGTGAAGGAAGGTTTCCCATGTCTGAGCGGAAAAGGAGAAATTTTGCCTTCCCTTTTCTGTTTCTTGCCGTGGGTGGGTATTTCTGGGCTTGGCAGGAGGCATCTGGCTCCTGGCATTGCTGCAGCTGGTGGTCCATGGAGGAGCCAGAACTGTGCCTTGCAGTGTTCTTGCGGGATGCTATCAGCCTCTGCCTCCCCATGCTAGTCAGCATGAAGCTGTGAGGTCTTAAAACTCCCTTAAAAGTCATCTGACATTTACTTGATAGCAACATAGAAAAATACTGGATGTGCCGTAGGTACATGCTGGCTGTATTTCCATTTCTGTATTAAACAGGACCAGGTTGTGGGCCCAGCCACTGACCGGCAGTAATCCATGCTGTTAAATTATTAGCGTGGACCAGGCATGTTTTGGGGTTAACAGTACTCTCCCATGCCCAGGCATGGCTCAGAGGCTATAAACGTCTCAGCTGGGAGTTTCCATGGGACCAGTCTGCTAAGGGGAGTGCTGGCTGGGCTGTGTGATGTGAGCTCAAGGCTAAGAACAGTCCCTGGTATTTTTTTCCAGCATGGATGTAGCTACTTTGACTTGACAACACAAAACCATTTGTGGCTTTCATTTTCATCATCAACAGGAGATCCAGAGAAATACGAGAATCTAGCAAGGTTTTTATAGCAAATTACCGACATGTCTAGGAGAAAAAAGTTAACATATCGTGTGGTCTTCTAGAAATTCAGGTTGGCCACCTAGGTAGGATGGAGAGAAGAAATGTAAAAGAAAATTCAGGTTGAAGAAATGCCTTGAAATCTGGTTATGGGGCATTGCTGTTGTTATCACTGCTGGGAATGAGCTCCTGTGCTGCAGAAAGCAAGTGTCCTGATGGGAAGATCTTTCCCTTGGTCTCCCTGCAAATACAGGTTAAATCCTGGCCCTTTTCAAGTCACCGGGAGTTTTGTTAATGACTTCATTAGGACCACTGCTGCTTCATTCATAAAAGGCGTCTTCCCAGCTCTCTGTGCCATTACTACATCTTCTGTCTGTTGTCAGACTGGTCTCCACGAGTGAGGGACGAGCGGGTTCATCCTTCTTCCTCTAAATGCCTCATCAGCCCTCCCTTGAAAACTGTAAATAAAGGCCGCTGGGGATAGCTTTTCTGCTTGACCCCTCACCTGAAATGAAAATAAAGGTGCCTGAATTTCATCCTGATGCGGAGCTCCTTCCTGGGATGGCTCTTTCCCGTAGCTGTTGACAGTTACCTGCCAAGCCCCATGGTTACCTTTGATTTTGCCGTAATGACATCTCAGTACTTAGGATGGCTCTGGGACTGTAATCCTCTCTGCAGCCTTAACCAATTTATGGGGTAACCTGAGACCAGGCTCTCACTTCCCTGTGATTTGGCCTCTTGTTAGCACTCACTGAAGGCATCAACAAGCTAAATGCAGAGCATTTATTTTATTGTATGCCCAGGGCTGGCAAATATCTCCATGCATGCATGCTGTAAACCTCTGCTTTTAGAAGGTAGCTGCATGTGCTTGCCACATTACAACTGCACAGTTTTTCATTTCCCCAAAGTGTGCTGCTAAAACAAATGCTTTGTTAGTGAAAACCAGGCAGGGCTCCAAGGGACTGTTAAGAGCAGAAGCAAGGATTCAGTGAAGTGGGATTTGTGCACAGTTTTGCCACAGATTTTCAGTATGATTTGTAGCTTGCTTTGTCCAGGGTGCTTCGTCTTTAAAATCCTTCAATTCGTAGTCCTTTGTCTGTCTCCTGTGTTTAGACTGTAAGCTCTTCAGGGCCAGGGCTTTTTTGTTTGCATAACAGCTTTTATAATAACTCTCCCCTGATCTTTAGAGGACCTACCTGTGCGTGTATAATACACTTATAAAAGAGCAGTTGCAGTTTCATAGTGGTGAACAACGCTGGCGTAAGAAGAGGACATGAGTCCTGATCCCTGCTCCCTAACCTGTATTAATTTGCTTTTCTAAAGGAAATTTCAGGGCAGATGATTTACGTGGCAGCGGAAGCAGGAGGGGGATCCCCGGGGAAAGCAAACACTTGAGTCTTCAAGGTGGGATGACTTTGGTGGCACACTTCTCTAATGACCATCTGATCCAGGAGGTGCCCGCTTCCTAAGCACAGATCAAAGACAAAAGGTGACTTTTGAAATGACATGCAACCACCTTTCACATTGTTTAAATTCTCTCCTCCTGCTAGCGTTTGATCTCACTTTACTTTTCCTGTCACTAGAAGCAGGTGGTTGCTTTATTCTCCCCCACAAGTTTGTGTCAGCTGAACAGCTAATGGCTGCAATGGGAAAATTTTCCAGTTGCATACCCAGTCCAAACCTCGGTGCGGTCAATGGGAAGACTCCTCTTCACTGTAGTCAGTTGTGGATGAGGTCTAGATGAGCTGATTTGGAGTGGTTTTTATCCTGCCAAAGTTGGCTTTAAGAAGTAGATGTGATTGTATTGTGAGGTGAGACTCAAGGAAATTCCAGCTGGCTGAAACCCATGAGCTCCTCCAGACGTGGGCATATGGCTTGAGGATTTTCCATGATGTGCTATAGATGCACGTTTCTCCTATATTTATTGCTAGCAAAGGCTTGTGCTTGTTATTCTGGGCTCTCAGCTCTATTTGGTGGCTCTACTGGCTGCTGGTGAAAATGGCAGGCTCTTGGCTACCATGAGGTCTGTGATGAATGTGGTTGCAAGTGACAGGCTTAAGTCAAACCAATGCCATATTATAACCAGAGTTAATGTTAGTTCAAGAGCCTCCCTGAGACCTGGGTTACTTGCATGGGCTGCAAGAATTTCATCTGTTATTCCTATTTGTCCATAATGCAAGGTGCTATTCTGCTGTACTCATGTAAGCCTATCGCTAATTTTAACGAACTCCTTCCAAGGAGAAAGAGAAGTACAATTTACCTAGCAGGCAAGCTCTTAACAAAGCCTTGGATATCTGATACACATAATGGTCCCAGAGGCATGTTTACTTTGGACTGAATGAGTGAGTGAAAACCATTTTGGAAGGACTTTTTCACCTCTAGCGACTTAACCTAACGAGGAAAAAAGTGATGTGGTTAAAGGGCTATTTAAACAACTGCATTAATGAGCAGATTTAAGTTCTCCAAGAATACCTGTATGTATTTGCCTTACACAGGTGCATAAATATGCATTGATTTGTATCACAGGACACATTGTATAGACAGTGATGAGATTTCAGCTGTCCTCTGCTGATGGATGCTTTTTTGGCGTGAACTATGAGCAAAAGGCTGATTGATTTAGCAAGCTACAGCAGAACTGCCCCAAGATTTGGAACACCATTGAGTTCACCAGCTGCCCTTGTCTTCTGTGGGGAGGAGTGGCTATGCAACAAAGAGTTTGACTTTGAGGACTCAGTCCTGTAAGTGATTTAGGTGCCTGGAAGAGAGCTACAGATGCCTCAGATTTAGGCTGAAGGATGGTACTTATTTCTGACCACAAGATGCCATAAATGCCCCCACCAATTTACCAAGAAAACTGGAGAGAAGCATGAAAGAAATAACTCCATGGTAAACCTTCCCATGCTGGACTGCTGCAGTGACAAAAGTTCATGTTTTTAGCCCCAAATGGATGACTGACCTCATGCTGACAGAATGGGCTGTCAACACTTGTCCCTTGAAGAAGAGTCTCCTCTTTGCGCTTTGTCTCCTCGTGTTGATAACCTAAATGGAGATTCACAGATTACGCCCTGCCTTTTTCACGCGATGGGGGTCCTGCTTACTGATCACTTCCCTCTTTCAACATTCTCACAGGGGCAATGAATCTTATTTCTGGCCCAAAGAGCACCTGTCAAGAGCTGGGTTGACAGGGAGGTGTGTCCTCCTTGATCACGTTTTCTTGCATAGCATTAATTAATAGCTGAGATGGTTCACCTGAGCCCTGCTGGTACCCAGTGCAGTGCTTTGCACAAGACCAATACAGGCTTAGATAGCACCGTTGCCATTTCATGAGTGGAAAAAGACAGCAAATATAGGAAGTTAGGGCCAAATTGAGGTGAAATTCATATCTGTGTCACGTCCTATATACCACCGCAGTCTTACTGAGGCTATGAGATCGACTTTCCAGAGGTACATAAGTACCTCTAAGCACAGGGAAATGTCCAGCAGGGTGTCAGGAAGGAGCTGCACAGATCAGGTACACAAATGTCACTGTTTTACATTATAATTGAGGGCCTTGGCTTTAATTTAAACCCTTCCCATCTGATTTTAAATGATGTGAACTCAGCTATCACACATTTGGGCCCATTGGAAATTCTCCCAAGTTGCTACTAAAACACAGAATTTTCTGCTACTCTCCCAAGTTGCTACTAAAACACAGACTTCTGCCAAGTCTGGTCCTGGCTGGTTTGTTGTAATTTCCTTGTATTCATGCACATAGCATGATGTGGAGAGGTCAAAAGCACCACTGCCCTCTGAAAACCTCCCTGGATGTTTGGGGTGATCATTGTCTTGAGAAACAGGGGCGCTTCCATTCAGGTACATGATTTAGGCTCCTGGCCTTGGGAATCTCAGCAGTCACCTCCCTGGAGGATTGTGAAAATAAACCAATTATTTAAGAGCAATTTTCTCCTGCAGGTGTTTACAGCACAGTGTTTGTCTTCATTAACTTATGTCTTAGAGATGTGCAGACAGCTGCACAGATGGCATCTGTGCCGAGTACAGCGAGAGTACAGAGTACGCTCTTCAGTGAACTGCTCCTAGGGCAGGAAGCTTTAGAAAAAACATATAGGCAGTATTTAGGTGGCGGAAGGTGAGGAGGAAAAGGCATAGGGAAAGTGGCCTGGTCAAAAAAAATGCTGACAAAGTACCCCCATAGCTGAGATTCACAAGTAACACTGAAGTGTCCAGCGCTGCTTTGTGTAGCCCAGCAGAGTTTGGATGATCATGCAGTGATTAGTGGTGTAGGGAAGGGACAATGCCTGCTTATGTGAAGCCAACGTGCTATTTCCATTTACTCCAGTTGGATGTCTCCCTACTGGTGCTTCTCGTGTGCAGCCCGTGCTGAGTGCTGTGGCGGGGGGTGCCAGGATCTGACACACAGGAACATCCTTCTGCTGAGTTTCTGCATATCGAGGGGTTCAAGGGAAGTCTGAGCCCATTGCAGCGAACTGGTATCGCAGGAGAGATAATGGCCCTGCAGCTGAGCAGTGTCTGAGAAGGAAGTTTAAAAAAAGTCTGATTGTATAAAAACACTTAAAAAAAACCAAAGGCATTTGGCTGGTTTACTTTTTCTTCATATCTGAATTAGCAACGAGGAGGCAGATAAGCTGTCCCAGAGGTAGAGGAAGATGAGACCTGGGAGTTTGGTTCCTACCCACTTCTAATTGGGATGATGTTGGCAATTATCAGCCCCATCATTTGGTATTTGGGAAGGAGAAATGGGAAGCTGAACAGCAATAGTGGGCTGCTTCTGCATGAATTATCCTGGCAAAGTGCCTTTTAATTTCATGTGAGCTGTGCCTGCAAGAAGATGGAAGGATCAGCCATCATCAAGGAAGGTTAGGATTTGGAGCCAGGTTTTGGAAATTGTCTCCTATCTCAGTAATGAATCATACACCTTAGGTGAAATTTGGATCCTACTGAATAAGCATTTTGGGTTTTGAGTTTAGCAAGGCCAGAATTTCACCCCTAACTTCAAATGTATCCAGACACTTCTGTGCCTGCAGCTTGAAACTGGCTACCAATGTTACACCCTAAAATCGTATCTCTTTTATATTAGTCTTAGGTCCTGATTCTGCTCCCCCTATAACTGATGGGGGTTCCAATGCTGAGTTCAAGATAACAGGACTGTCCCTCCTTTACCATGCTGCTTTATAGAATTATGATATTTTAAAAGTCAGTCTTCTTAATTTGTATTATTCCTGATAATTCTAGAATGCAGACTTGGTTTCATTTGCATCAGAAATAGGATCCATTTTCCCTGCCCTGGAAGGAAGACACTCTCAAGAGCTTACTGATATTTGTGTGTTTGACTTTAAGGCAGAAGTTTGTTTCTAATTAATTGAATAAGTGCTTTAATCCCTGGCCTGAGGGCTTCCCATAGAGCATTAGCTGTATTAAGAAGGAAATGGAGTGTAATCCCTTTAATATAAGCACAGAAGAACATGAGAGTTTCATATTTCTGGAAATAATTTCTTTCCTTGTTGCATCATTTACTCTAATATTGATTTGCATAAAATACTGTGGGGACAAAGAGTTTCTCTTTTTGCCTGACTCCAGCGCTGAGCTATTAGCAGCACATGACCTTTGCCCAGAGTGTTAGCATCCCTGGCCTCCAGTTATACACTGGTGCCTAACAATGTGCAAAGAGAAATAACTCTGGAATTCCAATGGTGCCTGTGAACACAGGTCCGTGACCGGCTGTGTTCTGTGAAGGATCCTGGAGCTGAGATGTCATCTTTCTGACTCATGCATTGTCACCAGCATTTACTACTATTTGCATTACTGTAGTGCCAGAGAATCTCGTTCCTGAACCGATAGCCAGGCTCATGTGTAGCTACAGAAATTGGACTCTTGGGTGAGATTCAGCTTGCCAAACCCAGGCTTTCTGAGAAAGCAGTTGATTTCATCCCTGAGTGTGTATCTATCTACATTGGTCACATGAATTGGGCTAAATGAGCCAGGAAGCCGCTAAAGATCAGCTCAGAGGGAGACGTCCTCTTTGTGGACATATAAATTAGGTGAGATTAGTCTTGGATGAGGTGCCTGCAAACCTGGTTAATGCTTGACATTTTTTAAAGAGTAAATACTGCTTTGTGGGTCTGGTCTGGTGTTCCTGCCCATTTGTGGGACAGGAGACTAAATCTGAGCATCCCCTGCTGTGTTACATTTCACATCATCAGAGGAAGAGAACTGCAGCATCTGGATGGGACAGTTCAGCTGTACTCAGCCGACCTCCAAGACCAAGTGGAGATCCCTGCCTGCCTTACTTCTGCAGTGTCTCCCACCCTTCCATGCAATGAGGTAAGGATGCTGTTTTCTTCTGCTCAATGCACCCACAAAATAAGTCCTTTCCTCCCCAGTTTCCCCATCTTTTGCTCCCATCTTTATCTTTAGCAGGAGCTGGGGATGCTTCAAAAGCTCATGAAGGGCAGGCTTTGTCCCTCTCCTGGCTATGTGTCCCCAGCATCACTGGCTGCAGCTGAAGGGGTGGGTAGCATCTCCCCAGCTATGACTGTAGGATGGATTCTCCTCCAAGAAGCACTCACCCCACACCTTCAGGGGCCACCCTCCTCCCCAAGGCCTCCAAATTTCTGGAGTACAGGTGTCTCACAAAGGGATAGATTTTTCCATTGTCTCTGGAAACACTGTGGCCACAGAGGTGCTAGTCGGTCCCATCGCACACGTACCCTCTCCCAGGAGGGGACACCCGTTTTTAACCCCTGGATGGCTCTGGGGCTGCTGGTAGTGGAGTGCCACCATTTCTTCCCTGCTGGGTCCCACCAGACTGTATCTCCTGAGGTGTCTGGCTCCATATGTGCTGGTTGCTGGGCTGGATGGGTATATTTTGCATTGCTGAAGCTGGATGAAGTCAATCGTGCTCTAACTGCCAATCTGGGGGGCACAGGAGTCTGACAGCACCAGCAAATCCTCTTCCTCCTGACAAGTACCCATCTCCAGGTCTCCAGATCCCTTTATCCCTTAGGGCACTGTGGAGGAGAGGATCTGGTTTGCTGTTTGTTAACTGACCGACTTTTCTGGTCCAGGTTCCTGGTTCACTATGGTGGATACAATGAGGAAAACAGTGCACTTGAAGGTGAAGTACGCACCGGATTCTCATCCTCACCGGTGTTTGAGTAATGGTTTTGCAGGGTCCACCAGACTGGGAAGATAATAGGAGCTGGTGACAATGAGGTTCTGGGTCCTGGCCAAAGGCAGGCACTAGTCTGGAAAGCCCAGAGGGGAAAAAAGGGTGAAATGTTAGAAAAAAAGGGTGAGAATGTAAAATGTATTCTTGCCCATAATGGGTGATGTTGTTGGCAAGTCACGAGGAGCCCTCCCTAAGGTGCTGTGTGCTGGTGCAGTTAGTGGTTCCCTTTTATTACACGGATGTGGGAGCGCAGACCTGTTGTGCCTTGGCCAGCCCAGCCACCCCTGTGTGGTGGATGTGTTTGTGCAGCCATGGAGATCCAAGTAACACCTTCAATTACGGCACAAGAGCTCATCTCCCCCAGCCCTCTGCCCTGCATTGACGAGTTAGCATATTTAATGCTTTAGCACAAAAGCAGCTCTCAGGCCAGTCTGAAGGCTCATCTCACCTGATTTTCCTGGCTCCAGCAGTGCCTGTGGTGGATGCTAAGGGAGAAGACACATACAGCGCTTTCTCCCTAAAATCCTCTTCTCATCTCCAGAAGTTTGCACTGTGGTGATTTGCAGCATTAGGGCAGGTGTCACTGGCTTAATATCCTTTGGCAGAGTTTTCCTTCATAATTTCTCCAGTTGCTTTGCAGAATGAGTATTGACATTAGCTGGCACTTAACTTTAAATGAGTGATAAGCACATGGGAAATAGAAGACCAAAGCACATGCTTATTTAACCTGGGTGACACAGGACCTCAGAAGCTGATCAAAGTATTTTGGCAGCTTTATGTCAGTGCTCTGCTGAGAGGTGTCTGAGCAGTCAGAGGAGGCTTGAGAAAGGCAGGAGGAGGGTGTTGCAAGGGACAGCCTGGGACAAAAAGAGCCCCAGAGCCAAAAGAGCATAGGGCTTTCCTGGCCACCCTGCTCAGAGCTCAACTGAGCAAGGGGTTGTCCCTGTTGGACTGGCCCCAGGTGGCCCAGGGGACAGAGGCTGTGCCCAGAAGAGCAGCTTATCCTCTCCTGAACTACAAGGGAGTATTTTGGGCTTGTATTACCACTTCTGAAAGCTCCCATCAAGTCTTAGCAGCTCCTTATGTTTGCCTTCTCTCATTTCAGCCACCTGTGTCACTGGGCACATACGGGAGTTTGTAGAAGAGAGAATACCAGTGGTGCAAGGAGTACAAGCCATTCAATGAGGAGAATGTGCAGGTACCATGGGCTTTTCCTTGCTTGGCTCTTTAGCCCATGGTGCCAGCCTCCCTCTCGGGGCTACAGGACAGCCAGGGACCAGGTCGGTGCCAGGGGGGCAGCCGGCACGGGTGCTGTTTCCACCGACAGGGTCTGCTCTGGTCCCCACCGCCATGACCCACCAGCAGGTCACATCATGCCAAAATGCCCTTGGCTTGTGTCCCCATCCCTTCTGTGGGAAATCCCCTTTGTGCCCTCTGGTAAAGCTGTTTGGGGCGGGCGATGCTAATTACATTCATTAAGTCAGGGCACTAATGACTGCTTGCTGAACCGGTGCCTAAGCCTTGGACTCCTGTTGCTTCCCGTGGGGCTGATGGAGTGCATCAGGATTAGACCCATCCCAGTACTGCCTTGAGGAGGGGGATTGCATTTGGGATGGAGATGGCACCTTGCCCTGACACGGGCCTGAGAAGATTTCTGCCGAGAAGCTGAGGTTGGTTTTTTTCTAATCTCCTTGCAGTGTGAGTGACCCCCTGAGCTATTTAATCTGATTTGCCTCGCTCCGCCTCCCCTGGCTTAATTGCTTGTGGCAGCCCAGTGGGGACAGCTGCAGTTTGCACTGGGCCACTGCAGAGAAGTGGCGGGGGGCATGTTCAGTTGCTAAAGTGCTTTGGGCTCATACATTCACGAGAGCGGGGGAAAAAAATGTTCAGGCTGGGGAGGAAAACAGGGGGGACAACAACAGAGAAATCATTGTGTGAAGGTGCCCACTGGGGCAGAGGGGCTGTCTGTGGCCACCGTTGCCATGCTTGCCTGGGCAGCAGCTTGAGGAGCCCTCTCCTCTCCCCTCCTCCTGCCCCAGGGAGCGCCCCTGCTGCCAGGAGCCTTCATTAACAGTCCTGCTTGGGGCTCCCACTGTTCTCCAGGGCTGGCAAGTGCTTTCTGGGCAGCCCCAGCCTCAGGTAGCTGCTCCACTTCCAGGAGCTGAGATCCTAACTGGGAGGGCAGGGTTTAATCCCTGTGCATCTCAGTTTCTTTTTCTTTTCTGTGTTTCCATTTCTGTATTTATTTATTTGTAATTTTATTTTCTTTTATTTTTGGAAGTCTGCACACTTCCTGTGGAGGTCCTGATGTAATTTGGGAGATAAGAAGGGAGGGAGCACCTAAGGTATGGCTGCTTTCCTTGAGTTGCTGTCCCACTGGGTAGCATGATGATGAGGTACCCAGGAGGCACAGGTTTCCCTCTTAGCCCTGCTAGGATATGGGATTTTTTAAGAGGATAAAACTGCTGTAATGTTCTTATCTGTGGAGTTTTGGATGGTAGGCTACTTCCAAGGGGAAGGTGGGGAGCTCCTTGGGTTAAGGCAGAAAGCACTGGCTGGTGAGCCATCCCCACCATGGGCTCCTGGAGGCTCCTGTCCCTCTGGAGATGCCTCATGAGGAGCTCTGGCCATCCTTGGTGGGGAAAGTCCCCAGATACAGGTAGTTCCTGTAGCTCTGCAACCTCCACCTGCCTTCCTGTCAGCATGGTGAAGGAGAAGCCACCCTGGGGAAAGCCCTGAGGACCTTGGAGGTTGAGGGACAAACAGAAACCCGTGTTGATTCAAAACAACAATGAAAAAACTCTGTGAGGATGGTTCTTGCTGGCCCCAGCAGCCTGGCAGTGCTCACAACAGGAGAGTCTCTTTCAGAGTCCCTAGAAAGGAGCAACTGGCTTGTGACAAGAGCTGTAGTGTGCATCTGAAGGGGCTGGAGCCAGCAGACACCCCCCAGACCAGCCATGCCAACAGCCCCATTAGCCTTTCCCCAACATGAACCCTGGATCCATTCTCTCTTCCACCGTCAAACTGCTGCTTGTGCCGGGGCTCCCTCCCTCCCTCCTACTGTCCACGTGGGGCACAGCAGAGTCCCAAGCCAGAAGATGGGCAGAAAGAGGAAGCCCTGATGGTCTCTGTGTCTTTAATGACAGGTATGGAGCTGCTTTGTGGCCGTTGTACCCCCAGGGGTGCTGACCCCACCAACACCCAGGCTTTGCCGTGGGCAGGTAGCTTGATGATGCTTTGGCAACTGTCCTTCCCACTCCCAGCCCCTCCATTCGATGAGACTTCTTTCTGCAGAAGCTGCAGGTTGCAGACTCCCAGCTAAAAGCCGAGGAATTTGCTGTACCCCGGGAGGAGCAGGCGATGACCTACAGCGACAGCATTGTCAGGGAGAGGAGGGAAGTCATCCCAGCGTGGAGCATCAAAGCCAGCAGTTGTGCTGATGATGCAGAAGGGAGGAAGCCAGAAGGCAGCACCCCTCGCCCCAAAGCCTTGCAGCAGAGAACACACTTCGCTCCTTCCTCTTGCAGAAAGCTACCTACCAAACTACTACCCTGCCACCGAACTGGCAGCAACCCAGGCAGAGAAATCGGAGGGGCTGCAGGCTCTCGCTGAGCTGGAGAAGGGGCTGTCTTATCACCAGCGTCTTCCAGCTGCTGCTCAGACTGCTGCAACAGCAGGGAACCCCCGATGCCGGCGCCGCCTGCTTGCAAAGAGCTGACCGGCCATATCCAGCTACCCTAGGGGCTGTCTGCCTGGGCCTTTGCCAGCTGAGCCCCCCTGCCTATGCTCCATGCTGGCTGGACACGTGCAGATGGCAGCATCCTGATGAAGCATCGGTGCCAGGCTCAGCCTGGCAATGATTAGCAGCATAGGCACAGCACCCTGTCACCATGAATATGCAGCTCCTAGGCTAGCTCAAAGTGCAGATGTAGTGAGCTGCAGTCTTCGAAACATCTGCAGAGCCATGCTCGTGAAGAGCCCCTGCTAGTAAGGCATCAGCACTGCAACATCTCTAAGGGTTTTATCCTCACAGCTCCTTTGGGATAGAGGGAGATGCAGTTAACCCTATGTTGCAGGTTGTGAACAGGAGCAAGGGAGGCAAAAGCACTCTGACTGAGCATGTTGGGACTTGGGTGGTTCAAACCAGCAGCTTGTAGGGCCCTTCTGCTAGAGATACCTGTCTGGCAGCAAGTGCAGCAAAGGAGCTGGTAGCCAGCCCTTAGCCACGCCATTTAACAGCTTGCTCGCATGGATTAAAATGCTGATGGAAGTCAGGAAAACAAAGTAGTCACCAAATATCACCCAGCCATGCTCAACCTTTCCAAAGCAGTGGAGATCTCCCTCTGAGTTCCTGCGTGAGCGGGAAGAGGGCAGCATTGCTCAGCAATGCTCGAGAATCAAACAGGACGGCATGAGCCGGGATTTCTTCTCTGTTCCCTGAGCTCACCTCTCCCAGCATGGTCTGTCTGTGTATGGGTCATTTCATAGTCAGTGAGGAGAAAGACAGGGAGCCATCTCCTGTAGCTTAAATGCCACCTTGAAGATGAGGTGAAGTAAGCCCTGGCAGGTTTTCTTTCTCTACTCGCTAGAAGGAGAGTTTGGAGGAGGAGCTCACATGAACATGTGTCTATTTGGACAGTCTGTCTAGACTCAACATCTGAAAGCTTCAAGCATCTCCTTGTCAAGCCCACCTGAATCTGTCTTGTGTTAATGACAAAACTACTGTGGGCTTTTCCCTTCCTGCTCTGCCCCTGTGTAGCCCAGCAGTGCAGTATTTACCTCAAAGTCTTTCCCCTTCATACATGAACCTCCTGCAGAGGGTCTCAGCTCCTGTTTAGCACTCCAGGGCAATGTGGAGACAGCATGGCTCCTTCCAGTTGCTTGGCATCATAAATCCTTCCCCTACTGGCTTCATGAACCAAATCAATGCAAAATTGATGCACCTCAGCAAAGATCTGCTGAAGTGCACCAGTCTCCCCTGATTTATGCAAGCTGAGGCTCCATCTTGTCACTGTTTGCTTGTTCCCACCCAGGGATAGTTTGGGTGAGTAATTGATGGTGCTTCCCACTAATGCACCCTCTTCTCCTGTCTCTCAGGGATGTTGCTGCACAGGCAGAAGCTGGCCCTGGGCTGGGCCACCTACCAGCAATTCATCCAGGAGATGTGCTGGGCAAGGCAGCGTGATGCTCAGCAGAACAGGAGCATGATCCTGGGCTTATCTGTTTTGGCAGAAGGTACTGACCTACTAATGGAGATTGTGGCAGCTGCCTCATGCAGGTGACTTACGGCCCTCAGCCTGGCTTTCATTTTTTTAATTTAATTCAGACAGAGACCGGGGACGGTGAAGAGAAGGTGAATGACACAGGAAGGATCCACAAAGGCCCTGTAACCATCTGCCCATCAGTGGGGAGAAGCAGGACAGAGAAAAACAATTATCTTCCAGAAAAGGTTGGAGTGTTGTAAATAATATTTCTTTCATCCCAGTTTCCGTATGGGCCACCCCATGCAGCACAGCCCTGCTTGATGTGGCCTTCCTGGAAATAATGTCACAGCACGGGAACTGCTGCTGTGGCTGCTCGGGTTGCATGAACAGCTTTGACATGGTCATGCACGTGTGAAATACCTGTAAGCTCAGCATCAATGAAAGCAACGAAAATACTTCACTAATGACTCATTACATGAATGTGTCATTTTTTAAATACACAGAAAATCCAAAATGTTTTCAATTGGCAGCTCTTCTTTGTGCATCCTCCCTGCTTTGTTGTGAGGTGGCAGCACGTTTCTCCGCGAGCAGATCTGCTCAGTCAGAGGGACACACATTCAGGCTATTAACATATAGATGGGGCATCTCTGGAGAATAGGATAGGATATGGCACCCCTTCAGACCAGCTCCTACAGGGATTTCTGGGGACAATTTCACAGCAAATGTGATGGTCCTCACCTGGGAGTTAAGTAGACCCTGGATCTCTTCCCTGGTTTAGTCTCTGATTAAATAAAGTGGAGACACATTGCTCTGGCATGATGACAGAGAAAATCTGTACAGTAGGGGAAAATATACACCAGCTGACAAGTCAGTGTCCAGAAGGGAAGAGCACAAGATACCATTTCCAGATCTGCCTTGCGTGACTTCCTTCATACATAAAAGGCTGAAGAATCTTGTCTAAAAGACCTTATCTACACCAGAGGAGTGCTTCTTGCATGTTCCCTTGGCGAACCCTTCGATTGTGGTAGCTCAGACAAGAGCACTGAACGTATTAACAGCCAGTGGAGCTCAGGAGAGGGAGCACTCAGACTGTGAGATACAAGATATAGAGACCAAAAAAAGTCTTTTATTTAGACTCTCTTTCACTAGACTACTTTGACCCTGACTGGAGAAGTACCTACAACACAGATTTCCAGCACTGGCCAGGTGTCCATGCTGGATACTGCACAGCAAATAAGAGCCTTTCTCATGTTTTTGCTGAAGATGACCACTTAAGCCAGTAAGGGAGAGGTGGGCTGGCGGGAGAGGGGAGCTGGTGGAAGTGGGAACAGGGTAAAAGTAAAGCAGGGAGGTTTTGGGGCTGGCTGGGATTGGAAAGTGTTTCTCAAGCATATTTCTCTGTGTCCATGTTATGCAACAAGCTCAAGTGAATTCCCTCAGGGCCAAATCCTTTCTCAAAGCCTGCTCAGCCTTTTCTTGAAGTTTTGCATGGGGTTGATGGGAGCAGGGAGTCTTCTGGGACAGCCTCATCCCCAGGCAAAGAAGATACTGAGTTCCCTGTGTGGCTGGGGGCAGGAGGCACATCTCTACATTCCCAAGCCTGGGCTTCCCCTGGGAAAGGGCTCTTAAATCAGACGGGGCAGGAGCTGTTTGCAACGTGACTCATCCGCACACTATGAACAAGCAGGCATAAACTGCTCCTGAGCTCTCGTTTCTCACCGGAAAGGCAATTCCACCCTGCTGCCTCACCCCCCCACCTCCCCCTAACACACACATATATTTCAGCTCTGTGTTGAAGTCTCAGTTTTGATCTACGATCCTAGAGTGATGTGTGGGCTGGAGCCTGAGCCTGTGTAATGGTTGATCTAGGTGGGAGATTTGTCCCAATGGCAGCTATGTGTGTTGCAGCATCTGTGCCACTCCTGATGGGAGACAGGCTGTTCCCCTTCTCTCTAGTGCCATCGGCATGTGCTTTCATTTGCTCTACACAGTTTCCCAGCTGGGTGGTCAACTGCTGCAGAAGGGGAGGCAGGTCCCCTGTCCTGATGCACATTAGAAGAGGAGTCTTCTGCTAATCCCCTTCTCCATGTTCTCTGCAGGAACTGCTGGGTATCTGAGCACAAAGACAGCCACAGCATCTTCTTGCAGAGGCTGAACTGGTCATCTCAAATCTCTGCTGCAGGGCTGTCCTCTGAGAAAGCGATTGTGATGGACACAGCCCAGTGAGTGGTGCTACAGGTGGCCATGGTAAGTACCAGGATGATTACCTATTTTGCACTGAGAGCTGGGAGTAAAGGTGGGATTTCAGGGTCTGAGGCAGTGGAAAAAACTATAAACAGTCGTGAGACCTGGTGCATACTATCATGAGACCCGAGACAAAATGGGCAGAGTTTTGCTGCTGGAATATTCTTCTGAGTAGCAGCATTTGTCCCTGCTCGTTGCAGGAGGTTGGACTAGATGACCTTCAAAGATCCCTTCTCTGACTTTCTGGCTTCCTAGAAAGTGATTTCCAGCCAGATCTTACTAGGAGGTTATTTTTCACCATGAGGGTGCTCAAACACTGTCTGGAGACCACAGAGGTGGGGGAATCTTAGGGAGGTGTTCATGAGGTGACGAGACAAGGTCTGAGGCAACCCCATCTAAGCTGGCCCTGCTGGGCCAGGACACCTACATTATTCCATGATTTTCTGATTTATTTTAGGATGTGTTACCTATGCTGTTCTGTGATTACAGCTCCTCAGCCCTCCAAGCTGTCTATGTGATATTGTCCATCAGAGACCTTGAAAGCCTGGAAACCTCCTCTCTTCCAAACACACCACTGTGTCTATCAAATGTGAAATGTTTGGCAGAGACCTTTTTAAACACGTATTATCATTAAAACCTCCCAATAACCTGAGCTTTTATCATTGTCAGAAAAAGGCTTTTTTGCGGACAGTGAAGGCTACAAAGCTAAAATCACTCAGGCAGTTTCAATTTATATACTTTAAAGAAAACTTGCCCACAAACTTTGTCTCACAGCAAAAAGTAGTGTGTGTTAAAACAGCATTGCTTGTGTCAATTTACTCTTTAAAGCCTTTAGTCTCTAAACACTTGCAGGGAGGGAAATACCCCTGTTATCCAGGGCAGCCGAGTACCAGCCTTGCAGAGCTTCCTCCCCTCCTTTGTATTTAACACCTTTTTCCAGGGTTTGGCCGCCAATTTCAACTAGTGCTGGGTAAGCTGGAATTGAGTTTGCTGTGTTTGTTCGGGAGATTTCTAGGATTTCTGGAAGGAGCAAGGCTGCTCCCAGCCTGAAGATGGCAATGCAGAGCCACCAGTCTGAGACCTGGGAAGGGCTGATGTCCCCGGGCCGGGCAGTGCCCATCACAGCCTTTCTGCTCAGCCCAGTGGCTTTAGTGGTCTGACTTGGGTCTTCTGAATCGATGCCGAAATTAGCCCGGAGTAGATGGTGTAGAGAACTCTCTCCTAGTGCCTGAAAGGTATGACTTTTAATGAGACATCCTTGCAACATTCAGGGATAAGCAAGAAATTAGTTAGAGATACAGCCAAAATATCAAAAGATAATAATAATGACAACAAATAACTTATTCTACAGTAATATCAAGCACACCTAGACCCGATGGTGACAGGGACTGTGTAGACAGAGCAGCACGATTGTCCCTGCCCTAAGGAGTTTGAGATCAAAGGGAATCACCTCTCCTGCTTCTATACTCTGCAGGTGTTTCAACCCACCACCACTTTCCCATGGCGAATTTAACATTTATCTTGCTGCAGGACCTTAGGAAAGTCACGTGCATGGCTGCATTTCCCTGCAAGAAGAGAAGTGCTGGGGGATTTAGCAAAACGACATCTGGCAAGGCCAAGCTCCAAACAGGTACAAGGGTCCAGTTATTCTGCAAAGCTGCCCCCTCTCCCAGTTCTGGCATGGGACACTGCTGATCACAGCCTGTGCAGTGTTTGGTTGGTATAGGCTATTTCCACTGTAGCCAAGTGTAGTGGACTAGTGGCTGCAGAATTTGGAGGGTAGAAATAAGGAAAATGCCTTTAACAAAAATAGGGAAAAAATACTTGCTTGTATGAGAGGCTCCTGAGGAGACAAAGTTTGGTTTCTTTGGGGAACGAGACCATGAGAATAGAGAAGTTCTTAATGGGACGTGTACTTTCGCACCATCTAAAATTAACCCCATAGCCTCATCAATATCTTCTCTTTTGAAAAGACATCATTATCCTGCCTCCCCATGCTGGAGACAGGCTCCTCAAGCTGATTTTGACATTGCTGTGCTACAACCGTTTGTTACACTGACAAGGGCTGTGTCTAGGTGAATGCTTGGGGCACATATACAAGGTAATTTCAAGGCATCTTCACTAGGAAAGACACATTGCTAAATGCTAATCAAAATGGGCAGCCATGGTGGAAACAAATGCCTGATTCAGAATATCTGGTTGTGATACACCCCGTCAGGCACACTAATGAGGATATTCAATCAGGCAGACAGATGCTGGGTTTGCTAACCTGGTCCTTAACCATGTGCCAGGGAGAAGGAAGGAAGCTGCTGATTTTGAAGATAAATGTCCTTCCTGGGTATTCTGGCAGTATGCTTGTTCAGGCACTTTCCAGCTTTGGAGACCAGACTTGGAGATAGGGCTCTTAAAACCTGCACTCACATGTTGCAGCCCACATGCCCAGGATCCAGCCTGTTGCATCCCCATCTCCTGCCATTTCTCTTCCCAAAATTTTCTCTAGCCCTCATTGCCCCTTCCCAATATTGGCCTGTTATCTGACATGCAGTGCTTGCTGTTAATGCTTTTTTTCACCCCCCAACTCCCTGCTGTGAAAATTAATGGGGGACATCTGAGCTGCCTGCTAATACTTCCAGATGACAGAAGGGAGCAGCCGCAGAGTCAGCCTCCCTATTTCCCTGGTGCCTCCAGTGATGCTGCTGTTTTTCGGTGGATGGAGCTTCTTCATGTGAGTGACATAGGCTTAACATGGAAGACTGCTGGGGTGAAAAAGAGGTGAGAAGCTCTAGATAATACTGGCATTACCTCAACACCATCCCTTTTCCGTCCTTTTTCTGGACCACCTGGCTCATGGCACATGGTAACACCCGCTGTGAGCTCAACAGAATTCAAAAAGGGATGCAACATTTGTATGGACAGCATCAGGTTTTACACTAGCAACAAAGTCCAAGGGAAAAATAAACAACCCAGTGCAGAGAAATAAGCTGGGCATGAGTCAAACTGTGGCTGACTGTGGCTAGTGGAGGTTAGGAGTTGTTTTCCAGGACCTTGTCGCCTCTCTATTGCTATGGTTGACCCTAGGCATATTTCTTTAAAGCATTCAGTGCTGCCCTATGTCCGAAACAGAGGGACATCCCTGGATGAAGGCTGCTCTGATCCACCAGTTCTCTCTGGTGGGAAACTCAGTGGATCCATGAGAAGGACAATCCACTTCAAATCCGAGTGATAGTATCCACAGATCAGTCAGAAACATGTTTCCTTTTAGGACACTCAGTTGGTCCCATCACAAGGTGCACAACCCAGTGAATGCAAATTGTGCAGGTTTTCTCCCCCACACACAACTTCAGGGAAAACAGGTTTTCCGTAAGGCTGGAGCGATGCTTTTTGTGTGAGTGCCTTAGTGCCATCTCCCGGGTGGAAGGGGAAATTCTCATTTTGGAGGTGCAACGTGTGGTCTGAACACCCCTGGCTGTGCAGGTTTAGTCATTCAGCCACCGGGTGTATGAGTGTGACATCAGGATAGCACACTGCCTCATCCTGCTAAATGGCTAAATAAATGTCATCCTTAGGATGTATAATGGAGACGTCTGTTCAGGGAAAAGGATGCTCTGGATTTCATCCCTCATCATCACCGTGAATTTGCAATGAATGTTTTCCATCTTTAATCTTGTCTTTTATATTTCCCAGCATGGAAGAACAGACTGAATGCTGAACTTACTTGGTGCATACTTTATGGGAGAATTCATTCTAAAATGATCAGAAGTCAATCCAATGATGACTATTTATCTACTTTGAGGCTTTCTAGATCTCTCTGCAAATTATCTCATTGGACATTAGAGGTGTAAAACCTCCTTGCTGAATAGTTTAATGAATTACACAGTGCTGAAAGACAGGCTAAAACATGTCTGTGGCCATGCTGGTCCCCACTACAGAACACCCACTTCACCGAAGAGTGATCGAACCCTCAAATGTGTTGGATGCTGTCTGAAGCTTGCATGGGAACAGGCAGAATTCCCACTGCAATAACTTCCATGGAAGAGCACGGTTAAGAAGAACTAGTGGTTTATGACAGAACGGGCATAAATTTTCAGAGGTATTTGTACAAATGTAATTAGAAGCTGAATTTAGCCCAACAGGGTCAAAACATTGGTGCTTGGGATCTCATTAGCATAGTGTGAAATTTGTAAAAGAAAAGCACCTGCAGGAACACCGCTTGGACACCTGCACTGCTCTGCAAACAGCATTGCTTGCTGAACACCAGCATTTCTTGGAAGGCTGCAAGGACATTCAAGGGCTGATCCTTAGCCCCATCACAGAGCAATTGACTTTTCCTTCTGTTTTGAAAAAAATTCTTCCCATGGCCACCACCCAGCCCGCAATGATGCAATAAATAATTCAGCATGTGCTTAACATTAATCCTTATAAATAGTCCCACTACCCTGTTAGGTGCTTATGTTAGAGCAGAACAGCTCTGAACACATCTGTAGTCACACCACTTCGGTGGGCTGAAAAGCAGAGTTCCCATGGATCACCGTGGAGCAGTGATTCCCTGAAGAGGACTCCATCAGTGCAGCATCTCTGATCTCTTCATCACAAGACAACTAACCATGTGCTTAAAGCGATTGTGTGTTTACGAGTTTTGTTGGAACAGGTTCTTCATGTAATGTTTTATAATATAGCGGTGATGGAGAGGGTGAGAAATGCCCTTCTTCAGAGGGGGCTGAAGGAGCAAGACTTAAAGATCAAAACCACCATCTGCTGCAGCCAGATCTCCTCTGGTAAGTCCTGCCCATGGCTCAGCCACCAACCTGAGCAGCAATCATAAGCAGAAGGAAAGAATCTGTCAATTAACATATTTCACCAAACTATGATTTTTGTCAAGGGATGATGATTAAACAAAGTTTTGGGAGTAGTATAGTTTTAATGAAACTTTCCTGGGCTAAGGGCGGATTTGAAAAGAGATAGAGAGAAAGAGAGAGAAGCGAGAAAGGCTTATTGTGAAGTAACCGATAGCTTGGCAGTTGAGAACAAAAGCAACTGCCGACCACTCCTCCCGGTTTTCCTAAAATCAAGTATTTTGCTTTCCAACCAGGCTTGCCTGGCCTCATGCCTGTTTCCGTGTTGTTTCTGTGTGGCAGCTCAGGTTCTGTTAGTGTTTGGGACCATGTCTGCTGGGCTGAAGTGTGGGACACTACCTTCATAGAAACTCATAAGCACTGAAGTGGTCTTCACTGCCTTTATTTGATCGTGCTTAAATGAAGAGAGGTTCTTTGGCTTGGTTAAAAACTACGTGAATCATCCAGTAGGAAATGAAAGAGAATGTATTACTGAGATGTAATGATTCCATTTATGGTATACAGATCTCCCCGATGCTGCCACAAGATAAAAATGAATTTGCAGTTGTAAACGACTACATGATGATGACGAGTCCTCTACATGCTTGGCCTGCGCTCAGCTCAGGGGCAGGTACCATATGCTTGCCTCAGTTCTCCCTCTTTTGGAAGAAAACAGGCATGCCTGCTCTTGGGCTTGGCACTCCTGCACACTGCATGGTCAGCTGGCACATTTCTTGCTGGATTTGCCTCCAGCAGATATAAGCCACATTGGTAAAGCTGTTGGAATTTTCCACTGTTTTTTTTTTTTAATTGGAAAGAACATATTGTGTAATACTAATGCTTTGATTTTGCCCATATTTTTCAGTTCTCCTTTAGTGAGATCAAAATGAAATGTTTCAACCAAAGGTTGAGCTGACCCCAATGTTTTACTTTCCTCTTTAGCTTCTCAGTCACTGGACCTTGGGAAAGTTGTCCTGTGCGTGGCCTGAGCCTTCCCTTTACCTTGCAGGTCATACTGGTGCAGAGGACACATCTCAGGTACTTGGGGACCACATGGTTTTTGTAATACCTAAGCACTGTCACACTCCCAGTGAATGGTGGTTCCATCCAGCCAGGTCTGTCCTCCTAAGGAGGAGACAATCTTACGTGGAACTAAGCCTATATGAAACATCTCCTTTTTTTTCTTTTAACATTGTCAAATGGAAATGTGCTATAAAATTTGCAAATTTAATTCTCATCCTTCCGTGGCCAGCTGGAGACATACAGCTGTATATATCAGCAGTAAAATGAGATGCCAAAGCAACAGATTTTATTTCTCCATAGGCTGCATATCTGGAGAAGATATTCCCACAAATGATACATGGCTCCTGGCTGGTTTGCTGATAATGAGACAGTTAATTAAATAGGTCAGCAGGGCAAACAGTCACATCAGAAAGCTCCTGCTCTAATCAATCTGTGAGACTCTTCCAGCCTGGCTATGCCAGCTGCTGGCGCTTTCAATCTCAGTTCACAGTACAAAATGTCACTGTATTTACCCCTGGAATGTGCATATAAAAGACATAAATAAATATGAAAAGTGAAAACAAGCACTTCAGTGGTTTATGTCAATCAAGCTGTCTTGAGTCTCATGTAGAAGAGCAGATACAGGCTGTGATTTGCTACTGTGTATAATTACCTACACCCTCTTCAATTCAGCTGTGACACATTCTAGCAAAAAAACTCATTTACCTGGAGGGCCAGATCAGCCGCATTGCGCCACAGGTGACGGAGAATCTCCCAAAATCAGATTACCTTTCTCATTCTGGCATGATCACCCTTGTGCATTCTTGCTGAGAACTTGGGCTCGTGTACCCTGAAAGCTGCATCCAAAGGCTATTGAATTCCCTGGAAAAGTATCTGTTTATTTCAAGAGGCTTAGCCTTTATAGCAGTTGAATAAAAATTAGTAAGAGGAGCCCCTGCCATGGCTCTTTGCTTGCAGTCCCATGGCTGAATGAGCTCACCCTCCCCATCGCCCTTCCTTGCCCTGGTGCCTGCAGCGGTTACAGCTCCCTGCCATAAAACCAGTAAAACCAATATTGCTGTTACTAGTCCCAGCCTGCAGGTTTTAGGCTAACTCTGCCTCATGCTAGCTTTGCAAGGCACTGGTGCTGAGTTAGGTTAGTTTACATGATCATGCTGCACAGACTGGTGCTGGGTACTATATGTGATGGGGCACTTAAAAATAGTGGTTCTGGCTCAAAAAGAGCCCCTAAAGCTACAAACACCCCCTTCAGAGGGTTTTTGACCTAATTTGATCACCCACCTTTTCCAGGGCAGAGTCAGCTGCCCTTACAGTCACCCTCATCCTAACCATGCCAGCACATGGTGCTGGGTGAAACCCACCTGGCTTTTTAAATGGCTTTGTGGCCCAAGCGGTTTTTCACTCTGAAGGAACACTGCATTGAGCGGGACCCTCCCTTCCCCCCAAATTTCACCTCTGGGAAGGAGAAGGAAAGTACCTCAGTGTGAGCCCCAGACTCCCATGCCTGCACCTGCTGGGGAGGGAAGGACTGGCTGGGTTGGGGAGTGGATGGACGGGGATGCTCCTGGGGATGGGGCTTGTGCGACAGGACAGAAATCTCAGAGGCTGGAGATGAAATGCTCCGTCTGAGTCACCTCAGCTCTGCAATGCAGGTGCTTTCCCATCACTGTATTCCCCACTGTTTTGACCACTCTTCTGGGGATGACCAATATCTGAGTCATTCCCTTATAAAGCTGCTTCTGGATTCACATTTTCCACGGTTGCTGCACATCCTGTAAATGATGTTTTCCTATTCAAGTACCAGTTTTTCTTCCCCTTGGAGATGGCAAGAATCCTGTCCTCTGTCCCTTGATCACTCAAAACCTTGACCAATATGAATAATTAATAGTCTTATCTGGGGGATGACATTGAAAACTTGGTTTTTTGTTTATTTCCACATTTAAACAAACCATGGAGAACGGGTTTAAAAGGAATCCTGAAGGCACATCTATGCTGCTAAATGAGTGGGCCAGGGAAATCAGCTGAAGCACTGGACCACTGTGGTCCACACAGCTGTATTGGCTTACTCCACAGCTCTCCAAGACAACCCTGCTATAGAGGACTAGCCTCAAATAGTGTGGATGAAAGTCAGCTATGGCTGCTCAGTCTTGTGGCCAGAGTTTGGTCTTGACCATTTCTTCTTTAGCCCTGTGTCTGTATACATCTCTGTGAATGTATCTATAAATATGTGTGTGTCTCGACCTAATTATATGCACAGTACTGTATTTGCAGGAAATGTAGCACGCTCACCCCTTGCTCCAGATGTCTGGCATCCGAAGTGTCCAAGTTACAGCTCCTCTTAATCAGTCCCTTGTGCATCATACTGTACCTCCCGCACCCAGTTGCCATCTGCCATTTATCTATCATGAACCATTCATTCACACAAGTCTTTTATTGTCATGTTAAGCACCCAGGCAAGCTGCAGCAATCATCAGCTTTGCGAGTTCAAGTTTTAATGCCCTACTTGGATATTCCCCGGCTGCACACCGTCCTCCATACAGCACCACTTACTGAGGGCCAACCTTTGCTCATCTTGTGACACTGTAAAGATATTTATTGAGATGTGCAACAACAATCAACATTCAACTCTTCTAGCTTGTGTCAGGTGCTGTCATCGTGTAGTTTTTCTGGCAGCAACGATTGCAGAGAGCTGAAAACGGATGGTTACATATCTGACGCAGCTGAGAGGGAAGCATGTTTAACTGCCAGATCACAAATGGTAAGTGGTAATATCCATTAGTGCCAGAAGCATTGTGGTAGTCCCTGCGTGCCCTTCACCTCCAGGTTAGCACTAATTGCATTGCCAGGCTTGGCCATACAGCGCAACACACAGTGACAACTAAAATCGCTTTTCCTGTGAAGAAAGCTCAGAGATAGTAACCAACTGACTATAAATCTCCACTGGCAACTAATGAAAAATCTGCATTTTTCCTTCCCATTCTGTGGCCAGAAATACAGCACCCGTACACTGCTGAAGCCTATTATGGGTTAGTGGGCATTTTGCAATAATAAGGTGGGGTAGGCACTTGCTTCAGTCAGTCTATTGTGCCAAGGGCAAGATGAAACCTCAGCTTTTCATGTTGTGAATAAAATATTAAGCTCCTGGCGTTTTGGTTTGTTTTGTGAGCAATGAATAACAAGAGAATTGGTGTGGTCTGACACTGAGCTGGAAACTTCAGCACAGCTCAGACTAGATTATCTTCAGCCTTTTTCTGACCTTTAGCCTCAGACTTTTCTTTTTTTTTTTTTTACTGCAGAAGAACTTGCTCCCAAGTGCGGACCACTGATGACTACTAACACAGGTGTGTGTCATCGCTGTGGGGTTTTGCGTTCAAATGATCGTACTGTAGCAGTGATACAGTTTTTTGGAACTGTAAACTGGAATTTGGAAAGACAGCAGCAGATCACCAGTCAGAGTCTCATGGAGCAGAGTCTGAAAACCAGTACAGCCATAGATCTCACTGGGGCCTTTGGCTTATATCAGGAGTCTCAAGAACAGAACAGGAAAGAGTGCTGTAAGTAGGTTTAAATCCTTGATGCATCCCTGTTCAGACTCATGGCTTGTTTTCCTCTAGGTATTTCCAAGCCGCAGTGAGCACTTTGGCCATTGCTTGCAAGGCTGCCCATAGGATGCGCTGTATAGGGCACCATAGTCTATGCCACAAGCAGACTGAACATGCCACAGAGGACACAGAGGAGTGGGTATTCCTCTGTGGGAGGGCTCAGAAAGCTGTAGGTCAGTCCTACTGTGGAGCTCTGTGTTGTTTTCATGAACAGATCTCTGAGTGCCTACAGGAGCCCTGCAGACTCCAGAAAATTCCTCCCCCATATTTGTTCATCCCCACCTGACATCCCAGCTGACCAGGCTTGGCAGACACTGTCTGATGCACTTGCTAAAGGATTCCTGTAGGCAAAAAGGAAAACTAAACTTCCGACTTTTTTTTTTTTTCAACATTGAAAATGTGTTTTTGAAATGCGAGTCACTTCCCAAAGAGTCCCAGTGACTTAGAGGTCGATGGCTGTGCCATAAAGGGACTTAAGTACACAAGCCCAAATGTATGGCTTTGAAAGCTGTACCTAGGCAGCACTGGAAGCCCGTGTGTCCCTGTGCTTTTAGTAGGAAGGGTCTTTAGGGAGCTCATCATCTAACAAAGAAAGAGGATCCTAATAGTTTTTCAGTGGTGGTCTAATCCAATTCATGTTTGGGTTATCATTTGGAACTGATGCTCAAACCTTTCAAGCAGGACTTCACCTTATACACCTGCTGAGAAGGGAGAGTCTGGGGAGCCAGGCTGGGATGGGGGATGCTCTCCAAACCCTTCTGCTTTGGTGCGGTTCCTGTTCACACCGAGTTCCCATCACTCATCATGGCTGGCAGGGACCTGCGGGTCCGTGGGTCCAGGTGCTTGCAGAACACTGGAAAATTGCTGAGTATGGTAACAAGGTGCTTTTCAGCAAGGGTGCCCAGGAACACTCAGAGCATTCATCTCACAGTGCTGTTATCCTCTTTCAGGCACTCTTCTGTCTGAGTTTGGTGCCTTTAAACCCACTGTGATGCAAAGGGAGACCTGGGCATGTGGGAAATGTGATCCAGAAACAGCTGGGAATGGGAAGCTGCTGGACATAACCATGGAGTGATGTTGAGCCCAACCCTTCTCTGGGAAATCAGGCAACTTCCCCCACTTTGAGGAGGAAAGAAAAAAACGTCTCCTGCTGTTCATGGCCTTTTCCATGAGGCTTAGCCAGGAATGCCTCCTTATGTGGGGATCTGGTGGTAAGAGCTGTGGCTGGGAGGAGATGACACTCAGATAGCTGTGGAAGAGCATCTGAAAAAGCTTACTCTGTTCCTCTGTTCACCAAAACTAGTTTCTACCTACTATTGGATAAAAAAATTAAAACATTTGTTTCTCAGTTTAGAAAAAATAAGTCTTTGGGTTTCCCATTTCCCAGTGGTTTTGCCAACCAATAGGCCCCATCTAAAGAGATAAAGAATGCTGAACAGGAAATTAAATCTTTACAAAGCAGGCTTTTTTTTTGCTTAAACACAGAACTGGGAAGGTAAAGTTAAAATCCAAGCACCACACAGTCAAAACAGGCTGGTTTTCATGTGTCAGAGTTTGAAATTAAAAATATAGATTGATTCCAGCCACAGCTTTTTTATACCACATTTATCCTTGATAGAGATGAGGGTGAGTTGTGGGAGAAGGATGCCACTGCAGAAGTGTAGTGGAATGAAGCTGGGTTAATTAGCATTGATAATATACAGCTGGGGGCTGGTTTCAGTGGCAGCGGGTTGGCTGATGTAGACAAGGTGCAGGTGTGGCTGGTTCTGTTAAGGGAGCCAATGAAGAGAGAGCAGCCGAGGAAGAAGAGGAGAGAGAGGAAGAAGCAAGAGAGACAGAATGCATGCCCTGGATAAGAGGAAGGCAGCAGAGGGACTGGCATGAAGAGTATGCTGACACGAGATGGTAAAAGACACTGTTGCAGCTTGATAGTCTGGAGAGTGCTGCCACACAGAAGGAATAGCCAAGTGGGACATTGTTGCTAGTAACCTATAAATTATACACAGAGAATTGCTGCTTGTTTAATCTTATACTTAAAGCCAATCAATACATTTTCTAGTCTGCACTGATGGAAGCTCACGGGCTTGCCTGGGTAACCTGGCAGCATGTTTTGGGTGAGCATTGTCTCTTGCTAATTCCTTACCTCTGATGAGCCACTTCTGCCTCTGCAATGAATTCTCACATTGCTGTGGTAACATATTTTTGTTATTTTATGTTACACCAGAAGCCAGTGAAGAAGCACTCCTAGGTACCTCCACCTAAGGAGTTTAGAAAGGGTATTTTTCTTCTTTGAAAAGATATGAGCACTGGGTTTTCTTTTTATTGCTTTCACATAGATTCAGTCTTACAGAAAAGCAATTTCACCTGAGATTAATTTATCCTTATAAAATAACCCTGTCTCCACTTTAGAAGTGGTTGGTTTTCACTGTATGTGGCTTATTTTTCAACCAAACTAAAAATATTTTTGCTTTTTAGTGGGATTTTTCATTTTCTTACTAAATGCAATAAAGTTTATGAAGAGTCAGAAATAAGTTTCCCTTTTCCCCACTATCAAGCATGAAATACTGGGTTTCAGACCCATCCTCCTAACAGAAAGGTTTTCTGTAACCTGCTATCCCACTGCAATGGGATTTTTTTTGTTTTGAGTAAGCATAAACCAATAAGTAGACTGAAGTCTTTTTTTTAAAATCAACATCATCAGCCACCTCATCTGGACACCAAATGTCTAAAGATCCTCTCAAGATGTTGTACAGAGGAGACAGTAACGCTTTCTTTTATCATGCCTTTCTTTTATGGTTCTATTCAGGCATTTTTTGCCAGGCTTATTCTAGTTTTTGAGACCAATCTGGTTAAAACAAGTATTATCATTCAAGTGGCAGAGGATGCTGGCACAGATCAATTACTGAACACGCTCTTGCTTTAACAGCCTAGCTGCAGAATTGCATATATTGGCTTTGCAATCCACAGAAGCACGGCGCCCACAACTGAAATGCTGCTTATTTTTTAAATGACAGCCTTTCTATCAGAGGAACCTGGGGAATATGGTCAATACATAAATCAACACGTTGGGAAAAAGAAATCAAGTTGCAGGGTTCTGCTCTGAGATCTTCAATTTTGTGAGTCATGCAATTCACAAGCAAAGGTTAAAAATGTTCTTGGGCTTTAATTTGTCGTAACATAGGGGTTGCCACACTTTACTGACTTCTGTGTCTCTTAATAAAAATATGGAGAAATTTCATATGCAAATTCTCTTTCTAATGCATGTTTAATTAGAAACTTAATTGACTCGAGCTAAGTATTTCTGAACTCTGGTAAAGAAAATGAACATTTAAAGTTCCCTTAAGGCCATCATACCAAGCACTAGCCAGAAAAATAGCATTTTGTTTTACCAAAATTAAAGGCTTTAACATGACACTATGTGAGACCAAGACCTGTCAAACATCCAAAGGGGCAGCGGGTAGGACAGCTGGGTCCAAACTGGGCAGAGTGGGGACACCCTAGACTGTTGCAGGTTTTTTTCTTTTACCAGAAACTCTGTTTTGCTTTCTGTTCCCCAATAATTCTTTTTATGTTTTTTTTTGTTGGTTTTTTTTTTTTTTGGGTGGGTGGGGAGGGTCTCTATTTCTATAATATTTTTGCTTCTTTTTAATGAAGTATTTGCTTCTTTTTAATGAAGCATTTCCCAAGCAGTCACCTCACTGGAAAGTGCTTGAATTGCTCTAATTAAAGCAGCCCTTGAGGACATCTTGTGTTTTCATTAAAAAAGGAACAGGATATGATACTCTCCATTACTGCTCTGTGCAACGTGAACTCTAAAAAAAATAAAAAATCCAATTATCAGAAAAATCATCTTCATATACCTTTTAATATTCTGCAATAAATTAGAAAAACATCTGATGGCCTGAGATCTGATGACCCATCAAAGGGACCTGTTCCCCAGGATGAAGCTTTGGGAACTGCGCGTTCAAGGCTTGTGTTTGGGGAGTTGACTTGTAGCTAAATCTCTGCAAATGTACAAGAGCAAAACCTGCACTACAGAGACTGAACTGGGCAGCTCACAGCTTCGGGAGCACCAGGAACTCAGGCAAACATCATCATGCAAGCTGCTTTTTCAACTAAGGAGACTTTTGAATCAGCTTGAGGAAGCTGAGATAAAGCAAGCCCACAGGTCCTCTTCCAAACTAAGCTCTCCTTGTAGGGGTCTTGCTGAAGTTCAAGCATGCTGGTGTTCTGCCCAGCGAGAGGAGGGCAGGACCTCGGTGCACAGCGAGGCTTTCTTTGGGTTGGCTCTCCTGGCTCCAAAAGCAGAGAGTTGCACAGCCTGAGCGGTGCGATGCAAAGAGTAAAGCTTTGCTTCAGGTAGCGTCAGCTGTTGGACTCAAACCTGACAGTGCCTCCCACTAATGTCCTGGAAAACCTGAAGGTCACTCTGTCTTTAATCTGCTTTTCTAGAGGTGCCTGATTTGGGAAATACCAGCTTTGTGGCTATGGATGGTGTCACCTTAGATCTATGGAATAAATGACAACTTCATCATCATAATCAGAAAAAGGTAGTTCTGCAAAGAAAAGAAAAGATGTCAGAACATCTAACCTGTGTTCTTGTTTATATCTGGTTCCTTTTCTATATTCAGATTTTTCTTATCTAACTTGATTAAAACTGATTTACTAAAACTAAATAAATAGTCTGAATACCAATTCTTTGAATCTGATCTATATTTATCTAGCATAAATCATATTTATCTAGCGTAAGTCAGGGTCAAATAAACCAACACAGGCTTGTATGAAGAAATATTGTCCCTGCCTTTTGCACTGTCCAGCTGGATTAAAAGGGGACATCTCTGTAACCACCTTTGGAGAGAGAAGAGGGATACCTCTCACCAGCTGCTGAGCACCCCTCATCTGCCAGAGCCTGCTCTTCCCCCCTCTCCAACTGAGCTATCTGTGGAGCTTCCTAGGCATCTCAGTCAAAATTACCCAGGTCAGCTTAAATGTAGCCGACAGGTTTGTCTCTAGCAGCTGAATTTGACTAAAATAAGCGTTAGTGTGTGCACACAGGCAGTACTCTGGCAAAGCAGCAAGAGATGTGGGGGCAGGGTCATGGGGCTCTGACCCTGTGCAACCCAGCATGGGCATCATTCCCTTAGTGCCTCTGCTGCAAATATGTGCAAAGCCTTCAGGCAAATACCTTCTCTGAGCAATAAAAGAGGCTTTATTTAGAGCCTGATCTAGCAGCTTCACTAGACTTTGGAGCAGATCCATTGACAAAGAGTTAAAGTGCAGCTTTAGCAGAATTAAAGTGTTTAAGTGCAATAGACCCAGTATTAAAACAAGCAGCCAAAATGTAAAGAGGGCCAGGTACCTGAGATGTCAAAGACAACTGTCCCAGGGAATTTCTATAAGGAGAACTTGCTTAGAGACCTAAAATCCTCCTGAGTGCACCTAGAGGAGCACATGATAGCTTTGGGTAAACACCTGGCTACTTATCTCTAGACTGATGCTGCCTGGGAATTCATAAGTAAGGCAAACCTGTGCTTAAAACCTATCAGAATCACATACAGCACAGCTAGGATGCACAGAGAGGAGGGAACAGCTGACATTTGGCTAATAATAGTAATAATTCCATTCAACAAGTGCAAAGTCCTGCACCTGGGGAGGAGCAACTCTATATGCTGGGGGTTATCCGGCTGGAAAGCAGCTTGGCAGAAAAGGGTCTGGAGGTCCTGGTGAACACCCAGTTGAACATGAGCCAGCAACTTGCCCTTGCATCCAAGAAGACCAGAGGCTTTCCGCTGGGTGCAGACAGCATGATCTGAGTGTAGCACAGCCACAGAGCTAAGACAGACCCTAAACTCTACAGAATGTTCCTCCAGCACCGTGCTTTCCAAAGGATGGGGATAGAATTCATGGAAAAAAAGCAGAAAAGGAGGAATATTTATCCTTTTATTATAGAAATATTAACTTCTGCTCTGTAATGTTGAATCCCAGTTTCCCATGAAAGCAGTCCTTTGAGTGAAAAATAGGATGTAGCCACCCTGCTTTTGTTAAGTACAGAGTTTTCTTAGTGTGTGCACACACATATACATAAATATATATCACAGCTTTGAATATTCCATCTTAGATATGTCAGTGACAGAAACTCAGACACCAAAAGCATGTAACATGGAAATGGGAGAAAAGTACCTGTTGCCTCACTGAGATGACAAAGGCATCCAGCAGAATTAAAGATTTCCAAATTCTATGGAGATCAGATTGCCAGAGCCGAAGCCAGCTATGAAAAACAGAATAACCAAAAAGTAGGCAAATCTGTGTTTTAATATTCCAGATCAGGCAGTGGAAAGCAGATAGATTATTAGTATTTTAAAGGAGGTCTTTGGGGGTCCTTAGGGTTCAGCCTGACACAGTTGGCAACAGAAATATTTTTTTGGACTTTGTTCATAAATTATTGGCTAGATAAAGCAATTTGTGTTATAGATCCACACAGAGACAGCACCTGGTGCACTGCTTTCTGTGAATGCCTGGGAGAGAATTAGCAAGCTGGATGTTCAGGGGGAAAGGGGAAAAACAAATATGAGAAAGCAAAGAGCTGATACAGAGGTCTGCTGGGCAGGTACAGTTCATTGGCAAGGCAATGTACACACTCACACACATATCCCCCCGCCCCGCCCACCCCCCCACCCCCACCCCCCCAGTTTCTGTTGTCCTTATCAATGATGCAAGTTTTTCATTCCCTTCCCCACTTTCTTTATATTTGTTTCTGGAAAGGACAAGGGTTTGATGAGATGGAGTTTTGTCCTGCTACTAACGAGCTATGTATTCCAGCTCATAGGAGTTCATCTTCTTAGCAGACAAGATGGAATCAGCCGCTTTTATATCATAACCTCTTAAATGAAGTTTCCCTCTCTCCTGCTCCTTCTGAGACCCAGCAGATGCAATTGTGCAGTGGCAGATGGCACAGCTGGACAGAGGTGCCAGGAGCTGCTGGTGCTTTGCATGCAAGCCCGTAACAACCCACCAACATGTGCAATGATGCTCGCTGGCTCCCAAACTGTTTCATTTTTTATCTTCCTTCACTGACCTCGCATTTATATTTAAGCCCTTCTCTTGCCATCCAGATTTTATGGCCAAGTAAGATAAGCACATCCTAAAAAAAAAGAAAAAAAAAAATCCTTAGAGTATAACATCTAATTTCCAACACATGCTCCTTTAATCTCCCCAGGGCTTACTTAACTTTGGAGCAAAATACCCTTGCCAGAGTTTGATTTCCCATCACCTTGAAGCAGCATGTTTCTCATCCTGCTAGTTTAAACATATCCTGTTTCTACAAACACTTCCATATATATTCAGATCAGGTGCGTATTCTCAGCACAACCGTGGGCAATTATCCCACACTTTCCGGTGGAACAGCAGCGCTTTAACTGCTCCATTCAACTTTCCACCCATGGAGCTGCAAGGCATATTGCAGCATTAGTTAAGCTTAAAAAGACAGGTGATGGTATGGTTTCTGTATGTGAATGCTCTATGGATTTAGCATCACCAAGTTACTGAAGTTAGTAAAGGGTTTTTTCTGTATTGGCAAAGGAGTTAAGTTATACAGCTCTAAAGCATTTTCTAACCATATTTGTGATTTTATTGCAATGTACTTGGGGGGAATTATGTTCTTTAAAAAAAAAGGGTATTTGCTGCAAAAAATTGTGTGTAGACAGGCTTTGAGGTCTGTAAATATTTTGAGATTCTTGCGTGAAAATATGAAATACCAACCTTGCCAGACAACATTTTATTCTTCAGCTATGAATCACATCAGTAAACAAGTCTCTCCTGGATTCGAGATGAAATGTCTGGGAAAAAAGATTATTAGTTTGCTGTTGGCTGCACTCTTCAGTGTAAGCTATGGTCTGTGTTATTTTGTATTTACGTCCATTCCACTCGATCTGGGTGGGCAGTGATAAGATTTGAAAGGAGATATTAAATTAAAGCTAAAAATAAACGACAGTTGTATTTGCCCAAAGACAAAAACATCACGCAGCTGTTTGTAGAGCAGAGCACAATGCCTCAGCACAGCATGGGATGGTCTGAGATTTAAACAGTCTAGAGCTTTTTTTTTTTAAAAAAAATTTACACAGTTTCTGTCTGCCAGAGTATTTCTTTCTGATTTGTAATTTTCTACGTGAATCTTCTCTGAAGATCAGGCACCACCATCCAGACATCACCCAGCAAGATAAAGCCTTTGCTCCAGGTACGTCAGAAGGAGCCAGCAGAGTGGAAGCGCGGATGCTGCACAGCTCGGCAGCAGCCTTGGTTCAAACCACGCGGGGAATGCCGTGCGTGTGAATGGGACCGAGCGCTGGGCTCCCCGGATGGGAAACTCAACAACCAGGGCATGCGTGTTCAAATGGGGTTGTAAAATCAAAATGAGAATGGCTCCTGTTGAACAGAGAGGTCCTGGCACCAGGGTCCGTGCCAGCACATAAGTGCCGTGGCAGCTGAGGAAGAGTATTTAAGAAACATTGTGTTTCAGAAATACACTGTCCACCAGGCTGTGAAGGGATGGATTTCTTCAAAGTTCTCCAGGGTTTCAGAAGTAACTTTGAGGGTTTATCTATTTATTTATTTACTTATTTATTTTTACAAGCTTATCTATAGCAGATTCATTGTGTCTGGTGCTCTGAGACTGACACCTACGCTTTTGGCCCCATCTTCTACTCAGCCCAGTCTGCTTCTCTGTATCTGTGGTTGCGCCCCCAGTGCAGTCCCAGGGCAGAGGAGAAGCTGTGCTGTATGACCCTGCAGGACCCCAGTCTTCCAGTGAGGTCTGTGAGGAAGTAAAATGTATTTGCCATGCAGCAGCGCCTGCAGCTGTGTGAGAGGCACACTGCAGTGAGGATGGCCGGGGGTCTCACCATGGTGTACTGGAAACCCTCGGCCCCACCACTTGGTCCGGAGCAGGGCTTTCAGGCATCAACCTCACCCCTACGCAGGAGGTGGCTGTGAAGATGTAATCCAGAGAGGGGTCCACTTTTTGTTTTAAATCGGGAGGCCCACATTACGGTTTCACAGCCTTTTATTTTTGATGCGAGGCTAAATGTGACTTCTTGGGTTAGAACCAGACAGCCTGATTCAGGGGCAACCCCAGAGAAGCACTCTGCTTTTGTTTGTGATGCAGATGTAGCTTGTGGTCACATTCAGCACACTTCCCAAAGTCTATCTGGGGCAAGAAGTTCAAGTTATGACAGCAGAGACTCAATAGGATTAGGCTTGGACTTTGGTTTCAGTGGCTGGTGCAGTAGCAGGGTGCACGAGAAGAAAGCCAGTCCCAGGGCATGGTTGTGTTCACGACGTTGTTCTTAGGTGTTGCCCAGTGCGGGTGTCTTCTCCTTGGACAATGCTCTGTTTCTTCATATCTTCTGGGCTCTACAAACCATGGCGCCCTGTGATGGGGGTTGCCATTGAAGGCACTAGGTTGTCTTTCAGTGGTTTATCTTCTGCAGTGTTTCTAGCACACAATAATCCCAGATGCTCAGTGAAATCTTCCTCCCATTTTCTCCCAATTAGTCAGCCTAATCCTTGCCAGACTGTAATCAAGGCAAGCAGCCTTGTGAGACACTAATCCGTTTCGTGGTTGTAGTTGGCTTGCCAGCATTTATGACATTTGGAAAGACAGTGGTGAGTCATGCGAGACAAATGGTTAGTGCCGTCTATTTTTTTTATGTATGTATATAATTAGATTTCGCAGCACAAGAGAAAACAGCCCCTGTCCAACTTGTCAGGAAAACAGTAAAAAGAGAAAAGAAAATCTTCTTTGGCAACTTTTTTCAGCCTGATAAGTGGTTTTGATGGTAAGTTTCTTAGATGACTTTTTTTTCCCCAGAGTTATAAAATAATTTCAGTGCTGTTGCTAGAAATACATGATAGAGCCAGGAGATGGAATTGTTGGAAGCAAGTGCAAGTATGGCAGCTGTTCAAACAAATACTGTGTCCTGATACAGGGTGTATATCCTGACACAGGACATACTGCCTTTTGTCCTCTGGAGGCTTTGTCTGTGGGCATTTAGTGCTCTTCTCCCTCTCAGGACACTGTTTCATGTACCACGGTGCCCACAGGTGGTCTTTTCTTCCAAGGTCTTTGGATGAGAACCTTTGCAACTCCCCTTAGTGGTCTCTGCAACAGAGCTCTACTGTCAACTCAGTGAGATTTCTGACTAGATTTGTATTTTTCTCCCTCCCTCACATCAGACATGGTCTAATAGTTGACTCCCAGAACTCATGGATTTTGTTTTAGACCATGACGTTGAGTCATTGTGCAGTTTTTGGCAAGCAATAGAGGCTTACCAAAATGTCCACTCATTTCTGATGACTCAGTTTGAGCATCTTCATACCTCGTGGGCTTGAATTTTCTGGTCTTTGTGAACTCAAAGCATACACAAGACTTAGTTACACCACCCTGCTGCAAACCCAGCAGAGGTATCCTAATCTGGATGCTTAGGTATGGAGGTGCCCGTAATTAGCGAGCACTTTGGGGAATGTCAATCTTACTGGGTTTTGGTTTATTCCTCATTAACATAAGGGTAAAAATACCAAGGCTCCTCCGTGACAATAGGCTTTTGTTTTCAAAACACAGCGCTCCTCAGTGAAAGTGCAGTGGTGTAAACAAGGGAAAGGAGCGTGCCCATGGTGAAAACCTGACCATCTGATAACTAGGACATGCCCTTTTACAGGCAAAAATATTTTGCTTAGATGTACCATCAAATTTTTGCAGAAATCTCCCACACAAATATAAGGCATCTGCCCAGCAGCTACAAAGAGATAAACAAGCCACTTCAGAGATGTGAACAAGCAGCTTCATTAGAATATATAGCAGATGCATACACACTTCAATGCAAGCTAACCAAAGTTCTCGGAAAGTCTCCTGATATGTAACATATGCTCGTCCTACTGTAAAAATCATGATTGCTTTCATGTAAACCCAGGGATCTTTTCCCGCCAGCCTTCGACACCTCTACATGAATTATAGGATATCTCAGGCATAACTATGGCTGTTGGATTATCAGTCAGTGTGAAAGGGCTATGATCTGGCAGCATCAGATCTGTCATCCCTCTGTGGGGTAAAATGCCCAAGGTCTCCTCAAGGCGTGATGAAGATTCAGCTGGAGCTGCTCGCTGCTGTGGGGAACCACGCCAGAATGTGGCTGAAATGGAGCCACAATGAACAATGCAAACACGAATGAGTATTCAGGAATTGTCACTGTTACAAGCCACGGGGCAGTGCTTTGCCATTTCTGCTTCTGAACACACTTTTGCAGCTTACCTGCCTCAGACTCTTCTCTAGTTCAAGGGAGAATCCATAATAGAGCAGAATTTGGACACATAACTCCATATATGCATTAACTTAGTTCCTTACCTACGGCCCTGCACTTGAGGGGTCATGAGCAGACGTGTGTGTGGGGGTAACCACAGTTTGCTTGTTTGTACCAATGAGAAACTCATGTAGAATAACAGGAAAAGGATTTTTAAACTCATTAGCGTGAACATACAGCTATGAAGGGTACGCAGTCCTCTCAGAGCATGACTCTCAGGACTTCCCCTGCAGAACAGCCCTCTTCTTTGCCCTGATCCCTACTGCAGGTGTCCAGCCCTGCTCTTGGTCAGAGACTGTATCTGCATTCCAAACAGCAAGACAGACTAGGTTGGATCAACACTTGGATGGGAGACTTCTACTGCATTTTAGAGTTCGGGGTTTGCAGTTTTTAAATTAAAATTGCTCTTCTTCCTCCCCAAGTGGGATTGACCAATGACCAAAAATTGCCCATAAAACCAACACCATGGAATATTGTCATAAAAACCTCCTGATGCTTACGAACACTTGCTGTCTTGAGACAGCTTAAATTTTGAGGATTGTTTTCCTTTTATTCTTTCTATAATTCCATAACTATATATCCATCTTCCTGCCTTGAATTAATGGGTGCTGTGATAATAATAGATTTCTGATAAACCCTATCCCAGGCTCCAGTAATTCCCATGGATTTTGCAGGGGATGCTTTGGGGTTTTCTAGTTTCCTTGAAACCAGGAGAACCCTAATTTTTCAATGGAATGGCACAGGCTGCAGTTCAGCTAAGGCATGTGCAGAGATGTGGAGGTATTTGCAGGGTTAGAAGTGTACAGAGAGAAACATTACTGGAAGCTGAATATGGGAGGTAGTGGGAGTATCTGTACTATTTACTTCCAGAATACAAATTAAATACAATGGAAAAAAGAAAAGTTAGGAATGTATATCCCCCTACACTGTGGAAAAGTGAGATCAGTTTGGGGGTCAGAGAGGCAAGTGGAAGCAGCATAGAATAGTTGAGCTGAGTGCCTGCAGCCCACCATAGGAGTAATGCCTCGGTGTTCATCTTAGGAGTGAATATGTTAAGGTAGAAAGATTACAAATCCCACCCAAAAAATAAAATATAAATAGATGTAGTCTGATGTGGGAAAATTGAAAGGGAAATTGTCAGATAGAATTCATCAAGTACAAGAAATGTCTCAGACACTAGAGCACATAAGATATTAAAAAAAGCACAATCAGGGAGCACAGCAGGTTCATGTGTCAAAGGAACTTCATTGCTTGAGCTGATGACTAACACCATTTATACAGAAATCAAGCGTAGCATGCCAATGCAACCTGACAGAAAGCACATCTCAGAGGCATCTATCTCTGATCCATGGTGCTGCTAGAAAAGCAGTGGTTAGCACACGTCTTTGGTGGCTTCTGTTCAGAAACCTTGTCAATCAGCAGAGTTATTTAACAGTAGAGACAACTGTTTGTACAGTTTCACACCTGGCAAAATCAAAACTGATAGGAAAAGCAAATGCTCATTTCTTCCTTCTATTTTTCATGCAGCTGCTCTAAGAAAGGTGCTGAACAAGGGACAGGCTTCCCCTCAAAAGACAAAGGAAGAGAAAAGCCAAAACCAAACCTGCCACTCCTATAGGCCTATTTACCCAACACTATGTGATTTACAAGCCTTTTTTATTTATTATCCTCTGTGCATCGGGCAAATCTCCTTGTGTGATAGGGTTATAGTATGCTATGGCAGTATTCCCACTGTTGAAGCCTTGGTGTCTAAAGACCACCAAGGAAAATGTTTTCTGGTGTCCTTTCACTTGGAAATGTAACACATTCATCTGAGATCCTTCCCTCATTCCCAGGGATTTTAACAATGGTTTCCAAGTGGGTACCAAGTGTAAATGAAGCCTCAAAGCATACCGGGAGTATGAGTATTCCACACCCTATACCCTTTTGTATGGCAGTTTAAGAAGATTTGTTGCATTCTACCTTTGGTTGTACCTCAGTGCCTGCATGAACACAGCCGTACCAGTGTTCAGATTTTCTGCGATCAAGCTGCTTGTGATATGTGAAAGACTCCAGAATGTACATTTCCTGTTACTCTTCCTGTTGCAACCGAAAATCTATTAAATTCTATTTTTCCCTTTCCCTTTACAGATAGCTTTGCATATAATGTGAAAACAAACTCCCAGCAACCCATGAGACAACATCCTAGAAATTCCTGATTGACAATATCCTAGAAACTCCAATAGATATTAAATTGTGCCATGGGTTTTTTTTGATGGCTTGTGACATGCTGACAGGTAACGTTGATCACAGATTATGTTGATACAAGTGGTTGACACAGCATTCACAGCACTTTGCCCAAAACTCTTTCTTCTTATTATTCTTCTTGTGTTCTTCATTATCGATCTTCTTTGTCAGTTTTTGGGGATCTTGAAGATCTGCAGGCCTTTACTATTATTCTCTACTCTGTACATCTCCATTATTGGGGTGGGAATCCTGCCCAGGTTACATGAGGCAGGGGACAGGCGATGGGAGCGAGGCGGCGCGGTGCCCGGCACCACGGACAGTGCCCACCACCCCCGGAGGGCCATGGGCCACCAGCTCTGGTGTAGGGACACAGGTGACATCTTTTGGGGTGTGTGTGTGAGAACCATTTTTGCACAATAAATTCAAGGGAAATAGAGGAGGAGAAAAAGAAGGGTTCAAAAAGGCCAAGTGCAAGGTCCTGCACCCAGGTCAGGGCAACCCCTGCTATGGATACCGGGTGGGGAATGAGAGGATTGAGGGCAGCCCTGCCAAGGAGAACTTGGAGGGGGTGATGGATGAAAAGCTGGACATGACCCAGCAATGTGTGCTTATAGCCCAGAAGCAAACTGTATCCTGGGCTGCATCGCAAGAAGGGTGGCCAGCAGGTCAAGGGAGGTGATTTCCCCCCTCTACTCCACTCTGGTGAGACCCTCCCTGCAGCACTGTGTCCAGCTCTGGGGCCTCCAACATATGAAGGACATGGACCTGTTGGAGCAAGTCCAGAGCAGGGCTGTGAAGATGCTCAGAGGGCTGGGGCAGCTCTTCTATGAAGACAGGCTGAGAGAGTTGCGGTTGTTCAACCTGAAGATGAGAAGGCTCTGGGGAGACCATATAGCCACATTCCAGTGCCTGAAGGGGGCTTATAAGAAAGAGGGAGAGGGACTCTTTTAGTAGGGCCTGTTGTGATAGGACAAGGACAGTAACAGTGGTGAAACACTGGCACCGGTTGCCCAGAGAGGTGGTAGATGCCCCATCCTTGGAAACATTCAAGGTCAGGCTGGATGGGGCTCTGAGCAACCTGGTCTGGCTAAAGATGTCCCTGCTCATTGCAGGGGGTTGGACTAGGTGGCCTTTTTAAAGGTCCCTTCCAGCCCAAACTCTCCTGTGATTCTGTGATTCTATGAAAAAGCGTGCTGTAGGAAGGTTTCCTAAAAATAAAATAAAATAAAATAAAAAAATTAGCCATTATTTAAAATGATAAGGCTTTTCTTTTTTTCTGTAATTTTTATATATATTATGTATGAAAAAAATTATAAAAATAGTATGTAACTTAATATGATATGATATAACATAAATTATAGTATTATACATATAATAGAATAGAACAGAATAGAATAGAATAGAATGGAATAGAATATCTAATTTATATATTATATACATATATATAATTTAATTCTATTTGTTGATGTTTGGTTGTCAGCACTGGAGAAACAACAGAATTTCGTACAAGCTCTTTAATAAAATACTAATTCCAGAAATTAGTTTTATTGTGACTTCTTTCTCTTTGCTTGTCTTCCTTGGTCAGGTGCTCCTGTCTGGCTCAGTGGCACTAATGGTGTGACGAAGGAGGTCAGAAAGTGGCTTCAAGAGCTCAGCTTGTAAAGAGGATTGGCGAACAGTACATGAAAGCTTTACTTCAGGTTTTAAAAATGTTCTTTTTGGTGAGAAATAAAATACTTTACTCAAATTTCAAGTTTTATAAAAGCCTTTTAAAAAATTAAATGTAAATTAGAAGATAACTTAAAAAACAATAATGTCGAGTCAGAAAACTGACTTTTTCAGAAACACACAGAAATTTGACTAAAATAATGAAATCTAGATTCACAAAATACTCTGATCCACCCATTACTTATTTCTCCACCTTTATAGAAAGTATGTTATCCTTATTAAAGGAAAATACAGAGGTATGATATAAATTCCTTCCCTCCTTCCTCCCTTTCTTTCCTTTCTTTCTTCTCATTCCTGGAGTGGAAAAGCATAATTTAAAGTAGGTGTTATTATTTTTAAAGGGTAATCTGCTATTTCTGAAGCAATAACTATGGCACAAAATGTTCCAAACATGTTCATCCACCACAGTTTGATTGTTAATGTCAAACACAAGTTTGAAACCTGGAAGGTCAACTGCCAACCAAGACCTGAGCTATTCCAGGGAGAGGAGAATAAATCTGGGTTTCTTTTATTTATTTTTTTTTCCCACCAACCCTGCCCCAGAGGTGTTCTCTCCAGACTCAATGAGAAAATTCACCAAGGGCAATTTTGGTAATGGGTGAAGCCACGGTCCAAACCCTTAGCAACTCTCTTCGGAAAACAAGTGGGAAAGGAGGTGGACTTTTTGGTGACAGTAAGCAGGTGTGAAGAGTTGATGCATTTGAGTGTGGTCTGGGGGGCTGGTTTAGAACAGGAGTTATGGCCAAGGTTTACACACTCCCAGCTTCATGTGTGACACTCACCCAAACACTCAAAGAACCAGATTTTTATGCCTTTTGGTACCAAGTTAATTTCTTGCCAGACAATTGAGCTGAGCCAGCTCCCTGGGGAGTCCGAGAGGTGCCAGTCACTCCTTCAAGCCCAGACCTGCGGCTGGGAGGAGGAACTCTCCTTTCCAAGCAGCCAATTTAGCCATTTTCCCCAGGGACATGCCTAAACCACCCAGTGCCCCGTTTCCAACCTGGCCAGCTCTGCTCCAAGACCCGACAGCCACCATCCTGTCACACCGAGCCCGACTCAGCCTCCCGAGCCAGGCGGGGCAGGTGACATCTCACCACCACCAAGGCTGGCAGGTTCCTTAGCGTCTGGGCGTTTTTAGCAGCTTGGTTCTTTTTATGAACACAGCTCCTCTTTGCTATTAGCCATAGAGCGTCCCGTTTACGCCTTTTTTTTTTTTTTTTAATTTTTTTATCCAGTTGCGCGGCGGCCGTGCCTGCGCAGCCGCTGCGCGTGCGGCAGAACCGCTTTGCGCGCAGGAAAAAGCACCGTTTCCACCAGGGGCCGCGGCGCCCGCAGGGGTGAAACGCGCCCGGCTGGGAGCGGGGCGGAGCGCAGCGCAGGTGCGGGGCGGAGGAGCGCAGGAGCGGAGCGCAGCGCAGGGGGGAGGCGGGGCAGAGCGCAGGAGGGGAGCGCAGCGCAGGAGGGAGGCGGAGGAGCGCAGGAGCGTGGTAGAGAGCAGCGCAGGAGCGGAGAACAGTGCAGCAGCGGAGCTCAGGAGCGGAGCGCAGGAGCAGCTCCCCCAGCTGCCGGCTCCGGCTGCCGGTAAGTGCCACCGCCGGCCGTCCCCCTCCCCCTCCCCGGCAGGTCCTGCGACCCCCTCCCCGGGCAGGGCTTCCCGAGGGCAGGACTGCTACTGCTTGCTGCTGCGGGGGACGACCCCTCTTCAGCAGGCTCCCCCCAGGCAGGTCTTGTTCCCCCAGCCCGAAGGGACACCACCCCCACCCCCACCCCCCAAACACTGCCTCCCCCTCTGGCAGGGCTCCCCCCACCTCCTTCCCACCTCCAGGACAGACCCCCTTCCCGGGCGGGACCCCCCAGCCCCTCCCCGGACCGAGTCTCTCGGCCCCAGGCTGGTGCAGGGGGAGATGTGCTTTCCAGCATCGTTGGGGTTTTGCCCTCTCGGGGGCTGGGGTTTTTACCCCTCCCCCAGGGGTGGGATTTAGCAGCCTGGGGCTGAGGGTTTGCACCCCAGGGGCTGGGAGGTTTTGCTCCCCGGGGACTGAGGTTTGGTACCCTGGCTCAGTTGCTCCCCTTACAAACGCCAGTGGGCACCCCCACATTTAACTGCCTTGAATTTTATTGCAGGGAGCGTGCTTCAGTCTCTACTCAAAGTGGTTACAGTAGACTTACTTTTGCTGTGGAAGAGCATGAACTTCTGATGGGGGGTGTGTGCGGAGATCTCAAAGGCAAACCACCATGCTGTCTCATAGGTGTGGGTTCGACATCCTGTGTTGGGGCAGAAATCATCAGCCCCACACGCAGCCGGGCTGGGAGCAGCTCTGTGGGGTGGGATCTGGCAGCCCCGTGAGCTGGCGTGACTCCCTTGTACCCTGCTGCTAGGAAAAGCCACACACACCGGGCTCAGCGGTGCTGCTTCCAGCCATCTGGCTGCATGCAACATCACTTTTGAAGGTAAGGATCTTGTGTTTTGTTGGCTTTCCGGACATGGAGCTGGTTAGCTGTTGGAGAGGCTGGAGGAGTTGTTCTGCGCTGGTTTGCGGGTGGAAGGAAACAATTTGTGCCCTGAGAAACACTGCCCTTCAAATGGGAAAGTTGGATAAAGGAAGAGAGACAGAAGGAAAGTCAGTGCAAAGGCTCACTTGCTGTGTGGCCTCCTTGAATGCATGTTTTACAGTGGAAGCATCCCCAGGGACGTTCCTCCTCCTTTATCACCACACACCAGCCTTGCAGAACAATGCAAATCACTGAGCTGCTGAAGTCTCAGCTTGTGGCAGAGGAGAAGAGGGAAATGTGGTTTGAGGTCTCTGAGCAGGTACAGTTGCATGCTGCCATATGCTGATTTAGCAGAGGAGCAAAGTCTGGCAGCAAATACATTTCCAGTTTTCATAATTCCTCTAAGATTTTAAATTACAGTCAGCCTTTAGATGGCAGAGGGGTTTTTTCCTCCCCTGCCATCAAAAGATGTCATCTAGAAGTGATGAAATTAAGCTTTTACCTGGGATTTGTCTGCTGAAAAAAATTAGGTCAAACTTTATGTTAAAGGAAAACTGCTGAAAGGATGGAGCTGCTTCGCTCAAGTGGACTGACAGCAGAATCTAGCCCATCAGTTTCAAAGGGAAACAAAATGGTCGTGTCCAAATAAGAACAATGCAAACCCTAAGGCGTCTGAGATCCCCAGGAAACCTGGGACGATCCCACATCACATTACAACTGGGCATTTATCCCATTGATTTAAGAGGGCTCCTTACAGGGAAGCCTGAAAGACTGATGTTAGATACTGCTGTATCAGCAGCGGAACCACGAGCTGTGGCAGCTCATAGGAGAATTTAAAAGCTCCAATGTGTAAGTTGTGGAAGTGCATCCTTGGGAAGGATGGCACGTTTTGGTTTGTCCCAGAGATTTCTATAGAGGTGTTAAGACTGTATCACCCCAGCTTTCCCGTATTAATAATTCTCCAGATGGTTGAGGAGCAGCACTTCTTAGCAAGAGTTAACCTGCTGGCTGCCCAGTCAGAGGCAGAAAGGATGAGAGACATCAAGCCTGGGTGCTTGTCTGTGACAGAGATGTGGAGGAGCTTCCAGGGAACTCTCTGCCTGGGGATCCTTGAAAAGAAGCCAGGAGTAGCAGGACCCTGATGCCTGTGTGAATTAGAGTTCAGGGTTCAAATCTAAAGTTTCAAGTATCCATCGTTCCTCCCTTTTGTTGCTCGAGAAATCATGGATGTCAAACAAAGGGTCTCATCTCCAGCCCCTCAGCCTGTCTTTGTGTTGACCGAAAAATAATACGAACAAGAGAGTGTTTCTCTAATGTTTTATGAGTGTGGGCACATCTATCGCCTGTATTTGTGCCTCACAGTGTTACACTCCTACAGGTATCCTGCATTAAGCAACCTGCTGTGAGCTTCTTGCTGGAGAAGACCTTTTAACCAGGCTGGTGGCTAAAGTGGTGCTTGAGCAGAGAGCTTGCAAAGGTGCACTCTAACAGCTGTGTCCCAATTCTGCTTAGTTCGAGTGCAGCGTGTGTTCCCAGATCAGTACCAGAGAAATGCTGTGCCAGTAATGATCTGCTTTAATTAGAGCTGTACTAACAGTGATACATACTTAACAGTGTGAGCAGAGTCGTTGCTTGCAGGAGAAGGAACATGTGACTTCTAAACCTTCTTGTTTCACTGTGACATCGATAAAAACCTAAATAATGAATCCAACATTCTCATCTATGATTATTCAAGCCACAGACAAAATTTCGATTTTTTTTTTTAAACCTTAAGATGTGATATTTTAAAACCTTAACATTTGACATTGATTTTTCATTAAACCACTGATTTTTCATTCAATCTGATTTTTGCTGTTCATGCCTTGGGAGCCTATCTTAGTGCTGCATGCTCTTGTGGGAGAACATAGGGCTGACTGGGTGGTATCTGTGTGTTTAAACTGGTTAGGGGTCAACTTGAGGTAGAAATCAGGGGTCAACTTGAGGTAGAAATCAGAGGACTATTTCCAGACCTTCCAGACCCGGAGGTGTGAGGACACTAACATCTCCCAGCAGGTATGGGAAGTGGTAGATGACCAGATGAGCTGGAAGACGGATGTGGACCATGTAATGGACCTGGCAGTGGCAACTTCTGCAACCTGGCTGGCTGTGCAGCCACGCATTGTCACCGCGTGGTTTTACCAGCCAGGAGTCACCGTGCCATCTGTGTGGACCATGTAGGGAGGAGAACGGGCTGAACAATTCCTCTTCCAGAAAGTGTGGCTGCACTGAAACCAACCGATTCCACAGGAGCCCATCTGGTTTGATGACACCCTTACTGGGCTTGTGAGAAGGAATGGCACAGATTATCTTCTTCCCTGTCAGTAACGTGAGAGCTGGAAACAGGATCTTTTTATTTTATTTTTATGGGCTGTTGTCAGGATGTAAAATGTCCAAAGAACATTTTCACTGACTGATGTACTTAAGACACCCTGTAGAGTTCCAGCAGTGCCTGCTCAGGGACTAGCCACAGAGCTCGGTGTCCAACAAACCTGCTTGTTCTCAATGCAGGAGGAGCAAGAGAGCTTCAGGTCTCAGTCAGCCGGTCCCAGCCCAGTGAGGAGGGGCAGAGGATAGGGTTGGTTTCTTAATTTTTTCTGGACAGCTTTAGTTATTTCTTGATTTTTTTTAAATTTTTATTTTTTAACTTGAAAGAAAGGAAACCACTAAATCCAGCAAGTAAATAGGAGCCAGTGGAGGGAGCTGAGAATTTTGAAGGATGAGTAGGTGGAGGTAAAACATGATTACATCCAAGGAAAAGGTCAGTACTGCTTTTACAATAGGCAGCCCAGCCTCACAATCTTATGGGAGTGCTTGGAAGAAGTCAGCAAGTACGTGGATGAGAAGCGCCTAGTAGGTGTAGTCTGCTTGGATTTCTGAAAGTTTTTTGGAATGGTCCCTCATGGTGGGGGCTTTTAAGGAAGCTTAATAGTCCTGAGTTAAGGAGGAAGTTAATTGTGTGAATAAATACTTGTCTAAAAGGTGAAATACAGGGTGGGAAGTGCATGGTGAGTTACCGTGTGGAAGAGAGGTCAGCGATGCTCTTTACGGGGGTAGGGGCTGGGATACATGGGCTTTGATAAACCTCTGACTGGAAAAATTGTGGATTGTGAAGCGGTGGTATTTGCAGGTGAAACAAGGTTTAATCAGAGCATAAAGGAAAAGGCCTGGCTTAAAGCATTGCAGAAAAGCTTTTATGAGGCTCAGTGAGCATGAAAATGGAAGAAGTTCAACTGTGAAGTGATGGAGTTTGAGGGAGATGGAGAGAATCTAATTTCCTCATTTCATCCGATCTTTCTACCTGAAGCAGCGGGCTCTGAATGAGATCCTAGGGTGGGACAGGCAGTTCTGTGGGAAGGTCAGCTCAGTGCTAAGTGCCAATCAAAGCAGCAAACCACGGTGGGGGTTGTTACGAAAGGGAAGCAGGACACCACAGAGAACATCAGTATGCCCTTAGGTAAATCCACAGTGCATTTACTTCTTGGAAAGTGTTTGCAGTTTTGGTCCATCTTGGAGGCTCAGAAGAAGAGGAGGGATGGCCAGCTGTCCTCAGTTGCCTCTGTATGAGGAACAAGCAAGCTGCAAAGGCTGCTCAGCCTGCCCAAGACACGATGAGGGGGCTGGGGGATGTGACAGAGGTTAAAGAGCCCACCAGTGACATTGAGAGAGTGGATGGGGATTGCTTGTGTGGTGTCTTTTCCAACACAAGGACCAGAGGGCATCAAATGAAACTAGCTGGTGACAGGCTCAAAGCTGGGAAAAAGAGGGGTTTCTTTGCACGGTGCATGGTTGAGCTGTGGAAATCATTGCTATAGGAGGTCATGGATGCTAAAAGTTTACATGGGCCAAAGGGGAAGCAGGACAACTTCATGATTTAGAAGTCCCTGAAACCATCTTCAGAGGTAATTCTGGATCATAGGCTGCTGGAAGGAAAGACAGATGTTGGGGGTATTTTGCTAATTGCTGCCTTGTTACAATCCTCCTAAGGCAAAGTTTGGTTGGTCACTGTGAGGACTACACAGACATTTATCCTGGCCTGTTCTCATGTCATGCTTGGTAACAATGCCCTTGCAGATGTGGGATTGACCTGAGGGTACTGTGGAAGCACAGCCCAGTCACAGGAGAAGTGGTAGTATTCAAACATCACAATCTGATGTCTGGAAGTATTTCTATAATTTTCTTTTCCCCACAAGTTTTGTCTTTCTGTTCCCATTAGCCACACCAGTGAATTTTGAACTGCTGGAATTTTTACAGTGCATCATTCCCACCTTTCCCAGGTACCTGTGACACCACCCCGTCTAAGTTTGGGAACTGAGCTGTGAACACAAGCACACAAATTTCCTCAACTGAAAAGTCCCCTGGTAGGGATCTGGGAGCCTCCGCTCCCAGCTGGGCACAGAAGGAGACACGAGTCTGTGGTCACTGCTGCAGCTGGGGGATCTCAGTTACTGGCTCACTTGCATTAAGCACCCCGCATGGTTGCTGGCAGCTCTGCACGGCCAGTCAGCCTGTAGGACAGTTACCCAGAACGGAAGGAAAAATTTCTTCAGAGCCTAAAAACAGTACCAGGAGAACCCAGGACAGAGCGTGTACTGAACAGGGGGGTTACAAAAGCAGCCAGCCTGGGCAAGCAGCCTCTCCTGGTCGGTGGGTGGCAAAGGTGATAATGAGAATATGAAATCATGGAATTATAGAATGGTTTGGGATGAAGGGACCTTAAAGATCATCTGGTTCCAAGCCCCATATTTTGTGGCCATGGTATGCTATTCAGTGGGATTTAGTAGAGCTGCTTTGTTTCGGACTTGAGTTGTTTGCTTGTCCTCTCTCCATTCTCAGTACTTTTTTTTTTCTTTTGGTTTTTGTTTGTTTGTTTGTTTTATCATGCTTCACCTGGTGATGGATTTTTGTTCACAGGAGGCCTTTTAATTGCCATGAAGGTCTTCAGCCAGCGCTGTGCATTGAACTGTACCCTCAGGATTTCAGACACTTCTAATGGACTGTTAACCATGGGACAGTGATGGCACAGACTCGACAGGGTGTGTGGATTTTTCTTGAAGTAAATGAAGCATAAACATTATTTTTGTACTTCCATAGACCTAGAATTCATGTGCATTAAGGGCTTTATTTATTTATTTTTCCCCTTTTCCTGTCTTTCAGATTTTAATGGTGGAAAGATGCTGCTGGACCAAAATGAAACTTGGCTCTCTAATTTCTCCTCTGCTGCCTCCTCCTTTGTGAAAGGCAGGGGCAACTCAGCAGGGATCGGCCTCCAGGAGGTGGTCATCGGGCTGATACTGACCCTCATTGACTTGATCACGCTCCTGGGAAATACAGTAGTCTTCATCTGTCCAGTGGTGGAAAAGAGGCTGCGCACTGTCACCTATATGTTTATAATGTCCTTAGCCATGGCGGACTTCCTTGTCGCTTGTCTGGTCATGCCCTTTAGGTAAGAAGTTCTGGTAAGGTGAGAGCAGACGGCAGTGTGTGCATGCGGTGGCATTTCTGCTGGCTCAGTGGCTGCTCCTTGAGCAGGGCTGGCTGGGAGGTCACACACCGTGCATAGGGCTGGGCTTTCCAAGGAGCTTAACTGTGGGTCGGTGGTTATACGTACTTCTGTGCCTCAGTTTCCCTGCTCTTTACAATGGGTCCCCTTTTTGATGGAGAGAGACTTCCCAAGGGTACTTTTTCCTGTGGGCTGCGTAGGGACCCTGGCCTGAGCTCCGTACCCAGCTTTTCAGGTGGCTCCAGTGCCACGAGTCCCCTCTTCCAGGACTAGCTCTGCGTTGCACATGGGCCAGCATGGTTGCTGGTTGATTTGACATGCTCTGAGTGTTTGGGGAATGTGAGATGAGGATGGCCCCTACTGTGTCAGCATTGGGTGCAATGATGGTGTTGATCCTGCTGGTGTTTCTAAGGTGGAGTGAATCATGGAGTACATTTTCCCTTCATTTTCCTTAGTCTAGAATGATGATTGAAATCGGTGGAGTTAAATTCTGTGCTTTTGATTTTACTTCTTTAACCTTAGCTTTTATTTTCTGCTAGTGGGAGGGAGAAGGAAAAAGGTTCCTTATTAGCGTATGAAAATGGATGAGTTCATCATCATACTGAACCCGAAAGGCTGTTGCAGAGATGTTATCCTTCACACGCTTGGTGAAACACAGAAATTTGATTGCTTCTTCTGGTTCAGACAACATACCAGTGGAGTTTGTGGGGACGGCTGGTGACCTTGCAAAATAAATCTTGTGCCTGCATAAGCAGACTACTGCAGTCTGCAGCGGGATAACAAATGGTATTCCCAGCACCTGGGGGGATTGCTTTGCCCCTGTTACCTGACTGCATTGCACATCCATAACTGGCAGCACTGACGCAGGGACAAAGGCCATCTCCCCTCTCTCTGTGTAAATGTAAATATTTTATTTTAGCATAAGTAGGGTAATTCAGGCTCCCTCTATATTTAATGGAGGAAGAGGCACTTTAGAAGGCAGTTCTCCCTGCATGAGGTTTATATTTATGGGAGCTTCACTACCTGGCTAAAACATAGTAGAACAAACCCAGAAACCAGTTTACCTGTAGGTTCTGGCTGTCTTGCGCTGGAAAACAGCTGTAGGTTTGTGTAAAGTGGGGGGGCCTGCACTCTATTTGGTGTTCCTGAAGCAGTATGAAGCAGCTGAGCTCTTTTTACGTTCTGTGCTTCAGTTGTCAGAGGGCTGCCCACACTTTTGAATTGGGTACCGAAAGATGTTTTCCCAACAAGCAATTACAAACTGAGATACAAGTTTATAGTATCAGGTGGAAAAAAAAAAAAAGTTAATGATAACCTTTAAAAAATATTAGTGTCAATTTAAATTCTAAACTGGGTGAATTTTTAAGTTCAGACTCTGAAATCATCCATCCCTCTTCACCTGTCCCTCCCCTGCACCTGGTGCTACAAATATCTGCCCTGGGGGCTCGGATTGCAACTTTGTTGCCTGATGGTCTAACCTGCTGCTGTCCTACTGAAGTCAGTGGGAATGTAGTGACTTGACCCCTGTCCTGCCCAGAGGGGATGCAGAAACATCCCTATGCTTCTGTCAACAGTAGCACCCGCTAATTTTTCCCAAGAGGAGAAGCTCTGGTATTTCCTACTGCATGGACGAGGTCACTGAAATAAAATGCAGCAAACCATCTCAGCCTCCTAGAAAAACAGTGCGTCAACCACCAAAGATTACCTAAAGCAACAACCTTCTTGCTGCCTGGCATTTCCTGGGTTGTTGTTGTTGGGGGGGGGGCGGATTTGCTTTTTTGTGTGTGGGGGTTTTTTTGTTTGGTTTGGTTTGGTTTTTTTTGCTTTTCCATGTTCTTGTTAAGCCTAGAAAGGAGAGGGTTTTATCCCAGTCCAACCCAGGTGTCTGAAGGGCTCCTCTCTGGGAGTGCACAGCACCACCTGCTCTCCCACCCACTCCAGCCACCCCTCCAGGTGATCACCTTCTCCATCACCCCAGTCTCACCTGGGAACAGCAGCACCCCACTTACCCAAAGAAGACAAAAGCTGAACAATTCCTGCTTTGAACTGAGTTCCAGCTGATGATCTCTATTGCTGCTTCCTCTCTGATTTTACCTTTTGTCTACTTGATGTCTCCTCTGGTGTCTCCATGCTCTGCACGTGCTTGCCAACATCAGTCCTTGGTTCCTTTTCTTCTAAATTGATTTTGGGTGTTTCTAGTTACCCAGTGTCCTCGTTACTTCTGCCTCCCACCTACTGAGGTGGTGTTTGCCATCTGGGCAATGGGAGGGAGCAGCAGCCAAGAGCAAAGGCAGGTGGGTGTCTCAGCAGCTGTAATTTCCCCTGTAAGACTGGTCATATCCCCCATGACTGGAGTAAGACCTCTTCCTTGGCAAGGGGAAAAAGGGAGTCTGGCAATCCGTTTTGCTCAGTTAGGAACGTGAAGGGGAAGGAAATTGGACAATTCCTACTTCCAGGTTCCTAGGAGAGCATGGAAGGAATGAGAAGCAGCAGATGAAAATATGTTTTGTTGGGAAATCTTCATGTGGTTTCTCATGCCCAACAAGAAAGCAGAAGGGCACAAGAGGCATGGGGAGGGGACCCCAGCTGTGAAGAATATGAGGGGAGGGGACATATCATAGAATGGTTTGGGCTGGAAGGGACCTTTAAAGGCCATCTAGTCCAACCCCCCTGCAATGAGCAGGGACATCTTCAATTAGATCAGGTTGCTCAGAGCTCTGTCCAGCCTGCCCTTGAATGCTTCCAGGGATGGGGCATCTCCCACCTTTCTGGGCAACCTGACCCAGTGTTTCACCACCCTTATTATAAAAAAATTCTTCCTTATATCTAGTCTGAATCTACTATCTTTTAGTTTAAAACCATTCCCCCTTGTCCTATCAAGGGATGGTAGAGAGCATTACAGGAGGGGAAGCATTTCCATAAACACAAATGACTTCTCTATGCAGCCAGAGAGAAAATAGCCCACCTAGGAGAGTGATGTCTTATTTAATTTTTTAAATATTTTTTTTTAAGGGAAGCAAAGAGCAGAGCATGCTTTATGTCCCTCCTGAATGTCCTGGTGTTGTCTGGTGTGAAGCCTTGCTGGCTCTTGGTGGGCGATGGGGTGAGACACGGACCTTGCCAGCTCCATCGAGCATTGCTTGGTCCCACTGATGGAGCAGCTGTTTCACGTCTTTCCCACCACCTTGGCTTTGTATCTATGGTGTTCTTTTGAATTGCAGTTTGCCTCTCAGCTGGCATGTTAGCACAAGCCAAAGAGAAATTATCTTAGGAGCCAGTTTGGCTCAGGAAAATGTGATAGAAAGGAAAAACCAGGTTGTCACCTGCTGCCTTAATTCTGTAAGAGCAAGACTTCTGTGTTATTACTGGTTTGGCTTGTTGGTAGGAGTGGTTCAGCTGTGCTTACCCTGTCTGGGTACTCCAGCCAGCCCAGTTGTTTTCAGGCTGAATATTTTCAGCTACTCTTCTTTTGCAAGCATGAGTGAAACACAGAGGTGACTTTGTTTCTGCTCATACTGTGCGTTTCTTTGGGCTTTTATTATTCCTTTTGAACCAGCATCGTTTCTAAGCAGCAGAGACCTTTTACATCAGGGAACAGGTATCCACTACCCTGTGCTGTAAGAACAGCTGCTAGGTCAGGCGCATCCTACCAGATGTGTGCTGGTGAGAGCTGGGATCTGTGGTCAGGGATGTTCATGACAGCAGCGTGGTCTACTTCTGGAAGGCCATGGTCCTCACACCACAGGCTTTGCAGCGTCTCTGAGGATAAGAAGGGCTTCTGAGGAGTGGCCACAAGGCACTCAAGTCTGTTACTGGACATGGGCTTCGACTTCTATATGTCTCAGTTCCCCACCTTAAAAAGAGCCATGAAACCTTTCCACGTGTGCAGTGGGACCCTCCACGCTGCCTGTGCGGAGGCCACCGTGGTGAAAGGGACAGGTTCTGCCCTGTATTAATGGTTACTTGAATTTCTGGGTAGCATCCCACATAACAAAAAGCTGCCAAGGGCTGGGGCCCTTCAGCTGTGCTGTGCCCACCTACAGCGGCTGTCATGCTTTAGAAAAACCTTCACAAGTCATTGTAATAGATTGTTGTTAATAAGATGCAGAGAAGGCGCTGGTTTCTAACTCCTCTGGCATCAAGCTGACTCTTCCTGCCCTTGCTGCAGGGCTGAGCCCACCTGAGCGCACTGCAGCGCAGCAGCCCCCCTTTCACTCTATTTGACCAGCAAGCTGTGCAGTTACAGGATAATTAAAGCTTTGCAGGATAGGTAATTACTCAGCCTTTCACATCAAATTCACACACAATGGTTATTTCAGCAGTACCCCAGGAGTTTCAGAAAGCAGGGGAAAGAAAGGGGAAGTGAATGGCATCTAATTGAATGCTATAGAAACATGCATCAGCCTTCCTACAGCTGCCCTTTGTTCCTTCCTTTGCTGCTCACTTCTTATGGGCCACTCCTGACTTTGTTAGAAATAATTTTGGCATAATGCCTGCTTTTTGCTGGTGTGTTTACCTGGCTGAGGCACTTGTGAGCTACATAATGTACAAGCTGCACAGAATAGGACTTCCCCCCTGCCCCAAGAGTTGAAATCCTCTTGTTTTGAAGCACAAGACCAGATGAAAAGTGAGTTTCTTGGAGGACAGAGCATCCTCCATACCCCAGGAATCGAGGGTCAATCATAAAAGTCTGTGCTGAATAGGGCGCTGGAAAAAGCTGTGATCAACAAAGCTGTACAGATGTGAATTTGGGGAGCTCTGGGCGCCAAGCACCTCTCTCAAAGCACCCACTTAGAGTGCAGGCAAGAGCATAGGTTTGGTTTTCTTCAGCTGTGCCTCACCTGTGAGTTATTCTGCACTTTGAGGATGAATCCCTGCTGCTTAAGCTGCACGCCCATCTCTAGGACCTCCGTGTTAAAATATGCCATCATCCCAGCAGAGTCTGAGCATGAAATCAGCCCTTCTAGCTTTGACTGCTCCCCCACGTTTTCTCTTACAGTATCATTTACGAGGTGACGGGGATGTGGTTGTTCGGGAAGCTGTTCTGCAAAGTCTGGATCTCCTTTGATGTCATGTTCTGTACTGCGTCCATTGTCACCTTGTGCTTTATCAGCCTGGACAGGTACTGCTCCGTGGTGACCCCATACCACTATTCCAGAAGGATGTCCCGTGGCAGGTGAGTGGAGCTGCTCCTCATCACTTTGGGGCTCTCCAAATTTTCACTTGGCCATGGCTTATGTTGACGCAGGACCAAATGAGCTATAGACAGTGGCTACGCGAAAGCAGAGCTATGTGGCAAAAGGGTCTTTGCACCATTTAAAACTTTGCAGCAAATTTTGAATGAGGTGCAGGAGGAGAATGCAGCTGAGCTGGTGTGACGGGGTTCCTGGGAAAGCACTTTTTTGAGCTAAGGATGGGTTGCAAAATGAGGTAGAAACCAGTGATGTGGGCTGACTTGTGCTTACAACTGCTGTGCTTTGCAGGCATTTCATGGGAATTTCCCCAAGGACTAGGGGAAATGACACCTAGAAGACTGCATGTAGCAGTAGCCTTCCCCCTCTTAAACTGACAGTGTTTTCTGTAGCGATATTTAATGGGGGAAATCCAGAGAAAACAGGCTGAGTTTCCAAGCCCTGTCAAGGTTTCATGTGAAATGTTGCAGTGAGGGCTGCAGGGTGGGCAAAGTTGTCCGAGGGTGGGCAGAGAGGACGCTGCAGCTGCGGGGTGCCTTATGAGGTGAGTTCAGGCTCTTTTGGGGATGTGTTCCCCACTGTAACTCTTGCTGCGTATGATCTGCGGAGCACAGGCAGTCGCCAAAAGGAGGCTGTGCAGCACGCCGTGCCATGGGGCAAGTGCTGCAGTGGTGCTGAGGGTCTCATGTCCATCAGCTCCACCCCTATTGCTCCTCAGAGGATAAGGCCACGACCAGATATTAAAGCTGAAACCAAACAGAAAAATCCACATGCTGTTGTCTTAAATATTCACAAAAATCCTCTGGAAAATCTTTCCTCTTTTTTTCAGCCAGTTCTGAGCATCCCTTATGCTGACCCCAATTCTGACCCCACAGACCCAATTACCCCATCATTACAGACACTCATGCATGGACTTGTTGTACCCCAGCTTTTTCCTTCTCCAGGCCCTGCAGGACTGCTGAGCAGTGATATCCCACACAGGTTACCATGGGGATTGAATCGTATTGGATGTTGTCAACTTAAAATTACTCAGACCCTCTCTCCCCTCCCTGTCTCTTTCCTTTTGCAGATGCATCGTGATGACCTGCACGGTCTGGGTGTACTCTTCCCTCATTTCCTTTCTTCCTGTCATGCAAGGCTGGAATGAGATCCCCGGGGTGGACTTCGATGCAGGCAGAGAATGCATCTTTGTCACCAACTGGATTTTTGCCATCGTGGCTTCTGCTCTGGCATTTTTTGTTCCCTTCATGGTCATGTGCAGCATGTATTTCTTCATCTACCGAGCTTCACGGCTCAAGGCCACTCGTATCATGTCTCAGACGCTGGAGATCCACTACCACCCTAACAGCAAGCGGCAGAACCATCTGCAGCTGGAGAACAAGGCCACGCGAACCATTAGCATCATCATTTCAGTTTTTGTGCTGTGCTGGCTGCCGTACTTTGTCCTAAACGTTTGGCTGGCTGCCAGAGGCACTGACTCCACCAGCACTGTCTTAGTTGACACCTTCAAGATCATCACTTGGTTAGGTTATTGCAACTCCACCATCAACCCAATGCTCTATGCTTTCCTGAACCGGGACTTCCAACGGGCCCTGAAAAAGCTGCTCATTTGCAGGCACAGGTCTCAGGTGGATATTGGAGAAGACATGGTTTCCATAGCCACGTTCTCCAAGACTGCTCCAGACCTAGAATACAGCATTACAGTGCCAGTGCCCAACGGTGCCCTGAAGGGCAAACCCAAGTAATAGGGATTCAGAATCACTTGCTGGAGGTGGCGGTACAGAAAGTGCCAGAGAACATCCTCATGGAAAAATAACAGGTAGGAAAATATGGGAAGGAGGGGCTGGAATATTACAGCTGGGGGCATACAACAAAGATGCATTTCCTCATCTTCCACCGTTCTACGAACAAGGAACTTTAATATTTTAGGGGCAATTCATTATAACTAATGGAGCTAATTCCTTCCTGGGTAATTATTTTTTTAATGAGCATTTCCTAAGAAAAATTCAACCTTGACGCTGGGGGGAAAAAAAAAAAAGTCAGTGTGATAATATGAACTTTGTGTACATCCTGGTGATCTGCAGCATAATGTGGAACAGTATTTCTTTCTCATCAAGCCACTGTAGCTGTCATCTTGCAGCCATGTTACGAATTTGACCGGTTTTAATAACTCCCTGTGTGTCAGCATAGGGGAGTTAGGAGGGATGTGGTCAAAGAGCAGAGGTCACTTCTTTGCAAAGGCACCACCCTGCAGTCTGGGCTGTTGCTCAGGGTTCAGCTCACTTGCTTCTGAAATATTGAGAGGTTCAGATCTTTCAGTGGCTTTCTGTGAAATATCTGTGAGTTTCCTCATTAACTCTGGAAGGGAATATCCTATGTGGCAGACCCCAGGAGATAAGAACGACTTGCTGTAACACCGAGAGCACTGAGTGCCCAGGGGGTTCAAAAGGGGCTACAGGTGACCGACACCAGCCAAAGAGGGGATCTGAAGAGGGTTATCACTTACCTGTGTGTTGTGCACCGTGATGTCTACACCTTGATGCTGTAAGCATAGCTACAGAGTACTGCTGGGCCACACAGCCATTAAAACAAAAAAAAAAAAAAAAACAACCAAAAAAACCAAAAGGGAACGATCACTTTTACCACTCCTAAATGCTTGCCTGGACTTCAAGCACCAGTGGCTCCCTGCAGGAGGGCCATGGAGTACCGCACTGAGGGATGAATGAAAAGGCATTACTGCTCCCAAACGTCTCTGCAGCATTATAACAGTGAGTAAAAGCAGGAGCGGAGCCCCCAGGACCACAGCTTTTCTGTAGCAGAGTCATCCAAGGGCCGGTGACCGCTGAGACAACAGCCATCGCTTCCCCCAGCACTCTTCTGGCAGGGTCTCACGCTAGTTTGCATGGGAGAATCACTGCGATCGGAGCCTGCTCTTAGGCTGATCTTCTATGGACTTGAAACACGACAAGGATGGTTCCTAGAACAGCTTTTTCCGAGTGCTCAATCACATACTTGGGACTGGGCAAGGCTTCTCCAGCCTGGGAAGCAGAGCAAATGCAGCAGAAAGATATCCAGGCTAACATTTGATGCTAAAACTACTGGACTGAAACACTTGAGGGGTGAAGAATGTCACTTTCTTAATAAATAAAAAAAGGAGGGGCGTTAGTGAAAGTCCTGAGTCCTTCTGCTCTTCTGCTTCCAAGACAGCAGAGGACTGTCCTTAGAGGCATAGCAAAAAGCAAGTAGCTACTGCCTGGAGCAGCTCAGCTACAGCAGGCACTGGTACAAGGGTCAGAAGTTCTTTCTCAAGAGCCTGGTAGAAGAAACAGCCCTGACAGGGGGTTGCACAGTGTTACTCCTGTCAAGTTCATGGAGTGGGTTAGGTCACCCAGCTTCTAAGACACCACCAACAACGTGGAAGTGGTAAGGAGAATAACTACACAATCCTGCCCTCACCTGGGGGGAAGCACCTAGGTCCAGTGGGCACAAAGGTGGATGGGGCAGGATTCTTGCTTCTGCCACCCAGTTAATTTTGATAAAAGAGGAGCAGGAACTGTGTGTCAGCCCCAAGAGCTATGGGGGAAAGGGAGCTGAGGGACAGGCAGCAGTTAACAGGGAAATCCAAGGGAAGAGGACTCACTTAACTGTCCTCTGTTTAAACTCACTAAGTTCCTTTTCTGACCAACTACTCACTGCAGCATTCTGCCTTCAACCAGACAAGCCAGTATCTAGCAGAGTTATCCAAGAGCACAAGGAAGACAAGCTTTGTAATCCACTTTTGCCTTACCATAAACCAGCTGAGCCTCTGCAGCTTTAAGTGCTAGTCGTAGTGTCACACCACGGTACAGTGATCCCCAGAAGGATTTGAATCAAACAACTTTTTAAGAGACGGATTTAAGAGATTGCAACTTTTAACAATTTTAAGCCTGTAAAACAGGAAAATGCATTTATACAAAACCAGTTCTAACAGGATAAGAATTATCCCGTCTTCCCTCTTGGTTAACAGCTGAGGGATTGCCTCCATAACTCGTGCGGTTTAGAGAGCTCACCTCCCTTCTTTCTTCAGATAGTACCTCAGTTCCAAGCAGCATACTCATCTTCACCTCATCACCTGCACTGGGGCAAGTATGAGAGAGGAAAGCAAAGCAAGCCACAGAAATTCAGTGCCCATCTTCCTGTTCCAGCTGCACAAGGCTGTCATCTGCAGCATGCACGGATGCAGGCTTTGAACACAAGCAACTACTAATTTTTTTTTATAAATAAAAAAGTTTATTAAATCATTTAGACTTGAAAGAAGTCACAATAATTAATGCACTCCACAATTATGGCAAGTGCATTCTGTACACCACCAACCCAAATGGATTGATTCTGTATTTTATAAATAAAAATTAACATATTTACAATGAGAAATAAAAGCATGGCATTAGGCAGTTAAATTAGCAGATTACACAAATGCCTACCAGTTGATTTTTTTTAAAAAGTACAAATCTACAAGATTACATATGACAAGTATGACTTCATTAGGTTTAAATTTTCAGAATCACAACATTTTCGTACATAATTTTAACTATGGCTCTTCCAACCACTGCCTATAAAAAAAACCCTTTTTAATGGCAAAAAGCTCCTTTTCCTTCTCTACAGTTTACCTGTATAAAATGCATTCCCTAAGATCTACGATAGTGCAGAAATATGAAACTGTTTCATCTAATGACTGGCTATGGAGAGTGACAGTATGTACAACTGTGGTACTTTTTTGCTTTAAAAATAGTGCAGATTCCCAGTTTACCCACTAGGGTCAAAAATGGACTCAGAGTTCATTTCAAAATCATCTCCATTTCACCAAAGAGCAAGTGATCCAGATAAGACACTCGCCAGGCTTGGCTTAGAGACTGTAATTTGCTCTATAAAAATACAGTATTTTAATTCTATTTACATGTTACAGATCTCTCACTTACCCAGCAAGCTGACATTTACAAGCTTCAACAAAACCCAACAAACCCAAAAAAACGATAATGGAGCACAACATTGGTAAGCACAGTAGCTGGACCCATCCGCCTAGGGGAGTTAAGGTAAGAAAAGTGGAATGTGAAAAGTGTGGTTACTGGTTTTCGTTGGCTGTAACAGTAAACGAAAATCCATCCAACACATCTTATACATTAAACATGGCAAAAAAAGTCTAAGTAAACTATTTCCAAGATAAACATTCTGCATCATAGGATCCTTCTGCTGAACAATCCCTGTAAAACCTGCTGAGTGGAAGAAGTGATCCTGAGGATAGTTATTTGCTTGGTTGTCTGGAATGCTTGTTTCCTGATAAACTCATTGTCCGTGACCTTTGCCTAAGCACTGGTTTTGGTGGGAGTTCCAAGTCTTCAAATACAGGATTTTCTATGATTGCTGCAGCCTCTGGTCTTTCAGTGGGACTTGGAGAAAGCATGTCCTTCACCATGGTGTACTAAAAGAAAACATGACGTGTTAAATGAACCAATTCATAAATTCTTTCTTATTTAATGTTCTGACTTCAATTGTGGCTCTATGAACAAGTCAAAAATGTCCCCAGTTGCTTTCTGAGTAATTTGGGTATTAGTGCTTTGGCACAGTAGCTAGAAGTGCATTAAATATTTGAAAAACTATCACTGTGCATCTGTTAGACTGTCTTTACTGTCAAGGACTACAGTCAATTTGTCAAATCAAATCTGACCCAGGATTCAATAGTTACAAAATCTTTACATTGTTTGCAATCAAAAAAAAATTTTAAACATAACGAAAATAATTTATGATTAATTTTTAGCTTCATGTTTATGCCACGCAGCAATTTTTCACAGTGAATCAGAGGATTTCCTTTAAATATACAGGTAGGTTGAATATTTGTCTCAGATTTAATCAGTTAGTGTCCTGCTCCAGCTGAGCACAGCACACCACATCTCCCCCCAGCCTACAGTTGTAAAGCAAGAAAGGCCGTTCTCATTTAGCTGCTGGTCTGAAGCTACCATGAACATCTGACAGCATCTCAGGTTCTTATCGGAGAGGTTTTGTGCATCACCTCCTCTTGATCTGCAACTGTATCCCTTTAAAGGTCTGACTAATAAGAACACAGGACTATCTGATACTGGTTTCTCACTTGAGAGATCCAGTTCCTGGCATAAGATCCCACACAGCCAGGGTACTACCTACAGTCTCCCCTTTACCTCTCTAGAACTCTGCACTTTCTCCCTGTGAATATGGATTTGTTGCAAGAAACCATGTCAGGATGTATGTAAAATGGATGACTCCAAGTGACAAAGAGAAGCCAGGTAATAATGTATACTTATTGGCGGTAAAATGTGTGACAAAGCTATCATGATTCACATTATTGTAATGTTATAGCTTTCAAATGTAGGAAGGTACAGGGATAGATAAATGCATCTTAATAACACTGAAGTTGTTTTTTTTCCTCCATTTTTACTTGAAAAAGCAATTGGAAACCAAAGAAAAAAGCTACAATTATTAAAGAAAAATTGGTACTTAATAACTTCAGATAGACTTACCTCTTGTGCATATTTCTGAGTGAACAATGGTGGAAAATTCAAATTTCTAACATCACTTAAGGTCTGCAAAAATATTAAGAAAAACATGTAACTTTTCCAAAATACCATTTTTCAGTAGTATTACTCTATTATTCTTCAAAAAAATATGTAAGCTATGCAAACAGATCAGCCTGATGGAAAAAAAACCCTTGTCTTGCTTTAGTGGTTAAAAAAAAATCACAAAATACCTAAATAGGTAAACTGCTGCTTCCCTGGGTACACAGCCTGCACTAGGAATCATGTTACCAGAATTCTGATCTCTGCAGTTTTAAATCAATCACATACACAAACTTGTACCTTCTCACTTGGGCTCAGCAAAGTCAACAAATCTGTGCACCACTCATAATTCCCAAGATTGTCTACACCAGTATTAAGACAAATTAAATGACTAGCTCTGTCTTAACGTAAGCACTAGTTTTTATTTAATCTTATTGGACTAACAAGCAGATTTATCGGCAGTTTTGAAAGCAGTTCATGTTGAGTATTTCTGTATCCTTACAAGGCAGCTGGTCTCATTCAGTGTTTCTTCCCTGACAAGCATGCTGGCTCCATCTAGTGACACTGTTTTCCCCACGTTCAGCCGCACACTTGGAATCATGGAATCAACCGTTTAGGTTGGAAAAGACCGTTAAGATCATTTAGTCTAACATTGGCAAGCAGACTACCTTACACAGTCAATTTCTGTAACTGCCAGCAACCCATGACCCATCTTAGCATGTTTTTAGCACAGAAGGGTAAGATTTAGCACTTCATTTCTTTTAGGAAGGAATTTCTTTTACAAAAGTTTAGAATTCTTACATTTTGTGCTCCAAGTTAAAACAAAATTCAATTCGCTATTACTCCACTAAAAGTCTGAACTGACCAGTTAAGAGTGATGGGCAATAGTCAAACTCCTGTTCGAGAGAACTGAGTCTATAACAATAAAAGTGTTTCAGAAAATTGTTCTCCTTCTCTGCCAATTCAGTCTGCATTTAGTGATCTGTCTTCAAACATCTGATTTGAAAATAAATCGCACTGCCACAGGCTAACTTGTAACAGCCTGAAACGGAGGCAGGTCTAATGCTCCACCTCTGGGGATTTTTCCAGCCCTTTGCCACAGATTCCTAGAATTTTCTGGGCTACCTGGTCAAGCACAGTATGTTTTGCTTCATGAAGCAGTGCTAATGCTTGGCTGATGCCAACAAAAACTTCAGCGTGACAACTTGGAAACAGCTACTAAAAAGTAGCTGAACTCCAGAACTTGACAATAAAGGGCTGGTGTTTCTTTTGTATTTTATCAAAAAGAGTGGAATGACAGTGAAAATCATGGGAAGCTAGGGCACCTTTTTTACCCGCATGAAGTAAAACATCAGTCTGAGACACAATGGAGGATTCACTCTGATTACTTGCTTTGCTTCTATACTCGGGACAGAAACTGGAAGGGCAAAGTTTATAGTCACCGTGCAGGGTATCTTGAGAATCCAGGATAGCTCTTTTTTGGGTATTTGTCTCAGTAAAACTGATTTCATTTAGGGAAACTGAAATTACTTTCAGTGCAAGGGGTTCAAATTATGCACTGTCATTCCTCCTCTAGACTACGCTCTTTTGTACCATAAAAAGACAGAGTGTTTTAAGCAAGAGAATGCAACACCAGCACAGGTGAAGCATTCGGTCAGGCTGCATTCATGGTGTGATTCAAGTCGCTTCTTACATCTCTGCTAAAAATACACCATCTTCAAATGAGAATTTAACCCCACCAAGCACATATAAATGATAAATATAAGTTATAATGACTCTTTCTTTCCTACATAGGTCACTGGTCACCATATACAAGAGGAAAAACCTTTCTGGCTGTAACCCTTGTTCTCTATGAATTTGTTCTTGAGCAAGATCGATCTCGCGTGCATTTTAACAACAGCAAGAGTTGTAACATACCACCAAACCTCCCAAATGCACATTTGATGCAATGAAGGCCATCAGTTCTGGGAGGATTGTGCTTGAAGCTGAGTGAGACTTACAGCTAAGACTTACTACAGTGAAAATTGCTGTTCCTTTTCCTAAGTGCTTTGGGTTAAAAAGCACTGCAGATGCAAACAAAAGAAGAAATGATAAAAATGCACAGCATGGTTCCAATTCTTGAATGAAAAACAAGCTGGTAGGCTTAAAGTCACAAGCTATATTTGTTGCTTGAGTTCTTGGATATCCTAGTTCAATAGTTTCTCTTACTTGGCTTGACAACAGAGGAGCTTTGTAAAGAAATTAAGGCCTTAATTCAACTGCACACATTAGGAAGACTGCAATTTATTTCCAGTGATTCAGGGGGTCTGTAGAAGGCTGATAAAGAACTTGTGCTCCTAATTGCAAGGATTTTTCAAAACTGAAAAGAACCTCTTGCAAGTGTTTCACCAAGCAAACAGCTATTTTAAACAAATGATCAAACCGAGGATAATTCAGTACCATACATACCCTGACCCTCTCCATCTGTGTGCTGAAAGGGTAAAGCAGCTCAAAGAGAATCAGCCCCAAAGAAAATATATCCACTTTGTGCGAATAGGTGTTCCCACAGATCTGAAAATTCAAAATTAGGGTTAGATCAGTGAAGCTACTCACTCTATATAATTATGTGCAACGTAAACAACACCCTTTCAAGTCAACATATGGAAGTGATTAGCCCTGTGCAGAGCTGAAAACTACAGGACAGGCACACTGGCAAACTTCACCAAATAAGCATGCACAAGCAATGTCCTGATCATCAGCTCCTCTCTGCAGACCCAACTGCAAAGCAAAATGTTTCAATTCACTTAAACCTCATGCACAACAGTGTGTCCTTGCTCAATTAACTTTAACACAGTTATCCTTCTACTATATTAAAAGCAAGATAAATGAATGCATCCAAGTATGAATAATTAGACACTTTTTTTGCTATAATAAATATTAAAATGCTAATTTTGGAATTCAGTTTAGCTCAAAACTCTACTTTGATGAGAAAACATTTAAGTAACTTGATTGCAACAATTTACTAGAAAAAGTGCCTGATCTTTGAACTCCCAGGAATTCAGGTGTCTTCCCAGCACTGCCAGATACAGCTTTAGAGCAGAGAGCACAAACCTGTTCTGGGCTCATGTAGAGTTTGGTCCCTACTTGTCCTGTGTGCCTGGCATAAGCTGGCATTGGGGTAAGTACCGATTCCTCCTCCTCATCTTGGTCCATAGCAGTTACCAGTCCAAAATCCCCAACCTTTACTATGTCATCCATTGTGAAAAATATATTGGAAGGCTACGAAATCAAACAGGTAAAAAGAAAAAAAATATTTAAGTAATAAACAAGTATGTGTTCAGTAGATATAACACTTTCTTGTAATTCAGTTAAGCCATGCTGTCAAGGCTAAAAAACACTCTTTAAACATCAGGTTAGCAGAACCAGTTAAGAACCTTTGCTATTCAGGAAAAAGGAATTACTCCTGCATTAAACAGTCTCCCTTCCAGAAACTCAAGACTACTCATTTCTTGTCATCCAGTAGAGGTTTACTAGCACTACACAGGTCTGCTGAGTAACACACACAAAAGTCAACAGCTGTTGGGAATAGCACAGTAAATTATCCAACTCTCTGTCACATGGCAAATTCACACCAGATGCTGGAGTTCTGAACTCCTAGATTTTTTATTCTGTTCTCTGAGCGCTAAACTCATTTGCCATATTAACTGGCATGTAGTGTGTCATCTTTATGGTAAATTACAGATACATTGGACGTCTGGGAACAAGGTCTACTTTTCAGTTGGTATTGTGCAGTTTAACTGCAGGAACGGTTGTTTGCATAACAGAATTAAAAGTTGGTTTTTGAGAGAAGCTTAAGAACTTTGCAATTCACAAGAGCAGCAACAGTGATGATCTGGCTTAACTCTCCTTCAGCTTGTTTGCCACGTACCACCATCCTTGGCTTAACCTACTGATAAAAGAGACTGGAACTGAGATGCCCCCTTGCTAATGTTACCTATTGCACATGGTTTTTCCAGAGATTTGCATTCTGGCTGATAGAATAGCACACACCAAATGAATGATTATTTCTTTGAAACATGACTGCTCTACCTCAGTTAAATACGGACGGACACACAGTTTTGGGGGATGAACAAAGTGATCCTGCAAGGGGGAAGAAGCAGCAGGATTATGTACAGGGAAAGGGCCAAGGCATGGTAAACAGGCAGGTGGTGCTGGGCAAGCTCCTCTCATGGCTCCTGGACCTTCCAAGGCTGGGAGACCATGGGCCATGCTTTGTTGGTATAAGCCCTGGAACAGGAGGCAGACAGATAGAAGGGCAATATTTTTCCACAAGATTAAAGGACTACAAAGCTGACCTATTTCAAAGTCCATCTGACTTCCTCAGTTAAAAACAAACCCACTCTGTGCAAGAGAGAAACAGGACAGAAAAAAAGCACTACAGAAATAGTTACATATAACTTGTTAGTTCCACAATGCCCACATCCTGCCTCTCAAACTGCCTTCTGAGCCAGTTCTTATCTCCCACTATATTTTCCTGTAATGAATGTCATGCTCTTTGGAGTCACAGCTCATTTAGTGCACAAAAGCTACTACCCTGTAAACCCAGTGTCTCCAGGCTCTCTCTCAAGCATTTACATGGCACCCACCCTCTGACTGCACAACCACCTTGTCAAAAATCTTTTTTAACAGAATTTTGATGCTCAAGGCACAGACGTCTCCATTAGGGTTTGTATCCCATTGCCTTGTTCTCCATTCCCCTCCTACACCAACAAACACACAAGAAGTCAACAAGATCTGTCTTGCTTCATGCAGCAAATCTCTTCTTAACAGAAAGTTTTATTTCTCATACTTCTCTGGCTGAAAACAGACGGTCTCTGAATAGGCTGGCATATAGTTTCTACAAATTAAGAACAGGCTCTCTGCTGTTGTAAAGTACCAGCAAAAATAAGCCATCAAGACTGCATTTGGAAAGAGGAAGTCTAAGGCAGATGCACACAATTTTGATTTAAATTAGAAGAATATAAACACCCTCTAGTTTAGTTATCTTGCCACCTGCACAAAGAAATTTCCCTCCAGATTCTTCAATCAGAACAAAGATTCCCATTTTTTTCATAGCTACAAATAAGCTACTCATACATCTTGAAGGCTACTGTTTAATTCAATTAATGCTGCAAAATGTATCTAAGACTGTTCTTGCAGTTCTATGAAACTCGTAATTTCTTTTGAACTGTCAAGCATGACCACAGCTTATCCTGGGAATAACAGTAAATTCACTTGACAGACACACTTCTGTTTCTGTACTTCATTTTCTTCAAAACAATTTGAACTGTGACCTATTCACTTGCATACCTAAATTCCTGCCATCTTGTCATTATGGTATCTCTGATTAGCAGGAGCCTAATTAGTGCAACTCAGTGTGCACTGTTAATTTAAAAGATATTCTTGAGTTTTTTAACATACATGCATACAAATTTATTTTCACATAGATCAACCAGTTTTTGTTGGTGCCAATAGGTGCAAGAACTGGCCTCTGCTACCAGCTAGCTCTGCCTCTAGCAAAGATGAAACAGCTTTGCAGGTTATTCGCTTATTAGCACTGGCACAAACCTAGGGCCACATGACCAATCTCTTGGCACGAATCATAAAATTAGGTGAGATCTGTTCCAAGGAGCTTCTGAAAATTATACCAAAAAATTAAATATACTGGCTGTTGTTTTGACCAAATTAACATGACAGAGGAATAAACTTCCAGGATCCAAAAATAACATCTATACGTGCATGGGAACTTTTCTGAAGGAGGCAATTGTTCAGGGAGAGTGTTTCCAAGTTGTTTATGCCAAGTAAGCAAAATAAAATCTCTTGTTCAAACTGTTGCCAGCATTGAACTTATACTATGTTCCAGCAAAATGCTACACACCTGCTGATTAAGACTAACAGAGTTTTAAGTGAAGCTGTACATAAGCTTTACTGAACAGCAATCTCAGTGAAGCCTGCAGTGTTACAACTGACAGTATTATTAAGAAAGGTTATTAATTAACATGTCCAGCAACATACTAGCATAGGGATTTAATTACTTTTCTGGTCAGTTTCTCAAGCACTAAAGATTTTTCAGATAGCTGGTTCAAGATAATTGCTCAATGCTGATGGAGAAAGAAAATATTTGGATGGGTGTGAGAGTTTTTCTAACTTTGACATACCCTTTCAGTGTTACTGAATTTGAATGCCCTTTTACTGCAACATCCGAGATGGTATTTTTATCCTTTGTTTCTACTGATATCAAATTATTTCCATTTGAGAAGCTATAACAACAGTCATAATCATTACAGTACTTACCCCACTGAGGTAGCTACGAATGCCTCCTCAAATAAGCAAATTGAAACAGGAACTACCTCTCCACCATATGGCAATATCAATCGATTTCTCAGAGCTTATAATAATAATAAGACTAACTTCAGCTGGGGTCTTCAATTACATTCTGGTATTTGGTAACACATACTGACTCTTCCAGTGCTAAAATTTCCAGCAAAATTAGGCACCACCATAGGATCAGAAGCGAAATGAAAGAATAGGTACAAAAAGTTACTCCTGACTTCTGTTACATTAAACACCAGAGGTAAAAAACACCTTTCCCACTCTTAACCACCTGTATGTTACCAGATGTTAAAAACATTATGAATCCTTCAGAAAGTTGCATTGTGATAACCGGCATTGACTCAGAATTCAACTCCAGGTCAGTTCACATTTCAGTCCTAGAGCAGTTAATACTTAATTTTTACTTTCTCTAACCAGGAGTAACAGTAACACTGCTGCTCTTAGGCAGTATTGCTATAGAAAGAAGAAGGAAAATACCAGAATTAGAATCATAGAATCATTTAGGTTGGAAAACCAACAGTAAGCTTAACACTGCCACATTATCTGCTTCACTTGAAACTGTAGAAGAACCACCAAATTAACTTGCTTTGCTACACAGCTCATGCCACACAGCTCAGCAATGAACAACCCTGTATAAAGAACCTGAACTAAAAATGCCATAAAACAAATGCAAATTATCTGTGCCAGGTACAAGAAGTCTTGCTGTAAGAAAATTTTTAATTGCAATAACAAATGATTATTGTTTATTTCCAGGAGCACTGCACCTCCAGATTATTGTAAAGACACTAACCCAGCTTTTGTAACACCCATGCTGAGGTCACTGATAAGAGTCAACTATTTTAGCAGGACTTGTCTCCAGTGCCATATTACTCCCACATACAAAAAAATTTTACCTGTATCCACACACACAGCATCTGCCAGTTTAAAGCAGAACCTGATGCTAAGCTAAACAGCCTGGCTCTCTGTATTAGGAGCAGTCAAATTTGGAACTGCTGATGTTCAAGTTTGTAATGCAGTGGAGGGATAGCTGCCCTGTGATGCTGTGTGAGTCAGTCCGTGTTTTTCAGGAATTTTACAGCACCAGAGACTTTTGTACGATACTTTAGGCACAGATAATTCAAGTTGTGATAGCCCCAAAGATAACCTCACAGCATTAAACCAGAAAACATTTGTCTGTAGGACACAGCCAGTGACAGAACCAGTTACAAACAGAACCTGCAAAGTTCAGGCATTCAGTGATGATCATGACCACAAATAAATAAGAAAAAACCCCAACACATTTCCAACAGTAGCCTCGGAATACAAACCTTGAGATCCCTGTGCATTAATCCTTTGCTATGCAGAAAGTCAACTGCTTCAGCTATCTGCAGAAATATCTGCAGACACTCTGTCCTTTCCCTCTCCTCTATCATGCATCTTCTGCTCATCCAGTCTTTAAGGTTCTCTTTCCTGCAAAGCTGCATCTGGATGTAAAGATACACCTTTGGAGAGGTGGGTTTGACTTTTTCTGCAATATTTTTAGAAAGGTCCAGGCTTAAGCTTGTTGGCCTTGGTGGAGAAACGGAGAGGGGACTTCCTGAAGCAGATTTCTTGTTATCAGATGCCTTTGTACTTTTTGCCTTATCCTCAGAAAGACTCTCATCATGTGAAACATCAACTTTATCTTCCTTACTAGAAGCATTTCCACAACCAGAATCCTCAAACACAATAGAAGAGGAGGTCCCTTCCCGTAGGTGCACAACAGGAACAGCTGAAGAACAAATTTCCAAGGAATGACTCAGCTCGTTATTGTTGATAGTACTGTCTTCTACATCACAGCCTGTAAGGACACTGTCCTGAAGGTTTAACAGCAGATCTTCTGACTGGTGTAGGTCCCTGTTTTCCGTGTTAGAAAATTCCAGAGGAGAAAACTGGCTTCCAGATGAATCAGACTGGCCACAGGGTATTCCCACAGACCTTACCCTCTCTGACGAAGTGGCAATAACTTCAATGTGCTCCTTTGTAGAAAATGGCTCTGTTCTGATCTTGAATGAGGGGACATCCATTGGACTGGGAGAACTGAGTGGCCAATCAGTGCTAGAAGAATAAAATCAAGAGATCAGTACTACAGAACATCATTCCACTAGAAATGCATTTTCAGAAGGCCAGGTTTTAACAGCTGCTATCTCTGAGAACCATGTCATACTGTAACAGTAAATGACTACCCAAGTGTGGGAATCACTAAATAACCAGGATTTAGTGTCCATTTTTCTTAGCGAGGATAATGTTTTCTTATTGAGACAAGACTGTTAATAAAGGAAAATTTAGCAAGCTCTACTGCCTGGATTCCCAATGTGCAATGAGGCTCATCTTCTACTTGGAAAAATTCAGTCCTTTAGAACATGCATTGCAATGACTATTTAAAGTACCTTGGAAGAATTACAGCTGTGAAATGTTAATTTGATGCCTGAAATATAAAGGTCACCATACGCTAAAAATTGTTAGGCATGTTACGATGTTACTATTAAGACCACTAAGTAGTCTTGTATTAAGCCTCATTCTTTAAATGCTAACATACATACACTTTTTCCTTTCTCTAACATCCTCTAACTCCTTTATCCAATTTTCCATTTTTAACCTACTTCTACCAAGCTTTATAAATCGTCACTCTGATTATTCCTCATATATTTCTACTGAAATAAATTCATTGAAGCATTGGAGTACTGAACCAGATCACTCTAAACCAAGACAACAAAGAGGAGGAAAGCGGTGGAAAGAAACAAAGAGGACAGAGATGCCGAAGTTTAAAACTGAATCAAAGTAGCAGTGCTCCAACCTTCCAGCCACCCGAAGATTCAATTACAGAAGTTAATTAAGAACTACAAGATGTTTCCTAAGCTGAAAGAAGGACCTTAACACAACAGAGGACCCCAAAATTGAGAGATGCTATGCACAAACATGACAAATTTGTACCTTGTTCAATTGAAAAGTTGACAGGTTAAGTTAATAACCACCTCTTTCCTACACAGTCTTCCCTTCTTCCTAGATCATCTGCCAGTTCTCCAGTTCTGTTGATGTACAATCTCAAATTCAACGGTTAAAAACCCCATGAGTTACCTTTCATCTTTTAACCACTGTTCATCCATCTTTTCCTGCCATCTCTCAGGTGGAGCCTCCAGCCACGCGTTGAAATACCGAACAATACCTGGATGTTCAAGTTTAGCTAATGCCTTGACTTCCCGCATCACCTTTTCACGAGCCAGTTCTCTATGATTTGGGATGAGGAGAAGAACAGAGACATGGTCACATAAAGCGACAGCATAGTACAGAAATTTCTGCAAAGGAATTTAATCAAAGCTAGCCCAGTATAAATCAGGCCAGTAGTATTGCTCTTCACACCAAAAGACAGATATGTCTTAAAAGTCCCCAGAGTAACTCCTTTAGGTTAGAGGTGTAGAGGAGCAGTATGTGCTCATAACAGCTAAATGTTTAGTCATCCCTTTTCCAATAATTACAGGCAGCAAAACTGAGAAAAAAAAGGTTCATCTTGCTCTCAACTGTTCAGAAGGATAGAAAAAAGACCACTAAACAGCAATATTCTACAGGGATATAGAAGACACTGATACAAAAGATGACAGACAGTAATAGCTTAGTATTTCTTTTTTAATTGGCATAACATAAGGAGACTGCATAAAGACTATTTCCGTTCCTTGGACAGGAAAGCAGGTAGCCTGCTATCTTTTATCTTATTGAAGTAAATAATCTCTCTTCATAAGACTGTAATTGGATCAAATTAAGTCAGATGGTTTTATTTAATGGGTTTGAATATGCTTGGAAAAGAAGAATTTAGGCTACCTTAAATTTCTGAACAAAACCTTTAATCTTAAATAGTCACACTTATTTAACACATTAAAAAAAAATAGTAATTCTAGATTTCATAGCTTTACCCCCTCCCTCTACTGGCCTGCCTTTTGCTGTTCTAACTTGAGATTTCCAGAAGCAGTGTCTCCCATCTCCCACTAAAAGGAACTGCTGCAAGCTCTGTGTAGGGTAATTCAGCAGCATGGCTTGACCACCTATGACTGAAAGAAAAGGTAGGGGTTGTGGGACCAGAAAATGAAACAAACGGACAAATGGAGTCAGAAAAGCTGGTGAGGGAGAGAGAAAAGAAAGAGAAGGTGGAGTAGGAAAGGTAAGGAGAGGAAGGAGAGAAGCAAATTAACAGTGCTACAAATAACCGGTCCTGTTATCAAAGGTTCTATTCATCAAGGAAATCAAAGGAGTTCCCATGTAGCCGCAGCATCCTCACAAGGGTCCTGCCACGCAAGTATTTTAGCCAAGCAGATCACCCTTCCGCTGTGATCACATATGCCAAATTCTCGATGCCAAAACTAAGACAGGCCCCCCCATTAAAAACTGTATCATTCATCCTAATGAAATATCTGGGAAATCAGTTCAGGAACAGATGGTTCAGTGTAGGATGGGCTCCTACCATTCATTCATTCATGCGTTACTACTTCTGTATCTCAACAAGCTCATTCATTACCTGTTAGGTAAGCGGATCCTTTTGATAGCATAGTTGCAGTCGTCTACTTTATTTCTGGCTTCAAAAACTACTCCAAAACCTCCACGACCCAGGCACTGAATTGGTTCAAAATCTGTCAGATACCTGGGAGGAGAAGGATGTGAGGAAAAGACAGAAAAATGGAGGGAGGACAGAAGAGAAAAATGTGTTAGTATAGATAGAAAAAGTCATCTATGACTAAGAGTGAAATATTTCTGCACAAGCAAATCATGCTGAAAGACTTGAAGCATCTCTTATCTTTTATCCCTGCTTCCCCACTCAGGCAATCAGATGGTTACCTATTTACGCAATGGACAGTTGCTGATTATGCATTTATTCAGTGTGTATCACAGCACAGGAAGATGCACATGACAAACTGAATTTTTCAGAATATCAGGTTGCATGCCTACTGGATCATGGACTGTGAATATGTAGCCTGAATTTCTACACTCAAACTGGGTGGTGACCGCTGAGTATTTTCTAAATCATGATTTGCCTTTAACCCCACCCCAAATAACTATTTTTGTAACTAGTCCTTCTAAGTATCCCTTCTGAAACATCACTGTTCTTAAAACTTCACTTCCTTTCTTATTCTTCCTCATTTTACATACAGTTCTTACTTTCAGTGGGTTGCAAATGTACAGGAAATGGTCACATTTTCTCCAGAGTATCGTGGCATGCCCCTATATACCCTTCTGCCTTCACCAACTTCTTTGTAACAGCAACAAAGTTTAATTCCAAATATAGTCTGCTTATTCTGCAGTGTATATAAAACATCATCTGTTTCCATCTGCAAGTGCGTTTCTCTGCTTTAATCCGTAAACACAGGAACAGAGGGAATAAAAACAGTGATTAAGACCTTCAACAATCAATCTTCCATTTTACATGTCAGTAGGAAATGTGAAAGCAACATTCCTGATCACAGGTATCCTGTAGACTCTCCGGAATTGCTCAGACTAATCCTAACTGCAATCTCCTGTTGGTAATGTGGTGACAGGGTTCTTTGTGCCAGCTGCCAATTATCCTGCAAAGTCAGAGGACTAGGGTAGGTAAAAACAACTGAACATCTGCTCTTTCTTCCAGATAGTACTAGTTATCACACTACCTAAAAACCCTGTACACGTGGTGTTGAACTGAGCTCACCTTGACACGTATCCAGAGTTCTTGACGTCACTCCAGCTGCTGTCTTTAACATCTCCACAAGCAGTCTCATATTTACTATCAGTCTGACACTGTGTTTCAGATTCCTTCCGCAGCTAACAAGGGTTGCCAAAACAAGAACAAAAACCAACCAAACAAAAAAATTCAACTCCTTAAGTACTTGAGACCAATTTGTACCCCTAGATGTGGCATTAAATAATTTCAGTGTAAATATCTCCAAAGACACCAGATACTGTTGAAGCAGTCTAATCCGCTTGCTGAAGCAGTTAAGCAAATTGCACATGACAGCTGACAGATAGATTAAACAATAAATTTAGGCTTTAGATTTTGTTATCTCATTGGTAACTTACTAATACTACTCATTGCAGACTTAAAACCAAAAGAAAACGCTAGAATAACATCTTCTCTATTTAGGATTCAGAAAAAAATACTTACTCTGCTGTAAGGATGGGGATGGAAAAGTTTGCGTACGATAAAAGTTGTGGCCACAATGCAAAATATAATGGTGCCAACAATTTCTTTCCACCAGTGAAGCAGAAGCACAGGATCTTTTTTGCGAATGTTCTTGTAATTTGTATCATCAAAAAATCTAACAGTGATCTGGGTGCTACGTTTATTTCTCTCTCTCTTGTAGTAGGGTAAGTAATAACCATTATCTGTGTATAAAAGACACAAAGAGGGCACAGATTTACTTGTAGGTAACAACAAAACAATTCTGTCTTCTCATTAATAGGCTTCCTCAACAGACACAGGGTATTTTTGTCTGCATGCCCTATGATTTTAAATGGCACATAAGCAAATTCAGTTAATCAAGGTTGTGGACTCCACAGTGACTGTGTCTCCCATCACAGTTTTCCACTTCAGAAGGCCTGACCACTGATAGCTTTAAACCAGAATATCTTCCCTATGGAAAACTTCATACCACCCTGCTGACTCTCTAGCACTGTTAGCAAATTTTGAAAAAAATAATTCACAAGCTTCTTCCACTCAGACCAACTACCAGTGGCAATGACAGTACACTCAATACTTCTGCAGTAGCAATTCTGGCACCCTGAAATGCTTTGTGTGGCACTAATTGTACATACACCATAATTTGGAAATCCTAGTTTGGGCAATAATTTGGTAGTTCACTGAATGTTACAAAGAAAAAATACACACATTTAAGATCACACAAATAGCCACTTATTGAATTTCACAGATAACAGAATGGGTAAACCTGGCTATCTGGAACACCTCAAAATTTGGAAACTCCACCTACCATATGGGTACTGCAGAACTGAAAGCGCTCCGTTACTGTACTCTTCATGAGAATACTTGTCATTGCTGAGACACTTATCAAATTCATCAGACCCCACCAACACTGGAGTCCTGGAAGGAGAATCTAAGCATAGAAGGGACATAATTTTATGAGAGGAATTGTAAAAATTCTGTTCTTATATTAATTTAATGAGAACTCCAATTGCATAATCTTAGAAAATGTCTCTTGGACCAGACCACAAGAACCAAAATTCATGACAGGAAACATTAAGAAGGATGTTTTAAGGTAACAGTTACTTAACACCTCTCCCCCTTGCAAAAGTAATAGTGTTGGATGAGTCAATTCACATCACTGCAAAAACCTTTCTCCTCTTTTTGTTGAAGAATTTGATTTGGAAGACCCAACATGTCATTATTAAAAAGACCCTAACAAATCCATAGTAAAATCAAGCAGACATTAAACATTTAATTAGAAAAAAAATATATTATTAATAAAGCACAGAGACAGTTCCTGAAGTGGTTTGCAGCTGGAAACATTAGACTAGTTTGAAACGTACTGGAAATCAGAAAGATGTCCTGTCTTTTCAGAGCTAAGACTGGTAAATGAAACTGAATTGTTACTTACGGATTAAAGGTTTCCATTTGATTTTGGGAAGAGGAATAATTGCATTATCATTCCTGGATTCCAGAGCCTTTGGGTTGGTTGGGAATTTCTCAGAAATTCTGACTGACGACTGAAGATACAACTGGCCCCTGTACATACCTAAGTAATAAACCAGAGAACATACTAGTCTTAAGATTTAGTTCTCTTCACCCCAAGTATAAAATTGTCCAGTTAAAATATGTGGTTAAAAACATTTTGGAAAATATTTCTTTCTATTCTGAGAATCTGAAATACTGACTCTGATTGCTAGGCTGGATGAATTCAAGTAATAAGTTTCCTCTGTTCTAGAAAAGCAAGAGATCAGGACATCCCATTTCCATTGTTGGAGGGCTGGTGCTACAATAAAATGCCAGGAATTTTTAAGAGCTATAAAGCCACTTGGGCTTTGCATAGGTAAGACTTCTTTCAAACTTCCTACCGTTATTAATACTGGTACAGAATATTCCTCAACAGCCATTACCAGGATGGCTGGAACAATCTGGCTTCTTCCTAGTGTTATTCTTTATCTGTGTAACCACTAACAGGAAAGCTGCAAGGTGTAAAGTCTTACAGAAAAAGGCTAAAGCAAACAAATTCTTAGAAAACCAAAGCACGTTTACCTCCCACAGACAGACAGACAGCTGACAGGAAGAAGGACCTGGGGCCACTCTACTTCAAATTGTCACAAACCACATCAAATTAATTCCGACAGCTGGATGAAAACTTAGTCACATAAAATCTTAACTGAAATTTCTTCATGGTAAGTTAGTGTAATCAGTGTAGAATAAAAAATGAATGTGACAAACTGGCAGGCTGGAGGGAGGCACTGCTTATTGCTTACTGAGCAATAAGACTACCTTTTACTATAAACCTATCTTTAAAGGTTTCAAGACTTTCAATTATCTCCAATGTACTGAAACTACAAAGCAGTGAACATTTCAGAATCAAGATGAAAAGGTTTATGGTTTTGAAATGTTTTGGTTTTGCAAAAGGACAGAAAAATAAAGTCAAGCTTCTAACTAGCACTGTTTAAGCTAAACAGTCATAGATATTAATTCTGCCATAGCCAAAGGTATGACAATTACCTTCTGTAATTGTCAGAATTTCTAAGAGGGGTACACAGAACTCTGACTTTGATTGACAACAGCAGAGATGACCAGAGCAGGTTAGGACAAGGTAAGAACTGATCTCTACCTTTTGAAAGTTTTTAAATCAAGTCAAGGTGCTTTTCTGGGATATATACGTTAGTGAAGCCTCGGTTGTGGGGCTTTATAAAGCAATGTAGGCTAAATTTAACAGTCTTCATTATGCAGAATATCAAGATTGGACATGTTACAGCTCCTCTTAACTGTAATCTACCAGTACAGAAAGCTCTGCTTTATTACAACCTCAACAGAGAAAAGAGCAATGTTTACTATAAAAAATGCTGCCATCAGTGTCTCACCTAAATAGACGCTGGATTCTGTGGCCCCTCTGGCGGCTTCCACAAGATCTTCTTCATCTTCCAATACTTCATTGTTCGCAGTATAACTTGTGTCATCAAACAGACTGATTGGAACTACTTTGCCATCCTTAACCAGCCATGCAGAAGCAATTGGAGTGCAAAACTGAAGAAGAGAGAGGTAACTGGAAAATTAATGTTGCATTAACTAAACATTGCATAAGAGTAATGCTAAACAATGCACTTGAACTCCTTGATTTAGTTTTTGTAACAGATGTAGCAGTTCAAAGTAAGGCCTTCAGTTAAAAAATTATAAGCAGATGTGTGCTTCTTTACAAAGACAGCACTTGAAACCCAAGATGAAAGACGTCATCTATGATGCTGCAAAACTTATACTTTTGTAACATTTAATATTCTTTCTTTTGGCCTACCTGGTATTCCCATTCCAGATGTCCTCCTCGTCTGTTAAAAGCCATCACCTTCCAGTCAGCTACTGAGACCTTTATCACTGTATCTTTCATCATAGCCTCCTGCTCATCCACATCCGAAATTATTTTTGTTTCTTCTTTATTCATACTTGATTTAAAATTGCTTTCAATATAACCTGCCCTAGTTTCAATATCTGGGACATAGCGCAGCTCAAAGTGACCAACGCTGAAATTCCACCTAAAAGAAAAAGAGAAAAACTTTGTAGAAACAATTAATATATTCGAAGGAAGTCCCAAATCCTCCATCCAGAAGAATCTTAAACCTGTACTTGGCCTGTATTTTCACAGTAAACTCTCAGACTGTCAGGAGAACACAACTGTACCAGGAGGGGGAGTGCTAATCCAGAATACAAACCAAACAAGCTGAGAAATCTTGTCCAACATGATGGGAGAGTTAAGAAAACAGCTGGTAAAGTAGGGCCAATGGCATTAAAGGTTTAGTTCATGGAGAGAGCAATTAAAATCACCAAGTAGTACAGCTGGGTCTGTTTAGTAGGAAAACTTTATGTAGCTGATAAGTAACAAATATAAAGCATTTAGGAAGCAGCATTCTACACAAGACATACTGTTCTTCGTTAATAAAGCAGATATAATTTGAAACGTAAAGTTTTTCAAGCTGAGGGAGGGACAATGCCTTTTTTATTTATTTTAACCCCACACACGACCTAACACAGAATTCCCACACACAATCTAACACAGAATTTCTTTGGCAGGTACTTCATGAAACAAGGACTGCTTGTGTCCCATTGGTTAACACTGAAAAAAGACAACAGCATAAAGAACACAGAGTTGCCTTGCACAGCCAAAAGATATTTAATTTTTGTAAACCAACAAATTAGGGCAGAAATAGAAAATTATTTTCAAAAAGAGAAAGAATAATTCTTTTATTTTTTCCATGATACAGCTGGATGCTGTAGAGAAGATACAGATGTGAAAGGATGGCAAGTTTGTGTCTTGAGCAGCAAGAAGGGGGAAAAAATATTTCTTGAACAGTATGTTTGGGTACTCAAAAGTTTCTTAGGACCAGTCTAGCAACCACCAGAAGCCCAAACTGCATGGTAAAAGTTTGGCACATTTTATATATTCAGTTAATTTAGTATATGTTTTTCTTTCTCTCGATTAAAACCCCATGTCTATCCTGTAAATTCCATAGCAGCCATAATGTGTCACCAGGAAAGTACCTCTGTTTCTGACTACAAAGACAGGAAGATTACGGTGTACAAGACGTCATACTATGTTTTTGAAAGATGTGTGTGAAGGAAAAAGCATGTTGTTATGACGTACCTCTCCCTGCCAATATCAGTCTCCAAGAACCACGGAACCCGACATTTCCCTTCATAGACATCTGCTAATCTATTGGAATTCTAATTACGTTATCTGACACACTATAGATACACAACCTGTCAAATCCTGCTGCAAACAGGAGAGGGAGCAGGGGAACAGGGAATGACTAGTTCACTAAATTGTTGGGCAGTTACTGTATCTATGTATGGCAATCAGCCTTTTAAACCTGTATTTTATGAAGTGGGGTTTTGGTGGCTTTTTTTTGTAGTAGAATACGTGTCTGTATTTTTATAGAAATCTTGATGTATTAAAAAAATCAACGTGACAGCAATAGGAAAGATAGTCACAGACTGAACTAGTTTCTACAGCTTGTAAAACAGACCACTTCCATTTGAAATGAACAAAGTAGATTTAAGAATGGGACTCTTAAAAAAAGACAGAAGACATTTTAAAATATCAACTTATAATGAAAGCTGAAGACATCAAGTATAAAAAAAAACCCAGTGACAGTTACCACGAGTAGGTAAAGAACTTAAAAGTGAATCAGTAGGTTGTAAGAAGACTTTTAAACTGTCCTTTTGTACAAGAATCAACAGGTAGAACAAACATTACTGACATTTGCCTTGTGTAGTACAGTAGTGACAAATTCTTTCGAGGTCTGTAAGGAGAAGGAAAGTAACTTTCATTTGATTTTGAGGGAATAAATATGTGTACATATCTTTTCTGTCTAATCAGCTATAAAACTGAAGTTAAAGACATTTTTCAAAAGCACTAAAGAGCAAAGGGGTTAGATCCTAGCTAAATCTGGTGCATTCCTTTGGTCAGATTGTTAATCTAAACTCCCTTGTGCAATTCCTAGTCTAATGAGAATTGAAAGGTCAAACCCTTAAAACATTATGTATTAAGAACTTACCTCTATCGGATTGTTTCTGAACAATTCTTACACTTACTTTTCATTGCCACTGCGTGGTCCAACAGCACGGACCGTTTTCTGGGTTCGGTGTAGTAGGAGAGTCTCTTCCTGTTCTGTTTCATCATCATCCCACCGGCGACAGCCCATAGCTGAGCAGATGTACTTCACCTAAAGGACAAGGCAAAAGACTCGTACATGCTTTGAAGTTCTGAAGAACTTCAAGACAAATAAATGTAATCAACAGCAATATTCAAAGTTAACAATCCTTACAACAGATTTTTGGCTCACAGGCAATTTCAGGCTCAGTGATTTTAGACGCTTGACTTGTGGGAAATTGAAAAGTCTGCTTTAAGAGATAAAGGCATCTCAGAACTAGAATTTTCAAAAGATTCTACTAAGCCTACAGTTTGGGCTATTTTGACCACCTTTTGACATTCTGCACATACTTCTAACAGAAAGAAATCTTAAGTCTCTCTTTTCCCACTATTTCTATGGATGCTGACAGAACATTCCTACAAGACCCACAGCATAATTCTGCTTTCATGCTATATTTGTCTTAGCATAACTGTTAGCTTCAAATGAAGTACTATTGATTTATATAAAATATTGCCGTCTTTCCCCTTTGCCTTACCAGCTATTAAAGGGGAAAGAAGACATCATTTAACTTTCACAGTCACACAAACTTTGCAACAGTCCCAATCTCAAACTGAATTTGGATTACATGGGCAACAGTATTTTGAAAAGCAAGTTGAACACACTTTCAGGATGTCTGAATCAACATCAGACTGCCAAAGACAACAGATTGCCCAAACTCTTAACAAGGAAGAGGAGGGCACTATTTCCTGTATGAGGTACCCTTGCTACTGTGAGCAAAGCCAAGAATCAAAGCAGAAACACAAATTTCCTCTTCCTGAACGCTGGGGGAGGAGCAGTCTGTTGGCACACCAGTGCCCTCTGCTATCAGTGAGGAAATCAAAACTCTTGTTTTGGGTCTATCCTTTTTTTTTACTAGTGATCACTCTACACCATACCACAGAAATATTCTACATTAAATTATATGGTCAAAATGAAAAAAACCAACTAATTTTCTGGAAAGCAAACTGGAAGTATAACATTTTTAAATGGAATCTGTTTTTTAACTTGTTTCAAATGCTTCTGACTTAGCAAATGTCTGTTCTTCAATACACAAAGCATATGACTTCAACACGTAAGGAGAACTTCTAAGAAATAGTAAACTCACTGACAACTACAAGTCTTAAACTTTCGCATATGTTGAACATTTTTCTTGTTTTCAACCAGATATCCCTCATTAGTTGTGAAAAATCTGAAATTAATTGTGAAAAGACTGTGTAACCTAAAGCCTTCTTTGAGATGCAGTAAGCTGAACAGCAAAGTCTGTTTCAAGCAGAGCCATATGATAAAGCTGAACTCCTCTCCCAGCTTGGTAGAGAGAGGTCATCCCTCTTATTCCCTCCTCACTCACCTCTGGCTGCAAAACCCCTGTCCCTTCCCTAGAGCTGGCTCTGGCACTCCCCAGCCCCCTGCTGAGCTGGCTACAGCTAACCTAGCACAAAACTAATCCAATAAAAATTGAACAGTTTGCTGTTGGGTTAGCAAATTGAATCAGCTTAGCAAAGGGTGAGACAAGTGTCAATGCCAGCAGAGGGGATACAATGTGAGCTCACACGCAGAAGATTGCAGTGAGGGGCTCAGCCATACCATCTAACTGCACCAGCTGTTAGCCTTACTCCAGCCTGCCGCATTAGGTGCCAAGAAGCTCAGATTCCGCTCTGTTGTGCATGCAGTTATATATCTGAGCTGTACTGCAGTTTAAATCCGACGAGCAATCTGTTTGCAAGACAGTGCTTGAAACACACACAAGGCAATTTTTCAGGCTCTTACCTTCCCTGAGTATGAGCTCAGCCCATAGGTCGTCAAAGACTTCCCCCCAACTAAGACGACATCTTCACCAAATTTGTAGGATGACTCAAGAAGAGATTCAACTGTGAAAGGAACTGCTTCCATGCTCTCTCGATCCCGATCCCACTGGAAAAGGTCCCCATCCAAGGAAGGGATTATCATCTTATTTCCAAATACCTAAAATAATTTAATTGAAGGTTAGCTACCATTTAACCACAATTTTATCAAAACACACAGATCACAAATGGAAACAGAAACACTGTATAAACAAGTACACAGCATTATGTTCCAGTGTCCTACTTTATAGTTTCATACCCTGGAGTCTTATTTTTCAAAGTTATACTCAAGACAGAAAACTTTCAGGTATTCAAATAAAACCTGTATTTCACTATTTTTAGTTTAAAAACAGTTCAGTATGTGACACTTCTTCCACTTTTAAACAAAGCATTTTAAGGCTCAGTCAATTGGTAGATTAGTATTCACCCAAACTATAGAAAATATGATCCAGGAGGAAGTATTCTTGAAGAGACAGTCACTGGCTAAAGTGCAAATTTTGCAGATTATTTGGCATAGTTTTAAGACAGTGGCATTTTAGGTAAAGGCCTACTTCACTGGGTTTTTCTCCAGAGCTGGTTTATTGCTAAACACAAAATCAACCATTCCCTGTATATCAGAATACTGAATTTAATTTTAAAAGAAAATCTAAGGCTATATGTGAGTCTTTTACAGTTAATGACTACTCCAAAATATCTATCCTCTGGTATAGCAGAAAGAGCAGTTACTGAGATCAGAGTCCACATTTCACCTTTGCCTTTCCAGTTAGTTAAATCTAACTTCTTGTTCCCAGAATTTCTTATGTTTAAATATATCATTGCTTTAAAACTTGCCTGGCTTTTTCTTAAACACATAGAGTAGTTAAAAAAAATAATAAAAAATTCTTCACCAGGGTATGGGGTTTCATCCATTACACTCAGATTTTCAAGGAGATCCTAGTTCGGAAGTATGAGTCATTGTCAATGAGTACTAAGGGACTTATTAAGAAACTCATTATCAGCATGATAGACCATAACTAACACTGTGGAGCCACAGTGGCTGTGCCCATCAAGAGCAGCGAGAAACTGTAATCCACATAATCTTAGCTTTTGAGGATATAGATTAACATGGAGATTTTAATGTTTTTTCAGAACCTCTGTCCATTTGGGCAGTACCTTACAACATAATTACACTAAATTCAGATACTTTACACATTAAGATTTAAAGAATACTTCTGGTACATGTTTATTAGTCACTTAAAATACTCGGGTTCAGACTCCAAGGCACAGATGTGTACTATGAAGCCATACAAAAGATCCAGAATGTTTCTGGTTATTATTTCTGGAACCAAAGTGAGGATATGAAACCACATCTTCTGCATGATTAAAATTCTCTCTAACATGAAACTTTTTATTCCTCTAACTGGGTCACAGATGAGCAAACAGCATTAAGCAAAGTTAGGATTCACCTAAACATGAAGGGAAAGACTGATCTTGTAAATGCATGTATGTCATGACTAATACCTCTTCTTAACACTGTTTGACACACCTCATTCAAAGAGGAAATTTAGGTGAGTTACCTGACAATGCTGGTCATGGTATTTAAGATCACTAAAAGATCCAACACTGATGCTTTCTGGCTTTGAAAAGCCTTATGATGACTGACAATTAAAATAGTAACTCTCAGGAAGATAACGTGTAATTGAAGAAATGATAAAAAATAACCCCCTGATAGAAGTGGCAAAGCCCTTTACAAAGCAAAATGAGGTATGCTCTTTCCCTCCAGGTATTTACCTTATGGCAAAAAAGGCCAAACATTCTGGAAGAGACATTGCATGAGATCTGTGATGCACAAGAAATGTTGCCTTATGGCCTACCATTGAGGAGGAAAAATATACACACACGGCTCTTGTGGTTTAACCAGACAGCTCTATCCATCCCCTTACAGAAATAAATCAACATAAAAGCAAAAATTTGTGCAGGGAAGGGTCATTGGTAGAAATCACTTATCAGTGTAAAAATCAAGCAAACAAGTAAGGTTTATATAAACATTCTTATTCAAGAGTAGCCTTGCAATCTTGAGAAACAAAGGAATGCAGATTTTGGAAAATACCTTTCTAAAAACAAAAGATGCCAGTGCCAAAGTTGCAGCTGTAACCATGTTGGAGTATCTTGTTAAAACATTCAACACAGAAGAGTAATACCATAAAATGTTTTATAATATATTCTTTCAGAAACACGTAATAATTTTGTTGACAACTTTTAGCCCGTTACTTGCATTAATAAATCCTCTATTAGGTTTCTCCCTGCACATGGTCCAAATACTTGCAAGTAGTTTGGATGCCTCATCTCTGGCAATATGAGATATTCCATGTGTAAATAAGAATGAAAAGTAAAGGTTCTTTCTATAAGCACCTTTCCAAATACACAAAAGCCAAACCATTCCCTCTACCACTGCCTCAGCACACAGAGCCCAAGCCCAGCAAACCCAGCCATCAACTAACTTCCAAGTCAAATCATGAAGAAATTCTTCTGGCCATCAGTCAGCTAAATCCATATCGCATGGTCAAACTAGATGTGTGGCAGTGGCAGCTAGACAGCCACTTGCAAGTTCAGACTTTCAGATATGCTTGCTGGAAGCCACAGCTGCAATGGCGTTGTAATGCAGCTTCAGACCATCCCACCAGTTTGTGAAGAGAGAAGGCAGTGGTACGAACTGACCATAAATCACTGTTGAGCAAGGCAGACTCTCAGTAGGTAACTCTGAGAGCTCTGGGGACAGTGTGACACTTGTCACCTGAAGTGTTTCCCCTGTCCTTGAAGCTCTTGCTCCAGGGCCCTAGTAGGAAATTTTCTACTAGCAAACGACAGGAAAAACATTGGCCACTTCTTCGAGCCACACACCCAAATGCTTAACATGTTTCATGAAGCTCACTCAGCAACACACATTTGTATACTTCCAAGATACAGGTCAAATCAGGTCATGGCTTGCATGCCTTCAAAAAATCTCTGACAGTGGGGCACTGCCTGCTCATCTGTTAAAACCTTGGTCCCCATAAGCTGTGAAGAAGAGACAAGACCGTTTCGGTCAGCTCTGCTGATCACCTGCCCATGCTCCCAACCTTGAGGGCACCTACGGGAGCAGCAAGTCCTGCGTGACATTGGGAAAGAAAGGCTGAGAAAAGACACAACTGCTGTCGGTGAACACACCAGGAAAGAGAGCAGAGGCAACAGGAAGAGCTACTGCACTGAAGGACAATGCCAGAATACAAGCAGATGGGGTTAAATTGGCTGTGAGTAAGTGCAAGCTAGACATTTCGGTCACTAACCATCACCACAAAGGTAGTATTTCACAACAGAAACAGAATGGGGTGGGGGAAATCCCCTTCTTTTAAGATGAATCTGTCTATAAATGGGATTACATGACATGGTGCTGAAAAGGGACTGCACCTGATTACCACAAAGGTGGTCTTTTACTATAGCAGCTTTATTTGAAGAATGGAGCAGGTATGTAAATGTGCCTACTTGCAGGTGCCCACATACACACACAACAAAAGGCATTTGTGGCCACTTGTGTTGACATCTTCTAAAAGAGCAGTTTAGCCAGAGGTTTTAGAAGGACATTAATAATAACAGCTCCCAAGTTATGCAGCTCATTCTCTGGTACATCAGAAGCAGCAAAGGGACTTTCCTTGAAAGTACTAGCAACTAGCATCGGCATGCGGCTCAGGTAAAGGAATGACATCACCCTGTATCTCAAAAGCATTACCTCATCTCCTAATCCAAGGAGTGAGTCACCCAGGCAGTCAGCTGCAAATCTCTTGGCACAGAAAATGTAGGTTACCACGATGCACTTACACATTCCTCTGATCTGTCAATGTAAATAGCTATTTGTTCAGCTTCACTGGTCAGCAATATGGCACATAATTGTTAAGTGGCTTGTCTTTCAGAAGTAACACTTAAAAAAAACCACCCCACATTAACTATCTAGCCCTAAATGAGATGCTGCTCTTTTGCTCATTAAGAGTTTGAAGCTGAAGTTCTCCATTGGCTCAGCGCTGGGTGCCACAGCCCTATCAGCGGCGCTGGCTGCTCAATCTCCAGGCCGACGGGTGAGGTAATGCAGTTTCTAAAAAGCCTTCACAAAAAAGCAAAAAGGCATAACGATCCAAAATGGCATATGCTACCAGGGAATTTGCTGTCTAGACTCTTTACTGGAAAGGAGGGCACTGCATGCGAGATTCCACAGCAGGTTGATCGGTGCAGGAAGAAAGCTGCTGATTTATAGCAGTGGAGAAAAGGAGAAAAAAAAAAAAAAAAAAAGAAAAAATATCATTGTGTAAACAAAGATCAAAACAAGCTGAAGCACTAAAGCTTCCTTGAGCTGTTTAACCGTTCAGTGTGACATTCACTTCCCATGCCTAACACTCAGTCTCATATGAAGCAAAAATCAAGCCTGTTCACCTGCAGACATACCTGAGACAAGTCTGGTGCCAAAACAGTCAATATTATCGTTTTCAGATGGGCTGGACTTTCCAATAACTCCAAGGAAATAACTAAATGCAGGTAAAATATTTTCCTTGGATTAGGAAGTGTTACATCTTTATGTTTTTCTAACACTTCAGCCTGTGGTTTTCAAACCTTCGTCTTACAATAAACTGCGAGAGCTTCTTTCCAGTTACTAATTAACTAAGACTAGCCTAGATGATCTTAAATGAAAAGGGTACCAATTTTTCTCCTCTATGATTATCTCTACAATAGGATTACTGTAACAAACAGGATCAAAGCCAACATCAGGCACGTTCTTAAGAAAGCAACTTGTCAGTGAGAACTGTGTCTTTTAAGCCCCTTGAAAATCAATCTAGGCAACATATTAAAAGGCACATAAGTCAAGCTTCACACTAAAGGGTATAAACAAGAGTTTGCACAAAGCTAAGAAAGCAATCATTTTATGTTCCACATTTAAAAAAAAATAAAAATCATAGGCCTACAGTAATACAGATATACCCACTATAAATGTTTATAGATTTTTCAGGTGAGAGATATATATATAGATATAGATATAGATATATATGTATGCACAAACACACTGGGCAAGGTCTAGAGATGTCCGTAGTTCAGGTTAGTCTGAAACTGATTTATTGTCTGCTGTTTTTTAGTATGCATGCAGGGAGGTATCTGCATAGATGCACTGGTTTATGACTCCCTTCCAATGAAAGAGGTTGTTTCTCCTCCTCAGTTTGCATTTCAGAACGTTAATTCATCTGTTTTCCCTTCAGCTACCTGCAGAAATCCCGAAGCACAGGGTACTACAAGGATAACAGGATACTATTACAGACAGGCAAACCCTCATTAAATAGGAGCAGACTGGGATGAAGGGGCCAACTAAAGTCTAAGGAGATATTTTTTCTTCAAACTTTCTGCAAGGCCCACATCATCACTGCTGCCTTAAGGAGAGAACAAAGACCCAGGCACCAGCACAATCTTTTGAAAAACAAAGGCTATTGTGTTAAGCTATTCCACTGCCTAAAGTACTGGTAAAAACCCCAACTATTCTTCAGAGCATACAGTGTTGTTTAACCAGCCAAGGAAGAAGAAAATTGACTGCAAAGAGGAGTCCATGATTTAGATCAGTAAAACGACCTTCTGAGACATGTTCAAGGCCAATGAGGAAGCTAAAGCAGGAAACACCAGCACACAAGTGGTTGTTTTGTCTAAAAAAACTTTCCTTCTTGTGAACACCATTACTTCTGATCTCAGCACTGCACTATTTACAAAGTGTGCATCTGTTCCTGACTACCTCATGTTTTGGTTAACCAGCATATGTACCCAAACCGTCTTCAAGACCAGATCTGTGAGAAAGGCTACACGTGGACATCTGATGAATCAGTATTTGATGGAGCAGTTTACGGAGGCAGGATTTAGCAGCCTTCCTCTACTGAAGAGCTGCCTGTGCCAGAGCAGCACATCAGTGAAGACATGGAAATAGGTTTCATCTCAGCTGGTGTGTGACACAGGAAAAGGGCACACCAGCTCTGCATAGCAACAAGTGAGTGCAGATGTTTCTCACCCGGAGGATGATTTTTACCATCAGGCCGCACAGCTCACCCAGTAACAGTTCACAGGATCTGTCAAGTGACCAGACCTGGTCCCCTGCTCCTGCCCATGTTAAGGTCCTTATGACAGAAGTTTCTATCCATCATGGTCTTTCTTCTCCTTCCACCACCACCCTTACTCCATGAGCTGGTAGTTTCCATTTAGTTTTTCACTGGTTAGAGAAGACCGGACCAAGTCATAAATGTAATTTTCATGGCCCTGTATTTTGTGTATGATGAGTGCATGAAGCGATGCTGTAATCCTGTACCTGGATGAGTATTAGAGAACTAATTTGAAAACTTTTTTTCTCTCTCCTCAAAGCAACACCTGCAACGTCCTTCCAAGAACTTTAATAAATGACTACAGCTGGTATCTCTGTCATGACTCCACACTTCAGATCTTAAAATCTGATCAGGTGTAAGCTACCAGAGTCCCAAGAAAACTGTCTTTTACACAAACAGTGCAAAAAGCAACATATGACAGCAGCTTCAGAGCTTCAGAATTATAGTGTGATGCTGAAGAGTATCTTGTTCAGCTTAAGTTTGCCATTAAAACACTTAGTCCTACTCTGTCCTCTGCCCTCCCTTGAAGAGCCAGGCAGGGAGCTGGACCAACTGCAGCGTGCTAACTAGACCACCCCAGCTTCAAAAGAGATCTGGTCCCCAGTACTATTTGCTGTGCAAACAGATCCTTCTTCTGATGACTAGCAAACTAAAATACCACCATTACTTTAATCATAGTCAAACAAGACTTGGGGTTTTGACTACAGAGATGCCAGCCTGTTCTGCTGCCATGGTAACAGACTTTTAAAAACTCTTCTCTTTGATAATAATAAAAAAACCCAACACATGCACTGTGCTTAAAGAAAGACTATTTTGACATTATTCCATCCCCCTTTAACATTGTACATTTTATTAATAAGAAAAGACCACAACAATCTTCTGGAACTTAAGTGCAGTCTTCCCTGAGAAAAAATGGTGCTGCTGCTACTGAGCCCATCACTGAGCTCCTTAAAACTAATAGCACACAAGGGAGAAGATTAGCGAAGAAAATTAAAATTACCCCAAGCCCTTGTCTCTACAGAAACAGGCTCTATGCAGAAGCTCATTAACCACCATGTCAAAATTGGTACTCATATTGGGTTTGCATGGCAAGGTTCTGGTAGTGAGGGGCCTACAGGAGTGGCTTCTTGTGAGAAGTTGCTAGCAGCTTCCCTCATGTCAGATAGAGCCAACCCCAGCCAGCTCCAAGAAGGACCTGCCGCTGGCCAAGGCTAAGCCCATCAGTGACAGTGGTAGCACCTCTGGGATAACGTTTTTAAGAAGAAGGAAAAGAAAGCTGCGCAACTGCAGTTGGAGAGAGGAGAGAGGCGGGGGGAGAGCAGCAGCCCCACAAGCCCCCAACAGGGCCACAAGAGGCCGGAGCAGTGCCAGGCGCTGAGCAGACGTGGCCCCCAGCCTGTGGGGCAGGCCCTGCCTGTGCCCCCCAGCTCATGGAGGTCCATGGTGGAGCAGATATCCACCTGCAGCCCAGCAAGGGCCTCACACTGACGCAGGGGGATGCCTGATAGAGGCTGTGACCTACTGGCAGCCCATGCTGGGCTCCTGGCAGGGCCTGTGGCCCCATTGGAGAGAAGAGGTTGGGCCGGGGCAGATTTGCTGGCCGGGCTTGTGACCCCATGGGGGACTCACGCTGGAGCCAGCTGTTCTTGAAAGACTGCACCCTGCGGAAGGGACCCTCACTGGAGCAGTGTGTGAAAAACTGCAGCCCGTGGGAAGGACTGATGTTGGAGCAGTTCATGGAGGACTGTCTCCCGTGGGAGGGACCCCACGCTGGAGCACAGCAGGACTGTGAGGAGCCCTCCCCCGAGGAAGGAGGAGCAGCTGATGCAGCATGTGATGGACTGACTGCAGCCCCATTCCCTGTCCCCTGCACTGCTGGTGGGAGTGGGGAGAGAGCCTGGGAGTGAAGCTGAGCCTGGGAAGAAGGGAAGGGGCTGGGGGGAAAGGGTCTATAAGATATGTTTTTATTTCTCGTTATCCTACTCTGATTTGATTGGTAATAAATCAAACTAATCTTTCCTCATGTCCAGTCCGTGAGGGTAACTAGTGAGTGATCCCTCCGTGTCCTTATCTTGACCCACAAGCCTTGCATTATATTTTCTCTCCCTAGCCTGGCTGAGGAGAGTGATAGAGTGGCTTTGGTGAGCACCTGGCACCCAGCCAGGGTCAACCCAGCACAGAGCTGTTCCAGTATTGGGATGTTTTAAGACAATGTTTTAACTGCATCACCACCTCCGTCTCCCCCACAGCTCTCTTGCAGGCTACTTGGGCTCCTATGGCACCACCTGGGAGCTAAGCAAGATGCTTCTCTTCAGAGATAGGGAAAATGGATGATAGCAGAAGCCCAGGTCACTCTGAGGGTCCAGGATTCAAGCTGATCTCTGCCAGACTTGGCATGTTTCTTCCCCTGGCCCTGCCTGGATAGTGTGCTTTTTTTGGTAAGGACACAGAGTCAATGTGTTTTCAAAGTTTAAGTCACAGAGCAACTCCCATAGGAAAAAGGGAGCCCCAGCACCAGAGAACAGAACACGGCAAATGCACAGTCTCGTTTTTCAAGGATGCAAAGAAAGTAGAGTGCACAAAGCATGCAGTGACTCTGACAGAAAGATTAATAGTTACCTGCATATGGAAGAAAAAGTCCAGAAGAAATTCAGAAATGAGATGTCAGCAGCTGTATTGCTAGAGGAATGGTTTTCTAAATTAAAATGCTTAGAACTGAAACAGGCACTTTCTTTTACATACAAAAATACAGGTGGAAAGTTCAAAAAGGCTTTAGGGCAGAGTAAGTCACTTTGTTGTGTATCGGGCAGCTGAGGTCCAAATACCTAAGTTATCCATTCCCTGTGCTGAAACATGTATTTGTCTAGACATTACTAGAGTCAATCCATTTTAATATCTGTAAACACTAGAACTGCTTAACAGCTGATACAAAACGTGCAGTGTACCATATGTAATTGTATGTAAAACTCTAAATATGTATGTAGGAATGTAAATATGTAAAAAACCAAGCTCTCTCTCTCTGTCTTTATCTTAACCCATGAGACTTATCTCGACCCATTAGGTGAAGGGTCTAGAACACAACCCTGAGAGGAGCAGCCAGATGAACTGGGGTTGTTTAGCCTGGAGAAAAGGAGGCTGAGGGGAGACCTTACCACTCTCTATGATCTTAAAGGTCTTTTCCAACCTAAATGATTCTATGACTCTACTATAAAATATAACAAAACAACAGAGACAGTGAGCTGATGGTAAACGTCCTTTCCAAGATTTGCAGCATTTTAACCATGTCTGTGAGCATGACAGTTGACAGTTGGTCACAAACTTTAGCCCAGAGTGACTCTGAGAAACTTTCCTGGCTTTGTTCAAGGCAGAGCATCACTTGTGAGGACTAGGGTTGAGAACTCTGACACCATACAAGCCACAAGATCTTGTTCTGTAGCTTCCCACGTGTCTCCTAACGGAAACTGTCGTCCCCCCAAACATCCTCACAGTACAAGTGAGAGGACACACATCAGCACTTTATCAAGAGCTTTATCAGTACTAACTACATCAAGTGTCAGCCAGAATGACACCAAGCTAGAAGTCTTGTTTAGTTTTTTAATTGAAAAAAAATTGAACTAAGATGATAGTCTTTAAAAGATATGTAGTTTTGATAAACAGACAAGACCACTTGTCTAAGCAACAGCTCTACTTGTCACCTTGGCAAAAATCAATGATGTGGCATCATACTAACCACTAACTCTGCTCAGGCATCCATCAGCAATTCCCTTTCTCCACAGGTCTACCACTTCACATTAGTAAGTTTGGTTGGTTGCATTTCCTAGAAAAATACAACTTCTCGCTACCTGAATATTTCAAAACAATTAAGTCTTTTGCTGATGAGTTTTTGTCCACTAAACATCATTAGAAGTTTATTTTCAGGAGAACTATAAACTATGGTTTTTTGTTTCACCAAGAAAGCAGCAAAGGTCTGTACTCAGAAATCCACATGTGTCTCTAGTAATTCCCAAGCCCATTACTTCTTTATGGCTATGCAGACTGTGCACGTTTCCTGCAACACAAATGAAAATAAGACTTTTGGCATCAAGAATCATAATTTATCTATGTAATTAAAAAGCAGTCACATCTATTCTCTTCTTGTAAAAGACAGGCTCCACTCCCCCTTATAGCCCTAATAAGTCTTTTCTGCCTCAATTGCAATTAGAATTTATCTTCTTTTGAAGTACAGTACTGGACACTCACTTCTTATTCATTATGAGCTTTTCCAGGACCATTTAGTATCTCTCTACCCACAGGCAGCACAGGATTGCATTTCCTTTCCCTCCAGAGGAATCAAGATAGCAGCTGATAACCTGTCACAGGATCTCTTAGTACACAGTATTCTCAGTTTTAAACTGGTCACCTTCAACCTTCAACAAAATTGTTGTTATCAAGTCCCATATCTTGTATTTCAATTTGTACAGTTTAATTCCATTTCTATTATAGAAAACCTGTATGACTGAGAACTGGATAATGCCCCTGTCTTCCTCTACAGGAATAACACCTCCAGCTATCAAAGCATCTGGTGGTCCTACATCCATCTCAGTAGTACATAAAAAAAAAAAAAAAAAAAAAAAAAAAAAAAGATATCAGTTACGGGACACAAGGAATTCTACTCTAATACTCTTCCAGACAACTAAAATTATAGCACCTTACCTGCAAGGAAATAGATTAGTCACTGTCAATAACAAGTCCATTGATTTACACTCTGCCTGCTTGAACAGAGTGGCAATTTGGGTCTTTACATCTGTTCACAACATATTACAGCTGTAAAGTAATTTTAAAGCATTAACAGGAATTTTAAAAAGTTTATTCTTTGCTTTGTTGAGTAAAACTTTGCTGTAGAAAGTTTTGCAGATACTCAAACACTTAAGAGAGCCACCTTGTTATTCTCTGTATATGGAAGCCTGACCCCACCGCACAGTATTTGCTCCTGCAAGCAGCCTGTACATTTGCACAAAGGCTCTTCCAAGCACTGAGCAGGAAAGATTGCTTCTGTTGCTGATGTGCCCCATGTCAGATGTTTTAAGATGCACAAACACACTAAAAGTTGATTAACACTAGTGAGCTGGACAAAGCCATTGTTTTTAAGCAGAATCCAGAGAGAAAGCCATTTTCTCAGAATGTTTGTGTAGTTTGAAACTAATACTTTTGTTCATCCAGTGACTGTTAGCAGAGTCAGAACAGATTTATACAGGTTTAATAGAAATTCATAATATTCAGCACTGTATTCAACAGCTGCTATCAAACAAGTCTGACTGACATTCACCACCCATGTCCAAAATAAACGTATCTCAACTTTTTGTTTGATGATATTTACAGGCAGTGACTTAACTGAAAAAAAAACTGAAGTAGAAAGCCATGGATCAAACAAAAACTTTTCATTCAAGTTAATAAAATGCTGCCGCAGGGATGCCCTAAGTGGTGGGTAACTTTCCTAAATTGATGTCACAAGATTTCTCTTTCAAAGAGACTGTTATTTACCCTCCCCTAACCTCTGGGAGGGCCCATAAAAGAATTCAGAAACCACAACTCAAGCCCCTCATAGGGTGTTTTGACCTCTTGTCTTGCCCTGACCTGCTTCAGTGTGGGTTTTCCAATTTCTTCTACACCAAAGTGTAAGAGGCCAAAGGACGACAGCTGCTGAATTTCTTCCCACATTCCCAAAGTGACTCAGGACAACTTTTGGCTTTTCTCTGGCTTGACTAGGTACAGAGGTTGCCTTATCCAATGTGCAGGAAAGTGCAGGCAGTCAGTACCTTAAAGTGATTCCCAGGTGCCTCAACACTTCACAGCAGAACTTATTATTTCTTTTGGGTAGCCAAAGCACTGAAAAATTGAAAATGTTTATGATGGTGACAAAGGGGGGGGGGGGGGGGGTGGAGGGGAAAAAAGATACATTCCTACTGTACGTTAAATCCTGTCACTAGTGCAGCTTTGGAGATTTCAAAACCCTTTCCCAACTCACTGCTTTAAGCATCAGGGTGTCCTCTCCAAAGGGCAAAAAAGGAACAATCTGCTAAAGGTATCTATGGGTTCACTTTGTTTACAACCCAATTAATTTTCAGTTGAGTTCAGTATGAAACTTCTTTGTGCCTCCACATTTATCTGGAGGAAACAATATAATACTGGGCTATTCAACAAAAACATTCCACTTTTATGTCCAAAAAAGATCACACAGATATCTAAGTTTGTAGAAAAATTTATTTTACGTAATTATCATGATAAGAAAATAGCAAGAATTCAATATATATACCATGAAATTCAAATACACTGAAAGCCTTTAGAGGGATAAGGATGTTGACAAATTTTGTGACACAAGATAACCCAATTATTTCATTTTTCCCAGCATACCATTGTATGTTTACTATGACTGCTATAAGTGTCAACCTTGTGGGCTAAAACTCATTTTGTCCCATGATCAGCAGTCTCTCAAATAAGGAAATAAGATGCTTGCTTAGGGAATAGTCTGTAACAGCCAAATCATGAGCCAGTGCAGTTACTTTTATTGAGTACATCCCAGCGTACCCTCTACCCAGAGCACTGAAACTACTACGACTGGAGCTGCACCGTCAGGCTGAACTCCCTGCAGTGTTCCTGACAGCACATATTAAAACTCCTTCTCATCAAACATCAGCTACCAGCTTTTTCACAGGAGTATCTCTGCCATTTATCCAGCCCACAGTAGGCTTTTTTCCTGTCTCCATCTTTTTTCCAGCCTCCCAGTGTCCCATCAGTCAGTAGCCACAATGGCTAGTCATTCTAATATACAGGCAAGTTCACACTTTCATTTCTCTCATATAATAGATGCTCATAAAAGAAAAAGCAGCCCATTAAGTAATATGAAGCTATGCAGGTAAAAGAACACATCACCCTCATTAGTAAACAACAACAGTCTCATAATGATGTGCTATGAACCATTTCCACTGCTTGAATGGCAGTTTGCTATTTTCACTATGATTAAGCATCGTTATTTTAACAGGCTGTTTCTCCCAAAAGTATTCTCTTCTGCCTAAGTACAGACAATGTATTCATTACAAAGTTAAATTTTAAAGAGTAAATTTAAGTGTTTTCATTAAAAGTAACCTCTCTTTTAGAAAAGCTGAGATTCAATGATTTCACCCTGAACTTCAACAGGCAATCTTTATGTGCAGGTAACAAGAAATCTTGCAATTGTAAACATACAGCTTTTATAGAGAAGGGATTTTCATTTTAACACAGCAGATAAGGAAACAAAGTTTTTAAATTCTTAAGCACAACACTGAAATGCAAAGTCGTAACTTTTCAGCAATGGCACCCTGGCCATGATTGTTTATGTTGAAGCTTGGAGTCAAGGAATGAATTTTATCACTTTAGTTACCCAGACACACAATTAGTAGTTCAGCAGCCTTGCCTTTCTAATTGATCTGTTCACATGACAAATTATGAACATCTCACTTGTCAGTGTTTTAAGCAGTAGTTTCAAGATCTGAAGTGTTTGACAGAGCTGCTGGAACATTTGAAATTTTACTACCTCCCTTTCCTAATTAACACATGAGCTCCAGACAGCCAAGTCGACATTTTAGTTAGGCAAAGGAAGTAACTACAGTTCTATTAAACGTTGAAAGTTTGGAGATCTAATGTCTTTTCTTAAAAGGCACTTTGAAATTAAATTTATACTTTTGCATCAGGACCTGGAACTACAGTTCATTGCACTCTCACCCAAGATAGTTAGAAAAAAACCTCATCAAAACAATTAAGACAAAAACACACCTTCACTCTGAAAGAACACAAATCCTTAGCACTGCAAGTGTAATGCAAAAAGTGTTACTCATCTGCCATTTCTTGCAAGATGATTTAGGTTTACAGCTTACATAAAGATACTGTTCTATGATGAAGATAATATTGTGGTTGCAAGCGCAGAGACCTTGTTACCTCAAAAAGGTTGGAAGAAGAAAAATCCTCAGTATAAGGGAGAGTAAAACTTAACATGCTACATGCCCAAATCAGAGAGGAAATACTGTAGAGTAGGAAGACAACAGACTCTTAAGACTTTAATGAATTTAATGTTTTGACCCAAAACAGAATTGTCCCAACAATTCTAATGAGGCCCATTACTCACTCTAGTGTCTAGACTCACTGCATGAAGTCTTCCAGCTGATACTGACAGCAGATTAAACATTTAAATATTTAAATGTTTAAAATAAATATTTAAATGTTTGTGTAGCTTATTTTGAGTATTCATCACTTTTGTTTCTTGTTAAATTCTGTCTCATCTTAACAGCATTTGTTTACATGACAGTAATTCTAAGAAGGCCTATATTCACAACGCTTAACAGCTTCTAAAGGGCCAGAATGAAGTTTTACTTCCAAAATTAGTTCTCTCATAGGCTCTGCATCTTAACTGCCAAAATCCATCAGTGTCTTTGGCCACAGTTGTAGAAATGAAACTATTTGAAAGCCTATCTGAAAACTTCCCATATGCATAACAAAAGCTCTTCAAAAGTGTTTTTTTATGCCTACCGCAACCTACTACCTTGAAGCCACAAACCAGAATTGGACAAACTACAGTTTTTGTTGCCTAAGCACCAATCTTTCATTTCTACAGTCACACCACATTGGAAAACAATCAAAACTCTGGACAGACCAGTTAAGTGATAAAATCTATATTTGTAAAAACACTTCTTTAGTATTAAATGCTTGCATTCTCAAAATCTTTAAAAACTTGGGCTGTCTTAATTTGTAGTGAAAAAATGAAGTTTATATTTGCACAGATTTCAAATGTGTGTTTTATAACCGGTGGTTCTATTTTCACTGTGGTCATCAGAAACTATTTGTAGCAACAGATAACAGACCAATATTTTAAGTACACAGTATTGAAAACATTTGTGAAGGACCACAGTTTATAACTGACACCTGCCTCTTTACAGTTTTTGTATTCTTTTCAGTTCTGCTCCAGAATGTATTTTTTTGGGGAAAATTATTTCCAAAGTGTTTTTTCTTAAACACAAAACCACATCTGAGCAAGTCTCAAAAAGTTGCATCCATAAATAAAATTCTCTCTCAGAAACAAAGGAACACAATTTAACATTCACATTATTTTTGCAATAAGAGATACCTATTACTAGTTCTCATACTTACACTACTACCACAGCAGCAGACCAAATCTTTCCTTGGCCTTCTTCATACCAGGACAGGGGTCATGTAAACAGACAGCAACAAAGAACCGCAAGCAAGAAGCTCATATAGTCAGAATACCCCTAAATTCAACTTTCACTCTCAAACGTGCATCACTCAAAAGCATGATACAGGACTGGTCATCAAATTCAACCATCCACGACAGTGAAGGACTGTGCATTTGTCATCACCACAAACTACCTCTTAGTTGGTATATTTATTCCTCCTAATTCTAGGAGAGAATGACTCACGGATCTCACTTCTTCAGTGCAGGAAAAAACACACCACCAAAAACTTCCTTCTAATATCTAGCCTAAGTTTATTCAAACTGATGGTGGAAATAGCACCAAACAAGACCTTTAACTCTTTAGATTTCCTTAAAGCAAGAAGCGATGGAACCTTTTACCACTCGGTACTGTAGGGTGACCTTCAGCACTCTATTTTATTGCTAACACAGTCTATTTCATAGGCAGCCTGCTTATCTGGCATATTAAAAAAAAACACCAATCCTTTGTTCATTTATTAAGTCACAAGGACTTTTGCTTTTCTTGACAAAAAAAAAAGCGCCAGTACTTGCCAAAACACACTCTAGTAATACAAAGCAGATGATCCTTTCATTTGCTTCCACTTACAAGTAACTTGTTTTCAATCAGCAATTACATACAATTCCCAAACTCAGTTACATCATCTAGTTTGATAGTTATCACATACGTCAATTGCAAGACTAAAATGCTGACACACTCTAGTTTGAAATGGCAACATGATATATGCAAGCCAAAAAAAGTTGGAAATAGCTACCAAACTTTATCCATGCTAAGTTTGCTGCATTATTTAACATCTATCAAATATGGAGGAAGTTGCATGCATTTTATTACAGAAAATTCTGGGTTTAAGGATTTAGTCAGGAAAGAGATTAAGCCTTACCTCTGGTTTACTAAGACTGGATGACACAAGAGAACCTGATCCCACATCCAGATCCCACTGTTTTCTCCCACTGTTTTCTGGATCCAGTGCAGCAATTCGTCCATCCAAAGTGCTAATAATTACTAGAGATCTGCAAGTCGGAAACATTCACAGTCAAAACTACAGCCGTATGAAGTTTATCTGTTAGCTGCTTTCTACATTTAATAGAGCGCGACTCCAACTTCAAAGTCATATCTATATTCTGCAAAACAGCAATTTAACTTTATCTAAAAATACGAGCTCTACCTAGATCACCAACAGAAAGTAGAAAAGTTGAAGCCTCCAGCTAGATGTCATAAAGTATTTCAATGCTGTAAGACACTTTCAGTTTCAGGGGAAGATAGTTGACTTTTTGCTCCCACATGCACATGTTAATCACTACAACACTGAAAGAGACCATCTTTTGAGATATTTATACAAATAAATATCCTATTTTTTCCAGTCCCTTCCACGCTGATCTTGAATATGCCCTTTCCAAACAACCTAAACCTGAAACTATTAATCCAGCAAATCAGTAAGTTTTCAATACCTCTGGATGAAACATCGAAATCATGAAGATTTGACAAGTCTTAGAATAAAACAAGTCTTGCCTAAGGCATACACAGGACACTAGAAACAACCTCCAATATCTGCAGACAACAAAGCAAGCAAACTGCCTTATGCAGCTTAGACTTTTAAGTAGACTACCTGGGGATATATAGTAACGGCAGGCTAGCTGTTGATTGATACAGGGCCTGAAGCTCATCAGTTTTAGCAAATCTTGTTTCTTACACAGCCTTACAATATAGAATAAGCATTTCTAGTTGAGCTAGAATTCAAGCATTAAAATAAAACAAACAACACCCCCCCGAAAATAAGCAAAAAAACCCTAACCACCACAGAGCCAAAACACTGACAAGTCATTTTTTAAAGGCTTTTTTTTTTTCGTTGAAGATTGTCTCTGGCCTGAAAAAGCTGGGATATGTTGGCAGTTTTGGCTTGTAGCAGGCTCACCAATCTTCAAAGGCTGGAGGAGTAGCATGATCACTTTACAGACTGCTTACTCTGGAGGGGGTGGGGCTGAATCTAGTGACCCAGAAGGACCTTTGTAGACATCGGATTCAATAAGAATAAGGAACTGTATAAATAAACCTGATGGGTAGATTATTTCACTATTTTTGGGTGAGGGTAAAAGGGCAGGGGGATGTAATGATTCATATACGTGTCTGTGTGTGCATTAATTTAAACAATAAGGGACAATAAATTATTGTGTAGAACTGAAACCAAATACATTCACTTGTCCAAAGTTACCAGTGTAGTATTTGGAAGTTTAGAGAGGAAATTATAGGGGAGTATTGTTTTTTTCTTTAAGGAGGGAAAAACTAAAATCATGATCTTAAAAACTTGTTCAAGGATAGCAGCTTATTACATTACCTCTAACAAAGGTCACTTAAAACACGGCAGTTTTACATGTAAAAGTAACTCACACATTTTATAGGTCCTTATACCATAGCACCATATTCTTAATAAATAGAAAACTAAATGCATCTTTAACCTGTACCAAAAAATAACATAGCAGCTCCCACTTCTGAGGGTGGCCAAGCATCACATTCCTCCAAAACCTTAGTTTAAGAGACTGTTAGAAAAATACCAATTGTGCAAATATTTGAACAGTAGAATACATGAGTTTTTATAAGCTGAGTACATACAATTATTCCAACGCTACAGAACCAAGACCGAGTTAATAATAAACCAGATTGCATTAGACTGTAAACAGGTGCTTGCTCACTAAAGGCCTTGGACACACATTTAACAGAATCCATTTGCTTTATGTTAAAACAATTTATCTTAAGCCCTCTAGCACTGCATAAAAATATTATTCCAAGTGGATCAATTTAAATTTTATGTTGATACAGCTGACAAGTAGGTTATAAAAGAAGTAGAAATGTAGCTAGAATGGAAAGAATTTTGGCAGTAAGACTGTAGAGAAAAATCCTACCATCATACTATGCAACATTTCCTTCCCATCCACTCCCATTGTTTTCCTTTAATTCTTCCTGCTTGACTTCTTCACATAACAAATGTTTTATGCCTCCGCATCTTACCTTTCCATATTATCTTTCCCCACCAGATGCAAACCTTCCCCAAGAATTCTCTCATTATTAAAGACTCACCACTGCCACCCAAGACAGCGGTTTTGGAATCTGTACCCGCATCATGACCTCTGGTCACCCAAATCATGGTATAACTGCACCTAGGTTTTAAATTTAGCCGATTAGGAAAGGCGGGGGGGCTGGGGGTGGAGATAATCATGCCTTCAGAGGGAACCCTTGTACCAGTAGCACACACTGAGAAACTGATTTAAGCAACTGCTTCTTCATACCCTAAAATTGTTACTTTTCTTGGGTGCAGTGGTATTCTTTATTTGTCCCTTTGGACACCAGCTCTATAATGGACTTTATTTCACAAACTCCACCTACTAAGCAAACACTTCAATGAGACGCAGGAACAGAACTGGCTTGGCTGTACCTAAATCTTGCATGTGGCTACTTTTAGAACTGGAACTACATGCAAGAAAAGTATTCATTTATCTCTGCTTTATTAATGAGTGCCTCATTTTGAACTAAATAATCAAGTTTCTGCTCCCATCTTCATCTTGGTCTTCAACAATAATCCTGCATGTCAGAAAAAAACTACTAAAAATCCTTACTCTCATAATGAAATCCTTCATTACTTACTCTATTTTACTATAAATTAAAATCTTAATATCTGTTCTCCCCACCTCTGACCAACTCCACTGAGTCAAAATCCTGTCACCTGAACTCTGACTGGTGCAAGATCTGCAATTTGTCTACATGCACCCTAGACCCATGCTGGTGTTATATTTTCTCACAATCAGATTTTTCCTCTTTTCAAGTTTTCCCCCTTCCTCCGTGCGATCCCACTGCTTGAAGCTTTGCATACTGAGTGTATAAAGTGGTGACAAGAGATCTTCCTATCTTTCAGGTAGTCTAATCAAGCACTAGATTAACACATTCTGATAAAAACAATTCAGGCAACTACTCCAATAAACTATTTCAGAGCTTAAAAACAGGCAGGCAACTTGCTTTTTATCACCCCACAGTGCTATCATAAGTTTACTGTAGCATATTATGCCCAATTCTTACAGCATATTCTTACAAATACCAGGCCATGATTCAAGAATAAAGAGCTGTCCTTTTAGCAATCTCTTTGCAAGACTTTGCTGGCTGAAGAGGTTAGGCCTGTACCTGCAATTCCATTACATTAACTGAAATAGTGACATTCTGGGTGCCTCTTTGAGACACCTAACCAACAAGCTGCAAGGAAAAGCAATTCCTGCATTACCGTCTATTTTGGTTAAGCCTGATAAATGGTTATTCTCTGCAAAAGGGTACCTTATTACTGGCTTTATCAACACCACCTCCTGACTGGAGTAAAGCTTCCAGATTACCTTGACCACAGAAGCCAGCTTCCATCAGGTTTTCTAAGACCACCAAATTAGACCTCAATTCTGCATACCACCACACAAAATACAAAATATTACACAACATAGGGTCAAAGGTCAAAAGTCACAACCATAATGCCAAGGAAGTGAGAAGCATAGAGACAAACAGCATCAAGGCTGCACATTGCTGAAACGGCAAGAGATCTGTTGAAAGTAAATCATGGACCATACTGGGGAATGAATCACATCACATCGACACTAGAGAAGGAAAAAACCCCAGAACACCAACACAAAACCAGAATTGCAATAATCTCCACAAAAAAAGAAAGAAAAAGGACTCGCTCCAAACTAGGCAGTTACTTAAATCCCAGGATCCATCAACCAGGCACTCGAAAAATGAACATAAGTAAAATAAAGACAACACTTAGGCACTTCACCTTGCCTCTAGCTGCTGCTCCAGAACATATCAGGAACCAGGTGATGGAGAAGAAGAAAATCCATTCTTACGAAAACCCTTACAGATGACTACCACGAGGACTAAAGCAAGGGTCCAGTACACACAGCACATACAAAGAGGTCTGTAATCACAGCACCTGGCAGAGACGAAGCTAATACTATAGTCAGATTTTATCTGCACTTGTCAGTATGAAAACACATCTGTACATAATTCCCCCACCCAGACCATCTAAAAACACCCTCCTACAGTTAAGTGAAAAAGTTTTCTATCTTATCCTCTCGCCCACAGGCATGAGCTTGTTACCAAAGTGCAGTTACGATGTTCCCCCTTGAAACCATGCAAAATACCTACTACAAACTTCCATATACATTAACAAAAAGCCAGTCTTGGGCCATAAAACCATTGTTTATACCCTATCATAAGCACAGCCCACTTTTTGAGATCAGGTGGCCTGAGCACAGCTCTGTTCTGCTTTACGGAACTGATGTGGTTTACCTATGAACATAAGGAAAGAGCTGAGATTGCAAGGGGAGACGTAAACAGGATAGAGGAGGAACTGTGATTTAGCTCATCTACACCATTTCACTGTGCAAAAACTTTGTATTTATTCAAGTTGTTTGTGCTAGAAAAACAAAGCAGAAGATCATTTTGGTGCAACATTTACCACTGTTCCTGTTCCAGTTTCAAAAAATGAAAACACAACCCTAATACCCTCAAAAGCCATTTGGGACATTGCAAATACAGCTGTTCATCAAACCTGAACTCTAAACAGCTATTCCAATTTCAAAAGCTGCATATTTGTATGTAAAGAGCACGGTAATCCACTAACCCTTGTATTTTCTTCTAGGAAATTAAAAAATCCTCAAACCCAAGATGATTACACTTACTTGCCTACAGCAAAATGTTTGGGGTTTTGGTTTTGTCAGATTTTTTTGCAGATTATACTGACCTGTTGTATTACACAGATATTTTATGGCTGGGGAACAATTAGCTGAGGCAAGTAGAAATCTCACAAATACACATTAAAAAAAAGAAAAAAAAAAAAGAAAAAAAAAAGAAATGCAGGCAACTACTGTGGCCAGGCAGCCATTCTATTTTTATTTGATGACAGTGAATCTATTCCTATGCACTAATCAATTAAGAGAACAGCTACATTTAATCCAGGCTTAAATAAATAAATTGAACATTTTTAGTGTGTTTCACTTAGCTGTACTAGTCAAACAGAAAATTAATTTTAAAATATTTTCAGGACTAAATAAGTGAAGGTCTTATTAAAAACTGAATACAGTAGCATTGTAATAAACTAAGTAGGACTTTGATGACCTGATACATGAAAGAATGATCCTGTTACTAACAGATAAATAGATTTTCCTCAAAGAAAACAGGATGCCAAGTTATCAGCCAGTTTCTTGCTTTAATTGAATGCTTGTGTACACTAAAAAATAAAGCTTTGGACTCTTCATTTTTAGAACAGGTTCTCAAGTATAGTAGGCATTTAGATATGCACATCTTCCTTTAAGCTCTGGCTGTGGCTTATCACCTCATCTTTCTCAGCCAATTCAGAAACAAACTGGAAACAGCTCAGTAACCTTTCTGCAATTGAGTCATTCATTAAAATCTTCCTTTTGCCAGAGCTTCTTGCCACATGCAGTTATTAAGTATTTTATTTCCCCTTGCTACATTCTGAAACTTGTTCAGCAATTTGTCTTGCATGTTTGGCTTCCCTTCAAGCATACACCAGCATCTGCGTTTAACAGACAATTAAGTAAACAGGAAAACTGCAGTTTTTTAAAAACAAAAAGCAAGGATGACAGAAAGGGATACGATGCTCTGATCAACTGTGAGTTGTGGGTGCGGGAAAGAGTTTACACTACAGAGGCAGTGCTTTTGGGTCTCCCTCCCGCAGGCACAGAGCACTGCCACCCAGTAATAAGTCAAGGAAGGGATCGAGACTTGCTATTATTACCACGGTAAGCAGACTGGTCAGATGTCACATAGCATGATATCCGGCAGCTTATTTGTCTAGGAATTAACTACCAATCGTAGAAAAGAACAAGTACCTTAGCGATAGCGAGGTCCCGACATACCCTTGGCGACGGTGAGGTCCTGAAGCACCCTTCCCTTGCTGCCACTGCCCCCCCCTCGCCCCTCGGTCCGCCTGCCCATCGCTGCAGCGCTACCCCGGCCCCACCACGGCACTCACCCCTTCCGCCCCCTCGCCCTGCTCCTCTCCTCCCGCCTTAGATACTTCCCGGCGCGTCCCTACAGCTCAGCCCCACGCACCAGCCTGCGGTACCCTGGTTCCCTCCCGCTCCCCCGACGAGCGACCTCCAGCCCAGCTCTCCCGCCTCTCCCCTCGGCCCTTCCCGCTCCAACCCCTCGGGCCCTGCCGAGCGCCGTTCCCCCGCCGCGCTCCCCGCCGAGCCCGCTCCCGCACCATCCCTTCCCTACGCACGACCCGCGGGACCGCGCGGCTCCCTTCCCACGCACCGCCCCCCGCCTCCAGCATCCCAGCTGCTGATCCCCAGCCTAGACACAGCCCCCCCGCCCCCGAACACCAACACCTTCTTCCCTCAGGCACCAACCCCCAGCCCGGCTACCGGCCCCACCAAGCGCTCACACACACACACCCCGCAACACCGCCACGCACCGAGCCCCCCGCCCAGACGGCTGAACCCCCCTCAGCAGCCCCAGGCACTGACCCCCAGCCCGACAGCCGAGCCCCCTCAGAAGCCCCAGGCACTGACCCTCATCCCAGTCACCGACACCTCCACCCACCTGGCGCCGGTCCGGGCCTCTCCGCTCTCCTCAGGCTCCTGATCGCCGGTCGCCGCGGTAGTCACACCGGCCTCATCGTCCTCTACCGTCACGTCAGCGGAACCGGCCGGCAGAGCAGCGGGAGCGGCGGCCGCCCCCAGCCCGAAAGCGGCCTCCACAGCCACGGCATCGCCCGGCGGCGGCTCTGGGCCGCCCGCCGCTACCCCCAAGAGTACCAGTAACGTGAAGGCGGCCACAGCGCTGCGGTACCGCGGCCCCCGCATGGAGGGGCCCCGCCTCGCCCGCCGCCGCCAGCCGTTAGGACATGAACGCTGCCAACGCTGCCACCACTGCCGCCGCCACAGAATACGCTCGCGCCGCAGCCCTCCCCACAGCGCCCCGCCCGCCCGCCACGTACCGGCACTCCGCGCGCAACCGCCCCGACGCCACCGCCCGCCCCTCGCGGCGGAAAGTGAGCCCATTGGGCCAATGCCACGCCGCTCCGCCCGCCGCTTCGTCTTGATTGGTGAGGAAGAGAGGGATCGATGTTTGTCAACAGAGCCGCCGAGCCAATCGGAGTCAGGTCGCTCTCTCCCCTCCTTCTACCCCTGCCCCGACCAATCGAAAGCGCATGATTCACCGACCTGCTCTGGGATTGGCGGAACCGGCGCGCCACATGTGCTGCTGACTGGGGCGCCGAGCGGAGCGGCCCCGCCCCTTCCCTGCCGGCCCTCTGCCGGGCTGGAGACGTGGCTCTTCCTCCGTGTCGGCAGGGCGGGGCCAGCGGCGCGCACTACCCGGCGCGCGGGGCGGGGGGGGAGCGGGTGAAGGTCCCCTCCGGAGCGCAGTGGACCCGTCGGGCGGGAACGGCGGAGGCTGCCCGGCCGCGGCCCCGCAGCGTCCCCTGAGGGAGCGGCCGGCCCCGGCGGGGACGGGCACACGCACGCCGGTACCCACAGCTCCGCATACGAGCTCCGCTGAGGGGCCCGTAGCGGTCACCCCTTCCCGAGGCCGGTGGTTTATATTGCCTCACGCGCCCTCTCTAGCCGAGCGCCTTGTCTCCTTCAGGAAAGGGCATGGCGGGGCCAAGCACTCCCCTCAGGAGCTCGATACCGAGCTAAAGGCAGCCCTGGCTGGCCCGGCGGACAAGCTTGGCTGGGCAGGTGTGTGTGTGACACAACATGGTGACCAGTAGACCCAAGAACAGCTGCCCCAGCTCCGAAGCCATCTGTAGTACATTCAGCTCACATTTCCTCCTTGTTCTCACACATCTGGATTTGCTTTATCAAGCAGGTAGCACCTCTGCAGCCTTCAAGGGCCATTTCCCCCCTTCCAGCAGTTAATCTTTGGGGAGCAGGAGGGGCTGCCCCTTCAGTTCCCATCGCCGAGGCTGGCTGTTGCCCACACCAGCTGCATGCCTGTGGCCTCCATTGGGTGATGCCATAACTTGGCTCTGCTGTCAGGAATCTCATTGTGTCAGTATTCATCCCTGTAGGGGTATGTATGTAGTTTATTCAGCCACACCCCCATCTTCTTTGTAACAAATTGGTTACAAACTCTTTTATTCACATTGTAAGGCATCTCCTTCAGCCCTTAAATTACTTTTATAGTTGTTTCGTCATTACATTTCAGAATATGGAGGTGAGGGTGCTGTGTTCATTTGTACCGGGGGTAGAGAAGGCTCTGGTATATCCCTAGTTGTGCCTCCCCTTTGCATGGGGGTAAACGCTGACTTTTAGGCCTCTAGAGAACACACAGCATGATGCGATGCTTCCTCTGTGGACATCTGGGTACCTGAGATGTGTGGTTTAGCATTTGACTATCTTCTGAGGCAGTCCCTTCATCCAGATCTAGTTGATCATGTTCTGAACAATGGCCCTTGTCATCCTGACTGTACCACCCCACTGATGTGGATGTCACCTGCAAATTGTATTAGGAGTGATTTTCTATTTACTTCCAAATGACTAATGAAAATACTGATTATATATATGTGTAGTATAGCATACATGATTCTGGAGGGAGCCCATTACAAGTAGCCTTGTTCAGTAATGATTTATAACCAGTTGTAAAAAAAAACCCAAAAACAATCTCGGTTGCCAGTGTTGAATATATTCTTAACTGATGGTTTATTACCCTGGGTATTTTCAATCAAAATAGCATGCGGTTCTAAGTAAAAATCCTTTAAAAAGTTTATTACACCTTCCAGAGGAAATTGAATTCTTTGTTGTCTTCTTGAAGCATGAAATGAGATTTCTATTAGACCTCTGACTGGTTCTGCTAATTCTTTAATCTGAGTCACATACCAACTTTTTTTGGTATTTAGCCAGGAACTGTTCTTACATCTACATTTCCTACATATTATACAACCATCTTTTCTGAAGACAGATACGAACCTGGCACTTTTTTAGGTTTCTAAAACTGTGTATATCAAGTATATCAAGGTTTACTAAAGATGAATGTCAGCAGACAAGGGCTCTCTGTAGCCAGCTGTTTCAGAGCTATTGGGCTAGTTACCCCCAGAAGACAAGAGCTTCACTGGTTACTAATAGACTAATATCACATCACTGTTAAGTAATCCACCCGCGTACCTTCCTGCTTCTTTACAGACATAGATCACAAATGTTCAATGAACAGTTCTGCATCATTATTGACATTTTAATCATGTCCATCTAGTAATGGGCCTGTACCATTACTAGGGTTTTCTGGGATTTAGCCTTGCCAGCTATGGATTTCCTTTGATGCACCTTATTTCCAATAACTGCTCTGCTTCTCATAACTTCTTATTTATACCAACACTTTTTTATTTCCCGCTTTCCCCATTTTGGCTATTTATTTTTCATTTTTAATCACTTTATCCAGTTCACTAATAAACCAGGATTTGTCAAAGTATTTTCGTTCTTGATTTTGAAATTGTAGCTCTTTGATGTCTCAGTGAACTCTTTGTCATTTTTAGACTTACACCTATGTTTTTCCTCCTGCTTGCACTCTTATTTTCTGATGAGCTGGAAATAGAGCTCTTTTAAAGTGCCAGATTATGCAAAGTCAGGTCATGAACACTGTTCCCCAGACAACCAGTGAATTGCAATCCAGAGGTTGGTTTGTTTTTTTTTTTTACTTACTTTGTTATAACAAAGTCCGAACAAGTTTACCTTGTGCCACATGCCAAATGGCTCATGTCATTTTTAGTAACTTAAATGACATTTTATTATTGCACCCATATGGTCTTGAGCTACTATTTTCTTTATTTAGATAAGTCCTCTCTCTTGATTGTGAACCCATTTGTATGTTCATAAAGAGTAATCAAGTTCCTTCTGTTTTGCTGGGCAAACCAAGCCAAAAGCTTTTGTTCTTCCCTTACACATTTGGCTCTCTTCTCTCCTGTTCATCTCACTTGCCCTCCCCTGCACCTGTTCCCATTTAAATTAATCTTTCTTGCATAGCGATGTTTTGAACAGTCATGTTGAAGGGTAACTATAATATATTTAAATTTTAAAATCCATTATATTTATAGAATATGCAGAAAAACTAGTTCTGTGGCATGCTTTTTGCTGGAATTTATCTCTTGTCCCACTAGTTATTCAAGGGGCTTAGAAACAGATACACAGTGACCACGGACCCCAGAGCAAGTGCCAGAATATTGGAATACTTCACAAGTGGCTTGAACTTCTACCTTTGTGCTGGTTCATGGAGGTTTATTATGCTTATGACAAAACAATAACAGCCTTGTGCAAGTGTTCCTATCACACCCATGAGTATTACCTCATTTTGTTTTATTCCTCCCACATCCTGCTCCAGATCAGCAGTCTTCCAATTGAAGCCTTTTATTCCAGGGGGCTCTAACAGTTTTTGCTAGAGTACATGTTTTCTTCCAGACTACTAGATTCCTTACCACTGAGGCATAAGGAATAACAATCGTAATCTGAAAGCTTGTACTTTCCTGTTTTGGAAACATTTCTCTAAGGCATGGACAATGTTATTCACAAATCCTTAAGACAAATGCGGCAATACAGCCATGTAATTTTCTCTCTGTATTAAAAATCCATGCCAAGAAAACCAAACTTCCTGCTTTTTGCTAAGCATGACTCACATTCTCCATTCTGTTTTGACGGACTGACATAAGAGATCTATTTCAATCATATGACAGTAACTTTAAATCTGACCAGCCATTTGTGTGGAAATCAAAGCCTGTTCTTGCAGGATTGGGTGGATGTTAGTAGGAATGGTGTATTTACGTAACTCCACTTAAAGATCTGCCCGCTTTTCTTGAATAACTTGCTCTCAGCAAGGCGCAGCAGTGAGAGCCCACTGTGCCACCTCGTGGCTGCCCTGTACCAAGGGCCATTTGCAGTCCCCTGGAAAATCATTTATAGCCTGCCTTTCCCTCCCCAGAGAATTCAAACAATCAAAAAGCTGCATATGTTGTAATTAGTATACCAGCACCCCTGCTGATGTCTTTTCACAAGCAGAATAAACCCGAGCAATTCTTCATCCAACAGATCGAACCACAGACAAGCAGTGAAGTAGGTGTTATTCAGAAGAAATGTCACTGAACTGGAGTTTGCAGAATAAAACCTGAGGTAGCAAGAACCTAATTGCAGGGACGTGACAGGCTTGGAGAGCCACTGCCAACCAGAAAGAAAGTTTATCTGAAAGATGATTTAGAAATGCTCAGTCTGCCACTTGTCTCCCCAGATCCTACTCCATGAGGCAGCATGTGATGGAATCTGGTGTATATGGTGCTGTGTTTCTTCCTGCCTTTTTCCTGGATGAGGCAGGCAATCATTATTTGATCAGTGGATGATGCCTTCTGAGCATCTTTTCTTTCCCCAGTGTTGTAGGTGAAGTTTTACCTTCACAGGTCTTGCTGTTTTTTAGTTGTTTCACACCTTATCAAATGAGAGAGACATACAGTTATTTGGATAAACACACCTAACACCGAGAACCTGCTATACCTTCACTAGGATTCTGCTCAGGTTAGCATACACTTTTGCAACAGATGTAAGTTGGGCTAAGTTTGCCACAGAAGATGGTCCTTCAGCTTTCCCACTTCCAACTGACTGATCTTGCTGCCTTCCTGAGGAAGGAAAACTGACTTTTTTATTTCTTGTTTGCTTTACCTTTCAGAAAAAAACAGCTCTCTGCCAACACATGGAAGTAGCAGGAAAACTTGGCAAGTGATAGTGGGAATTCTCCTTTTTGGGGACAATGCTGTCACAGACCGGAGCAGCTTAAGCCAGTTAAAAAACTCCCCTTCAGAGAGATGTTACATGTTAGGGTTGGTTGAGCCAGTTCAACCTTGCTCACCTGGCATGAAGAAACTACTATTTTTACCTGCATGGCAAGGTGAGTCAGCTTAGCGTCACAGGAATGCCAGAGCAAGCACAAACTATGTACCCAGGTCGAGAGAGTATGGTGGGTGAAGGGAGTAAAGAGCAGGATCTTCCCTTTTTGTCACCAGCAAGCTGTTAGCTACCATGTAATTTCCTAACATGTAATTTCAGCCTCAGATGCTGAATTCAGCTCCCACAAATCATGCAGTCCGATGGTCCAAGCTACTTTGTTCATCAGTGTGGTATTGCACTAACACCTCGCAGTTACCACTATGTTCAACAAGGAAAATGCCTATTCAAACAGCAGGTTCAAACACCTCCCCCTGTACTGGAGCAGAGAGGGTGACAGTTGGCTCTGGGAGAGGCTTTGACCTGGAACAAACACAGGTTTGTACAAAAGGACTTTGAGCTGTCTGCAGACAGAGCTGGTCATCACTGAAACTTCAAGAAAATCCATTTCTAAAGTGAGGCTCAGCACTCTATAAACAAAGGATTCATGGAAACAGTAACCCACCTGCAGATTCAGATGAATTGCTAACAGCCCCATTATCTGGAAGTGGAAATGTTTGCATTCTCCAGGCAGACACCCTGCAAGTTGTGTTTCAAGCCAAAGCCATCAGCCCATGCTGTGAGGACACAAACAGGTTTATCCCCCCCATACAGGACTCCTGGGCTAACACTCCCCACTCCGGTGGGATCTGGGATATGCACATGCAAGATTTGGCTTCTTGAATTGGTGTAAAACCCCCATGACTGGTTTTCATTCCAGGCAGTACTCAAGCATTTAGGATAGTGAACAGAGTAACCCCAAAGGCAGCTGCTCCTTCAGTTTTACGGTTAATGCATCGCGGAAGAACACAGTACTTTGATTCTTTCCGAAATATATATCCCACTAGGTGTGTGTATTTACGTTTTAAAATGTGTAACTTGCAGGAAAGATCGTTGCCAGCTAGCAGAAAACACCAAAGGACTGTATAGCAATCATGTGCTGCCCTTAATAGCTGGTCACCTGCTCTGTACAGAAAGGTAAGGCCTTACAGCACTGAGATAAGCCTGGGCAATGATAATAGAGTCTTTGTTGCAATACGGCGCCATTGTTCAAAGGCTGGTGTGCCGACCCAGGGAAAACAAAAGGAAACATTTCTAGCCCTTAAAAACCACAGCAGAATCCCAGAGGCTGGCAACAAAACAAGTCAGTCATGCACAGAATTAAAAAAAACAGAAGCCAACAGTGGCTTTTCTGTTGTGCAAGTAAAATAATAAAAAAAAATAAATAAAAAAGATTATTCTGCATTGTGGTCTGGCCTTGGTGTGAGTAATCAGGGGTAAATACCTGCAATTCTCATCTGTCTTGGGGGGATTGCTGCCTGGAGAGAAACTGAGATGCCTCTGCATGGTCCTAACACGGCTTCCAGGATCAGCACTGCTGGTGCAGGGGTACCTGATGGTTGATCTACCTCTCTAATATTTTTTCAGAAAGAGTTTCAGCAGATGCTAACCCAGGATAGAGAGGCAAAGAAAAAAAAACAAACCAAAACCACAAAAGGCTCTATGTGCTCCAGGACAGAAAACCTCCATTGGGTTTTGTCCTGACCCTCCTGCAGGGTGGGATAAGGAGCAGTGAGCGCTGTTTGGTAACTGGCATGCTCAGAGGACCAGCAGCTTTTGTCACAGGCATGTCCCTACTTATGAGTCCTGCGACAGAGCAGGGTTTCCATGTGGATGGCTGGGCAGGCCTTGCTCTGCCAGTCCTTAACCCCCAACGCACATGACAACATCCCATGAGCACATGACAACTTCCCATGAGACCGTGCTACAAAGTGTGAGCAAGAGTCCAAGAGAGGCTCTTCCTTCAGGGGAGTGCACCGTCAGAGGAACTTCAGAGAACCTCCATCAGCGCCGAGGGACTCCTGCGTGACTGCACTGCCTGGTGCCCCTCTCCTCCCCAGCACTTCCAGGCAGGACACCTTGCCTTCCCTGGCACCTGACGGGAAAGCCTCGGCCACTCCAACCCCGGCAAACACAAGATATAGATATGAATATATATATATGTATACACACACATGTAAATACATTGATAACAAGTTCCTTTGGGGTTGTGGGTCAGGTGGGTGCAGTGGGTGGAGTGGGCACACCAAGCCATCCTGTGCCAAGCCATGCCATGCCTTGCTCTGCCGTGCTGAGCCGTGCTGCACTATGCCATGCCATGCCATGCCATGCCATGCCATGCCACGTTATGCCATGCCGTGCCATGCTGTGCCGAGGCCATGCCATGCCGTGCATTGTGGGAGCTGTAGTCCGCGGCTCGCCGCACTACAAGTCCCAGCATCCCGGAGGAGGAGGAGGAGGAGGAGGAGGAGGAGGAAGAAGGGAGCCGGCTCGGCCCAAGCCTGCAGCCCGTGCGGGAGAGCCCCCCGGGGGCGGGCCGCGGCGGCATGCGGCTCCCCGGCCGGCTCGGCCCGCTCCGCAGCACGCCCCTGGCTGCCCGGCCGCCGGGGAGGGTCCGAGCGGGGCCGGCGGCGGGGAGGCGCGCCCGGGCCGGCGGGCGGCGCGGCGGCACCATGGCCGAGGAGGCCAAGAGGCTGGCCGCCTGCGCCGCGGTGGACAAGCACGTCCAGGTGAGGCGGCCGGACCCCAGCCCTGCCCGGGGCAGGGGGCACGGACCCCCCCGGGGCGCGGATCGGCCGCGCCAGGCGCGGAGCCTCCCGGTGCACGGGCGGACCCCCGGGTGCGCGGAGAGGCGCCGGGGTGCAGGGACGGGCTCTGGGGTGCCGGGACTCCCCAGTGCACCGGGTGGTCTCGGGGTGCAGTGACCGGCTTTGAGGTGCTGGGACCCCCAATGCACGGAGCCTCCCAGTGCAGGAACGGGTCCTGGGCTGCAGTCACCGGCTCCGGAGTGCTGGGAGCCGGGACTCCCCAGTACACAGAGCGGTCCAGGGGCGCAGGGACTGGCTCTGGGGTGCCGGGACCCCCTAATGCATGGAGCAACCATGAGGTGCACGGAGCCCCCCCAGTACACAGAGTGGCCCCGGGGTGCAGGGACTGGTTCTGTGGTGCCGGGACCCCCCAGAGCATGGAACCACCATGGGGTGTCCAGGGCCTCCCAGTTCAGGGATGGGTCCTGAAGTGCTGGGACCAGCTCCTGGGTGCTGGGTCCCCCAGTACACAGAGTGGTCCCGGGGTGCCGGGCCCCTCCAGTGCACAGAGCATCCTCGAGGTGCATGGACAGGTTGTGGGGTGCCCAGACAACTCCATCCCCTCCTGGAGCATGGACAGTCCTGGGGTGCAAGGGGGGACCCTGGGGTGCATGCATGGGCCCCGCCAAGCCTCTTCCTCCTTCACTTTGATGTGTGCTTCTTTAGCCTGGAGAGAAGGGAGAAAACTACTTTTCTTTTCCCATCTCCGTGCTTGCCTAGCGCCTGCCTCCCAGGCAGCAGCTGCCTGCCTTGCCCGGCTCAGCACGATGCACACCGAGTTTGGGGTAACATCTTGCACCTCCAAATTTTAACCATGAACCCTCCTGCAAGCTGGGCAGTGGCGGGAGCTCAGGCTAACACCATGTTCTGCTCCGAGTCCAGGGTGCTCTGCCGCTGCTCCCCGTTTCTGAGCAGCTAAGCAAGGAGCAACAGCCCTGAACCAGGGGGTTGCATCCTGTCCTCTGTAGGGAGGCAAGTGCAGCAAGGGGCTATAAACGACCCATTGAAGGTCAAATAGGACGGGAGCTGCTTGAAAATTGGCACAGGCTGATCGTGAACACTTGGAAGATTGACGGTTAAAGTCACGCTGTAGTTTATCGCAATGTTTGCTGTGCAAGCCCTTTTGCAACAGCAGTGATGAAATGGGTGTAGAGGCGCTGCCAAGAAGGTAGACATTGGCAGTTGGGGGAAAAAAAAAAATTCCTTTTCCTTCCCACTCCCCCATGCGGGGTTAGCGTCTTGAGGTTCAGTTACGGATGGCTTCCCTGATGTCCCGTAAAGGTTTCACTTGTTTTGCAGCCTCTCCTTCCTCTGAGCAGTCTGTATGTGGCTGCAGAGAGCACAGCCACATGCTCTCTGAGACCTACCCCCTGCCAGGCCAGTGCACTCAAAAGCAGTCTGTGGGGTTGGGGAGCCTGGGGGATGGACCGGCAGTTGCATAAAAATCCCCTTTCTTACCCAAAGCAAGCCCCAAAAGTGGCACGTTGAGGGGTTGCAGGAGGAAGGACTCGTGTCGCAAGGTGCGGAGCCACAGCACGGCCGCTGCTGTGGGTTATTGCCAGCTGGGTGGGCCTTTGATTTGGGGTAGAATGTGACTCTTAATTTTGGACTTTTCCTAGTGAAATAGCTGTCCTTTGCGTGTTTGTATGGTCACACAAACTTTGGGTAATGTTTTTGGCCACATCCCAGCTGATCAAAGTTCAGTGCCCAGCTGGCGACACTGGTTAAGTAAAACAGGCAGTGTCTGGGGTAATACTGCAACGCCTGTCATGCGGGTTGGCCAGAAGGAGAAGCAGGTTAGAGTCACCGCCAAGAAGTTCGATGGTCTCAGCTGCTTGTCACCAATAGTTTTGAGTTTGTCGTTAGAGCTATTGCTGTTAATGGAGGGAGCGATGTGATTTCAGAAAGCTGCAGGCTCCCTTCCTTGTGCGCCAGGGACATGTGGGAGATGCCACTGACTTCACAGTTTGGTTGCACTGGACAAATATCTCCTACCTAACTGTGCTGTAAATCCGTGGTTGCGCTGGACAAATATCTCCTACCTAACTGCCGTAAATCCGTGGCACGGGGGGCTTGGTGCTGGTACTAGATGAGGCTCCTTTCTTGGCATCCTCCTGCATGCCCATTCCTCGGTGTGCCAGCACAGCAGCTTCTTGTGTAGCCTGCAGCAGATGTAAACCTGAGGGTACGTGGAGGGGCTAGGAGAGGAGAACATTTTTCTCTTTTTTTTTTTAATTAAAGCCAGATTGGTGTGTTTGCCCAAAGCACTTGTCTCCAGGCAGCTGTAGGAGCAGAATTCCCTAGTACTGGAGTGGACACTGAGATGGCCAACCTCAGAAGCCGTGGGCTGTGGGCTGGCACAGGACCTGGGGCTTTAGAGCCATAAGCTGCTTGGGGAGAGCTGGCTTTGTGTTTATACAACAACTCTGAAAGCAGGTCCTTTAAGTGCCTCTGTTAGAAATGAAAAGATGGGCGAGAGCTGTAGGTCCTGCTGCCCAGAGGACTGAGCATTAGTAAGAGGAAACTTCGGGCTTTGTGCTGTATTTATCTCCTGCTTTTTGCCCATGGAAATCCTAGTCTTGGGTTACATTGGGCCGGCCCAGACAGGCCAGCCCCTGTGGTGCTGCTGGTACCTATTCAATGTGCATTGCTGTGTCTGCATCTGTAACGTTGGGCAGCATCTCTAGTTCCTTGGGTTAGCTGAGAAAATGCTGTGGTTGCTGCTGACTCCACTCACAGAGTCCATATGTGGGTCCTCAGCTGTATTGTGGCTCAGCGCCTTGGTTTTGTTTGCTGGGGTGTGCGTAAGCAACCTGAAATGTCTTTTTTTTTTTTTTTTTTTTTTTTTTTTTGCATGGGATGCTGCTCCCTGGTGCTGTGAGGTGGACCTGCCCCTTGCATGCTGACCTTGTGCTCTGCTTCTCACCAATGTTTGCCCTGTCCTTGCTTTGAATAGCAGATGTTTTTTGGCTTTTTTTTTTGCCCCTGATCTGGCTGGGGTTGGAGCTGAGGAGGGACAGGTGGAAGCTGCAGTACGGCAGGGGTTGTGACAGCACCAGTTTAGACTGGCTTAAACTTTTTCTGGGAAACCCACTTAGCCCAAAGTCTTGCCACCGCCTAAGAGAGGGTGCTTAACTTCTCAAAACTGATAAATGCCTTCAAGTTTATCGCCAGGGAGGGGTTGGGACCTTTGTGAGCTCATCCCACTTCATTACAGTGGAGTGGCCACTGCTGAGGCTTTCCCAATCCCTTTAGGGCATCCATCTGCTCCAAGAAGCTGTCCCGTTCTATAGAAATGGGGGCAAAGAGAAGAAACTGCCTCTTCCCAGGTTGAAACAAGTCTCTCGGGAGCACCGGTACTGCCCGTGTCCTGCCAGCCTCCACACAGGTTTGCTTCCTTGGCTGGCCGTGCTTGGCTTCACCTGCTGGGCAGGTGAAACTGAGAAACCTTGGGAGCTATTGGGTTTCTTCTGGCAAGCTGCAGGCATGTGGCTGTGATACATTGTTTTCCCCATCTTATGCAGCATCACGGTGGTTAGTGAGGGCTGGGTATAAGCCGAGTCTCTGGTTGCGCGCTGGGTTTTGGAGAACTTTTGTTTTTCACCTGCAGAAGCGAGGGAAATTGTTTATCGTAGGGGATTGTGACCTGTATTGAGTTCCACCTTTCCTGGCAAGCTTGCTTGCTGCTAAGATGTTAGCTGGTTGAAGTGCTGCAGGTGTGGCTTTTTCCACAGCTGCTGAACTCTGGGATTTGCTGCACATGGAAAAGGAGCTTCAGACCCGTCTAATGTCTGAGAGATAATGCACAACAGCTCCTCTGTGCCTGCATCTCTGGCTGCCTTCAAGTCTTTCTCGTCTGAAATGTCTGTAGTGATATTGGGCCTCCTTAAGTCAATTGAAGCTTTGGATCCTGTCCAGAGAATGGGAATTATTGTGGAATTGGAGTGTGCAGGAGACTGCAGGTAGCTTTCAGTGGGTGGGAGACTGAGCTGATAATAAACAGAGATTTACACTGCAGAGCATCCTCTTGCAGAGGTAACACCATTGCACCCATCCACCCTCAGCCTGCAGCACCTTTTAGAAGCGTGCCTGTGTTGCGGGTGAGACAGTAGCAATCCTTCCTAAACCGGACCATAAGCAGAGGAAGGCCAGGGCTGAGCTGTGGTTAAAATACGATCCTCTTCAGCGTGTGCTGCCAGGCTCACACATCTTTCAGGTGTGTTGCTGGGCTCTCATATAGGCAGTTATATGCTCTGTTTTGGAGAGCGCTTTTTATTGTGCTCTGTGTACAGCTGCTGTGCTCTTTGCTTTGGCTACTGATGCATCTGTACCGTTTACTAACAATATGGTTGGCAGCAAACCCATGCTTTTACTGTGCGGCTTCCTTGGGAGATGTTATCTTGAGGTTGTTTCAGCTTTTTCCTCTGTGGTATTGTCTGAAACTCCCAGCTTTCCGGCAGGAGAGGGTGCACAGAGTGCCAGCAACCACCAGTGAGTGTGCATTGAAACCCCTGAGATTCAGACCATGGTGGTAATTAGCAAGCACATGTCCTTTAATGAGAGGGTGAGTTGCTTAAAATCCCTTAGCCGCAGGCAGTGGTCATGTCCTTGCTGGCACAGTGTGTTCCCTTCCTTGCCTGCAGTGCACTAAGACATTGTGTGTTGGCGTGCATCTCTGGGCAGGATTCCTCTTGCATGTGTTTGTAATGTCGAGTCTACTGGGAAATGTGGACAGCCCTTGTGCCGAGTCCCCAGTAACAGCTCTTCTCCGTCTTTCTTTGATTTGCAGAACAATCAAGTTCTTGGGATCGGAAGCGGCTCTACAATTGTCCATGCAGTGCATCGATTAGGTAGGATGCTCCCCTCCGTGGCCCTCCCGCTGCAGAAAGCCCCCTTGTCCAGCTGTCCCAAGTACTTGAAAAACAACCTAAATAATTCGGATGCTGACGTAGAGCTGATGTGTCGGGTCTGTTTGCTGCTGCTGTGTCCTTTTTGAAGCTGAAGGTTAAAACTGGGTCTTGTGCTCTAAATTTATTGCATAGGGAGGCCTGAGGAGGTAACGATTTGCCACCTGTTCTCCCCATCCAGCCAGGCAAAGCACTTTACTGGCACCCACCACAAACTGGAGCGAACTCCCCTGTTTGGTTCCAGCTCTGCCGAGTCCCAACTTGCTTTGTGGCTTTGGGCCATGCAGCTGCTCTGCTTCCGTTAACCCCTTTGATGGAGCTGACGCTGCTCTGCTCGCTCACACTGTGTTACTCACGCTGAGGGTCCTGCTGAGGTGGACAGAAAATCTGGAATGTGAAATCCTGCTGGGTGTTTTTTTTGTACCCTACAGCTAGGTTTCCCTGCTTGCCTCATGTGCGAGTTCACTCAAGGTGTTATTCAGAAAATTTCAGCAAAATACTCAAGCGAGGCAAATACATTTTTGCAAAATGAACATGAGGGTAATTATCCTCATGCTTCACTGCCGAGGGTGCAGAGAAACTTTAAAGTGTCCTTTGCAGGGCACTCTTAGCCCCAGGGCAGATCTGCTTGTGGAGGTGCTGTGCCTCATCCTGTTTCGCTGTCCTTGGACGCAGAACAGAGCAGCTGTGGGTGCTGCAGTGGGTTGGGAGAGCAGGATCAGCCCTGTTGTTCTTGGGGGTCTTGCCTGGATGAAGAGGGGGTGTCCCGTTCGGAAACAGCTCAGTGTTTCCCACCTGGGTGGCTCTGTGTGGCTGGGGAGGCTTGTGTGGGGCTGAAGCGTGAGCACAGCCCAGTGCTTTGCTCTGCAGGGGAGTACCAGCGGTGGTGCTGTGCCTGCCCTCAGCACCTGCCTTGCCCCACGCTCCGTGTGTGTGATACGCATTTGCCTGAGAGCTGCGGTTCAGCTTTCTGAGTTTGGCTTAATATCGCAACCACTCCTGGCTCTAACACAGAATCAGTCTCTGTACAAATGGGTATAGTATTTAAAGTGGAGTGCCTGTTCCAGGCTGCAAATTCTGACTTCTCACACCTACGGAATGTGTTCACACTGGGAAGTGGTTTGTAACAACACACAGCCTCATGTATTGCATCTTTAGCCCTTCCAGCAGCGGTATTACCTTGAGGCATGTAGCCCCTGTGCTTGCTGTGGTGCGAGAGCTGTTGCTGACTCTCAGGCTGTTGGCTTATGCTGAAATACCCTAATTACTAAAATAAATTTTGTCTGTAATGATATCTTAGTAATAGATTTTAGTCATTTGAGGTTAACCTGGGGAGGAAATATTTCCTTCCATTTAATGGAATACATGTTTTATTAGTCCTTTCCATCCATATATTTAAATGTTCTATAATAAATGAATGTTGTGTCCCCACGGCAACAAGCCAGAAAACCTTTCAGGCAGCTGCTGGAGATCTCTGTTTACAAGGAGGGCAGCAAAAAACTCTCTTAATGGAGTGAGAGAGGGGAGTGGGGTTAATTTCCCAGGTGACAATTTGCTGATGGTGCTCCTCTGCTGCTGGAGGCACAAAGGTTAATGGCTCACGATATCTTGGGCTGAGCTAGGGTGGGTGGGTGTTTAAACATTTCTTGACTAGAAACTGAGCCTTAACCTGTGCAGGGTGGCACCTGTTTGCATTTTCAGCATGACTGAGTTATTTGCAAGGCAAGTAATTGCAGTGATTCAGAGGGGCTGCTCTGAAGAGAGATTTCTTGAAGTGCAAGTTGGTGCATTTTTTCCTTCTGCAATGAACAAAGAGAGGCTTCTGCCTTTTTTCCTACAGCTGAGCGGGTTAAAGAGGAGAACCTGACAATTGTCTGCATCCCTACATCTTTTCAGGTAAGTGCTTTCCTCCTTGGCTTTTTGCTAGTCCAGACACTCATGCAGAGGATGGTCTCTTTGGCTGCAGGAGGCCACCACGCTGCACTCTGGACTGGCTCAATGTGGCGTGAGTTCACTAAAAGCACTGGTGAAAGCAGTCATGGTGCAGCCTGCAGATGGACCTCAGGAAGCTGGCAGTGATGGTGCTGTGTCACCCTGACCTGAGCTGAGCTGCAGGGATGCCATAGTGCTAGGAGGTGTGTTTTGAACTAGGGTGGTAGCTCTGGTTATGTCAGTGCTGGTGCATGGCTTGCTCTGGATCCCGCTTGCAAAAAAAATGCTGTTCAGTGGTGAACTGGCCTTGTAAGACAAAACTCACTGGAGACACTTGGTCTCCTTTGTATCAGGCCCCAGAAGCTGTAAAAATCACGCTGCAAGCAATAATAGCAAGCTTGTGCTTTCAGGAGGAACTTAAAATGCATCAGCTGGCTTTTACAAGAAATTGCGTAAGAAAAATCAGCTGAATCTTTCCTTTGCTGCACAGCATTTGCAGGATTTGGTTCATACCGAGCTAACTGTTGAGAAGTTTGCAGGGAGAGGGAGAACATGGCTTGGTGGTTAATTAAGTGCAGAGCGGCTGGGGAAGCTTCTGAGCTACTTCCATGCATTCAGGCAACTGGCTTTAGTCTCTCTGCCTCTATTCCCTGAGTTGGGAACATGCTGCAGAGGAGCAGCTGTTACCTTGTCCCCTTTGGGCAGGGAGAGGTGACATGACAGGGACCACCTGTGAGGTTTTTGAGGCTGGGTGCTGATGCCCCTCTCTAGGGATTGGGCATGTGTCCTTCTTGCAGTCCTGGTGTGGACCTTGGGACTGTACTTTTGTGACAGCCTTTTTACCTTGAGGGCAGTGAAGCAGTGAGGCAGGCTGTGCAGAGTCTGTCCTTTGAGGTTTTCAAGACTGAATGGGTAAAGCCCTGAGCAAGGTGGGAGCTGACCCTGCTTTGACCTGGCGGTTGGATAGAGACCAACCTGAATTGTCCTAAAATATTATGAAAACTTAACATCATCTTATCCTGTGGATGTTCTTTAAGTGTGAGGAGATAAAACCCTCTCTTTTCCCAGCTGTTGCAAACAACCAGTGGCCAACTGGGGTGTAATGCAAACTGCTGCAAAGGGCAAAAAATAAAAACTAGATATTTTTTTTTCCTTTTTTAACCTGTATCTTTTTCTGTTGCATGTATAGAATGTGGTGAGAGTCCATCTTTGATCTGTCTGAAATGATCCCCATCCTGAGACACAATGTCCCATTTGAACGTAGGAAAAGTGCTCTGAGTGATGAGGTCTCACAGACAATATTGATAAAGTTTGTGTAAGGAACATGGGCTGGAGCCTGTCCTGCCTTGAAATGTTGGGACAGTTCATGTAACACTACAGAGTTTCTTACCAGTAAAACAAAAAGGTTGCTGTTGAAGGGAATGGATAGATCGTAAACCTGGAGGAGCCAAAATCCCCCAGACATGGGGATACGTGCTCTTGTCTTTTGCAGTCTCTTAGACCTCAGCCAGTTCCAAGTGAAGCATTGGCAGGTCAGCAAAACAGCGTCTTATTTTCACTATGTACATGTGTAAGTGGCTGGCTGAGCTCACTGGGAAGGAAGAATTGGTTTCAGTGGGCTTTTATTCTCCTCCCTTCCCTCTTGTCAGGTTGGGTTATTCCATCACCATCAGTAAAGCTAGAGCCGGGGTAAGTATCTGTCCCTTGGCTTGTGTGTTGTTTCTTCTTTTCACCCGGACGTGTGCCGAGAGCACAGAGCGATACTGTTCTTGGCAAGTGCTGCGCAGTTACTGCTGCTTTCCCCCCAGTTGTGGGAGCTCTGCTTTTCATTCCTGCTGGTCTGCTCCCATGGCCTTGCAACAGAGAGCCTGAAGAGAGCCACCTCGTTCCCACACTGCTGACTCTAAGCCTGTTCAGGATCTGGCTTGCACGTACAGCATGGTGTTTTTCAATGCTTTCGATTCTTAGGTCCTTGAAACCTTTTTACGTGGACATTGTGTGATGAATGTAAACCCACCGATTTTTATTCTTTTTATTTTGTGAGTCCTTAGGGCAATCTTAGTGCACAGATCGAGAGCCCACAGCCCATGTGTGTTAAAACTGCATGCTATGAAATGCTACGATAAACGATTCCAACTATAGCTCATTGCCAGGAGTTCCACCTGCTCTCTTCTTAATGTTTAATGGGATGCCAACACGTGCAACTGATGCTCTTTGTTAGCGTTAGTGGGTAAAATTCAGGGCAATCAGTTGATCCAGGCTATCACACTGGCATTTCTTGGTCTAGCTGGAGCTAGAAGGCGAGCAGAGTCTGTGCAGGGAAGGGGTCTCACTCAGGTGATGATCTGTAACAGAAAATTGAAGCAATTGAAGGTTCTGTAAGGTTGAGCTCCTGTTTAAACTGACAGTGAGTGGAGGGTAACGGGGTGCTCTGTGTTCCATTGCCACTAGAGGGAAATACATGGCCACTTCAGTAACAGTAGATCAGAGCCACCAAACAGCTGTTGCAGGAGGTTTCCCACACTTTTCCCATGACTCGTGCTTTTCTTTTTCTGCCTTTTTTTTTTTTTTGTTTCTTTCCAATATGAAAGATATTTTCATTGTTAGTCCTGCACTGCTATGACGTAAAGATTTAATTTTCTTGCTCCCGTTTTTCAGCTGAAGGAAATCGGAGGGGCTGGATGGGTGTGAGGGAGAATGATGTCCAAGCTGAAAAAACACGGGAGTCAAAAATCCCATGTCAGCTCTAATGCTTAGATACAAGTGATTCCCACCAAGCTGACGGGGCCTCTTCTATTTAGTACTGAGAGACCTCAACCTAGGAGTCCTGTTGCACCACCTGAGCATTTTAGTTCAAATCAGCAACAGGGTTTTCCTTGGATTAAAATAATCTGGCCTGGAGGCATCATTTTCTCCTTGCTGTGCGTTCCTGCTGCTGGCTGCAGCCTCTCTGCCAGCTCAAGGTGGAGCTGTGAAGCAGCTGCCAGGGGAATGACACCATGAGCCTGTTTTTCCTTTCTGCTGCTGGTAAATGGTGTTTGCTGTCTTCTTGGTGCGCAGGCCCGTCAGCTGATCCTGCAGAACGGCTTAACGCTAAGTGACTTGGACCGACATCCAGAGGTAAGTGGGACTGCGGAGGTGAGACCTCACCTGACCTTCCTCTAAGTTGGTCCTTCATGAAAGCATGAGGCTTCCTTATCCTCCCCTGAGGACCAGAGTTCAGGCAGCCGCACTGCAGAACGTGCGTGAGAACTAGTTTAGTTTATTTCCCCCCCGCCAAGCCTTAGTTTTGTTTTAGTGTTGTCCCTTTAGATGGCAGGTAGGCTGCCGAGCTGATTCCTCGAGGTGTTTGGCATCTCTTCCAGGCTGATGCTTGCTGGTCCAAGACAGGGATATTGTGTTGCTGAAGTGTCACCAAGATTTTCCCTGGGAGCCCCCTGCTTGTGTGCTGGTCCTTAAGTGATGCTAGAGTCTGAAGTGACGTGCCTGCAGGCCAGCAGTTGGTTTTGGATTTTCTTTCTCCTGCTCTCACAATGCCTGTGGTTTAGTGGGAGCTGGCGTCCTTGGGTGGCTGAGCAGATGCCCATCTCTGGCTGGTGATGAGGTGGTCTCAGCTCTAGTGATGTTTCTGGCTGCTGCTTGGGACCTGATGCCCTCCCAAGCTGTGCCAAGAGCAGCGCCTGGATGCCACACAGGAAGAGCTTCCACACCAAATTTCTCCTCTTCCTATAGCTCGACGTTGCCATCGATGGAGCAGATGAAGTGGACTCTGACCTCAACCTTATCAAAGGTGGCGGGTGAGCCTTGTTGTCCGTCTGTCTGCGCATGGTGCTGGTGGCGGGTGGCCTCTGAGCATCCTCTTCTGGCTGCAGATGCCTCTGGGGTGGGCTGGAGAGGCTGAGGGGATCTTGTGCGGGGCTGTGCGTGCCCCTGTGGTGGGACATGGCTCCTGACCAGGTGTGTGTGCAAGGGACAAGGAGGATACAGTGATGGGGCAGGGGAAGGAGCCCTGGCATGGGGCAACAGCAGCACCAAACCCAGCAATAATATGATGGAGGGGACTGGAATTCAAGGCCATCAGGCACATTGAGGGGTGGTCTGATGTTTTCTGGCTTTTTTTATATTTTTATTATTATTATTATTATAATTATTTTTCCGCCTCTTGCAGTGGCTGCTTGACGCAGGAGAAGATAGTTGCAGGATATGCAAAATGCTTCATTGTTATTGCTGATTACAGGTGAAAATATTAATATTCATTATACCTCTCTGTCCCGTGGGGTGATTTGGATAGGTTAGGCTATTATTGTCCTTCCAGTGGGTCAAGGGAGCAGGAATAGGTGGAAATTAGCCTGGCTCTAGTGCTTCAGCAATTCGGTTTAGCTTTTTTTTCTTAATTTTCAACTCAGCAGGCCTGCTTAGGAGTCAGCAGAGCTTGTGAGGAAATGGCTGCTCTGCTTTTTGAGCTCAGTGATTGTCAGCACTGAATAAATTTCCCCTTCTGTACATACAGCTGCGGGGCTGTTGAAAAAACAACTCGTGTCCTGCTTGTCCAAAACATGTCAAAACGGCTTATGAGTGAACTGAGCATCGTGTATTAAACTGGTTCTTCCTACACGTGTGCACACGTGAACTGACCACTGTGCCCTACCCTGAGGGTTTTGCAAGAGGCAATGTGTTGAAGTGAATGGTGTTAGCAATGGTACTGTCTGATGCTAATCCCACCTCAAACTGTGTCCTCAGGAAAAAATCGGAGAGCCTCGGGGAGCAATGGAAGAAGGGAATTCCTATTGAAGTCATCCCCATGGCTTACGTCCCTGTCACCAGAGCCCTGACCAAAAACTTCGGAGGTGCTGCAGAGCTGCGCATGGCTGTTAGCAAAGCAGTATGTGTCCCTGATCCGCCCCACTTCCCCAGAGGAGCCACCTGAACGTGGGCAAATGGAGGACCAGCAGTCTGGCCTTCCATCTAATTAAATCTGGGCTTTCACTCCCGCGAGTGGCGTCTTGTGTAATTCCTCCTAATTATACTTTGGTTAATGAACTGTGTGTTTAGGTGCTCAGGCTGCTCATTGAAAGCTTCTCTGGCTTATGCCTCCTCAAGCAAACATCCCTGAGCAGGGAGGGGAGGGATTGCCTGTCTGGGCCTGACCGGCCGCTCTGCAGGGATGCTGGGGCGCTGGGAGGCAGCCTGCACTGCCAGAGGGTCTTGAGTGGAGGGGCAGCTCACACTCCATCCCAGGCTTCTCTGTGCCACAAGGAGCCAGACTAAATTAAAACTGAAGCTGCTTTGTCTCTGCTGCCGCTGTCCTGTCCTGACTTGGGCAGCAGGGCTTCGCCAGCCCATGGTGTGTGGCAAGGGAAGGGGAAGGCTGTCTGCAGTAATGGCTGGAGTTAACACCTGAAGGCTGAATACTTGTTTTTGATGTGTCTAATCCCAAGAGGCTCTGGAGGTTGCATTTGATGCCTGAGAAAAGCAAACTTGTCGTCCTCTGTGAACTTGAGACCAGCCTCGCTCAGGGAATTCACATCGGTGCTGCTAGAGCACGAGCTGTGTCCTTGGAGGATGCTGGTCCCTCCTGGCGTGTGTAGTTGCAAACCCTGCTCGGTGCTGCTAAAACACCTTGTCCTCAGCCCCAGCTGCCTTTGCTCTGTTGAAAGCACCCCATTGCTCCTTCTGTTGGCCTTGAGAGAGTGCTGAGCGCATCTGGGATGCTGGAGTCCAGCAGTTCTTCAGCTCCAAAACCTCCCCATGGCAACCAGCAGCTTGCTGTTATCACTGGGGCAGAGGGGTCTTACTTTGGCTTCTGTTGCCTGTAGTAGCCTTTTTAGGATGTTAATCTAGCTTTACTCTTGCAAAAAAGACCCCCTGTTGCAGGGATGAAATTGCAGTGTTGTTTCCAGCTTCTGCATGATCATCTGTATGCAGGAGAATGAGGAATGGGCAGTTGCCTTGGGTGATGTTTTTACTTACGGGCTTGCTGTAGGCTGCTCTGATTTACTTGAACGTTGATTCTCTGTAAACCGTTGCAGCAGGGATGGCTGGTCCCGGTGAGGGCTGTGACAGTCCCTGCTGGGCTCAGTAGACAAGGTGGTGACAAATGGGTTTGCTTCCCAGGGCCCCGTGGTGACAGACAACGGGAACTTCATCCTGGACTGGAAGTTTGACAAGGTTCATGAATGGAGTGAAGTGAACACCGCTATAAAAATGATACCAGGTAATGCCTGTGATTTAGATAAAAAACCCCAAAAAACAAAAACAAAAAACAAAAGCTGGCTAAGGCTGGGTCCGTGCTAGACAGCCCTGACCATGGGAGCTCTCCCCTGGATGGGCAGGAATGTGCATGTGTGTTTACTGCCCTGTGTGTGTGTGTTGACTGCCCTCTTATGGGTCTCTACACTTGTTTCTGCTTGAGAGATCTATCAGCTGAATTAGTACAACTGTACCCATGTGGCATTTCCATATGGTAGTGAAAACCTGGGGTGATGCCGGATGACTTATGACACTGTTTCCCATTAGGCACACCAGTCCTGTGCTCTTCCTTACTCTCCCTGTGCCCATTTAGAGATGAACTTTTAATGGAAACACTGGTGGACTCGAGGGAGGGTTCACACTGGGTTACAGTATTTTCCTGAAGCTGCTTACAGCTCTGCATCCCAGTACCGTTGCATAGTCCTACAGGCTATGGTGTGAGGGTGCAGTGTGTCCTAGCTATTGCTGTGCAAGAGAGAAGCAATGGCTGATTGTGCTGTTTGCAAACAAAACAGCCTCCTTGCAAGGACTCCTGCCCTGCATGAGACCTGCTGCCCAGCCTGGAGCTGCTTCTGGACAATCCAAGCCTGCCCAGGGGCAATGGCACTCTATGGACCTCAGTGAATCAGCAGGCAGACTGGCTGAGCCACGTCTGGATATCTTTCTGGTTATCTTGGCAAAGCCTGGTCTTGAATCTGGTCAGCTTTTGAATTGAATTGAATACGGTTGTGTCTTCTTTGAGTTTATACCAGATACCTGCCTGGCCCTAAGTCCATAACACAGCTGCCTTCACTCACTGTTTGTGCATTGTCAGAGCGTGCAGGAACAGTTTGGGATCCTGCTGCATGAACCTCAGCATCCCCATAAAGCAGCAGTATATTGTCCTGGCATCACAGTTAAAATACAAGAGCAGGCAGAGGCCATGGGTGAAAGCTGGGTGAAGAGTCACCAGTAACTTCTAGTTGCTTCTGTTCAGTGGCTTTGCTTCCCTCAATGCTGATATAAGGCTGACTTACTGAAAATACACCCATTTTCTTTTTTCCTGCTCTAGGAGCAAAATGCTGGGATGCTACCTCTGCCCTCCTTTGTCCCAGTGTCTTTGCAATCTGAATAATTACCTTGTATTTGCTGGTAGCCAGCAGTAGATGGCAAGTTTGTACCTTTGGCAGGAGCACATCTAAATGAACCAGTGACGGATCTAAATGAACTGGTGACCGCTGCTGGTCTGGGCTGTCCCTGGTGTGGTGCTCCATATCCTAATGTGGTTGCTGCCCATTGCTGTACAAATGTCTACATCATGAGAGCTGTTTCCATGCAAGAAAGCAACAATGGCCAGTTATGCTGTTTGCAAATAAAACAGCAAGGACTTCTTCCTTGCATCTCTTTTGGTTGAGAGACGAGCAGTAAATGATGAGACCTGTTCCATCGTATTGGTGTGGAGATGGTCTCAGCACAATTTGCTGCTCAGAAATGGACCTGCTAAGGGGAAGAAGAGCATCTTCCCTACCCAGAAGTGGATGAGCAGAACTGGTAAAGCCTAAATACAGCAGTGCTAGCAGGGCTGCGGCCACCTTGCGCTTGTGGTAGCCCTTGTCCTCCATTTCTTTCCACCTTTCTGGCCTCTGGCTGTGGCTCAGTGATCGCTGTGAAGGTAGAAGCACCCCATAATTAAATGCAACCAAAAGTACGTTGGCAAATGGGCTACAAATTGCAGAGGTAGCATCAGATCTGCGGAGTCTTAGCATTTGAAGAAGTGTTAGCTATCAGGGTAGTGTTTTAGATGTGTTTAAAGCAAAGTGAGTAAGCCTGTGGCTGCACGTAGCTTCCTCTTGCTCCCATGGGTCTTCAGATGGCTGAAAATGCCATGTTTGTGGTTGTGGTGTAATGGTGGTGGCTGGGGTGGTGTGAACGTTGGGGGGAGCTTTAGGCGTTGTTTCTCACTCTCTGGAGAGTTTCTTCTAGGGGTGGCCACATGGAAAAGACTTCTCAGAGGCTTCCTGTGCAGCTGATGCAACATCACCCAGGTTGGACACCTCTCTCCAAACCTCTGATGGAGGCATTGGTGCCTTTTAACAAACAAAACCATGGGCAGAGGAGAGGATTCAAGCAGTGGGGTGGCTTTGGCATTAACAGGCAGGTGAACTCTTGTTCCCCAGGTGTGGTGGAGACTGGACTCTTCATCGACATGGCAGAGGTGGTGTACTTTGGCATGGAGGATGGCTCGGTCAGCGTGCGGGAGAAGCAGCCTCGCTGACGCCGGCGTGCTGCCTGCTCTGCTTAGCCTTCGGCCAGTTTGATTCAGCTGTTGTAATGGTGCCAACCTGACGTTTTGCCTTAACAAGCAGCGGTTATTGCAGAAGACGGATGGGAAGTTGATCAGAATCCGCTGACATGATACTGAATGTCTTTTTTAAAAACAAAAAATTATATTCTATTTCTATATATATATATTTTTACTTTACAGAAATGTTGTCTTTTTTTAAAGAATCATTTAAAAAAATTGCTTTACTGTTTTTATTTTATTTTCTAAGAAATACTTACCAAAAAGAATACTCCTTGTTTTTGTGTTTTGGGTTTGGTTTTTTTTCTTTTTCAATGAGAACTTGAACCCTTCTGGTTGCTCATAGTGCTTAGTGCTCTGATCATTGAGATCAGAAACACAATCCTAATGCATCGTTCCTAACCACCCTGGCTGGGAGGGTGATGTATGTAATGGGGCACATCCAGTCGGGACCTGCTGATGCCTTATTTGGAACCTTTTTGGTTCAATATTTTTTGCCTTTTATTTTTCTATACCACTGTTTTTTAATAGTCTGGGATGTCTATTTGTCCTCTGTGCACGTGACAATTCTCTGAGCCTAGGGTGGTCCCTACATCCCTCTGTCCGGGACATTAATAACGGCCTTTTTTGGGCCTGTGTATGGAGGAGACATTCATCCTTTGAGCCAAATTCTGCTCACCATTAATTCAGTACCTCTGATTAAAGTCTGTTCCTGTAGCTGGAGGTGTTTGGGACTTTGTCCTTTTAAACCGAGAGCAGAACTGGGTCCTTGATGAAGTTTACAGAAGCATCCTTGAGCAGCTTAGGGCAGCGTGGAATACTGTTCAGTGGCAAATTATTTGATTTGGAACGAAGGTTAATTATCACCCCTCACAGCTGGTTGATTTATGGAAGGATAGAGCAGAACGTACAGGAAAACTGAGTCTTCCTGCCAAATTTTCCACATGTAGCAGGAGAGAGGCACTTGTTCAATATCTTATTCTCAGTGTATAGGTGCTTTGCATGGTTTTGATGTCAAAATGCAAGCCCTCTTTTTGTGTTGTTGACACTGAAATAAAGAGCTGTTAATACCAGATTTGGTGGTAATTTGAGTCTTAAAAGTAGCTTTTGTGGACAGTGGGGCAGATCATCGTCAGACTAACTTCTGCTGCAGTTTCCCCCTTAGAGGAGCCCTTCGCCCAGGCCAGATTCAGCATTCTGCATTTGATCTTTTTGCTTAAGGTAAATATGTTAATCTGGTTCATTTGGTTCATTTAAAATATCTAATCAACACCTGTTAGCTGCAGTGCTTGCCTCAAGACTGTCTTAGATTTGCATGGCTAAAACCTGTGCATCTAAATAAAAAAAAAAAAAAAAAAAAAGCTTTAACAAAAATGAGCTATTTTTAGGTCTTTAAATCTTCCCTTTCCTGCACATCTATTCTGTTAATTCTGAAGCACTTGTACTGAGCAAACTGGCTGCCATCCAGACAACAACTTGCTGGAAACACTGGAATATCTCTTCCCGAAAACCTGATGCTGCAGAAGCCATTTGCAAAGCCCTAGTTCTTGCCATGGGCTGTTTTCAGATGCGTCTTGGGCTCCTAACGTAATCCCGGATAAACAGACAGCAATCGAGCAAAGCTTTGTGCCCAAGTGCCTTCTCACTCAGCATGCTTCTGGAAATGAGATTAGCAGGAGCGAATGTTGCTGTTGACTCTCCTCTCTCTCTCTCTCTCTCTGAAATCAAACAGCTCCTTCTCTAAAAGCCAATAAAACCGTTACCCCACCATTACTTTCTGGCCCTAGACCAGATGTGATCTCATTCAGCTTTGTGCTTAGCAGGGACTTGTTAAATCTAAGCCTGAAGGCGGCAGGTTTGATTCTTGAGCGTCTGTGGGTGCTTGGGATGAAGGTAGCACCCAGTGGGCGCTTTTGCAACAGATGCCCCTGCTCCAGAGTGGGACTTCTGAGTGGGTCTTGGGCTGTGGGTTATGGGTATGGAGTTTGCAGTGCTATAGAGGTGGAATTAAAATCTCTGGATGGAATTCAAATCCCTGAAGTGCTGGAGAAATTTTGGTGTTCAAACCAGTTCTGGAGGCTTTGTGCAGATTCCCCTCTTGTGCTCCCCGAGCTCGCATTTGCAAAGTCAGTAGGTGGATTTTTGGGTTAAGGGGCTCTTAAGAATGGTCTGGTCCTTTCCCTTGGAGGTTGCCAGGCTCCCTGACCCGTCATGACCATCCACATCATCTGCCAGCATGTGTGGGTCACATTTAGATGTGCAGGGACTCCATCCCCTCCCAGGGTGGCTGTGGCATGCTGTGGTTGTGCCCCATCACCGACGCAGCCTGCTGGCGCTGATGCTTAGCTGCCTAGCCGTCAGCATGTTTGATGAAAATAAAGTATACAGGCAGCAGAGGTATTTCTAGTCCCTGACCCTTGCTTTTCTAGACTATCACTATTATGTATGTTTTTTGGAGAGAGAACGGTTTGTGGGTGAGCCCATGGTAGACCTTTGGATGAGGGCAGGCACTGCAGGTGCCCATGACTTCCTTGGGTAGGGGCAGTTCAGCTGCGACCGCACCAGTGGGCTGCTCCTAATAGCTCTTGGGCTTGAGTTTGTTGAATTTGATTTTAACATCTTGGATGGTTTGCACTGTAGCCTTTGCTTTGGACTTTCATTTTTCAAGGTGCTGTTCAAAAGAGCCTTAAGAAGCATTTAGAAATGGGGCTGCCACCTCTCTTTGCAGGTTGGGAAGAAGAGCAGGGACATATTTTTAGAAGATGGCTATTTAGGGTGCATTCTGGCAGTAGTTTTGGTTACCCGATGCTAACCGCAGCCAGACAGTGCAATCCAGCCCCGGCATGCGAACCCTGGCGTCACCGTTTGGAGGGTGCGCAGTGGGTAATGCACAGCTGATTTACCATTAGCGCTGAATTATGGATTAACTTGGCCCTGGAGAAAACAAACGTTTCAAGAAAGAGCAACAGCAGCACTAACATTAATGAGCAAGAGAGGTAATGAAACACTAGTCCCATTCCCCCCCCCCCCCCAAAAAAAAAAGCAATATAAATATAATAAGAGAGTGCTTCAGATTCAATTTAATTAACCTTTGGTTAATAGGTTAAATAATTAAGCTGAATTAATTAAACTAAGTAGAAATAAATTAAGCGTTTAGTTAAACTGAATCACCTTGCTCCACATTATAAAGCAAGTACTACCATCTGTCAGGTTTTTATTTGTGTCACTGTAGGACAGGATTTATGATCTGACATAATTATTGTTCTGAGAAATGTGACATAAAAAGACATGAAAATAATTAAGCAGGCAGCATAGAGGATGTGTGCTCTGTGTATTAAACCAACCAATTATAGCTAAAGTGATAAGGGGAAAATAAGCATATTATAACCAGCGATAAAAATCACCTGGAATGAATATTAGCAAGCTGTAACAAGTATTAATATCTTTTAAACAAAAAGCCAGATCCATTTTGTAACCAAAAATTGTGTAGTGATGTTGGCATTGGCCCAGCTGCACCAGGAAAGGAGGAAGAGGAATGAAGTCCTCATTTCTAAAGTGATTTTTCAAATTCAAGCCTTATGAATTCTCCAAAATTTCTTGCATTCTATTTTACTCAGTACATTAGCAGAAAGGTGATGCGTTTCAGCTTGAAGATTAACTTAGAGACCTATAAACTGCCATGTTTTTGTCCCTAAAACTTCTAAAGTTTGTTTGTTTCCCCTTCCAGTAACTTTAATGGGAGTTGTATCATCCCCGTATCTCCATAACCCATCAAGATCAGAAGAGTGACCCCCGCCCCCCCCCCCCCCCCTACAATTACAGAACGACAGATCCACTATTTAGCTATCTCAAATCTCATGTGGGATTTATCTCCTGACAGGGCACTATAAATCACCATGAAATTCCCTAATGAAAATGTTTCTATAAAAGAACCTTTGTAACATTATCTCTGTAGGAAAACTGATACCAGATATTGTCTTCCGTTCAGTAGACTTTCCTGTTTGTATTTTTACAGCTACTGATACAAACATCTTCTAAGCATCCTTAACTAAACTTAGAGCCTTGTGAAAATACTGTCAGATCGTCGAGGTAAATGTTGTGAGAAAAACAAGAAAGGACCGGTGAATTGGGTTTGACTGTAAGAAATGACATAAACAACTTTTTTTAGTGGAAAAAGAAAAGACTTTGTACAACAATGTCTTAGTGTAAGCTAAATTTTCTAACATAAACCATCAGTCATGCTGGAAAGCTAAATGCTGCTGCTGATTTATGTTGTTTCTGGAAGTCAGTAGCAGAAAGATGAAATTCAGTGGAAGAAAGTGACTATTACGCCAACTATACAGTGTAAACCTTCCTACACTTTAATATCCAAGTTCATTTGGGATGTTGAACTAGGAATATTCTTAATCACATGAAATTAAAAGTTAATCTCATGCTGTGTTGTTAAAAATGTGTGCACATAAATTTGATCATGCAAAAGAAATCACGGAAGCTAAAGTGCCTGCTAACCACAACAGTCCTTTTATTGTGCACCAAAGTGTAAATTCCCTTGTGGTAGTTTTCCAATGCAGGATTAATTAAAAAACCCCAAAATCTAACGTCAAGCATCCTTTCTATTTACAAATGTCTCTCAGGTTTGTGTAATCTCTTACTGAAGCTATTACTGGAATCCCTTCTAGATCAAAACCATTAATTAAACATTAATTCCCTTAAAACATTTCCAAAGCCTTAATTTCAATAACTTGTAAATTATTTGCCTGCCACAGTGCACTGTCTTCTTGTAATCAGTATTTAATAACCTGTATGGTTTAAGCCCAATGTAAAATATTCAGCAATGACAAATTAAATTGAAAAAGCCTGCTGTAAATCTAGACTGTGCACGGTGACACTTTTCTTACTTAATTCCTTGCCAAAAAAAAAAAGACATTCTTGCCTTCCTCTAATCCTCATATGAGTGTTGTTTTTTGAAAGGGAGGTTATAATTCTCTTCTTGACTTTTATATATAGCTTAGTGGGGGCTGGACCAGACCAGTGAGGAGTCAGATCCAACAGCTTGTAACTAATGTACCAAAATCTTGTATAATTGAAGAGCAAGCAGATATTAACTGTTTCTACTGAGCTGGTCATTTATTTGGCTTTGGGATGTGGATCCACTGTATGAGCATCTTGGGAAAACTCGGTCCCTTTGCTGCAGACCACCGCCTTTTTGATAGGTTACCTGCAGGTTTCTCTGCAGGTCAGCTGGCTGCAGAAGGCTCCTGTGGCCGTGGTTTATGGCAAAGTTTCTTTCCTCCTTGTTTTGAGAGCTCAGACAACACATGTTGACTCTGGTTTGAGGTCTGCACTGTGTGTTTTGGATGAAGCTCAACATTTTTCCTGTGGATTTGCTGATGTGACTAGCCCTGGCTCTGGCTATCTACAGCCTTTTCAGGTGTGCCATCCCTCAAGCCCCCTCCCCTGGACACTCCTGGGCAGGAGGCTTCCCAGCAGCCCAAGGCATTTGCACTAGCTGGGGCAGCAGAGCAGCCCAGCCAGTGCAAAAGATGCTTCACAAAACTATTTTGTTTTGAATGCTGTGTTATAAAACTGAACAATCCCTTCTTTACTTAGCCATATCTCCTGGGTATCAGAAGTGGAAGGGTATCAGTTTTATGTGGGGCTGGAGAGATAACTTTTTACTAAAAAAGTCTGGTTTTCTACTTGAATAGAAGTGAGTGTTTCAGAGGAGCTAGATGTCTCTTGTTACCGTGTTTCCCTGTAATAGCCATTGCTGTAATTCATACTCCACGAGGCTTTGCTTGCAGTGATGCCCCTGCGGCAGTATTTTCTGTGTTCATTCCTGTTCACTACAGAACCGGGACCCCATGAAGGCTCTCCTCCCTCCTCCACCCCCTCACAGCACCCCTTTCCTCCAGGATGGAAAAATTGCTGAAGACCATTAAAAAATTGACTTAATCCACGGGTTTGTGGTACAGGGGGGGTGTTTTCCAGCACAGATCTTCCCCATCCTGGTTATGCTGGGATAGCAGGGAGCTGCATGCTCCCCAGCCCGGCTCTTTCACCCTGTTAGTGGGGGCACCAGCTTGTGGGACACGTTGGGTTGATGTGCTGGTCCCTCTGATGCCCACAGGTGCCTGTTGAGCTTCATTTCCAGTTCCTGGGGTGCTCTGCCCAACTGACACAGTTGTCCCACCAGCAGCTAGGCTGGCCAAGGGCTGTTCCCTTTTTATTGCTTTTAAAGCAAGTCAGCAAGAAACTTTTAACAGATTGAACATCCTCAGTTGTAGAAGGAACATTAGAAAAATCTTCTCTGCTTACAGGATTGCGCACCTGGAGGTCCCAGCAATGCTTTGCCACATGTTGGTCAAAATCACATCAAAACGTTATTCACACCTTTGGTGTTTTTTTTAATCTATTCTGCCTGAGATATTTCTTCCCTTTACTGTTTTTCAACTCAATTAGTTTGGGTCCTGTAAAAAAGATAGAAAAGATATGATGTTTCTTTTCTGGAAGTCAGATGGACATGTTTTTAAGCTCCCAGGCAGGCAGCATTCCATGTGGGGCATCATATGCCATTTCTGTCCGCATTTTGTGTTTTAACACAGCTCTTATACTTGGCTTCATGAAAGTGGTGCCGTCATTAAGTGCTTAAAATGAGTTCTTGTAGCTTAGTTTAATCATCCAGATTGGGAACAATTTGGTTATAAAGGAACAAATAAGCTTTGCTTGGTCAATGACCACCTAGAAAACTTGAATATTTCTGCATTAAATAATACTCGAAGTTCCAAAATGAATATTCACTAAATGGGAGGAAAAGAAACCTGATGCCTTTCTAGTCTTTACTGACTGATTTAGGACAGATATATAAGATAGAACCAGTGTGAGAGAGTCCACATTATGCAGTTACTCTGTGGTGGATGGCTGCCTTTCCCAAGAAAAATTCAGTGGAGAAATTAATGCCTTAAGGCCTCTATTTACTGCTTGAGGACCAAGTTAGATATTTTAGGGATGTCATTATTTACAGGATCAATATTGCTATTTAGCCAGATGCCTGGCCAAGCACAGACAAATATTGTCTGCTGTAATACATTTTTTCGTCTATTGATCTATCTCTGCACCCGTTTTGCTGATCAAACAGACAGCTGTAGCAGGATCAGGAGCAACTTGTTCCTAGTTTTACCGCATCAATAACAGGATTTTTCTCACATAACTTCCCACTCAAAAGCTACGTGAGCAGTTAGCTTGAGAGCAAACATGGGCCCTATGGAAAGAGCCAAATGGATTCACCCCATCTATTTTAGGCAGGATCCATCACCTCCTGGGAGTGCCTACTCCAGATAAATGCAACCCACATCCCCTCCTGCCTCCCAGTCTCTCTCCATTGGAGAACCATGATAGCACTTCAGAGAAGTATTGCATTACTTAAAGCAGAAAATGCAATTTCAGTGGAGATGGGTCAAAGTGAAAAGGATGGATACAAATTTTTCCCAATTTCAGAATATTCAGTGAAGGATCCAGAGAGATTTTTTCAGATCTACCACAGAAAATATAGTACAGCGTACTTCATGTCAATCCAAACTACTGCTTACTTGCTAGGAAAGTATGGTCTGGTAAAAGGCTTATACTGATCAGAGGGTGATGTGCCACAGTTCCTCAGCTCCCTGTAAAGCAGGAACAACTCCACTGAGGTGGGTGAAGCTAATGAACAAGAAATCAGTGTTAGCTGCCAATGGATCCAAAGATGGAGAAGGAAGATGTTTTGAAATTTTGAGTGAGATGTGGTTTTAAAAATCTAGGTGATTCATAGACAAATTGCTGACATAACAAGTCAACTGGGCTTGTTCTACAGCGCGGTGTGCTCAGGGGGAGGGTGTGGAGATTCATGAGCTGAAAGGTTCCATGAAACCTGGGTGGGAGCGGGGGATGCTTTCTGGGAACCAGCCAGGGCTTGGCAGAAATATGACAGCTGATTTTTGCAGAGTAAGACAGAGGTCAACATACTCAAATTTATGCTGTTTACCTCCCCACCAGATGGATGGTGAAGTGTGGCTGTGCTGGGGATGAGGCTACGTGCCAGCCAGCCACTCCCTGCTTGTCACCGTATCAGTCCTGCCATCGCCTTCACCACTCGTGAAGGTCTGATTTAATGCACTCAGATGCCAGCGGCCAGGTTGATAAAGAGCATTGCTGGGTTGTGACCAAACCTGATCAGCCATAGCGTTGGTTTTTTTGCAATACAGTTCCAAGAAGACAAGAGAGACGAGGGCTCAGTTTTCACCTGGCAATACTAGTTGTCACCCCTGTTGATAAACAGATGGTTCGAAGCCATCCTGTTTTCCTGGAGATGGGCAAGGACTCTCCAGATAAATACGTGCAATGCTTGGGGTGGTCAGTCCATGCAGTGGAGGCAAAATACTCAGCGAACCTTTGGTGTCTTGAAGACGATCACCTAGGGCATCTCTGACACTGCTCCATCCCTCCATGCCCTGAGGTTGGGCTGGTCCAAGTGGCACAACACGGACAGTATGCAGAAGGGAGGAAGCCTCCCTGGGTGTCGCATAGTGCTTCCCCAGGCTGATACAGAGCAGGAGATGGGCTATATCTATAGCTGTGATTATTAATGTTTTCATCTAGGATTTGGTAGATGGACTTAGGAAAAGCTGGCTATATATTGAGGATAGGATGGGGAAAAAAAAGCTTGCTTTTGTTTTTCTATTCTATTCTAGTCTAGTCTAGTCTAGCCTGGCCTAGCCTAGCCTATGTATCCTACCTGGGGTAAATTATGGGCTGAGTTTCTTTTCCCTCCGGACATGAAAGGCAGTTGGCACCAGGCTTGAGTGAGCTGTGATTTGGTATTATCTCAAAAGAAAGCATCTCTGAGCCTAACAAAAGTGCTCATTCAGCAAAGCGTGTAAGCATGAGCAGACCTATTGGCCTCAGTTGGTTTTAGTCTGCATCTGAAGTCAGACAGACAAAATAAGCATTGCTTTAAAGTGCGGAAGAGGAATTTGACTAAAGCCGCTGTAATAAATAATCTCCTGACAGGCAAGTTGTGCCAATTAGGTGAATGTAGACAAACAGGGTGGGAACCATTTGGCCAAGCTTTGATATAGGTGAGGCATTTCAGACACCTTTGTGCCACTCTGGGTTCACGTTACAGTCCATCAGTGGAGAGCCATGGGCCACCTCCTGCCCCATGACCCATGGGAGGATCATCCTCCTCTGTGGTCCACCTCCTCCTCCTCTGTGGTTCACCCCAGCGTGGAGGAAGCAGAGCCGGTATGGCAGGAGGCCAGCATAGATGAGAAAGGGGACACCGAGCTGAACTTGAAGGCAACAGGCAAGCGCGTAGGAGATGGACATAAGGAACTAGAGCCAAAGGGAATATAAAGGCATTGCTCCAGCTTGTGGGGATAAAGGTGCTGGATGGATATCCAGGGAGCAGACGACTTGGTCCCTGCAGTTAATGCTTTGCCCTCTTGCACTCTCATATGATGTGTTCAAGGTCTCCTCCATGGCTACATGTGCCTTTTCACATGTTATAATTTACTCTTTGTCTTTGGCTCATTAAGACTTATAAGAAGATGACTACCTGAGATCAGATTACAACCTTAGCTTTCCCTTATTTTCTTCATTTGTTTGGTCATAAGGATGATGTAAATAACAGAAATCGGCAATTTTAAAACTTATCTTCTGAATGTCTTTGTGTGTATCACTGCAGAAGGTATGGCATTCATATTACTGCACAAGTACATCCAGTCAAAATTGTATTTTGTCACCTGCAGATGTATGATGAGCAGTGTTTTGCTGTGGCCTCCTTCAGGTCTTGAGTTCATCTAATTCTAAACCTGTAAATAATCCCAGCGATTTTCAATATTGCAAATATTTCTGTTTGATGGTAAATGTCCCTGAGTGTTTCAGTGGAGTGTGAGAGCAGACAGCTAATAATCCTCTGTGATACCCACTGAAGTGGTGCAACCAAGCAGAAACCCTACTGAGCTGAAAAATGCCCCTTGCTCAGGAAAAGCACTGTGTGCCTGCATGCTTCCGATGCCCCATGGTGGGACATCTCCCACAGCGGTGGGAGAGCCATGGGTGGGAAAGCCTCCAGGGGGGTTCCTCTGTTATCCACTGCAGGTCTGATCCAAAGCTCATTCAAGGTAAAAGTGCCATTTATTTTTGTGGGATTTTAAATCTTTTTCCTGTTAAACACACTCGGCTTTTAGAAAAGGACACTCAGGATATAAGTGAATTTAGCTGAAGAATTTACATGATGGGGCACAAAGTTCCTGGACTTTTCCATTTAATCTCCATTTTAGAGATGAAGTTAAACAAGGTTTTTCCTTGGTTTAATCCTTGCCTTGGATGCAGAGTAGGAGCAGCTGGACGAGTCAAGCCCGAAAGCCCATCCTGGTGTGCACAGTCGACTGGATGCTGATGGAGGGTGTGTGACAACCAATGTGGAAAGCTCACAGCAGGTCTATATGGGTGGAGGGGTGACACTGCCAGGTGTGAGCTGGGCACGTCTGGTTTGCATAAAAATTCATCAGCACTGGGCTGGAGAGGAGATGCCTGCAAGTTATGCCGGTGGACATGTGGGAGCTTCCCTGCTCCCTGTGGAAACAGCAATGGGAATTGACACTCCTCAGCCCTGGGCTCTCTAAAATGAACTCAATAAAATGCAGCTGGTTGCTGCTGTGAAGCAACACATGCAGCAGGGCAGGGCAAGGATATGAGGCTCTGTTTTGCATCTGTTGGGATAACAGATGTGATGCTGTGGACATGACAGAAAGTAGAAGCTGTGCAAGGCTGATGTATATTGTACAAATTCAGCACAGCAAGAACACCCCCAGCGAACATGTCCACCACTGTGTACATGTACGCTGTCCATGTAAAATGCAGTTGTTCTGACAATCACTTTTGCCTTCTTTTTCTCTTTTAAATTTTTTTAAGGGTTTTAGTCTTTTATTTTAATCTTATTTTCTTTAACCTTCAGGGAATGCTTTAATAGCAATTTCACAGGAATTCAGTTTTGGTTTTGTTTGTAGTAAATGTCAATGGAGTGAAAAAGGAATCCCAGGAAGAATTACTGGTCATGACGAACGAATAAATGAATTAATTATCTTCAGCTTTGTTATTATTTTCATGTGCATAATGATGATACAGGCTGGTGCACTTACTGCAGTATGTTTAGAGGGAGAAGAAAAATTCTCTGAAGGCCTGCGGGAGAGAATTAATTTGAACCTCCCCCGGCAACAGGCGTATTTTGATTTTGTGATGCCCTCAGTGCTAAGTCCTGAGGATGAACATCCTACAGATAACACCAGAGGAGACAGAAATCAGACTACCCTGGGCAGGGATGAAGAATATTCTTCCCCTGACCTTCACATGGGCTAAGGCATCTGTGCTCACTCCTTTGCATTGCAATCAGTTTCTTCTCTCCTATAAGCTGCTAAAAGAGGACCTGAGCCAACCTCTGTAGCAGTTTGGCACTATAATTAACTCTCTTCGACTGAAAATGCCCTGAGTTTGGCCTGATTATGTTCAGTTGATGTTATTGTTATTTCTTACATATTTCAGTAGGAGGAGGCAGGTGTTCATGTGTTCCAGGACCAGCAAGCATCAATAACCACAGCAACAATGCAAACACCATGCGCTAACTTAACTCTGAAGTACAAAAAAGTTACTTCCAACACCAAAATCACCAGAATAATGGAGAAAATAATATCCTTGTGGTCACTGTGCTTTCCTGCCTTCAGCGAAGCTTTTTCTTCAAACCTCTTCACCCTGATTTTCTGCTGTAGCTTCCAAGTCAAGTCCTGCAGGTTTGTTTCCTTCAGATTGAACAAGCTGCAGAGCCTTCTTGTGCCTGAAACCAGAGGATTTCAGAAGTGCATGCATTCTTTGCTCAGGAAAGGTCTGTCCTAAAGCACCTGGCACTATCTGAGAACAAAAATTTGGTTTTCCTGAGTTGCACGGTCCTTTTTTTGGCTCTTCAGCTAAATCTGCAAAGGTCCTCCAGCCGAGGCTGTTCCCTGAAAGAGCCCTGGGAAGAAAGTCAAACAGTGAGGCAGTTGTGACATCTAGTGGTGCTGCAGGGGAAAAAACTCATCATTTTGGTCCTGTGGTGGCTATACTTTTTTCCACGGAGGAGTAGGGATGGTCAGCCACCCCTTGCTTTTCTCTGCTGCACCTGAGTTGGAAAAGTTTCCCAGAATAGAAGAACAGAACAAACTGTTTTAAAAGAGAGATTTGAATGTCAGTAATTCTGTGGGTTTTCACCAGTGCCAAAGCAACTTTAGGGATGAATAGAAAAATATATATTGAACAACGTTAAGAATGTAAAGATAGGTGTATTTAGTGAAAACTAATTGGTGTGTGTGTGTGATATAACACAAGAAAGATGTTTTTGCAGCTTATATACGGTTATATAGCCTCAGGGATCTCACAGAGACCACAAGGTCTCAAGTGTTGCAGTTGGAGTGCCTTCACTACTGGAGCTCCAAATTTAAGTGCAGGTATGCAAAAAGAGGATTAGCCCCTGTGTATTTAGCTCAGACATTTGTCTACATTTTGTAGACATTAAATTTTAAGAACTAATCCTGAAGTAAAGCACTTCAGTAGAACATTAACTTGGTCCCGCAGAGCTTTGCACAGCAACATTGCTGAGTGAGCAAGAGTTCAGCAAAAAAAAAAAAAAACCCGAAAGAAAAATCCTCACTTTACTAAGAAACTAGGTACTTCTTATGCTGTCAGTTATTTTTGCAAGGGAAAGAATGACTTCAGCACACCACCACCACCACCCCCCCACCCCCCCCCAATTTGAGCAAAATACTATTTTCTTTAGGTGCAAGACAAATCCTGCTATGGGATAAAACGATATATTTTATTCTGGGGCTGGAACTTATACGCTCCATCAATTCCATAATGCCTGAAACCAAAAGCAATTTTAGTACAAAAAGTCCAACAGATGTGTTTGTGAAGCTGCTGCAGCCAGCTTTGGAATTTCCAAACTGTGCTGGTGACCTGTCTGACTATTGCAAATGATCTGATGGCATTGAATAAAAGAGAGTAAAGAGGTGCCATTTCTCAGCTTGGCATTTCTTAAGGCTTCAGCATATATACAGCTTTAAATAAGAGCTATCACCGAGCTTTGCTTTGTGCTTTCGTACATGTGTCCCTAGGGAAGCTAAAGGAACAACACTGAAACTAAGGGAATATCCCCGTGAGACTGCTAGGGGGAGAAGTTTATCAGCTGGGCTAATAAAAGCCACCAGTTACCGCTCCAGGACCACCCAGCCCACCCCAGCCAAGTGGTCCTCCTGTAGGTGTCCTAGCGATTGCCCCATGAAATAGCAGATGATGAAAATTATGGGGGAACAAGAGAAGATGGAAGTAGCAGGATCTGCTGCTTTGTGTGGTGAAGGAGCTTGTGCTGTGTGTCTGGTGACCTCTGGGGACACAGGACCAGACCTGATCTATTATAGGCCGTGCTAGATTTAGCTAGGTTGAGAATTTCATCTTTGATGTGGTGTTTGGGTGTGCAGAGGGAGGTAGTTCCCCCTCCTTACCACTCCCTTGTTTTCTGATGCTGATTTTCAGAAGTATGGCTTTCTTAAACCCACAAGATAAAAAAATAAAATTGCTCCATGACTAATTATGCAGAGACAGAGAAACCAAAGTATTTTGAGGCTGCTGAGGTCAAAGGGGAGGTGCCGATTTCTACTGCTGTAGCTCTGGCCCTTAGCCATCAGGGTTACATTAGCTTTCAGTTAGCTCATGCTGAGCTGCACCCCACAGTCCTGAAGCCTTAAAAAGTAGCATGGCCTCCAGGGCGGGAAGAGTTGAATTTATTTATTGCAGGGGGATTCATTGTTGCTCAGTGGAAGTGACTTTCAGGACAAAGAATTAACAGTCAAACTCAATTCTTTATGACAGGTGGATGAGCCATGAGGAGAGGCTTTTCTGACATATACATTTCAAGGAACCTATATCCCATTTTGCTCCTGCTTCTTCCTGGATGGCAGAGGCTCTGCAGGATCCTGCATCCTGCTCCAGCATCAGGAGAACCCCATGCAGGGTTGCTGAGAGCAGATTTTGGCTCAAACTGCTGTTTAGCTTTTGTAAGCCCTTGCATCTTCACATCTGCTCCGTTCCTTATGACCAGCAGGGCAAGCTGATTATCTGGAAGAGCAGGTCTCCAAGATGTGAACATTTCCCAGCACCGTGGGGCAGCCCCAGGTCTGACACCTGTGTTTTTAATAAATTGGATTGTTGTGCTTGGCTGCCCTGCCTCCAGGAGGGAGCAAGGCAGTGGAACATGTACGGCTGCTCAAGCTGCAGCCCAGTGAACTGCTACGAAAGCCTATCAAATGTCAAGCTTGTCTTTAAGACCTGGAGTTGTTGAAGCACTTCTCACAAAATTTACTGAATAAAATGAGTAAGCTCCAATAAGCCCCTGATAGGTGACAGAGCCAGATTTGCTTCAGACCACACAGCAAACTGGGAAAAAAAAGTATTTAGATGAAGATGACTGACCACAGGTCTCCAGCAGCATCTTCCTTCCCAGAGAAATCCAAGCCATGAGCAACCTGAAAGGGTCAGTCTGGGGCTGGTGGGCAGTGGGTACCAGTTTGGTGTCCATCCTTGGTGACTTCCCCTGGAAGTGCTTCTGATGTTGATGTTGTGACCCCGATTGGTGCCCAGCTGAATCGTGACCCACTGTTTGTGAAGCACTGTAGGAGTGTCAGGCTCTTCAGAAATACCAAGCCATGACACTGCTTAGGGAAGAAGGGGGTAGTGTTTGTGTGTGTACTTATTTTCATTTGGCACTACTAATACTGAAAAAAAAAATTAGAATAACTATACTGATAGCAATACCACAAATGTTTTCATGATGTTTCAGAAGCAGAGAACAGAATATAAAATCTGCTTGCTGAAAGCACTATGGGGATTGTGCAGAAAAGGTGTGAGAAGATAGTACCAACACCCTCCTTCCCCTCCCTGCTGTAAACTCTCAGCTGGTCCTTATCTCCTTATCTGGAGCTATATCAGAAGCCCCAGTAAGCCCATTTCTAACTAATTCCTTAGCAGATGCTCTCAGCCATAGCTCTGTTACTGCAAAATCACAGGCTGTACAGAAAAAATGAAGAGGGCTAAAGCACAAGCGTGGCTAATCCCTTCAGAGGTAATCCTTACCTCTGACTTTCTCTTGCTCTCTACAAAGGAAAGGAGAGCAGTAGTCCAGCTCCTCCTGGTGACTCTCCCAGGGCTGAGGACTTTGCTTACAATCTGTATAGAAAACCACAAACTAGTTTGTTTTTAGAAGGGTCAGCACCCTTAGCTGCTGGAAACTGGAGACAGATGAGGTCAGGGTTTAGCTTCACGCTTGGATCCCAGCCTTGATCCCAGGGAGGTGGGGGAAGGAACGATTTGTTTGCACATTCTTAACTTCCAGCGACAGGAGGTGATGATGGCACTAAAGCTAACAAGATGCATAAGGATATCAAGCTGCAGAGCTGTTTCAGTGAAGGTAAGAATGGGAGACAGTGATCAAACATCAGCTGGTGCCAGAAGCTAGGTCAGAGTCATCCCTGATGTGAGTAAGGGCTAAGCCAGCTGAATGGCTTGTCCCTGGTTTAGCAATCCTCCAAAAACAGGCTTTCCCTCGAAGGATGGCCTTCCTGCTAAACCCTCACCATTGGAACCTGCATTTATTAAAGGGATGTCTTTTAGCTCTGGCCAACACCAGGAGACAAACCTGTTTCTGATTCTAAGAAGTCTGGGGTGTATTTTATAATATTATCTGCCCACAAAGTCCATTTTGTAGCTTTGCTAGCTGTTGTTTGTACAGCTGCTAGGCTGAACACAATCATAAAATTTTTAGTATGTGTGAGTTTACCATATGGGTCAAGTGTGTGACTCCTGCCATCATTCCAAAAGATTTCTGCCAGGCATGAAGTTCACTACAATGTTTGTGGCATAAGGGGCTGCAATCCTAGCTGGGAGGGAAATGATGGAGGAGGTCTCTTGCTGGCATCAAAACATCCTCGAACAGAGCTCCCAAACAGACCTTTTATCCTTGCTGCGCGGAAGGGCAATGCCACTTCTTACTTCCCATTTAATATGGAATGACTATTTGGAAAACTTTGAGGTTTGTTGTCTTGATGCCATGATCAGGGTGCATGTCCTGTTATGGAAAGGCTGGCAGGAGCATGATGTTCCTGACCAGCATTTTCTTCAGCTCAGAGGTAAGTGCAGACTGTTCAGGAACTTCATATTCCTGGGAAGTTCTGCTGTAGTGAATGCTGAAGACCTTGGGGTGCAAGAAGCTTGTTCCAGTTTTGAGCTTCTTTTTTGGGAAGTGGCAAGAGGTTGATGGAGTCCTGCAAGCACCCACACAAATCAGTGTCACAGAAATAGATGGCAGGAGGAACAACTGTACCGAAGCAAAGGCAGCAGCATCCTGCTTTCTGCAGCTCTCTTATGACAACATTTCACAGAGACGCGAATGCATTGATGGGCCAGTTATGCAAACAGCGTCTACTGAAGTTGTCAGTCAAATGCAAGGCTCAGATCCCTAAGAAACCAGTGGCAACATTTAAGCTCTGGCTGTGCAAATGTAAAGGTGAAATGCAATATATTGAAATGCATATACCATGTTGGCAGCGGGATTCTCCTGGTGATCGTTTTACATCGTCACTCTCTGCCAAAGCAATAACAGGGCTCCAATTCATTTGTCATGACTGCTGGGTAGAAAAAAGTGTTAAAGGCTTTATTCAAGAAAAGCAACTGTACTTCCAGTTTCATGCTATAACAGACCGCTCCCCGTGATCTGCAGGTCCCATTATTCTACAAGCTTGGAACGGAACCATTCCCCAACCACTGCATTAGCCTGCCTGTCCCTGCCTCTCTTATTTAGCAGCACATTTCACAGGGTTCAAAATACTTTTGGGTGGGAGTCAGGTCCAGCTTCAAACACCTCCTGCAGACATACCTGCTGTGGGCTGCCTCCCTGTGGGTGGTTTTCTAAGCTCTTGTTGCAGCCAGTGGAGACTGTCCACTACAAGGGCTCCAAGACAGCAATTCAACCCTCTCCTTGCAGCTGATGCCTGCAGACAGCACGAGAACTGCTCTCTTGCCTCTGCCACCTGCAGGGAGGAGGTTTCCATTGGCACAGTGAGAGCTGGGACTGCACACATGTACACAGCTGCCATGCAGACACCTGCAGGAGGTGCAGCAATTCAGACCTGGATTTCAGCCTTAGCTGCATACTGTTCAGACAGCAAAGACTCATATTAAGTGTCTAAATATAGGTGTCTAGCGCTATGAGGGGTGCCCAAGGGTATCTGAGAGCTCTGCGGAGGGCTGGTTAACAGGAAAATCAAGCTTTCCTGAAGAGGCAGATGAAAGCAGGGCAGCTCAAGCTGCACTAGATGCCAGTCTATGAGCTGCAGTTCAAACACATCTCCTGTGTTATCTCCAGCAAGACCCAGGTGAGTATGAAACCCAGAAGAGAGATAACATAGATTCACACATGGAAATGTGGATATGGAAAAGAGGGTGCTGTGTGAGTTAAGGGTTGAATTCCTCATGCAGGTGAAGAAGACTGAGACTGGCAGGTACCTGCTGTATCCATCAAGGCCTTGTGGAGAAGGCAGACACGGCGGGGTTGCTGCAGATGACAACTATATATTTCTAAGTATCAGTGCCTAGAGCATAGTCAGTTTTTATTCTGTGGTGAAATGTCAAACCTGGACTCTGGGGTGTAAACAGGACATCCTGAAAAACCTGGATATCTAAAGTGGTTTCACTGCTCTTAGTGCTAGTAAATCCAGACATTTAAGAGGTTGGTGATTTATTTGCATGGCACATTTTTGGCTGATGATGTAAGTAAACAAAGCATCAGCAATGATCTCATTTACAGAGAAGGCGGCAAGGCTGGGAGAGATGGAGCCAGTGGAGATTGGGAGGGAGCATGCAGCCTGCCAGGCACCACACCCAGGTCTGTCCACTGCCAAGCCAGTATCTGAAAGAACAAAACAGAAATGTTTTACCCTTAGTTTGACAGAAGTACAGAAAGAAGTTGCATTTTGTGCATGCAGTGACCCTCCCTTTCATCTAAAGATCTACAAAGGGGAAAATGTTAGTGGGCAGAGTTTTTTTGTCTTATGCTGTGGCTGGAGCTGACGGGTAGGTAAACATTAACATGACATTCCTTTGGGCTTTTAACTAACAGAAGGTCGAGTCCTCTGCCGAGGGATACTAAGCAGAAAGTCCTGTGTTTAGTATCAGGAAGATCTGCTTTCAAACAGGATTAAAGCCCAACTGTGAGTAAGAAAGCAAGAAAAATCTTTTCACTAGAACTCAGTTTGTCCCTGGGTGTGTGTCAGCTCCAGGATCTATGTTGCTCTTAAAATGATGTTGCTTACTTAAAAATGCATTAGGGAGTGACCCCACCCCTTACCCGGCCTTCAGGCTTTCTGCACTGGTTGAAAATTATCATTCTTAGATTAAACCCAAAAATCTTTCTTAATCCTTTGGTTACTCCACTGGAACTGGGTCTATCCTGAACTTGCAAGTCAGCCCCTGTCACTGCTGCCTGGGTATCGCTAATTGCTGTATTGTTTCTCCCTGGGCTGAACGGCTTCTTTCTAGGCAGTTGGTTTAATCAGCTGAATTAATGCTGGTGGGACAGAGTGTTCTGTAACAGAAACCAAACCACCGCGTTAAAACAAATAGGTCTATTTTTTCTCAATGCCATGTGTGTCTGGCCAATTCAGTATTGTACAGCTGGTTTCCACACCCTGAAACTTTTACTGTTAGGGTGATAATGACTTGTACCAATACTAAGATGCAAAAGACTCCCTATATATTCAGGTTTTTAATGCAAATGACTGAAGAGATATTTCTGCTACTGAGAATTAAAAAAAAAAGAAAACAACTTACAACTGCATCTTACACAATCCTACTAAAACCACTAAAAAATTGCAGTTCTCCTTATTTTCTTGTACGGCTTGACTTCATGCCCGAGTTAGAGTGCATTTGATATCCAACAGATAAACTTCTCACACTACTCATGTAGTGTGTATGTAGCTCAACATAAAAAGGAGAGAAGTTGTAATCCACTGTATAATTGAGCAGGGATCAAAAGCTCCAGACCTCCCCAAAGTTTGGACAGGACAGTGACTCTGACCCTTGGCAGTGGGACAGTCCTGCCTGTCACAGCCACCTATGAACCAGGGTGATGGGGATTACTTAGAAATAGTTGGGGTTCTTATTGTTCCCGTTGGTTTTCTGCTATCCAGCCCCACTCATTTCTTGTGTGTCTTTGTCTTCTAGATCAGCTTTTCTTTCTCCCCCTCCTGAAAATAGTTTTGTTGAGAAACTGCTGAAAACGAAATCTTCCTGTATACAGAATGATAATACAGAAGCATCAAACTCAAATTCTATAATCCCCACAAGGGTCTTAGTGAAAGCCTCAAGTCAAGGGAAAATTGATTTGGAAATGGATCCAGGTATAAATCTTCTAGTAGTGAGTGGGTTCCTTATAAAATCAGCGTGTATGTCTTCCTAAGGGGATCATATATATATCTCATAAGAAGCTGAATGTTTGGATGCTTCATTTATTTATCATGGCCTCATTCCGGCCTCAGTTTCATGGACATGAGGTGAGTAAAATAATCAGGATGAAATCAGAGAATGACTTTGCATGTTTATTTTTGTCCTGCAGGAATACTTCATCACTTGTTGACCCCCTCCCACAGGGTCCCCCTGCCCCATCTATGCCCACAGATAACACAAATACATGCACATGTTGTTCCTGAAGGCAGATGATGGCACAGGTGATGAAGCTATACCCATGTCTGAAGCTCATGGGTACAAGTTAAAGCATTTTTAAAACCCCTTGTGGGAAGCCTCGTTGTAGAGTTCAGCAGTTTCTTGTGACCCTGATCTGAGGTCAATTTACTTGTGGCTGCAAGAATCACACATTTATTAATAAATAAGCTGACTTCATAGCTCTCCCTGATTTTTTTAACTTTCCTGCAAGTCCCAGGTACAGACTTTTGCTCTTTTTCCTCTTTGCTCCAGAGATCCTTCTCCCATAATCACTGTCCCTGACACATGCTCTTCTTGTGAATGTTTGCCTAAACTCCCTTGTCAAAAAACAGAAGCTGCGCCTTTCTTGTGGCTCATTAACCATTTTTTCTTCCAGAACAAACATTCCCTGAAGGTTAGCAGAAAGAAAACACTGCTGTTAAGAATCTCTGTAGGGAGGAAAGAAAACACTAATTATTCAGAATTATTGTTTGATTTATTGAAGTATACTCATTTTCCTGTCCCAGGACCAGCCAGGTAAGTAAACTGTCCATGGTGAATGAGAAATCCGAGGACTGTCAGTTCTCTTTCATTTATTTTAAACCACTTAATCTCAAACCCTTTAGCCTCAATAAAGTGGTGGGTGCTCAGGACTGCTGCTTATCAGGCTGACCATTACAGCAGAATTGCTCCATTGCCTGTGTCCTCCTTGTGTTATCCCTATGTCTCGCAGCATTTGCTTAGTGCTTGCTTGGCATGGTCGGGACAGGGGTTTTACTCTCTTTCTACCATGCTTCAAACAAGGTCAGGTATCATAGAATCATAGAATAGTTTGGGTTGGAAGGGACCTTTAAATGCCATCTAGTCCAAGCCGTGCAATAAGCAAGGACATCTTCAACCGGATCAGGTTGCTTAGAGTCCCGTCCAACCTGACCTTGAACGCTTCCAGGGGTGGTCATCCACCACCTCTCTGGGCAACCTGGCCCAGCGTTTCACCACTCTCATCACAGAAAATTTCTTCCTTGTTACCTAGTCTAAATCTACCCCCTTTTAGTTTAAGAGAGGTAATATATTTCATTTGATCAAGCAATTAACTTGTATGCGGGCTTATGTATTGGATACTAACTAAACCCCACCACCTTCCCCTGACAAAATGTGAGGTTTTTTGGCATTTGCAGGCCCCCACCACCTCAGCACACCATGAAGCCTTGCCATTTGCCAACTCCTTTGGCGTGTTTGGAAATGCTTCTCCAATACTTTACTGCCAACCTACTCCCGCTCCAGGGTGGCTTTTAACGGGGAGCCACAGCACGCAGCCATCAAAAACTGGTTTGGCCTGGATGTAGCACAAGCTAGGAGCTATGGGGGCTGGCTGCCAGCCTCTCCCCCCGCCGCGGCGCCGCCAGCTGTGACAGCAGCCCTGTCGTAGCAGGCAGGTCACAGCAGGGCTGTCACAGCTCGGCCCTGCCACCCGCCCGCCCCGCTCAGGCCACCGCGGCCTACCGCCCCCACAATGCCCCGCGCAGCCTCTTCCCGTCCCGCACCTCCGGCTCGCCCCTGATTGGCTACCCCCGCAGGGGCCCTCGGCGCTGAGCCAATGGGCGCGTGGGGCTGCCCGGATCCACGCCGGGGTGGGCAGTGCTCAGGCGCCGCGCAGGGCCGCCCGCCCGCCCGCCCGGCCGGCCGGTGTCATTGCCGAAGGGGACGATGTCTCACTGCAGCCGCGCCGCCGCCCGCCTCCTGGGCCGCTTCCTCCGCCGTGAGTACCGAGCCGCCGGCATCCCGCCGCGCCGGGCCGCGGGGCCCTCCCCGCTGCCTGGCAACCGCTCAGCGCCGCGGCCCGCTCTCCCCTCGCCGTCCCTCCGCAGTAGGCCGCGGGGCCTGAGGGGGGGCCCACCGCCCGGCCTCTTCCGCCCGCCGCGGGAGGGGAAGGGGCTGGGGCCGGGCCTGCGGCGGGGCAAGGTCACCGGGGGCGGGAGAGCGACCCACCTGTCCCCGGGGGTACCGCCATGCCGCTGGGCGCGGCCTGCAAGGCGCTTTCCCGGGCCGCGGCCGCTGGCGAGGTGCGGCTGGCGGAGCTGGGGCGGCTCCGGCTGAATGCAGAAGGCCCGAGGGCGCTCAGGGTGCCGCTCTCGGGCGCCGGCTGCCGCCCCCGCGCAGCGTTGGTTGGAGGGAGAGTGGGGGTAGCTCTGGGCGGGGTGTGCGGCAGTACAGAGCAGGGGGCACGAGTGGCTGCCGGGAAAGCTGCGTTTAAAAGTCGGGAAGAGTTTGTGCGATGAGCATGGTCAGCCGCAGGTGTGGGGACCCAGAGACGCTGTTCTCTCCTTACATCCCTGGAAATACTAAGAATCAGACGAGCACCAGAGGAAGCTGATGGAGTTGCATCTACTCTGAGTGGTGGTTTGGTTTAGAGACCTCTGGAGGCCCCTGAACTATCTTGTGATGTCAACACAAGCTGGTAAAGCTGTTTTTATTGTCAAGAATAAGATTTTTGGCCTCTAATTGTGGAGAACATAAGCAGTCTGAGACTAATACTTAAGTTTGGAAGTTTTTATAATTGTTGTTGTTCCGAAGTTCACAATAAAATGCCTTTTGTTTTTTTGTTCCATGTGCTTTTTTTGTGCAGTTAATGCTTTACTGAAATCAGCATGGGTACATCTAGGCACAAGAGCAGTTTCTTGCAATCCAAACTGAGGAATCGATACATTAATCTTGGTTCTTGCAGCTGAGAATGAATGGACAAACTTAAACTTACCTCATTTCAATGCATGCAAAGTTCCTTTGTGTCAGCGTGGTGCCAACTTGTAGGTCAGGGTTTAGTGACATGATCCCAAATTTTACACTGGTCTGAGCTGTTCCTGTGGCATACCTACCATCCCCTCAGGTATCCATTCCTACCTCTTGTCTTCCATGAGCAGAAGCAGAAAACTGTATTTCTTACTGTGCTGTTAATTTCTGCCAGTTCAGTTCTTTGAATTGGCTCCCCTGGGTCCAATGAGAATTAGTTCTGATGGAGGGGAATGAATAGGAGTGTAGCACCTCCAATTTAGCTTAATTTATACTTGCAGCAAAACTACTCTTGGGTGCAGTTTTATGTGTTAAAAATCCACATTGTTCCCTTAACAAGTAGTAGTAAGGGACTCAGGGAAGAGTGCTTAGAGTCATTTTGAGAGTTGGAGGGGCTCAAGTGTTATGTTTGCAGAACAGTGGCTCAAGAAGTGTTCTGTTTGCAGCAGTTCATGAAGCCTTTTAAAGAAACTCCTGCAAGATGAAGTAGTCCTTCATTGGAAACCTTGATACTCTGCATGATGTTAAAAGACTGCTGAAACATTAGATTTGAACTTTGTACGTACATTTTCAGTAACAATTCATTAACATCTGCTTCTCAGCGATTTGAATTCACGAGTTTCTAGTGTGTTCTGTTGCAGAAGAGATGCAATATCTATTTGTTGGTGCATTGCTGAAGCGAATATGCAAGGGGTGTATCTGCAAGGTTCATTTCAGGCAGTTGTGAAAACATGGTATGAAATATGTCAATGAGTGGCAAGTGCTTGCTCAAAGGGCACTCTAAGCACTGTTTATATATGGACAGAGTCAAGGAAGACCTATGCTGGTCTGTACTGCACTTTGAAGAGAGCCTTTGCAGGTACCTTAATTGTGGTCGGAGAGTCAGCGTTAGGGATTTTATGTTCTAGGCATGTTAGAAGGCTTTGGAGAGCTCTTAGGTTAAAAGATTACAGTAAATTACATGAATAATCCTGGCAAAGAATTGCTGCAGAAATAACAATCCAAACTGAAGAATTCAGTAATTGTTTTTATGTCAGCAGTGTGGAGGGAGGAAAGCTCACAAAACTTAAGTGGCACACATTCTTAGTGGAGTGTATACACTGGGAAAAGTTTGTTGACTTACAAGAAATAATTGATCTGTGCTGAGAAGTACATGCATGTTTCCTCAAAGGCCTGCAGTTTCACTGAGATGCTTTACTTTGTTTTAGCTTCATAAATTTGGGAGAAAGCTTTTGTTTCAAATGCCATTGTGTCTCCCATGGGCCCCTGCGTCCACCGCAATGAGCAGGGATTTTTGGTTAGGAAAGAGGTGTGTTGGAAGGACTGAAATGTTTCTGAATATAATTTCCCATTAGTCCTAGTTTTAGAGTGGTAGGTGTAGCGTAGTCATTGCATCTGTCCTTTACAGCCTGATAAATTTACTTAATTCCTCAACTCCTATGCCATGTTCCTAGATTGGGTTTCCATAATTAACAGGAATTTGGCAAGGGAAGGGTGAGAGAAGAGAGGCTGGGGACTGATACCTAGAAATTCTCTGTGCACATACGTAATCCTCTTCATCAAAGAATATGGTATTTTGATCAATCTCTCAATAGCATGAAAACTTCTTTGTCAGTAAGAATCATCTTCTACTAATGTAACTGATATCTTGAAGGGTGGATTCTGTAGATGGGTTTGGGGAGGGGAGAGAATTATCCAGACAGAACCGTGTGTGTGAATATATATACATATGGCCTGATAATGAAGACTAAAACCTAATAAAGAACTAGGATGGAAACTGTGTGTGGAATATTCTTGTTCATATCAAACTTCTAGTCAGTAAATGCTGAAATTTGCTGCAGCACTTTGGTCCTTGACAAACTTTTTTTTAAATGTTTATACTCTTCTGCCATGTAAGAAGCTGTCCAGAACTGTTTCTGTTCTGTCATCTCCAGGCCATGCATTTGCAGGCAGAGGAAACTGATAGTTGTGAAAAATGCAAATTAAATATGTACAAAATACTGAAAGGATTTCTCAGAAACAAATTGAAGGTCTGTAACTGATGGAAAATAAGGTGGGGTGTAGGATGTGTGTGGAAAAAAAAACCTTAGCATTTAAAGTAGTGCTTTTTGTACCTCAGTCCTTCCCCGAGTTTCCCCTGGACTAGCCTCCATTTTTCACATTTGTTCCCATTTCCCATGTGATTTCTAAGGCTTTCTTCCTTCCTTACATAGGTAACAGAAAGGAAAAGGAATATCTTTCTTCATCTCTTAAGTTCTTTGGCTATTTCAAGGACTAATAGGGGAAGAATTTCACTTATTACCTCCATTGCCAGAAGACTGAAAACTATCTGCTCAGGTCCTTCTGCGCTGTTTCACCTTGGTTTTATATTGTGCTCATTTTATGAGTACCCTCGGATGCTACCTTGGCTTCCAAACTTTTTTTTTTGTCTGGGATAAATGTGGGTAACAGGGAGGCACTTAGATTGCATACCTGTCTGTAGCTCTAGGAAATCTTGCAAGCAGACCTGAAAATAACAATTTTTCAGCTTTGTATGGTTTGAATGAGGAAGAAATTTAGCCCTTGGTATCTGTACTGTCAGCTGGCTTGCACAACACAACTGGGAGTTGGACTAGATGACCTTTAAAAGTTCCTTCCAATCCAAAGTATTCAATGATTCTATGAAATATAGCTTGGGTTGTATGGTTTTAAATGGAATCTGTGCTTGGGAAGTATTGCTTTAAGGCACTCCTTGAGCAGCTCAGTGTAAACAGTATTTACATTCCATGTGTGCTTTAAAATACCTTGCAAATGGGTCAGTTTTCTTTTTAACACGTGTAAATTCATGTTGGGACTTTGTGATAAATAATAGGGCGTTTTTCTAGAAAGGCTTGTTAACTGTAAAACATAAATGAGCTGAAGGTGATGCTTGAGGCTACGATTGTGGGTTTTATTTTAAGAAGTGAAGGTAGCTGTTTTTTCATGTTTCTTGAACTGCAGTGAGTTCTGGGCTCGGCCGGGGCCTTGTGCCCTGGAAATGTGAGGGTCACTACCAGCAGTGTGTGTGCTGGAAGTAGCTCTGTCCCTTAGTTTGTAGTAAGGTTTCTTTACTGTGAAACAACAGTATACAGGCTTTAAACACAGGCTTATTCCCCTTTGTCAAATTTAGATCTCGCTTTTTAAAGCTGTGCTGGGACAGCAGGGGTTTGGTATTTGACCGCTTTTCATAACTACTTGATTGTACAATGTACAATGGACTAAAGTAGGTTCTCGCCACAGTACATGTCTTTTTAGCTATGTAGAGTTAAAGTACTGGAAAGCCAAAATAAATGCATCTTGTTATAATCTTTTTTTTTTTTTTTTTTTTTTTAAGACCACAAACTATGCAAAACAGAATAGGGATGAGGCAGAAATGAAAGGATTAGCTGGGAAAAATTATCTGGTTTCTTATTTTTACTATTCTTTTCTAAAGGTCTATTACAGGCCTTTGTTGGACACAGTAATGTTATCATAGAACTCTGATTTGACAAATTGAATTGACAAAAATACAGCATTTCCACTGTGCTTTTGGACAGATTTGGATTTGATAAGACTTGTCCTTATGCTGTAGGACTTCTTCTGAAGCCTGCACCTTTGTAACTTGGCCTGTAATTTAGACGTGTGCATTAAAATAGCATCACCAATGAGCTTGGCTTTTACTGGTTCATGGCTGAAGAGATCTTGTATCTATCTTAACTATTTAAATTGCCAGCTGTTTGCACCCTGGACTTGCTGTTTGTGCTACATACAGCAGAATCTCATCTTGACCGATGCCCCTGCTGCTCCTTCTGTGCTGATAACTGGGGCAGACTTTTCTGCTTCAGACCGGCCTGTGATACAGAGCTGGATCGTGTGAGCTTAAAATCCCCTGCAAACTCAGACTCATCCAGCCCAGGAAGTGGAAGGTGATTTTTATGATTTTTTTTTTTTTTTAAATTTCTTAAAAAAATCTATCGCTCACCAGACATCTACCAATGCTAAGCTGCCTGTCTCTGAAGACACCAAGTAGCTCAAGCCTATAGCCAGGCTTTTTTGAACCAGCTGTATTTTCTGTGAACCAAGGCTCTTCAGTAATGTAAGTAGGACATATAGTTTTCCAGAGTAAATCCATACAAAGCTTAGAATTTAAGCTGTCTTTTAGTTATCAGTGCCTGATTTTTTTTTAAATTTTTTTTGAGTACTTTGATAGCTTGGAAAATGCTCAAAAGCTTCTTATCCTTGAAAAATATATTTATATAGTCTTCTCAAAACGGAGAATTGACAGATTTAAGCTTTCAAAACCACTTTTCTGCAAGGTTATAAGTATCTGAAAATAGATATGGAACAGGCAGCTGAACTGGGACTGTGGAACTGCTTTTATGATACAGAAAAAGGAGTGACTACTTGTCAAAGCCTTCCCCCCACTGCCCCCAAATACTGGAATTACGGAGTGCGCACTCTGTCCCTGGCAAGCAGTCCTCTCTTGTTTTGCAGGTGGATTTGTCAGTGTTGTAGCACAGACAATACATGTAAAACTTAGGTTTGAATTAGTGTTGCCCGATTATTCTTTGCCCTTGCAGGCCTGTCAGAGGGCTTTCAAAACATGCACTCCCGTACTCCTGGAAGCCCAGACCGTTCTCCATGAGGCATCGTCCGTGGTGTGTCATGACTGTGACAGGGGGATCATCCTCTGCTCTCTTCAGGGCTGGGTTTTACCATGCCCAGCAGGGATTGCCTGAATGGCTGAGATGGGGTAGATGGATGCCCTGCTCTCCTAACCAGCAGGCCAGCTGTTTCTTTGCTTATTTTGTCCCCTTTAGAGGCAGGCTGCTGTTTGGCAGTCACGCGCTTCAGTGACTTGGTGTTGCAGTACAGATGCAGCGCGCAGCGTGTTGCAGCCTGGCCTAGGAAGGCTAAGCTGCTGGCCGAGTATGAAGACCATACTGTGCTGTCTTCTGTAGCTGTGGCATTGAACAGCAAGACTTTTCTCTACCCTTCCACAGACAGCCACGTAACCCTACTCATTAAATCTTTACTTCAGACTTTTGTCCATTACAGCTTTGTATGTCGTCTTGGTGCAACAAGTTTGTAACGGTATATGTGGATAAAGGTGTGATGTAGCTTAAAACCCTGCAGGTCAGTAAGCTGACATGCATTTTTACCACTTTTAGTACAAGTTAACTACATGCTAGTCTGCACGTTTCTCTTTAAAATTTAGTTGAATTTTACTTTATGTTAGTCTGAAGCATCTTCAGATGCTTGTGCTGCCACAGCTCCTCAGAGAACAGCAGGAGGTGGTTGGAATTCAGTTGTTTCTGTCAGCACTTTTTAAAAACGGAGTAAGGACTTCAGATTTAGCAATAGCACTAATGTCTATGGGTTTCTTCTGACATGGTTTTATTTTCCTTCTCACTTTCCTTGAATAGAAGTAAAGCATAAAAGCAGTGTATCACTAAAACTTAGTTGGCAAAAGTACTTGTGGAAGAGTCCTATGTAGCTCTGTGATAGAAATGTGTATATACCGGGTTCTTAAATTTTCTGCACTTTTTAACTACCTGATAGAAATTGTGTTATTACAAGATGTTAATAATGCATCTTAATAAATTCTGTGCATTAGCAGTTTATATTGAAGAATACCTTTTTCCTTTTTTCCCCATTATAGGTTTTACTTCCTTCTTAAAAATAGGGAAGAACCCCACCAATCCCTCCCTTGTTCAGGCATGCCTGAGTGACTATGAACAATCCAGGGACCATGATTCAGAATCTCTTATTTTTATTTCAGCTTAACTTTTCACTTCCTCAAATCTTAAGTGGTAAAGTTTTCAAAGAGCTGAAGAGGTATGTAATTACATGCTGGTGTCAGTATCTGTATTAGGATTGTACCCTCCCATGTTCACTCCAAGTACAAAATAGGGATTTTATCTAAAACACTTGCAGGGAATAAATTGCTTCTGATCCCCTCAGAGCTCTGCTATTTGAAAAAGCATATGACACAATGAATATAGGCAATGTGTGCATCCGTTTTATACCAGAAGACCTCTTTTTCCTCCTTATCTCAAGCTCTCTTTCATGGTAACATTCTGTGCATTTCATTTTTAATCATTTGATGTCAACACATCTTTTCCTTCAGCAGAGATGCAGTCATTCTCCTTGTCTTTTTGATACCAGCGTGTACTGTGCTGCTGTTCTTTAGTGTTATGTTGTTTTTTCAGTACCAGAGTTGTGAGAACTAAATTGAAAATCATTCTAGTGGAATATCTGGAGAGCTATGTTTCCTCACAAGCCTAAGTGCATTTCAAGCAGTGATGCCTAGGCTCCCGTAGCTAGGAATCTGTTGGCAAAAGGTCTGCTGCTGTATGTCTTGCTTGGCATTAGGTTTCACCCGGGCTGAGGGACCCTCGACTTCTTCAGTATCTCACTGTCCAGTATGGACTGTGCTGTGTTCAGGAGGTAAAACAAAGTACCTATGTTGTAACAGCCTCTGGGATATCAGGATTTTAGTTCTGCTTTGTCGCTTTGCAGAAGTTCTTAGACTACAGGCACTGTTCATTTGCAAATGAAAATAGTTAAGATGTTGTTTCTGTCTGTGTGAGGAATTCTGATGTTGAGTACTCAATATGAGAAATAACTATCCTGATTCCTAGCAAACCCAGTAATTGCAATGATAGTGAACTACAGGTGTTGTATATCTTAGAATGACAAGTACTGAATACAGTTTTTAGAGCTGCTTTTGAAAACATGAGCTGCTGGATCAATAAATCTTTTGCTATAAGGATAAACATATATGCGTTTACTTGGCAGGATGTTTTTTGACTTAGAGTCTAACAGTGGATTAATAGTTTGCGCTGTCTTTTTTTCTCTAGTGCAACAGAATGGAGTACGACACTGCTCCTACTCGGCATCAAGGAAAAATCTGTATATTAGCAAAAGTACAAAGGTTATCTGTCAAGGTTTTACAGGCAAACAGGTATGTATATGAACTACTTCTTCTATCACCCTTTCAGTTCAGCTTAGTTGACCAAAAAATGTAATAATGTATAAAAGGGATTTTATACTAACTTTGTGATCAGGAAAGTAATTTTGGTTTTTGTTTTTTTTTCCTTCTTTTTTTTTTTTCCTCTCCCCGCCCCCTCCCCCCCTTAAATTCAGTAGACTAGATATTTTATTTTCCACTTCTGCCCAAGATTAAAACTTGGTTTTGAGTTATCTCTTATGTTACTTTTAATTTTTGTCCTTCATTTTGTTCTTAAGCCTGTTTATTGTGTATATATATACTTCGTAAAGGGAGATATGCAAAAAGCTACAAACCCCTCACCATTTCAGAAGTGCCTTTTATAGAAATGCCTTTGAATGGTAATGCCTATGAATTAAATTTCTGTTTTTATTTCGGGATATTTGATAATTTTTTCACATCTGCTCTTTTACACATTTGCAAGAGAAGACTACTTTTGCTAGAACTATCAGCTAGTCTTGGATGAGAATGCTAATTTCTCATATTTCATTATAGTGTTTGTCATCTGCCAGACTTGATGTGGAACACAAAATGTGGCTGCTATGTCTGCAGGTGTATTAGCAACACACAACAAAATACTCTTTAGTGAGCAACAACAGCGCTCTGATTTAAAAGAAGCAGCATAGCATATTCTGAATGCATTTAAAATACATTGATGCATTCTTCAAAATAGCTGATTAAATATCTGTAGTGAAAACTTCCCTTCTCATTGTAAATTTAAGTGCCATAAATTGCCCATGGAATTATAGATAGCATCAACTTTTTTGGTTCATTTTATTTGCTATTACACGCTTTTTGACTTTACTTATTTTCTCTTTCGTAGGGCACCTTTCACAGCCAGCAGGCGTTGGACTATGGCACCAATCTAGTTGGAGGAATTTCTCCAGGGAAAGGGGGAAAAACTCATCTGGGTCTGCCTGTGTTTAATTCTGTGAAGGAGGTAATTTGCAGCAGTGACTGGAGGGCTGACAATTTAAAGCTGCTGAAGGGCTCCTTAATTCATTGCTCACACTGGAGAGGCAAGCATTTGAGCCATGCATGTCACTATGCAAGGACTGAAATAGAAGCCTTGTAAAAGAGGGAGCATTCAGTGTGATCAAGCATGAGCTTTGCTTCCACTGTGAAGTTCACAGAGTCTGGATGCACTTACTTTATGCATGCAACTAGTTTGTGATTGGTTCTGGTGTGTATGATGAATTTTTAGCAAACTGTTATCTAAGGGTATTGATGATGGTGTTCATGGGGCAGATCCTTTCCAGACAGTGGTTAGTTCTCAGTTCCCTAGTTGTGCTGTGTGTGTCCCATCTTCAGTGAATTTCACAACTGCTTTGATTATAGTAAATTAATACATATCCATTTACTTAATTTATGCCTGTGAATGGACATATTTTAGATGACTAGTTGTCAAATATTCTTTTTGGCTTCACTAAATACTTGCTATCTTTTTTTGTGTCCATTTTAGGCCAAAGAAAAAACTGGTGCTTCTGCCACTGTTATATATGTACCTCCTCCATTTGCTGCTGCTGCAATCAATGAAGCAATCGATGCAGAAATGCCCTTAGTTGTATGCATTACTGAAGGTATTCCCCAGCAGGATATGGTTCGGGTTAAACACAGGCTAGTTCGGCAGGATAAGACTCGACTAGTGGGCCCAAACTGCCCTGGAGTCATCAATGTAAGTGACTTCTGGAGTTGCTCCAAGGCTGAACCATTCTTAGTGATGGTCTGAATGTTCCATCTGACTTCTCCCACTCTTTTCTTAGCCTGGAGAATGTAAAATTGGTATCATGCCTGGCCACATTCACAAGAAGGGAAGAATTGGTGAGTTTTTGAATATTTATGCATCATCTAAAGTTTCATGCTGTAGTGTTCTTACTCATGAAGCTAGTCACATCCTGTCCTGAAGACAGTTGACATGCTGTATAACAGCTCTGTCCTTCAGTTTATAAGTGCTTTGCCATTATCAATCCTGAAGGCAAAAATCAGTCAGTCTACCATTGCAGGCACTGAGTACAGATGGTAGAGGCAAAGCATTTGGAAATTTCCTTAGGTTATGTGGTTGACTTAGTTTCCTTAACACTCTCCTTTGAGGATACCTCTGTTTACCTTGGGATCTGAGAGCACTGAGCTCTCCAGTGCTATTCATTCCAACGGCCTGGCTCCTGAGGACTGGGATCCTGCGCCTGTAGTGAGTTCAGTATTACAGCAAAGAGAAGAGATTACAGGCAGGTTTATAACATGATAATTTAGACGACTATACCACGGCAAGTAGAAGTGACAAATATACTCACTTCTCAGGCAGTGGAATCATGGTCAGAAAGGCAGTGACTTGTTCGTAATCATATGGTATGCACACACCCCCATTTGCATGCAAGTCTCTTGTCCTGACTTCTGTTAGTTCCTTGTTCTAAACCATAGAAATATCAACTTCATTGTTTTTGAAATAATGCTGTTTAGGAACTATAAAGGAAATTCTTCCCAAATATGCATTTGTACTTAAATAGAGCTTCAGAAACATTGTTGTAGACAGCACATGCTGCTGCTATCTGTCATCGGGGTAACCAGTTCAACTTGAGCACAGTGCCTTTTGCAACATGACGATTTTTTTTTTACAAAAGGCGTATTTTACTGTGGGGAAACTGGTTCAGTGCTTTTAAACTGCACTGAGTCTACATCATTCATCTAACACAAGAAGCTCTCTCTGCTACTTTGCTACTTCTGACTTGAGAGTAAGTTGTACCTAGTGAATGCTGGAAGATGTGTTAACACTGGTGTTACACCTCCAGCTTTCAGAAGCACCTATAAACCTGGAATTGAAAAATCAGATGACTGCAATTATGCCCTTTGTAGATACCATGAAGACATTGCTCTAGAACTGTAAAATGTAACATCAATTGATGTTGCCCTGAGCTCCCTTCTTAATCAAAGTTCTGTGAAGATTTTCTAAATACCTACAAGAAATGTCTTGTAGTCACAAGATATAAGAACCTGAATGCAAGGCACATGAAGTGCAAAAGAGTATTTTAAATCCTGAATGCAGTTGCCTAACCACTGCTGGAAACACTTTCAATGGTGATCCAAGGATCAGGGAACAAAAATGTAACTTTGCCATCCACTGGGCTTTGTCTAACACTATGACCTTTGGTGATACGCACCCCAGCTTTGTATTACTGTGAGGCATCCAAGAATCATTTGATAATTTTGGGATGCAAGCTATAAAAATAGCCACAATCTTTGGACCTTTATCTGTAGCTTCTCTGAGGCAATCTGATCTTAATAGTAAGCAGGAAGCCCTTTGCAAGCATAGTAGGAGAAGAACCTTTGCTAATAGATACCTGAGCTGTCCAACAGTGTGAACAGTTGAGAAAACTAATGTTGTTAGTCTAGTGGTGTATTTTTTCCACTGTTCATGCAATATACTTATTATATTCCTTGTTAGGTGGCTTGAAGTAGATGGAAGGTGATGTCTGTTTTTCCTGGAAACCTTTCCCTCCTTATAGTATTAACAGAAGTCTTGACTTGGAAGAATGAACAAAATCCATGCAAATATCTTTGTCCCTGATCTAGGCCCTGTATTACCTTTGGTCCTCAATTTAAAACTAGGGTCGTGGTCTCTTATAATATGGTAATGTAAATGCTGAGTATGTACTGTAGAGCAGTGAGCTGCAGCAGCAAAAAACCGTAGTAGTGACTTTCTGGGAAGGTTTAGTCTGTTGACAATTCAGTGTCAAAAGATGCCAACCAAGAAATAGTACAGATAGAACCTTATAGAAAGTTTTCATGTCGTGGTAAGGATAGCTGAAAAACCTGGCATCTCATGTTTCAGTTTGTTAAGGTGATTTTCATGAATATAAGACCAGCTGCCTGTAGTCATGTGCTTAGGTGTGTTAGTGTTAAGTTTATCTCCTTTTCTTTCCTGAAGGTATTGTGTCAAGATCTGGCACCCTGACATACGAAGCTGTTCATCAGACAACGCAAGTTGGATTGGGGCAATCTCTCTGCATCGGTAGGTTTCCTCAGAAACAGCCTGTTGCACCTAGACTAATCTATTTTTTCTTTACAAGAAGAAACCCCAAGTAATTTCTTTTTGCAAGCATAGAAATTGCTGAATGGCAATTATGTTGAGAAATGAGATCCCTATGTGCTGTGAAGAATATAACCCTTCCCTATTGCAATTTCCACATCAGATTAATAAAAGCCAAAACCCAACTTTGAACAGAGAACTGCTAGCAAATATAATGTCAATTTGGAAACAGATTTTCCCCAAAAATTTAATATTATGAAGGGACAGGGTGTTTTTAGGCATTTAGTTGGGTATGTTAAGTAGGTTCAGTTTTCTTTCAGCAAAATTCTGGAGCTGGGGTGTTGGTTCTGCTGTGTCTTATACAGAGCCTCTGTATAATGCATAATATTTTGCTTATAGTATTATTCAGATACCAGAGGTTTCTGTAAATTGTGGGTGAGATATTCAGAGCAGAAGTTTGGCACACTAATTTGGGAAGAGCCTTCAGAGCTACCCCATCTTATGAGCCTTTAGGAATATTCTTCATGCTGAACTTTACTTTGAAACATTTGTCATAAAAGCAATATCATTATCTTGAGTTAGTCTTCTTTTTTTTTTTTTTTTCTTGTGGTTTTAATTTTTTTCAGGGATTGGAGGTGATCCCTTCAATGGGACTAATTTTATTGACTGCCTTGATGTTTTTCTGAAGGATCCTCACACTGAGGGGATCATATTGATTGGGGAAATTGGAGGAAATGCTGAAGAAGATGCAGCAGCATTTTTGAAGGAAAATAATACTGTAAGTCTTAAACAGTTTGCTTCCAGACATCTTGGTAGTTAGCCATCTTCTTTTTGCCCTGTCAAGCAAAACTCAGTTCAGTCTCCAATCTCTATTGGCCAAAAACCCCAAACAGTCATATTTTGATTAAAGAGTTGAAATTAGGAGCTTTATCCAGATTAAATCTAACTGGACAGCAGTGTCAACTTTAGATTTTTAGTCCTGTAATGGTATTTGTAGTGAGCATTCTGGGTTTTGTAATATACATGACTCTGTGGAGAGATGTTTGAGTTTTTGATTGCTTCTGGTTTATGATGATTATCAGGAAGAGAAGCATTCCACACTTCAGATTCTTGGTTCTATGTTGTCTGAGGTTTCTAGCTTTTTAATAACTTTGCCTGGCTAGTTGATACTTACAAACCAAAACAAAACCAATAAAAAATCTGCCAACTGGAATTACCTTTCATCTCACCCCCTCCCCGGTGTAACCCAGTATCTTTTCTTTCTTCACAGGGTCCAAATGCCAAGCCGGTAGTGTCATTCATAGCTGGTCTGACCGCTCCTCCAGGCAGGCGGATGGGTCATGCTGGAGCAATCATTGCTGGGGGAAAGGGTGGAGCTAAAGAGAAGATAGCAGCTCTTCAGAGTGCAGGTGTTGTTGTCAGCATGTCTCCTGCTCAGCTAGGTAGCACCATCTACAAGGTTGGTGGCTCAGATATTGGTATATATACTCATCCAGAGCAAGAAGTTACTTTTGAGGGAATATGAGCTGGGAGTACATCTCTTTCCCAGATACTCTGTTGCTTTGAACTTGGTTAAACACAAGAACAAGAACTCTCTTGACTGAACACGCTGCAGTTACTACTTAGATAATTATGTGCATGTAGTGTTATGGATGTTGCCCTTATAGAAAAGTAAACACAACAAAATAGAGAAGAGGCTACATTTTGCTTTGAAGTGTAGCAATATATTGAATTGTGTTTTCTGGATGCAAAGGATCTGGACTAATTTAAAATATGGAAACATTCTTTGAAACTAGGGTATTTGAGGAAGGAGAGACTTGGCATACAGGTCTGTATTTTAAGTACTAATTTGTAATTGTGGTTGAATGCATACAGCTGAAAAACTTCTGTATGAACTAGGATCATTTGCATTTTTCTTAATTCTTATACAGAAAAAGGCATTGCTTCACAGCTATAGGAAATGTGTAATTCAGCTGTGCTAGGTAATTTTTTCTTTTCCTGTGGTAACTGTATAGTATAGCGTCCTCACGGGCTGCTGTGGGATTCTTCCTTTCTTCTGTTACATTTTTTCCTTTACTAAAATGAAAATCTTTACTTCATTGCTTGCCTGGCTTGAGTCAGTTACTGTAAGGATTCTACTGCAGTTCTTTTGCAGAATTACTGTTTTTCAAGCCCGTTATGCTGTGCCTGGGAGCCAGTGGTTCCTTGACAGCATCACGATCTGAGAGCAGTGCACTGACTGCAGTTTAGCACTACTGGGTTTTCATAGCTGGTTTCTTAATGTGTGGTGGGAGAATACTTATTCTCCTTTCCTCTAACTTGCACACATATTATGCATTTTATATTTTAATTTTTAATTCCAGTAAAATCAGATTTGCTAAGATAAATATGAAGTAATTTAAAATAAGATAGTAATAGAAGCATTTTCTTTCTTTCCCCACTGGTAATGTCTGTGTGCTGTTTGCAGGAGTTTGAGAAAAGGAAATTGCTGTAAGAGAAGACACTTTGGAATACTGTCTTCAAAACATCAGTGCAGCACCTGGCCTCCACTTATCTTCTGTCTGCTAATCTTCAGTTGCCCAAATGACTGACACTGGTCTATGAATTTGACTTGGAAGCCATAAACCTCCTGGCTAAACCTGTTTTGATGTCTCCTTGGTTCAGACATTATCGCCTCATTGTAAATCCCAGCAAATTAATAAATCTACTATGAAATCTGATTCATCTTTTGACTTCCTGAAGCAGAGCTATTTCTTCAGATGTCATAAACAAAATATTTTGTAACTTAAGCACTGCCCATTTTTAAGGTAAAGTTGCTTATAGAGATGCTTTTAAGGATCGAAGCACTGACTTTATGCACATATCACACTTTGCTCTATTTTTAAAAAATCCAGTCGTACTTGTTAGTTGCTGGCAAGTATGTTTGTTTGAACAGCAGGCCAAAGTTTCCGTCCGTTAAACCAAAGCTGCTGGATCTGAAGGGGTTGCTTGTTGATCCATGTGGCTGGATATGCCTAAAGTCCAGACTTTTTTTTTAAGGCTTATGAGCTGTGCACAGTGTAGTCCTCTACTGGCAAGGAATTCTGTTGTTTGTGTGGAGAGATGGAATTTTTATTCACAAAAATTAATCTTAATTCCCCATACAAATATATATTCAAGATTATCTGTTACTGAAAGTGATTTGGTCTTTAGGTTACATTAATTCAATTTCCTCTTTATCTTAAGTAGGATTGCATTGCTTGTGTGTTCTGAAATCCTAGTAACATTGGGGCATAATGGAGGAGGATTATTATACTCTAGAAAGGAATGTAATAATGTAACTTTCTTGTTAACCACTCCTAGCACTGTAATGGAAAACCCTTTTTCTACTTTGGAAATAGCCTGAGCACTGTGCCTATAAATGAGTGTTACAAATTCTGTCAGGATGGACTAAAACCAAGATTGCTTTCTTTATATAGAGGACTGAAAGTTCATGTAAGCTGGCACTTGTCTAAAGCTAACCGTGTGTTCCATAAAGGTGCTGTTAAAAAAGCTTGTGTTGTTATTTGTTTAAGACTGTTCTTAGTTTTCTTACTCAAATGCCTGTGGAATTTCTCTTCCTAATGCAAGCAGTAGACAGGTATCTTGATACTGACATTTACAGTTTCGAGAGCTAAGCCCTGATGAAATGCATAAAAGGACAGGTCATGTCTCCACTGCACTGAATGCGTATTAATACGCTTCATATACCATCAAGCATCAGTCAGATGATATAGGCCTTAGGACACCCTGAGACCAGATGCTGTATTATTCACCTTGGTATGATTTACTAAAATGAACCTGACATTCTGTCACTAGATGGCTGAAAGCAGTATTGAGTGGTAAATCATTTGATAAAGCCTGTGGCAACAGGTAGGAATTTTCTTACTAGATCTGCTCAGTTTTCTGGTACCTGATTTAATCTGGAGCAAAAAGAACGAATGTTGCCCTTTAACTAGAGAAGTACCAGTACTAAAATGTCTCAGGCTGTGTAAACGTGCAGTTCTTCACCAGCGAATGTCACGATACTGCAGCCTGTTTTCTCATGAGCCTGCTGATCAAAGTAACTCGTTGTAGTAGTGGGTTTCTCTACAACAGGTCTTTTTGGGGTGAGTAATGCTGCTTGATGAACTGCCTGAATTTTGTCATTGTCACCAGTATTATAACATGATCTCCCAGGGCAATTGAGATGTAGCAAGTTTCCTGCTAGGGATTGCTCCATGGAAGCTCTTTTAGGGGTGCCAGCTATTTTAGAAGACAGCCATCAACTCCAATGACCATTGTACCCTGGGAAGGTGCTTCATTGTATCTTGAAATTTGAGGGCAGGTTTAAAAATGTGACGTTGATTCTAATGTTTGCAGCAATCATCTGCTGCTGCACCTCAGCAGCTGCCTGGTTCTGTTCAAGCCTGGGGAAGCAGGCTGTACTAGCCCGGAACTGAGCATCACCTAAGGATAGGGAAGAATGTGACCTTGTCCAATCAAAAGGCTTAGTTTTTGCAGTTTTTCTTTGTTTTCCTCTGGCTGCCTAGAAATGTGGACTTGATAAATACCATCAGAGCTTCACCCTGCTAATGGCAGCATCTCTTTAGGAAAACACATCTGTTTAATAGCATATGTACTTGTGAATAAATATTTTGAGTAATCTGATCTGGAGAATTGTTCATTTATTTTTTTTAAAAGCAAAAGTTAAGTTAGTGTTGAGCCTTAAACTTCTTGCTGCTTTATAACCCAGTAAGTAGTTTTTATGTGCAGGAGAAACATGGCTCATGTTACTGTTTGAGTTCTCATGAAGTTTTATGAAATAGTTCTTTTTTTCATTGATCGAGACTCGGCAATGGCATCTATCCATAAATCACTTGCGCTTTTGAGGGATACGTTCTAGATGTTAATTTTGAATTCTAGATGTCAGTTTCATTTGTTTTGGTTGGGGGAATTCACTGCCACACTGATTTTCTTGAACAAAGAGAAAAGGATACGGATCCACAATACTTTTTACTGGGCAATACTTGTCTTTGATAGCTAATAGTCTCATTAGTAGGTGCTCCTGGAGTTTGCTGTTAATTTTTTTTAAGGTTGATTAGAGAGGTCTGTCACACCTAGTGAATATTTTTCCTTTTGTGTTTTTTTTAGAATGTATTCATGCCCGGATTTTTTTTCTTCTGTGTTTGTGTTGTTTTCCAGGATGACTGTTTTGTTACATAATATTTTTGGGGAACAGTGGTAGGTTACTCTCTGTGCCTTTGCACTTAAACTGACACTCCGACATCTAGCAAGTCTATGCAAGTCTAGCTAGGGGATTTCTTAAGATTCACTAATTGAAGCTCACCAATAGAAACAAAACAGTGATTCCAACTCATTTGGTCAAATAAGGTCTCCTTTGTCCACTGGAGGGGGAGAGGCTGCTGAAAGATGGTCAGCTCTGTACTCCAGTGTCAAGATGTTCTTAAAACTACGGGACTATCAAGATTTCTCAATTAGATTGGATTTCTCAGTTGCTATTGTCAGAGTTTCTAAGATTCACCACCGTTCTTCAAGTTGTCCATTTTTTGGATGTCCTACTTTTTATCTTCTTGCTAACCTGCTGCCTTTTGTGGTGGATTGAAATTACAGAGGGCCCTAGCACAGTGCTAATTAAAGTAAGTCAGCTGCTGTGTTGGGATGATCTGGGTGGTTTTAGTTGAACCAAAGATGCAACTTAATTCTTTGCAGAATAGACAATAGATTTCAAGATTTCAGGTAAGGAGAGGAGCGCTCACTGATGGGCCTCACTGGTGACAAGTGGCTTAGAGGCTGCACTCTGGCAGAGGCTGCTAATGAGGTAGGCTGAAAGTACCTACAAAATCCCGTTGTCCTTCAGCCTGGGGGGTGGCTGACCTCTGCTCAGATTCGGGTACCAGTCCCCAGCAGGTCTAGTGATTGCGTCCCCTGGTAGCAGCCATGTGAGGGGTGGAGGCAGAGCAAATTGGGCCAGAAAATGCCAGGATCTGAGCTCTGAGAGACATAATAAGGGTTTCAAGAAGAACCTCAGGGGCTGGCTTCTGTGCTGATGGCTTTGAAGTAGCTGACTTGTGATGGCCAAAGAAAAGCTTTAAACTGTGTTAAAACTGTGGGGTTAAGCACTGCCTGTGCTAACCTAATCATTTGCTCAGTTTGCAATAGCTTTGCCCTCCCTTTTCTACTGCCTGTCACTGGGCAGGATTAGATTAAAGCTTTTTCTAAGAGGGGCTGTGTGCCAGCCTGATGGGCAGGAGCGTGCTGGTGATTTCTGAAGGTGGCAATAGGAGGAGTTGTGCTGCTGTGGACACCTGGCAGGCAGCAGCTCAGGGTTTTACACGGCGGGCTGCACCTCCCAGAGCGTCTGTACAGGGCTGGGCGTGCTGAGGCAGCCCCTGGTTTCATGGTGACTAGAAATAGCTGGTGAAAAAGGGAGACTCCGGGTTTGTTGTTTTCCATGGGAACTGTAACACCAAAACCCCAAAAAAGTCTCTTGGACACCGACTTGAGGTACCCCACTAGCAATTAAATGGCGTTTATACTACATGCATTTGGCCATACTGTTAAAGAATTGGTTCTTCTGAATTATTTAATGAGGGGTTACCCAGTATTTCTCTATTCCAATAGAGACAAGACATCCTGGTGCTGGGTGGTACACCAGTCTTGTAGTTAAAGCGTGTAACACGCAGCAGCACACATGGGAATTGCTGTTTAACTTGCACCTAACCTTTGTGCAGCCCAGAGCACTGAGGACCCTGCAGAGGGGGCTGTTTGAGATGAGTGGTAGTGGAAGCTAAGTAAGGTGATTCCTGATTAAGAGTAGGTAATGCACTATTCCGAATTTATAGCAACGGCTCATCTGCCTCTTCCTCCTTTCCTGCCGGGTCTGTATAATGAAGCATGGGAGCCCTGTGACTGAGTATGTTAGGGAGATGATTTGTGCAGGAATTAAAATCTCACAGGTACCATTTTTACATAGAGGTTACTTTGATGTATACCCTTTCCTCGTATCTGTGAGAATATACTTTAGCATTGAATTGACTTGGTTTACAATTACGAAAGTTTACAATTTTGAAAATTTCCTGACTCAGAAATTCTGAAACACTTTCAGGTTTCAAAAGGAAATCAGCAACTTGTTCCATTTGAATTAGAGATGCAAGCAGGGTATTTCCCTAGAAGGGGAAATCTGAGTGTTGCTCCAGTTAAAAACCTCAGGAAACTTTCTCATAAGTGCACTGGGGCTGTGGGTTTTCTTTTTTTTTTTAGGCTCCAATCTAGGCTTTTTTGGCACATGTCTTCAGTCTGATATTTGTCAGACCTGCTGAGCATCTGTAGCTCGCTAGCAGGACTCAGACCCAGACTGTTTGCTGCCACTCAAAGCACCTAAAACTTCTCATTAAAAACTGCCTTGCTTTCTGCAACAGTTATATGACCTCAAAAGAAAAGAGATCACTGTCTGTTTACACAAGCCACGAAAATATATAGAACTGGCAAAAAAAGTGTTTCTTCTGTCCTATAGTCACAAACCACACGCAGCAGTGTTTGTGCTGGGAGCAGGCGCAATAGCCTATAACGATGCCTGTGCTTTGCAGATACATAATTAAGGGTCTCTTAAAATCTGCTTTGTTACTGTAAAAGACAGTGCAGCAAATTTATCCTTTTCAGCACATCGGTAACATTATGAGATTGTTACTTTAAAAAAAAACAACTAAACAAACCACCAGCCTACAAACCTATTTCTTTTCATTTGCAGTTTTGTTCTCTAGGTGGCAGGTTTGGCACTAAAACATGGTTTTGATTCCCGTTCTGAGCTCGGGCTCAAAATGTCCTGGAGAAATAGGAGATGAAAACAAAACACTACTACTTTCTTCTTTCGGATGTTATATTGATTTATGATTGTATACTTCTATGTGCATTGGAGAGAGATGGGAAGAACCTAGCTGATTTTCCTGTCTGTGTTCTCAGTACACTCGTGATGTTGAAATTTCTTGTTTTTCAAGCTGGTGTGAGTAATATTGTCTGAACTGCATGGCTTTGGCAGTCAAATGCTTTAGAGAAATACCTATCTTCATTTTGAAATGGGCAAGAAATGGCTTAGGCTGTTTCTTCAAGGACTTAGCAATACTGTCTGTTCTTGCTTTTATTCGGTTGCCCAAGGCTGGAGGGCAGAAGAGATAGGGCTGTTAGGGAGGAGAGAAATGAATTGTCAGGTCTAAAAGGATTTATTTTTTTTTTTAATTTAAAACACGGGAAAAAATCCAACAACCAAACCCAACCAGTGTGTAATACCACCACCCCCACCCCCCCACCCCCCCCCCCCCCCCGCCCCCCGAAATGGTCACCAACTGCTGACTCCCTGGAGAGAAGCAGGAGGAGATTGAGCTCCTTGGAAGAAAAGCATCTTCCACACTGCTGTCTCCACCAGGCTCTATACACTGAAGGTGCCCAGGGCAGTGTGTGAGCAATGCCATTGGGGACTGGACTAGTCCCACTCTTGGAGTGCAAGCTGGATGAGACCAATTTGTTTTAGGGTCTTTGGTGTCAGCCCTTGCATGGAAGAGGCTGCAAGGGGTCTTGTGGGCTAGGAGCTGTGTTTGAAAAGAGCTGCTGTGTATGTGGAGACAGATCTGTGCATGCACCCGCATATAAAAATGTCTGAAGAATTCACAGCCTGAAGGGCTGTGTCTTGCTCAAGGTCATCCTCTTCTTTCTTGTTCTGCTTTCAGACTGCAAGTCTTACTATTAACTATAGCTCTAGCTGCAAGGAAGAGAAGCAATAGGCAGGAGATTTAGTCTCCAATCATTTCAGTCATTTAACTGGATGTATTTTATTTATCTTCCTGTAGACAGCCGTTATGTTTGTTCAAGACAAGCACTAAATTTTTTTTTCTTTCCCACAGTATAGATGAATTGAGCATAAGTCCAGCCGAAGCTTCATAGATGCCAGCCTAGACCCTTGTTCAGCCCTGTCCTGAAACATGGAACGTGGGGCAGGACCCATATCCATCTCCTGAAGTTTAGACACATGGCAGAGCTGAGTGCTTGGGGAATGCATATGAGAAACAAGGCAAGGACAGCAGAACCTCTGAAATGGTCGCATAGGCATGTTTGATCATTGATCCACATTTGTTCCTGGGTCTGTACTGATTAGAACAGAAGCTTAGACACCCAAGGCTCACCCATTCACACCTACATGGAGACAGTTACACCAGCAGCACAACCAGCATGTCCCTATCTGGATCTGCGGTCCTCCTCCCCTTGGCCAGGTGACTGATCCATAGTCATGTTGAAAGTTTCTGCCAGGCCAGACAATAAGCCGTCTCTCCTGAAGCCCAGTCCTACCTTTCAAAAGTCACCCGAGTTTTCCTTCCAGTTTCAGGTTTATACCATTTTAGTCAGTACGCACTGTGTTAATCATCATTTCTGATGCATCAAAACACAGCAGCAAATCTGTATTTTTCAATTTGTCCTGTTTATGGTACAGCCCATTTCTGTTGCAAAAAAACTGTTAATAGTTTATTTAATGTGTCTTTTATAAATCATTTGAGAATGCTGAGATCTGATTCTTGTACAGGGAACAAAATCATACAGTATTAATCCGCTCTTTCTTGCAATGATTCTAGCAATGATGGAAAACAATATAATTAGAAACCATTCTTTCAGCCTGGAAATTGTAATTGGATTGTGAATTTTATAGCAGCAGCCTTCAAAAAATAAACAAGAATTAGTCATCTAAAGAAAATATGCTCAGCTTGTTTCTAGCAGGGGCTGTGTTCTGTGGTTAACTTTAGGTTTTTTTTATTTTTTTTTTTTTGTTTTTTTTATGTTGTTCATTTTTTTTGCTCCTGGAAAACGAGGCATCGTTAGAGGCTGCAAACATCGATTTTTTTTCCCTAGGGAAACCTGCTGCAGTGGCAGTCACCCAGCCTGAAGCAGGCATCTGGAGGCCTCCTGTCGTCTTTGCTTTCCACCTTGACGTTTGCTTGGAGTATCTCCAGGTGTACTAGTGCTCCTGTGAATCAGATTTGCTTTGAGATTTGGTGGAGAAGCCAGTGTACCCTAAATGGGGGTGATACAGCAGTGTACAAAAATGAAACAAAAACCCCCAAACCCTCAGAGTTTTCAGGTTCAGAGGCAGAAGAAAGAAGGCAGCAGGGGAATGGTGGAGGGGAGGTGGGGGTGTCTGTATTTACTGCTTGCCTGTTTAATTCAGTCTAGGTCGAAGCGCAGAAACAATGCTTCTCAAGGTATTTATTTGCTCTGCTTATGATAAATAGGTAGAAATTCTTTTGTGTGAGGCACTTAATGAGGACCAGGTAGGAAAACAGGCTTCTTGTGGGAGCTTCCTTATAACCGTGCCAGCCCAAGAGTGAAGGTGGTGGCTGGATCTGCAAAGCTGTGTAGGTATCTCAGGGACTTTCCTGTACAATCTTTGGTGTCTCAGCAGCCTGTGAATATGAATGTTCTTCCTTAAGGCACTTAAGGAACTTCACCTTCCTCTCCTTAACCTTGACCTCAGGGTTCCAAGAGGCAAAGCTGTTTCCAGCTGTCTCCAGACAACTAAATACTATATTGTCAATTTACATGGTGAGACCCCATTTGAATTTTTTGTCAGACGTTGAAAAGTGAAGTTTGGTAAACACTGCGTGCTCTGATGGATACTTTGTTAGCTTTGTTTTATGGTTAAAATAAAATCAGTAACAACACAATCTCTTAAAAATGCTCATATCCATAAATTTGAGATCCCCCTTCTCTCCCCCCAGCCTGTGAGCTTTCGCAGTCCTCCTCACTACATCACTGTCCCACAGACAGTGCTGGAGACCCTCCCCTGACAGCTTTATGGCTGATGGCTGAAGAATGAACTGTTATTCCTTGCAAATTATTTTCTAGGTTGCCACAAAAATATACATCATTGTGTCATGGGATGGTAACTGTATAAAATCTGGTTAGATAGGGTGGGCTGCTGTCATAAATCAGCCTCTGCCTGCCTTGTTGTGGTGGAAATGCAATCAATAGTTGTTGCAACAGTTTATATAGTTAAAAAAATTTCCTTCTGCAAAACAAATTTTTAATACTCCTCCAATTCATTAACATCCTGTCTATTTACTGCTTTGAAAAAAATCAAACCCATCATCCGCTTGGAAATCTGCATTGTCACTTCAATAATGCATCAGTATGAACATTTGGAAGTTGTTAAAAAGGGGAATTATTTCATCATGATAAAAAAAAGAAGAATGAGAACAGCTCAGCTGAAAAGATTGCGTTGTCAGTTCTGATTTAATGTGTGAATAATGTCAGCAGGATGGGGAGAACATCTTCTCCCGGATAAATTGTTTTTATGTAGTTAGAGCCCGTGTGCTGGGATTTACTTGCTTGAAAATATTTTTTTCAGAAGATAGTTGTAATGAACTGGGGTTTGTTTCATTTCTCTTGACTATAAGGATCACCTGAATGTCAGTCATGCAGAAGCTTGAAGATGGTTTGGATTAGAGGATGCCAGCCTGAAGTTTAGACTCAAAGCCATACTGCTATCTCTCAAGTTCTTGTTTCGTGCCTTGTTGTTTAATTGTGCTCCTTAAGCGCCCAGCTTCAGGAGGCAAGTGCCCAGGAGGCTGCCAGCCTGCGGCAAGCCTGTATCTTCACTGGGAGTGGCAGCTCGGTAGCTCTTACCCCAGGGCTGTGGCGAAAAGCTTGCAAACCTGACTTGCTTACAACCTAAGAGCTCAGAAACTGGAATCAGGGGAAGTATTGCATACTCTGGAGATAGGTATAGCCATAAAATCCTTTTGAAGAGTTCCTTTTTGCAAAAGCATAAGCAAGGAAACAATTTTTTTAGAGGGTTAAGGAGTTGGAGGTTTGAGGATACATCTGCCCTTTGCAGCAGTTTCCCACCTTTGAAGCCAGTAAGCAACCTGGCCAAAGTTCCCAGAGTTCTGAACATGGAAGGAATGGAAAAGTTACTTTCCTGACCAAACGTCTTCAGCTGATGTGAGTCAGCTGCCTCAGGTCTGGAGGTTACACGATGGCAAGAGATCATTTCCACGTTGTCCGTAGGAGGACAGCAGAGAGCCGCACTTTGTTGCTTTCTAACCTGCTTCTGTGCCTGCACTGTGAGGGAGGGAGGCAAGAGCCTGCACACATCCTTCTGCACAGAGAAAGCATTGCACGTTTAACAGTTTTTTTCCCTCATCCAGTAGTTCCCCCACAGCAGTCTTTCACAGACGAAGAGGATGCTTAGCTGGATGTTTCCTGGGGAGAGAAAGGTGATGCAGGGCAGGCTGTTCTCGGCCTTCAGCCCATGTGAAAAGCACACCCAAGTTTCTGGCTCCTTTCAGGCCTATAAAACACCCTGTTCCCATATGGCTGCAGAAATACCCAACACGATGTGCCCTGAGAGCCTGGGTTTGTGGAGATTTTGCAAAGCCTGTGCAGCCTGGACTCCTTCCAGTGAGAGCATTGTTTGACTTAGCTAAATGAACCAGGTGATTAAAGAGAGGGTGAGATCAGCCACTTGCTGGCATTTAGTTTGTGAATATTTTTATCCTGTTCATTTATTCATTTTATGTGTATCTTTTTCTGATTAGAGAAGTGAATTCCAGCTTTAGGTTTTTAAAAGGATGTTCTCCACAGATGCAGCTCTAAGGAACAGCTAATAAATGCCAATTATCCCAGGTAGCGGAAGGTCCCTCAAGGGCAGAAGGCTACAAAGGCTGATGACTCATTTGAGCCAGCAGTGACCGCTGGTTCACCTACTGTCTGCATCAAAACATTCCTGCTCTCTTTCTTATGGCCTGGTGAAGCTCTCATGCAAACTACTAAAGAAGCATACCTAGGTTTGAACCACTGCTTTGAAGATGGGACAGCTTAATTCCTGCTCATCAGGAATAGGGGTATTGGTACCCTGGCTATTAATGACTTATCTAGTAACTGATCTTAATTTTTTTTTGCCCTCCCCTACCTAAAAAGCCTGCAGACTCTATAGAGACATTACAAACTAGCAAATGATTCCTTAGATGGGGTTTTAGGAGGCAGCATGATGGAGCAGAAGGGGAAGAGATATCTCATGCTGCAAACAGTTGGTGCAGAAGGGGAAGAGATTAGTTTCACTCAGCTCCAGGTCCAGGCACCTAAATCCAGCTTTTGCCAAATGTAGAGGTGGGATTCAACTTTCCAGATGGAGATGCCAAGTAGCCATACCTTCCATGTGGGGCTTGTGAATATGAAACAGCATCTGTGGAAGCCTCATGGGCTCAAGGATGCAGATGGAGGTCAGGGAGGGTGGCCTGGGACATCCAGACTGACCTCAGCTGCTTGCTAACTTGGACTTTAGATCACCATTGAGACCTAGCTTAGACAACCAGCTAACTCCTGTATTTGGATACCAAAATGTAGGTGTCTGTGGAACAGAATCCCATTTTTAACATTACTGAATTAAAAATAAAAGGTGTGTGTGTGAATTTTGACATAGAGAGGGCTACATTCATTAACTAGCTTCCTCCATTGTGAGTCCCTCTGACTGTCAAGCTGCCTATCTGACCAAAGCGACCAGCATCTGCCTTTCTGTGCTCCACTGCTCTTGAGGAGGTCTGTGCTGCCAGACCAGTGTGATCAGGCTGTCTTTTGTGATATGAACCCAGCTATTAATATATCTATTCAATTGGCAAAACATGAGAAGTGTTTTCAAGTTTCTCCTGAGCCTGTGACATCAAGGGTATATTGTGTCACTTTTTATCACTGAGAGATTTCAGAAGTTATTTGAGTCTGGGTCAGTTTTACAGCCCTTTTCAGTCTGATGTGAACTCCAGACCCAGCCTTAATCGCAGGATGTGAGCCCAAAGAAGAGAGCAGGGATGACTGGAGAAGAAAAGGCTTTTCTCTGAGATCCTAAATTGTAGTTTAGTGCCTCCTTTTTCCTTTTGTGGTTAATAAGCAAGCACCTGGGTCTGCAAAAGGATTACAGTGCCTCTTTCTTCCACTGGCATCCTCTTAAGGGGTTAACATCTTAAGGTATCTCAACTTCTGAAGGTGTTTGCAATGCTTCTGCAGTTATGAGCAGAGTGATTATTGCAAAGAAGTGCTTGCTGCAGATCACTGGCTAAAATGCCTTGACCCGTGTGTTCGGCACACTCAGTGTCCGTGATGGTTCTTTCTGGCTTTCAGCACCCACACACTCATTAAATCATTTCTGTTCTGCAGACTTTGATATTTCATCCCAGGGCTCACTCCTAATGAGTGCTTTGTTTTGTTTGATCCTGCAAAGCATGCAAAATAGTGGTCTGGATTTGTGACATGGATAGCTGTTCTTGGAGGGCTTTAACTAAAGTCTACCAACACTTTATCCCAGGGAAACAGAAGCTAAGTACACAACCCAGATGGCAGGAGGTGAGTGGCTGGGGGATCAAAGGATAATACAAGTCGGGAAGGGACCTCAGGACCTGAAAGCAGGGTCAGCTGCAAGGTCACTGCAGGCTGGCAGCAGCATTTGTTTCAGCAAGTTGCTGTTGGAAGTGTAGCTGCTCTTCTCTGCTCTATATCCCCACCATAATCCTGCATTTCAGTTTCCCATTTGCAGCCTGATTCTGCAGCACCCCCAGTAGGTTTTAGGTATTTTAAGCTCTTTGTCTATATGGACATTTGAATTGTCTCTTTTGGTAGAGCCTGATTGTTCTTCAGTACTCGTTGCCTGGTCTCGAAGTAGAGTGACTCATCTTCAAGCTGTGTCAAAAGAATAGGAAAAAAAATCCTACCGCTCTTGCCCATCACAATTAATATGAAAGTTGTGCTTCTGCTTCACAATAAGTTTTACTCCCTAGACCTATCCTCTTTGCAGGTGGCACTTGCAAAAATATGTCCAGTGTATTTCTTGGCTTTTCTTTCATTTGGTTAACTCCACGCCTCAGGAAGATATAAATGAGATCTTGAAAGGCTTCCTCTGTGTGTTTTATACACTGCAGTGCTTCATGAAACAAACTGTCCATGCAGGGACCAAAGAATTGGTGTTACAGGAAATATTCCCATTCAATTAAATGGTTTGGGAGCTGAGGTCCACCACTAGACTGGACCAGAACTAAACAATCATGTTCCTTTGTTTGCCTGCCATCGATGAGGGCAGCCAGTTCAGCAAACCCATCAGACAATCATGCTTTGCTGAGGCCCAGACAACGTGAGGGCTTCACGTTCTGTTCATTCCTGATGAGCTCTGAACACATTCTGGGCCCACAGTGAAATCATATCAGTGACCAGAAAAAGCTATTTCCCACAGTTAGCTAGTAAGGACTGTGGTCCCATCTTACCAAATTCTTATCTGAAGGGATCCATCCCCTCAGAGCCCATTGCCTGGAGCACTGCAAAACTGCCTGTGCCAAGCTCCTGAGAAAACACAAGCTCCAGGGCCTCCTATTCAGCTAAACGAGCTAATACTTTTAAGAGCATCAAAATATCAGAGGTTTCTCTGGCCTGAAAATATAAGTAGGGAGCATGTTTCCAAATGCATAGATATCACATGGGAAGAGAACAGTGGGAGAACTTGTAAAAATGCCTGGGCTGGGGACAGCAGGAGGGGAAGGAGCCAGCTACAAAAGTGGACACAGTGGAGAACTCCTCTTTGAGGTGGAGAAGGTTTTAGTGAGCCCAAGAATATTTTTTAACAGGCTAGGAGCCAATGGTGATTTTCACACCTCATTTTAAATTAGACTGAACTACCTCTGGCTGAGCCCTGCCTGAGAGGCAGGTGAACCTTTGTGCCTTGGCTTGTGAGTTAGCAAGCTTTGGTCTGTCCTGCAAAGTTTTTTCTTCTGTGAGCCACAGTGTGTGACTGCCAGCTGTGAAGATTGTCTACCTTCACCCTTGATGCTGTTAGGACTGTGTATTAGTCAGTTGATTGCCTGGCTCTTGGTTTGGCAGCCCCTGTAGACCAAACAGTTCCTCCCCTGCCTGCTGGCACTGATGTAGCCTAGCTCAGATTTAGCTCACACAAAGCTAAGGGTACTTTATACTTTCTTACTTACTGACAACCAAATGTCAGGCAGGAGTGCTAGGTGGTTTAGAAAAGGCTGACGTTGCCCAGTGCAAGAGTAATTGTCATCCTTAAGGATCAAAAACTTGTTATGGGCAGTGCAGCAAGAAAATAAAAATATTCCTGACTGCTTTCCCTAGCATGTGTACTTGGAATAGTCCTACCTGGAACCTTGCTCTCTCCCTGGAGAGCCATGGTGGTAGGCTGGTGTCTGAACTTCACACGGAAACCTGCCCCATCTGCTCTGACCAAGTACTTTCTACAAAATAATGTCCTGACTTAGCAAGTTGACCCTGTGCATGGACCAATGTATCTATGAGGGCTGTTTCCCTTTGAGACTCCTTGCACCACCTGTTCTGCACTGGGCCACTCAGTCTGTGAAGCAAAGTTGGTGGGAAGCGAGGTGCAAAGTCATTTTATAAACTGGATTATTTTCTCTCATTCTGATGCTCTGGAGCTTTTGAAAAGCTTCATAAGAACAATTCCTTATAGAACTCCATTTGAGGGTCTTTCCACCCGTATGTTTTGCTGTCTGTTTCCCTTCAGGTTTTCCTGTATTTCCATTCCCTTAATCCTGTTTCATCTTTCTCTCAGTGCTCTACCATGTGCAGTCATCTTGCTGACATGGTAAGTTTTTTGTTCTCCACTGAGAAATGACTCATTTATTACAGTAGGGTTTCCAGCTCTTCACCAACTGCTTACAGATGCCCTTTGAATTGAGCTTTGAATGGGCTTCATGAATAATAATACAAAAATAACTCAGTGATGTGATTTGACTTTGGCTCTTAGAAACCTATAAATCATCTTAAGCACCATCAGTTAAAAAAGTCCACTGTGGAGAAGAACATGCATTTGCCAAGCTAGAAATAGGCTCTGTGCAACCTGTTTAGAAGACTTTTAAATTCAGACGAGTGAGGAAAGTAGGTCATTTTGGTCACATGTAGGGACTTGGACAGGGCATCCATTGCTTTGAGAGCTCAGAGACATCCATATCAACACCGTGAAGATGTCGCAGTCCAGATGGCTCATGCCCTGCAGGGAATGGCATAGCTCAGAGGCAGGGGGCATTGATGGATACTAAGCAGCCTGGTTTCAGGCTGCAGACACTTCTTGCCCAGCATGGAAGAGGGTCAGTGCAGGCTCACATGAGAAGCAAGAGTCTGGAACACCATGCCATATGGCGGGATGAATGACTTGGCTTCAAGATCTCTTTTCCATTTCAGGAGGTGGGTGCAGGTGGCTGAAGCATGACAGTGGTGGCTGGCTGGCCAGCCCCATTGGGGTAAGCAGGCAAGGGAAAGTGATGTGCTGCCTCTTTGGGCTGAATCACAGGGGGCTGAGGGGAAGAGAGACCCAGCAGTCTTGGCTCTGCCCCTTGTCCATGACCTTGCTGAGACCTCATGGACAGAGGACTGGGAAGGCTCAGCAGGTGCATGGAGGCTCATGGGGATGGGAAGATGAAGGGAATAAATTTGTTTCCAGATCTGCTCTGTGCAATGCAGCTATCTGCCTTTACATGCAGCTTATTTGTAAGCCACACTTTAGTGCCGCTGGGCACTTCCCCAGTGCTTTGGCGTTAATTTTTCCTCTTCTACCTTGTTATTCATCAGTGACTGCCAGACAATGAACCAGTTCTAGTATATTTTTGATGGTTTTCCTTTGATTTGCATTTCTGTTCCCCTCCTTTCAACCATTTACATAATTTTTTTTCAGGGAGAGGAGGAAATGATTACTTTCCATATATAGTTCTCTTTTTGTGGGTGCCATGCCAAGTTTGTAACATCTATAATTTTAGTAGTACCTTTCAGGCTGGAAGAGCCCAGTGTTAGCATAGGCTAAGATAGACATGGTGACACCAGTGCTATAGCAAGATATGCCAGATTGCTTTTGTTCCTCCTCTGTGGTGGCTTGGTCTGAAATCCATATGAAGTTGATGGTGATGCTGAATAAAGCCCAGAGAAGCAGATGGGGCGGGAGTTTCACACCTTAACCAGCTGAGAGGTGCAATTAGGAGGACTGAGGAGGAGTGTGTAGCTCGGGGGTGAGGACCCCCTCACCTCTGTGTCAGTGGAGACAAGCACAGTTGCAGCCCAGGCAGGATGTGTATCTCAATAGGCAGTTTTAGCCCCATCTGTTTCACCTGTGTCAGTCTTTCAGCTGCACCTGAAGCTGATCCTGAAGGAACTCTGATTTGCTAGTGAGCTGATTTAAGAGTCTGAGTCCTCAACAGTTACTCTATTACCCAATAACATCTAAGTATCCTCTCTGTCCTCTAGTAGTCTCTTCCTGAAATATTATCTTGGTCTTGCGGGGATGGAGGTGAAAGAGTGTTCCCTGACAGTTAAAGGTATTTCCCCCGCCACCCCCCTCGTTTTTGGTGTTCAGTAGCTGTTTGTTCTGCTAGTGAGGAATGGTGTATATAGCAGAGGAGTGTCTCACCTGTAAGAAAGCTGTGGGTGAGCCCTGCCTTGCTCCAGAGCTGGTGACTGTTGCTTTGGCAGCATATTTGGGAGCTGAATGTACAGCTGGTCTGGCGCTACTGGAACCTGTTACTGCAGAACTTGATCTTTTTGGCCCTAAAGTGCTTCTTCTTAGGAATTTTATTGGCTGTGCTTATGTGAAACAGGACAGTAAAATCTGCTAGATGAACTAGATTTGAACCATCATCACTGCAGATTCAAGGATCACTTATAGTGCTTTCCATCATGGCCTGGTGAACACAGCAGTGTTTGATGGAGACTAGATAAATTATGATGAATACAGCTGTACAATAATGGACTGGTTGCATCTCTGCCAACATCATAGATCAAATTTGGTTCAGTGTTTCAATATTTCAACTAAACTGAGATCCTGAAATATTGTGTCTGCTAATTGTGACTTAAATGCTTGAACTCAGTGGAAACTTGGTGGCTGACTGTGATTAATTGTCCTATTTTAGTACCATTGATGCTATGGACCATAAAGTTTGTTTCAACAAAATGCCGGCTAAAGAGAAAGTTAAACTTATTAAAAGGTGGGAATGGTAAAATTGTCTGGGCAGAGAACCAAGCTTGGGACTGGCATTTTTTTTTCCTTGCTCTGTTGCTGAGTAACTATAATAAATTTCCTGGGTCTGTCTTTGCCTACTTCTTCTATATCCAGCTCAGGAAAGGGACTGTCCCTTCAAACCCATCTGTATGGTGCCTCGAGAAATGGGGCTGTAAATACTGCAGCGTGTCTGTGTGCTCCTGTAGTAGAAGTAATGGTAATTCAGTGTCACCACAAACATGTCTAAAATATGGTTGCACCTTAGAGCACAGCCCAACTGAGGTGAGAGAAAAAACAACTGAGGAAGGTCATGGATTAGATTGGGAGAGATAAGGTGGTGACTTGAGAGCCAAGCAAGATGGTGAGGGTGCTGAGACTGGTTGCTCTCTGAAGCACCAGTGGAGAAAGGAGAGAGGCTGACACAGGGTGACTTGTCTCAGGCAGTGACAGTCTCTCCCATGTGCTGAAGTGGTGACCAGTGGTTTCCTTGTATATAAACCCATCAAGAAACATGGCTGCTTCATGGTGAGCTCAGTGCAGCCTTTCAGAGAACCCAGACCCTGCACCTGGCTTCTGCTCTCTGATTCTTATTTTGGTTGCCCAGCCTGACCTGCTGGCAGCAGGCAACCATCAGAGCCCATTCCTTCTGCTTCTTTGAGTATTAAGCTCAACATCACTTCCTTGTGACCTGCATCTACTTCTTTCAAGCCATAGTTTCCTTGGCAGTGAGACCACCTACTCCAGGTGTTTGGTCTCCTGGGCTGCTGTGGTTCCCAGTGGCATCAATAAAAAAGAACAGGTTAAACACAACCCTATTTCCATGGTGTCTGTAGGGAAACAAAGGGCTTAATTACTCCTTTTGTTAAGAGGAGAACACCTGGAGAACCCATCTGTTCTGTGGACTGCAGACCTCTGCAAACACCTCTCAGCATAATGTTTTAAAAGAGATTATTTTTAGCTGATATCACTTGTGATTGTGTAGTGACGAAAGTGACAGGGACAAATATGGGAGATGGCTTGACCTTTGTTAATGTTCTGTGCCATGTTATTTAAGTGTGCTGAGCAAGGAGATTAAAGATACTGACCTTGTACAACTCTCAAGTAAGGGTAGAATCTGTAGAAACTGTATAAAGTGGTCAACAGGCTTTAGTATCAACGTGAAATAATGCTGAAGGCTGAATCACAGTTTGTTGTGGAAAGTGAGGGAAGCTATGAGGAAGGTGTTACTGAAAACTAGCAACTTTACTAACTGTTAGTATCCTTTAAATACTTCCAGCCTAGGTGCTGGTGGGCAGTGGAGAAGGTGTAGGAGAGAGCATGGGCAGCCTTGCACAGGTTAGGGCAAGAGCCCTAACTTGTGAGGGCAGAGGTGGGTCAGGGCAGCGTGCCATAGCCCAGCTCCAGGAGACATCAGGTTACCAGCAGGAGCTTGGGTAGGGCCTATGGCTGGGACGGCTGGGGGTCAGGCCCAGCCAGCGTGGGTCTGTGAAAGGCAGGTCCTGCTTGACGAACCTGATCTCCTACTATGACAAGGTGGATGAGGGAAAGGCTATGGATGGTGTCTACCTGGACCTTAGTAAAGCCTTTGACATCATCTGCCACAGCATCTCGTGGAGAAACTGGCTGCTCACGGCTTGGGTGCCGCGCTCTGTGCTGGGCTAGGAGCTGGCCGGGTGGCCGAGCCCAAAGCGCGGTGGGGAATGGAGTTACCTCCCGCCGGTGGCCGGTCACAGGGGTGTCCCCAGGGCCCAGCGCCGGGGCCAGCCCTGTCTCATGCCTTTATGGATGATGTGGGCGAGGGGATCGAGTGCACCCGCGGCCAGTTTGCAGATGGCACCAAGCCGGGGGGAGCGTGGCTGTGCCGGGGGCAGGGGGCTCTGCGGGGGGCTCCGGGCAGGCCGGGCCGAGGGGCCGGGGCCGGTGGTGTGGGGGTCCCCAGGGCTGAGCGCCGGGCCCTGCCCCTGGGTCACACCAGCCCCCGGCAGCTGCGGGCTGGGGGCAGGGGGCTGGGAACTGCCCGGCGGGACAGGGCCCGGGGGGGCTGGGCGGCAGCGGCTGGGCATGAGCCCCCAGCGTGCCCAGGTGGCCCAGGAGGCCAGCAGCGTCCCGGCCGGTGTCCGAAACGGTGTGGCCGGCAGGGCCGGGGCAGCGCCCGTCCCCCTGCCCTGGGCACTGGTGGGGCCGCCCCGCGGGGCCTGGGCTCAGCGTTGGGCCCCTCACGGCCAGACAGACACTGAGGGGCTGGAGCGTGTCCAGAGCCGGGCAGGGGCTGGGGCAGGGGCTGGGGCACCAGCCTGGGGGGGCGGGGGGGTCAGCCTGGAGAGAAGGGGGCTGGGGGGGACCCGGTGGCTCTGCAACGGCCTGGCAGGAGGCTGTAGCCAGGGGGTCGGTCTCTGCTCCCAGAAAACTAGTGATAGGATGAGAGCAAACATTGTGCCAGGGAAGGTTTAGATTGGGTATAAGGGAAAATGTCTTCATTGAAAGGGTTGTCAGGCACTGGAACAGGCTTCCCAGAGAAGTGCTGGAGTCTCTGTCCCTGGAGGCACTAAAAAGATGGGTAGCTGTGGTGCTTAGAGACGTGGTTTAGTGGTGGACCTGGCAGTGCCGGGTTAACAGTCAGGCTCATTGATCTTAAAGGTCTTTTCTGACCTAAATGATTCTGATTCTAAAATGGCTTTTTAAGCATTGGGAGAACCAAACTTTGAATATGCCAGAAGATGTTTCCATTTCCTAGAGCCACCTTCACCGAGATGGGCCTGGCTGTGGCATGGATTGAGGAGATACTGATCAAGGAAAACTCCCTGGAGGGACCAGTGACTTGAAAGGAGAGACCAGGTGGTGTCTGACATGCCTGAAATGTCCCATCAGACAGAAGGGCATGGGGCTCCTGTAGGTTCCTGTGTGTTTTGTGCCGGCTCTAGGAGACTGTCTGAATCCCCAGTACATCCCAGATGGCCCAAGGTACCAATTTTGGGCATTGAATTGTGCCTTCATCTTCTCTACCTTGGGTGGGGGGATGTGTGCTCTGCTTCCCATTAAATGGTTTGGGAGCTGCATAGACCCCCCCAAAATCTGTGTCCGCTGTTCATGAAATTGACTTCTGTTTCATTACAACCAAGTCCTCTCCTCCCTATTGGAGCAGTTTTAAGAGGTTTTCAAGGCAATTGAGACAGGTTTCCTCTCTATGTGCTGTTTTAAAAAAGGACACAGGTTCTTAATTTGAACATAATCTCGTCACTTAAGTGCTGAGCAGTATGCTATTAAGTATGTCAGAGACATATTTCAGCTGTAGGAAGTCCTTAGCACAAGAACTTAGGCAGTGTGACCACTTAAGAAATTTCTAAATGCCCTGTATATCTATTTCTGTTGTTATTATATCTTTCTCCTGGTTGTTTTTATAGACTTTTAGGAGGAAATTGGCAATTAATTACAATAACAATAATGATTATTATTAGCTTTAATAAGAATAATCATAGAACAGAATTTACCATCCACATAAAATGCCAGCAAACCTAGATGAATGAAATGAGTACAGAAATATATGGGTATTAAATTCATAAAGTAATTTCCTTCAGTGTTGTTATCATATCTTCTAGTGTAATCCAAGAAAATAGATGCTCTCAGTGCAGCTATAAATATTCATCTGTGCAACAAGCTTTCAGTCTCTCATCTCCTGCTATTGGTTTTTCGTCAGTAATGGTGTTACGTTATTTCCTTCAAAGCCAAGCGTGAGAAGGCATCAGGTGCACAATAGCAAAGTTAGAGATAACACTTACTGAAATTAAATTCACTCCTGTTGAATCCTGATAAATACTTCTTATCTCCAGAGCCACTCCTGTGAAGAAATGTTTTTATAAACTATTTGGCCATTAAGAGGAATAAAAAGGGCTCTTGGGCCTGTTTCATCCCAGAATAAAGGCTGTGGGTGGGCAATGCCCTGCACCAGGTGCCCCAGATCCTGCCTACCGGCTCCTGGCTTCTGAGTTAATACAAACAATATTATGTTCCCTAAAGGAGTTTTATAGTTAGAAAGAGTTATATGGTAATAAGAGTTATATAGATGCAATACACCTGGGGTATATAAAAATGCTCAAATTGCAACCCTCTCAAAGAAGTTATCATCCTTGGAAGTGGCTATAAATGTATGTGAACAGGAACTGAGGACTGAAAGGGAAGAAAAAAGTCAGCTGAAGTTTTCTACTTGCGTTTCCCTTGCCCCCTCCTATGAAATTCAAAGTTATATCAAAACCTATTGAACTAACTGAGAGCCCTGTATGATGGAGCAATACCATCTTAACAGAAACCATAATCCTGGCAAGAAGCTGTAACCATACAAATAACCCTCCTCTCAAAATAAATGACCATAACAAAAAAAAAAATCTATAGATGCAGCTCTACACACAGAACTATATTTCATTTTTCTTTTTAAGAAAAATGCCAGGAATCCTACTGATGTTGTTTTAATTCATTTTTTTATATAGCTATTTATTTTCTAACCCCCTGAGGAAAATATTAAAATAAAACAACATGTACTTGTACTTTTAAGTAAAAAAAAAAAATTGTTTCTGTTCCACTTCTTTCACTCTGCAATCTGTTCTTTGAAAAGCAAAGTAGATTCAAATAATTGCTTTATTTGGAAATTTCCTGCTGAAAAAGGATTTAAAGGTTACTACAAAAAAATTCATTGTAGAATATAAATTACTTTTGAGAAAAACCTGCTTTCCAGCAGAAACAAATGAATGCATAATCTAGTCCCCCTCCAAACATTGCAGTGAAGCTGCATAATCTTTCAAACAAAGCTGATTTCAGAGATGAATTTTCTCAACCATACCAGAGGAACTAACATGGTAGGAGTGTCACAAAAACCCATAGCAAGAGTTTAATGGAAACTGTCAGGCAAGCACAAAACCACTTCTTTTTTTTAACGTCCAGGTGCATACAAATCTCACTGATCTACACAAACAAGAGCTGACAAATCTGCCTTCCAGAAGGCACAGAGATGGTAGTTGTGAAAAGATTTTTTTTTCACCCCTGTGTAACTCATCTGAGTTGTTTCATATTAGCTTTGATTTTTTAAAAAATATAATTAAAACAAGATATCTCAGTGATCTCCCTTTACGATAGGTTTTGCATCATACTTTCTAACGATGTCAAGGCATATGGCATTGGCGAGCTGATATGGTATCTGACTTCCCACCTCTTCTCATCTTCCTTAACACAGTAATGTATATGGAAGATTGTTTCCAAAGACATATAGAGGCCTATGGGAGGGATTTTTACCAAGGAACAAGAGGGAAGGTAGGTGCAGATATAAGGCATACTGCTTGCAGAACTGGTTGTGTTTATTTTTACTTTTTTTCTAAATCACTTTAATATGAATCAATTTTGTGTAAATAGTAATAAAAAGTTAAAAAAATAGTGAGCTGCTTTTTGAGAAGCAAGTAGGTTCCATTTCTTTCATGAACTTAAAAACATGTTTGCTAAGCGGATAGTTTTGAAAGGCTCATCCCTTTAAACTGAAGCACATGAAATTATTCTAGGGGAGTTGTGCTTGCACAGCAACAAAACAACCAAAACTCAAGCTACCTATTTTTATTGCTAAAATCAAAGTCTCTTTCAACATACTCAAAAGCCTGGCAGGCTGGATGGAAGATGAATGACAGCCGTTGCAATACAGCCTTGGGGAACAGCTCCAGAGGCTTGTTCGTAACAACCCTTTTACTTCTAAACCAGGTAAAGCAATATCCATGAGTTAACTGTTTAGGCTGTAACTCTGCAGTTAAGTTTGGGCTACCGTAGTCTTGATTTAGCATAACTACAGTCACATTTATGGCACAAAAACATTTGAGTTATAATGTCATCTTTAATGTTGCACATTGATTTCTGACTATATCTAGTCAAAACGGGTTGTCTTGGGAAGCGGCTAAGAATTGTGGTTGTAAAATAGTTTCCTTAATAAAAACTTATTCCAGACTTAACCGAATATACCTCAAGGCTTTTTACCCTATTGCCTTATTAAAAAAAGCCCAGGTAACATTTGTTGAAGGCAAATCATTTGTACATTGCTGTCCATACTTAGCACCAAAGCTTGCTTCTCGTGTGACTTCTTCCTCAAAGGGAAGTCCTTCCAGGCAGGCAACATGCCAATCTAAAGTGCATCAGAGAGGAAATAGATCCATCTGCCTTGGCTTTCAGAAGAAGGTGGAGGTCACAGAGCCGGAGAAATGTGTGTGCAATTCCCTGACTCTGGCCAGAGCACTCCAGGTACTGCAGGACCACTGATAGTGGCTGTGGGGTTGTGAAATGCTGCTCATATTATAAAGCCATCAGTAATGTGATGCCAGTGTGAGCACTTCAGGGGGATTTACCTGGGGCAAAGCAAGTTGGTTGTCTGTAAGGTCAAGGTGGGAGCATCCTGGGAACGGTCCCTCGTGTTCCCAAGCTTTACCCAAGTCTGCCTTTGCTTCCTGAGTCTCAGCTTTTTCATTTGAACTTCTCAGGGGTCTTGGTGGAAGACTGAGAGGGGACTTTTTTTTGCCCTCTCTTTCCTCCTTGTAGCCAGCCCACTTTCATTCTGTGAAGCAGCAGTAATGATGGATCTGGGATGGTAGTGTCACCTGTTAAAACTGATTCTTGTTTTTTTTAGTTTTGTAACCTGGTACCTTGCTGTCTGGTCACTGAGAACTTTGTGCATTAGTTAAGGGCATTTTTACAGATCTATCAAGAACATAAATAAAGCTGCCTGGAGGGGGCAAGGGAAACTGCTCTTTCTTGCACTTATGTATCTTCCTATCTCAAGAAACTGAGTTGGTTTGCAGAAGCTTCTTTCAGCACTTTGGAAAAATCCATCCTGCTTGCTCTTACAGCCAGGAAAGGATTAGCGAGCTTGTGTTGTAGTGGTGCTTAAAGATATAAATTGATGTCAAGATCCCCTTGCCGTGGCCAAGGCTCAGACACCTAGTGCTGGTGCTGGCCTTGCTCCGAAGACCTGTGATACAAAGACACAGAGCAATGGCATGAGAAACAGAAGCATTGCTCTTAGTCACAGAGTCTGTCTTAGCAGACTGGAAGCAGGAACCAGCTAGCATTTCTTAGTAGGAAAGTCACCTGTGTCATGAGCTTCTTGGGCTCAGCTGCCGGGCCAGCCTTGGGACTTCCCTCGCCTCTGCATCTTCTGCCAGGGCTTCTCAGCAATGTGTCTCTCTCCGGCTTCACACCAGCTGCAGGAGGTACCAGGGAAGAAGCAGGACGTGTCTCTGTAGATAGGGAAAGCTTCCAAGGCAGGAGCTTGAACTTTTTTCTTCCTCTCCTCTTCCCATGGAGCTCACCAGTTGGCTGAGCTGGGAGGAAGACCCACCTTGCAACAAATTCATTGTGGCAATGAGGCAAAAGGTCTCAGCGTTCCATTTCTCTAATGTAAAGCAAACTTAAAAAAGATGGACAGGGAAATCTGAAGTTTTATGTTTGCTTGTGTGCAAGTTTCATATTCTGTTTCTAAATTGCACCTGATATATTTTTATTGGCCCAAGATGTAAAACTAAATTCGATTGCAGTTATGATTTCTGACCCACTAAGTGTTACTGAGAATTCTCTCTTGAGGCAGAGTAACTACTTAATACTGCATATCCCTTGTGTTCAGCCACAAAAGCTGCCTACAGGGTCTACCATTTCTAAACTGAGTGATTATCTATTGGTAATTGCACTCTAGACAGACATGGGGAACAGACATATGGTTAGAAGAACGGCTCCATTTTTTCCTCCTTCCTTTGCTTTGGCTGCTTACTGCTAACGACAGCACTTCAGCTGTTTCCAGACCCTGAAAAATGTTGTAAAATCTGAAGGAGTCAGGGAAAAAAAATTTTGCAAACAGCAGCTTCCCTTGGCAGAGACATTGTTACTCCTGTCATTTCAAGGTGCTTTTATGCCACCTAGCCAAGCTCAGTAGTAGAAAAGTCATTAAAATCAGCCTGGACAAAGAACTGCAAAATATACATTAGGGAAAATCCTGCATTGGCCCTGAGATAGGCTTAATGACCTAATTGGTCTTTTAATGCAGTGGCAATAGCTGCCGAGAGAGCATTTGTCTTGCAGCAATGAGATCAATCTCTGCAGGAGTGCTGGGCAGGAGCAGGGCATTTTTTAAAATGGTGTAGCAACCTCCTGATGGAAAGTGCATGAATGTTGTAGCTACTTGTGGGCACGTGGTGTGGGAAAGGATTGCCTGAGCTGTGAAGTCAGCCCTCAGTTTCCATAGCCATCTAAACCAGTTAATCCCTTCAGAAACTCTTCAAGGTCTACATTCAGCCACAATTTTTTTCCTCCACGGGCCTTACTGGATAGGTGCTCTGTTATCTGATTGTACCCCATTTCCAGTATAAATCTATACATGAAGCAATGTATATGGCTTGACCTTTGCACCTTTGGTTTAAGTAACTCCTTCCATTTGCTGAGTCTTTCCCCTGGTCAACTTGTAAATAGGAATTAAATACAGCCTTTACACCTTGAGAAATCCCAGTGCATTTATAACAACTCTAATTTCAGCAAGACTCTGAGCATTTCTTTTGCAGGACAGTGTCCCTTAAGGTGCCAATGCGCGGGTATTTAAAGCAGGTTAATAACACTGGATGATTTAAGCTTGCGGTCATAGAAAGCAAGGCTGGACAAATGCTTGAGAGATCATCATATTCATCTTCACTGCCTCAAGACTGGATTAACAGCACCTCAGCCTTTGCAGAACTGTCGCTTTTTGGAATTTGGGCAGGGAACACGCTTAGGCTAGGCTAGGCTGGGACAGGCTTCATCTCATGAGAACATAGTGTCTGCAGTGGGGGTGTTTGCTGAGCTACTCCTGCCCAAGACTGTGCTTATACAGTGGAGAGAAACAGGAGTGTTAAAATGGTGGGTAACTCACCAGATCTATTTGGGACATCAAAGTCAGGATGAGAAGACCCACACCTGAAGAGCTTTCTCTACACTGCTGATGAAGAGCCTGGGAGGTGGGCTGAGGTGGGAGGAGGTGGGCCTTTGGTGTAGATGTCTGCATTTAGTTGGATTAATCCTGCCTGATATAAAGAGCTGATGATGGCCTCTTGCACCTGAGCCCCTGGAGACTGCAGGTTAATTCATGTCCCTCAGGAGGGCCAAATCACCAGCTGGAGATGTCTGACTTACTGTTGGGTGAGCAGGCTTCCTTGTGGCTGAGTTAACTTCCTGAAGTTTGGTGGGATCACGAAGACTTTTCTCAATATCTCTGTCCCACACAAAGCCTTTCTGTACTTCTTTGAAGGTTGAACAATCTATGTGGGTAGTACGTTATCTACTAATACGGGGTCCTGAGGCATGATAGAAGTACATAAGGCATCAGCATGCCTGATCCCAGCCATGTTTATCATAGTGTGTGTGCTAGGGCAGCACGACTCATGTGGTAGCTGCTGGCAACAGTGAAGAGTGATGGCAAAGGCTGTTGTGTGAAAGGGTAAAGCTTCAACTCTGTGGTCCTTACATGTGGAATGCTACAGGCAGCTCCTGTAGAGTTGCCCAAGACTGGCTACAAGGGGATTTACAAATTCCCTGCTAATTATCAATGCTCAGGTACTTTTCAGTGTCTATGGTGATTTTACTTTGAGGTCTGAGTACTTTCATGGCCTAATTTAATGTATAGAAAATCTGGAACTTAGATGCGTATGAGTCTACAAAGTCAGCGCCTAAAGCTTTATATCCATAGAGCGTATTGTAGCTGTGACAACTTCATAGCTACTGCTAGAGCAAGTATTTTGAGGCACCATCAACTCTTTTCCCTGTGGGCAAGATTATGGCAGTCCCTTGAAGTTTAAGTCCTCTTCTGAAGTTGTTACTGGAGCAATGCAGTAAAGGATGAAAGAACTGAAAGAGGTTAATCAGTGAGGGTAAGGATATTGTGGTTCCCTCAGCGAGGGAAAGTTATTTTTCTCTCAAATATAGTTAGTTTGGCTGGTTATATACACAACTGTGTAAAGGTACAAAGAAGCAGAACCTGAATCGAGATCTATGAACTGATGGTTGTTCATGAAACCTTGGAAAGCTGCGTGGTGCTGGGCAGTGGTGTGCACGTGGCTTCATGCTCAAAAGGGATCTTAGCAGAGAATGAAGAACCACTTAAACTCTTATTGCAGTGGCCTTTCCCTGTCACCAGACCTTGCAGGCCAGCTGCTTTCCTCTATTTGACGTATGACCTGTGTCAGGGCTTATTTCTCCAAGGTGGCCTTTGAGACAGGGAGCTGGTTTTATAGAAGGACCAGTGAAGAGGTTGTTGTCTAGTGCTGTACTGCTGATTATCAGTGTGACGGTTTGGCACGTAGATACAAATTAAAGGGTTAGAAACAGGTGTTTGGATTGGGAAAAGGCTTTTAATTATGAAGAATGTACTTGCTGACTGGCAGTTCCGCAGCTAAATGGGTCTGTCATCGAGCTCTGTAAATAAACGCTGAAACATTTCATATTAATTAGGAATGTTGCATAGACATATGCTAATACTGAAGCACAATAACATGTTCACAGAATGCACAGCTGGAAAGAATTGTGAATTTTTGAGAAATCCCATCCCAGCTAAAATTACTTCTCTGGGAAAAAGAAAACTCCAAGGTGGCAAATTTCCATGGATAGCAACTGATCTGCAAAAATTGGTCAGACTTCCCAACTGTTACTTGGCCTGATGACAGAGAGGGTGAGTTAGGTGCAAAACTGAACCATGAGGATCCAACTAGTGAGCTCTGCATCTTAAAGCAGACGATCCAAAACGTTACCACTTCTGTCCGTCCACCTCATCCCTTTGGCAGAAGAACAGAGAGCTGTGGAGCGATACCTTCTGAAACCACCACAGATGGCTACCTGGTGCACCTGAGCCCTTGTTCACAGTCATCCCCTCTCTGCAAAAAGCCTCAGCAGCCACTTGTTCCTCCAGCCCATCAGGTGTCTGAGACACATCAGGTCTCCCTCCCCCTGACACTGCATGACCTTGGCAGTGCTGGTACCTTTGATGTTCCTTTCCCATTTGTTCCTCTTCCAAAGAATGAAGTGTTTTTTGCTCCTGGGTTGTTCTGACAGCTGCCCTGACTCCAGAATCAGCGTTTTGCTCACTGCCTGGCTGAGCTACAATCTGTCAGCATGTAGCTGACAGGGTTGTGTGTGGGAACTGAAGGAAGAAAGTGCAAGAGGAGACAGCTGAAGATAAGACAAGGATGTGGGCTTGAGTAGGAAGGGGAGCTTGTAGGAAATCACAGTACTTTGATGATGAATCGGCATCCAAGAAACCACAGGTGATCTGCTGCTACTGTGGCCACAGAGCTACCCTCGTACAGAACTGCGCTGATCTTCCCTGCTGGGCCATTCCTCAGACTTATGCCCATGAATCTTCCAAGGGCTTCTCTGCAGATCTTGTACATCCTTGCCCCCTGTGATGCGATTTGGTGACCTCAAGATGCCTGGGTCTCCCCTTAGTGTTTCCAACCTTCCTTCTACCCCTACTCTTTGGATAGCGCTCGTGCCTTGGTCCTGAGACATGCTCTACCATGATGGGAAGGAAATAATCATCTAAGTTTTGAGATCCAGGAGGCTTCAAAAACTGTGGTGGAAGAAAGAGGGAAAATAGATGGACATATGCCTCTGGAATTAATTGTCCAATTGAAATTCAGTCATTAGTCAGAAAAAAAAATAAATCCTGGGAGCTGAAATGCTTCGTTGGGGTGGATTTAGCACCAAGAAGGCATCCACGCCCCCCCTCTCTGGAGTCTGCTCAGATGGCTGAATAGCAGTATCAGTCAGCATGGCTCACAGCCTGCCTGTAAGGTAAAGCAGCAGCACCTGAATTATAGGGATTTAAAGAAGGCCCTGAGTAATCACACTCTGGGACTGAGTTAAAGGGTTTCATGAGGAGTGGCAAGATGAAAAGGGTTGCCAGCCTTCCAGGACTCTCACCAGGGTAAATGGTTGGGGTTTTCCTTACACAGGAGGTTATTAAGGGGACAACCATTGCTACATCAGGCTTATTCACTGGCCCTTTGCAGGGCAGTCTGCTGAGAGCTTGCATCTTGTTTTTCCCTTTAGAGATGGATTTTCTAGTGTGGGAGCCTGTGGCACGGATGGCCAAGGGTGGCAGAGCTGGCGCAGCTAAATCTGAATTTCTTCTCAGGCAGTGCAACCACAAGACACAATCAATACAACATCACCAGTGAACCTGAGCAGCCTGATTTATGTTGAGGCTTGTCTCTGGGTTAGGTGGGCTGATGTCTTTCTTTATGGTGTCATCTGAGTCCTACGCATCTATCCGGCTGTTGTGATCTAGCGGAGTTGACCTGATCCAGCCCCTCTGCCTCTAAAACAAGCTCTTTTATGTTGTCTGAGCCTCCTTACAATTCCTCCCCACAACACATCATTCTCCTCCCTGGCATCCTTGCACAGTTAAAAGTTAAGGACCAAAAGGAAGCAAAAGCCTATCTAGCAAAGACAAATAAATGAACAACACACATGAAAACATCTTGCCTTGAAACTTAAATTGCTTGTTAACTTTCTTCTGGTTTTGGCAGGGAAACAGATTATTTCCAGTGCCCCAGCCTTAGGAGCTTGGCTGCTTTTCAATATCTGACTAGGGCTTCGATGTTGGGAATTTTATTGTCTTCAGCACCTGCTGAAGGCAAAGCTAATAAGTAACTGAAGTTTCAAGGTAGAGTTTGATGCTCTTTGGTTTGTTAATTGAATTTTTAGCCTGATTTCCTAAGGAAACTAAGTTTGCTAGCTGTGTGCATGTGTCTTGTCATTACATTTTAAATCAAAAATCGACTAGGCATGGTTTCCAAAGAGGCATTAAAAGTGTCCAGTTAGAGATGAGAATTTATTTCTAGTCTCCAAAAGGGAAGAAAATCAGCAATGTGAGGACTTCTTTGAATATCCCAGGGCAAATCCACATAGAAGCATACTGCCCAAGTATTCCAACCCACCAGAGAGCCTGCATCCTGATCTTACACCATGTCCTGCTGTGTTTTAAACCTTTTCATGAGCCATTTCAGTTGTGGGCTGAATACTGTTGATCCTTGTCATGGCAAACATCTCATGCCTCCTGTGCGAGGGCTGGAGGGTTGGATTATCTTCCACTTCATGTTCATTGCACCTAAGCCCTGGCCTCCACTGTGTCTGGGGCTAAAAATCTTTGGGAATGTGTTAGGAAGATTTTGGGTGACCCAGCATTTTCCCAGAAGATGGACTAGATGACCCGGGGAGGTCCTTTCCAGTGCTTTTCTGTGGGTTTCTTCAGTTTGTGTGTCCTCTACATGGTGCTGCTGTTCCTCAGAGGAGCTCAGGGGCTTCTAGTGAAGGTTGAGTGTGAAGATCTACTTGAGAAGTCTTCCCTGCTTCTGTAGCTCATAACTTCTGATCAGTGTATTGTGTTTGACACCTACTGAGTACTTAAAAGAATTATTTTTGCCTGCTTTGTTACATGCATTATGTAATTTTATCTTGTAGAAGGAAGAGATAGTTATGTAAAAGAATGACACTATAACCAATTAGACACCAACTTGCAATTTTTCCTACCTCTTGCAACAAAAAAAGCCTCATAAAACTGTCAATATTGCAGTAAGAAAAAATCAGTTCCCACAAGTAATATGTACCAGACACTCAGTTCACCAGGGACTTTGCGGTGCTTATTCACGTTATATACAATGTGTTGGGCTTTATGCAGAAATTAAGATAAAACAGTTAGATGGAATGAAAGTTGATGACAGTCAATTCAAGAAATTTAGAAGGAAATATCTCACAAGTTCTTCTGAGCAGAGTTACACAAAGAGTGGTTGTTCAGTTGCTTTTATTCTTGTGAACATGATCCTGAATCAACAAAGACTTATGCACGTACTTGGCTTTGCAAACAGAATAAATCTCCACTGCCTGTGCATTTAAAGCACAATCGCCTTCATGGGGACTTTGCCCAGAGCATAAATTAATCACATGTCACTGAAGCTTTGCAAAAATAGGTCTAACTAAGGGTGGCTGCAATAGCCAGGAGGAATTGAGATTAGAGAGATGGTATCTCTGAACGTATTGGGCTGAAATTCCTCCTCCTTCAGCTCCTTCATAGAAGCATAGAATGGTTTGGCTTGGAAAGGACCTTAAAGACCATCTAGTTCCAACACCCCACCATGGGCAGGGGCACCTTTGACTAGCCGAGGTTGCTCCAAGCCCTGTCCAACCTGGCCTTGAACACTGCCAGGGATGGGGCATCCACAGCTTCTCTGGGCAGCCTGTTCCAGTGCCTCACCACCCTCACAGTAAAGAATTTCTTCCTAAAATCATATCTAACTTATTATCTGGGACAGCTCTTCTGTGCTTCTGGGGAAACTTTTGAGGGTTGTTAGAGGAGCAGAACATATCTCACCTTCTGGCGTAGCTGTCCAGTCCAGCAAGACTTATCTTCCTCCTTCCAGTAAAGAGATCCCTAAAATGCCTTTCTGGGAATTGATTCTGGGTCTGTGGTGGGGAGTAAAGCAGTAAGAAAGAAGTTCATTGAGTTTTTACGGGGCTGAAAAAACGGGAACTTTTGCTAAGGAACTGTTCAGTGTACTGAACCAAGAGAGTTCCCTCAGTCTTTTTGTATGATCTGTACCAGTGTGGTTGGGAGCAATGACTGTAGAGGGACTTAGCAATCAAAAGATGTTGATACATTGATTTCAGACTTTATTATCAGTCTGAGCCTTGCAGGTAGACTGGTGGTCTAGACTCAGCTTTGGTGTTTATTTTTATTCCTTCTCATTCCTGCCAAAAGCTTGTGGATGATTCCTGAATGGCAGGAAGATTTGGTGCCATTTGGTTTAGCGGCAGCCTTAGGGAAGACGGAAAAGCAATTACAGTGATTAATTTCCACAGAAATATCCATTTGCTTACAGCTGCTCTGACTGGATCATTTTTAGGTGAGAAAAGGCTAATGTGGAATGCTCTGCAGGTCCTAACACAGAGGAGATGTGTGAGTGAGCTCTCCTTCATCCCTGAGGAAGAGCAATGATCCCATCTTTCTCTTTCCTTTGCCCTCACCCTGCTGCATGGTGCAGGCAGTGGTGCTTCCATCCTGCCCAAACTGTGCAGGGCACACAGATGGAGCTGGAAGGGATCTGGGATAAATCAGTCTGTGTGCCTCTTCTCAGACAAACTAAATCAGTTAAGTCTATGAGTGTGTGATCCAGAACTGCCTGTTTCCAGTGGTCTTTAAAATATCATCACTTTGCTGTATGCTGGAATAAAGCTGCTTTTTTTGTAGTCAATGTGATGAGCTTCAGCTCCTGCACTGCAGCAAAAGCGGTGGGCTGACCAAACAGCCACTTTGGAGACGTGCTTTGCCAGTATTGTTGTTTGTGGCTCCATCAGCCTCCCAGTTAAACTCTGCTGCAGAAAGTCTTTTGCCTTAATTTCTGTGCAGAACAAATTCTGGTTCAGAGTAGGGGTAGGGAAAAAAAATCTCAAAGTTCAGATAGGATCCCAGTATGCTTTTCAAATAAATCCAGTTATCGTGAGCAGACAAGCCACGACTTGCTTGAGGTTACAGTAATTAATAAATCACACCCTTTGAGTTTAATACCAGGATTAACACCAAACACCAGGTCTCTCCTATAGAGCTCAGCAGCACAGGAACACTGACACTGCATTGTAATGAGCATGTAAGAGCAGCAGAGGGTAGTGTATTACACGGAAAAAACTTCCACCAGGCTAGCAGAAGCTATTTTTGAGTGTTTTTCTGAAAGCCAGATTAATAGCAAGCATCGAAATTGGAAGCAGGCTTGGCCCCTCCCTGCTGCAATCCGTGTGTGGCAGGGTTTGCAGTGTGTAAGCATTAGCTGCTGCATTGTTTAAAGAGGATTTAATAGTGATATTTCTTTGGGTGCAGAAGAACATTTGTCTGCGATTAAATGCTCAAAACCGAGTGTGATGCTCTACTTGAAGTTTGATTTCCAGGTGTCCAGGCAAAGTATATACTATCAGACCAAGGTTTTCCAGGGTCCTGCCTCTTGTGCATCTCAGCTGTGTCCCCTTCATACCGGGGAGAGGTCTGAATATGCCCCCTCCTCCTCTCATATGTACTACACTAATGACCTGAGAAGGGTGCCACAGCCCACTCAGGCGGTCCCCAGCCTGGGTCCCCAGGGACTGGGCTGTAGGGCTCACCCAAGGGTGTAGGTGCTGCTCAGTGTAAAAGTAGCTTTAAACGTGTCAGTCATCAAAGGGTTCAGAAAACACATCTGGGTGGATATAGCCTGGATTAGATACTGTGAAGGCTATCAATGTACCCTCCTCTTCCCTCCTTACATCTATGCTGAGATGACTTGCTCTGGCACTGCAGAGCAAATCTGCACCTTCCCAAGCTGCTCTTGCTTTTTCAAGAGTGGTTGAGGAATTAAGGAGGTGTGTAAGCCTCCTTTGTGATGCTATTTCACCTATATACCTTTCACGGCTCAGGATAAATAGTAGCAATTGCAGCAGAGAACATCTCACCTTGTCATCTCAATGGCTCTGGAAAGGAGAGCTCTAAACAGCTCATCAGTGATTCCAAAATTTCTTTGCCTTTCTTATAACTCAAGTGAATGAAATTTAGTAACTGGTGCCGAGGGAGGCTGTTAAAGAACAGCTGTGCTGTTTGAGATAATACATGTATATTTGCACGTTAATATTTACAGATATTCTTAAAGGTGAGAATTCTACTTTTGCTTTTTGCAGAGAAGTCCTTGTATAACAAACACTAAATGGACTGCAATAATATAGGCAAGAGAACAGAGGACTTCTTAGGGATGTTGGGGAGACCCCTCATCACCTGCTTTCTTCCTTTGATTGATGTATCACACTAAATATTGCACTGGGAGATGTCCTTAGGCAGGATGGTCTTTCTTGCATCTCCTTTTGGATGAATGAGGTCAATCAACAAGCTATTCTTGACCTTTCAGCTTGTGCTGCCCCGTCACCAACTGTGTCTCCAAAGGTGCCTGTAGGTGCACCTCCCTTTATTGGAACCATTAATTCCTGTACAAAGTCAGAAAGCTCCGTCTGGTAGGCACCTAAAACATAGATGTGGACTGGGAAGCAGCTGTGCTTCTTCATGTTTGGTCTACAGTGTTTTCAGCTGCAAACAGCTAGGGGAGAGGCTTATGCCTTTTGTACCTTAAGTGGCTTTTACAGCACTTTCCTGGAGACTGAAGGAGACTCTGGACTCCTCTTGGGCTGAAGCCTTTTGCTATTTACACCACTGGATCACTTTGCAAGTGGGTCTTTTCCTGTGGAGCTGTGCCAGTGGGCAGAAAAGTCTCGTAAGATAACTGGGAGTAGAGAATGAGGACCAGGGGCTGTGGTCTGTACTGATTCATGTTGACATTGCTTGGGTCACATTATTGCTGTCAACAGCTGCCTATGCGTATCCAGCTGGGGAGCTGTGGGATAAATGTGCAAGATGGAAGGAGGCCAAGATCTTTACGTCAGTTAAAGTGATTTATTATTTTTTGTCTTTGGAAGAAAAATATACCTTATATTTCAATCGTTCTCTTATCTTCTTAATCTTTGATAACCTGAATAAACACAGGTTTCTGAAGAAAATGTTATTTCAAATTGGAAGATCTGAATGTTAACTTAAAAATTTCAGAAAAAAATAATCTTGGTAATTACCTCTTTCCTGTTATACAGACACACCTTAAATTTGGACAAACTGGGATTTTACAACAGTGTGTTTAATTAGAAAATCCTTGCCAAATTCTGGTGTGGTGATGATGATAATCTTACAAGCAGTCAAAAGGAAAATGAAGTAAAAAAGGGTAAGTGACACTAAGGCAGCTGTGTAGGATGGGGCATACAAGGACTGGAACCCTTTCTGGGCAACCAGCTCTCCCTAGATGGATTGTGCTCAATTAAAATCATGGTCCTCTCTGCTGCTGACTTTCCCTCTGACATTCTAAATTCAAAGCAACCTGATCTTTTTGACTCAATAAAGTGGATTTGTTGCTCCTGTTTCCTAATGAACGTCCTGAACACTCGCCAGGATGCTCATAACAAGAAATGTTATGAAAGCCATTTCCTAAATGGTTTGGGGTTTAATTTTGTCCTTATGGCCCTGGAAAAGTTAAAGAGTTTTGAATAGTTATTTGTTTTATGGTCTGAGGCCTTTGGGTCTTGCAGCAGTCATTCATCCATTTCTTGCGCTAAAATGCTACTTTCTGTCCTTAATCGTTGTCTTGGTGATAAAGGTGATTTATAACATTGCTTTTCCCTGTTCAGAGTGGGACATGACAGCTACAATCTCTCAGGTATACTGCACCCTCCATTGAGCAAACCATTAATTCTAGTGCAGCAAAGGTGTCTTCCTCACTGGTGTGGAGATCCCGAGACACATGTATCTCCCCTTAGATAAATGAAGCCAATTAAATCTCCCATTAAGATCTTCTAGCTTCCACAGATGGTCTTTCTTTTTCTCATATGATAATCATATTAAAATTGCATGCAGAGCCATTTGTACATTTTAACGTTAACGTTCACTGCTCCAAATCTGCTGGGGGAAGAAGGAATTGTCATGGTTTTCATCAGCCTCTTTTGCTGTCATTGTAATCCTTCCAAAGGGAGCCACTGCGGCCTGAGTCATTAGGAACTAAAATGTGTTTGCACGAGCAGGTGAAAAAAATAAAACGGCTAATCCAGGACTTTCCTGGGAGTCCATTTTAAAATGGAAACATATTTTCTGAGAAATTATTTCTGAAAAAATGATCAGGGCCAGGGGATGCCGTGCCCAGCTGGCTCTTCTCTGATTCTGTTCAGCCAATACTTTCAGCAATTGAGGAAAGCAAATTTGAGCCTTAGAGCTCTCTGGTGCACTGGGATCTGGAACTGGTCAGTGCTTAGTGCCCTCAATTTCCACTTGTAATGATGAAAGCAATGACAGTATTGGATAACACAGTAGCATAAGGTTGGAAGGGGTCTCGTGGGTCAAGTTGCCTGTAATCGTAAACAGCACCTCATACCCTCCTCTCAGACAGTATGAAGCTCTGTCTTAAAGAGCTGCTTTTTCTCTCTTTAAGCTCCAGCTGGGACTTGATTTAATGGAACTTGTTTCTAATTACCAGCTTAAATATATTAATGGTCAATTTTAAACAAATTTTTATTTTTGTCAGTATTTTCCTTCAGCTTCAGAGTACTTTTCTCTGTCTGTCAGTACAAGCCAAGAGGAATCAGATCCCCTTAGCTATCTCTTTGCCAGGCAGGGTGAGCCTCATTCCAGAACAGTTTTCTACCACTTTTTCCATTTCAGCCTCACCCTCTTGTGGAAGGGTAATCATCATTTCATTCCTTTGTACGATGGCTTTACCATATCTTCAACTCTGCCTAGAAATACATGGATGCCTACCTTAACTGAGGGGAGAGGAACACCTTTCTTACTGAAGAGCCTACAGGTGGATCTTGGTGTAGAGTACAGCTCATCCAAATTCAGCTATGTCATAGCTATGCCTCCAGTCTCAAGTTTCTTTCTAGTTAATGAAGAGAGACAGGTATCTCCCAAGAACAACAGATGGTATCTTCTAAAAATACCTACATTTGATGGAATATGAACAAATGAAGTTCATTGTGGAAGTACTTATCTATTTTATTGACCGTGAGGAACTCAGGTGACCACCTTTGCCATTGTGTCTAGCCTTCGATAGTTAAAGGTAGTGAGGTGAAATTTTGGAGTGAATGTTAGATTCAAGCTACTGTGTACTAAGGCACAGCTTTTCCTGCTGCCACCCCTCTTGACAGTACTGGCCATGTGATTTCATCCTTGCGCATGCAAGGCCATCCATGGGCTTCTGAACTTGACAGTCTGGGAAGACGTAGAGAAAACTCAGCTCTGACTTGCACCCACTTTTCTTACTGATTTGAGTAGAGTGGCATGAAAGACCAGAAGAACCTCCAAGATAGCCTGTGGTGTAGATGGCCTCCATGAAGATTAATGGGGTAACACTGGGATAGGTTAGAAAATATTCCACCTGTGGTACATCTCTAAAACAACCAGGGGGCCTGCTTATTACTAATGGCTTTCTAGAAGAGGAATGCCCTGGATTTACAGCTCAAGGACAGAATCTTCATCAAAACTCAATGAATAACTAATTTTAATTCTCATTTATTTTACTTTACAACATTTGCAGACAATGAGGTTTACTGCTTTAATGAAATATTTCTTATTACAGACCTGTCAAGTCTGCTACAAAAAGAACATGGATTATTTTTTCTGTGCGTGGCAAGTGTATTTCATTAATTTTTTGTGATCACCTACTTATAGTTTATGTCACAGTTTTCAAAGCAACTAAACCAGAGGCTATTTCATCTACATTGGCCCACCTGCAGCAAAAAGGGCCACACAATAAGAATACTTTAGCACCAACCTCAACTTCTCTTTTTGGTGCTGGATTTGATGGTGTGGGTTTGATGCTCAGTAACTGTTGTTTGTGAACCACCAGTCTAAGTATGGGACTAGAAACAAGTAAACTCAGATCTTGTAGTTTACCATTACAGCCTCGGGCAAATGGTTTCACAGCTCTGAATCACTTCCCTGATTTGTGAATGGAAAGCATCATGGAAATGCAGTAATGTGCAAGCAAATGTTTGGCTTTAAAATTTATATGCATAAAACTGAGGAATATATAGACAATACCTCAGCCACTTCTGAAGTAGTTCTCCCTAAAAAACATGCAATAGAAATACGGTGAAGTCTAATACCAGGCAAGACATGACTGTGCAGCTGTTTGGGACAGGAAATGAAGAGAGGTTCAGAAGACTGAGCTTGGTACCTACGTTCTTTGTATAGTGAGCTTGGAAAATGATGCACTTGGAAATGATACTCATAAGCACCTGTCAGGTAACGGGAGATTTCCAAGTCCAGCCTGAGCCCATATGTTTCTCCTTGACTTTGGTGTCTACCTGTGGTTGTTTGTTAGCTGCCTCTCTGAAGAAAGATATGCTGAGCAAAATCATGACTTCCATCTAAGCTTTTAGTTTTCTATTTATTTTTAAGCATAGAAAACTGGCCATTTTTTTCCTTTAAAAAGACAACAGGTGATGTCTGCCTACTGCATGAGAGTCTAATAAAAGTATTGGTCCAGAAGCAGTATATTGGTTTGTGATAATTTTCTCTTTAGCCTCAGGGGCTTAAACTTGCATAATTTTGCTTCCCAAGCTCCTGGAGCTGTGTGCTGTTGAAGAGCACCGCTGTGTCACCATGGGGGCAAGAGTCCAACGCATGGACTGTGGTGGTGCATTTGTCCCCCTCATCCAGGCTGTTCAATGGCCCCGGCAGTTGATGACTATGCCTCGGTGCCTTCAGTAATGAGTTGGGCAGTTAAGCCCCCCTTGACTGTACCAGTAACTTTTACTTGGCTAAGGCAGGGAACGGCGCTGTCTGTATTTGAACTCTTGTTGACTGGTCCAAGCAGGGAATGAAAACGGGGACAATCAGTTATTCCCTGACAACCCCAGAACACTCCTGCCTGGATTGCAGCCTGGGCAGGTACCCAAGTGGAATACCACTGTTCTTGGAATTTTTTAAAAATTACTGACTCAAGTTGCAGCCAGGATGGAGATTTAGTGATGACTGAAGCCAATCATGTCACAGCCTTATAAGCAGCAGTCCTAAAATGAGACCCTTTTGAACTCTCCTGGACCAGTATCTCCTTTAGAGTGGGACACCGCTCAGAGCTCGCAAACCACCAAGTTGGTGATACCATGGGGACCATTGCAGAGAGCTAATGACAGGGCCTGGGGTGACACCCCTGCTCCTCGAGGCTCCCTTCACCTGTTGAGGAATGCAAAAGGCATTAGATGTATTTCACTGAACTTGAGGAGAACTTTTAACAGGTATACCTTTGTTATAATACGCATTGCAAGCTTGAAGTATTTAGGTTATTTTGTGATTTGAACAAATTTTATTGATTTGCTTTGCTGCTAAAATCCTATGGATAATCTTGAATTATGGACAAATTCTCTCTTTCCCTCCTTCAAATACGAACCATTGTCCAAGTCTGAGACTAAGATTGGACCTAGCCGCACCTGAACTCTGAGAGTTTAGAAAGCAAGGGGGTCTATTCTGAACCTTGTGAGTCAATGCTAGAATTGCCCTTACCCTTTATATTTCTCTAGATCTAATCCGTTGTCAAAGTCTGAGACTAGGAATAGATCCAGCCACACATACACTCTGAGAGTTTAGAAGGCAAATGAACCTACTCTGAACCTTGTGACTCAGTGGAAGGGTATCCATTATTCTTTACCTCACTTTCTATATCTCTCTCCCATTAGACATAAACCATTGGCCAAGTCTTGAGACTGATTTGATCTACCCACACCTAAATTCTATGAGAGTTTAGAAAGCAAGGGGGTCCACTCTAAACCTTGTGACTCCATGGGAGGACCTCCTTCACTCTCTTACAGCTTTGATCTTTATAAACTATTTCCAACTCAGTTCTGACTCGATTTCAATTTGATTTACGTCTATGTATTTACTCCATGTAATAAGTAATAGAGTGAATCTTGCCATCAAACCTTGTGCAGTTGCATTTCCACAAATTCATATTAAACCTGTTTCACTCAAATCCTTTTGGTGGTGATTCTTTAAGTGACCTGACCTAACCACTCCTTTGGTGACATGGGCCATAGTAAGAGGGCAGATGACTTCCTCCCCTAGTGCCTAAGCCTGGGGCTGAGTGAGTGGTGAGAGACCTGTGGCTTGGTGTCCCCACTCCAGCTTTGTTTTTTTACCTGGCAGCAGTCTCCTACAGAGCATGCCAACAGCCTAGGCAGTTGAGCCCCATGTACACTGTCTGGCAGAGGGAGTTTGAACTGTCCTACCCCACAGTCATGGTGCAGCCATGTCACCTGAGCCCTGGTGCACCAGAGGAGATGGGCTGGTCAGTTCCCAGGTTGTCTGGGTCTTTCCTTTTCTTCATATCCTGGAGCCAGGACCTGGTGCACGGCTGGCACATGCAGTTGAAATCACTGTGAGACCTTCTGTCAGCTTCAGGTGCTCTTCATATGAAGTGGGCTGAGGGAAACAGAGTCTCTGACCTGACTGACAGAATAAGCTCTCGAAGATGTCTCGAGTCAATCCATGAACTGGAAGTTTAAAACTGCCCTTCACAGCTTCCCTGCAGAAGGGTGACTAGTGCAGCCCATGCTTTTCTGCCTTTGATCCACACCAGCAAAAAATCTCTGAAATGGCTTTTGATTTGAGACTTGGAGCTGAAGGGTCGATACAAGTTAGGGCTAAATATTGCAGAACAATTGACTGGGCTCCTGGGTGCTCGCAAAATGCTGCTACTGTGATGACAAATAATAATAATGACAGCCATCATCATTATGGCTTTTGGTGGAAAGATTTAATGGATAGAATTGCAGAACTTAAATGTCGATAAACTTAATGTAGGTTCATAAACACTGAAGTTCTGCTTTCCAAAGGAAAAGTGCCCAGTGTTAATTTGACTATCAGCATTAAAATGAGCTTCTGCGGTGAGGATAGCCTTCCTCAGCTGTCGGAGTGGATCTCATGTGGTTTGCATGTCCAGTTTCTCAGCTGCTGACTTTATAGGGAATCTGCCTGGGCAGTGTTGTATTTTTCTGATTTCCTTCTCTCCGTGCTGTGCCTTACTGCTGTGTGTGTCCTGTTACATGCCGAGTATGCCAGGCTAATGCTGTAAATTACACCATTGTGTAATTGTTCATAAAAGGCCCATCAAGCCACATGTCCCTGCAAATGACACCAGAATGCCTGCTCAAGTGGCGCATAAGTCAATGATGACTGTCAGGGCCAAACTAAAATCTCAGTGGATAGAAAAAAAATAAATTTTTGGTACTTACCATCTTACCTCCAGACCTTATTGTTTCCATGTCTTATTCCCAGAGCAAGTACAGGACAATTACCTGTGCTTTCATGTGGCTATAAACTGAGAGTTATTGTCCACTGTTTATAGTGCTGCACCACTCAGCTTGGTTATTGTTTTTCCATTGAAAATTAGAAAAAAAATAACAAAACAAACAAAAAAAGGAAACCCGTAACTTGGAAACACAAGACATTCGTTTCCAAGGATGGGTTTTCTGTCTTACTGCTAATTTTTCCTTAGGTAAAGTCAACCTGTAGAGGCAGGAGGAATCTCAAAATTGCCATGGAGTTGCTCCTTTGTGAGGTAGATTATGGCTGGCATAAAGCTGGAATTGCTGCTGGTTCTGCCTTATTTGAGGCTGTGCTGGTTAATGGAAAGCAGGGAGCATATCAGGGCCAAAAGAAGGGGGAAAATACTGTATCTGCAGTGAAGAAAATGCAGTGTCCTGGCGCACAGCTTATGGGGTGTGAAGATGTTTGGAAACAGCTTTGCATTCAGATCCTTATGTGATCAGAATTAGCTTTGTCCAGCTGATCAATGACTTGCCTGTTTCCATAGAAAAACAGTGTGAATACCTGTCCCAGAAAGTCCAAGGAGAGAAAAGGGAATGACCTGGTGTCTTGGAAATGGAAACAAACCTCCTGAGTCTATGGGATGTCAACTTTCTAGGTAGACACATTTTACCTGGAAGGCACCTTTATGCAGTTTAGCTTAGGTTAATGCATCTGTAAATCACCATGGTTTAATCCAATGTGTTTGACTTTGCAGCTGGAGCTGAGGGAGCAGGGTGGCCATTGCCATGCAGCTCACAGGTGGTAGCTTGGTGGGGACAGAGCAGCAACACAGCTGCTTATCGCCCTGTGAGCACGCAGCTGTGCATCTGCATCTGGACCCAACTTTGTACCTGAGCAAATAACCCCCTCCTTCTTTCCCTCCTCCTCACCTATTTCAGTCAAAAATGAACCAGGAGAACTGGTCTCTTATTCAAAATGAGAAGCTAGACTGAGAAGCTTGTTTTGATGAGGAGTGAGAGTGTGTGCCAGGCGTGCAGAGCGGGATATTCTGGTATCCCCAAAGTCACAGTTCCCACCTTGCCTTCCTTCACAGGATCTTCCCCCTGTGCCTAAATTTTGCAAACACTGTCACTCCCACTCTCACAACCCCTGGGCTGTGGCAGTAGATTGCAAATATATCCACGGTCAGGAGGTTTCCTCAAGGATTTTGTCCTTTTGGGAAGAGGAGAGTAGACAGCCTGAGCATGGAGAGACAGGGTGGAAAATAAAGATAGTCCAAATATTTCAATTTTGTAAAGATTGCCATCTGATGGTTAGGCAAAGCAAAGTAGTACTCTCTGTTGCCTGTTAAAGGGGTAGGAAGGGGTGGTGGTGTTAGGTGGAAACATCCCCATGTTCCCTTGTCACTGCTAGGAGGGGAAGAATCTTCTAGGGCTCCCACTGATATTCCCTTAGACACCCAAGGTCTCTCCTGATTAGGGAAGAAAGGTGTGGGTACAATGGAAACAGCAAGCTTACCATCATGCCCTGCTGAACTGCAGCGATCAGAAACAAGTCTGCTTGCAGAGACCCCATGATTTGCTCCCTCTTTCCCTCACTTTCCTCCTTTTCGCCCTCATTCTCTAACAAGTAACCAGCTCACACCTAATTACTTTTTTTTGCATTGGTCACAATTTTGCTAAGTCCATATCCAAACTTGCTATTTCTGGTATGGTTATTTGTTATTTCTGATATGTAGGCAATCACACCTTTACATGGTATTGCTGACATAGTTCCCCAGGTACTGCTGGCCACCTTGCTGAGCTTGGCTCCCCAAAAGGTCCCTGGTGCTCCTGTCCAGTTATCTGTCTAATCTGGCCATGCCTCACAGCACTATCTCTAACTATTGGTTTCTTGCATTGTCATTTAATTAATTCAGCACTTTCTTGTGTCATACTTTGTAGTCTTCCACATCCCATTCAGTTATCTAGACCTCAGTCAGAGCTTTGTTTTCTGCCTGCAGCCCCAGCCCTCCCAGCAAGGACCCACTGGGCAAAGGCATGGTAGGCATGGAGAAAGTATTGCATGGCTCCATTCATTTCACTACTGATTCATCTAGTCTCTTTAGGATTTCTCTATGACAAAAGTTGACCCTTCTAGTTTATGTTCTGTTAAAATGTAGCCTTTTTTGGTTGAAAAGGCTTTCTGATCTCTTCAGGGAGAACATATGCAGAAGGTCTGGGCACATCTTTATTAGTCCTTGTCACAGATGTTGTTTCTCTGTTCAGGATCACATTTCTCTAACAAGTCCTTTCCCTTACTTCTAGAGACTGTTCATGGCTTATATCTCAGTGCTTACTCAGATCTCTCCCTGGAAAACACTTATGACAGGAGCAGCTTGTCTTAAATTCTTCTAAGAGAAACTGTTCTTTTGGAAAGCATGTCTGCATTTGGAAGTATCCATCCGAGAGTTTGGTCAGATTACTTGCCATTCATTGCTGGCTAGGACAATGCTTTGCAGCACAGCCTTATTAATTCTCAAATGAGACTGAGCAATGCTTTAGAAGGATGCTTAGCTTGATCTACCAGTGCCTTGTTCTGCAGCAACACGCCTACTGTTTCAGAGGAGGAAGAGCACCTAGTAATTTTTCACTGACTGCTTACTTTGGCAGAGGTACAAATATTTTAAATGAGGAACTGCTGGGTTATTACTTGCATATCTTATTCAGCTGTTGTTTAGGGCTGTGATTGTTGCTGGAGAAAGAAGCAAAGGAATATCTTGTGAAATTTCAGTTATCCGCCCCCCCCCCCCCCCTTATTCGATACAAATGGCTCTGTGACTTCCCTAGGGGCTGCTTGCCAAAGTCAAGAGCACCTGTGTGCGGCAAATATTCAGGGATGAAGCTTTTTAGCAGAAAAAACACCCCAAACCCAGAGCAACCGAAAAACCCAAAAGGTATTTTGGCTGTTGAGTTCAATGAGAGCAGATCAGGAGGGAAAACTACAAGAATACAGTTCTTCCTATGTAAAAAATAAATAAGGAAGGGGAATTCCCCAAATCACAACGATTAGGCATTAATTCTGTGAACAGAGGTTACCCCATACATTGAGCTTCAGTGAAAGGGTAGCACAGTAATGGATGGATATGTGCCAAATGGCAGCTCCCTGTAGGTAGGAGCTGTTATAGATAGCCTATGGAAAGAAATAATGTTTGGCTATCCATAAGTGCACCTGGAAAGCATCCATCATCATTACTTATATCATGCAGGCTCATTAATATTCAGCTCATATAAGCTAATGACTAAAAAAATCAATGTTGCTAGTTGAGAAGAACAGGAAAGAAAGAAGGTTGGTGTTTTTTTTTTTTTTTTCTTCCCCTTCAGGCTGTTTCTCTCTTGAAACATTGTCCAGAGGGATGAAAAAATAAATAGGGGGGGGGGGGAAGGCAAAGAGAGGCAAAGAAGTAAATTCCTATGGTAAGCTGCAAGCAACAGGCTTGGAAATGCTGTACTGGTATGTTTTACCACAGACAAATGGCTCACAGTGAAAAAAGTCGAAGAAGCTTTCTCTAACCTTTTGGTTTGGCAAGAAATGAGTATTGCAGGCTAGCTGGGCCAGGACAACTCACCTAAAGCATTTCACAGATGGTAGCAGAGGTTTAACAGTCACAGTGGTATGATGTGGTTTTTACCTAAGCTGATTTTTTTTCTCTTTTCTTTTGCTTTTCCAAGCTAGTTTGGCAACTGCTACCCAGCTTGATTCACGTATTCCTTGGAGCAGGGTAGTGCTAGAAGATCTTACCTGGATTTAGGGCCAACAGTTCCCAGAGCTGAAGAATATGTTCAACAAAGAAAGGGAGAAAAGTGACCTCCAGTTTCCACCAGGTTTTAAAGACAAACCCCTAAAAGATCCAGGATCTGTATAAACTGGGATTTGCTTGTGGGAAAGCAGAGCCACTTACTGAGGACTGGCCTGTCTTGGGCACTGATTATGAGGATGCCATGAAGGCACAAAGTAGCAAGGGGTTTGGACAGTGCTGAGCAACCCTGGTGAAGTGATGGTGTGTCAGTCTGCAATAACATCTTCTAACATTTAATTTAACATCTTGGTGGACATGTATTCTTGACAGCAAGCTGCATCCTTCTGAATGATGGGGAGAGATGAGCACTGCTGTAGAACAACTTGTTGCATCTCTTTTACTACAGTGTGGATTGTCTGCTGGTTTATATGCCTGGTTAACATGTCTAACTTCTAGCTCATTAAAAATTGGTGAGATTATTTGGGGCCTATGTCATTTGTATCCCTTAAAAAGCCTGAAAGAGACAGGAAAATACAAGTTCTTTTTGTTTATGCAGGGAGTAAGGATTCTCATAACTCATTAGTAGGACATAGTGTCTTAGAGAAGTTATATTACGGCTTACTTGGGACCCTCAGGCTTTTGTGTGACTTACTTTTTCAAAGTCCCAAACTTCTCTAAAAGTAACTTTTCTGACACATCTTTTATGAAGTAGAGCCAAAAAGAAGAAAATGCTTTTGTAGCCATAATCATGAAGGTCAGGGAAAGAAATGAGAGCAAGGTGTGCAAGATTTATACTCACTTGTTCCACTGAGTGTCTTCCAAGTAATTTTGGAGGAATTTGGTTTCAGGTATTATAAATGTGCTGTGATGAATAAAGTTGCAATTTAAACATTATCAATGCAACCTGGAGGTGGGTTCAGAGATCACATACAGGCTGCTGAACGGTGGAAACCGAGCTAGTTAAGATTCTGATGTGTTTTCTGCATGAGTCAACGCAAGATTGAGATGGTAGGTGTTTGAATATCTGCACACCTTTTATTTTTTAGATAATGTAATTATATTCTCAATTCAGCTTGCCTATAAAAAGAACTCAGATTTGCACTAAAAAGATCTTTACCCCTTTTCTGCTGATCATTGCTTAGCAAAGTATTTCACATAGGGGGTTTGTTATCTTTAATAGCACTAAAATTACTTAAAGCAATTACCTGCATCATTTTAAACTCTACAGAGGTTATTAAAATATTCTCATGGCAACTGTAAAGAAATATGAAAATAAGTAAAGATTAAATTGTATTTTGTCTCAAAAAGTCATTTGCCTTAAAGCATGTTTGGTCTTTAATTTCTAAATAGGCAGCGTTACTTCCTGAACTGAATACCCTTTTCTGTGTTTGACCTTCTACATTCAAACATTGAAGGTGGGTCTGTTCTTAAAATAACCACTTCAACTTTAGGACAAACAGAAAAAAACATGTATTGAAAAAAAAACCCCACCACCGGCATGGCCACCTAACAAGGACATTCTTGGACAGAAATGAACCTGAGCTTTGAAAATCTACTAAGTCTCTTCTTACTTTAGTATGAGGTATCAGAAATTAACTACTTAAAAGAAGACTCTATGTCATATCCTGCATGCAGCTTTGATTATTTTTATTTCTCTTCAGGCAGAAACTTCTTATAGCACCAGTGACATAGGTCCGCTGAGGAAGAACTTTCTGCTGCTGAGGTTTATTAACTGTTGGTCTACGCTCCCACCAGAAAAGGGGAAATTATGCAGGAATTTGCGGAATTATCAGAAAATCTTGTTGCTTAAAGGCCTAGAAAAAGATGCAGTACAGTGAGATGGTCTTATTGCTACCCATGATGCGTCCCCTATACCGGTGCTCTTATGATTTCCATCTCCCACATCAACATACTAGAGCAATGTGGAGCTGAAGGCGTGGCTTTTTATATAATAATGATGTTGAAGGAAATTAGCATAGTTCTAATTAATGGATGAAAGGAGCAATTAATTTAGAGAGTTTTGATTTCTGTGCCAGAGACGTTACCCCAGCAGACCTCCTGGAGCAGGGCAGGAACATGTTCAAAGCACAATGCTACAGTATGACAATAGTGTCAGTGAATATGAAAGCAAAATTAATTGAAATAATGGAATAGCTAGAGCAATTATCTTACCATTTCATTTATATTTTTCATGTGCTGTTGAGATAGCACATTTGTAATATCTGCTGCAATTAATAATTTCCTCTTGCTGAGCAGTTGTTATTAAACCAAGTGGTTTCTTACAGTATTTTTCCTCCACTGAAGAGCCCAGTGCTAGAAAACTTGGGAGGCAACATTCCTCCTAACTTCATGTGATGTCCAAGGTCAGGTGGCAGTTTGGTCATGATGTGGTGTTTTCCCCCTGTTAAACTGTGTCTTTAAATCAATTACAATCACAGTGGAAGAGCTAAAAGTTGCTGATTTAAGCAACCCTTTTCTGGCAATTTTGTACTTAATGCTTCCTTCCCTCCCCCCTCCACAGACAAAAGCTGGAATCAGAGATCAAAACTTCCTCAAGTTGTTAAGCTTTTGGCACCTGCAAAGCCAAAAGTTCATAGCCCCTGTCAAAATCATTACCTGCAATTGAATGAGAAGCATTTCTTTTTGTTCACGGTCATACAGCCAAGTCACTTTTCTATCATTTTCATAAGGTTTCATAGAGTTTGAGGCCAGAAGGGGTGATTAGATCATCTAATCTGACTTCATTGCATCCTACTTAGATTCTCTCAGGTGACTTTGAACTAAGCATTCATCTCCCCTGGCAACCAAACTGTTGGGAAATAGAAGCAGGAGAAATGGAAATAAAATTAGTATCTGAGGCTCCTGCGATGGCAAGTAACTAACTCACAAGGCTGGGTATGACCAGGTAAGCATCTGATTATCTGTTCCAGTGCTCCAGAGAAATCAAAAATCCAGATGAACAGCTCTGAAAGTCCAGGATGGTACAGCCAAGGGGAGAGTTTTCTCCCAGGCACCAATCTCCTAAAGCTTATCAGTGAGCTCTGATCCCTGAGCTCTGCTGGTCCTGTCAGTCAGTATCAGAAAGCAAGAAAGCCTGAGTATACTTGAGTTAGCATAGGGTCAGACTGCCCAAAGCTAGTTTGAAGCCTGCCTTCTCCAAAGACATCCTTTATAAACACTGTGACACCACCTTACCCTGTTAATCTCGCTGCAAGGAAACACCAACCCTGTTTCTAAACTGAACTAATCTGATGTCGTCTTGTTACCAGTTCCGAATTTCATTTCACCCCTCCAAACTAAAATCAGTAGATTAAGGGCGAGTTTCAGTCGGGTACCCCATGTGCCCTGCAGCAACTGTTCCAGAAGAGCCAAGGTCTCCTGTAGGTCCTGTGCAGAATCTGCCAGCTCTGAGCTCTCTGAGATACCCTACAGCATCTCAGATACCTGTGTCTAAGCTAATTTATTAGACAACTGAATCCTGCTCTAGACTTCATACTGTAAGACCCATGTTATAGATGCATCATGTGTAAATGGGGGGAGTTTTCCAGTTTCTATAAAAACAGAATACACATGCGGTATTTGATATTCTTTTATATAACATATTAATCAGATTTGCAAGTGCAGGTCTAAAGGATTAAAAGAATTAAATGAGGAGACTAATTAGTCTCCATCCCAGAATTCAGACAAAACTCGTACATGAACTTGTGGGTCTAGTGTAAGCCTAACAAAGGTAATGCTATACACTTGCCAAATAACAAAACCCATAAATTTAAAAGGCAAAAAATGGTGTTAAGCATATACAGACTTTCTAGCATGGCTGTAATAGCAAGGAAGACTTCATTTTTTTTAGAGGGGGTAGAGTAACTAAAAATGTGGAGATAAATGGAACAAAATTAAAACAGGATTTATTACATAGGATTCATTGCTATATAATTTATCCTCTTTGATAGATTTTTTTAGACAATGGTAACATTTTAGACAATGAACATTTGTAACTACCACATGGGGAAGTTGGGGATTGGTACAGAAGTCATACAGGGGATAAGGAACTGCATAGAAGGGAAATAACACTGGTTGAAAACTGAACTGTCAAGTAGGAGGGATGAAGCTCTACGAAGACACATCTTTATATCAAGCATATTTAACTTTCAGTCGTCATCCCTAGCATAAAAAGTGAGACGATGGGGGTGAAACTTGCTGATGACATTGAGCAAGGAGAAGGACAAGGTAACATGACTGAGGACCTGGGTGACAGCAGAGTGGAGCAACAGCAGTTGAATAAAAATGCAGTATCAGGCACTCAGGAATGCATAACAAGAATTCCTGCTGTAGGCTTGGAAACCACCAAGAAAGAAGGAGGAAGACATAGTTGTATTTGTTGATCTTAAGATGGTCATGGGCTTTCAAAATAATAGTGAGAAAAGAAAATGGGATATGAGGGTATCTCACAGAAGGTAATTTCCAGCAGGAACTGGGAATTATATGGTGCTGTAAGATCTTGTTTAGAATGGTGACATTCAGTCCTATTCACACATATTCACGAAAGCTGAACTTAAATTGAAATAGATGATGGAGAATGTATCTTAGGGAAAAAAAGAAAAAAGTAATAGCTTTGCTTATTTAACCTAGGAAACTGTAATTCAAGTGGAATGAGACTATATTGACATAATGATATAGAAGAGACTTTGTAATCACATCAGGAGTTTTAACAGAAGATGTTTGAGACAAACACCTATCCTGACAGAAGTGCAAATAGCTTTAAAAGGACCATGGCTACATTTCACCTGGATGTTTGAAGGAAGTTAACCTGCAGAGGGTTGTAGTTCTGGAATGACTTTTCAATACAGACAATAGGAGTAAAACCATATTTTAATATGGAGCCTAATGCTTTTGATCATAGTCTTAGCAGGCAGTTGTCTAAAAAGCATGGGGAAGGGACTGGCTGACTGAAGAAATTTCTCTCCGTTTTATGTCCTACATTCAAAACTATAATTTTTTTTGTCTCTGATCAAAGTAACCTGTGGTTTGTTTGTGTGTTTGTTGTTGTGGTGCTTTGGGGTTTTTTTTGTTTGTTTGTTTTGGGTTTGGTTTTTTTTTAGTATCTTTTAATTCCTTAACACATTTAGGCCAGAACTGATTTGATCTTTTCTATTTGTATTCCTGGAGCTGATGACAATTGATGTTCTTTTGGGTTTCAAAAGCATGAACCACATGATCAATTTATGCCTTGCCACAACTCACCTCAGGATACGATATATACCTGGCATCTAGTTCCTGGGTAACAGATCTTTAGGACAGCTTAATGACTGATGCAGCTGTGCAAGTGGTGATGATGAAAAGAAAATCCATATCTCAGCTTTCGCTCAAAATAGGGGACATTCAATCAGTAATTCCGAGGGAGGACAAAGGCAGAAATGTGAAAGATTTTGGCCTCTGCTCGTTTTTATAGCTGTCAATAGAAATAGTTTATGTTGGCTCCTAGATTTACTCAAAGACAGGGGGCAGATAGCCTGTTTGTCATTAAAAGAGCATTTTAATACAAACCTGATGAGGTTTGAGATGTTATCATTTGGAAATACTACAAAATGTCACTGACTTGCTTTACAAAAGTTTGATGATCAGAGATAAAATGAAAATTTTATACATGTCAGATCTGTGGCAAGGAAAACTGGGAAAGTCAGAGAAACAACTTTGAGGTTAATGGTCCCAGCTCACCCAGCTTGATACACATCTGACTTCAGGCATGTCAATGAGACACATGGACAGATGTACAGAAAATGTATCACCTGCCTAAGCTGGCCCCATTTTTAAATTCTGCCCGAAATGAAACTGAAAAAAGGATAAATACAGTAATTGCCTTGAAAGAAAAGTAACATTTACAAAACTTGCTGTTATTCACTGACATTATGAAATGTCGGCATAGGGTTCAGGTCTGCACAGAGCTCAGATCTCTGGTCCCTCTGACTCACTCAGCTTGTGCTCGGGAAGTGACAGTCATGCTGAACCAAGGCAGGCAGAGAAGTGGATTATTTTAAATATTGCTTGCAAACCCATAATTTATTAAATTCTGGAATAGGAAGCCTGTTAGCTTTGCAGGAAGGACAGGGAAAAACATTAGAAGTCCACCTGAGTCGCAGTCTGCCTCAGTATGCCAGTAGGCAACAGGGAAACTCCCAGTAGATGTGAAACTAAATAGTCAAATGAGAGTTTGCTTTGGACTCATGCAGCTGTTTTCCTCTGGTTCTCTGCCCATGCTTGGTTGCACATTGCAGTATAGAAGACAGCTGGGACATGCATCTGAGAGGAAAGCCTATACGAAAGTGCTTTCAGCCATGGGGTATAAGGAGAGGACAATGAGAAGGGAGATAGCCCAGGCAAATGGCATTGATTGACAGTGGTGGTAAAAAAATATTAATCTGTGACTTGGTTTGAAATTGGGAGAGATTTCACCTGTCTTTTAGACAGCAAAGTTCAGAGTAGCAGCGTTCTGGTGCAGATCAGGAGAAAAAAAAAAAAGGTGCTTCAGATAGAAAACAGTGCGAACGTGGGCAGGTGGCGGAGTAAAGATGGGGTAAATCAGCTTGTACCTGCTTCCCTGGGCATGCTGCTCTGAAAAGACCTGCCACTGTACCTGGTCTCACGGGTGCCATTAGTGGTCCCATAGTGACCACGGGGGAGCAGGATAAAGCAAATGAACGTGCCGCTTACCACAGCGAGCCTATTGCAATTAGAACCTGTGTGGAGCCATGGGTGGCCACAATGTTGATGTCTCCCTGCTCTCCAGTGTACAGTACTCAACCAGTACAGCCCATGGGCAGGTAACTGGACACTGATTGCCTTTTCTTTGAACCGATTGCTGGTGCACTGGAGGATTTTGTTAGGTGCTATATCTTTTATGTATCATTCACATCATTTTGGCAGTTCTCCCAACATAGCAGTGATGCTTTTTGAACCTATTTCTGATTTTTATTTTTTTTTGAAAGAATACTGTCTGTTGGAACTGGGTTAGAACAGCTCTTCCTCTAAGCCACTTAGAGATGAATTTTAAGGGGCAGAAAGGGGAGGAAGCAGTTACACCTGACTCATGAGACAAAGGGCAGTATTATAATTTTCCTGTTTCTAGCATAGCAGCAGCCTATTCAGGCCAGCGATCTATACCTGGGAGGGACACCATTTCCTTGACAAAGAGACATGGTAGGTAGGAAAGAAAAAGGCAACAGAATTGTTCTCATGATTTGTGAAAAACAAAGCTCATTCTACAAAGAGGAAAGAAAAGAAGCAGGGAATCCCTTTTTGTTTGCAAGCAAAGGAGCCAAAAAGGTAAATTTTTTTGAGCAAACCCTTGCACTAAGAGGTATATGGACTGCTTCCTCCTCTCAGGAGAAACATCTCCACAGGACAAGCCCACAGCTGCTCTCAGCCAGTGCAGCAGAGGTTTTACGGCTCTGAAAGCTTGCAGGGTAGCTCAGTCCCACAGATTATTCAGACTGCTGGGTGCTGAGGTATTTTCATTTCAGGAATCACTATGAAATGAGGCTTTATATTGCAGCATTGAAATACTCGGGGAAAATCTATTAAGGCAGAGCTAATTCAGCTGCAGGATGGGGTCAGCAGGCAGCACAGCGAGGAGAGCAGGAGACTCTAATTTACACAAACTATCTACCATGAGCAAACACACCAGGGGTGACATTTAAATGGTCTCTTCACTCAAGCTGTGCTACCAAAACCAGCAGCATAAAGAAAGTAATTTGTGGATGATACTAAACTAGGGGGAGAGTCTGGTGTGACAAATGACAGAGTGGCTGCCCAGGGGACCTGGATTAATTTGAAGACAGGGCTAAAAGAAACCCCATGAGGTTTGACAAGGGGAAGTACAAAGCTCTGTTCTTAGGGTGGAGAATCCAGCTGGGAGCTGACTGCCCAAAAAGCAGCCATACTGGAGGGGACCTGGGGGTAATGGGATGCTAGATAAAGTATGACCCAGAAATGCACTCTTGCTGTGATGTGTCACATCCCACATGGCCAGCAAGCAGGTGAAATTTATTCCCTGTGGCTGCTGCTGCTGAGGCTGTACCTGGAAAACTGTGTCTACAGATGGAGAGGTTTGAAGGAAGGGCCACCACCCAGCCAGGGCTGGAGCAGGTGTGCTGCAGGTGGTTGAGGGAGCTGGGCTTGCCAGGGCTGGTAAATCAACAGCAGCCTGCGGCTCCTTGAAGGGGCGCTGCAAGGACAAGAGCACCAAGATCTTTCTCAGTAAGGGCAGAGGAGGTAGCAGGGGCACAAAGAGCAGGTTGGGAGGCTCAGGCTGGGTTTTAAGTAAACCATTCTTTGCTAAGCAGGTGGTGTAGCCCTGGGAAAGGTGCCCAGAGTTGCAGTGAAATCTCTCTGAGAAGGTTTCAAGACTCTGCTAGATGAATCCATGACTGAGCGGATCTGTGATATTCCTGCTTTGAACATGAAATTGCACTAGAGATCTCCAGAGATCTCCTCCGGCTAATATTTCCAAGACATTACAAAGAAACCAGAAGAGTGATCTGTAAGTTTTATCCTGTGAGAGACACCATAAAGTGTTATGCTAACAAATTTTTGTATTTAAGCAGTAATACCAAAGCTCAGGGCATTTTTTTCTGGTGATTAATGATTGACTGGGAGAGCTGATGGCTTGAAGCAAGACTGCAGGGCATTAAGTCGGTTGGCCATCAATTTCATAGAAAATGTCCAAGAGTGAGGTTGTTACTGCAGTCAGAAAAGCATGTTTTAAAGGGTACTAAGTTACAGGGCTTGTTGTCATTTTTTGTTTCCTTTGATGTGAAATAATTTCTGAGGGAAAAGAAGAAGTATCAAAACAGTTTTGCAAAGGTGGCAGGAAGCAGAGCAGGGAAGTGGAAATGCCTCAAACTGTTAACACCAGAGGTGGATGAAAGCGATTTGACGAGGATTTCAGAAGTTTTCTGCATGCTCACTGCAAGAGGTCATCTAATATGAATGCTGCTCAAACATTTTTAAAGGTTGGACAAATGTAGCCATTAGCAACTTCAACCAACCTTGAAAAGTTATTTGCAGGAATTTATCTCAGGTTTTCGGCATTTATTTGTAAGCAGATTTTGCTTGTTTGGTTTTTTAAAATGGTTTTGCTCATCATTCAAAATTATTCAGTGATGTTTTCTGTGGGAGTTCTCTGCTGTGCACAGAAGTTTACTGCAATAGTGGTTTCAAAGATTTGCTTTTCTAAATTTTCCATTTATGTTTTGCCTTTCTTTTCCTTGAGCATTCCTGTGTGTGGACATGAGCCCAGGAGGAAATCTGCCGAAAATCACTAACTTTGTGCTTTTCATTTCAACAAGTATTTGAGAAGATTTGGCAAGTTAAAAAAGTAGAAGGTTTAGATGAAGGAAGACAAATAAGGTATTAGAGCCCCTATTAACTCTGTCGGGTACAATGGTTATGTTCTGGGTCAGGGGCTACAAGGCCAGATGCTCTTTTTCTGTTCTCCTGCCCTTCATCCCTCATTTCTGGGACAGGATTGTACCTGGCCTTGTATGAAACATTTATTTAGGGGTACTAGGAGATGTCAATATCTTTCCAACCTCGCTTACATAAATTACAGTGGTGCTTTACTTGGTATGCCAAATACTGTGTTTTGTTGGACTCCAGAGCTGTCTGTCTCTGGAGTCATTCAAAGATATGCTCTGTAGCTATAGACTTATGCTGGCTTTCCAGGGAGTGGACTTGAGTTTGAAAAGAGGATCCAGCTTCCCAGAGCTGTGGGCCAAAGAAGGTGCAAGTCAGAGATCTTAAAACTAACCGGGACTAAAGGAAACATAGAAATCTGGGTCTTGTTTGGGGAACCCAAGCATAGCAAACGTTTGGTTCATGGTTGCCTGGAGGTCAGTGGATGCTCCTTTCCAGCGATGTGTGCTACAAGAGAAATCAGTAATGCTTTAGTGATCTGCTTCATAGGAAAGCTGAAGAAGCCCTTTCCCAGCATCACAGGTTGGTGTGGGGCTGTATTCACAGCAGTGACTTGGGCAGTGCAGCAGGGAGAGCAGGAGGTGCTACCAGTTGGACCTAATGGTTTCAGCTGTGCTAAACTAAATCCCTGTGTTCAACACTCACTCCCCTTCCGCCACAGCAAATGGGACCTGAACAGGATTTCTGTGTGTGGGGTTTTTTTTTGGTTTTTTTTTTTTATCCCTCTATGGCTGTCAGTCATGGCAGAGTCTGCACACCTCTATGTACCTTTCCTTCCAATTATGGCTTTTCAGCATTGCTAGATGCATAGCGAGTGTTTTCTTTTTTTCTCCTTCCTTTTGCAGCATCAGGTGCTGATCACTTCTGGAGGTGAAGTCCGAACTTGATGGACTAGTGATAAGATATAATCTGACAAAGCCTTGGCCCCCATTATTTCTGCCTGATGATATTTCTCTGATAGAAATAAATCATTTGTCATTTTTTGAAAACCTACACATTTGTCCCAAGAAATTTGACAATAGCTGTAGTTTTCTTGCAGCTGTCTCCAAATGATCCTTTCTGTTGCCCATGGAATTTGTTTTTTTTTATACTAAGCTAAACTTCAAGACTTTCTTCTTTTCCCCCTTGCCTTTTAATTCCCCGGGACAGACACAGTTGCAAAAAGTCATCTCATCCTGCTTTGTCATTTTGCTATTACCTTCTGCAAGATGAACATCACAATAGGTACATAGTATTTGCTGTAACAAGTCAGCATACTTGTTTATTTAGTTCCCAGAAGAGTATGAAACCTTTTGAAATGCACATCTTTTTATGTACTTCAATATGAGAGTCAAGAATAGAGTTCAAGTCGCTGTGACCTAGCTGTAGGATATTGTGAACAGGACAGTAACTCTTGAATAGTCTGTGAAGCCTCCCATGGAAAACCTCATCTCTGGCATCGTAGCAGTCACCTTAAACCGACCAGAGCAATAATATACACAAGAATGATGTATTTGTGAATACTGAATGAACAGAGTTTTGGGACATGCAACATCATATGCTTTGTAGTTTATAAAGCACAATTGACATAAGAAACCCATTACCTGATCCACTGTAGCTGTTCCTCCACCTCTACTCAGCTGTGCAGCAAAGCCTCTGTGCTGGGCAGCCGTGCAGGTATGCCTGGGGCAGGCTCTGGGTACAATGCCTAGGAAGGAGGGATGGGAGATGCCCTTCTGTCTGCTGCAGCACAGGACTCTGCACTCTGTCTTCGTGGAGCACATTGTGTCACCTCTGCATAGGGATAAGGATTTCCATGATCACTGTGCTCCAGGGATGCTTTTTGCCTTGTTTATCATCAGTCTTGCACAAAGCTCCTTATACCATATTCCCTTCGCCTTCAGCGTTGTATTCGGTGGTTTTCACTGGATATCAGTCTTTCATGCTGATTCCAGTACCTATGGGAAATCAAACATGTAATCATTCTCTTTCATTACACACAGGAAAAAATGTCAAGACCTCTGTCTATTGCCACTATATTGCCAGTACGTCTATATCAGAAGTATATTGTAACTTCGGCAGCTTTTCTTTTCCTAGGGCTGTACATTTCTCTCTTTCTCTTTTAATTGATTTTGTTCTTTGCAGATTTCCTTCCTATCCATCTTTGGATGCCCTTTCTTCTATTTGTTCATTGCCCCTTATAAAATGAATACTATGAATCAGAAAATGAGATGTCAGGTGACAGCAATAGGTTGTGTCTCTGCATAAAATACACTGTTAAACAGTGGAGACCATTGTCTCATCTTTGGATGTTTTGGGTACTGAACTTCCTGATGGGTTCAAAGAACAATTGGACAAAGCTATGAAGAAAAATCTGCTGAGGACTCTAAGGTGCAAAGACATTTCTGTAAAACAGAAAGCCTCAAGGTCATTTAAGCTGGAAGAACATGGTTGGGGCAGGACCACTACTCACCTACCTTGCTCCGATATATCCACTTGAAATACGCGTATGAGCCACTGACAGAATTCATGATGCATGCCCAGAGGAGTCACCCTCATGCTCTGATCCCTTACCTTGTTCTTGAAACAGCTTCTCTCTGTTTGAATACCAGAAGACATCAGCGCCCTCCCTTTCTTTTTGCTTCTTGAATTATTTTTCTGCAAAACTTCCAGCTGGACTCTTTTAAGCTATCTTTTTTCTATTGAGCTAAAATTTTGCTAAGATAGAAATTCCACCTGCTGTTACCCAAGATGTGGATTTTTACTTTGGTAACAGTATATGAGAAGTAAAATAAAAATAAAAAATAAACATCTACAGGCACACCCACAAATATAATACCTTGATTCTACTCAGATTGCCATGCTTTGTTTTGTTTGTTTGGTGTGGGGTTTTTTTATTGTGTTTTTTTTGTTTTTTTTTTTTTTTTTTTGAAGAAGGGTCTGTGAGCAGGTTTTGAACGGCTAGTGTTGTTTCTGCTTGCGTAACAAGCTGGACTGCCCATCTTGGCTTGAGCCTGTTTCCTTTCCAACATGGACCTTGTCTAACTGCTTCATGTATTGGTGATAGTGGTGTTTGCAGGAAAAAAATGACTGCTTTGAAAAAAACTAGAAAATAAGCATGGTTACTGCTGGTACCAGATTTTCAAAGTCTTGTCTATCCTTTTTAGCAGGCCTTTGGAAGCAGAGCTCCTCTTCACAATGGCAAAGGGGAACACTTCATCCTACTAGACACTTTCTTTAATACCCCTGAATAAATCTTGTTTAATGACAACAGAGGAAAATCCATACTTATATGTTTAAGAACTCCCATTTTCACTCTCTCTGCATCCTCTTCAAGTGTTTTCTAGACAGTCTTGGACGACAGAGATTGGGAAGTAAATAGGAGAGGTCAAAACAACACGTTTCTTTCAGCTGAATGAGCTGTGGTTTTGTTCAAAAACCTCCTTGCTCCTCTGTGTTAGTAATTTGAATTATTACAGCTGAGTATTGAGCAGAGATTTGGCTGATTCTTACAGTTTAAGAACAGGGAGTGAAGTACATTGATGTGTGAGCGATACACATGTGTGGGTTCATGCATATATTGTGCATGCACACTGATTACCTCATGTTTTGTTGATGCAAATTCCATCCACTGGCTAAAAATGATCTGACAAGTTTATGACTCTGCTTTCTCTTCCTGAAATTACTCTATTATGTCAAGTTGTAAGTTGTCATATGAAAGACAGACATGGAAAAGTACCCTCCATACAGGCCTAGAGTAATAAATTAATGAGCTATAAACAGCAAAATAATCATGTTCTCTGCATCTGATACTGGAAGCCTGGTTCTTTGCATCCAAAATCACCAGCCTGAAGCTCTTGAGCCAATGGCAAATATCTCTGACGAGTTGCAGCAGCAGGTCTCCTCTCCTTGCTTATCAGCCACATCACACTCGAGGGAAACATGTTAGAAGCCAGGAACTCTCATAAAATTTCAAAGGCAGTATAAACCCTGCTGCCTGGATGTGTAAATTACAATGTAAGGATAGTCACCCTGCTAAAATACGGCTTGGGAGACCAGTAACTGTTGCAGATCTCTTAGGTCTCTTCTCTGCTTCAGCTGCCCGTTGTGGAAAGGGGTGAGCTTTCCTGCTCCATAGGGCTTTTGTGAGCAGAAGTGCACGATGGGCTGTGAGGAGCTCATTGCCCAGGGCACTGGAGGGGTATATAGATGTACTGACAGTGTGCTTCTTGATATTGTCAAGAGAGGTAGGACATTCCCAAACAATGGCACATGTCCCAGTGCATACACTTGTACTCGCTCTGAAGTGACCTGGACTTGATTGTATTGCAGTGGTCACGTAAAACTAGCTGGCCCGCTGACATGATGCGTTAGGACACCTTTCTGTGCTTTAGCTGGTCATTTGATCACTCTTCCCATGCAGTCTCCCGCATATTGCTGCTCTGTGCCTACCTCTGAGGCTATCAGCTGGAGTCATTAGCTCATGTTTGCTGAGGATGTTTGAATACAGAAGGGGCTCTAATTCTGGTTGCTTCTGGTCCATTAGGCTGAGTTTGAAGACTAAGCTTTCTTTTCTCTACTCTCCCTAAAGTTGTCAGTGTAAAAAAAAAAAAAAAAAAAAGTGTTTCATGTCAACTCTTTGTATGGATGTGCAAAGCAGGCACTAAAATTTCAGTTTTTCTAAAAGGCCAGTGTGAGGCTTCAAGATTCTCTGGCAAATAAGCACATTTTCAATCCAGACATTTGCAAAAGCAATTGAGCATCCAGATTCAAAGAGACAGCACCAGTTTTATCCCAGGCAGGCAGTGCCACTGAACTTTATTTAATCTTAACCATGCCTGAAAATACAACTGTAACCTCACAGAAGAGAGCAAATGGCACTCTCTGCCTCAGATGCCTCAGTCAAGAGCTTGGACTGAGAGAGCTTTTATGCACAGTGTGCTGGGAGCCTCAGTCTGGCCTGATGGGAATTTACCTTCTGGATCTTCCTCAGATTAGAAGGATGCTACTTTAATTGACAGGATCAAAAGCAAAGCTTAGGCTGGCAGTCAGCCAGCCCTTTCCTTCCTCTCCCTACAGTTACCTCCCTGTTTGCGGCAGTGGTGGCGATCAGGGCACTTGCTAGAGTAAAATAAACATTTATCTTGATTTAACACCTTCCAGGTAGGGTCCCTCAAAGCTGTTGATTTTATTCAGAAAGAACAGCGCAGCTCCTTGGAAAGCTAAGACGTTTGGCAGTCTTGCGTGGTGGGAAGGGTTGTTTCTGAGGCGGTGAGTGCCAAACCTCAGATGTTTAAACCCTCTCATTGCCATCTGCAAAGAACTTGTTCTTTGATTTCCTTTTCCCCATTTTGCTCGGGCATTGTTGTCAGGAGACTTTGCAAATGTCAAAACCACTATCAGTCACAGGCAAGCAGGCTCTTAATTGAACTTTTATTCTCCTGTCTAACTTGCTGCACTCCAAAGAAAAGGCTACATTGCTGGCATGGAAATAGCCTTTTGGAAGTCACCAACTGGTAAAAGTAAGTTATCTGAAATTTATATATACCTATCTCTCTCTTTCTCTCTCTCCCCCCGCCCCCCTTCAGATCTCTCTTTGATTTTTATACACATGTACAAATAAGCATCTAGATTTTTATATAATCATGGCATCTATGTGTGTTTAACTACACACATAAAATTAAAAGACAGAGACATATTTGAATACACCTGCTGCCTTACAACTTCACTCAGGCATATAGCATCTCCTAGCTTATGAAGCATACTGTTGCCTTGTGACAGGAGCCCACAGAAAATAAATAAAAAGCTGGTGGGGGGTGGGGGGGAAGTGTGAGATAACAGTCTTGTTTGCTGTTTCCTGCTGTCTCCATCCTTCTTTTTTATCCTTTGTTCACATTGTTTCCCTTCTCCATTTATTTTGATTGAGACATGACAGGCAGACCTGATATTCAGCTGCCTTAGCCCATAAATGTTTCTTTGGATGACGCCATGCTCCAAACAAAGTTTGGGGCAATTGGAACAAATATCCCAAGTCCATTATTAGTCCTTCTGCTTTATTAGGACATTTTTTTCCCCCTTTCTATCTCCCAAAGTGGTTAGCTCAGGTCTTGTCAGATCTTCTTGGGCTTCAGGAGTCTACTGGGTTCTACTGGATGGTAAATGCTGGTTTTGCCATTAATCACCCAAAGGACTCTGAGCCATTAGAGCTTCTTCTGATTTATTTCTGCCACACAGTCTGACTGACTGTCCCAGCTCTGTGTTTCTGTATTATGTCTTTCATTCCACAGGAATTCAAGATGCTTTACAAAGAAATAACCTAATCTTGACCATTTAGGAACTGAACCCTGAACCCAAGGGTTTTTTGTGTCTCTATGAATAGCCTTCCTTTCCCTTCCATACAAAATAACCTGTGCTGAACTCATCTTTAATAGCATGTAATGTCTTTACAACTTAGCAGAAAAAGCTTGTGAAATACATCTCATTTTAGTCCTATTCAAGCTTGAGGTCACATCTGTAAAAAGGCTGTTTTGGGGTACTCAGCTTCAAGCAGTCTCTAATTTGTATTGTATTTGTATCGAGCAGAGATACTTGCAGTTTCCAGAAATAGGACAAAGCAAAGCTGTCAACTGAATGTGCGTTTTGGATGGTGTGTGCAACAAAGAGGCTGAGTCTTGCAAAGATCTCTTGCAGAAGGGTGCAGGAGGCAGAACTGACCTTACTGGTTTAATCCCAATCAGATGTGCCAGACATGAGCCATTGCTATTAGGGAAAGCGGGTCTATTAATTTACTCACAGTCAACTGCTTGGTCCCAGGTGATTCTCCTATAGCTTCTTTGAGATCAGTGGAGTCACCATCTGTTTTAACACCTCAGCTTCCTTTGCATGAGACTACAGTATTTCCAGTTCAGATCCTGCAGATTTACAATGATAGGAAGTGTAGTAAAACATTGGCTGAAGATGTGCTGTTAATTGGGTTTGAGAGAAGAAGGGATACTTCTAAGCAAAGATGCCTTCTAGTACCCGATGAAAACTGCTTTTTTCCATTTGTGTGCAGCAAGGTCGTGTGTTAGGAGTTAGAAGTTTCCCTTCCCTGTCACTGGCAGATGCCAAAATCACTCTGGAGGTTGGAGAATCCATGTCAGGTAGCTCCAGTAACATGTTTTAGAGTCACCGAGGCGAGAGGGTGCCAGGCAGTAAAGTGTAAAGAGGGACTGCAGCACAGATGCTGTCTTTGTGGGAAAGGTCCCAGAGAGTTTGCTTTCCTCAGTGGTGTCTCTCTTACAAGAGAAACCCCCAAATTCTGTAGGACCATGCCAGAAAGCAGTCCCAGATATGATTCCTAGTGTTCCTTAGATTTCATTGTGATGTCCTGCAGTTTTGAAGGGAACTGCTCTAGACACAACCTTTTCTGGACCAAGTCACAGAATCACAGGATAGTTTGGGCTGGAAGGCACCTTTAAACGCCATCTAGTCCAACCCCCTGCAACAAGCAGGGACATCTTCAACCAGATCAGGTGGCTCAGAGCCCCGTCCAAACTGACCTTGAATGCTTCCAGGGATGGAGCATCTACCTCTGCTCTGGGCAACCAGTGTGCCAGTGTTTCAACACCCTCATCATAAAAAATGTCTTCCTTATATCTAGTCTGAATCTACTCTCTTTTAGTTTAAAACTATTCCCCCTTGTCCTACTGCAACGAGCCCTACGAAAAAATCCCTCTATCTTTCTTACAAGTCTCCTTTAAGTACTGAAAGGCTGTGTCAGACTGTTCTTCAGCTTCCCCCCTCTGCTCCACTGAAACAGCCCATATTTTGCAGTACAGAGTCACAAGTAAGCAGCCAAGCAAAGGAAAATGGCAGACAGACGGTTCCTGAGCTGTAACAGCTTTGCTGGTAGCAACAAGCATTTGCTCTTATTGCTCCCTGCATCTTACGTGAGGCAAGAGTTAAGAAAGGTCATGCACGTGGATTCTTTTCATCTGTGCTACCCACAAACTATAATTAAATCTTGATGTGTACTTTAATTAGGCTCCTCGCCTTTTCTCAGGTTGCAGTTCACTAAGAGTTTTTTGGTTTCCCATGCGTAACCATAGATACCAGCATGGGGAGAGGCAGGGAGGATTATTAAATATGCCTGAGTTCTGTGTAAGAGCTCTGTAGCTCCTGTAATTTACACAGATTTCCTTTTTTTTTTTTTTCTTTTTTTGATATCTTCACTAAAAATCTTTCTATCACTTGATGGCAGTAGAGCTATAATATAAATTTATAGATACCGATGCTGCATAGATGCATTGAAGGAAAAAAACCCTCATATTTATGTTTGTCCATATATTTTTCTATGGGCTCTGTTTTGTATTGTAAGTTTTAAAAAGACATAAGGCATAGGAAAGCCTTGTATTTCCAGAAGGGATTAATGTAGAGGATATTTCATTCATTTGCAGCTGTCATAAATAACAGTTGGTGCAACAAAACATCCCCTAAATTTCTTCAGCTGTATCTCCAAACTCTGCAAAAGTAAAATCAACTTTCTTATTGCATTTTTGACTTGTGTGCACGTAATTTGTTTTTTGTTGTTAGTGTTGCGGTAAAGGCAGCAGCTCGTGTAGTTATGAGCTTCTGAGCTTTCACACTACTGGCAATACTACTGCTTGCTCTTTTACAGTCAAAATACACATATTAAATGCAACAATACTGCTATCAAGCTACCCTCAGGTCTCATTTCCTGAAACTCAGATAAGTCCCTGGCAAATAGTAAGACTTTGCTATATAACCAACAAATGCAGAAGCCTTTTTGTAGTGGTGCTCTCACAATCCAGATGAAAATTATCTTGATAAAATCAAGACCATCCCCTAAATACTCTTTCTACCTCACTCTGGAAGGTATAGCAGGGTATACCTTTACTCATGGTGTACCAAAAATCTGACTCTATCCTCTAGAGGCAAACTTGCAATCCAGCTGGTGCTTAATGCTGCACTGGAGATGCAGCAGTGTGAACTAATTACCAAATAGCTATGCACTAAAATACGAGCTACTTGTCTTGCTTGTCTTTTTACTTAAGTGACTGGCATGTGTTAGGGACTCTGTTACCTGTGGCACTGAATCCAGGGTCTGCCTTGCCAGAACCAAGCCTTTATTTTGCTGCCTAGATGCTCTGCAATCTCCAAAATGTTTCCTTGCCTGGAGTTATGCACACACAATTTCTTGAGCTATCCAAATCTCCTTGCACAAAAATGGTACTGCCTTCTAAAGGAAAAACACCTCTCTATCCCAGTGCTGATCACTCTTGGACTTTATTTTTATCATACTTTGTTTCGGTCAGATCAAGCTGGTTTTTTCCCTCTTTTTTTTTTTTTTTTTTTTTTTTCTCTTAAGTTCCAGTCCTAAAATCTTTTGCAAAAGTATCAGGCAGTTGCACAGCTGCAGTATTTCACTGCGGAGGGCATTCCATTTCAGATATCCTTGGCCAGAAGTAGAGTAGCCCTGCAGACAGCAGGCAGCATTTCACAGTAACCTCTATCCATAAGCCCTGGAAATGTGCCAGCTGACATCCTCTCCTGCCTTTGAGTTTTTCCCCAGACACAACGATTTCACTGTTTCTTCCCATTGCTAGGTGGCAAACCTTTTGCTCCGCTCGCCCTCGCATATATTAACTTTGCAGGGGCATACCTGAGCGTCTTGCTGCAGAAGCGCTCACCTGCAGAAGCAGGGATGCAGACCCGGGTCTGCTCCTGCAGGCAGGGCAGCACCAGCTCCTGCGAGTCCTCCCTTGCCCTTTCCCCATGAAACTGTTCCAGATAGCGTTGCTCATGCTTTCTCTCTCTCTCACAGGTCTCTCTGGTTCAATTAATATTTAATTCTTATGCTCACTGGGACAACCTGAACTGGGGAGACGAAGGAAATTTTCTTCTAGGTTATGCCGGCAGCCTGCTGAACAGCTGCCTGGAGAGGCGGAAGACACAGAGTAATTTCTCCCTTCTATATCAGGCAGAGATGGACTTGAAAATATCTTCTATCGCAGAAATGTCTTGGATATAAATAGATATAGGATTTTGTTTTCTTTCCCCCACCTCCACATTTCAGAGAGAAAGGAGTGATTTCTGCTGTCCTAGGTGGTAGATGGTCAGCGCCATCCATTGCCCTCTTCTGTGCCTTATCCTGAGCTGAAAACTTTAGCAGGGCCTTTTACAGATCTAACCCTGACACTTTTCCCTTGAGGACATGAGTTCATTCAGGGGACAGAGCCAAAGCACGTGCACGCAGCACCCACGTTGCAGAGCTTCTCTCTGAGCCCTTCCCCTTGCTTTGAGCTGCTTGTTCTGCTTCTGGACTGTAAGCCATCCCCACTTATCAGGAGCTGTCCTTTATTATTCCCCATTACTTTGTTCAATCCACTGTTAAGTGAGGCAAACAAGGAAAAACAACCCCTCTTGGTATCAAATAAATTGCTGTTATTTCACTCCAAGGTATTTTGACATTAATAATGTTGGGAACATTCAAATAATGGTGCCAAGGGAATGGAGCAATATTTAACTTTCATTTTACCTTGATCTCATGACTTGTTAGAAAGGCTATTAGAGAATAACTGCCACCTTGTTTATGAAAGAAAAAGAGGAAAAATAACCATAATTCTAAACCCTGAAGTGGCTAAAGACAACACAGAGATTATTTACCCCAAACCAACAATCTCAATTTTAGCTACAGTAACTTTATAGGAGCTGCTGCAGCTTTTCAGTTCTCTGCATTTTATGGCTGGTGAGGAGTTTTACCATAAATTCAGACATTTGCAGTTCCTTTATCTGTCATAAGAAAGTGGTTGGTAAATGAGTGAAGTGCTCCAGTTCCCAGGGATGTTATGATCCAACATCTGCTGAAGTCCATGGAAATGCTCCCCGTTGACTTCTGCCAGTTTTGGATCAGGCACTTTTGTAAAAAATGGAAAAGGCAGACTATTTTTGCCTCTCTATCATTTAACAGTAAGAGAGCTGTTGGTCTGAAGCCCCTTTCCTGTGCCAGTGTAATTCCACCGGACTCAAGTCTTCACTGAAATGGAGTTAGACCAAGAAATATTAAGGCTACATATCTGGGTAATGAATTATGTTTGTCCTCAGGAAATGAACGTCTGTGATGTACTTCAAATCCCTGCAGGCTGTGGGAGCCGATCTCTCCAAAACATCGCTTTATGGATGACTCTGCTGGTTCCACTCCCTTCAGAAAGGCTGACCCTCCTGCACTAAGCTCAGACACTACCCAAATATACTTAAAAAAATATCACTGAGTCTGGCATTTTTCCCTTACATAGAAAAACATTAGCCTTCTTTGTTTAGATGCCTCCTGAAACAATTTTTTTTCTGACAATCCATGCTTCTCCTAGGAGAGTCCCCTGCTGCCATTTGCCACCAGTACTATTTCTGGGGTACCGCTGCCGAGCTGCAGGCAGAGTCAGTCTTGGTACTGATTTCTTCCCTGTGGCATTATAAATATTCTCGGTGTCTGCATAAAGCAAGTCTGACACAAATCCACCAGCTGTCTCTGCTGAAGATAATATTGTTAAACAACTAATTTCTTCTGAGGTCTTCCACTGAAAAAAACTTAACTGTTCCCTCCATCCTGGTCCCTTCTAAAAGAGAGGGCAAATGGTTCAGGCTGGTGTCAGTCACCCTTCTCCATCACTTCTACTCTTCCTTCATTTTCCACGCTGAAGTTTGGGGTTAAGCTGAATTCCCCATTGAAAAAAGTAATTATCACCACTCCTTGTTCCAGCCATTTTTTTTTTTTTTTACTGTACCACCTTCCTCTTCAGCTCATTGGCAGCGATGCCATCTGCTAGGATGGAGCTAACTTACTGCACTGGGAGTATCTAGCCCCGACTAGATCCAGTCTGAATTTCCTCAAGTTGTCCTGCAGTAACCCCAAGTTATTAACAAATACTTTATGCTGCCTCAGCCTTGAGCATGTGTCCCTGTCAGGATCTTTTTTAAGTCAGGCACCTCTAAATCTAAGTCAATCCTAAATTGCAAATACTGAGGTTAATAAGGTGGACAGGGACTTTTTACAAGGGCATGTAGTGATAGGACAAGGGTTAATGATTTTAAACTGAAGGAGGGTAGATTTAGATTAGATTTTGGGAAGAAATTCTTTACTGTGAGGGTGGTGAGGCACTGGTACACGTTGCCCAGAGAAGCTGTGGATGCCCCATCCCTGGCAGTGTTCAAGGCCAGGTTGGAGGGGGCTTAGAGCAGCTTGGTCTAGTGGAAGATGTCTCTGCCCATGGTGGGGGGTTGGAACTAGATGATCTTTAAGGTCCCTTCCAGCCCAAACCATACTTGATTCTATGATAGTGCCTATTACAGGATCCGGGCTTCTTTCATCATTTCCAGTACTCTCTTTCAGTGCCTTTCCCTCTAAAAATTACTATAGAAGTCTCCTTTACCCAGGAAAAAGGCTAAACAATTTATTTTCTCTTTTTTTAATTTCTTTTTTAAATACTTGTAACCAAGTAGATTTCCTAGAAAATAAACCAGTTTTGGCCAGGGGGAATGGAAGCATATCACACACATTTCAGGAGGCCTGAAGCTGATAGACCAAAGTGTTTGGTCTCCAGGATAAGGCACAGGGTTTAAAGTGCCTTTTAATAGAGAAAGGATTTAGGGGCCAAGAAAAGGAAAGTAAAAGGAAACTGCTGAGGGTTGTTCCCTTATTCTGTGTGTTTTCTATGTGCTCTGGTGGCTGTGAACCCGTACTGGGTCCGGGCTGAGGGTGGAGATGTGTGCCTACAGACTTGGGTTCATATTTAGGATGCTGAAGCCAGGGTGGTCACCAAAGTTTCGTGGGTAATGGATCAACCTCTAAATCAGCACCTGGACATAGCGTTACCTGCAAAAAATGTAAACTATAAACTGTTTGATTTAAAAAACTCAATCATAACCTGAGTTTGGGGTACATCTAATTTATGTCTGCCCTTCCTCCCTCTGCTCTCCTTACTCCCAACCCAGATCACTAAACTCTTTTGCAGATTTAATCCTCTAAGTTATCTAGAAGATTGCTACACCAATTGCTAGTTATATCCTCATGTTAGCACCCATGTGACTTTCAGTTTGGGGACGGGGAGAGAGAGTTGCATCTCTGGACTCTTAGATCTGAACATCTCAGATCCCTTAGGAGCCTTCTTTGCTGATACTGAAGTTCCTGGACTCTGCTTGTCACACAAGACCCTTCAAATGCTTTTGTGCTTTTCTGCTGGCTTCAAAAAGCAGGCATGCATTTGCTTTAGAAAGAAAAGCTGAAAGCTTTTATAGAAATTTCATTGCTATTTTGCTATTCTGGTGATGTCTCTTCTACGTCTCCATGGACCTAACAGGCAGAAGGTCTTCTGGCAGGCTGAGTTTTGCCTCTGGTTCAGAGTGAGCAGCTCCTTACATAAAGTCCAGTGAGAAGGAGAAAACTCAGGAGGAAAAGTCTTTAAATTTGTTTTTTTTTTTTTAGAAATAATTGGTCTATTTCTGTCTGGGTTCCTGCCACACTACTAAAGCCTGTCCTTCCACACCAACTTTTCTGTAGATCTGAACAGAGACACTTTGTATTCCTAGCCCTCCATCACTCCCAACTGGAGCTGTTGCAGTCATGAGGGTTATTTTATGTTTAGGAGAAAGCTTGCTGCTTCTAGCTGGTCCAAACCCCAGAATTATGAAACAAAATGAAGGGGATCAGTGCTTTTGTTTTCTGGGTTACATGCTGTCTGAAGCAGCGGCTTTGTACAGCTGTGATGTGTATGTACTTGTGTCCTGGAAATCTCCTTTCTCATGTGTAGGATCCATTTCACCTCATTATAGACACTGAAGATTTAATTGTTCAAGCTGAAACACTCTGTGTGGGCTTTCTCTGTAGTCATTAAAGAGTAAGTGTTTCCAGAGGGGGTTTTATCTCATCTGCTCTAGAAAGCTGTTTTACAGTCTCAGCTGCTGCAGAAAATAAGTGATCTTATTCCCCCTCCACCTTTGGCTGTAAAATCTTGCCCACTCCCTTGTGCTAAAGTTCATTTTCATGAGGAATCTGGACAGGGAATTGAGCTGGCAGACAATTACTCCTGGTGGATTCTGGTTTGATTTTTTTTGGGGGTGTGTGTGTGGGGGGGTGGTAGGTTTTTTTTTTTTTATTTTGCATTCAGCTAGCTCAGTTTCTTGGACACAGTCAAAGAAAACCTAGCAATGACAAAAAGACAGAGAAAGGAATAACTGGCTGAGGTAGACGGCTGTTGAAACAACCCTTTCCTTAGTACCCGGTGCCTTGGGAGGAATAAAGCAGCTGTGGAATTACACCCCTAAAGAAGACAAATCTCTCTTTGAGGATATGTCTCTCATACACAAATGAGCTTAGAAGATCTCCACTCGGGAAGAGGCAGACTTCCCTTTAGCCTAAACCCCAACTTGAAGAGACAGCTTATATGCACCTATTGCTCTGAAGGAACAGCAATAATTGCTGTGGATATAAGTGCTGGAGCTGTATCCATCTGGCCTGTCTTGGAATATTCACTGCCTTCCCTTTGCTGTTTGCCTATCATGGTTGCAGTGCAGCTCTCCTTTTTCCTTCTGAAGACAGCAGGCACAAGGCACTGCCAGCGTCCTGGCCTACTTATATGTGTTCACAAACCATTTTCTTTAAAATTTAGATTCTCTGCTGTTCCATATTGATTTATTTCCACTGAAGTCAGCATTAGTGAAGATCAGAGCTGTTTTTTTGTGGAATAAGGAAAAGGTCCCTTAAAACTATTAAGACTTTCTATTTCCATTTCCAGGCTTTGGACTGGGCACCACATTATTTGTGAAGAATGTACAATCTGTGCATTTCCCTGCACTGTACAGAAAGAGTACAGGAATGAATGAAAACCAGGCAAAACTTAGAGCCCTCTCTCCTGCAGCTTTGGGAGAGAAGGTTGCAGATGACACAGGAATGCAGATGTGATGGGGGATTTCTGTGGCAGCTGAAGTTCATTGGAAAAAGTTCACCAGAAAGCAATCCTGGTAAAGAAATTGCTGCAGGGAACTGCAACAAATAACGATTACAATAAAGAACCAATGACAAGAAAGCAGAAATGACAGTTTTTTTCTGGAAGCATTTCCTGATTTATCTCTGACCAGAGTCTTTCCAAGTGAGCATATTAGAGCTGAGACCACTGAATGATACTGGTTGCTAAAAGATACTTGAATAAGCTAATAGCCTTGAAGCACAAGATGACCAGATGAACAAAATTGTTTTGATATGCTGCCACAGATACGTTGGCTCTTGGTAATATACATGTGCTAATTCTATTGTTAGAGAGTACCAAGTATAAATAATACCGGGACCATATGGCTTTCTCTTTCCTGTATCTCCTGACTGCAGTATATTAACAGAAACATTATTTAAGAATGGGTATAACATCCTGTGACTATCACATACACAGCGTAGGCACAGATCACATCAGTATGGCTCCTTCTGCCCTTGGCAGTCCTCCACCACTGTCCTGGCATGGCCTTGTTCCCTCTCCATAAACACATTCCTGTTGTGTCCTGGAGCAGGAACATGCAATCTTGACTGATGTCATGCTATGAAAATCCCACTGTGAACTCAGCCTTCTGGTTATTTTGGGCACTTTGAGATGAAAAGCAAATAGTAATTATGGATCAGCCCTACAGGGACACCACACAGGGCTCAGAAGAGATTCTAGATGAAGTGTAGACATAGCCAGTCTATGCCAGATGGTGCTGCTGTGAGCAGTGTGGACATGAACCAGACACCACCAGTTGGGTCAGGAGCTGGGGTCCATTCTCTGATGTGATTCAAAGGCAGTAAGGATGTACCCACTTAGGCCATCAGATCTGGTCTGGGCACTATAGTGAGATGAAGGACTTCTCTAGCAGACTCAGCATCTTTCTCCAGCATATCTAGTTATCTCGTTGTACCTTGGCTGCATCTCTCATTATCTTGAGTGGGGCTTTCAATAACCTGGACATTTTTCCTAGAAAGGGCTGGAAACTAAGGACCATAACAAAGGGAATTATTTTGCAGTGGACCATGGCAAGTTCACTTGGCAAAGTTTAGGGCTCCTGGCGACTCTTGCCGCTTTGCAAGAGCCATTGTACACAGTGGAGTGCAGCAGTATACAGAAGATGCCTGTGAAAGGGTTGGGAAGGATGGGATGAAGCTGCTTTTTAGGAATAATCTCCCTCTAACACAAGACAAGACCGCAATGAATAAAAACCAGGAGTCAATAGTTCCACTTTAGATTCAGGCACTGTTTTTAAACAGACACTGGCTGCTAATTTCTGCATTTCTCCCAAAAAGGAGAAGAGACAGGATGGGGCAGGGAGGTGGGGAGGAATGAATAATGTGGCATTCTCTTTTTGCTAAGTGACCTTTTAAAACCAAGGGACTGAAATCCAAATACCAGGGAGGAGCCTGGGGGAGAAATTACAGACAGTGTCACTGCTCTCTGCACCCGGTTACATGGTTACATGCTCTGTTCCTCTTTCGAAAAGGCAGTGCAGGAGGCTGAGTTAAAGCATGAAGAATAGGGTCACAATAGTCACTCCTTTTTCATTTAAACAATGGTGCAATCATTTCACACTTTGCAGATCATTACAAAAAATTGTACTTATAAATTCGGAATCAGTTGGTTTAGAACATAAAAGTACAGATTTGGACAGTTGCAGAGTACCAGGAAATACTGAAATGTTTGCTATTTGGTATTAAATATGATATGGCAAAAAAACCAGTTTACTTTGGTGTTCTCTCCATGTGGGAAACTTACTGAAGCCAGTAACATTCAAACCAGGATTATGCTCCTCTACATTTTGAAGTCATTACTAAAGTCAATCAGTGCTTTGCATGTGCTTGAACCCCAGGAGCTGATTTGCAGATGGTTGCATGATACCATTGATCTGGCTGAACTCTTATTTGCACCTGATTCATTGCATGTTCCTGATAAAACTCCTAAAGCCAGAGGCTACCACATCAGAAAATACCCCCAAGATGATGGGCAACTGGCCCTGGGTGGTCCTGCCTGAGCAAGGATTTTGGACAAGATGACCTCTAGAAGTCTCTTCCAGCCTCAACCATTAAGTCACTCTGTGATGATAAGAATGGAAAAATTAGGTGTTGATAGTGCTTGAACTGCCCAGAACAGATCAGAATACAAAGTTAATTTTATTATTTTCTTTTATTTCCACAGTTACACACATCTTCACTGCAAGCCTTGATAGTGACCCTGAGAGAGCATATTCTGGTGTTCATGGTAGTTGGTGTTATTGTTTTCCAGTATAACATTAAAAAGTAAATTTCCTAAAGAAGTTTAGCCTGAGAACCATGTTCTACATTTACTAGTTGACTCAAATATTAATCCCATTAATAGGTTAAAGGGCAATAGTGGATGTAGGGCCTGGAAGGGCATTTTGGCTATTGAATCCATCCCATGTAATCACAAAAAATATTTTATGGACCAAGTGCCAACATTATAACCAGATCTCCCATCATAGATCACTAAGCATTTTCTAGTCCTCTGCAGTAAACTTTAGATCTCATGCTTCAACTTTAATGTACCTGACCAAGTGTATGGGGGAGCCATGTCCTGGGATCATACAAGAGGGTCCTAAAGATCCTGAAGGCAATTAATTGAGTAAATATTCTAGAAAGAAAAAAAGAAGACCTGCACAGGTGGTCCAGGTCAACATAAGGTGGAGAAAACCCATTCCGGTCTCTGAACCGGGCAGTCATTTAACCCAGATTTGTGCTGAGAAACACAAAACAGGTATGTTCTGGATATAATTTCTAGAAAACCACCAGTAGGTTGGTCTTATCCTCTGATTCCAGCTGGGGCTAGTCTCTGGTGAGCTGAGAAAGGCTAAAACCAGCAGAAAACCCAATTAAAACTCTCATGTCCAAACATGAACATTGGTGGAAATTTGCTCTAGGATTAATGTAGTTAATTGTAGTTAAATGTAAAATGCAGTTAAATGTAGTAGTTTAGGTCTATTTTTAACAACACATAAATAGTTGTTTTGTATCAACTCCTTCACTTGTAGAAAATCAGCAAGGCACGTATAGAAATTCATGAGCCAACAGTGGTCATGGCAATTTGTAATGCTGCAGTGAGGCAACAATGAAGATAAATGAAGGGGCTACTCAAGAGAGTAACAGTTATGGTGAAAATGAGGGAAATAACAAGCTCTTTAGCCAAGAAGCTGGTTCTCTTTGGGTGAATTTTGAATACGGGTGGGAAACCGTTCCTCATTTCACTTCATTCAGAATCAGGAAAGCATCCTACGCTGGTGAGAAAAACTGTGTTGTCTGTGGCACACCAGCACCAGGGGAAATGATTGGGATAAGTCAATCTTCCCTTCCGTAATGCTTGACCTGAGCCTCATGAATGGCCTTAGCAAGTGATCCTTCATCGAGCCTGACCATTTCCCTATAAGAGGTGCCAAAGCATCATGAAATGCCAGAAGTGACCCTGAAAGTTGGTGCTGCAACTGGTGACAGGTGAAGTGCTAGAGAGACAACATAGATTAATGTGAAACCTTTGAAATGAGGTGGACGATACGGCCCAAAGAACCACCAAAGATGCTCACAGAATTACTGGTAGGTCCAGATAGGCGTTGAAGAGAAGCAAGTTTCTGGAGCGTCTCTCAGATCTGGTACAGAGGATGGACTCTGCTAAGTTTTACCAGTCCACAGGTCACTGGAAGGATCAGGTAGTTTCTTTCTGTCTTCTTGAAAGAAGTGACCATTGGCAGCAGGCCACAGCTGGCTGGCTCTGAAGGCTTTGAGCAGAACTCATCACAATTTGACCTGCCCTGAGTGAATAGTGACAGAAGGTGCATTTAAGCATCAAACTGACCTGGAGACCTGGTGACTGGTAATGAAAGGTTTTAAGTTTTAATTGTCCACAGCCCCTGGCCTACTTTCAGCCTCCTGCTGAGGAGCAGAGGTCTGTGAAGACACAGTGCTGAAAATTTTAGGCTATAAACCATCTGCTGGCTTTAAAATGACTTAACCAGGTTATAGTCATGCTGTGAAGCTATTTGTTTCAGTTTCCTTGTTTATATTATACCAGAGAATCGCATTTGGGGGGAAGGTGATGAAAGGGAATTAGGTAAATAAGGAGAAGATGCTCCAAATCCCTTCACAGGGCAGGCTCTGAAAAGATACCGTCTTTCCCCTGCTGGTACAGGGCTACGGAGACAGCGGGGAGTCAGGCGGCATTTGTCACCTTTCTGAAAGTCTGGTAATCAGAGATGCACTAGATTATTGCAAAACCAGCCCCATAGTCAAAAGAGTGCTGTTGTCCACAGCTGCTGGGAAGAGTGAACCTCCAATAGCAGCGAGTGGGGTGGTGAGGCATGGATACAGGACTACAGGAAGCCGTGCTCTGATAATCCAGCTCCTCCTGCAGCAGATCAGAAGTTATCACACCCTGTTCACATGAGAAAGGTCAGATAATCAGCATTCAGTCAGAAGGAGAGAAAAAAAATGAGCCTGGAATTCATCAGTGTTAAAGCAAATGTTTTAAATTATGTATGGCAACTCATTTATCTGCGTATTTCCAGTCCTAAGATGGTCGAGATTGGTTTGGGAGTGAAAAAAACCCAAACAAACAAAACTTCTGGTTTGTCCTGATCTCTAGGAACTACCTTTTGACTTAGAAACAAAGTTGTACCAAAGAAATAAATATGTTCATATTCCTAAACAGTGCAAATGATCCTTAAGGCAAATTTAATTAGCCAAGAGATACAACAACTATTTTTCTCTAATACCATAATCCTTTGACAAGTACTTACTTCTGATGCATAATCTCCACAGCAAAGTGCTGAAGAATAACCAATTTTGATTAATCCTACTGAAAGACATAACCTGCCCCCCCCCATCTGTGGTTTCAGAACAGTGGTTGCATACTCCTGCAAGAATAATAGCCCACATTAACTCAGAGCAACATATGTAAGGGCTATGTATGAATGACGTACGTGTATATGTCAAAGTGAACATTGGTCTTCGGACCTCAAGTCTAGTTCCCCATATTCTTAAGAAGTTGTATCCCACAGACCATTTCACAAGAACCTGGAAAATAGAGAAAAAGAGGAACTTTGAGAAGCTGTTCCTCTTGTCACATGATCTTTCACCAGGACCAACCAACTCTCATGTTGTTCCTGGCATACATTTTTGTGGTCTTTCTTTAAATATTTCCAGTGTAAGAGACATTTCACACCTTATTCAGATAATGAATTCAAATGCTTCACCTATAATTACACTATTTATCCTAACAGCTAGCCTGTATTTCTTGGTATAATTTAAGATTCATTCTCAATCCTGTCAGAGGCACCAAGAATAGATTATCTTTGCAGCAGAATTTGTTTGCCATCTCTCTGTTTTTCCTCTCCTCATCAGTATGAACAGCTCCAGATCTCTCAGCCCCTCTCCCTGAGGACATGAACCTCTGTGGGTTCTTCTAGTTCTACCTGTCTGTATCTTTCAAGTGTGGCACTCAAATCTAGAGAATCAAGACACTTCCAGCAGTTAACAAGAACCAAAGGATTTGTGTCTTATTTCACATGTTCCAGTATGGTGTTTGTTTTTTTTAGCAGCACCAGGACATTTAACTGGTGTTATGGTTGGATCTGCCCGTCTCCCAGACACTGTGTTGAGGAAGAATGGTTTAAGCAGTTGGATCCCATCTTCTCTATGTCTAGCTTGATTTTTGCTAAGGGTTATTATTTTGCACTTGTCCACACTGATTTTCTCATACTTGTCATCTTACAAAGCAGTTTTTCCACTCTTGTAATAGCTACAAATGGGACAGATATTCACTGATGAAAACACTGAAGATTGCAGGACCCACCACAAACCCTGTGGAAAACTGGTCAATACATCACTTTAACGGCAAACCTTTGACAACGTCTTTCTGTGTCTGATTATTCAACTAGTTTTGGACCAATTCTACAACACTTCTTGCCGAGTCGGCTTCCATCACTTGTTTATGAGGATGTCATATGAGGTATTGTCAAAAGGCTTAAGTAAAAAAGACATCTATTGTTACTCCCTTCTTCCACAGGTCTGTTATCCTGTCATAATGGGAGATTTTGTTTGCTTTACATGATTTCTATTTAATAAATCTATATTGGCTGACACCCATTTCTTTGCTATTTGCCAGGAATTATTTGATTATTATTTACAGACTGCTCAACTATTTATTTAAGAAAGACAATGTTTATATTTTCACTGTCTTCTGAGAACTGAAGTTACCCCAGCTTCTTTCCCTTTCCTCCCCCTTTAAAAATGGATGTATATCCATTCTGCTCCACTCTTCATTATCAATCAAGCTCTACATTAAAAGCAGCTGGGTTTTCCTCCCTGTTTGTCTGACTGAATGCTGCTTCTCATCTCACTCTTCTGGCTGGCAGAAGCATTTCTCTCTAATTTTCATACTGGATTTATTTCTGGGCAGTTTATGCCTACTTTCTCTTTTGCTAGGTCTGTCCCTTAACTTAAATAGTTCTTTCCTCCCCCCAGCTGTTTATCCTCAAGGAGATATTTGCAATTTCATCCCTTTCAGAATTCATTTTGCTAGACTAAACAGAAGAAGTCGTCACCTATTTTATTTTTTTCTTGCATGAAATAGAATATACTATCAATCTCTGGAATATATTTTCTGCACCTTTGCCTGTTGAATTTCCTCTTTCTTTGACACATATGATGTGAATCATCCCAAGCACACCAGGCGAGGGCTCAATGGTTACCAATGGTGATGTAGCTACAGGTCACACTTGCCTCTTCCATGGCTGCATCTGGCTTGTGCCTCAGTCTAAGAGTGACTCACACCTTTCTAACTCACACCGTAGAACAGAAATCCCCATTTTTCATCCCGAGATGCATGAGATCATTTTGTACTACAGAGCGTAATCCTTTTTTTATTATTTTGACAGGCTTCAAAGGCATGTAGTTTTTCCTGTGTGTTTTTTCCAGTTCTTTTTGTATTCATGCTGTTCTCTGGCTTTGCATCACCAGCATACTCCATGACTTCACCCAGACTTTCTGTGCAAGACTTACAAAAATATTTTACTGAGATCACTCTCCAGAGAAGTTTTGGAAGACTCATCCCTGTTCCTTTTCCACGCTACCAGTTCCTCTTGCTCCTTCCCCACTTTACTGCACTGGTACATTCCAGATGTGTCAGCTTTGTCTGGAAACTTCTACCATGATATCAAACCTGAAATGCAGAAAGAAGAGGGGACATTTGCTTCATTTCTTACATCTGCAGCATCAACTCTCAAATGAAACAGGCACCCTTGCTAAGTCCAGGGCTGAACCTGACATTTCTCTGCTGTGTTAATGCAATTCTAGGTGCAGGGATGTGTCCCACAGCAGGTTCCTATTTTGGACTAACCTCCTACAGCAAGCTGTAAAATTCTCCATTACCTCTCCTGAGCAGAGAGAACCGATTGCTTTCATTTAATTAAAATAAGATGTCATGCTTTGGCCCTCACTCCCACGCGCACTCAGCCCAATGTCAACGGCAGCATTTCTTGAAGTCCAAGTTGTGTGGTGGTTTAATTTTTTTTGGGTTTAGTTTGCTTTTTCTTTGGTAGCTCTTTGCATTCTTCTGGTTTCTGAGTAGCATATTATCAAGCTAATGTGTGAGAATCACCATTTTAAGTCTAGGTGTCTTTGCCACAGCCCTGTGCCTTGGGGAAATATACTATCCTGGGTTATTTTACAGGCAAGGAACTGAAGCACAGAAGCAAAGGGTCAAATCTGCTACTGCAGATTTATTCCAGTGCAATCTAAGAGAAGCAAACAGCTGTATAAAACTGCACTTACAGAGTGATTATACCAAGCTATTCAATTTGCACTTAATGGTTTATTACAGTCTTCTTTTAGTTTTGCTATATTTACTAAATCTTCCATGGAGCAACTTAGGGTCAGAATGCTAAATCAGCATAATGATATTCAAATACCAGGCACTGTGCTGTTGTAGAGAAACAAACCTATTTTTGCATGTCTAACCTGCTAAAATGAAATCTATGATTCAGCAGCAGCATGGGTTATACACACACAGAGTGGTGGGTGACACAGCTCCCCTGCAGCTTGCTCCCTAAGTACTAAAACCCTCTGCCTGCCTTAGTGCAGAGTGGGCGCAGATTATTCGAGGACACACTTTCAAGTGCCATTACTTTTAAAGGGAATTAGGCTGTCTGAAGTGTGATTTATATCTAAGAAAATATGATAATTAACTCAGAGCTGAGTGCTTTGACCCATCTGACTTTGATGTTCATGTGCTTTCCCTGGTGCTGGGTCGCACTCACTGGCAACAGAATTTTCCACTTCTCATTCTTGCTTTGAGTTGACTGAAATATGCCTTTTTGTCACAAACTGGACAGCTGCCGCCATCTCCCTGCCCGCTGCAGGGAAAGGCTAAGCAGGTTTTCATCTTCAGGGGTTTGCTGGAGGGAAGGATCAGTGAAATGGCAGCCAGAAAGATGCAAAATGCAGGTTCAAATAAAATAAATAAATAAACCCTTTTGGCTTGCCCACAGATGACCCTGAAAGGATCCTCTCCAAAAGACACCCCTTGTTTACCAGGGAGGGTTGTGCAAGGTGATTCCTGCAGTCAGAAACAATCTCTAGGAGATTTCTTGTCTCACTGAACAAGCTGATTTACAGCCAGTGGAAGCTGAAATGTGAAACTCTTTTTATGGGTATTCTTGTTGTAGTGTCTGATGAGGTTTAAAGCCACAAGGCCATAAATAACATCAATATGCTCCAAATTAAATCAGGCAGCGGCAAAGGGTCGGGCACCTCTTTACAGGATAGATGCCGGAGCATGGTAAAGTTGGCTGATTTGTGCCGATTCATTTAGTTCCACTTGATTCCTAATAATATTTATGAGCCATGCTGCGCTGGGAGAAGGCGAGGCAGTTCCTGTACCTCACAACACATTTAAATTGATGCAGTGTGAAGCTCCATAACCCTGCCTTGATGCCTCACCTTGCAGCAGGGCATGCTGATAACCCACCTGCGGTGCTTGGAAGGGGACAGGCAGGTGCTGGGGTTATGTGGGGCTGCTATTCTCTAACAAGGTGTAGCTACTTCACCACCACCTAGCTGTAAGCCATCAAAAAATGCTTGGGGAAAAATAGTTCCTTCGTAACAGCACTGATTTTACCATTTATGGCATGAGGAAACCCTGGCTTTCAGCTCTTGAATAGACTCCTGGGACTGATTTTGGTGCCGAGGGGAAGCAGAGCCGTTTTGCTAAGGAAGGAGTTGCTAAAAGCCAATGCTCAGATATTACTGCTCTGTGCCCTTGTAGTGACCTTTTATGTTAGCTATTCCCCTGTGCTCTAGAAGCAAAGAGATTTTGTGTGTGTGTTTATTTGCTCTCTCCTCTTTTCATCCCCCTTTTTCCTGGCTATGAGGGCCAGTGTGAAGACCTCAGTGCTGTGAAGCCAACCAAACCCCAGGAGGGACGAGGCTCAAAGGATAAAAGCAAGGCTTGTAAACCCAAAGCACATTGTGAGACAGCCAGGTTCTGACTGTCTGAGCCTATTTTCAATCAGTTGTAACATAAATGGTTTGGGACAATGACAAACCTTTGGCCATGGCTTCCTGGGAACTGGATCCCTCCTGGTGCCACAGGTGTTGGCTGTCTTACCCATATCATTATCTAGCTGGAAAATGTGCGGGGATGCTAATTTAAATGTCAGTTCTGCTTAGTATTTTATCATCAAAAGGACATTGTGCAGCTAGTTTGTGACCTACATGATTTATCTCAGGGGATGCCTCCTCCTGTGACCCAAAGTTGGGGGCAGCTCAGCACAGACTGAACGTAAAAGTGGAATTTTATGAGACCACTGATTAAGGATGAATCCAGCTGAAAACCACCTCCAGAGCTGCCTGGACCCCCTTCTGACTGTTTAAAACAAGTGTCACTAAATCAGACAAATGCTGGTGCTGGGACACAGCAGGCACTAATTTAACCCATATGCTCTGGGAGTGCTCCTACATCTGTTTGTTCTGGGCAGAACTAAATAGTGGAATTAATTTTTTTTCCTCCCCTCCATCGAATAAAATTGTATCACAAGTTAGTCATGCAATTTCAAGCCACTGGAAGGTAAATAAAGAGGACAATTTTTGGCTCAGGAGAACACCAGTAGTAGCTCGCTAATGCCTGTTAGCATAATGGAAACTGAAAAACTGCTGAGCAGTTCTGGGCTGGTGTGTGGGGCCTGCATGGCCAGGTCTGGGGCGGCTGCCGGGCGGCTCCTGTGAGCAGGTGCCAGCAGGTTACCCCGTGCCCGATGGCGCCAACGCCAGCCGGCTCCCAGCCGGGCCCGCCGCTGGCCACGGCCCAGCCCAGCGGCCACGCTGGCACCGCCTGGGGGGCGCCGCTTACACCGGGGACAAGGGACAGATCCTGCGGCAGCGCCAGGCGCCGGAGCAGAGGTGCCCCCCACCCGCGGGGCAGCCCCCGGCCAGGCAGCCCGTGCCCCCCGGCCCGGCCCGGGGAGCCCCGGGGGAGCAGCTGCCCCCCGCAGCCCGGGGAGGGCCCCGGGCAGGAGCGGGCCGTGCCTGAGGGCCGGCGCCCCGCGGGGGGGTGAGGAGCCGCCCCTGAGGGGGCAGGAGCGGCAGCGGCAGCGAGTGCGGGACGGGCCGCAGCCCCGCGCCGGCAGGCAGAGCCGGCTGGGGGGAAGGGGTGGCGGCACTGGGGGTTGTTTCTCCTGCCCCGCTCTGGGCTGGCTGGCAATCAGTGCCGCCGGTGTCCCCGAGCGGGGCCGGTGCTGGCCGTGAGGGCACCCGCTGAGCGATCTCCCCCTGCCCTCACCCCCAGCCTGTCGGTGCATTTTCTCTGCCCGGCCCAGCTGAGGAGGGCAGGGACCGAGCGGCTGGGGGGGCACCCGGCGCCCAGCCACGGTCAGCCCAGCCCAGCTGGAAATCAGGGGTAGACTTGGTTGGGTTGGAAACAGCTGCACCATGAAAGAATTGTCCCAAGACAGCTGAGGTCTTTATTATATGAAGAAGAATCTTTTGGTTTTTGAAAGAATTTGCCTCTCAACTTCCTTCTCCCTTCCCATATCCCAGGCTATCCCAGTGTGTCCAGTGGAAAGTTATTATCTCCCCCCCTCCTTACTTTCACAGAGCTTGGCCACATTATTGCTGCTTTTGTGGAATATTGATGCTTCCCCGGGTCTGTCCTTTCTGCAGCCCTTTTGTCAAACATCTTTATGCTTCACCATCTTATTCCTTCATTATTCCAATGTACTTACAGTCTTTTACTTATGAACCCTTACTACAAGTCTCTTAATGAGTAAGTCCCTTAGAATAAGTCCGTTAGGATCTTGTCTTGTTCTTTAAGAGCTCGACAACTAAGAAAGGGATAAGACAAAGGTCAAGAGCAAGTTCCTATTCTTTTAAAGCCAGTAGGTAAAAAAAAATAATCAATGCAATATAATCAATGTAACCTGATAGGAGGATATAGCTCACATAAGTATAAATGCCTTAAGTATAGCCAAGGTCAGATTTCCAAGTGCTCAGTGTTTATTTATCTACTTTGTTATCATTGTGTGCTATAACATATTTAAAGCTTAGTCATAGAAAATGAACAGAGAATATCCATCTCAACTGCAACGTCACAATTTTATGACAAAATTGGTATGAGAGCAACCTTAAAATACTTTGCAAGAAGAAATTTCAAACTTTCTTTTTAGTATATGAAAATGACCTCAGTGGCATGTTTTCTTCTGGTAATTTCAAGCTGTATCCCTTTAGTAATTCAAAAGGTGCATATCAACAGTAAAATGGTAGTTTGATCATGTAAGTGCATATTATATTAAAATAGTAGCATTTTTCGGATATTTGTGGTTATTTTGTGTTGCTTGCTATTGTGAAGGGACATCCAAATAAACTAATCCTTATTAAGGCAGGGAAGATTGTAATGAACATTTAATTGGGCTTTCTGAAAAATAGTGAATATGGATTTTCATCAATAATTCTGTTTCTCACCTAATGATTTCAAGCTGAACATATCTTTTTGGAAAGACATTTAGTCTTGATTTAGCAACTCCCAAATGAAAAAGAATTTGCCATGAGCCTCAGTAATTTGTTCCAATGGTTAATTATCATGCCTTAAATATGTACATCTTATTTTCAGCTTGCATGAGGTTTACTCATATATTAATTGTATATTTGATTGTAATTCACCCTATCTTAGCTACTTAAATGCATTGCACTTATTTTTTTTTTTTTTTAATTCCCTGATTGGATGACATCTTTAAATAACCAACTTAGCATGAATTATGAAGTTTTACAATCAATTATACAAATGCAAAATTCAAGAATTGAACTTCAGCTGAACCATCCACAGATGGTTTGTTCTGCAGTAGCCCTCCAGTTTTTGAATATGTGCAGGAAGGAAATGTCACCGAAACCCTACCATAACATGGCTTTATCCAGGCATACCAATGTCTTACTGTTTCTTTTCCTGCTGATTTACTGAAAAAGCACAAAAATGCCTCCAACGTGTAGGGACCAGAGCCTGTGAGCTGAGTTGTGCTCATCAGATTAAGACTGGTGGATTCTACTGTTGGCTCATATCCATTAAACATTTTGTTAGGCTGCTGCCTAAAAGTATAGTATTGTGAGATGATCATACTTTGTGATGCTCTCTTAAATCTTTTGGGATCAGTGGCTTTCAGTGCATTACATTGCACCGAGCAGTGCAGCACAGGACCAAAGACGACTATGGCAGGTATCCCACCACCACAATAGTCTTATCACTTATTCCTTTTCTTTGTTATCTGCAGAGGTTTTCAGCTCTTCCCTGGTATCTGAATATTGGTTTTGGTGGTCAGAAATTACCTCTGTGAATCCATGCAGAAATACGCATAATCAAAATAGTCCTGCTACAGTACTGGCTTGCACTATTTGAATATATTGTGATTTTGTTTTATTTTTATTTTTTAAAATTTCTGCTTAGAGCTGGTTTCTACAGATTGATCAATGCTATACACAGTCCTTCCTCTCTGGCTGGAAAAGATCCTTATGAGATACTTCTATGGTTTTATTGAAAATTTACTTACACTGCAATGTCAGGAGGACAGTTAGCTGAGAGGCTAACTCGAGCTTCAGTGACATCAGTTTTGTTTATATTGTTGCAGCAGAATGATAGAAAATCTGGATTTTCTTATAGTAGATACTATATATACTATACAGATGCTCAGGTAGTAGGGACACCTAAATTTTTATATAAATTGACAGAGAGATGGATTGATGAGCACAAATCTTGAATTATTTTCCCTCTTACATGGGCAGCTCCCCAGAAGGTCTCTCAATCGAGTGAAAGTTACCTTTGAAGTGCTGTTATAACGGTTCACAGTTTCCAGACATTAGTAACTCTGAAAACTAATGGTGACAGTAAATATTTTCATTGTCTTTACTTTACAGGTCTTGATTGGGAAGACAGATAGTGAAATAATTGCATAGGTTCCTACAGTTGATGTCAGTAAGACTTCAGTTCATTTGGAGTGTGCTCCTGAATAAGCGTGAAAGTATCCAAAGAACTTTCCTACCTTAGGATATAAACCCTAGTATGAGATTTTGGAAATAGGCCCTTTTATATGGGGAGATAATATAGAGGTAATACAGATGTCTGAGATAAAAATAGCGTTACTTTTCTGGCCTCTTTTCATTACCTAAAAATGGAACCTAAGGTGAGAAAGTCATATGTAAATGAAATGAGATGAATTCTCATCTGTGTTCTATATGCACACTTTGATTTGTACAAAAGCATCAGAGAAAGGGAAAAAAATAAATTAACATAGACAAAACTTGAAAAAAAGACTAACATTTTCACTGAAATGTTAACCCTCATTGAGATGTGTACAATTCCATTAGGGTTCCTCAGATTCTTCTTCCTTTTCAACCAATTGTTTTGTGAAGCAAGTGATTCACTGATCAATGTCTCATTGGCGTGACAGGACTTGCAGAGGATTGGAAAGGATGCATGCTGTGGGGACCAAGGTGGCTCTAGAAGTGGGACAATGTTCTGTATTGCTGCTGGCAGGATCATGAAACAGGGAATAAGAGCACAGAGATTAATCAGAGAGAAGCTGGTGTCAAGGAAGAGCAGAAAGGCAAGGCAAGGATACCAGGCATTTTGGTTTGGAGGCATCTGCTCCATTTTAAGTACTTAGAGGGTGGTTCTTTAGGTTAGAGATGACCACCTTCATCACCATTGCAGTTGAAGGAAATAAATAAGTGACCCCAGGGAACACTGCTTCCAACATTTCATGTATATAATGTTAGTTGCCTTATGTGTCAGGCTCTCTCCACTGACTACTAAAGAGAGTTTGGTGTGATTACTTTGAGGGTAGATGAATCTCTTGTCCCGAGTATAGTCCATATTCCCTCCAAAAAGATGACGTGGAAGGAGCAGCTGATTTGTCTAATCTATTCTTAATAACCTACTAAGAAAGGAATTGTGTAACTGCAGACAGCCTGTTAGCAGCAATCTGCAGAGGGTTTTCCTGTTATCCAATTTAAGTCTTTGCTGGTGGACATCAGTTGGTTTGCACCTTGCACTGGGTTACACAACAGGCCATACAAAATGATTGGTCACAACGTTCTTCATCACCATCTTTATTGCACGTTGCCACACCTGTGCTTCTTTTCTTTTTCCTGCCTAAATAAGCTCAATCTTCCCACAAACTTTCTTTGAATTTTTCATCTTATTTCTCTGTTCCACCATCCGGGACAGTTCATGGTCCTCAATTGACTATAAACTCACATTTCCATACCTCTGTTAGCTTTCCAGCCTCACTTGGACTCACCTACAGATGAGTTCCTGTCAGAGCTCCAGCCTAGGGAAGAACAGAAAACCTGCATTTAACATTAGCATGGGAACATTTTCCATAATCCAAAGCTGTGTATATTTTGTTAATAGTTACAGGCGTCCTTCTCTCACCTGCTCCCACAGGACTATATCCTGAGATGTGCAAGCGTGTTACCATGAGAGCACACTTCATGGAGCTGCAATCTGAAGAGCATCAGGGGAAATGTCTTGGATCTTCTACTAAGCAAAGCAGCCAGGAGATAAATGTAACAAAGCACCACATAGAAATGCTTGATTCTTAGCGCATGCTATGAGACATACATATATATAATACAGGCAGTAAATTGAGTTAATGGGTGTAAACAAAAGGTTAATGTTCAAAGGGGGAAAGGGGCTGTAAATTTCAGGGCAGGGGTGGAATTTTATATGGCAGAATATAAATCCCCCCAATGTCTCCAGGGAGAGGTCACTGTTGAGATCCCCAGTGATGTATTTCCTGGCCTGGATCCAAGGGAGCTGAGAGGTGGAAGCGAGCAGGCCATCTCCTTCTGTGGTCAGAAAGCTTGAGCAAATAGTTTAGTTTCTGAAGACCAGTTGTGCATACTCTGGAAAAGTCCATCACTGACTGAGGGTTGTTTAGTGACTAAGAGCCACATTACACTGATGGGTGATGGCCAGCTTAGAAGCTGGACAAGATTTCTGTGCTTCAAGGCACTTGAAAGCTGGAGATGAGACACTGGACAGAATTTACCTGTGCCCCTAATTGCACTGAAAAATGGCCAAGATTCCTGGGTAGTGCATCCTGCTCATGCTTTGGAGTTTATTGCATTGCAAAGCTGGTGTCAAGAAGAAGTCCCAGTCAAACAAGCGTGGATTATTTTGTTTTTCACTACCTGCTATAAGATAGGGTATTGTCTGCTTGTCAGTGTTGTCTGGGCATTTCAGTCTAGTGCATTTCCTTGTTCTCATCACAAGGCGAACACTCTTGATTATTTCTGTTCATCTCCTGTGGTGCTTTTGCAACTTGTGAGACTAGATTACACTTGGAACACCCTCTAGGTGATTGCTTTTGTGAGGGAGAGGTTTCACTGATGGCCAGGGGCTCTTCTGGTGTTCTCTTTTTGTATTATTTGTTTATACTGTCATCTTTGCTTGGATGTTCAAACTGCAGCTAGAAACAATCCTATCTCAGGACTATGTGACCCCAGGAAGTCCCCTTTAGCTGTAGATTAATCTGTGGTTTGCATTTCCCACCATTGGCTTCTTGGTATATCAACATACATCTCTACTGCAGAGATGTACAGACAACATGCTTCTCTATCTTCCAGAGTCCTGGTTTCTCCAATTGCTTTCTCTGACCCTGTTTCCAGAATCAGGGGAAGGAGAAGTGTGAAGGTGTCTGATCCATTATATCTCTTTCCATGGTTGAACCAGATCACTAGAAATTCGTCAACAGGATGACTTCCCCGAGTTTCTGCTTTTCCATGTCCCTGTGATAACAGTGTGATGGTGTCCATGGAAATGAGACTGTATTTTTTTGTTTTTCAGTTCACCTTATAGCCTTTTATTAGGTAAGAATGCAAGACTTCCTGAAAAGAGAGACTTGGAAATATACATATGTAAAAAGTAAAAAGTTAAGATAAATTCTGTTTACTCATATATGGTAACTGGTACAGAATCAAGTAGATCATGACCTTATTTCTGATGTTAACAGAAACTCGTTATGAGAATATGACCTTCAGGTTCAAGGTCTAAAAGGAAGCATCTGTTTATTTTCTTTTCTATACATTTACATGTCACTATTTTTTTTCTTTCTTGTGTGTATGTGTCTATTGATTGCTGTTTGACACACACCATGTCTGTGTAGTTCATGGTGAATTCCTTATTTATCTAAGTATTTGCTCACATCACCATGCTTCTTGTGCTGTTTTAACTGAATGCCTGGCAAAGTAATTGTTCTTGAGTCACAAGTAGGTATTCATCAATGACAAGAGTAAAAAGACTAGATGCCCAGGGATGTTTTCTTTATTTATTACAGTGAATGTGATTTAGATGCATGGAAATACGTGAAGATCCAGAAAAAAAGGTAGTTACAAGTTAACACAGAAAGAAAAACAGGAGACTGGAGTTGATAGCATGTTCTCTGCCTGGATCCTATTCTAATGAGAAGTTGGACATCAAACAGCAAGACGTGTGCTGACTCTTTTGAGCTTTGCTTACATGTATTTCAACGTTTTCTGCCTGGATCAAGTCATCACAGTTGGATCAACCCATGGCCCACATGCCTGCAAAATCCTCCCTGATTTTTCTTCATTTTCCTGGGAGTGGGGAAATGAGAGCTTAAGATTAGCTATGCAGCTCCTGCATATTGGAATTTACCTGAGCTGTGGTGACATGAATTGTCTGGAGAGGATGATGCTCGCCTCTGTACTTCCTCCAGCTGCAAATCACAGTGCTTGTCTTATAGAATCAATTGGATTAGCAATTGGATCACTTTCTTAACAGGAAGGAAAGAAAATGGAAATATTACTAGTAATAAACAGTCCAAAAAAATTCAGAAGAAACCATGTCTCCAGTTCTCTATACCAATATGGCCAGATCCAAAATAAACACACTTTCTGGATTTCTTTTAAAATAGTGTCACAGATCTTAATCTCCATATTTAGGTTTTCCAGCTGACTCTGCCCTGCTCTCTCAGGGCTGTCAGTGGGTGGATAACCTGGCAGCAACTCCAACGTGAACAACAAGAGAAATAAAATTCCAGGGTAAAAGCCTGAGAAATTTATTACTGATGCACTTGCACCCACCCTCCCACTACTACCAAGGCTGCTTGGAATAAGGATGAGCCTCTCTAAGTTAAAATTGCACTTTAGAGCAAGACTTTGATGTTTGTAAAATCTATAGAAATGACTAGCGCTTTCCTTCCACAAAGGTCAAATGAGTGCTTTTAATTATTGCAGGTTGTAACAGCCTTGGCCAGGCTGGGTGAATACCTAAGTATTCCACACACGTTTACCACACAGCTTGATTTGCCTGTTTCCAATGTTTTGTTTGCTTTCTGTAAATACTCTAGTGAATCAAATTTACCTCAAAATGCTCATTTTTAATTTAAAGGGCATGTTTGAGTTGCAAATTAACCACAGTGCCACCTGCGTTGATGTTGTCCCCTGGGAAGACTCAGTATGTTGGAATGTCATTGCAAGAGCTGCTGAGCACCAAGATGCATTTGAAGACTCAGGCTCAGAGGCTACAGCAGTGCAAAAAACTTCATATCTAAGTGTGGGTGCTGTACCTGGTTCCTTGGTGTCATGAAGATGCAATTTAACTGATTGATTAATGGGTAACTCAATAGGTACACAGAAATAGCACAAGACCAGCAGTAGAAAAGTGCACTGAGAATGCCCCCAATGGGGGATTCAAAGATCACAATACCATGAATTAATTGATAAATAAACCCATGAACCATTCTGAATAATGAATAGTTTTCAGAATATGATATGCTGAAATTGGAAACAAGGCAAACTGCTCACTACACAATATTTATGCTTGTCTACAGGATGGAAAAATGTACATGTTCGGCTACAGAGGCAAGGAAAATTGGACGTGCTCCAGGGAGCTCATGATCCATGCATTTCATGAGATGAAACAGATGGATGAAGCAGACACATGGAGTGGGTAGGAGGAGGTGGGAGGATGTGTTAAAGGAAATGGCTTTGTAGAATCAGCAACACTTCATTTTCTAGCACAGATCTCCCTATGACATCAAAGAAGTCACTTAAGACCAGGGTTGGGCTTTTTTTTTAAAAAATAATGCCTGAACAGGTATTTGGAGGAATTTTAAAAAGTGAGGAATTCTGGAACTTTAATGTAAACCATGAGTATTTGGAGATGTTTGTTCTTCTGACACCGCACTTAAAAATCTTGCTCACTGTCTCTGATCCTGATATTGAAAAGGTAATGGACAGTTACTGATTGAAACAGGCTTTTGGAATTAGGCTCTACACTATCAGTGTTATTGAGTTTATGGAAATAAATCATTCCTTTTTATAAAGACTTTGAAAATCTGTAAGGTAAAGGACTTAAAGTTATAAGGTAGTAAAAAATGAAAAAACTCCAGACCACCATCGCATGTACGTACTTTACATGTCCCTCTTCATATGACAAATGACATTGGCATCTCCAGAGTGATTGCTGTGCTTAATCACAAGGGCTGATTATGTGTGAAATATTTCTATTCATTCTTGCTAGAAATGTCCTAAATAGCTCATTGGGTGCCCAAGGCGAGGAGTTATCTTTCAACTAGTCCTGCTTGTTAGAAACGAATTATCCTTTTCCACTCCAATTCTTCCCCAAGTTCTGTATCTCTGCAAAGCTGGCACTTGCATTTTCAAGCCTCTAACCCAGTTTATTGCAGAGGGTTTCTACTGTCCCAGTGAAACAACACGCATCTTTGGATCCCAGGTATTGGTGTCGATGGTTGTTTAGAAGCAAGAAAGAGGAGGAAAAACAGGTATGTGAGCTTCTGATATTCACAAATCATCAGAAATGAATTCACCTCTGGTTGGTTAATAAGGATAAGGTCTGGCTCAGAGAAAGACATGCAAGCTTGATTCAGGTTCATAGGTGTTGCCTAGTGTAATCTGATAGGCCGCAGTATGTATGAAACATCTGTGCAGGCTATTAAATGGGAGACCTGTGCCCTTCTGAAGCAGGTGTTGGAGACCAAACACTGTCCTCTGGAGGTTCTTAAAACACATCAGACACTTGATTCAGCAAATAAATTTTGTCCTTGATCTCTAGTGACTGTGATGGGAATTCAGGCCCCCAGTGCATACACTGGGTTTAGGTGCTTTTAATCTGTGGTTGGATCAAGTCTTTATCTTATCTATGCACTTGTCCTTCTCCCCTGGCTCCATCCACTTTTTCCCAATGCTTATTAAGGACCATGCCCCTGCAAGCTCCTGTGAGCAGGGAATTGACCAAAGAGGCAATTCGGCTCACAGCGCCCCTGGGAATGCAAGTCCTCAGAGCCACATGGACACCACACCACACCTCACCATATCACTGCAGCACTTTTCCATGTTCATGCTACACTCATGCCATGTTCCCATGTCCAGCAGGTGTAAAGCAATCTGACATGAGTCTGCATTCCCAGGAGTGCATCAGCTCCTGAATAGGACCCCATCTTTAGGTTGGTGGAAGATAAGAGTTTGCTTGGTGGTCTTTTCACGAGCATTACAGTGCAAACTCCATGCCTCCATATAATTTTCAATATTGTCGACTGATTTTTGAGGGCTTTTTCATCCTTTCCTGCCTACTTACATGTTGTAGTCAGTAACCATTAGCCACCCACCAATGAAAAGGCTTCTTTCACAAAACTCCTTAGATATTGACTACTCTTCATCTTCCTTCAAAACTTCAGGGAGAAAACTCTGCTGAAATCCCTACAGAAAAATCCCAAAGAGGCAATGGATAGGGGCAGGAGAGAAGGGATAGCAGATTGTGGTTTTCTATTTCTATTAAAATATGTTTCTATAATTCACAACAATGCACTTGTGCCTACATGTGATTGAAGTAAGTTTGTAAACTCTTTGCTCTAGCTGTCGCTCTGCCTCTTCCTTTCTTCTTGCTGTTTGTCATATATTCACTTTCTGCATCTTGTCTTTTTTGACATTTTCGCTATCTCAGGGGGCAACACTGGCACTTTCACACATCACTGTAATAGAAATAAAAGCTTGAAAGATCTAGATCTGAGACCTGCCTATTCCTGGGGTATTGCAATGCAACATGGTGAAAGAAGTAGCTTGGCTGGATCCTCAGGAGATCACAAGAAACCTGGAACCATAGCTCCTGAGAATAACTGAGCTGATGAAGGCGGACAAACATCTATGCATTTCTTTTTCTGGTGAAAAATCCTGTCAGTAACTGACATTGTTTCTTTGCATGTGGTTAAGATGAAATAAAATTTTGTTTTCCAGTGGAGAAATAATGTTTTAATTTAATTTAAGTTTTATGATGAATAGCCCTGGCCTGTCTACATTGACACATACTTCATACAATGCAAGTGGAAACTTCCTGATGATTCTTTCCAAATTCCTAATGAGTTTCAGCTCAGGATGAGTTAAAACCTATATATTTGGGTCAGTTTCTCCATCAGTCCAGACTGGCCCATCTCTGATACAATCAGTTAAACCACATCATTTACATTAGCATAAAATTTGACCCAAAATTTCAGACTAAGACATATAAATGCAATTCCAGTCATCAGCGCTACTGCATGCATGGTTCAGAGATCACCAGTTACCTTTGCAATTTAAACCTGCTTCAGGCAGCAGGCCAGCTTCTGAGTTGAAGTCTGCTTTTCATGTCTTACTGCCAGAATAAAAAATATCCAACCGTCATAATGCATTGGGATTTCTGCTTGCATAACCCACCTGCAGGAGCTAAGGCATTTCCCAAATATTTTATAACAAACAAAGAATATCCAAACTAATCCAATATATCAAATGTTTTGGATAGCTTGACATGAATATATGACTAACTAATTTTCAAGGCTTTAGAGGGGAAAAAAAAGAGACACCATTTAACATGTAGTGAGATATTGTCATGACAGGTCATGCGTGCAGTAAATATCATCCCTGGATGGAAGAGCTTCAGCAGCTGTATAGCCTAGCACAGCACCCGCTAGTGCATTACCAGACTCTGTCCTTGGAGGCAGCTGGCTCAGGATACTCCAGCTGAGGACCTGCCAGGCTGGTTGAATTCACATTAGATACAAAGGATACTCGCAGCTTTACGGCCTCGCAGCTCAGTCCCCTCAGCTGCAGGGATGACGTACTGCTGAATATCACCTTAGGGTTTTGAAAAGTACCTAAAAATACAATACGCTCACTCTCCAATTGACAGAACTGATTCAGACCCCCAGGCACTCTTAAAAAATCGCACCAGCGCAGTTGTGGGGTAACAGCAGGCACTAATGCTGAGGCAGGCAGCAATCATTTTTAATGTGGGGTTGACAATCTGATGTTAGGGCTGCAAGAATATAAAGAAGCCTGAACATATCAAACCACAGACATCCCTCCTGAGCCACAGAAAAGTAATAGCTTGACATTTTTACACGTAAATAGCCATAGCAGAGAGAGGGCTGAAGGGGACAGCAGTAGAATACCTGGCTGATTGTTCTGCTTCACATATGCACAGTAACCTTATTCTAATTTTAGCTGCATATACGTTTTCTTCTGATCATAAGGTATTGAAAATTACTTGAAAAAACACACTCACCAAACCCTTACATGCCTCCTTGATTTGGTTAATAAGGTCATTAAAAAGATGCATGAAAGAGACTTACAAACAAGCGCTGAATTTTTATGCTGCAGTGTCAGTATCAGAGTGGCCTGAGCATAGAGAAAGGCTGTTAGGGAGACAGGTGTGCTTATTATATCTCTGAAAGAATTTGTCACCCCTTTAGCTACTATGTTGGAGGCGGGTGCCCTGGTGACAAAGGAAACAGGCAAGGCAGAGTTACTGAATGTCGCCTTTGCTTCAGTGTTCACTGCCAAGGCTGCCCCTCCAGTTTCCCAGACCCTGGAGGCAAGAAGGGAAGAGAGGAGAAAGGAAGACTTTCCTGGGGTTGAGGAGGATCACATTAGAGATCACTTAAGCAAACTTGGCTCCCATGGGATGCACCCTGAGTGCTGAGGGAGCTGGCAGGTGTTTTTGCCAAGCCCCTCTCCATCATAGTTGCAAGGTCATGGAGCACAGGAGAGGTGCCTGAGGACTGGAGGGAAGCCAATGGCCTCCGGTCTTCAAAAAGGGCATGAAGGAGGACCCAGGGATCTACAGGCCCGTTACCCTCACCTCCACCCCCAGAAACGTGGTGGAACAGCTCATCCTGGAGGTCATCTTGAAGCATGTGGAGGAAAAGAAGGTCATTAGGAATGGTCAACATGGATTTACTGAGGGGAAATCATGCCTGACCAACCTGATAGCCTTCTATGATGGAATGACTGGTTGGACTGAAGAGGGGAGAGCAGTGGGTGTTGTCCACCTTGATCCAGCAAGGCTTCTGATGCTGCCTTCCGCAACACCCTCACAGGCCAGCTCAGGCAGCGGGTGAGGTGGGTGGGCAGTGAGGGGGGTCGGGAACTGGCGGAATGGCAGAGCTCAGAGGGCTGCGATCAGCGGCGCAGAGTCTGGCTGGAGGCTGTAGCCAGTGGCGTTCCCCAGGGTCACTGCTGGGTCCAGTCCCATCCTACTCACTCACCAGTGACCTGGGTGAAGGGCAGGGAGCACCCCCAGCGAGTTGGCTGGAGACACAGAGCCGGGAGGAGCGGCCGATGCCCCGGAGGCTGCGCTGCCACTCAGCGAGGCCTGGGCAGGCTGGAGAGTTGGCGGAGAGGAACCTCATGGAGTTCAGCCAAGGCCAGTGCCAGGCCCTGCCCTGGGGAGGGACAGCCCCACGCACCAGCACGGGCTGGGGCTGCCCTGAGGGGATCCTGCCCCTGCCCTGCCCCGGTGAGGCCGCCCCTGGAATGCTGTGGCCAGGGCTGGGCTCCCCAGTTCCAGAGACAGGAAACTGCTGGGCAGGGGCCAGTGGAGGCTACGAAGGTGATGAGGGGACTGGAGCATCTCCCAGATGAGGAGAGGCTGAGGGAGCTGGGGCTGTTTGGGCTGGAGAAGGGAAGACTGAGGGGGGAACTTGCCAACGCATATAAATACTTTCAGGGTGAGTGTCAGAAGGACGGGCCAGGCTCTTTTCAGTGCTGCCCAGCGACAGGACAAGGGGCAATGGCACAAACTGAAACATGAGAAGTTCCTTCTGAATATGAGGAAGAACTAATTTACTGTGAGGGTGGCAGAGCCCTGGCACAGGCTGCCCAGAGAGGCTGTGGGGTCTCCTTCCCTGGAGACATTAAAACCCGCCTGGACATGACTCTGCAGCCGGCTCAAGGGGAACCTGCTCTGGCAGGGGCTGGACTGGATGGTCTCCAGAGGCCCCTTCCAACCCCAACCATGCTGTGAGTCTGTGATTTCTGTAATTTGAAAACAACACGTGTGTACTAAGGAGCAGAAATGGTCTAGTGTAAGGTAGCCTGGGCCATCCTCCCTGTTACAGGACAATGATATCCCATTTTCTGCTGAGATTATTTCCTCTGTCCTGCATCAGGGAGCACCTTCCCAAGAAAGAGAGAGGTGATGCCTCCAGCCCTTATCAAGCAGTGGGACCTGGTACAGCTCACAGCTTTGTGGCTTGCAGCCTGTATCCCTGTGAGTTGTCTAACCCTGTAGTCTGGGAATAAGGAAAAAAGTCTGGCATGAGAAGGTAGAATCTCAACTCTAGACCTTGAGGTTGAAGCATTTTAAGATTTAAAGAACTTTTCTTGTTATATACCTCACCTCAGACACTTGTAGAGGGCTGATCTTTTCTTGCAGAATTTTACAGGTGTTTGTCTAGTTCCTGTCCTATTAGTGTCCTGAAGTACAGGAACAGGAAGATTACATCACTGTGGGTGTGCAGAAATTGGCACTTTCTGCAGATTAAATTGCCTGTAATGCCACATTTTGGATCTACATGAGAACAGGATTCAGCATGAAGAAAAACTTGATCTTGTGGGTAGATGTAATACAAACCGAAGGCACATGCTGAAGTTTTGTATGTGTCTGGGAAGGTTTTTTTGTTTCACTCTTTTTCTTTCTCAGCTGTCAGCATCAAAGGCCATAGGATAAAAGGCTGAACAGTCTTATAGAAGCTGACACTTACAACTCTTGACAGTTGGAGACCCTTTCCCTGCCATTTCTAGCTTGCAGCCCTTTCCCATCACAGAGGAAGCCCCACACACTGCACACCAGCCCTCTCCTCCAAGCAGCAGCTAGTGACACAGAAATAACTCTCCCTGTATGTGAAGAGGTGAAGCAAATGTGTATTTTAACTGTCTTTGCCCTTATTTGTGGAATTAGAATTTGCTTTAATTTTCCATTGGGAAATAAATATGGCACCCTGCCCTGAAGTCATGTTAAATGCACAATAGCTCTGACATTGGTGTTGTGCACTCAGCTGCCCCATGAGTCACTGCTATCTTTTGACTCAGAGAAGTTTTCCTCATTAAAAGTTGAAAAACAAGCACAAGGAGGGAGAAGAGAGGGAAAGGTGGACTTCCTGGGTTTCTCTCAGAACTGAAATTAAAACTACATTTCTGAAAGGACCGTCATCCCTCCATCCACAGTCCCGTTCTAATGATCAACATTTTCTGTAGGTCAAAGGATGTTCTCCCTCTCTCTTCCACTTCAGAAATGGAAGAAATAATCAGCTCAAGGCATGACAAAAGTTATGCCTGACTGATAAATTTTCATAATTATTTTGCCTTTTTTACTGAATTGGTTGAGAAGTTCCTCCAAATCACTGCATCGAAGTGGTGACTAGGGTTTGTTTCAAAATCTCAAACTAGTTTTTTTATTCATCACATTGTAATAAGACTAAGTTTCAGACTTCTCTGCATCCAGAATTGGCATGGTTTTCTAAGCAGAAGCTGAGTAATATAAAATTGGACCTTTGCCCTCAGGTCATGGAGAAAAATATCAAGGTTTGAAGAACTAAGCATTTATTCCTTCTACTGCCAATTTGGATGTCAAATATGGGAGAATCATGGATCCCATCCCTCTCACCAAAACAGTCTTTGTGGTTGATGATGTGATGAATGAAGGAAAAGGAAACTGTGATAAATTAAGGAAAAGCTTTTTTGGCCTTGAAGCATGTCTGCATGGAGAGGCAAAGGCAAATTGATACTCTGTACTGATCAAACACAAATCTGTTCCCCTCAGACACATGGACACGGCCCACTCTAACACCCTTTGAGTCTGAATGCTTAGACACAGACAGAGGAATTGGGGTACATTTTCATTCTAGCATACATATATTGTCAGTCATGGGTATTTTGTAGAAACTTTGCCTTTGCAAGAAGAGAAGCAAGCAAAATGAGGTGCTTCAGTGCAAAGCAATGATCAGAACAAGGTGGCACCTGCATTTTGCAAATTTACTTTGAGGATATTTCTGTGAATATAGGCAAATCTCCTGGTTTGCCTTCATTCTGCGAGACAGAAAACAACTTTTACTAATAGGAGAAAAAAATACTAAGAAGAAAGAGTCCTTTAACTTATGAAGAGATGTCTGGTGCTTTCTGAAGCATCTAGCCCTAACCACTGTTGAAGACATGGTAATGGACTGGGTGGATCATGCTTCTGGAATAGTATCTGCCAGAATGTTTTGTCCTTCCCTCTTGGCATTGCAGCTTCTGGGCATAGTTTCATCTGTGCTTCCCCTCTTCTCTTTTTCACTTTAAACCTTCATTTTCCATTAATTGTTTTTCAGCTAAGAGGAGGCCTCCCTTTTAACTGGTCATGATAGCCTGGGTGTTGAACTTATAGGAGTAAAGACTTGATACAAAGCAACCTTTCCAGGTTCTGTGGTTACTTGCTAGCTAAAATGTAGTATGTTTATTTCAAGACGACTCTTTGGTTTTTTGTTTTTTTTTTACTCAGTGGTCAAAACTTCACCATCTACCTCAGTTTCTTTTTTCAGTGCTTTTCCCAAGCTCAACCTCATGTACTGGTCAGATCGCTCAAGGTCTGATTAAAGTGACAATTCATGGTTTCCTAAAAAAGCATGTTTCCTAGCTTTGTTGTGTGACCCTTTGCCTATTTAGGAACATCAGAAAAATAGTAAATAAGTTCCAAATGGTAGAGGCACATGTTCTACAGTGCTAAAAGCAGAAAGGTACGGCTGCAGAAGCTTGGGGATAGGATGTGCTGCTCACATGCATATATTCCCCTTCTGCAAAGGGCTCTCTCATGGCATCCTGATCTGACAGAAAGCTGCTGTGCTTTATGGCAATCATTGCTTTAAGTCCATGGTAGTGCAGATCAGGTGGCTTTTGACAAACAGTGGAAGGAAATCACTTGGTCCTGTGTATAAAGCTCTGGACTGACAAGGTGGTGTTCAGATCTTAACTCTATAATAGACTTTCTGGATAAGAACAAAGTCAGTCCAGCTGCCTAAACATCCAGATATAGTCATTTGAGATGATCTAGGGCATTCTACCACGTCTCTACTTGCTGGTCCAGAAGGGCCGAGGCTTTCCTTCAATCCTGTGTTTATGTCTTCTAGCCCAGTTTGGATGTTTTTGTGGTATGGTAGTACATACAGTTGAATTGATAGTCACTGGGATCTGACCTGTACTCACTCTCTCTAGTTAAAGACTCATTTAATTGAATAGTCTGGGCTCTCATTATCTCTGTGTTCGACTTCCTCACGTACCAAAAAAGAATTATGACACTGGAGGTGGTGTTCAGTTTGCAAATTCATGAACTGTAATGAGAGTTTAGACACCTACCTTACCTCCAGGTACCATAAGACAGACATCTGACTTCAGGTATTTTAATCTGTGAGTTGAATCATACCCTTGTATTATTAATTTGTCTTCTATTAGGAAGTGTTTGTCCTCATGAGTTTGTGCAGTGCTCAGGGCAGAAGGATGGTGATCTTGCTCAAGATCCCCAGAAGCTGTGGGTGGAGACCAGTCAGATCTGATAATCAGATTATTATTTCCATATTGTCTCGCTAATTAAACTCTTATTCAGGCATGTTCAGTAGCTTCAAAACTACCCTGGACCACGTTCTAACTAGAAAAAAAGTTGGTATCACCTGTGATGAGCACACTTTAATGTAGATACTTTGCTCAGGTGTATGCATTCCATCTCTATGTGATCATATTTCATTGAAAATCCATCGGGTGCTTAGCATCTCCTGACTTTTTCTTATGCTTTGGAAGAGGAACAAAGAGAAATAGTTAATCTCTAAGTCTTTGCTGCTTCTTATTGATAAATGTCCTCTATATTTCCATACTTTAAAGGAATGTTCTTGCATCATGATGAATAGCCCTTTTAAGCCCAGAATCAATTCAAACCTTTTCCATCCCAGTGCTTGAAATTCCTGGGAGGATATTCCAGTTTCCATAGTCTTGTTCGTTGTTAGGTGGCTGCATCAGCATTAGCACTGAAATCAATCTTGATTTACATTTAGCTCTTGTCCAGGTGCTCAGAGCAGCAGCTTTCCAATGCTTAGTAAGTGGACTTTGCACTAAATAAATTTTTGGAAGATTTACTAATCTAGTGACATAAAATCTGTAAATTTATTACAAACTTTGATGCATATCAGCTATGCTACATGTTAAGGTTATTCCATTCTTTAAAAATACATTGACTATGACGTGTAGATGTGGTGCTTAGGGACATGGTTTAGTGGTGGACTCAGCAGTGCTAGGTTAATGTTTGGACTCGGTGATCTTAAAGATATTTTTCCAACCTAAATGATTCTACGATTCTTGGTATTATTTTCCTTCCCATTTTTATTATCTCCTCTTTGTTTCTAGATTGTAATTCTACACCTGCATAACAAAATGAACTCTTACTTTTCCAGTTTTTCTTGGCACACATGACAAAAAGGCTCTGAAGTCCTAGAAGAATGACAAGGAACCATACTAACAAATATTTTGAAGGAGCATGTCTTCCCTGTGCTGACAGGTAAAAGATATTCCAGGCAGTAATTAAAAGAAAATTATTTGAAACACTGCTCAACCTTTTTATAAAGGCAGAAGAAAGAATACTGACTTTTCAAAAAGTTTTAAGAAGATAAAACTTAATAGGCCAGCCTGTATGGAGTGCATCTTCTCTGAGCTTTCGAGATTAAACTGGATGACGTCAAGGTCTCCTTGCATCTGCAGGTGAGAACTGAAGCATTCATAGAACTGCAGCTGAAGGAAGTGGCCTTCTTTCCTTACCTTGTTGCTACCTTATACATAGAGCAAGTGGCTGTGCAGAATTTGTCACCCCGTCTTTATACTGCAAGGTTTTGTAGACAGCCTCATCAGGTCATCTGATCATCTTTTAACTGTGGAGGTGTAAAGTTCATTGCTTCTAGTGCCTCTTGCCTACAACCTTTTCTTTTTATACTTCCATCTGTGTGGATTTTTTTAACCTTATCTCAGAAAGAAGAACAAAGAAAGCATTTTAAAGAGCTACTCAAGGGCTATTACAAAAGTCTGTTAACATTATGAGATAACTTCTAGCACACTTTGACTATGTATGGTTTACATAGGAACAGTTTGCGCTTTCTTATAATGTGCTGCTTCTCCATGACTTTGGTTTGTATGTTCTGCTTATAGAGCTATGGTAGGAGAGAGATATAGAGGTTATCTAAGGGCATGGTTTATGCCATCCTTCAGTAGGCATCTCAAATGAGATAGGTGTCTTAATTGTTGATTTCATTTTTTTTCATTGAATGAGGTCAGATGTGACATGGGATATATGTGACTGGGAAAGGATAAAGGTGGGAGAGAACTGACAGGATTTTTAACCAAGTCTTTTCATAACACATGTAGCTTTTTTTTTTAGGAAGTAAGAGAAATTAGTGGACCTCACAAGATGCCTGGTCTTGTTGCAGGCATCATCTCAGCGTCCCCCACAGTTTGATTTTCCTCTGTGCTGATTCCAGAATTTCCCCTTGCCACCATCTGCATGGTGCCAATGGGACATCCTCTTAAACCCTATTGAGAGAGCTGGAGTTCAAAATAAATATTTAAGAAATGACTGAAAAGACAACAGTCTGTTGTGTAACAGACTGAATAAACACAGTATGCAGTTTTTCAGGGAGCTTTTTGCATTCCCCAGAAAAAAAGAAATAAATGCCATTCATTCTTGGAGCTGCCACATAGCTTTTTCCCATTAGCAATCTTCCTTCCTTCCCTTGCCCCGAAGACCTGTGGCGACTCTACCAAGACACTCTCCTACTAGTTTCCTTGTCTTCCTTGATTAATCCCTTTGTGTAAAGCTGAAAAAGTAGGTTCTTGCTGTCCATTGCTTTAAGATGTGAGATTGATTTGTTCTCTATAAAAAAAAAAAGGATAATAAAGAAAGTACAGCTGCTTGTGCTACACATCTTAAATATTCCTAGATTTGAATTCATCATCAAAAATTAGCTGGGGGGAAGCAATCTGAGAAGGAAAATTGCTGTTTTAACAACGCTCTTTTTAACAAGTAGTACTGAATAGTCAGTCTGTTTCTTTAATGGGAGGACAAGTCTTTATACTTTAGACCTTTATAATTAAATCCCAAAAGAAGTCAGCTTCAAGATGCTTGGCTTGATCCTGTCAGACGCTGCTAATGAGTAACTGGTCAAAACTTGAATTTTCATTTTGGGGAAATAAGACTGTTTTCCCCTATTTGATAAAGAGAAGCTGTGGAGAAGATGAAGAGCAGTAACAGAGGTATCTAACATACAGTAATCTCAATGGGAGGTAGACATCAGGGTATTTTTCTCATCTGAGTCTCAAAGCCTTATCCTATATCATGTTGAGATGGCTAAGCTGGAAATTGAAACCAAGCAATCTTAGAAGCAGCAACGTGACATGCTGATACTTTCACAGCCCTTTCAATGTTGTTTTTTCAGAAGTGCCTATCTGAGGTCTCCTTGTGTATGCACATACAGTGCCCACCATTGTCTTGAGCCTGTCTGTGTTTCTGTGTCCAGCTGGCATGCAAATACTAATGAGGATATTCGGGTGGGGTTTTTTGGTTTTTTTTTTTTTTTTTTTTTTTTTTACTTTTTCAAAAGCACATGGACAAACAAGGAGCGGAAGAGTCTATGCTAGAGTCACACCACAGTAAGGGTCACAACTCTGTGATTCTGTGATTTGTGATTTGCAATAGGTGTTTGCTTGGAAAAGGATAATGGTGTTTGGGGATGCTAGGATATAGCCAGCTGTCTGCTCATCTCATTTTCCATTTGGCTGAGGGTTTAAGCAGTTGATTAAGTAAAGCAGTCCTTTAAAGTCAGTTCTGTACAACATACCACCACATGCTAAAGAAATTTGTCAGGTAAGGACATTGAAGCAGCACTTTTGAAATGCTATGGAGGCTGCAGCTCAGAGCCAGCTCATTCTTTGAGTTATAGAGGAATCAAAACTGCATCTGTGGATTGAAAGTGAATATTTATTTAACACCTTTTTGAAAGATTTGTACCTTCTAAAATTTTTATTTGTTTGAAACTCTCCATTGGTATTCAATCAGCAGTAAATATATTTTAGAAGACTCATTGAAGACTGAATACTACTTTCTTTTCCTTCTTCTGCAGTAAATGACTGAAACATAATAATTTTAGGGTCTGCTTTAGAGAAAGCTTCTCTGAGAAGAATCACCTGCCTATAGCCTCCCAAGGAAAGATATGATGATGCTAAAGAAGCAGAGAAACCAATCACTTTTTCTACAGTTCCTCAATTTGAGCACTTTTTTCTCTGTTTCATTATTTTTTTTCCTAATGAACTGGTTGGGATTTTATTATTTTTTATTTTTTATTTTTCTATTGTTTGTTGGGGTCTGCAGAGGGTCTGCAGACAAGTTAGTTGACTTCAAATACTTAGCCGTGTACCTTTAAGACAGCCACAAATTGTCAGGTATGTAAACAGGGTGTGAAGAACCGGAACTTAGAACCGCAGCATACGGGCACCTACAGCAACAGCAAATAGCAAGCAAGAAGAAGAACACAAAACACTATGAGGGTCTGACACATGTACTGTCTAAGATATATAAATATTTTGTATAAACAATAAAGGCCATTTTTGCCATTTTGTCCAAACCTAGCCATGCAGACATAGTGTTTTTTCAGTCCGCCTCGACCTGTGTCACCACAATTGTTCTTTCATTCACAAGGATAAGATGCCTCACTTCAACAATTTAAACATGAGGTGAATTAAGGTAGTTGTTTTCCTCCCTCTGTAATCAGTAGAGAAGAACCTCAACACTATTACATGTCTAATTAAATGAAGTTATTCCTAAGTAAATGATGATTTACCTGCACTGAAATACCTTGCCCTTATGTGTCAGTTTTAGCAAAACCTCTGTTGCAAACTTCTTCTTAGATTCAAGGTGGAACTTTCCTGTCAGCATTAAAGCAGAAAGGAAGGAGTAGCATTATTTTATGGGACATACAGTAGTAGGGTGGTCTGAGAAGTCGTGTGAGATATGAGAAATCTGTGTAAAAAATCCCTATGCCAATGAACTACAGATTCCCTGAAGGCAAAGATGCCACACCCAAATCAGAAGGTAGTATCTCCTTTAGGACTGGGATGAAAATTAAATTTAAATATATACCTCAAAGATCTTTGTTCAGTCCCCCAAAGGGCATGAAACTGGCTACCTTGTATTAATTTTCCTTGAGGGTTATGAAAAACTTAAAAATATCTTGGTTTTGTCTCAATACACAAAGGAGAAGAATTTTTACATCTCAAACAATGTGTAGATGAAGAAATTCATTCCTGCCCACATCTGCAGAGGATCTTAAAACCTATATGCAATACTGGTACATAAAGCATTAGCTATATATTATGAAACAGTGTCATCATATACAGTTGAAATAAGCAAACACTCCATGTAAAATTTATATTGCATAAACATGAGATATTCACAGTGTAGATGTGAGCTAATCATCTCACATCTGAGCTAATAAGCCAAGGATCTCTTCACAGCTGATGGGAAGAAAAAGAGACATTTTTAGGGCACAATTAATTTACCATATTTTGCAACGTGCTTTAGAGTGAGATGAAGTGCCTATTTGTCTCCAGCGGCTTCGTAGGAACCTATGGAGACTCATTCAAGAGTACAAATCTACATTGCAAAAGTCTACAGTTGGTCTGAAAAATCACCTCCTCAGTGCCTAGAGGAGTGTCAAGTTCTAAAGGAAGTCTGTAACTATTTTTATTATATTTTATAAGGGAAGTTTCTCTTAATGAGTTCCTCCAGCTTCTTGTTTGGGAAGATTTCTTTAGATAGACTCTTGTAACATTAATGTTCTGGTCTAGGACTGCTTTCTTATAAAGTCTCTAGCTATCATCAGTATAGATATCCTTCATGTATAATGCACTCGCAGTGCTTCCCTCGTGTCCTTGCTTCTCTGCTGCTTTCTCGTTTGTGTCAAGCCCCAAACATCTGAGCGGGATGTTTGGCAGGCAAGCCTCTGTTATCTTCTTTCAATGTGGAATTCAGCTGGCCGGACCTTTGTGGTGCTTTGTTGGATCTTCTCCCACGGGGGCTCTGCACTGTGGCTGGTGGGCTGGCTACTTCTGTGTGTGTGCTCTAAGGGCCTATTTACACTCAAGGAAGCTGCACCCCCTGTTTTTTATGCAAGAGTAATAAGTGAGCCTAGATTCAGCCTAATTTGTCATAACTTGTACCAGGGTAGTATCCAGGGGCTTTGGGCTGTGTGGATGCACTAGTCGCACAGGCTTTGTGCTACATGATTTATAACTGAATATACACTGTAAGCTAAAAAGCCACACTCTTTAGACTACTTTAAAAGTGGATGTATAGGAAGCTGGAGACTTGGAGTGGGATTGAGTTGCTTAAACATGCAAAGTTAGTGCTTATCCAGGTGCCCTGGGGCACCTGAGATATCCACATGGTCTGGCAGGACCTAGAGAGGTTTGAAGAGGCATCTGTAGCCAGGTCAGTTACCCTAAGGTATCTAAAATGGCACCAGGCACACACTGAACCCTGCCTTTGCTATATCCCCAGGCTTTTTTCACTGTGTCACTTCAGTAGCATCATGGCTTGTGTCACCGCTCACCCCTGCTTTGCCCAGCCATTTCTGCGTAATAAATAAAGCTTTCTTCCTTGCCTTCTTGGAAATGGCATCAACAGACTAATACAACATTTCAATGCCCTTTCTGTCTGTTGACAAAGCCAGTGATGATTTATGACATTTACTTTTGGAAGTGTGCTGCCACTTGGCAGAAATCAGGCCAGGACACTGGAAGCTTGCAGGGACAGGAACAACCCCCAGCCTGGAGCAAAGGGGCCTGTTATAGGCTGGGACTTCAAGCACAGCAGTGATCGGTCACCACAGTCCTCACAGCGAGGCGTTTCATTGACTTATTTTAGCCTACTTGACCATTAACTTTGGTTGACCTATTCCATGCTATTTAGCTTCATGATAAAATTGTGCATTCCTCGGAAATCTTTTCTGAATACAGTGTCCTGTTTGGTGATAGTGCAGAAAGTGCATACGTTGGCCATACTCTTTTAATGAGGGATGAAAAAAATGCATGCTCCTTTGATCAGACATTTCTGGTATAATAAAATGGTGACATAGGGTCTTGCATAATAAAAGGGTGACAAGGGTTCCTGTATTTTTAATGTGTTCTTTGTACCTTGTCTTTTCTGCTGCTGGTTCTGGAACAGGAATCAACTAGACAGATAAACAATGTCCACGACAGTGTCTGAATATTAAGTGTTTGAACTAAAAAATGAAAGCTAACCCTCCTCAGAAGCCACGTTGCAACCACAAAGGGACATACATGTTCTGGTTCACTCCATGCACTTGCAGTGCAATGAGACACTTGGTATGTCTGCAGCGTACAGAATTAATGGCAATGACAAGTAAGTACATGATTAGTGTTAAAAATAATAAAAGGCCCAGGTTGCTCATAGTTAAGCTGTTTCAATCCTGTTGTCTTTGAGGGGAATCCTGGTAGGCCTCAAGGCTTGGTTTTGTTTTCTTTTAAGAAAGATATTTCCTCCAATATTTGCTTTTTGAGTTCTGTGCTTTTGGTGGGAAGGGAGATGAGAACATCTGACAGGCTTTGGGAAGGAGGGCTCCCACAGCAGGAGGCAGTGGGGAGAGTCTCAGTTTGAGGAGAAGAAAGTACTGAGTAGAGTCTGCAAGGAGTTTGGAGTTTTTTAAGATGGCTGTGTGGCTGTAATCCAGGACTAAGGCAGTTAGCAGAGCTGAGGTAGGGACAACTTGTCATGGGACAGGAAAGTGGGTCCAGGGCATGAGGAAATGCATTATGAAGTACTGACTTGCCACCTTTGGGTGCCACAAGGGAAGAAGGACAGAGACGTGGGAGCAGGGCTACACTAGATAGCATTAGTTGTAAATAATTTTGATCTTCTCATAGCTGGAGGATAAAGCCATTAGATGCAGAATTTAAAGGCCTGCCTCTCTCTTCCCTTGGTGCAGAAGCCTGGGAGAAGCTAACTCCAGCATTAGAAGGAAGAAGCATTAGAAATCTGTTAACAAGCTGCAGCCCTCCAACAAGGCGAAACGAGTGGTGTTTGAGCCATGCAGGCCTGCTCTAGGTCTTACCCTGGGACAGGGACACCTGGAAGGAGATTGGTCCTGCAGTTACTGTGCCGGTGGAGCTCAGGTCTCCTCCTTCAGACTCGCTGGCGAAATAATGGTGATGGATGCTGGTTTTGCTCTTGGAAAATCCAATTTCTGGTAACACTTTTAAAAGCTGATGGCAGCTTTGCCTCACTTCATACCCTCAGATGACCTCTAGCCACCCCGTCAAGCGAGAACCATTTTCATAAATGTGTAGTATGGTGCAACTTTGGATTGGCTGTCTTTAAAGATGGAAATATTGATTGAAGATAGCAGATCAAAGGCTGAGGGGAGGACACTTTTCACTGAATTTAGGAAGCTTATATATTGTTCCCTGGGGAAGCGGCTGCCAATCTTAATTTATTTGTCATTTAATTCCTGCTGATTTAAATTTTCTATGACAAATAGATTAATTTAATTGTGTCACCTCTGGCTTGTGTGTACCACAAAAAGAACTTTTCATTTTAACAGTGGGTAACAAAGGAGTAAGAGTTTTGAGTGATAATGTCAGGGGAGCTTGCAAAGACACTCAGACTGTGAGAGGCCATTGTTTATATTAGGGTGAAATTATTCTAGATAGGAGCATAGGCTTGTAGTTTTGGAGAGAATTTCTTTCCAAAGAGCATTTGCCTTTAGCATGGAATTTAGCTAAGCTGCTCCAAGCCTTTACATAGTTTTATGAACTCAAGAATATTTCTTTCAATAAAAAGGGAAATAATAACTCTTGAGATTAATTGCTTGGTAATATGCACTGGCACATAGCGATAGCATCTGTATCTAATGGAAATACAATGAAAATGGGCCTTTGTAGATTAATCCAGCTAGAAAACAATCTGGATTTCTAGCTAAGGCTAAGAGAAGAAATGAAAATTAATGTATAGAGAGATTATCTCTGGCAAATTTCTCTTTCTCTTTTCTCTCTCAGAAGATTACAATTTGGCTGTTTTTTCAGAGCTAGCCTGATGTTCCTTCCACTGTAAGTATTTGTGATGGGTGTTAGAAATGCTGTCTGCAGCAACAACATCCATGCCATGCCAATGTGCTGCATCCACTATAAACGTACTGCAGCAGTGTAAAAGACAGTTCATGTGTTTCCAGGTTCTCTCTGTAATATGTTCACTATGAGGTGGAGTGCCCTGCTGAAAGCCTGCTCTGGGCTGACATATCCCTCTTCCTGCATGACAGGTTTCCCCCAGCACAATGACATCAGGGGCTGTGTGCCTCCACGCAGCCATTTATGCAGTCAGTGCCAGGAACAGACCTGATGCTCTACATACCAATACCATCCTCTCTGCAGGAGTAGGACTGTAAATCTGAGCTCCAAATCAGGGTTTCAGCTCCAAACGGGTGCAAAGATAATTTTTTCTGGATTGTCTTTTCAAACTGCTTGTTGTGCAAACCCAAGAATAATTAAGTTAAGGTTTCTAACATCACATTTTGTTTTAAATAAGAATTAAAAAATCATGCTGCAGTATTTGTATTTTGATTTTTTGTCACAATGCACTGATTTTCTAGCAGAAAATGCATTTCTGGGGACATAGAGGGGATGTAATTCAAACCATTAGAATAAACATTGTAGTGTATAAGGTACAGTGCATGACTGAGCAGTGATTGGCTAGGAAAAAAGAGGATTATAGAGACACTACCACAAAAACTTTATCAAGTTCAGAGGAAGTGAGAGTAGATATATGGTGAAGACTTTGGAGCTGACAATGATTGCATGAATTCCAGAACTACAACCAGTGTAGCTCATAATTAAATGACTCTCCTGGAGAGACAGAGCTTGCAAGACCGGAGGTTCAGGTAGGCTAATACAACAGCACTGGCCTACAGACATATGCTAGCTTTTCATCAGGGTACACTGCGTGATAGAGCATGATGTACCAGCATGCTTGGTGCCACCTCTACAATCCATTAAGTGTTGCAAACCTGCCCAGTCTTTGTAGACATCTTTTTTTTTGGGGAAACTGCTTTGTAGCATGGATGCAACAACTTGCAAAGCAATGTATCAAGTGTGTTAAATGTTAAAACAAAATATGCAATTTTCTCTCCAGGCGCTCTATCCGCAACATGGTATTTCCAAGTGCATTGGGAAAACACAATTCAGGCTGTAGCCAAACCACCAGTGCAGAAAAGTCCATCATGTTTTAAGAGGTTGCTTCCTGTGGTTGTTGTTCCACTACCCTCAGCTGGAGATTGTGTCTAACACTGACGGAATGAACCTTGTGAGTGTCAGGATTCACAGTGCGAAGTCAGCATAGCTGCCTTAAAAACTGCCCTGGAAAACCTGTGCAACATGCCTAGCTTTCAATCCCCTTTTCTTCACAATTTGGAGAATTTGTTAATTCAAAAGACATGGCTACTTGAGGACCTAGCTGGTGTGTGTGTCAAATTTACACTCCATTCAGGAGAGAAGGTGAATTTGGGGGATGTGCTACCAAGACGTGCCGAGTTAAGGGTGCTTTGCTGTGTGCAGGCCAGGAGAGACTGGAATCCCCAGGCCTCAACACTTAGCCCAGGATTCACTGAGGACCAACAGCAGATTTTGGGAAAAACATGACAAATATTAATTAATGCCTACAGAGCTCAGTCCACTATTCTCGCCATCTTCTGTCTTTATTTTCTGAGTTTATGACATTAAATCAGGCTTCAAGTCATGCGTTACTCTGAAGTGACAGTGTTCCTGGTTTTGCCGGGCTTGTTTCATGCTTCTGCATGTTGTTCCAGACTCTCAGGAGCAATGTATTTATTTTATTGTTAATAAAACAAAAAGATTGCATCATTGTTCTGCCCAGTGAGATGGCAATATAAGTCTTGTTAGTCAGCCATCAGATCAGTGTTTTATGGTTTGCCAGTGCATATACTGTCAGTAGTTGATCAAAACAAATAAGTAAACAGGAAAAAAAAAGAATTATTAAAAATGGGGTTTATTTAATCTGCTTCTTATAAAGTTTTAAAACCACACATGGAAACAAAGGAAAATTTTATGAGGTGGAGAAAAGAGAAGGTAATGTAAGATATAATTTTGTCATTCTGCTCCACTCTGCCTTCTTGATGCAGTAGGAGGAAAGGCTTTAAAGCAGTTAACATTTCATGGTTTGCCAGAAAAAAAAGGAACGTAAAGCATCAGATTCAAAAGGACTTTCATGATCACAGTGCCAGATCCTGAGGTATCACCATAATCCACAGCCAAAATCTATTAAGGTTCATCTTAAAACTGGCATGTTTCTTGACTCCTCAATCCATATGCATATTTCTACTGGGATGCTGTTACCCCAGACTCTCATGCTTGCCATGCTTAGAAACCTGGTTTTTATTTCCAGCCTAAAAACATCTGTTGCTAGTGTGTGGCCTTTGTGATTATTCATTCAGCCATTTAGATGCTGTCTATGAGTTCCCTCACAGCATTCAAGACTTATGGCTCATTCTTCCAGAAGGAAGATCTTCCCAAAAATGTTTTATGAAGAATCAGGTCCTTGATACAACATGAGTGGTCTCTGTCTGAGGAATCAAATGGACTAGAAGAGACTCAGATGGGCTATTCTGGTGACCTCCACCTGTGTTGTGCTGAGCTGAGACATGCTGAAGCTATCAAGAAGAGCAAGAGGCCCCAGATGCCTTTATTCTCAGTAAAACTTGTGCAATTATTTCCCAAGTAGGAGCAGGAATTCAAGGGAGAGAGGACCTGATGAATGGCAGACTCAACAGTAACCTGATTTTGCAGCACTGTAGGTCGTTTGGGTTAATGAACTGACTCCTGGCTCACACGCAACCCTACAGACCCACATGTGCAATTTGATGATTTGGCTTATTCGCAGGTCCCCTGCTATTTGTATAGGTTGTATTTTTTTTATACAGATATCATCTGTTGGTCTTTACAATCTGTACTTCATAATGGGGATTATAGGCTATTTTTTCCCCACCTCATTTACTGATACCTTCTTCTTTCATTAAAACAGTTATGTCTTGTTGGTGCTCCTCCCCCCCCCCCCCCCCCCCCCCCATATTCCTCCTTTTTGATAAGAATATAAAAAAATGTCTTTGGTGATTATCTTTATATTTGAGAAGATTGTGTCTTTTTCATAGTTTAGCTTGAATATCAACTTTATTTCCTTGAATACGAAAAACACCACCTTGGTTTCATCCCAGAATTTTGTGTATGTATATTTTAAAAATACGGCTAAAGCTAATCTACACATTTTTTGTAGTGCACAGGAGAGAGTGTAAACTGTTGAACTTTCTGTATCGATGTTATTTTTTATTAAAAAGCATAGCTTCATTAAAATTCAAACATTACAAGCAGAGTTTTTCCATTAAAGAATATATAGCACACTATCCTTTCAAAAAAGTTATTATTTTTTTAGTTCCTGATTTGTTTTAGAACACTGACAATCAGAAAAAAATATATTTGAAACAAAACTGTTCTTTTTGTTGTTGTTGTTTAGAAAAGACTTGATTTCTTTATCTATAAAAGATAAAGGGCTGCTAAGGCATCAGAAAGCAACTGGGAAATACCTGTCAATTACCTTAAGGGAATTAAGGCAAACTCCTTTAAAAAGGTGATGTGGCAAATAGCCCAGCTGAAGTGTCTCTACACTAATGCACACAGCATGGTAAACAAACAGAAGGAGCTGGTAGCTGCTGCCCAGATGGAAAACTATGACCAGAAACTTGGTGGGATGAATCATATGATTGTAGTGCTGTGATTGATGGCTCTGAAGTATTCAGAAGGACAGGCAAGGAAGGAGAGGAGAGGTGGGGGAGTTGCCCTCTGTGACAAAAGTAGGCTCGATTGCACAGAGCTATTGTTGGAGAACAGCAATATGCAGGTCTAGAGCTTATAGATGAAAAATTAGAGACCAAGCCAACAAAGGAAACTTTATGGTTTGTTTCTACTACAGGCCACCAGATCAAGGAGAGGAGCTTGATGAAGAGTTCCTTCTTCAACTGCAGGAAGCATCATGATTGCAGGCCCTGATCCTGATAAAGAACTTCAGTCACCTGGACATCTGCTGGAAAAGTGGCACAGCAAATGACAAGCAGTCCAAGAAATTACTGGGGTCCTAGTCCAGGTGATGGAGAGACCAACCAGAGGAGAGGCACGGCTAGACCTGTTGCTCACTAATGGGAAAGAACTTATTGGAGAGGTCAGGACTGGGGTAGGCTGTAGCCTGGGCTGCAGCAATCATGCCTTGGTAGAATTCCCAATCTTAAGGGGTGCAGGAGAAGTGAAAAGGAGAGTCAGGACCCTAAACCTCAGAAAGGCAAACTTTTGGCTATTTAGGCTGCTAGTGCCATGGGATCCCTTGGGAAACTCCCCTCAGAGGTAAAGGAGTGAACAAGAGCTGGGAGATATTAAAGACGTTTTTCTTAGGGCACAAAAGCTCTCAGTTCTGAGATATAAGAAGTCAGTCAGGGGAGGCAGGAGGCCAGCTTGGTTAAGTCAAGACCTCTTAGCCAAACTGAAATACAAAACCGAAAGGCATAGGCAGTGGTGGCAGGGATACACAGCCTGGGGAGATTATAAAGTTATGGCTCAAGAGTGCAGGGCGAGGGGGATTAGGAAAGCCAAGGCGCAGCTGGAGCTGGGCTTGGCTAGGGATGTAAAAAATAGCCAGAAGGATTTCTTCAGGATGACAAAAGAAGATGAAAGAAACTGTGCCCCCTGATGAGTGAAACGGGAAACCTGTCTGCAACCAACATGGAGAAGGGGAATGTACTCAACAAATATTTTGTCTTGGTCTTCACCAGCAAGTGTGCTAGCCAAACGTCCCAGTTCACACAATCTAAAGGCAGGGACTGGGAGATTGAAGTACCACCCACCATAGGAGAAGATCAGGTTTGAGACCATCTAAGGAACCTGAAGGTGCACAAATCCATGGGACCTGATGAGATGCATCTGCGGGTCCTGCGGAAACTGGCAGACAAAGTTCCTAAGCCACTGTGCACCCTATTTAAAAAATTGTGACAGTCTGGTGAAAATCCCACTGACTGGAAAAGGGGAAACATAGCCCCCATTTTTAAAAAGGCAGAAAAGGAAGACCCAGGGAACTATAGGCTGGTCAGTCTCAATTCTGTGGCCAGCCAGATCATGGACCAGATCCTCCTGGAAACTGTGGTAAGGCACATGGAAAACAGAGAGGTGAGTGGTGACAGCTAACATGGCTTCACTAAGAGCAAACTGTGCATGACCAAGTTGGTGGCTTTCTATGATAGGATTATGGTGGTGGTGGAGAAGAGTGACAGACATAATTTACCTGGACTTGTATGAAGTGTTCGATATTGTTCTGTACAACTTCCTTATCTCTAAAATGGAGAGACATGGATTTGATGGGTGGACCACTCAGTGGATAAGAAATTGTCTGGATGATTGTATTCAAAGGGTTGTGGTCAACAGCTCAATGTCTAGGTGGAGACCAGTGATGAGTGGTGTCCCTCAGGGGTCTATATTAGTGTTAAGATCTTTGCTGGGGACATAGACCCCCTCAGGAAGTCTGTGGATGACACCAAGCTGAGTGGTGTGGTTAATAATCTACAGGGAAGGGATGCTGTCCAGAGGCAAACCACGTGAACTTCATAGGATCACTTAGGTTGGAAAAAACCCTTAAGATTGTTGAGTCCAACCATAAATGTTAACACTGTGCCAAGTCCAGCACTAAACCATGTCCCTAAGCACCAGCATCATGAAGTTCAACAAGGCCAAGTACAAGGCCCTGCACCTCAGTCAGGGCAATCCCAAACATGGATACAGTCTGGGCAGTAAATGGATTGAGAGCAGCCCTGGGGAGAAGGACTTCGGCACTGGTGGATGAAAAACTGAGTATGGGCTGGCAGTATGTGCTCACAGCCCATAAAGCCAATTGCATCCTGGGTTGTATCAAAAGAATTGTGACCAGCAGGTTGAGGGAGGTGATGTCCCTCCTCTTCTCTGCTCTTGTGAGACCCCAGTTGGAGCATTGCTTTCAGCTCTGGGACCCCCAGCATAAGACAGACATGAACCTGCTCAAGTGGGTTCAGAGGAGGGGCACAAAGGTGAACACAGGGCTGGAGCAGCTCCTTTATGAGGAGAGGCCGAGAGAGTGGGGTTGTTCAGCCTGGAGAAGAGAAGGCTCTGGGGAGACCTTCTAGTGGCCTTCCAGCACTTAAAGGGGACCTACAGAAAAGATGGGGAGTGACTCTCTATCAGGGAGTGTAGTGATTGGATGAAGGGTAATGTTTTTAAACTGAAAGAGGGTAGATTTAGAGTAGGTCTTAGGAAGAAGTTGTTTACTGTGAGGGTGATGAGACACTGGCCCAGGCTGCCCAGAGAAGCTGTGGATGCCCCATCCCTGGCAGTGTCCAAGGCCAGGCTGGACAGGGCTTGGAGCAACCTGGGCCGATGGAAGGTGTCCCTGCCCATGGCAGGGGGTTGGAACCAAATGATTTTTAAGGTCCCTTCCAGCCCAAACCATTCTTCAATTCTATGACTATGATTCTAAAACTATTTAAAAAAGACCCATTTCAAAAGTAGCTCATAAATGCAAGTTAAAATATTTTTAACACTATTTCTTTCTTTCAGAAATTACTTTCAAGAAAAAAAAATCCAAGTGATTTAAAACCACATCATTTTGCTGGAAGTTATTGCTACTGAAAAATACTTGAACCAACCATTAAGGCCTGACAAATCCATACTCCTCAAAATTAAGACTCATCTAAAATCTGCAGTATACCAGTATCTCAGGATGTCTCGGGGAGGGAGGAGGGAAATTTTCCACAGCAGTATAAATTCCTGAAAACTGTTTTGGGCAAAATGCTTTAGAAAACCACACAGACAGCAAATTGGAACTAGGTGTAAAGTCAGTGAAAGTCTTTTTGTTGATGTTACTAGTCTCTGGATCAGGCATAGAGTTAATTTCTTTCTCTTCTTCACTTCATGTGGTAGATTGAGTTATATTTATCATAGGAATGGAATGGCATTTCATCCAAGCAAACACAGAGATCAACATCTGAACTCCAGCCTGCCAGTAGGCTTATGTGAGGTACAAGTATTTTGGAGGCATGATTCATTTCATGCCAAAGTAGGTCAATTGTATAATTTCCTACAAGTGCCCATTATTTTCCAGGCAGGTGCCCACCTCCATTAGAGGCAGTTTCACTGCAGATGTTGAGAGTCTGGTGAGATGAATCATGCCCATTGAGTTTTAGAGCATGTCTACATTGCACCCTGTGGTTACCTCTGGTACAAGCTGGTTAGTTCATATATCATAATGCAGAAAAGCTAGCTTGACTACCCAGGTTACAGAGAGTATCTTAGTTCCACTTTTCCAGGTGAACTACTCCAATATATCTTGCCTTTTGATACTGCAGTGCATTGTATCCACTTTGTTGTCGTACAGCATATCAGCCTCATCTCTTTTGCACTTGAGGAAGCCACTTAATGGAGTTCATTTAGCTGCAGAGGTTGTACCTGAATTAAAAAATTGACTACATCTGGAGAAGGTCTATTGGGTCTCCTAATACAATGCATCCTCCAGCTTTTAAAGTCCCTAAACCTTAGATTGCCAGGGGATAGGAGGGCATATTGAGGAAAGCATCACTGTACACTTCCCTTGGTTTGGCATCCTTTCCCTAAACATGCATTGCTGGATGTTGTTGAAAACATTTTTCTTTTCAGCTGATCCTTAATGTAGTTTTACTGAACATCATGGGTATTGTTTTATACAAGGGATGCAGAGAACAGAGTGCAATGCGGGGGAAATCTGACAAAGCCCACACAACAAGAAGTGACAGATTAGAAAAAGCAACTCTATTCAGCCACATAAAATGTCACTTCGTGTGCAGGTGATGCTTTCACATTATCAGCAGATGACAATGATGTTGCCTAAGACCTTTGACAAGCTTTTATCATAGGTCAGCAAAGGTAGAAAGCAGAATGTGCATACAGACTTTTGGGGAAATAGCGCAAATCTAAATTGTCTGAACACCAAGGGCCTTTGTATTACAAATAATGCTTTATCCTTTATCACATTTTGTTTGGGGAAATTGCCAGCACATTTCTTATTTAATTGACAATGTATTTTAATCTCATTTCCTGATTCAAAAACTTACGTTTTTAAAAGATCCAAGACCACATTCATTACTGTCCTTCCACTCCAATATTTTTTGGCAGGTTGGTCTTTCAGTTTTAAATAAGCCAAAATTAGCTACAGATATCTAGAGCTCTGTGTTCCTATTCTTAAAGTAAAATCTGTGAAACTAATTGAGTGAGACTGTTTAATGAGACAAACCTCATTAAGATGGTAATTCTTCCCTACATACTATATCCCCTTACTCCTTCTGAATATTTAGCTAGTAGTATCAAAGATTTAGAGTAACATTTTGTGAAGCTTTTTTGTCAGAGTACAAAATAAGAATAAAACTTTACAACAATTTGCAATATGTTCAGCTAATGACAAAAGCGGTCATGAATCAAATATATACATTAAATCTGAATGACTTTCTTAAGGAGATGTAGAGACATAGGCCAAATCTTCAGGAGGGTCAAAGTGAGGCAAGGGTTTCCAAAGCTCTCAGGGCTCACTAAAACAAGCCAATAAAGTTCAGACTTATACTAACTTAGCTTATAAGCAAATTTCAGCATTCAGAATGATTTGGTTGCAGATGGCTATCTGGACAGTGTCTTTATGCTCTTGGCTGAGCTCTCTACAAGTCTAAAGCTGATATGTATCACTGACCTTTTGGTTTCCATATTTCGAGTTCACCTCTAGTGTCCCTGTGATAATAGAACTGGCTTTGAACCGTTTTTAATGCACTTCTAATTCCAAATCTGTAGAAAGCCAAGTCCAGTTGTCTGAAATACATACTTATCTTTAAAAATTGCATCATTAAAAAAACCCACCCACCTGCCAAAAGGGGTCCAATGATACAGAAATCCAAACTAAAATAGAAAGCAAGGTTCATGAGTTATCCTGTAACATATTTAGGTCCAGAGTTTAGTTTCAGGAACACAAGAGTCCAGTGTCATTTGAGATCCCTGTGATACCTGAGAACCACCAGCACTGGCAGATACAACACAGGACCTATGCGAGACTCCTGGCCTTTTGGAGTAGAAGCTAAAGGTCAGTTGAGGTGTGGTGGGGAATTTTCATGCCCTACCTTTAGGAATGTTTTACAAAGGCACATAGAGAAATTAACATATGACAAGATGCTTGTGTCTAAGTTTACAAGAACGATGCACAAAAATCCCGAGTAATGCAACTAGTATTTGGGTAGATGCAGTATCCAAAGGCACCTTCAAGAGATCCTTAGCGCACACAGTTTTTATTGCACATAACTGGAAGCTACCATGGTGGAAGTGTCTCTAGCCATAAAAGGCTGTTCAGAAAATACAATGGGATTCACCTAGGCTCTTGTTCAAGCGAATCGCTTGTGTTTTCTCCAGTGGAAAGAGAAAATTTACTTAGACTATGTGTGCAACTTCTAGATGGCTGAAATGAGGCTGAGACCAGTCCCTCCCAAACATCCTGAAAGTCCCCAGGGCAGGTGAGTTCTGCAGGCACTTAAGTGAAGGAGTGTTGTTCAAAGCCTGAATCCATTTCAAGTAAGTGCCTCGGTATTCCTTCTTATTAGCTTGTAAAGGAGACACAGGGACTATTCCCTTCTCTTTTGGGTATTTCCTATTAGTTAGCATAAGCATCTCAGTAATTTGTGTGCCAGCAGCTGTGACATCCCCTTATCTTCCCAGGGCTCTCCCATCCCTGGCTCCTCTGCAGAACGTCCCACCTTGGATCTGCCACTCCGCTATTCCCTTGGAAACATCTCTGTGTGTATCCTCCAAGCATTAGCCTCGTTTGCCCTGATGTGTGGAGAAAAATATGGCAAGGGAAGGTGTAAATGAGCTTTGCAGCCTGCAGTCGGAGACCCCCCACTGCCCTGCACCAGCCACGCGGCAGGGTTCGGGGACTGGCACCAGATGATACGTGGCCTCTCTGGTGCTTTCTGAAGTCCTCCCTGCAGGGTGTTAAGAAACAAGACAGCTGCCTGTGTGTTTTCAGGACTTGTTTCCAGTCATTCACTCCAGCAGCTGTGCTGAGCTGCACACACCACAGGGATGCCCTGAGGAAGACCAGAGTACCTCAGGGAAGGGAGTCTCTCTGGGAGATGAGTCACACAAGCCAAACCTCTGCTTTAACCCATTCGGCAACGTGGCTTTCTTTTTCCTTTCCTACATTCAGACTATCTCAATGAGGCATAATCTCCCTTTATTTCCAAAGAACAAATATTCATCTGTTTAGCATTTGCCTCAATTACCTTACCTCAATTGCCTCAATACCTTAGCTGTCCTCCAGTGCTCCCTCCCCTCTCTTCCTTTTAATGAACAACATTGAAGAACTATTAAAATTTTAAAAACAAGCAGATGAACAGAAAACTAAAATGCCGCCTTTTGAAAACCCCAGCTTCCTCTCTCCTTTCCATAACTGTCATCACCTTTGAGATATGATAACAGATACATCATCTCTCACATTTGGATTTGTCTCAGAAATACCCAGGAGAAATACGAGGCTGAGGTAGGAAGAGGTTTGAGCCCATCACACCTGTGATGATGCCCACGCTGACCTGGCTGGGAGTTTTCTCAGCCAGCTGCTGCAGAGGCACCGAGTGACCTTTTTACTGTGAGGTTTCTCATCTTGCTCAGACCAAGTGGGTGCACAGCAGAGGTATAACTCAGCTTGCGAAAGTAATACAGATGGATTATCATGGCAGTATAAATGTGTTAGCACAGCACCTTGGCTAATAACTTCTGAATCAGGCAGGTGTTTTTCTTCTGTCCTGGAGCATGTCCAGCTGGGCTTATGCTGAAAGCGTGGTTTGACTGTATTAATTTGTTCCTGGTTCATTCCTGAGCAGCCAATGTCTCCTTTGAGGTGTGATACAAAAGATCATACAGGGAGAAATGAGAAGGCAGAAAAATCAGCTCCCCCAGTTACTTGTTATTGCAGGATTTAGACGGTTCAAACCAACTGCCCAACACTTTTTAAAGAATTGTTCTTTAGGAAGGATGCACAACGTTACAGAATCTTTCAGGACCAGGACCTATGAGACCAGAATACCCAGCGACTGCGAAGCACTAAATCAACTTCTGTAGCTGAGATCACTGTGCAAACACCCAATTTACAGCCTCCTGTAGCAGAATGTCAACCACATAATTCCTTTTGCACGATGAACTGCTGAATGCTATTGTATTTACAAGAACGCATAGCGAAATCCAGAACGAGTCATGCTTTATTGCTCTGTGTGTGTGCTGTTCAGCACACCAAGAGAATTGGTTTAGTGGGCAATAAGCTGTTAAAAGACTGAGATGTTGGTAGCTAATATGCACAGAACCCAACTGCTTGGGGCTGTAATGTGAGCAGTGGGTCTCATCCGCATTAATGACTTATTTTCTATTCTGCTCTCACATGGAGAAACAAACACAAGCCTCTATTGAAAAAATCCCTATATTTTACTAAATATAATACAATGGAATTATGACTGAACTCATCACAATTACTTTTTGCAACTTCTTTTTCCTAATTATTGCAGATCACATGCATCAATGAATTTATCAAATCCATTCACACCCCTCTGGAAATGGAGTGGTGCATTACCCACTTCAGTTGTGGAAGGAAAAAAAAAAAAAAAAGGAACCTTTTGGCTTCTTGTCCAGACTAGTTAAGTTTGTAGTAAATGGGTGGGACTCTAGCAACTGTCAGCAGTGCAAGTGCTGCTTGCTAGTTCCTTCTAATAATTATAAAATATTCAGGTTAGAAGCTGGAGGCCAATTGTCTTCTTTTTTTGATCTGTCTTGGGTGACAGCAATGTCAGTGCAGTAAAGCTTTTGCATTTCCATAAATATGGCACTTGTCAGATCTCATCAGCCTTCCACGAGGCTGAATGAAAGCACAGCTCTCTGCTGTGGTTTGGAGCAGTTGTCAAGTAGTATTCAAGTTTGTGGCTTTAAGACTCCATTGAAATGTGCACAGTTTGAAGGGGTCCTTTTATAAATGAAATTTTGGTCCTGCTGCTCATTAGGAAGCTCACAAATTTCAAGGGATTTACATTCTATTTTTGATTTCATCAGTAAAGCTAACACTGTAAAATTAATATCTGCATCTGATTTATCCTCCAGTTGAAAAGTTTTCAGGAGTTCTCTGAATTTATCCCATCTCAAAGGTACTTGTTTTCTTTAACTTAGATTGACTATTGTTGTTTACTCATTTATGAAATTTCATCAAATAAAAATTAAATTAGACAATAAGTATATTGCTGATGATCAGTATATTCAATTCCAATAACATGGATAAAGATCACAAAGGATGGGTGCTTCCGCTGAGTACTTACAATGTACTAAAATATATTTATCGGGGAGTATATATATAATTAAAATATGTTAAATAATAATACCTTGTATATATATATTAATTAAAAAGTTTGTACTAAATTTATTTTTAATAATTACATATTTTAGTCTTTTTTTGAGGTTCCCTGTGGCAGATTTAAGCCCTAACAAAGACTCTATGAGCCTTTTATGTGTCATTTATACTATAGATATCAATTCAGGGAAAAAGGTGCTGCTGCATCAGTGGTGAAGAGAACAGAAGAGGAGGGGATGTTTGAAGAGTGGTTTAAAAAAAGGCAGGACTGTTACTTACTAGGCCACTGTTGGATTTTGGAAGCAACATGATAGATGGTATAAATCACAAACTGGGAAAAGAAAAAGGGAATAAAAATGGAGGAGGATTAAGAAGAGCAAAAGGAAATGGAGAGGGAGCAGATGACTGAAAGCAAAAAGCTAGGTAGTGGAAAGATTAATTAGAGTCTTATAGATGAGAAAAAAGAGCAAGGATGTGATGGATATGCAACTCATTTCCTTTCAGAAAAAGCTGACAAGTGTAACAGAGTGCTTTTGGAAACAAGACATCATCAGTGAAGTTCACTGCTGCTGGATATATTAAGGAAAATAGTTCAGGAAGGTTAAAAAAACACTTAAACATGAATAAGAAGCTCAATAAAACCTCTCCATTATACTAGCTAAGAAAAGGGGGTTTTTTGGTTGTTTTTTATTTAAATCAGAACCCTTTCTAACATAATGTAACTTCATGTTGAAATAAAGATTTTTTTTTCTTTCCTCACAGAAGTTTTCAAATTTCTCTTGAAAAACTCAAAAACAGTTTTCCCCAAATTCTCCTCTCTCCCTTCCTGTCTCAGGTTTTGAGGAACAGCAGTTTCATTTTGGATGATTTCAGTCACTTTTATTAAAGTGTTTCTGGGGGAAGAAAATGGAACATTATTGACTTCAGACAATAAAGTACAGACTAATCTTCATCATTTAGCATTATGTAAGGCTTTGCCCTCCATGCTCTCACATGAAGCACATGGACAGCAATGTGATTCAACTTTGTACAGATTTGGTTGGGAAAGGATTTTTTACTTATGTGTGATTTTCCCTCTGTTTTTCCCTAAAACTGAAATAATTTGTTGGGTTTTTTTGTCGTTGTCCCCCCGCCCCCAAAAATTGAATGTCTTACAGAAGTAGAAACGTAGGTCAAAGAGAGACAATCTAAATGATTGAACTTTATTTGTTAAAAAAGCAACATGTTTTCATAAACCATCTTTGACTCACCCCCAAGTAAGTTCATTCTCCCCTTTCCTCTCAAATATCTTGATGCAGGTTAGTTGCTCTGTAAGGATATTCTCCCTGTTGCTGGCTAAACTGATCTAGTCAAATTCTACTCTTGTCTTCTTGGAGCATCCTTGTCCTTGTAGCTCAAATAGCTAAATTTTACTGACAAACCATTTTCAGTAGGAAAAAAAAAAAATCAGAAAGGAACATTTTAATCAGCTTTGGTTGTGAAACTTACTTGGCTGCATTGGACCACTCTAGAAAAAAAATCCAAGGTTATAGAACCACAGAATCATTTAGGTTGGAAAAGACCTTTAAGATCATTGAGTCCAACCATTAACCCAGCACTGCTGAGGCCATCACTAAACCATGTCCCTAAGCACCACATCTACACAGGTAGATGTGCCTGCCAGCCCTTTCGGTGCAGAATGTTCCCTCACACCCAATCTCACCCTCCCCTGGCGCAACGTGAGGCCGTTTGCTCTCGTCCTGTCGCTGGTTCCTGGGGAGCAGAGACCGACCCCCCTGGCTACAGCCTCCTGCCAGGCCGTTGCAGAGCCACCGGGTCCCCCCCAGCCCCCTTCTCTCCAGGCTGACCCCCCCGCCCCCCCAGGCTGGTGCCCCAGCCCCTGCCCCAGCCCCTGCCCGGCTCTGGACACGCTCCAGCCCCTCAGTGTCTGTCTGGCCGTGAGGGGCCCAACGCTGAGCCCAGGCCCCGCGGGGCGGCCCCACCAGTGCCCAGGGCAGGGGGACGGGCGCTGCCCCGGCCCTGCCGGCCACACCGTTTCGGACACCGGCCGGGACGCTGCTGGCCTCCTGGGCCACCTGGGCACGCTGGGGGCTCATGCCCAGCCGCTGCCACCCAGCCCCCCTGGGCACTGTCCCACTGGACCAAATCTCACAGTTGGGTCTACAAATCTCATAAACCTGAGTCTCTGAATCCATGAAGAGCATTTCTTGCTCGCTGAGGTGTTAACCCATAGCAAGAGGTTTTCAGAGAAGCAAAAAATTTAGGCCTAAGACTTACCAATCTGGCAATGCAAAAATGGAGCTCTTCTGCTCTGCACAGATTAATATTTACACAGAAATGTCAAACTCAGGATTCATCTTTATTTTGGCAGGTGATGTTAATACAGCATTTCCTTTCCTTTCTGCTTGTCTACAGCTCTGACATCAAGCCAGCCGGATCATCTAGGAGAAGGCTTTGCTTGAAATTCTTATATTCTGACTTCAGTTCTTTGCATTACAGTGGGTGTTACCCATTTCAGTGCTGCACCCTTACCTGTGAGTTATATGAACACATTAGGCTCATTTATCCATAGAGAAAGCTAATGAGAGTTGTGGATGAAAAGAACTTAGTGGTTTCCGAAAGAAGCGTGTAGTGTATTTTCATTTAAGAAGTTGAATAATCCTCTAAATGCACACACATAATGTTTTATCTAAAAAAAACCAAAACCGGTATAAGACTTTTGGTTTCTCAGGAGGAAATGTGTTAGCTTTTTTGTTCTGATTATTTTTGCAATATATAAACATAACAAAAACTTGAGGATACCAGAAGTTTGAAGACACGTGGAAGTATGATGCATTTTTACTAATTGTCTTTATTTTTATTATTATTAATAGTACTGCTTTCATGCTACTTAAAGTTTCAAAGCTAAGAGCTAGAAAAGCTTTTTCTAAATTTCATCAAATAATGAATTGTAGATCAAACAATCCTAAATTAATAACAAATGGCCCTGAAACTGTTCTTGAACATAAAAGGACACAACTCAATTAAACAAATGTTATGTCAATAAGAACTTCTATAGAAGCTACACAGCTCTGATCACAGCTGTGTAATTTTTCTCATCACTGTTAAGAAAAAGCAGAGTTAAAATGCATATGAAGCTTTAATTAAAAACCTGTGTAGTATTGATGTGATTTCTACACCTCAGTGCTCATCAATCATTTTAAGATTTAGGCCAAAGCCACAGGAAACCATACAAAAATGAAAGCAAAAAAGAGGAGAGGGAAAGAGAAAGAAGAGAGGACAGGAGTATGTTAGAATAAAACACAGATATGACGTTTCCACAGAATATAAAGGTTCCAGTACATACACATGGCATGACTGGTGGCCAGGATGGCTTGGCGTAGTCGTTGACTAGATGGGGTGGCTGTTTGGAGTGAAGCAGATACAGCAGCTATCAAAAACAAAAGAAACATTTCTTGTAGACTCTTCTCACAGCTGATAGTATTTTCTGTTCAGATAAATGCTTAAAATTATTTATTGAAGTGTAGGCTAAATCCCTTTGTCAGACATATGGACCATGTCTCTTGGCTGCTGTCATAAATAGGGCTGTCTTCCAGCAGAACTTGTTCTCCAGGCAAAATGAATATTTGGACTTTTTTCGGGTGTGCTTTCCCTGTATCCCCTATTCCTCACATTTAGGGGAACAAGAGACACGATGGACATGCCATGGGATCATTTGGCAAGCGAGCTATAGGGATGGGCACAAATAGCTAGCTGAGGACTTCAGTCAGAGTCTCATCAGTGGGCAAGAGTTGATGGGTGGACCAGTACCTGGCCCTGGGGCTTCTGCATGTGTAGGGTAGCAGGTTATGTTGACAGGCACAGCCTTTAGGGCACAGCCTCCTCCACCCTATAGCAGGTGTCCAAATTGGGGATCACAACCTGCACATGCCCATCACTACCCATGGACTACAGGTGAACAGCTCAGGTACGAGTGTCTGTATGCCAGATGTTTAAAATTGGGTGAGATGAATAAAATGCAGTGAAATAGGATTGGGTGAGAGAGAAAGGTGAGAGTAGCCAAACCCAAGGTGCATAAGAGGATATATGAGTGTGGGCTGAATGCACTGACCTGCAGAGCCCCGCTGGAATTATAACTGGGTGAGAGTGAGGGATGCTCTGGGAGGAGGTCACAGATATAGAGGGAGAACTCAGTGGGAGAGATTTGTTTGGTCAAATGGGGTTTTGAGCAACAGAGCAGGAAAAAAAGTGTGGGCAACAGGGATAATCTGAGGGTTGTGCAGAGAGGGAGAGCAAACCAAGGGAAATGATGATTTGTGCTGGTGAGGCAACAGGACATTAGGCAGGTGAGGAGGAAAGGTAGAGAGGTCCAAGGCTAAAAAAACATTTAAAAGAAAGAAATGTCACCACTTGATCAGGAAGGTGGCAAGAAGTATTGCATTTCTTCTTTAAACCTCCACGGTGCAGCACTGAATTGCTGCCGCCTCCTCCCTACTTACCAGCAGCTCAGCACTGGGATGCAGAGCCCAGTCCCTTCTCAGCCTGTCTGTGCCACCTCCTCCCTTTGGTCCTGTTCATTTAATGTCACACACCTGGTTTTGGAACAAGCACACTCATTCTGGAGGTGAGGGTGGAGTTTTTTTGTGACAAGCCATGTATCTTAGAGGTTAGCTTAACACAACTGCATGCTTAGCTCTAGATGCTATAACAGATATATAAGATTTTACAGAGTGCTATATAAGATTTTACAGTGTTCTAGCGGGGGTACAGTTCACAACTGTGATTGACAAAACCAATCGAATATCAGCGGTGAATTTATGAAACAGTAAGAATGAAACACATTCCTCTGAAGAAAAAATATTTATTTTTTTAAATGCTAATTTCAGGGGGACAATTGAAGCATTTTCATTTAGAGAGCTCAGGCTAAATCTTAGTGCTGACATACTTGTTCTGATTTTTCTCCTCCCTTAGCTCATCAGCCCATTTTTATAAGATCTTTGGTGAAGAATGTAGCAAGCATCACCATAAATATAATTTTGTAAATTATATGTGATAACAGAATTATATTTTCTTCCAAGTCCTTGCTGTGGAAATTCATCATTTCTTTCATGAAGATAGGTAAGACTTGAAGCCTATCTGCAAATTAAAAACTTACTGACAGCATCACCAGATGATTTACAAAGTCAAGCCTCTAATTACACACTCTCATAAATATTCATTCTCATGTTCACAGTTATGGAGGAGAGAAAGTGAACATGTTGATTAATCAATTGATAGTATCTGATTTGGCTGGCTATAGAAATGGGAAGGAAAAAATAGCAGAGCAGTTTCCAGCAAATATAGGCTCTAGCAGATTGTATTGTTTAGGAATACTAACAAGAAATGAAAACTAAATAAGTGCTAAAAATTAAAGGTTGCATGACAGCAAAGGGTCCCATGAAGGCTAAGTGAACAGATTTTCCATATCAGTTGGCCCTATTGCATAATTAGGTCACAGTGTAAAATCTACACTTCCGCTTCTGAGATTCTTCTTAAAATTTGCCTTTTAAAACTTTGCCAAACTTGAGACATTGTGGCCAAGTAGTCTGACTCAAACTGGGGTGTTTTTATTTGAACATAGCAAAAATAGGTAAGCCTTTTCCACAAACGCAATTAGTGAGAAATAATTGTTTTATCTACATTAACAAAAAAATGATGACAGTAAAAAAACTCCTCAACTGCTAGTGCCAATGGCTATTAAATTTATAGCAGGAGCATAATTGTGTGAGAGGTTTATTCTGGAAAGGGTGGGGAAGCACATCTGGATTTGTGTGCACTGTAAACCTTTGGGAAATTGTAAGCTCACGTTAAAAACTTGCCATGTCTTGGTAGATTCAGCACTGAGAGAGTGTTCTGGGACACCTGCACCTCCCCTTGGCTGCAGGAATGATCTGCTTTTGGTGCCTAATTACACTGGTGTGCCCTATAGTTTCTGGAAAGGAGGGGACAGAGATATGACCAAAATCCTCTCAGGCAGGTATGATTTTTTGTGACTTCTCTCTCCAGCGAGTCTCGATATCCTTTGGAAAATTGGTTTCTACTTTAGGCATTTCAGCTATGTACCTCCTGTTGAGCTGTGAGGGTCAGGCCAAAGTGAGAAGTGGTCTCAAGGAGTTTATTACTATAACAGAGTGTGAGAGGTGGGGAAGCAAGGCAGGGATGGAGAAAAGGGTTTGTTTGAAGCCAGATGCAAAAGTAGGAAAACAGCTCCTCTCTTCCTTCCTCTGTGCCCTATGAACAAGACCACAGAGCTTATCTGAGGCCATCTCCTGCCAAATCCTGCTTTGCACTGGTCAAATGAATCACCTCACTGACTTCATGGCTTTGTGCCTCTTCACGCCTTCACACCTTTTAATTATGATCTTGTAACTCCTCTATCAATAAACTGCAAGCTCCTTGTGCTTTTTGCTAATTACTGCAAATTCTGAAAACACTTTATCATGTGCTAATGTAATCTCCACCAGAGACTGATACTGAAAGACTGTCTTCTTCCATACAGAGGTTTATTATCTGCTCTTTGCAACCAGATTTTTTCCTTCCATCTTCCTTACTTTTAACTCTTATTGTGGGTGGTTTATTGAAAATACTTTCTGCAGTGCACCAAAGCAAAAGTCAGGAATGAGAATTTGCAGGACGGAAATATACCTATCGCTTTGACAAAGAAGTCCTTCGTTAACTTTTTCTTAGGGTAATTAAATCACACTGATATCCTTAGCATAACAGAGTTATCATGTGCTTAACACAGCATTAAATGTGTACTGTCCTATGTATTACAGACAGTCCTGTACATTACAGGTGTCTTTCCATTTGTTGTTATAGTGTAAAACAGATATATGTATATTATTTATATAACTAAAATACCTGTGTAAGAAAAATTATGTGAGTGTGTGTGTCACTGTCAATAATCAGAAATAAGTCTAACCTTTCTCTACTATACTACCATATTAGGCGTGCCTAGCCTGTCACTTTTGGGGGGTTATCGCGGCATGCTGGCTGCTGTGTCTTTTTTTTTTCTTCCAAGTTTATTCAGTGATTTTAGCTGTAGCAAGATAATAAATGAAACTATCTGCCATTGGCAAAGTATCTTGGCTATATACATAGTTTACCTCTTACTGGAGTTTTTTTCTGTTTCAACTCGGATGAATTCCTAAGAACAGGAATTTTAGTTTTGGGAGTCAGACTTAAATAAAGCAGTCAAAGAAAAGTTTGTGGGCTTTTTTTCTTTTTTAATTTCCCCCCCTCTTTTTTTTTTTCCAAGCTCCCAGGCTATATGCAGCCAGGAATGGAGTGGTCCCGACTTTCTGGGTCCCAAGCTAAGAATCCATTTAGGATGTTTGGGCTTTTCTACCTTTATTGTACATTGCTCTTCCCAAACTCATTTTTTGTATGTTACGTTTCAGCTTCACAGTCCCATTAGTCTTTGTGAAACAACTTTTCCCTGCACACACAGACCTGTCCTCATAGCAGGTCTCGCAGCTTTTTACATCCTGCACCTGCCACTCTTACTCTGCAAACAAGAAGTTGTGAAGAAAACTCTGAATGCCTGTCCCAGCATGCCCGATGTACTTATGGTCATAGGTTGCAGTGGCTGGCTTGCATAATTGTGGCTCTCTAGTGCCACTTTATATCTTCATTTTCAAGTCTGTAGAGCAGTAAATTGGTTCCCAACAGGCTGTGAATAAAACACTGTTTTTTTGGATGCTACATTTGTTTTTATGATAAAAGTGCATTATGTGTGAGAATGCATAAAGCTGGCAACACAGTTATGGTTCCCAGACTCCATCCTGGCGAAGAAATGAGTATGACCATTTTCCAACATTAATGACTCCCAAACTGTGGTCTGCTTCTGTGACAGAAACTGCTTCTGTCCCAGCTATGAAGCTTTACTGAAAATTGGAGCTATGCACTAGACTCTTCCAGGCTTTCAGAGATCTTTTGATTAGTTAATTAACAGCATAACATAGCCAACATCTAAGCAGCATTCTGAAATTCTGCATGGTTTTGCCCTGCTTGTTTCCCTTGCCATATTTCTTTGCTTTAAGTTCAAACCTGATCATCATGAAAATTGCACTGGTGATGGATACAGGGTGACTTGCTCAGCTGGTGTTCAGATTAGCTCCTTTGATTTCACAGAAGTGGCATTATGAGCTGAGCTTTGAATCCATTCACTGGACTTCCGGTGTTTTTACAACTGTGAACAACTTTTAGTCCATAAGAAAACCTAGAAGATAAATGGCAGGAAACAAGAGAGCCAAATAAGTCAACAAAAACTGTTGTTGTTTTCCTTTTTGACTACATCCACAAATTCTAGATGACCTTAGGAGAATAATCTCCTAGGAATGGAAAACTGAAAAGTCATTACTAGTAAGAAAGGCTTTAGAGGATAGAGTTTTATTACATTTACAGAAGCTAATGCTTCTTCATTTCTCTCTCCTTTGACCCATTCCAGTATTATCAGATTAAATATATTCTCCATAGAAGAATTCTGATTCAAGTGTCATCAGAAGCAAATAACATTTGCAGAAGGACTTCATAGTACATTTTTTTATTCAAGCGCTTTATTAAACTCACCTAAAACACTGATTAAGCTGATCTAATGGAGTAATGGACCAACAAGGTGAAGATTTGAGAGCAGCCTAGCTGACTAAGCCTGGATTTGGACATTTATGTTAATCCTCCCTAGATATATTCAAACCAAAGTTATTTTAATATGTGATGCATGATTTTTTCTAACATCTTGAAGACCAGAGCCAAAACTTACTCTTGCAGAACTCTAACTTTTTGTTAAATACTGTGAGAGGTGTTTGGATACTCTTTGGGCTATCTAATTTTCAGCACATTTTTCAGCCTATTCTGAGGAAAACACAAGAACCTTCTGAGCAATTAGTTAACTAAGAAATCTCAGGTCCCCACCTCTTCTTGATTTTTGTGAAAGTGAGACAACTCAACAGAAAACAGGTATATTTTAAACTTTACTGGTTTTCTCCCTTTTATAATAGAGAAGCAACTAACCAGATGATCCAAATACCCAACATTAGGAAAATAATGTACTGCAAATACTGGGATGGTTAAGTATTTATACATTTCTGTGCAACCCTCAATTGTTCTATGAGAAAATATATTTCTCTTTCCCTCACTTATTTCATGATTTTATTTCCAGGAATGTGTGTAAACAGCAAGTAAGTCTGAATGTAGCTTTAGATGTACTGAATCTTCTGAAGAACCTTTGCCAAGTGTCTGTCTGGAGGTGAGACAGTGTTTGTGAAACCAGACCTTGCAGCAGTACTTGTAACTAAGGCTGTTTTATTACATTACCACATATATACACTGCCCAATGTCAAAGCCTCACTGAAACCTGACTAATGCTAATGAGGAAAAAAAAAAAGCAGTATCATTCTGAGAGTGTGCTGTCTAATTAAGGACATGAGCAAAGACTGGGATAAAGGCAAAGAGTGCTGCTCAAGAGCATGCAGTAGGCGAGGGGCAAAGCAAATTAGATTTGAGTCTCAGTGCAAGATCATCTCTCTATGATCATGCTCCCTCCCTTTCTTCTAGATTGTAGCACCAGAAAAGATCTGAGAATTAAAATTGCCTCACTGTAACAGGGGAATACTAGAAAAAACTTGTATTCAGAGGCCTGGAGGCCAGTAACCTACATCTTTTTAAGATGGACCTGGATAAGTTTCTGTACAAAAAATTTAATGAGGGACTAGAGAGTGTATTGAGTGGTACAGGATGTCCCTTTAGACTTCTGCTCCAACGTCGCTGTAAAATGTCTTGTTTCCTAGACATATGTTTTACAGTCATTTCTCTCCTTCCCTTTGATAATACTTGGCGTTGTTTCCACTACTCTGTAGATTAATCTTTGCAAAATGCCTTGAAACTGAAAATAGCCAGCATTGCTATTATTATTTGTGCTTGGCTCCTCAGAGGTTGATACATGAAATATATGAGAGAGAGAAAACTTAGCAGTTTAAAATCTCTCTTCTTAGTTTGAGGTCTATCTGCACTTTTCACATTTTTCTTATTATGCCCAAGTAAACACAAAAAACAGGCTTAAAAATTGGTTCTGAAGATGCTTCCACTTCATATTTGGATGTACAGAGACAGTAAGGCAGTTTCATATGCTAGCAAAAGCTTCCAAACTTGAAACCTCTCAAGATTGTTTTTTCTATTTTTCCTCCAGTACAAACACAAACATACTAACCCCCAACCAACAAAGTAAACTACATCTGCAGTAAGTAAAAGCTATTTCTTAAACTGTGCTTGAGGCTACTTATTTTTGGCAAAACACCTTCTCAAATGAAGGAGTTTGCTTAACACGCAGACACGGCCTTGGCTTTATTGCACAGAGCAGAGGGAAATCAATACCGTAACAGTGATATTTTGGCATCGTTGATAAGAGAGTTCATAGGAAAAGGTAAATTTGAGTAAAATTGCTCTGGTAAACTAATAACATGCTTTAGTAATAGAAATGTGCTTGAGGGCTCAGGACATTGGTAGATGGCCTTATTTAAATTATAAGTGTTTTTAAATAAGAGGAAAGTACATTTATCAAAATTAAGTGTTGTACCAAAAGCACCAACAGTATGACCAAATGAGAGCTTTCTACAAGTTGATGTCAAGCAGGAGAGGTCAGGAGAGGGCTTTCCTGCCAGCTGAGATGAAGGGGGGGACATCTGCATTACACCTGAACTCCTGCCGCTGGCTGCACCATGGAGCCCAGTGAACACAGCTGGGGCATCCAGATGGAGTGAGGGAAAAGTCTCCAGAGCTGTCATGGAAGGGAGAGGACTTGAGCTCCTTCTGCAGAGCTCCTTGGGTTGTTGTACCCACACATGTGGAGGCACCTCTTGTTTGCATGGGTCTGTGCTTGCTGTGGTCCCATCTGAGTGTTGGTGAGAGAGGCTGACTCTTAGTCCTCTCGGCAGAGGTAATAGAACACCAGTTTGCTGTCTGAAATAGTTATTCCCACTGCTTTAGAGGAGTGCTGTATGGCTTCCTTCTGCCTTTTCAATTAACCTCAGTGAGTCCTTCATGCCCCAAGTGATAGTGCACACTGCAGTGTGGGGCCAGATCCTATTATGTTTTGTGAAGAATTAATCTTTAAATGCTCCCTTCTTACAGTATAAAGTTCAGCTCAGTGATAGTAAAGATCCCTAACTGACAGAATGCAATTCATCTGTCCACATTAGTCACCCAATATAAATTGTGTCCTTCTACATCACAGAAAAAAAGTCCCTTATATGAGCTGAGGAATGGACCCATGGACTAGAAAATTATAAATAAGAACTATGTATGGAGTAATTCATAGGAGCCTTATAGAAAAGGTATAGGGATGTGCTGTTAATTTAATCCACCAGGTACGTCCTCTGAGGGTGAGGAGTGTCCACATCCCAGGTTTGGTAAGACGAACCCACCCCATGCTGGCATCGTGGTATATTCAGGTATGTGGTATGTTTTAGGAGCAACACTTCAGGTAGGTAATCTGCTCAAATAGGATAAAAAAAAAAAAGCAAGAATTCTCAGAAAGACCTAAGATTAATGTCTCATCCACCAATATTTAGAAATTTCGCCCCTTAATTAGGAGAATGGTAGCTCTGAGTTTCCTGTGCAGTGAATATGGAAAGTGACCACTACTATAGGGCTGCATCTCTGCCATAAAAACTGACTGACACTCTGCAACCCCATCTAATTTTATATTGTTGACTAAGGAAGGAACTTAAGATAGCTGCTCTTAATTCATGCATCTCACTTAACTGCCTGAAATGAAGTCAGAAAAATCTGGTCCTCTAATAGTTAGAGCAGGGCTGGATTTCAATACCTCTTCTTTGGCCCCTAGATTTATGATTTTAGGTCAGAGCTGAGATTTCTCTCCTTTCTTTAAGACAATGGGTATTTTAGGAACATTTTATTGTGACTTTGACATAAATGTATGTTAAGGAGTTGTGTGTATCTTTTCCTGGTGTCTAGTCTGTAAAAGTAAAAGCCTAGGAGGCGTTAATAGAAGGTTCCTGACAGAGTGAAAAAGTTTAGTCATAGCAGAAGAGGTAAAAAATTGTATCTAATTATTTTAACTAGGAATCTGCTATGTGCATGAAGAGGATTTTATTGTAAGATGTGCTATAGAAAGGCTAGCTGACTCAGGAGGTCTCTTTTTGTCATGCTGGTGGTTCTGTTTTGTTGAGAGAAGATGGGATTTGCAATCAGAAATGCAATATTTCAGTCATTGTCAAAACTAACCAAAGTGCTGTAAGTGCACTGGATCATCTTGGTAAAAAACTTGGTAAAGAGCTCATAGTTTAGAAATACTCAGGCTCAAGGAGGCAGTTTGTCCTTAAATTGAACCAAGCTCTTCCTCAGTGAAGAGAATGAATTTGTTCTCATGCAAAAGTGTCTGTGGCACAGAACTGGAGATTTAATTTTACATGCAGTAGAGCAAAGAACACAAATAAAAAATGTCTGTTAGAAAGCAGTCCATTACATTGATACACTATCTGTACACATTCATCTTCCACTTTATTCATCACAATTTGTAAAGAAGTATTATTGCTTGCCATCCAGTAGTGCTCATCTCATATTTATCCGCAATATTAAGCAGATGTCTGTGAGTGTAATTAAAGAGAGAAAAAAAGAACATTGTTCTTTATTGATAAAAGCTGCAGAATGAGAGAGACAAAATTCTTTTTTCAGTTTGTGAGCTGGTATTTTTTGACATTTACAGATAAGAATAAAGGGTCAGCTAAGAGATCTTAAAAACATACAAATTTAATTCTTTCAGTGCTAGAGACATAGACAGGGAATTTGTTCTCCCTGCTTTTTAAAGAGAAAGAAAGTTGGGAATTTGGTCTGATCTTTTGTATTTGTGCTAATGTCAAAAGGTGATTTAAATTTTAAAATTGTCAAAAAGTAGCTTTCAGTTGTGCAAGCTTGTTTATAAATGTCTGCTTTGAATCACTGTTATCATTATGAGATACTTATGTAGTTTACCTCTCACCACAGTCCCCCAGTACATGATTTCAAGTGATTTCAAGCACCAACAGAGGTGGTCGTTGCTTAGGGTCTCTTCAGAGGGAGGCTGGTAAAAGGTTAGATATGTGAAAGACACAAGAAATATCATTTAGGCTCCACAGAAGTACCACATCAAAGAGGGATCTTTTATGAAGTCTCTGCCACTGTTGCTTTGCTGTCTTCATTGTGTGCCTAGGTCATGATCTGCACCTTCAGGAATACCGATCTGCCTATTCTAGTCCCAGAATGTTTCCTACTATGGTAAGTGTGGGGCTTGGGGATCTCTATTTGCCCTATCATCTGGGAAACAGGACCTCTGTCGCTCAGGGTAACCCCTTTTCCTTTCCTCTCCCCTCAAGGATCACAACCTCCACTTGCACCATAAACTTACCCAGCTCAGGCAACTTATTAGTGAAAGGGAGGACCACCACCAGCCAGAGGAAGAGGAATGGAAAAAAGTTTATAATAAAAGCATCCTCTCTTCTCCCCTGGTGATCCCAAGGGTGGGGTGCTGGGGCAGAAGGCCATGCTTTGCAGAGGACAAGCAGCTATTTTAAAAATGACAAGGCAGGAATTATTTCCATCAAGCTGTCTGGACATTTCACTTCAAGTCTCGGTCTGCTCTGAGCAGAGGGGGGCAAAGGGGCCGAGGCAGCGCAATGCAGTGCTGCTCCTGGATCAGCACTGGCATTGCTTCAGAAGTATTTGTTCCATGAGACTGCCTGGTTTGCAGCTGTGACACCCTGTGGAGTACTGGCAGCCAGCAGCCATGTGCCATGGATCGTGCTTCCATCAGCCATGAGATATTCTTTTGGAAATATCTGTAGGGGTTAATTCATTGCTCTGCAGAATACTATAATTTAATCCCATGATTATGATCATTCATATTACAGTAAGGCCTGAAGGTCTCAGCCAAGATCAGAGCTGAAAACTTTTACAGCAAGACGCAGTGCCAATGCTCTCAGAAGATGCTGCTTCAGTATCAGTTTCACTGCTATGCTTACAGTAAATGCTGTTTCACATTTATGTGCAAACTCAGAAATTTGAATTCCACATTTAGATCTTGCTCATAGCAGTGGTTCCGGATTATACTGGTGCCACCTCCAGCTTCTAATACCTTTTTAGTAGATTCATAGATTTTAGAGCCAGAAAGAAACCGTTATATTATCTAGCCTGACCTCCTGCATCTTACATGCTCAGGTCTCAAAATTCACCCAGTTTCTCCTCTGTTGAGCACTGAGGAACATCTTCCAGAAATGCCTCTGTCATTCAGCTGAAGGACAGTTTGCTCCTTCCTCTGAGAATTTGCTTCAGCGGTTAAGTACCCTTGCTTCTCCACGTTTCGACCTTATTGCTGAGAGGAATTGGTGTGGAGAACCTTCTACCAATTGTTCCTCTGAAGCTTTTCTCTACTGGATTAGAGAGCTCCTTGCTAACTGGCATTTTCAGATTCATCTGCAAGTCACTTCACAGTTTTCTTTTTGACAACTGAGCAGATAACAGCAGGAAAAGATAATACTGTATCTTGTTTTATTAACTCCCAGTGATTACAGCTGTCATTACTTTTGGTTCAAGTCAGTGACCTGAGACCTAATATTCTGAATTTTTTATACTTGTATAACCTGGAAGCAGTCTGATTCTTGCTCATTACTATTGCTACTAATACTGTACACTACCATAGCTCTTAATCTCTGAGCATTTTCTTTCCAAGAGAAGCCAGCCATAAACAGCATCATCTGACTTCAGTGTGGACTTTCCTCTTCCTGTTTTTTTCACCATAGTTTGAAGAGTTTCTGAGACTCGGGTGAAAGCTCCCAGCCAAAAGTCACCAACATGATTGGTGACTGGTCATTGCCATTACCTTAAAATTGTCTGTCAGGAAGTGACAACTCTGCTCCTCAGGGAGTAAAATAAGATCAGAGCATACTAACAGTTATATTGAGCTATCCAGCCCTGTATCCTGCCCTTGAAATGGTCGGCTGTGGATGCAGAAGGAAAGAATATAGAAGACCATTCTTCACATGCCCTTTCAGTTCCCATGCTTAGTGGTGTACTGGTTTTCTGGGATGGAAGTTGGCCTTTCATATTTAATAGCCCTGGCTGACCTCCTATACAGGTTTTCCCAACTTTGAACCCAGTCCTACCCTGCAGCAGAGGAGGTTCTGCAATTTCAGTATGCATTGTACGGAAAGCATGACAGTTCCCTTTTTGAAGTATAAACCTTTCACCCTAAAATATGGTGTGCCTCCCTATTCCTGTCCTTTGAGGAGCTGTGGACAGCTTTTCTTTGTTCACTTTCTTTGCAGTTTTCATAGCTGTAGAGTTCCCCCTCAGCCCGGCAGGCGTTTAATTTCTGAACAGAAGAGTCATATATAGTTAGGGCTTTTCACACCCAAGAAATTTCAGTCTAAACTGGTTAGACTGAAGCAGGAGTCCTGTGGTCATGTAGCACATCAGAGTCCAGAGACACGACTTCCATAGGCAGTCATGGGTCAATGAGGTAAGCATGCAAGGGGGTGCCTAGTTTCAAGGCTGGCTGGGGCTAATAAAAGTTTTCAGTCCGACTTAACAGCAGCCCCACTTTTGTAGGTCGCATTTGTTCTGACTGGTTTCACACCTCAGTTTTCCCTGCCCAATTCATTCCTTAGATGCACATTGCACCCACCAACAATCTGCAGCACGCCTCTGAAAATGTATCTCCAGTTATTACACAATCACCTACATAACTGGAAGTCTTTTATTGGCATCTGATGTGATTTCTTTGTCAAAGACAAACAATTTGTTTTACATTTGGAAGGGGAATGCTGGATTTTAAGTGTAGCGATCATAGATGCAGCTGCCACCACCTTATGTTCCATTTCAAAAGATTAATAATATTTGTCAATTCCGATGTGCCATTGTGCTTTATTACTGTACAGCATCCTCTAAATGATGGCACTCTCTTTCGGATTGGCCTGATTAATGATGGATGAATCTGTTTCATTTTATTGTAAGCCTCTCTTAACTGAATGGCTTAGGTTAAAAGAGAACAACCTCCACCAAATGTTATGAATTATGCCACCATTTAAAACATGTTTTCTTCCTCTTGTTGCTAACAATTTAGTGACAATACCTGAAGAGCTGAACTTAATTACTTCTGATCGAGCCCTGCTCCTCTGGATATAAATATTCACTCATTTTTTCCCTTTAATTTTATGATTTCATTTTTTGCCCAGTGATGAAAGTGTCCCTCTGTGATTACCGTGCTTTGTGTTCTACAACAGATCATTTCAACACTGCAGATGCCCATCTTGTTCCTCGTGAAAATTGCTGAGCACATTACAAAACCCTTTAATGGTTTATCTTGTTTCCTATTCACCCATTTGAAGAGTCAGTTTGATGCAACGGCTGCAGCACCAGCTTATAACAATAAGCTGGGTATTCAGGCTATATATAGCTCTAATGTTATGTGACCTGAGGCTCGGTTTTCACGTCAGTTGGTTGTCCTATTCCTTGTCAGTTTTGTTTAATTAGTTTGTATGGTCCTGTATGGCACAGACTTTCCAATGTTAGTTTGCTTAGTGCTTAGCACAAGGGTGCATCTATCTTAGGTACTGTAATGTACAGTGTAAATAATATTAGTAGTTTAACAGAGGATAGCAAGAAAATCTTCACAGTTTCATCTCTTTCCTAATTAGTATTACCCGGATATCCTCTGTAGTTAGCACTCCAACCATATGCTAATGGTAATCACTTACAAAAAGTAATAGCAGTTTAAGGGTCGAGTACTGAAATCAGTTATAGACCTGAAGAACAGTTTTTATGCATTAAAACCTGCCCAGATATGTTGCTCTAGTAAGAAATACTGCTGCTGACTACAAATCTGTCTCTAGGTTTCCTATTTGCCAAACCTCTATGGGAATTTGGGGGAGGCTTGGTTGTCTCATCCTTCAGAGAGTTTCAAGGATAACATGAAATATAAACAGCAGGACCACAAATCTTTATACAGAGAGAGAAATGGTTTAATCCAGAAGCATTTTCTTTTCTGAGACTCCAATTAAGACTTTATTCATTGAGTCATTTAAACCTTAAACAGATCCAACACTTCTGATCTTGAAAACAGACATGGGATGTTCTTCTCACAATGCTAAAGATTTCATCTTTTGGACTATCTCACTGAGCCCCTTCTTCCCATTCAGTCTGCAAGAAATCAAGTGGCATTTTTAACCCTCCTTAACTGAAGAGTTAATCCAGCCACTTAAATTAAAGACTTTTTTCCTTGAATTCCCGTGCAGTTTATGTAAACAAATGATGAATTTAGTAAAAATCAGCATGTTTGCCTAGGATGTACAAAACCTACAAGCCCTACAACTGGGCTGCTCTGAGCAGCATAAACTGTATTTAGATAACCACCTCATACACCCCTCAACTTCAAGAGTTTTCTACTTGATCAAAAGAATAATAAAAATATTTATTTTCAGGGAAAGGAAGGCTTTGCTTTGGTCACAGTTTTTTTCCCCAGAGTTTTGGTTGACAACAGTTGTTGCAGTCTAGCAATCCTTTCTTCATGGCTAGCCGTCTGTCCCTCAGTATCTAAAGGCACTGCCCAAGACCACTGTGTATTACAGTTTTATTGGTGTAAATACCCAAGAAAAGTAAATATTATCTTTAGGTAAACATACAAGCCAAAACACTGGGGCATACCTAAATCTCTCAGATGTTAATGATTTTATATTTACACTAGCCTGAGAGAGAGAGAATTCCTTTTGCTATGATAAACACAGTTTAAATAATAAACCCAATTTATAATAAGAAACACAATTTAAAAGGGAAGTGGACCAAACAGAATCAAGACTAAAAGAAACATGAGTTATAGTAACTAGAACTGGCTTCTCAACAGTCAGTTCTAGTTTATCCATGCTACCACTCCTTCTTGCACCTTATTATCTGACACATACCTGTTGACTTCCAAGGGCTAAAGAAAACAAAACATTTCAAAAAACATATTTGTTTTCTTCATGAAATCAACAGGTATGACCGATGGTGCCCACGAGCCAGCTCTGTGTAGTCAGAAAGTATCATTTTAACACGGTGATCTCAGAGTACATAAATGGCACGTTGACTCATGATGTGTTACTCAAATACTGTAATGTGTTGTTATACTTTGTATTTATGAAAAACTTCCTTCCTGGGCTCAGGATGTTTCACATTCACCTCAGAAACAGCCCACAGACTTTCTGGTGAGCTCATTTTTAGCTGGGTCTGACTCACTCAAGTTTTTTCATCAAAAGGCAGATGAAATTAATTGTGGTAGAAATTTCCTTTAATCAAATTTGTTTGACCTTTAAATGTCATAGGAAACCTTGGCTTAAGGAAACCAGATGCACTTCACAGAATTAAGGTATTTTTGTTTTCCTCCCACATAAAATGAACAAATTATGCACTGCATTTCTCAGTCTAGACCACTTTTGTTTTGGAGAACAAGGGATGAAGAAACATAAAATGCCTGTGAACGTGAGGGAAAGTACACAGTGATTCACTGTAACAATTTGCAGAACAACATAAAAATAGTGGTTGAGTCACAGCTGACCTTTCAGAAAACATAGATACTCATCTACATTTGAAAGGGTGCAGTATACTAAAACCAGAATGACAGTGGCTTCATTATGTTGCCCAAGACTTGCATCGGGAATAAGGTAGTAGAATATTTTTTATTCTGTAGGGTGCCAAACTAAACTGATCTATTGTTGCTCTTACTTCCCCTCTCAAACTCTTATATTCCCGTGGCTAGGTGACTATTTTTATTCAGATGGTTTGGGGTAGCTGCTTTAGCCTGGGTTTAATTCCAGCAGAACATCATTCTCATGTCTGAGGAAATGGAGTGGACATCGGATTTTTGCCTTGAATCATATTTGGTTTTGCAGTCTGGCTTTAAGGATTTAGTGCAATAACTACTGCTTTCTCCCGTGCAGGTGAAGTCAAACACTGCTGCTCATCTGTCAAACCCGTTGCAAAGTAGTGCATGCACCAGCCTGGCTTTCTGTAGGGCACCTGCCTGATGTGGTTTGAATTCACATCTTCTTGAGTGTTTCTTACTCCCTGAGCTACAGGTAAATTTGTAGCCTGGTTTTGATCTCAAAGAGGGATTGGAAGAGACCTGGAAATCCTCAGCTCTCACTGGAGAGGAAAACCTAAACTTTCACAGATGATCCAACTCCTGCAGATGAATAATGTAAACCCAGGTCTTCCACCCCTCGGGAAATTGTCCTAGATACTAACTTATCAACCAAAAATATAAAAATGATCATCCAAACCTTCATGACATTTAGGATAGGGAACAAGAGAGTCTGAGAAGGAGGAGAAGTTCTTCCCTGTACAAAAATAATTAGAGGAATGGCTTTCTCTCTTGTGCACAGTAGTAAATAGTGACATTCCCCTGGGGAAGATCAATGGGAATGAATGAAGAGCTGCTCCAGAAGCCACATGTCTGGGTGTCTCACCACAGCAAGCGGTCCAGCTGACGCCGCTAGATCATCTGAAACTGGAGTGGAGGACATCAGCTCTGATAAACCTGAGATGTGATGTGCAGGTCCTTAAGAGTTTAGTTACAAGGTAGGGAAAGCAAGAAGTTCCTCTCAGTCAAAAATCTGTCTCCCTGCCTGTAGGTGAATTTAGAGAAGCTTGGGTGATGCAGGGCTTCCAGAGATACCCTTCTCCTTCCTGAAACTGATCTTCCTTTAGCACACAAGACAGATGATGCCTTTGTCCACTTTCTGGCTGATTCTCCATTAACAGCTTTGTACTGGAAGCAGTTTGTGAAGCTAGCTATTAGTAAGCCTCAGACAACAATTTGAGTACCCAAATAGAAAAAAAAAAGTCCATAAAGACATGCTGTATGGCAAGTTAAACATGTTTGTAATGAAGAGCAATAACACAGCACTAACAGTTGTGACTATACTACTTCTCTGCATTATCCTGTCATTGGAGACAATTACTGGTCTATCAAAATTACAGTAAAAAGACAAATTAAGCAATAGTTGTACCAGTTAGGGTACAAGAATGACTCATTTGGTGACTCTGAAGAGAAGTGTTATGTAGGAGACCAAAGATACCAGACCAGCAAGGCATGAACGAGTTTGCTATAATTTTTGCTCCTATTGCAAGATTTCTTTTTACAAGTATGAGATGTCTTTGGTGAACTCCAATGTAAAAGATGTATTTATCTATGCCAGTTAGGGGACAGTGTTTTTTTCTTTTCTGCATTGTGAATTCTTTTTTTATTATTTTTTTGCACTGGAGATAATCAGAAATGTGTCAGTGCTTCCAAGCATGTAATATCATTTTCACATGGATGTGACCTTCCATTACTAAACCTGTCTTTGAGTGTTGAGACACGTATGCACACATCATTTATTTCTTTAGTTATTCATATTTTAAACTTCACGTATTTATTTTTTTTAATAACACTCCTGGTTTCAGGAAAATGGATAAATTTAGGATTAGGGGAATTCTTAGGTGGCTGAAGACCTAAGGAATGAGGGTTCTTCTGCAATGTGTCTCTGCAGTGGTCTTGCAATTCACTACATAAACATGAACTCTAGTACCTTGGGGTGGAGTGTCCTTGAGGTCCAACTGTCAGAGTTAAGATCTGCTTGCAAAATTTAATTGATGTCATTTTTCCGCAATGCTTCAACCAGAGCACTTTTGCAGTAAGAAACCTGTAAGTACTTAAGCTTTACTTTAACAAGGAGTTTTCATCTTGCTTTGGAATGAGTCACATCCCACCTTACTCTATCTGTGTAAAAAGTCGGTCTTGAAGCTGAGCTGCTCTTCTCGGCTGATAGAATATAAACCATCTTGACACAGGTGCCTTGGACTGGTGGTATGTACTTCCTCTTGGAAGCTATCTTTCCTGTAAAGAGTTCTAGATGACATCTTTAGTGGCAGAGCAGACTGACAGTAAGCCATGGAGGTACAATTACAGATTGCCAGGTGAGATAAACCTTACTCTTCCCAAATCAGCTAGTGCTGATTTCCAAAATGGAGTAAGCTGGATAAGATTTTCTTCTATGCATTCTGTTAAGATTTCCCTCTTTTTTGATGAGAGAGCATTACCGACTGCCTTTGTTGGGCACAACAGGTTACAGATAGGCAGCTGACTATCAGAGAAATTATGCTGTTCATGTTCTAGCTGGATGGTGGCTACTAATTGGATGCTAGCGCAAATTACATCTTGACTGCCTGCAGCTGTGAATTTGCAATGCTGCATACTTTATATGCCCATTCAATCATATTCACTCAGATTCCAGTCCAATTTTTAATGTTCACAAAAATCCAAGCACCAAGGTTCCAAGAATGAATGTGGGTGGCCTGAGTGCTCACATCACTGTCCCATGGTACATTTGGGTTTAAAAAAAATTCCTAAAATCAACTTCCAGAGGGTAATTAATCTCACCTGTTTTAGGAACGTATTTCAGAATAGCTTGTGCAGGTACCAGCTGCTCAGGTTTTTGTCTTTGTTCTCCATAATAATGGATCTCTCTGTGTTTTTTAAAAATAAAAATATAAACTCTCTTTAACAAGTGATCAGATCCGCTGTCCTTTACAGTGTGCGTTTATTTAATATAGTTATACCACATGATACAAATTATAAATTTGTCTTCTTTCTCTGTTAACATAAATCTGAATTTCCCCACTGGGTGTAATCATAGGCCTTATGCATGAGGATTTAGATGCACCAAGAGAACAAGCGCTAATAAAACACCACTGAAGATGGACTATTTCATGTCTTTTATCTAATTTTCTTCCTTGTTCTTCCTCTGACTTCAGTGTTAGATGAGTTGGACCATTAGTTATTTTTATTATACTGACAAATGCAGAGTGAGGCAGTGACACAAGTTGGCTTTGATTGAGGCATAAAATCCCTCCAAAGATGGAGACTTCTCTTAGATAATGTCTAAACCAGAGAAGAACATTGTGTATTGCTGTCCACGAAGGCCAGGCTATAGAGTTATACCACCTACTCTACAAGGGTAACAAAATGGATTTCACTTCAGCCTTCAACTCAAAGCCTGGCAAAACCTCTCAAAACTTGGTGTGTTATTTTCTTTTTCTTTTCTTATTCTCCTTACTGATTGAAATGGGAAAAGGAAAAAGTCACCGTCACCTTTGATCATGATGATGCTTTTGTCCTTTCAAGCTTGTGCTCCTAAGGGCTTGCTGGGCAATTCTTAAAAGGCTAATTGTGAGGAACCTGCCTATTCAAGGACTCTGTTTTTATTGTTTCAGACATTAATTGCCCAAATGTTACCAGTCACTGGTCTGCCTCAGACTCTCCACTGCTGGTCAAAGTATAGCTAGTGTCTGTGGTGCATTAAGAACTGGATGTTAAAGTCTGCAACCTCCCGCTCTGCACAGAAGCTAAATTTGAAAAGAGTGAAAAAATCTGAAATACAAGCTTTATTATTACTGCACAAAGGTCACCACACATACTCCAGATGATGGTTCCATCTAAATCATGGCTTTGTGGCACAAGTGGAATAGCTTGATCTGCCAAGTCACTTCCAGTTTTTATGGATGGCACTTTCCAAATGCCTTGGAAACCCTCACCCTGTGCACGTGTGGCATTCAGGACTGCATTTCTTATTGCATCCATTAAGTTCATGCCCACAAAGGCATATTTCAGACAGCTGAGCATCACTTTGCATTGTCTCAGGAAGGGGGTTAATTTGGGAAAGAGCCAGAGTCTCAGGAGGACTTTCTGGGAAAGTAGCCACTTTGCAGGAAGGTCTGACTTTATTCAGCAGGAGAAAGTCTGGGTAATGGGAAATTCACCATTGCTTGTGATTTAGGCTAATTTCTTTTTATGAGCCAATGATCTACAGAAGCGCTTGTGCATGTGGTTATAGAGTTCATAAGCATGGGAACCCTCTCATTCCCATCACCCATAGTCAGAGATGGTCCCCCAGGCACTGCATGCACATGAGACCATGCGCCTTGACCTCACTGATAGATTTTATTTTCAGGACAGCCCTGTGAAGAACGACAAGATGAACCTCCTTATATTGAAATGGCTTTCACAGGGCCACAAAGCCAGTAAATGGGTGCAGGGGTGGTGGTGGATCCAGACTCCTATCACCTCTGTGACACAGAGACCCACAGAAAATCCTGACCCCTCACTTGTCCCTTTATCTGGGGACTTTTGCTGTCCCCCAGCCCCTGGTTGCCTGTGTGCCCTCTGGTTTCTTGTCCCCCAAAGCACAATTGCATCCTTCCCACTCCCAGGGCTAAGTTTGGGTCCCAGTGGCCTCTGCAGGTCCCTTGAACAGTTCTTTCAGCCCTTGGAAATAACAGTGGCAGCTGTGCCGACACGTGTGCAGCACAGACCATGCAGCAAATCTAACAGTTTGATTAAGAAGGCCTGGCCTTAGGACTCAGCAGTGTTTTGGCAGCAAGCTGGGGGAGAAAGATGGTCGTCCAACTAATTATCACACAGATATGCTCCGGTATAGCTGACCTCCTTATGGCACCAGTTCCTCAGTTAAAGGCTTTATAATCCACTTGCAATGTCTGCCTCTCCCTTCTCCTTTTCCCCTTTTCTTCTGACTTTCTGCTGATTTTTCCCTTACTAGTAGTAAGTGCAACTTGTACAAATAGCTGAGGAGCCCGTGCCCTCTTACATTTCTCTCTGTGATTCATTATTATTAATAACTGGGATATTTTTGGCTTTCGCTCATCAGTCAGCTTGTAGCAAATAAGCAGCCTGCCTTTCAGCATTGCCAATCAAGCCTTTCGTTCTGCTTATCAGAGCAGAATGCCTCGTCCTGTTAGCGGCTCCTCTGCAGTCTTGCTGTTGCTGTTACCCTTACCTAAAACATACATTTGGACTTGAACTTATGTCTGTATGCATATATGTAGAGGGACAATAAATATGGGAGCAGCTCAGATTTTCTAAGCCCTCCTCTTTTGGAGACAGCAGCAAAGACTGCTGTGACTGCAGCACTGAGAGCAATAAACATGCTCCATATGGCGCCTGCCTTTTGACAGAGTGCTCCTTGGCTTGGGGAGTCCTGGGACTGCTGTGACAATTTTCAGTGTGCTTTACAGTGGGTTTGTTTTTATTTCAAGTTTGAAAATCTATGCAGCGCAGAGGGGGTGGAGGGTGGCTGTTAAAATGACATAAATAGTGGTACTAAACCAGATGGGAAAAGCAGGATAGAGAAGAAAAAGCAAACAGGATGATGAATGTTAACCTTATAAAGATGTGCAATTTTAGCCTTGGTGTTTTGTTTTTTTTTTTTTTAATGAACTGTGTGGGGTATTTTCTTCTACTGTGTGAGTTTTAACTCTAAAACTCTGACATGCATGTCAACAACTCACAGGGCACGGGCTGTGTGTGGGTTAAGTTGCATGGCCAGCCTATTTGTGTTGGGTTAGAGTGTTGATGATTTTATAGGTAAGGTAACTAATGATGCATGACAATCAGCCAGGCAAATACTAATAACTTCTCCAAGACACCACTAACATAAGCAAGTGGAAAACCCTTCGATCACTCCCAAATCATACAGGAGAGTCAGGTGTAGCAGAAAACCAGTTAACAGAGTAGGATACTAGTATTAGCTAAGTCTTAAGCAAATATCACATATCTCCATGTGACCGACTACCAGTTTATGAAGGGGCCTGTGGGAATCCCTGCAATGCAAAGCAAACTGTTGTGATCTAATACTGGGAGCGGCAATGACCTCTTCTGGATTTACTTTGGGAATTAATTTGGTCTTGACTATGCTTGCAGGTTCTCAAGACTGAGCACTGGAAAACTTGTGGTGTCATTTAATCCATCCCTTTTCTTTCCACTTTAAGAGCATCCGTTTCTGCCTCATGTGCTTTTCCATGCTCAGCTCTAAGTGGCTCAGCGGCGGGGACTCAGACCATTATTTCATGGCCCAACACATCTCCAAGCACAGCAAGTGTGTTGTCATGAGCTGCCATGCATCACTGAACTGCAGTAATTTGTCATGTGCCATATGAAATAACGTAACTTAAGTTAACCCTCTTTCCCTGTGAGCAAAGCTAAATCATTTTGCTGTACATTTGCCTTGGGCTGAGGGTGTGCACAGGGACTGGGACAGTGGTTTAGATGAAGTGTGTCAGCTTGTTAAGCCATGATAGTTCTGTTACCTTATGATTATCATTATGGTCAGAGCTTTGTTTTAAAATTTAACCTAATTTATCATTTAACATAATTTAATATTGATTTTTAAATTTTAACGTAATTTGTCTAAACCACCTTCTGCTATTAAAAAAAGGTAATGTTCAAATTCCTCTTTCCCAGCCTGCTCTCTCAGTCCAGCTTTCCCATACATTCCCCATACTGGATGGCTGTCACCACAACCAGTCGCTTTTGACAACAGTCTGCAGAGAGTCCCAGTGAGGACCTGGCTCCGTCTTTGGGCACCCTGCTCTCTTTCCCTTCCTACTCATTCTGAAAGATGGCAGAGAAAATTCTTTCTTTTTCCTGAGGCTATTCTTCTCCCTTCCTTCCTTTGCAACATCCCCTTCCTATCTTTAATCTTTTTAAATCCTTTATCTTCTTATCCTAACACAGCAGGATGTGTGTGGAAGCACGGGAGAGGTTCTTGCACCAGCTCACTGCTCCGCTCAGTGAAGCATTGATAAGTTGGCAATGTCTCCAGCAAACAAAGTGGAAAATTTAAATATTGAGGCGGCAAAGGTGAAAGGTCCTCAAAGCTAGTGGAAGTGGCATCCTGTAAGGAGAAAGTATAGCCTCACACCCTGCTTTTCTTGTGTATTGCCCAAGATAAGGCAGCAGCATTAAATTTTATTAGATGCTTTCTTTAGAATTTTCCTTTTAATATCATTGAGGTAAAACCCAAGAACTATGACAACACGTTTCTTAGTAGCTCTTTGCAGTAATTTCATCTTGATGAGGGTCAAAAGCAAATGAACTTTGCCTCAGGTTAATTTTAATTTTCATTTTGTTTGTTTGGTTTTTTTTCCTTGCAGATGGGCCATAAAACTTCTTCCTACACTAGTGAGCTTAATGTATTTGCAACCCAAAATCTTTCCCCCCCATCAGTTTCCACACATCAGCCCGCCAATTTAGATCCCTTTGCAGCACTTTCAGTCACTTGCTAAAATGTTCTGCTATTTCTCATGCAAGCTGGCAGCTACAAGATCATGGTGTGTCTGATGCCAATGTTCACATGAACTAAGCCTTGCAGTTGCAGTTTACCTTATTTGTACACCTAAACTAGCACTTGCAGAAGGTCACTGATCATAGGCAAAGGCAGTTTAAAAATGACAGGAAGACACTGAACATTATTCCGATTAGTTTTGAGTCACAATCCTTACGCCCACCTTTCTTCTGCTCCCAAGAATGAGTGAGGACCTTGTACTTTATGGCCTGTCTTGTGCCCTTTATGGCCTGTCATGTGCCTCAGGCCATAATAATTTGTGTTTAAGGAGAAGACAAAGAAATCTGTGGGAGGTGGTGGTCTCCTGAGGAGTGGTGGGGGCACCACATCCATATTTGATTTAGTTTGAGAGCAATCTCTAAAACAAAGATGATGATGTTCATGTAAGTAGAATTACTACCTGGTGTAATGGCATTACCACCAGTTTGGCCATATAAGCTTCAACAACAGTGGAGCAGGTCTGTATCAATCATGGCATTCTACATAGGTCATTCTTAACTTGGGAGGTCATTGGTGGTATTCAGAAAAATGTTGTAATGTCACAGAGCCAGGCGCACTGGAGTGCTTTCTTGCAACTGGAGAGTAGAGAGACAGATTTACATTTGACTGCACCAAGGTGTCGTACTGTGAGCGGGGTGACACCATGATGCAATAGGCCTATAAAACTATGTTTTAAAGGTGAAAGTCTGAAGAGAATGAGTGCCAATACAAAACTACTTGCCCATCTTGGTGGCTAGATGCTGAGCTGCTGTAAATCAGGGGCCAGATCCAGATGTGGCATATTTATGGAACTGAAGCGTTCCAGCTGAAGATCAGACAGGTCTACTCTACTTCATTGAAGGCTAGCTCCCTTGCATCATCCCAGAAAGTGAAAAACAGTGATTTTAGAAATCCCGTGCACAAGAAAGGAGGGATGGTAGTCCCAAATCCCTCAAGCATTCCCTGCAATCTGCCGGAATCCCCAAGAAGCAGTAGAATTCAGCTTTTGCCAGTCTGTGGTAGCTTGACTGAAAGTTCTCTGTACACCAGAGAGGAGGAAGAGGGACGATACATCTTACATGTGGTAGCATGTGCAGTCCCCTGAGGTTGAACAGAACATGGACCATCTGGATTTTTGCAACCTGAAGTTCAATTAAAATGTTCTGATGTTAACCACATGCAATTTTCACAAATATAATTTTTTTCTCTCCATCTCTCCATCTCTCTATATTCTATTAAAAGCAAAAATGAGAGAGGAAGTGAATAAATATTTCACGTGAAAGTCCATATGGCTTAAATCGTCATAGTAATATGCATTTAGAAATTATTCATTTTTTAATAAAGGAAATTTGAAGTATGACTGTTGCCCTAATAAGCTAGGAAAATAAGCTTTGGAAATAGGGGTGACTTTCTAGACCTGTGTATTGAAGACTGACATGAAGAAGAAAACTTGCTGTCATTGAACAAACCTGTACAGGTGAGATTGTCAACATATATTCCTCTCAGGTCAAACCTCTTAGCTGACAGCTCCAGGACCCTTGACAAGTAGTTAGAAAAGCCATTCTCCTATCAGTTGTCTTGGATTTGCCCCATATCGATCTACATGTTCATTGAAAGAAATATAATGCTCTGCAAGCAAAAAATGGTGGAAAACCATTGCTCAGAGCACCTGCCCCTCATTGTACAGCCACATCCCAGTGGAAAATGGAGCTGGACCATACTGTCTTGAAAGGACCTTTGTGAGGAGCATGTGGTACCTTCAACAAAGTTCCTCTGTTGCCAAGCATGATAGCTATCTGTGCTGGAAGCAGTCCTTGGGACATACACACTTGGAGGTGTCTTGATATAAAGAAAGAGAAATGGACAAATTTTTCCACTTGGTTGGCTGGGTTTCTATCTTGTGCGAGGATTTCTTTTCATTTTGTTTATCTGTTGCTTGTGATCAGGAATCTACAATATTATGGGTGCTGGCAGGACAACAGGTCACTTTGGCCTGAGGACCTTCTCTAGCAACTGTGTGCGTAAAGCCATTTGAATAGGGATTACTTGCATGGCATCACTGCATGACAGATCCCAGTATCATGCTAAAAAAGATCTAGTTCCTTAAGTAAAAGCATATGCAAAAGACAAAGCGAGGTGATCCCAGTCTAATTAATTCAGTCCAGGTTTATGGACCCAGTCCCATGACTGTGCATAGTTCACCCCATAGATCAAGTAGATGCTTCGGATGCACTGCTAGAGTGTACTGAACTTTGGATGTACTGTGTGATTTTACTGCATGCAAGCTAGAACGATTTTAAGAGCCAAATCCCCATTTTACATAAATTGACATGATGCTATAAATCGTTTGATAGGTTAATACTTTGAAGTTGCCTTCCTTATATTGCTGAAAAAGTCACATTCATGCAGAACTTGATTCTGTTATTCAGTTCATTGCTGTTAACTGGGATAAACCTCATCCTTACCCAGTGTGGGACTGGATTTCATTTCATTGTAAAGAAGGCTGGAGGAGCAGATCAGCAACCTGTTTTGAATCTAGCTCAAGCTGACACTGCCTAATTTTTCCTTGGTCCAGAACACCTCTAGGCAGGTGCTTTTTTGGCATTCTGTTTTTGCTGGGGACTGTCTCCACAGTTTTTCTCTCTGCATTTCTGGTCAGAGCTACTAACTCTGAAATTTTCAATGATTTGATTGGTGCACTAATGTACACTAGCTATTTTCCCTGTAGTACAAAGCGCCGGATTTATGTCCAAGAGAAGCAATACAATTCCCTTATAATTTAAGTTACATTGCTCACAACACAACTTTCAAAATGTGTTTAAAAATGGCTTCTGTGGGAAGCCTTTAAAGCTTAGTTTAAGCAGATGAGTATTGCTACTGAAATAAAGAGGATTATCCATGTGCTTCCAGATAAGTTCATGCATAAATGCTAGCACGATTGAAGTCTGGAAGTTAATGTTAAAATGAAAAAAAAAAAAAGTAGCAAATTTCACCTACATTTTGTTTTGTTCAACATACATTTTATACCAAGATATTAAGCACACTGTAAAAAACTATAGTATTTGAGTCAAAGTACATGGGATCATTTATATTGCCTTTCATAGGCTTTTTAATTACTCCAAATAATGCTAGGGTGCAGGTAATTCTTGGTTTAAATTCTCAAGCTAAAGAACCTTGGAAAACATTGTGATTTGAATCCCAAATGTTCTACATTCCTCAAGATAAATTGTTTTATTTATGTTGATCAATCTTCGATTATTACCCAACATCCAGTTTTATTCAAACTACATGGAATGCTTAAAGATACTGAGTGACACAGACTAAGTGAGCGAGGTCAAGGAAACAATGCAGAAACAAGCTGCTTTTTCATTAAACATGAAAAGCATCCGTGTCTGTTGAAACTGTGCTCAATGTTTGCTTTCACTAACTAATGGTCAGTCAGTGAGATTTAAAATAATCTATCAGGCAACATTGCCTTTGCTTATGCATTGCTACATAAATAATTTGCCATTGCTTATAGCTGTGTACTTGATTTAAGCTTGTGTCAAGGAGGATGAAGGGGAGGAAGAAGGTGAAAGAAAAGCAGTGAAGGTCATGCTTACTTCATATATGAGTAGTGAAGTGAGTGATTTTAGCTGAATCCTTCAGACTCTGCAATAGAATGAAATAACGAGAAAATCACAGAAGTCAGAGGTCACTTTGGCATCCATAGTCCAGTATAAAAAAGGCATGCTATGGAAAGCCTAGCATCCCAAAGGTGTTTTAGTGTTCCCTTGCAGGGTTTTAAGTGCCTAGCAATAGCGCCAGATAGGGAACAATCAATGCTAAGATGCAGCTCAGGGTCAATTTTGTTGTTAACTCCATTTTGAAGGAAAAGAAAAACCAAGGCATAACAAATGACTCCTTCCTCCCTCAATAACCAGTGCCAGACCAAAATGCTTCTGAACTCAAAGAACATTTTTTTTTTTTTGTAAAACACAAGCATGACTCAGGTGTACACTGTCTAGTAGCTGCAGCACCTTACTCAGTGTGGTTGCTCATGTGTCCCTGAAAGTAGTGAATCCTACAATCAGTGTGAGCTATGGTCATCTACAAGGTAATTATTGTTAGCTGCTAGGCAAGGACTTCTTAGGCCACCATGACTTGACTATGATGTCTTAAGAGAGTTTTGTTAAAAAGCATGTAAACAATCATATTATTTTTTTTATGTGGTCCACCACGATGTGACAGTCTCTCTGACATCACATTTCAGGACCAGCTTTTTAAAACTTCTCTGTGGTGTGCCTAATGAGAGACATAGACAACTTATTATTTGAATTTTACCTCTTAGTCTCGTTGTCTGCTGTTTTTTTATGGAGGAGAGAAGTAAGAGAAGCAGTCCAACAGATTTCCTACCTTAGAAAGGCAGTGGTGCCTCACCAGCTGAGCTATGCCTCATGTTTCAGCAAAGGTGCTCTCACAGCTAAGAGTACAGCAGCCAGTTTGGGTGCATGCTTCCTAACTAGGCATCGGTCCACATGTAATGTATGATGTCGCCTCTGCAGCCATCTCTTAGCAACTCTTCCTACCTTTCCATAGGTCTTGCACATTATATATGGACTTCTGCAAGGAAGATGGTGAAAAAGTAATCTAAATGCCTTCTAAAGTCCTCAGCTGTTTTAGGTAAATAAGCTGAGGTGTTAGAGATACAGCAAGGAGTCCCTGGCTTCAGCGCTCTGGGGTGAAGATGTATTTTGGGGTTGCTTGCAGCCATGACTGTCATTATTGTTGGTCACTCAGCCAAAGAAGACAGATGGAGGACCTGGTGAAGTTCTCCTCTCTGATGATCTCTGCTGTGAGCAATAGGACATAATTCTTTCATCAGGAAATTTCTGTTTTGGAGGCTATCTGTGGAGGAGTTTAACTTTTTCTCACCACCACAGTGACCTAGCAAGCTGAACCATCTGCTCTCCAAAGCCATAGATACATCCTTGTGCATGGAGGAAGGGGTAAAAGGCCAATGCTTATTTGTAGCTGTGTTGGGTCTCAAGAAGGATTTGTGAGCACAAGGGAACTTATTCTGACAACCCTTTTATTGAATACACTGAGTATGACCATTGCACCTCTATTGTGAATCCATTAGGTCCTTGGACACCACTATGCTTGGGAAGGATCTGCCTCAGAATGGATTTATCATGTGCAAGTAAATCACTGCAAGAGGTAGGAAATCCCCAAGAAGTCTCTAATTCCTGCACTATTCAGGTTAGGATTGTCAGAAGTGTATCCTAATATCCCATAGTGTTGCGCTATCATTAAAGATAGATTAAAAAAAACACCCAGGCAAAAAAGACTTTCTCAGTAATACCTAATAGTCAAATATATATTACAGTAATATTGGGACTTTTGAATCTTGACATCAAGGAAATGAACACTGAGACAGATAAATAAGTACAGGGAATTTCATTACCTACACAACACTTTAAAACAACTAAGTAGAAAACCCTGAACCTGCTATATTAAACCCCTCATTCCTTTACCCATGGAAATGAAGTAATAAAATCTATTTCAGATAGAAATCTCATATTAGCTATGCCATTGGGACTATTGTGGGTAAATAGATATGAAAGTGAACGACCTTAAGTCTAAATTCTGCTTCCCAGCATCATGATTTGTTGTACTGGAACGAAATAGAGCTCTTGGAGAAAAGAATCAAAACCCAAATGGACAGCAGCATCCCACAAGTTTAGTAGTGGATACAGGAAGGACAAGACTCTATTTTAATCAATAACCAGAGGACTAGAGCCTCTGTGCAGTTTTGCTTTGGTTATAAGAACTCTTTATTCATGTCTTAAAGAGAAAGGGAAGTGTTTTGGTCCATGTTTTTGTCTGTACTGTCCATTCCTACAGTGTCTAGAATAAGCAGCCTGAATTGAAATTTTTGGCTCTTATTTCTGGTATCTTGCTGTTTTCTCAGCTCTGCAAATGTCAGTCTTCTGAGAATGGAATCAGAAGAACTATAGGTATAGAAGGCTACAGTTGCAGAAAGTATCACAGATATTTTGAAGACCTTTAAAATCACCTGGCATCTGAAACATCCAACTTGGTGGCAATGGTATTTCCCTTTATGTCTAGAATCACAAAGTTGTCACACGATTTCCTTCTGCACAAGATATTTTCCGTGTTTTGACACCATCTTAACATGAACATGTGGAAACCAATAGCAGTAAGAAAACCCCAGGGGACCTCTAGATGATCTCTGTTTTCTGGGAGAGAGGTTTCTGCTTGATTAACAATGATACCTGAGTATAATATTGGATTAGAAACTGGAATAAGATTGCAATAACAGAAATAATAATAGAAAAACACCTGCAAATATCTGAGCACTCAGAAAACATCAGATGTCATTGGGAAGATGAAAAAGAAATATTCACCAGTGAAGAAGAAAATTCCACCCCAGAAACTTTAAGGAAGCTGCTTCTACCATCCCAGTGCAAGAGGGCAGTCTTTTTGGGCTACAGCTTGAAGTGGCTTGGCTCCATGTTACAAGTTGCTTAGATACGATTCAGACTGACTTATTGCTGTCAAAATGCTAGTAGCTTTTTCTTCAAAGGAGCAGTCAGCATTTGGAGGTTTCCCATGCTGAAGTGCATAAGTTGCTGGGCATTCGTTTGCAAATGCATTCACAGGGATGCTATTTGTCATGTTGGAGCTTTGCATTTGACTACAGGAGACCCCTTTTCTATTTGCTGCCATAGGCAGATTCCCCCGAAGCTTGCGGGCAGAGCACCTGCGGGAAGGACTCCTTCACTCTCTCGTAAAGGTCATTGCACGCACAAGGAAAAGAGTATGAAGACTTGACTTTTTGTCTGCCTCAGATGTCGCAGCAGCTGCTTTGAGGCTGTTCTATCCTCTGAAGGAACATTCTGTCTCAGCAAGCGAAGAAAGGAAAAGAGATATCCTACACCATTATAATTACTTGAGCAAAAATAAACACACATATGGTCTGACATTTTCCTAATGCTTGGATCTTATTTGGAAGTAAATATATTAATTAAAGGGGGGAGTAGAAAGGTGAAAAACAAACAACAGTCCCTGAGTCATGAGAACATGACAAGCTGTCCTTTGAATATGTTATTTTTATTTTTCAGTGACACTGGTGTTAATTTATTAGGTGTTATAGTGTATGCTTACTTAATTGTTGTTGAAAAGCAATGATTTTCTTCCTCATTGCTTTTCTGTTTTATGTTTCAGTTTTGTGTATTTTCATATATGGTACTGAGCTAAGAAGAAAGTTGATCCCTAGATAAAGGGCCCAATCAACATCTTTTTGTCCTTGGATCTCTCAAAAGCTGATGTTAAACTTTCCCTGGTCTCATAAAAGATATGATTCAGCTTTGGAGGGCAGGGTAGGTAGTTTAAAATTCTCTTTGATTCTCTTTGATGATGAAATTCTTTTTTATTTCAGCCATGCTGCTCTTGTGCTTAGGCTTTAAAGGAAAACATCTTTGACAACTGTCTTCAAGAATTAGAGGTTGAAATGCAGAGGCCAGTCTAGAAATGGCCATTCCAACAAATATTCAGTGTTCATGCCCCAGCAGAAACTAAGCAGAACCTGAAAACCTGTATCTCTTTACATAGAAAAAGTAAAAAGAGAAATGGATAAAAATCACATGCGTCTTCCCAACAGAGTGTATAAACTCAAGAATAGATGTAGCAGGCACTCAGGGAGGTCCCCTGGGTTTTTCTTATTGCTTCTGTTTTTCACATGACTATCATCCTTGTTCTACGGAATTGGAAAGCCATATGCCAACTCAGGGAAAGTATGGAGCTTTTACCATCTATCTTCTTTTATATTTTGCAGGGTTTTATAATTGTTTTCATAACTGCAATTCTACAATATTAAAATAAAAACCTTTGAAAGAACAAAGTAATTGTGGGGTTTTTGGTACTTTGGTACTTTCCTATTTTCCTCTGTGAAGTTTTTCCTCATGGAAGTATTTTAATTCCCAAGAAATGTAACCGTTCAATCTTATATTTTCCATTTTCTACTTTGCTTCTCCATTTCCATCCCTTTCTTCTCTCCTTTCTCAGAAGAAAAAGAAGGAAATAATAATAATAAAAAAAAATTTAAATTGAACCTATAGATGCTGGAGGGAAAAAACAAAATGCTGAAAGGCTCTTTTTTTAATTTTATTTATTTGAACATGAAACCCCATTAGTAAATAATTACTTTATTGTAGAGGAGTTTCCCTTCAGGAAAGCACAACTTTCAGTTTAAAAATATTTTAAATGCAAGCTTTAATAATTTCTTGAAAATACCCGCCACATTTCAATCTAAATGAGTGTTTGTTTTATTTCTATTCTCTTGTAATTTCAGCAAATGTACTAACTATAAGGCATAGTGAAATAAATCATGATATATTTCAGTCAATTATGTTGTAATAAAAACTCAGTAAGTGTTTTGAATCATGGCTGTTGTGTTCTTTGAGAAGATCTCTCCAACTTCTTGCCTAATCTATGGAGCTGTTCACTCCCAGCACAGTTTTCAAACTATTCACAGTTGAAGAAGCCATCTGGTTTTCAACTGAGTCTTTCTTATAAGCGTGGTTTCTTTTTTCTTCTTCTGAGAAGCTCAAACATATAAAGACTTTTTAAACTATAGAGTTGTCTGTGTTAAAATAAAATGCATGTTCCCTATGGAAAAAAATGATCCAAAACAAATCTTCAGATTTTTAAAAGTTTGTTCCCCCTCTCCCTTTTAAAAAAATCAAACAAAAAAAATCTACTTTTCATTTGGATTCCCCTCCCCCCCCCCCTTTTTTTTTGGCTTCTCTGCTATTTTAATTTTGTTTTTCCTCAGCTGGAATATATAGAAAAAGATAAAAGACAGAAAGGAGAAATATTTTTAGTGCCAGTTCCTTGGCACTTGATTCTTTTCCTAGCTGTTTTTTTTTGATAGTGTGTTAACCTCACTGACCTTTTGCCTGGCATTGCCAAAAGTATCAGCATTTGCAATGAAAGAGAAAAAGATTTTTCTTTGATTTGTTGAGGCAGAAGAAAACTTAAAGTATACTCAAAAAGAGAGAAGTAGGTCTCCTGACAAGGCAAATGACAAAGATGGTTGTCTCTGACTATTCAGCTCAAGAGAGTATGAATGGTTATTGCTGTCTGGATGGGAGTGGTGGATCATAACAAGTGGGTAATACATTCTCCCATTCTCCCATTTTTAAATTCCAATCTAATTTTTTTTCCATTTCTAAACCTGAAAAATCCTAATGTGCTGCACAGAGATGGCATGACATATCCTTACTTTCATATAGATGCATAGTCAGGAGGCAATTAATGTCCTTTACATTAAGACTGTTTTCAACTTTATTTGATTAAAGAGGAATAATAAAAAAAAAGGCAGCTGAGATGGAGATTTGGCTTTGAATTTCTTTCGCTACATAATTGATGGATGTGGTTAGGCTACATTTTAGGCTTTCATCCTTCTACAGGGGATATTCCTTTCAGTTGATCAGATGTAAGGTATCTGAGATGACAACATGGTCCTGGCAGAAATAACATAGGAATGATGGGACACAAGCCGTGAAGGAAATACTAATTTTTATCTGGAACCTACTATAACGTTCATCAGTGAGTTGAGAGCACAACAGCTGCAAATAGGAAGGGCTGTTTGCCAGTTCTATTTGCACCTCTTGTGTGTTGTTCACCTTTGAGATAGCCAACTGCTCTATAACAAAATGCCTGCAGGACTTTCTACAGTTCCTTCTGTTTCCCTAGTGTTGAATTATTTACTGCTTTTCTTCCACCTAGAGTTCTTTATAGTATATCTTCTCATTTCTATTTAAAAATAGTTTAAAAAAAGCCCAAAACAAAAAAAAGTAATTTGAGAGGTTAACTGGGGCTCTGCCTGTTCTCTCCAATTTCTGTGCCAACTTTCAGCATAAAACAGTGATGATTTAATATATGTGAAGATGTCTCTTTGAATTTCCAATAGAATTCTTAACATTTGAATGCAGACTGACAACTGAGGATCAAAAATATGCTTTCAAGAGGCTTTTGTGCTCTTCTTAGTAATCCAACATAATTTTAAAACTAATTTTCAACATCAGATATAAAACCACACGGAAGAGTTTAGATTAAATCTAACAACTCCTGAAAATGGAGGATTTTGAACAATCTGACCTTTCGGAGGACATTTATATCAAAGCTAAAGATAAATCCAGATCTGTACGTAATCAATGGATTGACTTCTGTTCCAGCAAACTCTTGCTGGCAACAGAAAAAGAACCAAGGGGGAAATATGTAAGCAGGGGCTAAGGGTGTGTAAAGGAATAACTGAATCGTACAAGGAATGGTCAGCAGGGAAAAGAGTAACATTTTTTTTTTGCCTGTAATTGAAACTTCAACTCATGGTGCTACTGATGTGGGGTTATTAGGCTGAGGCGATTTAGACCTGCTGTCAAATTTGACCTGTTGCCATAGGGTTAGAAGTAATATGTATAAAAAAACCCCACAGGACACTGATAGATTGGTAGCTGGAAATGTTAGCTTAATTGGAACCCATAGCTCTGATATGACATACACCATCAAGTCAGAGAGGAACTGAGGTACCTGGTCAAAATGCCTGCTTCCTACTCGCACTGTTCAGGTTGGTATTCTGGCTTTACCCTCCTTTAGGAAATAAGGTTCACAAAGACCTCTCTAAAATATGAACTGCTTACCTCAGGAGGCTGATCACACCTTATTGTGTTGTTAGTGTGCCTACCATCTCAAAGCAGTTTTGTTTCTGGATCAAAAAGGGTCTATTTAACTGAAAATTGATTAAACAATGAAAGGAAAACAGATTGCAATGGCAAGTATGACAAATGACATAAGTTGCATAACTGGAAAGAGGGATAGCTCTTCCTGTAGGCAGGCCCATTATAAAAAGCATCCTCTAGCTGGTTTCACTGGACTTTGAAATTTCCCCTTAGGTGGTTTAAGATGAATTAAATAAGGCAAAAAAGTATTAGCTCTTTAGGATGAATAATTGTCATGACTACCAAAAGTAGCCACTGAAAAAGAATTAATCATCCCTAGTTCAGTTCCTTTTCATCAGCAATTGGCTTTGTTATGAATGAAGTTGATGTGTATCATTGACCTACTCTTCTCACTGGTAATGAGGTCTCCCGCATTCAGACTATGAGATTTCCAAAATTCAATAAGAAAGCAGTATGTTAAAGTTACAGAAAGATTGATTTGTGAAGTTTTCTGGAGGTGGTGAATCCAGCTTCACTTGAATACCATCAGTCATATGTAGACAGAGCTTATACACACTTTTGTTTGGAAAGATAATGAGGCTTTCCAAAAAGCAGCCATGATTCTTAATCTAAGGATCAAATCCAACACAGAAACCTGGATAAGCTGATTCTCCCCCAAACCAGTTTAAAAGTCACAGTGTTGAACACCTGAATCAATAAACACATCTACATATTTTGTTATCTGTCTCCACACTATTCAGATATGAAGTGACTTGTCCTTAAAATCTAGAGCATGACTTTTCTCACTAGGAATATTATTCACTCAGATTGGCTAAACAATTTTCTAAGGCCACTACTGAGAAAAAAAATTGTGTCAAGAGGCTTTAATAATATTTGTGGTAGCAGCCTTGATGAGCAAACTGTCCTGTGTTGTCATTTAATGTAGTGCACATTCAGCAAATGAGAAAAAATAGCCTTCCACAGGAAGCTGTATCTTTGTCCTTAGTGTCTGAGCTTTTTATAAGTCCTGACATGTGAATTTTGACTCTTCAAGATCCATATTAAACTGAGATATAATAATATTAATATTCTTGCTAGGCATATAAATGTACATTCTCTTCAGATATTACAAAGGTCCTTAACGTGTCCTGCAGCACTGAGTTGCATATCTGGATTACCTGATAGATTAAGGAAAAGACAATTGATTTATGAAACATCAGGTAATAGATCTGACTAACAGTACAAGTAAAATAAAGACACATCTTATTCTGGAATGTGTTCATAGGAGAGCTTTGTGCCAGGCCTTGGATGTTAACTTTTCCTATCCTTCCCATGAATTTATTTTTGCACAGCACCAGAGTGACTGCAACTAGACTGCTGTATCCATTTTTTTGTGTACCACTTAAGAACTGGAACAAAAACTTCAGCAAATATCATATATAAGGGATTCTTGAAGCACTGGTTTACTGCCAGCTGGGAAGGACTTAGGTTCTACCTACTGTACACAATCTTCCAATGTGTATAGCTTCAAATACAAACCAGATTAGTTTTTGTTACATCCAGTTCAAGGTATAAGGATAAATATTAGGATTACATTGTAGCAAAAAGATGTGAGGAGAGGTTCATTGACTCTTTGGGGATGCTTCCTAACAATAGTGGTGATGCAGCACAAACCCAGGCTTCTTGGATGGCTGCTGTGTAGTCTTCACCAAGGTCTTTTTAATCAGTTTAAACAGACACCTGTTAGGAGTAGTTTAAATATCATTATCCTGTTCAAAATGAGGGTGATTTAGATGGATATATGGAAACGCTTCTTGGGTAAACAATCTTCATTTAGGCTGAGCAGTTCTGGCTCCTGACAAGGATGTCTAATTGGAAAATGAGGTCACTTCCCCATCACCTGTGTTGTTTACAAAACACTTCTAAAATGATGTGGCAACTAAGGCACTTTCTATAAAGAGAGCCATGACCACCTCCCTTTCTCCATTGTGTACCATATGCATTACTATACTACTTGGGAGCTCAAAAAAGGACCAGGACTAAAAAGACATCCAGAATTAGCATACACCTCACACTCAGATCCAAGTTGCTCCAGCACCGGAGCCAGCTGGTTTGAAGCCAGCATGGTCATGTTTCCATAAGTTTCTGCCTTAAGCTGTAGGAGCTTTCTGACTCTTCCCAGCTCTGAGCACCTTGAGAGCTGTCATCTCTTTCCCTATGCTAAGCAAAAGCTTTGCTCACTTTGATACAAATCACAGCTTTCTTGTTTAGTTATATAAAATCTTATCATAAATGTTCAGAAAATGTGTAACAGGAACGGGGGAAAAGTAACCATCTCTGATGTGGCACTCTTCAAAGAATAAGCTGCTTTTTAATTAACCCTAAGGAGTTTTAGCAAGACAAGCCAATTTGTCTATAGTACCATTAGAGTCTAGTTTCCATAGGACACTTCGGGTGGTAGATAACAGGTCAGGTTTATTTTAATTAACTTTGGGTGACTAAAAAAGACAGACATTTCTATCTCGTCTGTCATCTCTAATCTTAACATCTCTTTCAAGCAGATTTGAATAATAACAGCACGGTAGGCTCTTTAATTCAATTCATTAGTTGTCCACAAAAGAAAGAAAGAAAGAAAAAATAAAAAAAGGAATTAGGTTGGTTGTATCCTACAAAGAACGTTTTAGTTCTTTATAATACTTGGTTTAATCTGCTCTCAATTAAATAAAAAATGTTGAAAATATTTTTTTCTGAAATGCAATTAATTTCAGTTTAAACCTATTTTTTTTCTTAGCACCTTAGCATTTGGGGAGCATGCACTGTGTAATCAGTACAGGACAGAGTGAGGTACGTAAAGCTCTGAGCAGTGGAGAATGGATATTAGTAAAAGGGCAAGGAGATAGGCACTTCTAACTAGGAAGCTGGAAGAAAAGTCATCCTGTTTTCTACCTGTTTTCTATTTGTTTTGCTATTTCACAGTCAAATGTTACAGCCATAAAATTTCTGGGACTAGGAATCTCTCCGTTACTGGCATATGACATTTAGCACAATGGTATGCTCACCTGCACATGAAGCTCTCAGGTCTATTGTAATATGACTGCTGCTGCCGATAAATGAGACATTTTTCCAGCATAATGTTAATCAGATCCCTGAAACACAGAGCTTATGCAGCAGCAGCGTGCATTATCATTAAATAAAATACTTCATGTTATGGTTGCCACAACACTGGGTAAATCACCAAGTGAAACTCCTGTAAGAGAAAGTTTCCTCAGCAGTTTCCAGCCTTAGTCACCAATGTGGTGATGTTCTGAGTCCCCCAGGGGCTTTCATCCCAGCTCCAGCAAATGCTGGTTGGAAAATAAATTCATCTGGATCTAAATCTACCAGATTGAATCCACATCTGCAGACTGAAGATGTGAGGTCTTCCACCTAAGGGTCATATGATCAGAAAACAATTTCTAATTCACTAATGAGCTTACTATCTAGAGCTTATTGTAGAGTTACTTTGCTTGTGAACTCTTTGCCATACTTATAGTGTACTGGATTAAGCCAAGATGAGTATTTGCTATATGATAATTATCTTATTTTTCTCATTATGTTAACATTCATCTTTCTTCAACACCTTATTTGAATTCAGAGCCTTTTTTCCCAGTGTTACCTGCCAGTCTCAACATTTGTCATTTCTCGCCTTTAAAATTGCACACTGCTGTTATAGATGTAGATCGGTTTTGTTCATATGAAACTCATTTTTCCCCTTTTATGAAAAAAAAAAAGAAACAAGTTTTAAGAAACACTTGAGTCCCATTGCTTGAATTATTCATGTTTTTTCTAGTAATTTATCTATAGCTCTGTGATTTTCTTCTCACTGTATCTTTAGTTTATATTTTTGGTAATACATAAACAATTTCACAAGTAATAAAGAAACAATCAGTTGGCTGAGTGCTTTACTTAAGAAAAAATCCCCACACAAACACCATGAATACGTCCTTTTCAATAAACTGAGACAATTGGAGCTGGGTGCAACTCTGACACAGAGGTGAGCACAGCACTGTGGGCTTGCTTCTAATTTTCATGTGGTATGAATCGTGGGCCATGGTGGGTCCTTCCTTTCCCCAGTTTATCTGACCCCTCACCCTGCTTCTCCCCATTGGAAATCATAGGAATTAGAGAAGTCGTCTCTGCTGTCAAGCCCAGATAATGAACATATAAATCAGTGCTTAGTGGTTTTGGGACTGAGGCTTTTGAAGTCAGAGGAAAGAGCTGAATTGATTTCATCACACTCTTGAGGGGCTGCCAGCCTCATTTCCCCAAATGGCAATAGGTGCTCGAGCCCTCGTTAGCGTGAGCACAAGGTCTAAGTGCACAAATGGCAATTCCAGTGCACGTTTTACTCACCCCAGTCTGGACCCTGGCCCTGTTCCAGTTTCCATGTAAGTCACTGGGAATTGCTTCCCTACTTTATGGAAAAGATTACTTAGTTTTTTTAGGAGGTAAAAAGGAATTACTTCAGCGTTTGAGGTGCTGACCCTGAACTCACATTCATTTGGTCCAAGACCGTTCTGGGATCAATGACCAAATTATGGTTTGTCTTTTTTTTTTTAATTAAAACTCTCCTATGTGAAAATTTCTCCTTTTAATGCTAAAGGATGAAGCAAAATTGTACAGAAAATGTAGTCAGTAACAGTCGTGAACTGCAGAAGCAGGAATGTATCACCTTTCCAGCTGGAGACATAATAGAGACCATTTTAATTATTTAGTTCATGAATGCACCACCCTTGACATTGCAGTCAACATCTTAATTTCACATGAAATACAGCGCAATTATGACCTACTGAAAGAAGTGACAGCACCGTTTATGTCACTCAGTAGAGAATTGCAACCAGATGAAACAATTACAGTGGCTGTATTTTTGTTTATGAAGAAAATTATGCCTGTGCCTTCTTTCACACACTGGGTATCTGGTAGGTAGCTCATGAGAGTAACATAATCCCATGAAGTACCTCAGAGTTATTGAGGTAATTTCTCAAAAACACTTCCCTAAGGCAAATGCTAAACTTTTCCATACCTTTTTTTAAAATAAATGCTTGACGTGTCTTTTGGTGGAAACTAGAATGATAAATTAATTGAGGTACTTCAAGGCAAATTTGGTATTGCCTGGGGAAAACCTCCCTCAGAGTCTGGGTTCAACATTTTATGTAGAGTTTTAGATAGAAGGTTTTGATCATTTGTAAAAGGAAAAAACCCAACAAACCAACAAACCCAAACCCCATAAAACTGAAGCAATAGCAAAAATGTAAGCCAATAAAAATGGTGAATCTTCCTAGAAAACTGTTCTAGGCTGGGCCCTTGAAATCACCTAGCCATACCAGCATGGGGCAGTGGGACCAGAACTCCACCTGAACCAGAGATGTGGCTGCACATGCTGAGTACATGCTGATCCAGCTATATTGCTTCCCAGTTTGGAGCTGGCTGATTTACTGCTACTTGGAGGAATCATGGATAGATGTTTCCCTCACCTCCTCTGATAAGATAGGGTCTCCTTTCTATGGCCACCCTACTTGTCCTTTGTTTTACCTGCTCCAGTCTGAAGCCCTTGAGCACTGAGAATGGGAAGGCTACACATTGGTACAGAGTACTTATTATTATTATATTATTATACGTTACATTTTATACAGATATATATAGTATTGTTATAGTGAGGCTCTATGCAGTACTGATCACCCAAGTGTCTCGCCTGGAGCTCCATTTCACTTTTCACCCATCACGTCAGTGGCTTGTAAACTCCCATCAAAGACATGAGGGTCTTTGTCATGGGATTGGCAGTGTCCTTCCTTGTAACAGAAATGTGTCAGACATTTTAGACAAATATTCCTTGGGGTTTTTTTTATATAGGCCTAGGAATCAGGAATCCCAGAGAAAAAACACTAATTTTACATTGATTTTCTTTTTGCAAAACAGAAACTTTTTTGTGAACAGTAGTTGCCTAAGTGCATATTCATCAAAAGTTTAGAGCAATTTAAATGGTTCTCCATAGTTCCATAGTTCATCTGCTTAACCTTTCTTCATCACAGTTTTTCTACCTGTTAATTAATTTACGTAAAGAAACAAGCAAATAAAAAGGCAGTAGTACTGCTGATAAATACTTGCTTGTTTTCTCAAGGGTTTGTGGAGATTTATTACTAAACAATTTGAGATGTAAATATGAACTAAATATAAAATACAAAGAATATGAACACTGTGCAGACTGCTGGTGTCCAAATATTATAGCCTTTACATCTTGTGTTATTTGACTACACTGGTCTACTGCAAAAGAGTCCCTGCGATTGATACTGGTACGCCGCAAGAGACTTCTTCTTTGTAAAGGTTTTGAAGATATCTGAGGAACTATCCCGAAGCAGTATAAACAGTAGAGCTCCTCTTTTGCTTTAGTAATTCAATATCCCTTGTGGTACTGTTTGCTTAGGGATAGACAATGATTATCCTGGTTTTAGTCTAGAATCTGGGAGACATAGCATCTGGCCTATTTCCTTCCCTGAGGTCCTGGGGAGATCACAACATTCTTCAAGATTTAGAATTCACATGTTAACATGGACTTGCAGAAGCACTTTTTAAATCATCTCTATTGAAATACTTTTTTTTAGCATTATCAGTCATTTTGAATCACTTAATATTCTGAGAATTCATTTCTCTGTGAATCTTGGTATTTCCTTCGAGTATTTCTGAGTGTCTTTGGCTGAATTGTCCCCTTAACTCTCTGCACAGATAGCTTTGAGCTATGAAGGATTCATAGCAAAGATAAACTGTCAGGATGAAACAGAGAGCTATAGATCCCAACATGCATGCCAATTGATATATTTTTAATGTACCTAATTGAAATTCAAATTTTAGGTCTACACAAAAAGTTACCTGATGTGCCAGATCAGATGTGTTCATTGTAGAGATGACCTCTGTGTTGTTTAAAATAGAAAAAAATCACATACATGTGATGAAAGAAATTGTCCCTTAGAGGTGCAATCCGCGAAAGGCTCCAAATAAACTAATTAGTAATTTCTTCTAAGAGTATGATGCCTGAAGGCAACAAGAATCCTTAATTCTTCACACTCAAACAATGTGTGTTTATTATCTGGGGAAGAACTATATTCTGGAGAGATAGGATGAAAAATGAAGATATGAAGGGAAATTCTCAAAACGTGTAGACATCTTTTTTTTCACTGATTTTACCTAAGTTCCTTTTACAGCAAGCTGTTCTCTGATAGCACTATCATGTGCTGGATACTTCCTGGCAAAATGAACATCAAGCTTATTAACTGTGTAATTTGTTTTTTATATTGAGATTTCACTCATACACCACTGGGGTGGTTTTTCATTCTGTATGAATTGTTTTTTCTTAAAGCACAGGTGATATTCTAGTACTGGCAGCCGCCTTGAACAGTTCTCTTTGAAAATGCTTTACTATTATTACATTACCATAGTTACATTAAAAAATAATAATAATCACATTAACCTCATTAAAACATCTGCTGAGGTATAATTGTATTTTCGGGCTATGAACTGCAAGGCAGCCTATGCTGTACTAATCAATCCTTTGAATGTTAAAGTTGTACAGCAGGTACCCCCTTGTGCCTTTTTCAGAATTTCTCCAAGAAATATTTATTTTCAATCCCATCTCCTTGGATACCTGGTTGTCTTATTTAATAAGCTGTTATGAAGCTTAGCACAGAGTCCTTTCCTCCATAAAACAGGTGCAAGGTTATTTTATTCCATGTTGAATGTACAAATTTTATTTTAAAAGGTTATTCTTTAAAGCTTTGTTCTGTGCAATTCACCTCATATTTGTGGCAAATATTCCCTTGGACAGACAAAATGAATTGAAAAATTTGTAGTTTCTGATTTACGTGGAATCTGCCAGAAGAAATGGTTTAGGTTGGAAGGGACTTTAAAGATCATCCAGTTTCAACTCCCTGCCATGGGCAGGGACACCTTCCACTAGACCAGGTTGCTCAAAGATGGAATTCAGAACAGCACATCCTCCTATAATACATTTTTTGGGAACCAAATACCATCTCATCATTCACCAGCAGCTTTAAAAAATTCATTTAGTGCTGTTGAAATGCCTTAGCTTAGCAGCTTTGGAGGCAAACATCATGTATTTACCTACAGAAATGGTGTGCCTTAGGCAAAACAATCCCATTAACCTGCGTCCACATTTGTAGGCCTGCTAGGCTCCTTCCCTCAAAAAATTGCTACTTTTGTGACCTTAATTCACCATCCAGTGATACCATGGGAATCCTTCCATCCTGCTTCAAGAAGCTTGCCTGCTGCCCACTTCCCATACTGCCTGGCACCCTTGGAAGAAGGGCAAATCAGTGAGCAGTAGCTGTCTCATGGAGCAGGAGCATTGCAGCCCATGAACCTGCAGCAGCCCTGTGCCTATGTAGCCCAGCAAAGCCTGACCCTGGCTCCTTGGGGTTCCCTGGCTCCCCCAGCTGAGGAGCTGTGTACCTTGACTCTGATGCAGACCAACAGCCAAAGTGCAGGGAAATCCTCAGGCAAGATGTATAAAACCCCACATGACTGGGAAACCCGGAGGTTTGCCTGCCAGCCAGCAGAGAAGGTGGTGAGCAGGTGGGCTGGCAGAAGACCAGGATCACGGGGATGATAAAGTGCTGCAAGTTATGTTCAATTTTTTTATAGGAGCCATGGACAACATTGCAGGAACAGCAGAGTGGCATAGAAACTCAATGAGAATAGGATGTTTGTTAACTTTTAATTGAACTCTGGGACAGAAGCCAGAGATCTGACAGAAACAGTGATATGAGTTATAAAAGAAAGGCTACAGGTACTGGGGGATAAATTTTGAACTCCAAGGTGGGTGATAAGTTCTTCAGCAGCAACACAAAATGTGAGACAAATATGTGAGAAAGTTACTGTCTGAAAAGAGACATTCATAATAGTGTTTGAACAAAAGGTAGACATCATTGTGTTAAAGATATGCTGTGATGTCCTTGATGGCATCAGAAGAATGCACTCAGTGGAGCAGTGGTGGACAAGATATTTGAGGCAGAGCTGGAGTACCCATTTTAATTGCAGAGAAATGAAGCATGTATATGAAAGAGCCACATGTCCCTGTTTCCCATTAGGACAGTCTCTCTCAACAAGATAGAGCTGTAAAGAACAAAGTGGATACTAATGTTATCAAAGTCAGACTGTGAATAGAAGAATTAAGGGAGTGACTTGACTTATTTCACTGGTACCAGCATGCATGTAAAACCAGACTCAAGTTTTTATTCATGAATAGTCCCTGAGCAACTCAGCAGATATGTAAAGGAGGAACACTTGTGATGTCTCCAGCACTGAGGAAGACAGCTATGAGTTTCTGCTCATGCAATGATTGCTTGAGAAATGCTATTTTCATAGTTTCCTGCTAAGGTTATGTTCTGTACCCAAAGTGTTCCAGCCATAAATATCACCAGTGGACATAGAAGATGTAACATAGGAGAAAAGCTAACATAGCAAGAATCATAGAATCATAGAATCAAAGAATCATTTAGGGTGGACAAGGCCTTTAAGATCATTGAGTCCAAATGTTAAGCCAGCACTGGCAAGTTCACCACTAAACCATGTCCTTAAGTGCCACATCTAAATTCTTTTATATACCCTCAGGGATGGTGACTCAACCACTTCCCTGGGCAGCCTGTTCCAGTGCTGGACAGCCCTTGTGGTGAAGACATTTTTCCTAATACCCAATCTAAACTTCCCTGATGCAACTTTAGGCCATTGCTTTTTGTCCTAATGCTTGTTACTTCACAGAAGGCAGAAGAACCTTGCTACAGCCTCATTTCAGGTAGTGGTACAGAGCAATCAGGTCTCCCCTCAGTCTTTTTTCTAGGGTAAAGACTCCCAGTTCCCTCAGCTGCTCCTCATCAGACTTGTATTCCAGCCCAGCCCTGTTGCCCATCTCTGGACATGCTCCAGCACCTCAGTGTCCCTCTTCTAGTAAGGGGCCCAAAACTGAACCCAGGATTCAAGATGTGGCCCCATCAGTGCCGAGTGCAGGGGGACAGTCATTGCCTTTGTCATGCTGGCCACACTGTTTTGGTTACAAGCCAGGAAGCTATTGACCTTCTTGGCCACCTGGGCACACTGCTGGCTCATATTCAGCCAGCTGTCAACCAACACCCCCAGGTTTTCTTCCTCCAGGCAGTTTTCCAGTCACTCTTCCCCAAGCCCATAGCTTTGCTTGGGGTTGTGACCCAAGGGCAGGACCCAGCACTGAACCTTGGTGAACCTCATACAATTGGCCTTGGCCCAATGATCCAGCCTGCCCAGATCCCTCTGCAGAGCCTTTCTATCCTCAAGCAGATCATCACCTCCTCCCCAACACCACCCCCCCACCCCGCCCACCCCCCCCAGCCTGGTCTGGTGTCATCTGCCAACTAAGCATTCACTCGATCCTCTCATCCAGATCATTGATAAAGATATTAGACAGGACTGGCCCCAGTACTGAGCCCTGGGGAATACCACTTGTGAACAGCTGCTGGGTCGATGTAACTCCATTCCCCACCACTCTTTGGGCTCGGCCACCCAGCCAGCTTTTTACCCAGCGAAGACTACACTCACCAAAGCCATGAGCAGCCAGGTTCTCCAGGAGAATGCTGTGGGAAATGGTGTCAAAGGCTTTACTAACGTCCAGGTAGACACCATCCACAGCCTTTCCCTCATCCACTAGGTGGGTCACCTTGTTGTAGAAGGAGATCAGGGTCATCACACAGGACCTGCCTTTCATACCCCATGCTGGCTGGGCCTGATACCCTGGTTGTCCTGCATGTGCCATGTGATGGTGCTCAGGATGATCTGTTCCATAACCTTCCCTGGCACTGAGGTCAGGCTGACAGGCCTGTAGCTCCCCATATCCTCCTTATGGTCCTTCTTGTGTCTGGGTGTCACATTTGCTGACCCAATCAAATGGGACCTCCATGGTTAGCCAGGACTGCTGATAAATGATGGAGAGCGGCTTGCTGAGCTTCCAGCTCCTTTTGTACCCTTGGGTAGATCCCGTCTGGCCCCAGAGACCTGTATGTGTCTAAGTGGTATAGAAGGTCGCTAGTCATTTCCCCTTGGATTGTGGACCTCACTAGCACCCCACCCCTCAAACACTGCCCCCGGGCTTCTCTCTAGTGAGCCTGGTTTTATCCCTTTCCCCCTTCAAATCTAGCTTAAAGCTCTTTCAGTGAACCCTGGTAACTCCTGTGCAAAGATCCTTTTCCCCCTTTGGGACAGGTGTACCCCGTCTGTCACCAGCAGGCTGCTGGCGGGTAAACAGACCCAGGATCAAAACCCTCAAAATTCTGCTGGTGACACCAGGCTAGGAGCCAGGTGTTGGTGTGCTGGCTCTGCCTGTTTCTTCCCTCATTGTTTCCTGCAACTGGAAGGACAGAGGAGAGCACTACCTGTGCTCCTGGTCCCTTAACCACTTGTCCCAAGGCCCTGAGGTCTCTCTTGATTGCCTTCAGACTTGTTGTAAATTCATCACTGCCTACCTAAAAAATTGATAATGGATAATAATCTGAGGGCCATGCCAAGGTATTCTCTCCACCTCTTTAACCTGCGCCTCAGGGAGGCAGCAGACTGCCCTAAGAAGTGGGTCTGGTCTGCACACTGGGCCTTCTGTTCCCTTCAGAAGGGGGTCTGCTGTGGCAACGACCCATCTTCTTTGCTTTATGGGAGCAGTTTTGACAGAGGATATAGGCCGGCTTAACCTCAGTGACACCTCCATGCTAGATGAACCATCGTCCTCGTCATTGCTCAGTTCCACTTGAAGAGCCTCATACCTATCCTGTGAGGGCAGCTGGGTGGGTGGGTGGACACAGCAGGGATGCACTGGGCAGGGACTTGTCACCATGGCCCCTGTCCCTTCAGTCACTGTGTTCAGCCAGGAGGACAGAGGACGGAGAATCCTCCCTGTCATGTGTCCTGTCTGCCTGTTGGGCCTGTCCCAGGGAAGGCAGGGTGCCATGCCAGGAGTCTATCTCTCTCGCACTCGCTGATGCTGCTCCACATCCCTGCGCTGTCACCGAGCACAGGGCATGGCCGGCAGCCCGGCACAGGAGTGACTGCCTGCTCCCACTGGAGCTGGCTGGGCAGCTGCCTCAGTGGCAGCAGGTGCAGCACTGAGAAAGGCCGTGGCTTTCTCCCTGGTGGATGCCATTGCTCCTTGCTTGAGCCAGCAATGCCCTGATGCCCACCCTGTGCACCCTTCTGTGCCAACTGCCACACCAGGCCCTGTTTGCCCACCCTGTTGATGGCACTCCTGGTCGCCATCTCTCCCCCAGGGGCTTCCTCCATAGGTGTGCGGGGCATGGCAGCTGCTGCTTCTGGCCCTGCCCAGGGCTCGTCAGCCGAGATCAAAGAGGTTGATCTCAACAAGCGTGGTGACATTCATACTGTGTTCATCCCAGCAGAGAAAAAAAATGGGTATAAAGATGTCTTGGAACAATGATCTATATACCTAATGTATCTCCTGAAACCAGTTATCTGAGAGCACTGCAGTGCTAAGATACCTAACAACAGTGAGGTATAAATCTTAACAGGAGTTTGAAAATCTGGAAAAAGTAAATTCTAGAAACCCTTGTCCTAAAGAACTCCTAGTGTGATTCCACTCTACTAACTTTACCTCCCTGAAAGCAGGGCATGTCTTGTCAAGTCAGTGTAGATCAGGTTAATTTAGGAACTCCTAGGTTGCTTCCAAGATAATTCATGTTGTCCAGTTTCTATACCTGTTTTGGAAATGGCCGAATTTCTCTCTGTAGTTTCCTGTCTTCCTCCATAGATGATAAGAAAATCAAATGCCAGTACACAGTAATAGAAAACCAGTGGCTTATTTTAGTCAAAGGTTGTAATATTTTCAGGAATTTAATTAAGGGATGATATTGTCAATTTGAATTGGCCATAAGCCATTTACTACTGTTGGCAGGAGAGCCTGGCAAATGGCACCCATCTCCTGCCCCATTTACCTGCAGATACAAAAATCGTGTGTGTCCCCCCCCCACCAGCTACAAATATAAATGTATGCCTTGCAAACTGAGCACAAACCTGGGTTGCTGGTTTTAGTCAGGCTCTCTAGAGGATTTGACAACATGCAGTGAGGTGAAGTCCAGAGCAAGACTGGAAAAAGTAATTAAGAGATACCAGCACAGGGTGAAAGAGAGAATATGTTTCCTGTCCCCATTAGATTTTAAGGCGGCACTTAATAATAAAGGGACTTTTGTCTCTAGGCTATTAATCTCTAAACTGATACAGAAAAAAGAATTTTAAAAGACATTTAATGGTCTAACTGAAAGGCTAAACACATTTTCTTCTAGCCTCAACAACTATTTCTTCTGAACAAGTGAATAATATCAAGGAAGATATTAGGGTGTGCATATTCTGAAAATCCAGGTCAGCTTAAAAGACCATGCTAAAGGCCTCTTGGAGGAAAGTGCACAGACATTTTTACATTGCCTGAGTAGACTGCACCTTCACAAACTTGAGTAAGCTAAACCGATGATTGTTGCAATCAAACATATTTTTTTTTAACATGAAACATCTATCAGAACATGCCTAAGAAGGGGTCACATTTTAGTAGGCATGGAATTAAATAAGGAGCCTACATAGGCAAAAGCAAGCTGTGTGAACCCCATTTGTCTCCAGTTAAGAGTGCTTATGAGCAGTTGACATGCAGTCACTTGTGAAATAGTAGTAACTGAGATATGGAAGAACTGAGTGTCTAGCTGGAGATCAGAGAGTATTTCAGTATCAGATCCTAGCAGCAGAAGCCTGTTCTGAGTTGCTTTCTGATGCATTAACCACTGTGAACGTCTGTCATCTATAGAAAGTTACTGTTTGATATTTTTAACATCACTACAGTTGCACCATTTCATACTCCATTGCCAAGTCAGATTCACTGCCCCGTCTTAAAGTTTTAATAGTGTGGCTGTTGAGCTAAACAGTATACACTTCGTTAAAAAAACCAAAGGTACAAGGTTTGTAAGGGCATTCTGAAAATTAGCTGCCTGAGAACCAAGTTCATAGCTCAAGGTGGTATTTCTCACAACTATTCATTTTGTGAAAAAGAACAATTTGAGCTATTATTCCAGGAACTGGAAACAGTCTTTGCCACAGCCAGGTGAAAGCACCTAGTAGTAACAAAATTTTGATTTATTTACTGTGTTAAAGAACCTAAAAATTACTGGCTATTTATAGTACAAAGTATGAGCAATTTTATGGTATTTCACTGCTTTTGGTTGTAAAGCTCAGCTGTTCCTGACTTACCAGTCATGTTTCTTTGCAAAATCCCATTAATTAATGCAGAAATGTTGCATTAATTAACTAAAAAAGAGATACCTCCCTTCCTCCTGTCCACTGACATCAATCTTACCTAACTAAGGCATTTTATGGGTTGCCAGCAGTAAACCATGGCTAGCATGACAACTAGCTCCATCAGACCATCAATATAATTTAGTTATTTGCTAAAGGAAGATGAAGGCTCCACATAAAATCTGGACAGCACAGAAGATGAAGAAGAAAGCGGATGGGCACAAGCAGAGTGGTGGAAGAGATTTAACAGGACAGAAATTAAAGCATCTGGGTGATCTTCTGAAATCAGCTTTTAATCCAATCCACACAACAATGTAATTCAGCCCTACTTTTTGATACAGGATACTGCATCAATTGCAATCATCTATTCTCAGACACTAAGGGAGGAAAAATTATCTCCTCTGTCTTTACCCATTGTTTATATCCTGTCATTAGAGATCTGAGCAACCCATGACATTATGTTCCTGAGCTTATACTAATTAGACCTACTTAGAGGAAGCTGATTAAGGCAGGAACAGAAGCAGGCTGAAAGCGCTCTGATTTCCAAAGCTCAAGTTAACATCTCTGCATGCCATTTGTAATGGGAATTAACACGGGCAACTCCTAACTGTCCTGCGTGTGTGATTATCAGGAGCAAGTCTCCACCCTGGAGACCAGTAGTGGTCAGGATACCATGTCCATGCAGAAATAGCTGTGTTTGAAGGGTGCTCAGAGTACTTACATGTAGTTGTGCATCAGACATCTCTTGGGCCTTTGCTTTCCTCCCTCCTAGGTCATGTATTCCAAGGAATGAAGAAGTTATGCTTCTGGTTAGCAATGGGCTCATAAATGGGCTCACTATAAGCAGAACATATCTATCGATTCAGCTGTTTAAAAATGACTGCTGAGATGGACCTGTGATGAAGCAGTCTCTGTCTCTTTAGTCATTGTTGACACTCTTACCTGACTTCATTAGCCCTCTTTCCTGTGGTAGCAAACAGCACGCAGCTCACTTTTTCAATCTCCCCAAACAGATGCATTCACTTTGAAAACCCATCTGTAGTGCTCTGAGTGTGGTGTTCAGAATGATTCAGAGAGAAGCCAAATAAGCAGCAAAAGTCTTCTCAGAAAGAATGAAATACCTTTGTTCCCCCTTGATGAGATTTTTTTCTCTCATATGAAATTAAACATGGCTGAAACAATCTAAGCAATGATTTCTATGATGTAATATTTAGTGATATAATAAAGTTTAATTTGTATCTTGTTTGGAAAGCCTTTACTGAGAAGTTATTGTAGTGTGGGCTTTTAAATACACTATATGTAGAAATATGATTTATTAAGCTTTTTCTTCTTTACTAAAAACAAACTCTAGATGGAGACATTTATGCATAAAATTATTTCCTATAACAATGATTGTAAGATAAAAAACCAGTGCAATTAAAAAAATAGTTGTAAGAATTAGTTTTCAGACTCAAACTTACTACAAAAATAATATAAATTATTAAAGGATAATAATTAACACAAGTGCCACTGAAAAAATACTTTGAAAATGTTAAGCTAGAGCTGTGAATAAATAATGTATTGCCCCATACATCTTTAAAGTATATATATTCAAATAAAAATTCACTTTATATAGTCCCTTTTGATTTAAAACGTAACTACTGGTAAGATGAAATGCGATTAAATGAGGAATTATTATTAAGTGACTGTCCTTAAAACATTAGGGAGGCATATTACATTTCATTGCTGAGGAAGACTCCCATAGTTATTTAATGAATAATGAAATCACTCTATTTTGTACATCATATGTGTATCATATGCATATATCTAAATATATATATTATACAGTGATGGGTAAAACCAATGAGATATTAATAATGTTTCATAATGATGCTAATGACATAAGTAGCTATGAATATAATGAAGTTCATAGACACACAGACAGATAGATCGACAGACCTGTTCATTAGTGTGTTGTTTATAGCTATCATTACTCTTTCCATTAAGTGCAATAGTAAATCTGTTGGATTCAGTGCAACCAGGAACCAGAATTAATTCCTCTATAAATTCATGCAAGGCAGGAGAATTGCCTTAGTTCTGTTGAGTACCATTTTAAGTTCTAATCTCACAACATTTAGGCCTCTCTGTATTTCCAACAGCTTGATCAGTCCTTGCTGCAAGACACATAGCCTTGCACTGAAGTTTGTGCCTAATTATTTGCAGTTTGCTTTTCCCTAAACCAGAAGATAACAAGGGAATGAAAAATGAAATGTGAAACATCTTGTGTTTACACATTTAAGTTGCTAGATTAGCTCAGAGTGATGGCCCAGCCCCTCCAGCCCGCTGCTTGCACTGGCCAGGAGCTGTTTCAAGAGAGGCTGGTAGAAGCCCTCAGACATGCTGACATGCAGTAAACCTGGGCTGAACGTTAAGTTCACACAGTTCATCTGAAGAGCTGTGATCTGTGAAGCACTAAATTGATTTTACCTTCCACCACTCATGTGGGCATTAAATACAACTCTTGATACTCTTTTGTGCTGGGCTGATGGTGGCTGGGCGCCGGGTGCCCCCCCAGCCGCTCGGTCCCTGCCCTCCTCAGCTGGGCCGGGCAGAGAAAATGCACCGACAGGCTGGGGGTGAGGGCAGGGGGAGATCGCTCAGCGGGTGCCCTCACGGCCAGCACCGGCCCCGCTCGGGGACACCGGCGGCACTGATTGCCAGCCAGCCCAGAGCGGGGCAGGAGAAACAACCCCCAGTGCCGCCACCCCTTCCCCCCAGCCGGCTCTGCCTGCCGGCGCGGGGCTGCGGCCCGTCCCGCACTCGCTGCCGCTGCCGCTCCTGCCCCCTCAGGGGCGGCTCCTCACCCCCCCGCGGGGTGCCGGCCCTCAGGCACGGCCCGCTCCTGCCCGGGGCCCTCCCCGGGCTGCGGGGGGCAGCTGCTCCCCCGGGGCTCCCCGGGCCGGGCCGGGGGGCACGGGCTGCCTGGCCGGGGGCTGCCCCGCGGGTGGGGGGCACCTCTGCTCCGGCGCCTGGCGCTGCCGCAGGATCTGTCCCTTGTCCCCGGTGTAAGCGGCGCCCCCCAGGCGGTGCCAGCGTGGCCGCTGGGCTGGGCCGTGGCCAGCGGCGGGCCCGGCTGGGAGCCGGCTGGCGTTGGCGCCATCGGGCACGGGGGAACCTGCTGGCACCTGCTCACAGGAGCCGCCCGGCAGCCGCCCCAGACCTGGCCATGCAGGCCCCACACACCTTGTCAGCCTTACAAATAACCCTGCTATTTTCCCTGCTGCAACTCTGTGCTAGAAATTAGTGTCTTGACTTTATAACATGCTGTGTGTGAATACAACGTTTTGTCCAGTTTGACTTTCCTAACGTTTTGTTTTATTTAGTGTTCCTGTGAGGCAGAAAGAAAAAAACCACCATGATTAAATATGCATAATTCCCTTTTGCATAATCTTCTGCATTATGTCATCAACACAGATTTTTCAGGAGAGAATTATTCTCTCTCCCTTTTTTATTCATTTAAACTTATCCCCTTTTCTCCCAAACTAAAGGAAGCCAGGACCATGAAAACATAAAAAAGCATGAAAAGTTATTGAAAATTCAGCATGTGACAGATTTTTATCTGTTGGATTGTTTCAGATCTTCTAATATATTTTCATTTAACAGCTGCTTCTTGCCACGGTGAACTATGTGCATGCTTGGCTCTCCCAGTAAGATTCCTGTGCGTTGCCGAGTTTTATTCCCCAGCAGCAGACTGCAAGTACCAGCTCGGGCAGCGAGCTCAGACACTGAGCTAGGTCAGCCACGTTTGCATAGTCTGGAACTGTCTGGGCGTTGCTAATCTTCCTCTCGCCACCGTGAATTAGCCCTAAAAATTCCGTGTTAACACCGCTACCTTGCTTCCAGGGCCAGGAGAGCTCGCTCACACCTGGCTTGGCTGCCTCTAGAGAGCACTGCTACTCTGTTTTGTAAGAATACACAGCATTTGTTCTCCAACTCTCCGACTGTGAAAATTCAGGTTTCTAATAGAAATCTTAAAATCCGTCATGCTGAAGAGAAGTGAAGGGCTACCTAATCAATCTCCCCCCCCCCCAAAAAAAAAAAAAAAAAAAAAAAAAGAATCTTTATCAGGAAATTTCATCCCTCTCGTGGTCTTAGGCACCTATGTGTAGGACTTTGGCACCTCTGCGCCTTTCTGATTTCCAGACTAGAAATCTTCGCTGTGCTTAAGGAACTTTTCTGACTAAAAGGCATCTAATTTATTAAGTGAGCACTGTTTGAGTTACTCAATTTGCCTACACAAATTCTTCATAAAAAAATCACTTATGCAGATAATTCACTTTGCCACTCAAGCACTTGTAAGAAATACTTGCAAAGATGGGAAAAGTTCATAAAACCTGCAGGGGTAAAATTTCAGAGAAAAGTTTAAGGTAATTACTTTGTTTTATATAAAATTCTTAGTTGCTATTTTAACTTTACCTTTCCTATTGCTAAAAAATAAAAAGAAAAAATAACACCTAGAACTACCCATGGTTTTAAATTCCAGGCAGACAGGGCAGGTCTTGCATATTTTCTGCTTCCCCAAAATTGCTCACAATAGTTGATAATGAGCAGTGCTAGCCCTTACTCTGATGAGGACTACAATCTGCAGTAGCTCCATCCCAGCACCTCAAACACTTGGGTCCTAAAGCAATCAAACTGTTTAGCTGGAATGGAGTGAATCTAGAAAAGGCAAAATCAAATTCCATTCTCAGAAAGTTGGCAACATCCCAACTACTGGGAGAAAAGGTTAAAAAAAAATCACTTCTCTAAAGTCTCAGCATTTTTCAGGCATGTTGTTTTCATTCCTGTTTGCTGTACATAGCATTTCACAAGCAGCTTGAGATGTGGTGTCAAGATATTTAATAAGGGGTCTTTGTAATTTGAAAAGTTCCACTTTACTAGCTTTTCTTTCACCTTCATCTGGACGCGGTATTGTCAAGTCTCCTGCATTCAGCACGCACACACACATACTCCATGCTGTTCCGTGGGGTTCTTATCAGACTGTTAATTAGTTCTGATATATTAACCACTAGGCTGTGAAACAAGTCTGGGAGAGAAAACAGGATTTAGTTTCTTCTTTATGTTATTTTATAGCAGTAGAACTCCATCAATTTCTGTGGAGTTACTCCCAGTAAACACGAGAGAGAGCAACAAAAGAGTTGAGTCTTGTGGAGCGTGCAGCCAGGACACCTTGAGAAGAAAGCAGCTAGAAGAATGCAAGCTGTTGTTATCACCTTGGCCAGTGATAAATAGATAAGTTCAGAGAGATGCTAAGTTCCTCAGCTTCCTTGGAAGAGCTCAGTTTCTCCAGATTTCTCCTCTGTGTTGCAAATAAACCTATTTTTTAAAATCCTCATATTAAATAAAAATAGAGCTCTATTCCCAATAGCAATGCATATATTTCACTTACTGTATGCTTCATCTTTTCCTAACTCTTAATTAGAGCTGACAGATGCTTCTTCCGAACTGATTTTGATCTCCAGTGCACTCACATCACTATACATGTTTGCACAAACATTTAATCACTAACATTACTTGAAAATGCATCCCTCTGCCATGCACATAGGTAGGAAGATGCTGTGACTTTCATTCAGCAGTTCCTTTGTTCAGGCATGGACCCTGGTGCTAAATGGAGTATGTCAGTGTTTCCATGGAAACCAATCAAAATTCATGAAAGGACTGATTTGACTGGCTCCAGCTAGCAATGTTTTATTTCATTTGAGTGCACAATAGCAAAAGATATTACTTTCATCTACTTTAAAAAGAGAGTGGATTAAATTGTTGCATCAGAGTTTGATGGTAGCAAGAAAAACAATGTTATTCAGCAGATTGCAGGAAGGTTGTCTGTTTATCCTTGATTGTAACAACCAGCTCTATAGCTCTGTGCATACCACAGTGCCATTGAAGCGCTTGTGTCAAAGCAGCACAGTGGAGATAGTCCCAAGTCCTTCCTGCTCCGGCCTCTTTGCCTGCTGTACAAAGCAAGGAGGATCCTGCTCCAAGGTCCTGCTCAGCTGCAGCCCACCTTTCCCCATTCCCCACCTGCACGAGCTCCTGGGCTGACTGTTGCATCCAGCTGCAGTGCAGGGGATGTTAACCATATCTTTAGAGGGTGATTTGCCCTCAAAAGAAGACCTTTTGGCCATACAGACAGCAAGCTGTGGCTATGACACAGCTCCTCCATGTGAACACAGGGGCACCCTGTACAGCACAGCGTCCCACAGGGGCAAATGCTCACGTTGGTTTGTAAGGTACAAAGTCACTTTGTATACTGCCAACGACCTGTTACAACCACTCACATGAGATGTTCTCAGCCTGCCCACAGGAATCTGTGCCTGTGCAGGTGGATTGCAAGAAAGGAAGCATCACTCTTCCACCATGAAGAAGAGCACATTTGCCTGGTGCAAAGCCTCAAGATATTCTGATCACAGCTTTGTTTCAACGGGTAATAGTCTCCAGCAAAGGAGACAAACATGATCCCAGTGGCTTTCATTGACTTTAGGAGAAAATATATAATAAATTTTTACTCATTGGATCATAATATTCCAATTGAGGAAATTTGATACATAGAGTAATTATTCAGTTGCTACCTAACCTCACTTTTACCAGTCATTTAGCACTGAGTCTTGATTTGTATCATTTTTTTCAACTGGAAGAAGAAACTGCATAAAGTTTTATGCCAGACTTTATTTACTGTCTTGTACATTGTTGCAGTAATAAACTCAGCATGATTGCATGCATATGTTAGTTTAAAGCACTGAAATCGTACCATTTACATCTATGATGCATCTTCAGTTCAAAGCTTCTTAAAGCCAGTCCTGCTTGACCCAGAGGAAAACTGTTTTGTGCAATCATTCTTAAGAACTGCATCCCAAAATTCAGTATAGAGTTCTGTTACTGGCTTGCATATTACAATGAGAAATTATAGCAGAGGGAAATGAAATGGTATGGAGAAGAGAGGAAAGGATAGTCTTGTATTCAGCAAAGATTTCACAGTTGCTGCTGCTGCATAATTCCTTTAAATACATATTATAATATTAGAAACACAGGTTATGTCATGTGAAGCTGTGTATTTGTTCTACATGGAGTACTGAAGTGCCATGTTCAGTAATACTGGAAACTTCAACTCACATTAGGTTCCGTGAAAGATAATTATAAATTTGTGGAAAGGGATAGTTCTATCGGGATGGCTATTATCAATAATTATTTCACTTATTACATGACTGGATTGACCAGGCTTTGGATAAGTCTTATCAAAGTATTTGAAAAGAGAATGGAAGCACATAGGAAAGAGGGAGAGGAGGTGTGAAGAGGGAAATTTCATCTTAAATCCCTGGTGGAGCACCTTCAGCCTAAATAAACTGAGTGGAAATTCAGCATCACCCTCTGAGTCAACTTTGTGGAACCATATCCCAAAGACAATTTGATACTGACACATTGGGCTATGCTACCCCTAACTTTTGAACACTCTCTTCTGATACAAAATAAGGAACCAGCCAGACACAGGATGCCTGGTTAGTGGGAGGAGAATGTTAAGTACTTGTAAAAGCTAAGGAAAACACCTGAATGCTGCTTTAGAGGTTAACTACATGACACAATAAGCTCAAGGTTGTACCTCCAAACTTTGCCTCTCTTTAGCAGGGACAGGGCTACAGGGGTGAATCCTTCCTCCCTTTAGAGGCAGTCCCTACTGTCTCCTGGAAAAGAACCCTCTCTAACCCATGCTCTCCTGCCTACAGCCATTTGCTTGGAAGATGGAGAAGGGCTTTGTATTGTCTCTCATTTAAAAAAAGAAAACAAAAAATCAATTGCATTTTATGAGGCACCTGATCCATTGGTATATGCTAGATGTTCTTTGAATGGCCTTGCTAAACACAGCCCTCCCAGGGCACCAGCGATCTTGCTGCCCAGCACTGCTGGCCACAGCACACCTCGGTCAGCAGGTAGACCTGGGCATCTCTGGGTATGTACACGAGATCTGTAGGCACTTACAGGACGTGTGGACTTAGCAGAAAGCTCTTCATGCTGCCGTAGGGAAATGTTACCTCACTGGGTCTGTGGAGAACCAGATCCAGTGAGAAGCAGTTCTCCTCTGAACTGACGGGATAATTGCCCCTTCTTTCCACATACAAGTAATTTCTGCCCCGCACAGCTCTGAAGAGTTACAGGTACTCTGTCGCTTTGACTAAAATGTTGAAATTAAGCAGCTGAAGTCCATTTAAGTCTAGTTTACACACCCAAATCCTATTTTTTTATCTGGGTTATTAGTCATCCTAACATCAGCTATTTGTAATTTTAATTAGTTTGAATTCCTCGTGAAATAACATGTGTCCCTCTATATTTCTTTCTCTTAAACTGCAGCTCTCACCTTTAGATTTATGATTTCTTAGCTATAAAAAGATTTGCACCCAGACATTGCTTTAAAGTTTGGAAAAGTTGGCTTGTCAGTCCTACTGTGATGCAACACACTTTCAAAGAACACGTCTTCCCTTCCACAACAAAGACATATCCATTTTTTGTGTTCAAAGGACCTTTACAGAAATTTGAATGGAGCTACTTATCTTTCCTTTTATTAAAGGAATACACTGTGGAGCTCAGACAGAAAGAAAGGGGCCCTTAGGACAATTTATCACTGGAATAATGGGAAAATGTCAAAGCTAACTCCTTCATAAGATAAGGCTATACCACCTTTGGCCCAGTTCTGCAAACATACAGGTTTACATCTTTGTATGTGGCAATGACACCACTCAAGGCACTGAGATGATGTTTGAAGAAGTAAGCCCAGCTATCATCCCTTGGAGAATCAGAAGCACATTGGGAAGTATCTGGATACCAGCGTAGCAATGGCTAAAGAGAGGCTGGTTATTTTGTTATGTTGCAAAACAAAGCACCTACTTAGTAGCTTTATAGACACTGCTAAACCAGAGGGAATACAATCACAAGTTGTCAAACACGGGCAAAATTTCTTGATATACAAGGAGAATCAGTACAGAACAGATTGATGCACACTTGGAATTACTGGGGTGGGCAACAGGTTGGGCCATGGACCACTCTGTCCAGCTCAAAACCTCTGTCTCCATCACTAACATGGCAATTGAACAACTACCATTTGCCTGGGAGAAAATCTCACAAACATGCACCTGGTATGCCTCAGTCAGTTCTCAATAAATGCTTAAAACCAAATCAGAACTTTATATGTTTTCACAATGCCTAAAGAAATGTGGCCCTAAATTACTCCATACTTCTAACTATTGCTATATATATTAGGTTCTAATGTTTATATATACTAACAATACTTACTGATCAGAGGGCACACAATTTTTTAATTTGTTTGTTTCTTTGGCTTGTTTATTTTTATTTGATGTTTTGTTTTAAAAATTTATATGAAGATGATAGTAATCACTTGCAGAAACAAGTTTTCATAATACAGATGATTAAAGTTGCGAGCTATCAGAACAGCAATGAAACAAGAAAAAAGGAATGGCAATTTCAGAGAAAAAATATTCACTTTGGAAGCAAAGGCAGTCAATTCTAATGGCTTTAAATTATTTTCCTTATACAATTTATAACCAAGTGACATGGATCTTTTCGGGCTATTACTGGAGAGCTGTGTGTTTGATACCATTGTTGTCACTTTAACAAATTGTATGAAATAGCCCTTCAGAGCTTTCGTTGATTGATAACTGAGTTAAGGAAACTTCCCTCTGTGGAAAAAAAGAATAAGGTGGAGGGATGTAAATGACTTCTAACTGCAGATCAAAAATGGGCACTCCATCATTCTGTCTGCAACTTGTCAACATAAATTTCAGTAAGTGTTGTTTCAAAAAAAAAGAAAAAGAAGGACTGAGAGTGCCATTTTAAACATCAATATTTCAAATAAGTTCCCACATAGTTTACACAGCAGGCTTAAATTTTGCATAAATTAACAGAGAGAACTATTTTCAAACCCTAGGTAACATTGATTGATCTTCTCCAACAATTGCTGTACATCATTTCTACTTTAAAGGTTCCCCTAATGTGGAAACCATGATCACTATATATTTTTTAAAAATTTTTCTTTTCATCCTTTCCTTTCTTTCGCCCTTCTAACACCAGGACTCATCTGTTGCTTCACAGACTTCTAGTAGGGCAAAGATTTATATGCTTACAGAAAGTTCAGCTATACAAACCTGTTCTGAAGAGCAGAACATATAAATGCTGACCTACATCGATCACTGTGTGCTATGCCTATGTCATATTTACTGGGTAAAACAAGGTTACGCCAGACTGCAACTTGGAGATGACTCCTGAAAGCAATGTCTGTAGATAAAGGAAGAAGTGGTATAACAGACGCAGTAAGCATTTTGCTTCTCCTTATGAACCAATATTTTAAAAAGCCATATGTTGGTTGAATGGCACCTTTTCCCTGACAGGGGTTGTAATGTAGGGTTCCAGCAGTTAAGGTCATAAGTGTACCATAAAGTGAAGGGCTTATGCTAACTTTTGAGGTTGTGAACCTGATATATATGAGGCCCACAACCTGAAATGAACGTGAATATGAGATAGAATAACAATACTGATTACATGTTCATTAAAATAATTGCAGTAATTTTTACATATATTGAAGTGCCCTGGCTAAAACCAAATAGGTGAAACCATCATATGCACCTTCAGATTCTCCCACAGTTATTGCAGAGCAGTGCCAATCAGCACCAATAATCTGCTGCCCTTTGCATATAAGACCTATATGTGCAAATGTCTTTCAAACCCTTTAGGAGGGAAAGGCAGCTCACCTGGAGCAAGATTAAGTCAATACAGAAGGTTTCACCTCTGAAATAATGTTAGAATTTGGTTCTTGATACAGCATGCTTTGATATTCTTGCCTTTAATTTAGAACACATTTCCAGATGCTAAAATTATTTCATTTCCAAGAGATGAACAATGCCCCAATCCAAGTAAATGCCTTTGAAAAATATTATTATTTAACTCTAAAAACAGAGAGCAAGCTGTAAATATATGCATTATCCAGCATTTATGTAGTGTGAGCATTTACTTTCAGTCCTTCTTATTGGGTACGTCGTCCTTGACAGCTGGAAAGGAAAACAAGCAAGAAAGGAGAACTTCAGAATAAATCATCTCTAGCCAGTAGAAGAGATGTATTCAAGACTTCTCATGCCTTGGACAAAGCTATTACCAAAGAATACTCCTGTATCTGTGTATTTCTATCCACTAACACTTCACAATCCAGTAATTATGAGACTTAGAGAGTTGAAAAAAAGAACTGTGTTTATAACAGATATCACCTATGGCTAAAGCACAAAAGCTGTCTGTCTGAAAGATTGGAAGGAAGTTTTGGAATGAACATAGACTGCATTTTTTAATCTGTGTGATGAAATGGCTATTTCATTTAAAAACTGCATTGCAGGCAGGCCAATAGGTCTGTGTATTTAAGGTTGCCTGACACTTCCCATTATGAGAATCTGTTTTCAGAGACTCATACCTTTGACAAATGTGAACTGTTTGGACTGAAATATCTCATGCCAGGTGTCTACCTCAGAATTAATTCTGTGAAGAAATTTTGCCAAGGAAAGTTTAATGGTTTTGAATAATAAGGCAAGGAAAAAATACTGTGTTTTATTCCTAGTGAAAACATGGACAATTTTTTTAACTCTTAAGCAGGAACAAATCCATCTTGCAGAAGAGTTACTCAAAGTTTGTTGGGAGGTTTTGTCTATTTATCAATATTTTGCCATCATTCACATAGAAGTGGTTTATGGTGCCCTTTTAAAGTCATGGTTTAGGTTGGACTTGCAAAAGAGCAACCACCACAAATATCCATGTAGAGGATGCTCCCACTGAGAGCTGCTGTTGGCTAAGAAATAGCATCCTGAAATTTTAGTCCTAGATTGATTTTGAGTAGAGCAGGACAGGGAAAATATCTTTCCTGCCTAGTCCTGACACTATACTGAGATTCAGGAGGATAATGGAAAAGTACAGGCTAAAAAAAGATGGAAAATTTGGCTTGCTTTAATTCTGGTATTTCTTAATATTTGGAGATTGTCTTTGTATTATTAACATTTTTGTTTGAATAGTTATGTGAATATGTTGTAGAATATCTATCTATCCTTCCTTCCTTTCATCTATCCATCCATGTACATGAAGTACCTTCTGATTTTAGCCAGTTTCTAACTTATTTCAGTTTTCTTGTGCTACAATATAGTGTCAGTTTGATAGTAATGAAACCTTTTGTTCTACCAAGCCCAAAGAGTGTTTATATTAGGGGGAGGCTGACTTCTTTGCAAGATTTTCCCAATTCCCTTTGCAGAGACAACACTGGGAAGGCAACAGCAGATGGGGTTAGATCGGACTAATGCAGATGCACTGGGGCGTACATTGAAATGGACCTTGTAACCAGTCACTGGACCAAGTGATGCAATTCAATGAAAAACATTTCAATTATCATGTCTTGCTCTTCAATCTGCTTCTGAAGTGGTGTTGTGACATGACAAATACAGCACCTGTGACCACAGTCTCCCCTCCATGGGTCCCTGCCAAGTCTCTGTAAAAAAAGGCATCTTAAGTTGTTCAACCATGTCTTCAGATCAGAACAGACTTTTGCGTGAAAAAAGATTTTGGGAACTTATTTTCACATTTGGTGTTTTTTAATAAGAGCTTGGCTAAACATCAGTGAAAAATACCACAGGTAGAATTGATCCTGCCTTACAGTGCAAGGATAGGTTCATTCATCTCTCAAGAGCTCTTCAAGCCCTATTTCATGTGATTTTCAGGTCCAGTGATTCTCCTGAATGGTATTCACATTGAACTTATGTGCTGCTTAGTGCTCTAGGGTGATGATTTTCAAGAACAGGCGAGACTCCTTGGAGTTAGGTCAAAATTAAGATACTTACAGTAGCTAAGCTGTTTGCCTTAGTTCTCATTCTAACAGAGCGAGCCCTGGAGATGGATTCAGATTACTATAATAAGTCCCTAGTGTCATTTTAAATACCCTAAAGTATTCAGTGACCTTTGCAGTCCGGTGGGTGGATGGGTGTCACTTTGCCATTGCAGTTTCGAAAGTGCAGTTTTCACTGTTTTGATTCTGCTGTGGAAATATGGTAATAGTCAATCTAGCTCATTCAGGAAAGGACTTAGTCCTCATGCTTTTAACTTACAAATATCTTGTTCTCAAGAGGAAATCCATTACTCAGGAATGAAATAATATCCTTACTTTGTGGCCATAAATTTTGTAATTTTGTGGTGAAGTTCACAAAGGATTTAACCTGGAAATTTTTTCGTTGTAGGGCTAAAGTGCTTTGAAATCTTTCTGTTTCATTTTCCTAACACTTTCACCTTTCTATTAAGCAGAATTAATGGAATGATTACTTTGTTTCTTTTTTTTTTTTTCTTTCTGTAAAATAGGGCAAGAAACTTTCTATTCCCTTCTTTCTAAAATGTAGATAGCCTAAAATAAATAAGAAGCACAGTGTCATTGCAGATTGGCCTTTTCAAGTTTAAATGTCCCAATTAAAACCTAGTGCTTGCTTCAAAACATCTGGTGAGTTTATGAGAATTCATATATTCTAGAGATATGACAATTCATACGTACATATTTTATTGCACTGTTCTGTTGAAATACAATGTAGACAGAAATATGGTCCCTTTGGCTCGGCTTGCTTGACAAAAGAGAAAAATAGGGCCACAAAATTTTGAACAGGTTTAGATATTTATCTGATTTGTGGAAGGTAGTCCTAGGAGGAAGACAGACATCCTGTGAGGTGATTTAGATTCAAATTTTTAAAGACATATAGATATTGGTCTGCTTTGTGGGGTAAGTGAAGCTGAATGTATAAATTACCATAAGCATTTTGACCTGGAGGCATGAAAAGAGATCACTTGGTGGTTAGAGCTGGTGTTAAGAGGTTGGACATGTGAACTGGTGCCTCCTCAGGATAATGACAGCAGCTAACCTGATCCCCTGCCTGCTATTCTGGGTTCCCAGTTAAAGACGGGTGCCAATTCTTTCTTGTCCAGTCATGTTCAAGTGTTGGGGCTGTAGCCTTTGATGGATTAAAGTTGTCAGTGTTGTGGAAATGCCCAGGTTGAGCTTTTCATGGAATATAAGTGAGAAAATTCCTAAACTGTTAGTCCTTCCCAGAGCCTGCCGGGTCCTCAGCTCAGTGCTGCAGGAAACAACTGTGAGAATACACAGTAGGAGAACATCAGGACCACTACCAAACAGTGAATGTGGCTTCTCAGCAGCCTAGGTCTGGGGCAGCCCTCTGTGCTTGGGCAGGCACAGTCTATTCACATTTTGTGATGGACACCTAAGCATTTCTGTGCATTTCACCCCAGGCTACTAACTCCTCAGAAAGATTTTCTGGGCACAGTTAGACTCTTAAGATTAGGCACTTGGGGACTTTCAAGAAGACTGAGGAGACACTATGAGTTTTACGCAAACCTTAAATGGTCACTGAAGTGTGGCCAGTCTTGCTTGTGGGATCCAAGTGCCTTAGGTGTGGGTACTACCTTCAGTCTTAGTCTCATTTCACTTGGTCTGGAGCCTGTTCTCTGTGATTCTATAACTCTAAACAAGTAAATTCACTTTCCTGGGTCTCTTTCTCCCCAGCCCTTTTCTCTCCCTTACAATAATTTTTGAGACAGTCAGCCTGTCACTATATGTTATACATGTTTTTGAGAGATGTGGAAAAGAAGCTAAGAGGGTCATTTGGTGCTACAGGAACATTGGTGTAACAAGGGATTCCCAGTCCCTCATGGCTGCATAGGTATTTCTGAATTACCATGCTTAATGCAAAATGCTTTTGTATTAGGATTTGGTAGAAAACTGACTGCTATAGTGCACTTGGGAAACCACAGAATGCTTTGGGGTTCTTGTAGTCAGTTTCTGCAGCCTCATAAGTATCCATTTGCTCTAAATTTCATGGAAACTGTGCTGTATACCCAAAACCCAATATTTTTTTTCCTGCCATGATTCAAGGCCCTTAACCTAAATGTAATGCATTGTAATTAGTCATTCCCACATCCCCAAAACATAAACCAGATTTCCTTCTTTAAAAAAATATTATTGCAAAAGATATTACTATCTTTCCAATAGACTTAGAGAACTTAGGAAGAATGATAAATTAGTAACAATGCTCCTATGAGTATATTTTTATCCATACCAAGCTTATAAATAGATTCCATCATAAAAAACCAAACAAACCCCAAAGGATATTTCACTAAGTAAAATAAAACTATTAGGTTTTATTACAGCCTAAGAAACAACAAACAAACCGGCTGAAAAATAAAAAGTTCTACAATGTAATGAATGGCAAGGTAGAAGCTATTATTTGTATGAATCTTGTTTAAAAATCAGCATGCTGTTAGCAAATGATACATTTTCCTACAGTGTACTACTTCCCAATTTTTTTTTTTTTAATGAATGGGGGAATTGCTGTTATTTCCTGAAGCACTTTGATCATGAATTGTTACGCTGAGACATCCGGCTGACTTACTAGATTGAAAACCAGAATGCAGAAAAGGAAAAAGAAAAAAGAAAGCAAAATGAAATCAATGGGTGCTAAACAACCCCAGCTGAAAAGAAAGTGCATGTCACAGATGTATTTCAGCATGGCGTGTCCAGGAGTAGTAAGAATTAGCATAACTCTGCTGCCATGGAAATCAGCAAGAGTTTAATCATGGAGTTCAATAGGTGATGACTCAGAAAAATGCAGAGTGTTTTTGAAAAATTCAATCCGATAATTTGACTTTTCCTTTTTTCTGTGACTTGGTAGTATTAAGAGAAGGGGAAAAGAATAAAAGACTCTTCCATTTTGTCACATCTAGCAAAGTGATAAATCTAGCTGTGCAGTGATCGAGATGTACCATTAGAGAGTCAGGATTCGCTGACTGAAAACATCAAATATTTGAAGTGTTACAGGTATGAGCTGCATGAATCACCGGCATTTTTGATTTGGTGAGTGAATTGTTTTGACACTTCTGAAATATACTGTCATTTTTATTTAATTTAAAACAACTTGGATATATCAGCCGGTGAATAGTTTAGACTGTTTTGAAGCTGTACTTTCAATATATAAATGACTTATCCCTCCCAAAATCTCCACATTTGCAGTTTGTACTAGGAACTGGAAGAAACAGGCTGCTCCATGGCTCATGTTAGCCAAATGGAAGCCAAATGGCAAATCACTGCCTTTTGCCTTTTGATCAACCCTGACTGACAGTGATGGCAAAGCTGACAGTGAATGCTGACAGAATAAGTCAGCACATGCCATGTGTGCTGACTGAGTGCATGAGGGAAGGAGTGAACCAAACCGAGAGAACGGAATCTTTTTTTCGCAGTCTTTCTACAATGAAGCTGCATCTTGTCAAAACCATAAAACAAAAAACCTGGGTTTTTTTTCTGCTTTCTGAAAAAGAAGTATCAAAATCTTTAATAAAAAATTGTTGTTATATTGCATAAAAGAATTTCAAGCAAATGGAAAAGAAAGCCAATTATTTGTAAAACACATTGATTTAAAATATGAAAGGAATATGAGAAGGAAGGGGGAAAAAGCCTTGCTTGCTTTAATTACTGAAACAGCTTTGAATTGTGCGGCCAGTAAACCAGGTGTTTAGGTAATGCAAGACTGATCCATATACTCAGGCAGCAGACCGCAAAAAAGTGATACTGACATTAAGAGTTTCTATTTGAGGTACTATTTAGGTCTGTAATGCTTTCCTATTTCTAAATTTCTGTTCCTAAATAAAGAGATTAAATTCAGGAAAGTTGTGTATATTTTACAAAGGTAAATAAAATTAATAACTTGTTACAAATTCCTACAGGAAAGATGCCTGGCATTTGGATTCGGCATGCAATCTCCATAATCCCATTTATGCATTTCATCACAAAAGAAAATTGCTTCTTTCAGTCTCTTTCATTTCTTTTCATCTCTAAAAACTTGGACCCAGTATAGTCCCTTCAAAAAAGGTTTCTTTTTCTTCTTGTTCTGTTAAGTCTCTCCTTTGCAATACATTTTTTTGTTATAGTGGAAAGAGAACATTAGTGATTTTGATCTTCCACTTAACTTTGATAAATTTAGAAGGCTTCAGATATAATCTACTATACCAACTTCTGAACTGTACGTGTTGTAGAAGTAACTAAGTAGTCTTCCAGAAAGGATGTGAAGTCAGCATCCTTCAAATCTTAGATACAGTAGCTATTACAGGAGAAGTAAGTACTCTCACCTTGCTTTCAAAGTCCCCGATATCTTGTTCTGCCATGTGTCTCAGATAAGAAAAAGACAAGACTTCACATTTTGAGATGTTTTTTTCAACATCTTAAAAAGAAGGGGAAAAACTTGCTAGCAAAACCAGCAAATGCAGACTTCTGCTTCTCCTTTTTGCAAAGAAAAAAGTCACTGTCAGCTTTTACTTTGGTAGTTTGTTTGTACCAAAAGCTTGGATAACCTGGCATTTCTTGCTTTTCTATTTTTAGTCATAGCTTTAAAAGAAATTTCTAGAAGTAGTCTTTCTCCTTAGGGTACATCAAACTCAGCAAGTGGCAATATAAACTTCACCAGATAATGCAATGATTATCACCTGTGCTGCTTGGAAGAACAATTGCTGAAGGGAAAAATGAAGTTAACTTATAAAAATGTCCTTTTCTGATACATGATCAGAGAAGACAATATCCAGAAAAGTGAAATCTGTATTTGAACAAATACTTTAAGGCACTTAGTCCGTACATCTATCTTGGAAACATAATTGCTCTAGTTTCCTTCTGTTGTCAGTGGATGAAATGTTTCACCAGATGGTCTTCTGTGTTCAGATCTTGTGCTTCTCCTCATCCATTGATATGAAGATCTGAATGGTGATAAGGTCTCCAGGAGGCACCTCCAGTCGAATATCTAAGAGTCTACAGTGATTCTTCTTCTGTTACTACTTCCTCTTCCACCTTTGCTGACAATTGCATCTTTCATGAAGGAACATCTGCAGTGGGCCAGGCATGTACGATCTTTGTATTGATTATCAGTGTCATCAAGAAACTTTTAATTGTTAGTGCAGGCTTTCTGGTCTGCTCTTTACTTTGTCCTCATGTTATTCTAAATGCCCATTATTCTCTTCCTATTTGTGTTTTTTTTCCCCTCTTCTTCTCCATACTCTGACTCATCTGATGTAATCTCTGTCCTTCTTCACATTATGTCTTATTCCACTTCTCACATCCTCACTGCACTTAAAGCATGTATTGAAATTGCATATTAAAGAAACACAAGTAATAGCTAAAACCTGAAATTAACTGAAATTAAAGAAATAAATTTGAATTCCGAATGTCAATTGTAGGTTGCTTATGATTTGAAATCCCTGCCCCTACCAGTTTTGCTTGCATGATAGCTCTTTTCTGTGTGCGGCTTGTCCATGTAGGCTATGAAAGAAATCAGGTATGGAGAATCTCTTGCCGCATATTTGTGCAACTAGAGCTTGAAGCCTGGCTGCTGTTGACTGTCACATTTACAATAATCTTTTTGGTATTCTGTTCCAGCAACAGGGATCCCAGGACACTTGGAAAGAAGACAGCACATGTTAGGTTAGGGGTGGTAACAGCTCCTATATACACTCTTATATGATGGGAATAACTTAGTGTAAGCCCTTTTTCTAATAGGCTAAGCTAAGTCCAATGTCAGATTTGGTGAAGGTAACAAGTGTTCAAGCAAAAAATTCCACAGCTCTGTTGACACCTGGCAGCTTGTAGAACTATTGTAATTCCATTCTGTGCAAGTACTCTGAAAACACGGTCCAGTTTGCTTTTGCTCTTTTGCTAAAACTGCTACCGGGTAAGGAATTAAATAGTCAATAGTCTGGAAAGGGAATTTACAAGCTTGAGTTTGATTACTGAACAGGCATTTCTGAAGTGACCTTGCGTAAATAACAAATTGAGCCAAGGTTCTGTTTTTTGTTGCTAGACCTGCTATGGGGTTGAAATCTCTGAACAGTTGTGAAATACTAGTATTCTGTAACAAGGAAGACTGCATGACTACTCCAATGTTTTCATTTGTATGAAATTTGTATTACCCCAAAATAGTCCCTACATTGGGGAGGGAATCCTGATCATCCACATCATATCACCCTGTGCAAAATAAATTCCCAGTAAAAGGGTATCAAGTCGTACCTCATTTTCCATGCAACATCACTTTTTCATAAACATTTAAGAATATAACTTTAATATCACTTTAATGGAAGGAAATAATGTGCCCTTTCCATTCAATGGCAGATTAACCCTGAAAAAAATAATTTACCACACATTGTTTTTGCTTTTTAAGTTAATGGAGCTTTTCAATTAATAACAATAAAGTGGGTTTTTACACAGTGTATTAATTTTATACAGGCAGTATCTTCACCTTTTTGCCCAGTCCAGTGTCATAATATTCTTCTGATTCTCTTCTAACTCAGGGATGTTACAAGGATGAAAGAACTGATAGTTTGGCTTTTGCTCATCTGTTGTAACTACAGGCATCCACAGAACATTGTCATAAAATGCCTAATGGGTTTGCAAAAGCCCAAAGAAGTCACTGCAAATTGCAAATGTGTATGTGTATTTCCCAAGCGTCTTAGCACTTACAACACCTTTAGTAGATACAGTAGATTTACTAGAGACATGAGGACTTCAGCAGACATTGGTTGTTTCTAGCATCCCTGCAGCTCTGAGTTTAGCCTATTTCTAGTTCAGTGCAGCATGATGTCCCCAGCAGCCTTATTTCATGTACCAGAGGTGTAGAGCAAAAAAGACCACACTGCCAGGAAAAGATGCATCTCTTGCCACTAATTCCTGACATGAAATGATGCAAAGGAGGGAGATTCAGTTCCCCTGTTCTGTTCTACCCACCACCATTGAGGCAGTCTCTTCTTCTGCCTTTGGCTTTCAAGTCACGCAATAAAAAAAAGTCTTTTCACAGTACCATGAACTCATTTCTGGGTTTTGAATACAGATGGCTCCCAAAACAAGTGTCCATCAGTGATTCCTCCTGTTGAAGAAATATTTAATTCTGTAGTCCAGCATAACTATGAGCATATGGTATTCAGCCATACTAACCACACTACAAAAATGGACCTGATATATGTTGACTGTAGGATCTGGTGTACTCCTAATGCACTTTAATGCTCTTTCTCATGGCTTGCCAGATCAGAAGGCTTACTGAAGTGCACCACACCTTTCTACTTGTCTATGTGCTTGGTTTTTTCTAGCAAAGGCATAGGTGAAATGGGGATGATGTCTACTGAAGCATCATCCTGACATGATGGCAGGACCTAACCAATTTGTATTTCTTAACTCAGGAACAGCTGAAAGCATTGTGGGTAACAACTATTCTGCATAGAAAACACAAACATTGCACAGTATCCTGCTGTGATGGAGAGACGGGACGCAGCTTGATGCAAACAAATGTCGATTTATTGTATAGAAACACGGGTATATATACATTCAGAAATCGCGTGTTTTAAACAGATTGGTTCTTTTGAGCTAAGCATCGCATACTAGGCAATCCCCGATTGGTGGTTAACTACCATCAATCAACAGCAAGGTGTTATCTTTCCTCGGTGCCATCCTTGGCGCCATCCGTCCCCCACTCCCCTATGCTCTGTCAACATGACTCATCATGTTAATTGTTGTTGAGACAAGCTCGAGCACATTGCCCTCAGCTAACTGATTGCCATGCATGGTCCTAGTTTCCAGCCCGCTCCTGAAGTAGCCCCACTCAATTCTTTAGTAACTCTTTTTCCTGAACAAGAAGCTACATACTGCTAATCTATTTTAATTAGGGAGCTTCCGTGTCCTGATTTAGCTGCACTGTCTTGTCTCCTGCCAGTTCACTTGCTTCAGAATGCCAGTAAATTGTTATGTAGCAAGCATCTCTATGCATGTCAGCACAAGGGCTGAGGTTCATCTGAACTTGAGCCAGAAGAAATTTGGAAGTTTATTTTAATATGCTCATCTCCATAGTAATTGGGAATGGATTCGCTTACAAAAGATGACTTTTTCCAGTTGTCTTAGGCATTCATTTTTGGGCATGTTGGACTGCCCCATGGAAATCTCTAACTTCCATTGTCCACTGTGGGCATCTATTTATATAGCACTGCCTGGGGACAGTTGCCTAGATCCACATAGGAGATATGATACTCATCTCCTGTGGAAACATAGGGCAGACGAATCAACCCCCTAGCTCACATGGAGAAATCTACAAACAGGCTCAATTGCAAGCTGAACGTCACCCTCATGTCTTAATTATTAGGGGATTAAAGGTAGGTGAGCTACCCATCTAGGTCACCTTTATAGGAATTTAGACGTATTACACTATTTTGTGACACACTGCAAGTCAGAACCTGGTGATAGCAAAACCAAGATCAATTGCCCACAGTTCTAACACATCCTGCCTCATATGTGCAGTCCCCAGGAAGAGTAAAGTCTGTATTGTAGAGAACAGAAATTATTTGCATGCACATTTCATATCCTACTGTATTGGGAGTAGGTTGTGTAGGTTTTGGTAATGGGGGGCTCCAGGGGAGGCCTCTGTGAGAAGAGGTCAGTGGCTGCCCTGTGCCAGACACCGCAGCCAGATCTGCAATGGACCCACTGTGGGCCAAAGCTGAGCCCGTTGGTGATATTTGTGGTGCCTCTGTGAAAACATATTTAATTAAGAGCAGAAAATGCTGGAAAGAGGGGGAGGGAATCAGAGACACAACAGAGGGAACACCAAGATGCTTCATGGTGGGGCAGACATGCCTGTAGGGACTGCAGCCCCTGGAGGACTCATGACAGAGCAAAGTAAGAGTGAGAAGGAAGGAGCAGCAGAAAGAAACTTCTGTCCTGACTGCAGTCCCCACATGCTGCTTCTTGCCTCACTGATGGGACGGAGTAACTTGCATTGATAACAAACAAGAAGGAGAGGTGTTGGGAGTGATGTTGAACCTGGGAAAGGAGGAGTGTGTTTTCCCTAAGTTTTAATGTTTGGGGTTTTTTTTTTTGGTTTTTTTTTTTTTTTTTTTTTTAACAATACCCAACTCAGTAATCATATATTTATATTAATTGGCAATAAATTTATTTTCTCAAATCGAGTCTGTTTTGCCTGTGACAGTAACAGGCAAGTAATCTCTTTGTCTTTACCTTGACCCACAGGTTTTCTAACTCTCATTCCTCCTATTTCCTGACTGCTCTTGTTGAGGCAGGGGAGTGAGTGAGCAGCTGTATGGGTGCTTGGCTGCCAGCTGGGGCCAACCCACCACACCTACACATTCTGCTTTTGGTGCAAAACGCATTGGGAAACTGGCAATGCATATTTCATGTCCCATTAACGCTAGTCATAATACTTCTCACAACTTAGGGACAATGTAGCAAAGGCTTGATTAAATTGTCCACATATAGGGGTCAAGTGTAATCTGAGAAGCCATAAGGTCTCTGAGACATCTGCAGAGGTTTCAGGGTACAGTAGAGCACTTTAGGCCCTTTGGCATGACAGTTGAAGGACCAACAAGATACCCTAGGAGATTTCAAATGCTACTAGATGCTTTTCAATGTGCACCAATTAGTTTATGTGCAGGAGTCTTGGAATCAGACAGGAGTTAATTCAAAGTAGCAACACTGACTCCCATGGGACTATACAAAAATATGCTAAGAATTTGTCTATTTTTATTAAAAATACATCATTGGGATGTCACCCCTTTGAATGTTTTAATAAGCAGAGGTATCAAACCTAACAACAAATTAATAAAACCAGAATCTAATTCAAATCTGAAAGGATTTACATGGATACAGTTGCTGTAGCAACTTTGCTGTTGACAAGCAAATACTTAAAAAAATTCTGTGAATTCAAACCACTCTTTGAGGCTGCTGAGAAGTATACAATAAAATTATTCCATTACATTTCTCCTGGAGGAAACACTCAAGTGTTCAGAAGCATCTCAATTATGAGCACACACTTCATGATGAGGTACATTACTGACCGTATCAGGGCAGATTAGGTCATATGTCAATCCATGACTACTTTAAAAGAATTTTGTTTAAAAAAAAAAAAAAAAAGAAAAGAAAAATTGAGCTGGGAGCATTAACTTCTGTGATGTATTACAGTTATAATCACTTTATCTTACGGTGGCTAGATATATAACACGAATCACTACTGTTATTAATCAGATAGCTCCACTCCATGATCTGTTAAAAAAATTTGTTTTCTACCTGTTTTTCTTGTACATCAACAAGCTCAGAGGTTCTTTTTTCTTTTCCTTCCTTTAGATGTAAAAGTTTTCTGCAAAAATCAATTTTGCCTGTTGAATGAATGATGTGGTGGCACTTCTGCAGACATGATATCAGAAATCTATGATAGTGTTCTTCAGAAATGGTACTCTTTTGTGAGACTTGTCTGTGAGGCACAGTAATTAGCCTGCAGCAAGTCCAGGTTTTCTGATTTACAAAGCCCTTCCTTTCAACACTACAGAAGATACAGTAGTTTCTTTTAATTTTTCTTTCCTCTAAGGAAAAATAACATGACTCTTTAGAAAAAAAAACAAACTATAGACGATGTCTTCCTGACCCTTTTCTGGGAAAATATATAGTGAGTGCAGTCTTAAAAAAACTACTCACACTTATTTTGAGTAACACAGAAATAACATTATGGCTCTTAAACTTGTGACATGGTCCTTCTCTGCCCTTGTTCATATACATTAAATATCTGGAGAAACATTATTTCTGTATTTTATGTATATTCAGTACAAAAAAGCATATGTAAGATAAAATACATCCTCTCATATTGATGTACCCACAATTCTCATTAAAGATTTAGAGTAGTGCAACACTATCAAGACAGGATATAGTAGTACACGACTTACATTTAAATTCACAGAGGTCAAATAATTTATACTAAAGTTGTATTGATAAACCCTATAGAATGAACACCTCAAGTACTTCAGACTGTGGGGCAGAAACACTCAGTCAACATTGATATGAACTGGTCTCTTACCAGAACGTCCCTGGGATCTAGGTAGGGGTCTTGAAAGTATGTAAGCTACTAGTACATGCAACTTCCTTTAGGCAGGATACTTCATTTGAAAGAATTTTGCAGTTACATGAGCAAATAAAGATATTATTGAAGGCAAGGACTGTAAAATCAGCTTCATGTAATTCCAGGAGGGCCCTGGCAAAATGCTTGCTTTTGGAAGACACTGGGCTTTATGTTATACATACAGTCTGGCTTCAGACATACAGACTGGCTTCATAGTATAGTATTTTGAATTTTAGGAAAAATACTTCTATCTTCTTTAGGTTCTGCGCATGTCCTAGACTAGCAAGTAAGTCAGTGTGGTTCAATCTTTAAGATCTGTTCAACCAGCTTTTGAATAAACAAAAGCTTCAACTTACTGAACACTTCTGGTGTTACATGGAAGTGCATCTCTTCCCAGAACAGACAAGAGGATTTAGAATAAAATACCTACGCATGCTTTTTATCCAGGAATTTGATCACTGATAGATGTTCAGGGCCTGTATTAAAGTCCTTTGTTATCTTAGGCCTATATCTCCTGATTTCTGTTCTGATCTCACTTTCTCAGAATAGCTAATATTAACACTTGCTTAAATATTCAGACACACAGATGAAATATTTGATGTATAAGAGGACATTTCTAATAGCCATATGACACAACTAGCAGAAGTTAAAATGCTGAAAAAACAAGCAGGATTAGACCCAGGTCCACAGTCACGCAGCTGTCTGCATTGAACCCTGTCCACTCTCTGTATATCATCTGGTATAAACTGGGAGATCTCCTACCAAAGCTAAGAAAGCTACACTGGTTTATACTAGCAAAGCATTACGGGGCAGTGGACTGTTTAGAGAATTTTATCTACAGCACTTGGTTGTCAAATAAACAGCTGAAACTTTTCTTACTTAAATAAAGCCTTTCTTGATTTATGCTGGTGCAGTGACAGTAGAATTTCATTCATGTTCCACTCCATGTTGCACACAGTGGCATTTGCTAGGTTATATAATGGCAGCTACATTTAAAGAGAAGTTTAATTGCATTTAATGAAATTGCCCCTACCAAAGAGCTACTTTATTTTTTTTATAAGACAATGATAATGAGCAACTCATTTGTGTGATGCTTTCAGTTCTGTGAAGCTCTCCATTATACACCACATTTTACCAGTTTTGGACTTGAAGCCTATGATCATCGCTGTATTCCCTCCTAGTTACATTCAGAGCAATTGCACACTAGTTAGCTGAAGTGAATCATTATTTTGTCAAATCACAGAGACCATCTGCACCAAACTGATTCCATTTCAAAAGTCACATCATGGATTGGCTGTCCCCAAAAGCCTTGAACCAAGCAAAACATTTCTTGCTGCTCATGGGAAATGAGATGCTTATAATTAGGCTGAGCTGCTCTTTGTGATACAAGCCTTATTCAACAAATGCTGTCTGTTGCCTGATTGATTTAAAGAAATTGTTGGGTTTTTTTTTTTTCCCACCACAGATTTGACTCCACACAACTGCAGTCTGTAGGTAAACATATAAATGCAAAATAAAATATCCTGTGGGCAAGCAACATGGGACAAACAATCCTTTAAATAAATTAATATAAAGGCAAACAGGCCAAAGATTTGACCTTTATATCAAGTTGACTTGAAAATGTCCTACATCTTCCTTAATGTTAATCTTTTGCCATGTGTGTGTACACATGCACTTCTGTAGTGTCTTTCCTGGATGGGTGAGCAGACTTCCCTCAGTGAGACGTCAGTCCGAAGCTTGTGACCCAGAGAGTGATTTATCAGGTTCCTTTTTGAAGTTGGGGGTTTGAAAGGTGTTGAGAGGACTTACGGCCTCTGACAAGTAATGAATTTCCCAGAGGTTGAGTTTTAGCAAATGAGTGTACAAGACTTTGTTCTATGGAGAGGAAGTAAGTGTTTAGGTGAGCATTCATCTATTGTATTAGTCTGCTTCCACTCATTTTTCTTTGTGAGATGGGTGACTTGGCAGGAGATGTATCACTAACTGATAAGATTTCCTTTCATTGAGTTAAAACAGTGAAAACAAGCTCCTCATCTCCATCATGCCCCTGGGTAGGTTTAAGAACAACAGTGCATTCACAAACCCACACTCAATAATTACCAAATCAGATTTAATACTTCATGTTACAGAAAGAAGTTGGAGGAAGAAAACATCAGCAGTTTATTTTTCTTAATGATAAAAAGAAAAATATACGCAGTAGCAAGTAAGAAATCCACATGTTTAATTACAGCTATTTCTCTTTGCTGCATATCTGCCAACAAGCTTCTACATATATTCTTAATATTGACTCAGCATGATGTGTAGCAGAGTGCCATGCTGGTTGCAGAAATTCCAAATCAGTAAAGCCTAAAACGTTTGTATTTCTTTACTACCAAATAAAAAAATCCTAAAAATAACTTTCAGCATCTCTTCTAATCCTATGCATGGGAATTCACAATTTCCATTTTCTTTATTTTATTGCATGCCATCATTCAAGAGTGATAAACAATCATAGAAACCCTCTTTCTCAATACATCCACTACATCGATAGTTCTGAGGACCCAAAAGCTCTCTTTACATGCATGAGATAACTAGCTCCTTCCATCTTTCCCTCTATGTAAGCACTGCCAAATGTGTCATAACAGTCATGTTTATAATTTGCTGTTTTCAACAGCCTGTGTCCAGCACTATAGGTATATTTAGCTTCTTGAGAAGAAATAACGGAAATACGAAACTTTTCATAAATTATATTTGCTACATCCCCTCTGCTAATGGTAAATACCCCAGTAAACTTGACCCACAGATCAGGTCCTTGGCTAGTCTCTATGAGGGCCATATTCATATTACACACCATTTAGTCCTGCTCTCTTCCAAACCTTATGTGGTACCTCTGCAGTTAAACATATTTTGTTGACGTGTTTGTGTTTATTTTTCAAGTGCTTGAAATAATCTTAAAGGCTGTATCACAGCCCACCAGAGTAGTATTTTTATAGCATATGTATCTCATGTCCTAGCTTGTGACATAAGGTGAACTGGAACTGTTTGAGAGGGCGAGGTCATATAAAGAAGGTTTTACAAGGCATAGGAAAATAGACATAGCATGGTTTTGTCTCTATTGTTTGCATTCAGTAGTCCTGGAAATAAATTATCCCCATGACTACACTTGCATTTCAATTTAGTCATACCTAGCTGGTTCTCTCCAGAATAAAGTCCTGCTACTGAAGAGATGCACATGCAGTTTGGATGACTGGGGTGTCACAACCTGAAAATGGATTTGTGAGCTATGTTATTTTACAGCATATACACCTAGACAAACCAGAGCAAGGAATGACAGTAAACACAAGGAAGTTGACTCTCATGTCCCTCAGCCTCTCCATACATAGTGTCAGAACCAAGAGCGTCTTGAATTTAGTTAAAAAAAGTTCATTAGCAAGGTTGAAATGGAAGAAAACCTCTTAGCAAGATGCAGTTGCTGATCGGCCTGTCCAACCCAAAATTTAGACATTGGCAGACAAGTGCACATTGCAAATGAAAGAAGGTATTTAACTCCATCGCAAAGCAGACAAGCCCACTAAGGCTGGGTTACATGGTCACATTAATTTTACTTATATTGGTCCTCTTAATGGGAAAGTCCACATTCTGGACAATCATTTTTCGTCACTCCCTTGTCTTTGAGTCATATGATGGGCCAATCTAATGAAATGATTCTGCTGGAATAAATTTCTTTTCCTCTCTTCTCCTTTACATTTTCAGCCAGGTTAGTCTCTGCACCTATTTAAAAAACAGTTTTGTTCCTCAAGAGGGTGTGGAAACAAATTGTTGGAGGCAGAAGGAAAGCTGTGAATGGATAGATATAGTGGCTGTACAGATTTCCTTTGACTTTACGTCAGAACATCACAGACAGACACTGGGACAAAATTAGTGAAATGAGAAGACTGAAATCTAGCCAGAAAAGCAGAGAAGACTGATATTAAAGGTCAGGAAGGAAAAAAAGAAAAATAAGTTTTAAATTCAAAAATAAATTTGTTTTATTTATTAAATCAATTTATGATTTAGCCTAACAGTATAATCTTTTTACTTGAATACTGGCTAAGATGCTCTATTGAATATAAGAAAAGCATTGTTAAGGCCTTATAAAGGCAGGAGGGAGGACTGTGTGAAACTTCCAGACATTTAAATATCCTTTCCCTATTTCAGCTAGTTGTCTGGATTCTTCCACACACCCTGGAAAAGTGGCAGGTGTCTCCACAGTGGAGCTTACCTTATTTAAGTCCTATGTCTACAGCTGGTGGCATGAGCCACCCTCTGAGGTGACCACCTCTCTCTGGTCACTATAAAAGAAACCTAGAAAATGAGCTTATTGTAAATCCAGCTTTCCATGTAGGTCAGATAAGAAGAGATTAATTGTATCCAGAAGTCAATGGCTGTAGTTATGGGCAAAGGTAGCAGATGTGTGGCCATATTTTGTAATCCTGATGGTCAAGGGATGCAGTCAACATCCTAAGGGAAGAGGTGAAAGGGAAAATTGCTCTGGACATGGGAAGAACAGCACAGCAATACATCTAATACACAAATGTCTCAGTTTGCCTAGCCATGTAAAATTTAGTTTGCTTACACATGATCAGCAAGTATTTATCATCTTGTCTTTCAAATAAATAAACAAAAAGCTGCTAGGTCAGCTTTTTGTTATGTATAGCATAGGGGTTTGTGATTCATTAGTGCTCATTAAGCTGATTTTTTCCTCTGAGTATTTTAACTGAGAATCATGCAGCAATACAGGAAATAGAATCATAGCACCATAGAATCATTTAGGTTGGAAAAGGCCTTTAAGATCACTGAGTCCAGCTATAAACCTAACACTACAAATATTCTAGAGGCCACATTAATTTACCTCCTAGAATGCTATACAAACTTTAAGACACTTACATTTCTTTAATCAGTAAAAATGCACATTAACTGGGGAAGGTTCCAGCTGATTCCGCAAGGGCCCCAGCACCTTTGAACTCCAGGGACAGAAAATGGCATGTGGAGCGGCTGCATTTCCTAAGTTTAATGCCAGCTAAAAACCAAAGCAGGCATTCAAGTTCAGTTATAGGAAGCAAAGGATTCAAGTTTTAGACCAACATATTCCAGAAGAACTAGAAGCAAAGGCTACTACTCCTACCTGCTTGTCTTCACCCATCTGTGGACAGCCAGTTCTGGTCATGGACCTCTAATCACATGGATAAATTAGCTAGTTTGACAGAGAATTGATTGGAACTGTTTAACCCAATCCCACTGCATTTGCTTAATACAGTTAGGAGACTAAACCATACAAACATAGTGGTAAACTGAATCATTCCAGAAAGAGTTTAATGCTCACTGGTGGGTAGGGGGAATTATACTTTTCAGTCTCACTGCTGGACTTGAAATGCTAAGCTTGTACACTGCCTTTGCCTTCACAGATCAGGAGGCAGAGCTCTAAGGGCTCTGCTCTAGTGTGGACATAACATAGCATGCACTATAAAAGTGCTTGCAACTATGCTTATATGAGAGGAGATATGAGCTATATTGATACAAGAAACTCATAATGTTGGCAAAAACATGTGTACAGAAGTCTTTAAACTTGGGTTAATACTTCAGTACAAATGAAAGTAACTTTTTTTCATTCATTTTTCCTGTAACAGCAGGCAAAAAGAAATAAAAAATAAGGTAAAAGAACATTTACAGAAAGGAACGAAAAAATGAAAGATGAGAGGAAAAATAATACTCATTGATGATTTAAAAAAGTGCCAAAACCTGGACTTAATTCAGTCCCTCTCAGGAAAAGCAGCATCTCCAGTTCCCTGAAGAAGAAATCTAGATTCCCTTCTATGAGCTCTGCCAAACACAAACTAGGCTTTAGTCAAGCAGAAAGTCAAGCATGAAGTACTAGATTAAAACTCAGAGGAACTGGGTGAAATTACAGGGAAGGAAAACCAACTTTTTGAGCTATTGATCTTACAAAGTTTTAGGGTTGTATGGTTTGAAGCAATCTAATTCAAAGATTACATCATGACAGCTGACATAAAGCGAACTAAGTAGTGACAAGGAACCATACCCTAGCCTCAAAAATTGGCAATAACTTGAATAACACACTTTTTAACTACCACTGAAACTGCAATACTGCCAGATACACAGTACTTTGCAAGTGCTGCTTGATGTACTTTCAGCTACAGTGGCTTATTAAAACCCATCAAAATGACTACCCAGTTATTACAGTGTTAATGTGTTTTTAATAATTATTATTTATTGCATCTGTATTTTTGAGTCAATTAGATACCATGCTGCCCATGTCAAATAATTTAATTTCCTCCATTGCTGAAAACTTCCACAGGAGGTGCACTTAGAGTAGCCTATCTTATGCAAAGCATATGGTAGGTCTTAACAGGGCTTAATTAAATACTTGTTGAAATCAAAATGTTTCAAAAATATTTATGCTATTTTTATGTATAATTAAAGTGCATTTGTAAAATTATGTTAATTGCTAGACACAGGGGGACCCCTCCCCCTCCAAATCCATTAAATAAGCCTAAGAACACTGTGCATTTACCTTACTTACTGTTAATGAGATAACATTTGCAAAGTATTTTGAAGCCTTGAAGGGCTACATTTTCTTTTAGTCATTATTGCTATTCCAGTTGCTTTTTTAGAAGTTTGTTTAAGGATTTAATTTTATTTCATTTTACAAGGCACCATTCTTTGCACGTCTAGTAGATGTGGTGTCAGGCATAGGAATTAAGAGCTTTGCAGAATCTTATTTTCCCAAGGCATCATGGCCCAAGACCATGAGGAAAGAGTCCTTCAGGGCTAGAGACACAAGCAGCAGAAGCATTGCTTGCTGCTGTTGCAGTCAATTCACAGAAAAATTGTTGCTGATATCCAGCTGTTGCCGTTGGATCTGTAGCAAAAGTCTCCCTAAAATCTCTCAAAATAAAGGAACAGCGTGATAGTTTCGACCGGTGTCATTATATGCATCTAAGTCAGGTTTCTGCCGAGCCCACCCTTTGCAAGAGCTTCTCCCCATTAATCTCATAGACTTAACAAGGGATATACCACTCAGCAGCGTGAATTCTCCTGTGACTGGATACACAACATTATACCCATGGCATAGTGTTTTGCTTGAGATTTTAAAAAGTACTGGAAGATATGGAGTCCTTTGACTTTAAAGTGAGCTAAATAACATTAATTAACCTCTGTGGAAGACAGAACAAATCAGACTTCAAACGGGGTTGTGGTCACAGTGTCTAACTCCTGCTGAACTCCATTGCTTTTATTTAGGTTGCTCACCCCAGGAAGGTTATTTGAACTTGACCCTGCTTGCAGAAAATCAATGAAAAGTCAGTCTCAAGGGTTAATAGGATCAAGAGCAGAGCCTGTATGTGAGGTTAAGATGTATCAAGAAAGATATTTTACTCTGGAGCTGTTTTATTTTTGGATTGAGTTTTGTCCAGTAAAACTGTTAAAGGTTTCTGTTAAAATGCAATTGGAAAATGTATATATAAATTATCTTTGTTCCAAATTATGGAGTTAGATACCTGGGAAGAATAAATAGGAGCCAGTGGAGTTGAACCGAGATGAGGTTTAGCTTCACAAACTCTCTTCCCCCCCCCCATCTACTGCATTGTTTGAGAATATAAGGGGAAAAAAAAATTAATGGGCATCCTCCCCAACTTTCTGTTTTCATCAGAGGCATAAATTTTTCAATTTCATTGCTTTTCTTGAGTACAAGGATTTTGTCCTCCCAGTTTGTCCTTACCTTCTGTCCTCCCCTCTGTATTAATTCTGTATTACTGGACTTTTCTTCTTTTTCTTGCAGTTCTCTTGTATCCCACTGTTTCTGTTTCCAATAATGGGCAATCAGACCACATAGTCTCCTCCATTGCCATATCTATTGACTGTCCATACCAAACCACCTCTCCTCAACTGTGCAGCACCAATCTATATCAATCCTGCAAAAGCTCCTGAGCTTCCAAGAGCAAAGACAGTCTTGTTTGATCTCCCTGAGAACAGATGCACAAAGCACATTGGGAGACCCACCCAAACAATCACACAATTCACCTGCTTCAAGGAGGAGATGGAGGAAGGCTAAGTCATATGCAGGTGACTTTCTGAAGGACACTGCCTCAAAAAAAAAAAGTTTAAAATATTGGACAGGGCAGTTACTCCAGCTTTTGTGGAACACCGTGTAGTTAAAAAAGGGAGGAGGGCAGTTTTCTGTCCTTAATTGCAAAGCCTCCTATGGGACTTGTGTGTTGTGGTGACCATCTGTCCTTGCTCTGTTGTTTCACCTACCCTCTTCTAGGTTTTGTTGCTCCCTGCCAGGCTGTGGCTCAAAGGGGCTCTCAGGAGTGGAGCAGGGAAGAGAGCAGACAGATATCAGCAAAGGATCCATTCTTTCTCCATCTGCTCACCCTGATGACACTCTCTCTGTATGTGGCAAACATTATGCTGGGTCACCATGACTATATACTGTGCATATAGACCAAGGAAGACATGACTGCTGTCTGTTAACTCCTTGTAGCAACTCTTTCAGTGAGAGGTCTCACAGAATGCCTATGTTCTACAACACTGCAAGATCAGAAATGGGGAAAGAGTTACTGGAAAACAATTTCCTTTTCTGTGTCCTCCACACTGTGCTTCAGAACGCACTTGCTGTCCATGAATGCCCTTCCTTTAAATGTTAGGGACAATTAAATCAGACTGTATGGCAGTGCACAGAATTTCAATGTGCTGAATTCAAATTCAAAGGGCTAAAATCCCGTATTTTGTCAGGAGAATGTCAACTTTATAATTTGAGGAGAGCAAGGGAGAGGAGCGACAATGTTCTCTCTTCAATCCCCTCCCCCCCCCCCCCCCCCCCCTCGCCCCATGAAACACGTTGCACTGCAGAAAGATTTTTGATGTGTTTTTACATATCTCTGACAGCACCACATGTCTGTCTTGGCCAGTCAATACAACGTAAATGTGCTTTGGATTTCCACCTCCCATTAACAGTGTGCTCTCTGTACTGGGGCTGGAGTGCCACACCAGATGTAATGGTTTGCTGTCTTTTCAGATGGCCCCAAAAGCATGAATAATTTCATCGATAGATGGACATTTCTTGTCTACTTTTAGGCAAGGAGGTTTGTGCACTGTGGGGTCACATTCTGTACTTATCTCACTTAGCTGGAAGTACAGCAGTATTTTATTTGACTTGAACAAATGACTGACTTATAACAAGGTAGCTGCTCTACTGTTTTGCCTCAAAGTTTCCATAGATAAATGAGAATGGTTTTGAATCTGATGTGCTTTTACTGATGTGCAATATAAAACTAATGCTTAAACTGTATACAGGGATCACTAATTCACCCTGGAATTGCAGGTAACTAGAGTGGGTGCAGCAACTCTTTAAAACCTGTTTTAATGTTATAAAATAACATAAATCTATATGCATATGTATGTGGCACCGATCTGTCCACATTTATATATCCAAATCGATACTCAGTACAGCTTTCTTTTGTTTCTTCTCATTTTTGGAACGGTTACTTCCAGCCTTTCAGAAGGCAACCCATACTCAGGGAGATCTGTTAGAGAACATGGCAGTTATGTAGTCCCTACACCACCACAAAATCAACAAAAAACAAGAGAAAGAGGTAAAGGCACAAGGAAAATGATTAAAATCTGAAGTTGGAGAGATCACTGTGTAAGGCAATCAAATCAAATAAAGAAATTCAGTTTAATCAAGACATGCATATTGAAGTCAAAAATAGACCCTTCAGCTGACAGGAAAGAACACAGGTATATGGGTCTAGGAGAGCTGCGAGACACACATTAATTATTGAAATCAATGAACCTGATATCCAGCTCTAAAAAAGAGACAAAAAGAAGCACCATGCATTCTGAATACAGGCAGGATTATGCAATCCCACTAAGCTCCTGCTGTGAAACTGTATTCTGCATTCAGTAACTCCACTGACATCTGAGGGCTGAGGTAGATTATAGGATCAAGAAAGTTCCCGTACTTGGATGCAGAGGAAGAACATGACACCTACTGACAATGTGGCCACTGTGTTTTGAGAAATCAAATATCTAACGACAAAGATGAGAAGGAAATGATCTTTCAGTGCTACTCTGGCCAATGAGATATGCTGTGTGTGCTCCTCTGGGGGTGAGATGCGGCATTTTATATGTTTTCACTCAGCAAAGGCCCGCGACCTGACAATTTTCCAGTTTTTCATCTTAAGTATTATCCCTCTCTTTTTTTATTTTTGTTTATTTCTTTGATGAGAGTAAGGAGGATGAATGGGGAAAACCCTTTAAAAGAACTCAAATTCCTTAATCAATGTATGACTAAGATGGTGGGATTTACACTGTATTCAGTCTTTGGTTTGGATTTGGATCCAAGAGTGCATTTGCAGTTTCCTAATCTTGGGACCTTTTCATCTTTGATCATGATTTAACCTGCTCTCAGCTAGTTCTGCCGCTCCTGACAGTGATGTGCATTAAGCAGCAGGTTAGGGTACGATGACTGCACCAATTACTGTTCCCAGCTATCCACACCAACTGTCCCCACCCCCCTGAAAGCCCACAGTCTTTTCAGCTGGGACAGATAAACACAAAACATCCTTACTCACACAAGCCTGCACCATAGTACACACTAAACTCAGCACCGCTTGGCATTAATAAGACAGTCTGCAGCTGGTTCAGGCACTGTTCCACCTTTTCAGCTGTTCCTGATTGTCAGCCCACCACAGGGTACCAACTTCTTGTAGACAGGTGAGACAGACAACTGGATTTAACCTCAGCAATTCCAGCTTATCCGTTTGTGGTGTGTGTGTGAAGACACCATAAAACAGTTGCAGTTCCCTGGGCATTACCCACTCAGAAGACCAGTGGAGGACAAAACACTTTGGTTTTGTCTCTTCATTCATACACACCTGTATTTGGCTTCAAGACTCAGCACAAATGTAATGTTTACTTTCATGTTTATGTCTTCTTTTCTCTGTAACACTTACATCTGTAACACCCGTCCTTTGCTGCCTCTTTCACCCAGGGTTGTAAGCTGGCTTTCTACTCCAAGGGGGTTTGGTTAGTTCATGCTCCAGCTCCAAAATGAATGAAGCAATAGTGAGGAAACATCAGGACACAATAACAGCAGTAAACATCTTGTTCCACCCTTGAGACAGTATGAACACAAGCCATTTTAGGCTTGCAAGCACAAGGCTTACAGTGAGTACCTATTATAAAGCCTCTGCAGACCTAGAGGGTCAGTAAGGGAAATAACCTGGGGGATTTCCATGTTCCCTGCAGGAACTATTGGAATTGCTTAGATATGAGCCAAGAGCTCTAGGCTATGAACAACTAATAGTAATTCTCCTTTAGCTTAGGCCCAGAAAATTCCTAAATATTATGGCTTGTAGCAAAATAACAGGTGTGCAATAACTTGGCAGTTGTGGATTTGTTACACTGTGTTGTTATAAATAGGCCCCATCTTCAGTTATTGCTCAGATTAAGCTATATGTTCAATTTCCTGAGTTTGATGTTTACTTCTAACTTGATACCTAATTAAATATTGTCAAAATAAAACCATTACTGATACCATGTGTTAATGTAAGCACTGTGTTTAGTCTGTTTGCTGATTTGGTGGGTTTAGATTAAGATGCAGACGGCACACTGAGAAAAAAGCCCTGGAGAGCCCTCAGGGTAAGAATTGCAATACAGCAACTCTTTACCCTAGGTTAGTACTTTTTTTAACTGTGACTCAGAAACAGATTCTTTTCCACTACTTGCATTTCAATGGACTTCTGCCTCATTCTGTGAGATGATAATGCCATTCTGGGTAAACTGCAAAGCTTAGCCAGGGGATGCCAGTTACTTCAAAATGTTTCTGGAAGTTTCTGTATTCATGGCAAGTGATAATGTTTGGGGGCTAGTTAGGACACTGTCAACACTTCATTAAGACTGTGCTTCCTCATTAGCTGGCATTTTCCTTGCACTTAACTCCCATAGCATATATATTGCACCATTAATAACAATCATGCATTTTAATATTTTGGTATTCATTAGTAGTCTTTTCCTCCTTCTACATGAGGCAACTTTATCTCCAAGACTATCAGAATTGTCTAAAGACATTAAAATAGCAGGTTCTGCCAGGCAATTGAAAAACCTATATATTTTTGAAATTCCCGTTTCATAACATTTTCTTTTCGTTTAGCCATACAAATGTGTCTGTCATACAGGCTCCTTTCCTTAGCCAGTCTGAGGCTACTGCGACTTCATCAACACAGCCTTGTTTTGCAGAAGAAATTGCAAGCTTAGAATGGAAATCTAACTTTTTTGATGATAGTCAATCTTTTTGATAAGCTTTTGTGACTACGTTCAGTGTTCATCACATTCAATTCTAGGGTTTGTTTCCATTCCCTTCAGAACTTTGGTGTTATCAGAAATCAAATTTGCAAAGGAATATTCTAGACATTTTAGGGCATCTACTCATTTCTTCACTATAGCTTTTGAATCACAGGTTGTGGGAGGAAAGATGAAATCACTGTACAGATAGACAATACATTGTCTGAAGGCAGCTTTAACTTACAATTAATAATTTTGCCAACAATTTTTTACTGAACTTTTCTACTATATGACAGAAAAAAGTGCTCTGGCAATGAGATGTGCTGTGTTCATCATGTTTGGTTTACCCAGCACTGTTTGAAGAAGTTCTGGAGTAATAAGGTCATACTTGGTCTGCTCTGTCACAGATTCCCTAAACAGTCTTACTACCTGTCCCACAACCCTTAATACACAGGAAGGAATATGGGCTGTTTGAAGAAATAGACAACTGCATGGAAAAAACAGTTTTGCAGGAAGTACCAAAGTGCACCGCAGGGCTGAGATCCTTGTACAAGTCTAGGTGTCTAGGTATTTTCCCTGCATTGGAACTAGTCAACCTGAGCTCCATTTGCCTTCAGCGTGAAAAAGAAGCATTTCTAAAGCGTGATTTATCTGCCCTGTTTTAGACGTATGTTTTAGCACAAGATGAATTGCACTGTCAAAGTGTCTCCTCCTCCTTGCCATTGACCATTAAGGTTGTCCAGGACAACAAAGTACAGTGCAGTTATCTACAGAAGGAATGTCTGCATTTGATCAGGCTAATCCCATTCCTGATATCTGGCTTTCAAGTCAACACAACATACTCTTCAACCTGATACCATCAGTGCCATGAAGCATAAAATTGGGCCTAAGGCTAACACAAATGCTGAATATTGTGTCTTGATATTCTGAAATAAATCAAGACAATTGTGCATGGAACTGAAGGCCTAGTTACCTCTCTGGAGTATATTAGAAGCACACTGTTTCCATGTCATGTGTTTGGTAACAGTTGTAAAACAGGGAGAAAACAATGTAAACATGGTGAAAAAGAAATTCACAGGGATACATATACACTCAAACACACAATTAGCTCCTTACCAAGCTAAAATGCGGCTCAGTTCCTCTTCCGTTTTTTTCTTTATTTAAGGCTAAGAAGAAGCAAATAAAACCCAGACAAAACAATTGGAGATCTAAACGCTACCTTGTCCTGCACTATAAGAACAGCCACCAAACAAGGTACCAGAAAAAAAGATCATGAAATATGGGTTCTAGCTATCACAGACTTTCTATTGACATCAGATTTTCCATTTGTAAGATAAGGATGATGTTATCCACCACAAGTCATAGGAAAATTGGGAGTTTTTATCAGAAAGTGACAATACATCAATATGGAAACATTCTTGGAATTGCTGTAATTTCAGTGGTCAGATACAAAATAAGAAGGAATAAAAAGCTATCACTTAAATTGATATGCAGCCTAGCTAAATGAAAACCACAGACCAGTATGGCATATCTATTACTATTAACAAAAATTAGTTTTGGTAGGAGGACATATCCTTAGACTCAGTCTGGACCTTAAAAGCCACAGTAATAGACCATCATGGTCTGAAGAATAACAGAATCTACATAAATTTAGTGGGGTAAAATAGCCACACATTTGTCCAGAACTGTCTCCTTGAATTTCTCTAATATAAGAAGATTCCTTATAGATACGAAAGAATGACTTCACTCCCTCTTGCAGACTATGGTAAGTAAGTGTGCTTGAGACATGGCTGGGAAGGAATGTGACCTCACAGGCAAGATACTTTGACCACTTTTGGCATCAGAAATCATTCTTGGTTACAGCTGTAGCTTAGAACTGAAAAAAAAGCACTGATGGTACTAACTATGGCAATTGACAGTGAGAGTGCTGGAAGGTTATTAGAAAGGTAAAATAAAATGTGTTCATTTTGTCATGGGGGGTATTATTGAAGTAAACACATTTTAATTTCCTACTAGGTGGCAAGCAACCCAGAAATGTGCTAGTTACCCTGACAAGCAAAAACTGGATAAACTGTAGGACCTGATGGCTTGTGATTGTTTAATCAGACTGCAAACCAAGCAAGACCCACACAACTAAGGTTTACAATGCAGTAGTAGGTTTAGGCATGCCTGAGCTAGCTGGAACCGAGCACTATGTCACAGCTGGTGACAGAACCCAAGGACTTTGGCACCATTCACAATCTTACACGCATACCTCTGCAGCTACACTGAACTGAAGTTTGTGCCTCAAGTCCTCTACAGTACCACTGTTCCTCCCACCTCAATTACATCTAGCTCAGGCATGCCTACTGCAGTTAATTCCTTAGTAGCAGATACACCCAAAGTTAGTTGAGAGCGTTCATTTATGACAAAGCATACCAGCAGAATAAAGCAGCAGTCCTGTTTGTGTGCCTACATATTCTCTAACTAACAATCTCTGCAAGCTTACTTCTAGCATTTTCAAATTCAGCAAGAAAAACTGACCTGTCTGATTAGCCTGATATGGAGGTAAAGCTCTGTACGAGAAGTACCCTCCAAATAACAAGCTTTGAGACCTTTGATTAGCAGAAAGGTTACTGATGGTTTAATGTCTAATTCCCAGATGCCACATTAATGAGTATAAACTCATTTAAAAGATCTGTGATAAGTAATTAGGCTACTGTACAACTGCTTCAGCATATTCCCCATCACTACAAGGGCAAGTAAGAAAGGAGGACTGATTTCCTGTGTGAGCAATAATGAGAGACAAAGGAGACTCGTTATTGTTTTCTGCCTGGGTGTATTGGTATTGGTGGGCTGGTTCCTTCCCCCACCATACCTGCCCTGCTGTTTGTCAAAGCCTAGTGTGCTGTAAATGAGAATAAGCCTTTACAAATGAGTGCTACAGATGATTTCAGGGCCGTTGTGCCTTGTTAGTTGTGTACTGTACAGGGGAACAGAGCATGAGTCACAGGAAGCCAGAGGCCAGCTGTGTGTCACCCATGTCTGGAAAGCAGGGACAGCTGAGCCATTGAGTAAATTCAGCAGGCATGGGCACTCTAACAAATTAAATCAGAGTCAGTGGGACAGCACATTTAGCCAAGGGAAGAAACACCCTCTATTTCTCCAGCTACTATATGTTCTGTTAATGAATTTATATTAGTGGGCTAATTAGCAGTTCTAGCCAGGGTCCCCCACTTGGTAAATGCTGTACCCTCTGACAGTGTGATTCTTCTCTTTTTGGCTGTTAAATGTGTGAGTGTACAGTGTACTTGTCTTCTAGGGTCTCTCTGTAGTCACTTGAAGATAGCAATTAATCCTGTCCTATGAGTCAAGGTGAGGCATGACTAACTGTCCTTAGAAAAAACTTTCTTTATTACCTAGAAAGGGAATCCCAGTGACAAACATTTAAGTGGTTAGAGGGAAGGAAGGTGAACAAAGGCATTCCCTTCATTAGAGACTTCAAATTATAAAGGAAGAAAGAAAAAGAGGCACATAAACAGGACCTGGCTTGTCTCAGGTTCTAAAGACGAACAGCAAAAAGTGATGGTTAGAATTCAGGTCTACCAATTCCCAAGGTTGTTTTCTAGTGGAACTCATTGTAAAAAGCCTACGTGGTGAACCGGTATAACTCACTAAAATTTGTCCGCTGTTGGCATCCATCCTCCTGTTTCTTTCACATTTTCTTAGTTTTCTGTTTTATTCTACTCAGAAACCACAGGCTTTTCTGACTCCCATGCTGTGCCATCCGTGTGTCCACACTGCCCCCCTCCAAAAAAAATAATAATACAGGAACTAACGAATGAAGTGAAGAAGTAGCCAAATCCACATATCTTACACTTTCATGCCTTCCTATTTTACATCAGAAGTGTTTTAGTAAATACGAATGAAATAAAAATTCAGCTTAATTCAGCCAACAATTTTGATTTTGAAAGATTATTTGAAAACTAAGCCATTTAAATTGCTCAAAGTTGTGTCTTCACATATTTTCACCTGGGATCAAGGTTTCAACAAGAACCTCTGCTGTAAGATGCCAGAACTCTTAAAAGCTTTGAGACAGAGTCCCAAATTGTGGCCTTGTTGCTACTGCCTCATGTACTCACACATTGCCCTTTGGGGGGCACTGGGTTTCAAGCAGCCACTCTGTTATCTGATAAACCTTCTGTAAACTGTGTGGTGAATGATCTGGTCCACTGTTTTCCTTCAACTCTCAACTTGGAGTTGGTCAGAGCAGTTGAGACTATTCCTTTCCATCCCAGCACAACTCCACACATTTGGCCCCGAAAGATTGGAAGATGTGACAGAAAAAAAGACATCAAGCACCTAGACTCATTGTATTTCAACCTTCAGTTTCAGGCCAAGAAAAGTGAGTTTGTAAATCGAACCCCTTTCCTTTTTTCTCTGCTGTTTATGAAAGACAGTGAAAATGTGCTAAGGGATTAAGTTACTTGGAATACGTGGGATAAATTTACTGAGTTGTCTTCACCTGCTTTGGTGATATCTGTGTGGAATAACTACTCAGTCAAGTGAGATTTAAGCCTCATTTGCATTATGGCTGACTGGAGGCAGCTGCTGGTGAATTTGGGCAGTTGAACTTCAGCTGAAGTATTTACAGCTTGCAGAAAAAGGGCTGACATTTGGAAGTGATATGCAGTGTTTAAAGATCTCTGATTTAATGTATTTTAAGAGATCCCTAGATGTAGATGCTTTCAAGTCAAGATCCTGGGAGTCTTTAAGTCACTTTAGTGACTGGAGTGAGTTCTTTTTGGTTAACATATGGGAACTTTTCAGTTTAATTGGTTTGCAGCTATACATTACTTTCATGCTGGAGAGAGATCCGATAAGGGCTTCAGGAGGCTATATACTTTCCTAAAACCTCTATCCATAAAGGAAGAAAATTTTAGTGGTTAAGATCCTAGTGTGACACTGAGTTCCAAGTTAATGTATTCTTCAAAAGGCTGGATGGGTGATTGTCCGGTAAATCACCATCTCCGTGTGTGTCTGTTCTAATTGAAATGTGATCATGAAAACCATTATGCAATGTTTGGGTACTCTGTGGATATAAGGGTTGCACCAGTCCTAACTGAATCCACAATATATGCTTCTGACGGATTTGGTCTCACTTTATTCTCAGGCCATGCTCATTAAATTAACATGTCCATCAAAGTAATTCTGGTGCTTTAAAAGCCAGTGTTTGGAGTGGTTGATTCAGGGAATGCATTGGAATGTCTTTGTTGTTGAGTGATCCATAGCACTTTTCAAGTAGTAGATACATCTCAAAAATCATACATATGTTCGCATATGTAATGCAAATATTGCATAGTTAATTGAATAGGTAGTGGCACTAATTGAGACATGGTGACCATTCTTGAGGAAGGCAGTGTATGTTACTTCTTCCACTGTCCCTCCTTCTCTCACTTGCTCTTCCTCCCTCCTGCTCTGTTCTATGTAGTGGTTCTAACATACTGTGTTTATGACCAAAGATGTCAGAAACAATTTTCAGATCTAGTTACATACACAGTTTTAGGTGCATATGGAATTAATATTACAAACAGGGTATGTGGTTTCTTCTCAATATCTTCTCACTTACTGGTAACTGCTGTTAAAGGATCTCTTTGGCCAAAGGTTGCGCTAGGACCATTGTAGTATTTAACTTACCCAACTTCCATTCTTTTCAATGACCACTTTGTTTACCCTGCCATATTGTTGACCAATATGATTGGAAGGGGGAATGTTCTGAATAGGAAATATTGTGGCAAGGAAAGTAGTTATTTTTGTTTGCTTTTGTGATAGGTCCCATGTTTTTGAGATTTGAGAGAAAGTAATTATTCCTTAGTCACATTCTTAATTTAGAATCATGGAATTATTTAGGTTGGAAAAGAACTTTGAAATCATCAAGTCCAACTGTTAATCCAGGACTGCCAAGTCCATCACTAAATCATGTCCCTAGGCACTGCATCTACACATTTTTAAACATCTCCAGGGATGGTGATTCTACCACCTTCCTGGGCAGCCTATTCCAGTGTGTGACAACCCTTTCAGTGAAGAAATTCCCAGCTCTGTCGCATGTCTCTGGACACACTCCAGCATCTCACTGTCTTTCTTATAGCAAGGGGCCCAAAGCTGAACCCAGGCCCTGAGGGGCGGCCCCACCAGTGCAGAGTGCAGGGGGACGATCACTGTTGTGGTCCTGTTGGCCACACTGTTTTAGATACAAGCCAGGATGCTGTTTGCCCTCTTGGCCACCTGGGCACACTGCCAGCTCATGTTCGTGTACTGTTAAAGACTGAGGCAAAGAAAGCTTTGAGTACCTCAGCATTTTCCTCATCCTTTGTGTCAGCTTTCCCTGCCTGATCTAGTAAAGCATGAAGTTTATCCTTGGCCCTCTTTTTGTTTCTAATGTACTCACAAAAACATTTTTTGTTATCTTTTATGGCATGGGCCAGCCTGAGTTCTATCTGGGCTGTTGCTTCTCTAATCTTAGCCCTGCATTACCTCATGCCATCCTTATAGTCCTCCTTATATTTATTCCATAATTCGTAGAACTCTGTTATAGCTTACCTTAGGTGATGCATTCTATGCTGGGTATTCTTACACTACTGAGTCTCCTGTCATGTAAAGTAATTCTAAGACTCTGGTTGTTATTGTTGCCCACACTAGAGGATGTCGCAAAAGCTAGAGGTACACATGCATTAAAAAGAGAGAATAAAAATGTGATAAAGAAATTCAGCAGGGTATTATATACATAGAAGTTACATCTTAGGAAGTCCTGAGCTGAAAATGATTGATAAATAGTGAAGTTCTAGAAGGAAATTGCATGTTTTTATTTTCATATACTCTTTCATAGATATACACTGTGGACAGTCTTGGGAACAGGATGCTGGCTTGATGAATCGTGAATCTGATTCAGTATGGCTATTATGTTTTGGCTGGAGTTTTTTCAGCTAATTCTTTGCCTCTTCCTGTGCAATTTGTGGTATATTTTTCCCCTTTACATGTTTGTTTGGTTGCTTGGGTTTTTTTCTTTCTTTACATATCAAAAAGGATCAGAAGAATGCCAGGACAGTTGTGTCCCAAATAGCTTCATTTACCAAATCAGATACTTGATTACCTTGCTGAAAGTACAGTATTTATCTAAAGTATTCCAGGAAGCTTTTGAAATATGGATATAGTGAACAACATAAAAGACAGAGAAAGTACTTAAAGATCTACCACTGTATTCTTGTATGGTATATTTTTTCCCAGTTTTACTCTTAATCTTTCAAATTGCTGTTCTTGCTTGTCTCCATTCTCTGTTTATCTGCTGTCACTTACTCTCTGTATTCCTTTACTTTTGCTTTCCTTTGTCTGCAAGTTTTTCAACTTGTTGGTTGATATTTTATTCTATTCACAGTTGAATCAAGAATTCCCACATCTATATAAATAAGCAGCAGAACAACACAGAACGCAACACAACACACTTTCTTTTGGAGTAAATACAAACAGAATTTGATTGGTGTCAATAGCAAAGAGTATGAGCAATAGAAAGAGCCTGAGGGTTTTCAAAGACATTTTCCCATTCTGTACTTTCACAGATTCATTCCTTTTCTTTTTCATTTGCTCTGTTGTTTTTTTTCTCTTTCCTGACAAAAGGTGTTCTTGGTGTTCTCTTTTTTCCATCTGAGGGGGTGAAAGCTCCAAAGCCATTTGTTCCTGCCAGGCAGCTCTGTAACCATGTAGAGATGAGCATTCTTGATAGGAACCAGTCCCAACCCAATATATATAGTAGATACACTGGGACTTAGAAAGAAATGTTTGGAAAATAGAGGCACTTGGCCTGGTCAGTAGACATATTTTGGCAGGGGTGGTGTGAGCTTACTGGCTGGACAAAACAGCTTCTTGAAAGCAGAATGTTTTGTGAATTCATGTGGAAGAAATATCCACAGAGTTCAAAATTACTAAAGCATACACCTTCAAAACAATTATGTACTGGCAATATTTTTAGAAAGTTGTCAGACTATTTGTTTTCGGTACCTAACCAACTTAAAGAGCCTTTGGTCTCCACATAATGAACAGAAAAAACCAGGCAGTTCAGAGGGCTGGGTTTGGAAGCTTGAAGTAGAAGGCAATACAGAAAGCATCACAGTCAAAGACCAAGACAGGTACACAAGGTACTATGCATTGTACAATAAAACAGATTTGTTTAGCAAAATGGCTTCTTTTGATCTTAAGGCCTATGATTCTACTACCCTGGAAGGAGATCAGCTATTGTTCATGAATGCTGGATCAATGCCCTCTGAAGGGGAAAGAGCACACTTCCCATGGAAATCTGAATTAAATCAGGTCATCTGACAGCAGAATAATACTCTGGATAAAGAGTGAAGCCTTTTGGGACAATTTGTTCTATGAAACTAGCAAAATTAAATGGAGAGGTAATACTCCCTAGGAATGGAGGAAGCATCAGTAAAAGCATCGAGAAAGAACTAAAGCTTTTCTTTAAAAAATGTTTGGAATTGCTCACTTTCCCTCATATTAAAAAAAATAACTGGGATATTCAGGAAAAGACCAATTATTATTTTAACAGTTGCCTAACCAATACAAGTAATAAGGCATTGCTGATACCTTTTACCTTCATTAAACATGCATAAATTGGAGACTATGGCAATAGCTGCAAAAATAAGTTGGTTAAAAATAGTTTATTTCTTCCAGAATATGACTTGCATGTGATTAGTTCTCGTTCAGAAATATATGAAGATGTAGAGTATGGGAATCCCCTGTTCTAATCAAGTTGACTGATCAGAAGTCTCTTGAGATTTTACAGGGCAGTCATATGAATATATTGTCAGTTGTAAGAAGTACATATAACTAAGAGTAATTAATATGGATTTTTTTTTTTTAAGATTTTATAGTAGCCTAGTGGTTCTGATACAGTGTTGCACCCAAATTGCAACCAAGATCAGAAGAGCACTGCAACAGATCAAAGCTAAGTAATAGAGGTACTAGGCCAAAGAGAAAAAATATAGCTCTGTTTTCATTTAATGATGATGAATTAATAATCATATATAGTACAGGCTACTAGAGTGATCAGTTCTGCATACCTGACTATGAGGGAGAGTGTCAGTACAACTACTTGGTTTTTCTGCAGTCTTCCATAAAACAACAAAACACTTCTCTGATCAGTCCTGGGCAGTTCTTTAAACTCCAAGGATGGAGATTCCACAGCATCTCTGGGACACTTTTGCAGTGTTTCACCATCCTCACAGTAAAAATATTTTTTGTTAAATCTCATCAGAATTTCCCATGTTGCAACTTGAGCATTTAGCAGTATGGATCCTGAACTTTACTGAAACTGCTGTTAAAAGTTTGCAGTGGCAAACCTTTCATAGCAGAATGTTTTTGCATTGCCCTAACCTCTGCGGTGCTGTTCTATAGCTACTTGGTGCTATGTGCAATTCTTTCTTCTCCTGAAAAAATAGGTACAGATTGGAAGAAATAAGGTTTGCAAGTTCCATGAATTTATTTTTGTGTGTTAGTCTCTAGGAAAAATTGGTTTTGGCTAGTGATGAGCGGTTGTTTAAGAATAAGCTACTTCTACTCATCAGAAGACATCACTTGACCAGTATTCTGGGCAGCAGATGAACAATGTAAATGCAGCTGCTATATAAAATTAACCGTCTCTGACTGAAAAAAACCAAAGTGTATTTGTATTTAATATTAATTTCTTCTTCTGTTGAAGATAGAGATGCTGCACATAGCAAAAACATAACTCTAGGGAATATCTTCAACACTAACAAGCACATAGTTCAGAAGGCTGTCTTAGTATCTCTCCCAGATTAGTGCCAGTGAAAGCTTATTCCTCAATTACTAGTTTTTGCTAAAACTTCTCTTCTGTCAGCAGTAAACCAGTTATTTCAGAGGTGGCACAGAATTATTGTGTTCTTCTCACCCTATGAATTCTATATTATCACTTCCTCAAAAGATTTTCCTTCTTTAAGCCCACAGAAACATTTTGATGGTCTGCTTTTACAGTGACCATAGCAACAGGAGTTTTTATGGCATCCAGAATGATTTCCTTTTACTTAAGAATGATGAAATTTGAGCTACCTCAGTTTCCCTTTTCTTCTGTTATACTAACAAGGAAGGGAACAATCACTGAGATTATGCAGAATGAGGTAATTTCACAGCCCACTTGTGAAAGCAGAGTTAGAAGAGTGATCACTCCAAGTGGAAGCTCATCCACACCTCCAAAAGAAAAGGTATCTAAACTGAGCTTTGCTATCCTGGCTCCTTTCAATATAGAGATATAGCTGGAGGCTGGAGTGCTCGGAACACGCCAATTGGCTTTCTTATCTGAAATCCATGATAAAGCTGTCACTCACAGGCTTTTGCTTTCCAGACTTCTTCTCTCTTCTGGTTCTGCTTCAACAGCTGTCATGGGGCATCCCAACCTCTACACGCTCTGCCTCTAGTTTTCAAAGAAAAGTTGGAACAATGTAAAAAGGGAAAAGAAGAGAGAAAAAAGTCTTTTTCCAGTGTATGATGAATTTGAGCTAGTGCATGGACTGTAAGTATTTTCAGGTGGAATTCTGAAGCACACCAGGATCCAAAGAAAAGGCTCTGAAGATAAAGCTTATGTAATATGTCTGTGATTCTTGTCACATAAAGACCATTGTACCTAATAGAACTTTTGTTTATCTTGGTTCAGATACCATACCCAAATTGTGAGAAACAAATGTCTGTTTATATGAGAAGTGTCATTATGGACTGAGCAGATTAGAACCTAAACCAATGCATTTCTATGAAAAGAGCTGAAATATTTATATGCTACATTGCAATGTGTAGCAAACCTCCTCAAGCTTCTGAATGAACACAACAAAAAGATCAAGCAGATCTTTCTTTTTCCCCCTGTAATCAAATTTAATGATGCCATTTCAGAAAGAGCATAGTACTGTTCACTGTCAGCAAAGGATTTCACCTGTGTACGTTCTAGTTTATCTCATCACATTAGGCCCCTTGCCATTTCATTTAAATGCTTACATTAGATTTTCTGATTTTTTATTCATCATTGTCATTACAGAAGGCAACTTAAAAGTCCCCTAAAGGACTGATGGATCTAGTAAGAGACAGACATACATGCTGGTTCAGAGCTGCTAATCAAGGCGTTAAGAAGTAGTAAGAAGTCTCACTGTAAACATAGTGTGCATTTGAGCTATTGCATTTGGAGAGTAAGACCGACAGCAAGTTGTGCTGCAGACATACACTTTAACTCTTTAGCTTGCAGATCCAAATTCAAAACCTTGCTTAACTGAGATTTAACTGCAAGTTAAGCAACCAAACTGCTCTACAGCCAACCGTCTTGTAACTGTAAGCAATTCAATCCCTTGTGATCTTGCAGGACCTACATACTGTGAAATGACCTTGCACAGTAATGATAAGTATCCCACATCATAGCTCTTCATGCAGGGCACAGTACACAATATTAAAGTTTTTTCTGCTTTTAAGATTCCTGCTGCTGCAGTTTAAGTCAGGGGTCCTCAAACGTTTTAACCAGGGGGCCGGTGCGCGGATGCAGTGGCAGGACGTCATCTGCGGCTGCTTGGTTTCCCCCCCCAACTCCCCCCCGCAGGGGGGGTGGGGGGGTTTCTGTAAATACCAGGGGCTGGATTGAGGACCCTGGGGGGCCGTATCCAGCCCGCGGACAGTAGTTTGAGGACCCCTGCTTTAAATAGTCCCATTCTTTCACAAGCGTGTGAAAAGACTAATCTCTTTCCAGTTGTTTCTGCATTTCTTCAATTTAGAGCGGCATCCACTCTCCGTGCAGAAATACAATTATGGTGATCAACCTTTTTGCGAAGCAATAGCACGGTGGCTTTAATGACAGTAAGACCTTTCTGATGAAGGGGCATGAAGGGAATGAGACTTTTATGACAGATCATGCCTGTCTGGAGGAAAGCTGGAGTGCAAGTTGAGTCATCCTTGGATGCTCTGATTAAAATTTTTCAATTGCTTATGAAACTTTCCCTCATGGATTTGTTTAGCATCAGAGAGTGGTTCACACTGTGCAGAGAAATAAGGAGCAGAAATTTGTTTTACGCACTATAGATAAGACCCTGATGGCTACTCATCCATTTTCTTTTTTTCTAATGGACAGAGAAACAGGCATTTCTAGGATTCAGATATTTAAAATGGTGAGATAAATGACTTCTGAGGAGGACGTGTTTCTCTCCAATGATTAGAAAGGGAGTTGTGAGAGCAAGCTCAATTGCAGCTATTTATCCTGAGGCATCTATGGTGAGACCAGAATCCCAATCCCACCTGTGAGTTCCATGAGGACTGATGGCCATTTCTCATGGTTGCATCAGCACACAAAGCGAAGTGGATCAAGTATTTTCTTTTACATGTGAGCTCTTTGTCTTAATTGTTTTCCCTGTATCTTGTCCCATTCACAGATGAGTGCTCTTTTTCAAGGTTTGTTTCAAAGCTTCTTTCAAGATAAAGGTTTTTCACCATCCTCTACAAACTTCAGAAGCAACAGTTTTTGTATTTAAGGGATTTCCTTCTCCCAGTAAATTCTGCAATGGCTGTAACATTGAGCATCACTTTGTACAGCACATTGGTGCCAAAAATCTACCCTATAATTTTTTTTTTTTTAAATAATTTGCTGTCCATTTACATAAAAAAAATATTTGTGTTATAAGTTAACAATGTTGCCATTAAACATCCAAATGAAGCTGGCTTGTCAAGTTTAACTTTTTTTCCTTGTATACCCTGCTGAGTCTTTCAATGCAGCTGATGTCTTAAGAGGAGAAGGAAGAAGGAGTGAGTCAAGGTGAATCATACCTTATCAGAACATTTTCTTAAGGTGTTTCATCCATGTGGACAGTTGTCTGTTACATATCAAATGATAAACAAGTCTCAGGCATGTCAATTACAGTGGGAGCAGGGAATCATCCTGAAGGATATAAGTCAGTGGGGTCAGGCTGCAGAGGTTATAGAAACTTGGGAAGGTATTGAGAATGCCCTAGTAACTGCAACAAAATAATGTACTGAATCAGGATTAGCTCTGAAGTGTGGATGGATCCCTTTGGTAATTACCAGCTTCAGCTTTTCCAGCACGGAGTTAACCTCTTTCCATTTAAAAAGCCAATGTAAGAGCAGGGCAGTGTAAAGGGCACAACAAAACTTTAGCATGGCTCGTAACAACCAAAAGCTTGTCATAAAGAAAGCATTAAATACTCTAAAATATGCAGCAAATTACCAGGGTGTTCCATGTTCATGTATCCTGGAACAATTTAATTCAGTTTTCAAATACTTCCTGAGAAGAGTATAACAAGCAGCTGGGATATCTTCACTATTTATTGCATTATAAAAATAAATAGCCAGAATTAACATTGCAGCACACTGGAATGATTATAAATTTAAAAAATATATTAGACCTAGTCATTCTTATGTCAGCTTTGTATGCAGCCTCCTGAAGTTGCTGCTGTACTGTGGGCTTGACAAGCGGAGTACATGGCTGCTTTACAGACCCTGTGACATAAACCACGTCACAACCATGCTCCACACTTCTGTTCTGCCATGGGGTTTATGAGCTACAAAATCAAAGGCTAAATGCTGCCCTGCCAATGGTCACTCCCCATTTGAACTGCCCCACCAACAGTCGCTCCCTGTTTGAACTGCCCCACCAATGGTCACTGCCCCTTTGAACTGCCCCATGGGCAGTTGCCCTGTTCACAGCTGGTGGGATGTGGTGCTCCCTCAGAAGCACTTCGGTACCGAATGGCCGTGGCACCCAGTCCCAGCGGCACCGGGGTGAGTCTCCCTCCTCCACCGCCCTGGGCTCAGCTGGTCTCTTGAGCCGCCACCCCTGTGCCCCCATCCCCACTGCCTCCATGTTGCCAGAGGGTGATGCCGCCAGGGCACCTGCAGCACGCCTCACGGGGCATGGCGGCTGCCCATCTCCCTGCAACGCTAGTGCTGCGGGGGTCTCACACGGCGGCCCTGCGTGCCAGATTCTGCAGCCTGGACTGGTAAGTGAGTAGGAGCTGGTGGAGTCTGGCCCTGTGGCCTTGCCTCAAGAGCGGCAAATTATTGAATGCTTGGAAAAATGTTAACATTCTGCCTCCTGCCTCACCCCCTGTTTCCCTCCTTACCCCCTGACCTGATAAACAGGCTATGGCAGCAGTAGTGGACTGTGGCAAGGGGTTCCAAATATTAACTGTGAATCACATTTCATTTTTGTTTTGACCCAAGAAGTTTTTCTTGTTTCTACCTTTGGTAACTTAAGGTTGTGTCCACCGGTGCTTGATGCACTTTGTTTAATAGACTAGCAGTGCATTGTATGGTGGGGGCACTCCATCCCTGTCCTCTGACTGATTAAAAAACATCTGCACTCCCTTCCCATATTACAGACAGAATAAATCAAGTACAATACAGGAGCAGAAGGCTAGCGGTAAAGGGACATCAATCTCCCCCAGTGTCACAGGCTTGACAGGAGGATAATGCTGATTATCGTGAGATGCTAAACTTCAATGATGAGGAGGTCCATCCACCAGCAATGGCTGATTTGCACCCGATTCCAAGATGTGCACTGCCAGATGCATCCTGGCACAAAGTCTTTAAAACAGTAAAGAAAATAAGTATGGGAAACTGCCTAAATTTATTAAAGAAAATGAAAACTTTTTGGGGTGCTGAGGAATGTCAGGGGAAGAAGTGGATTGAAGCTGTGAAGCTGTTGATATATAATGATGTTATGGTGAAGAAAAAAAATTCTAAGTGTTAAAGAATCAAAAGTTGTAATTTATATTGTCATTATAATATATGCCTATTGTATATATGTATTTTTTCATATTATCGTTATTATGTACTACTTTTTAAAAAAATAAACAGGAAGAGAGGACACATATTGTGAAAACTGAGACCTGTCCCTCCATGCAGGGTAATCAGACACAAGGGTGGACACCCAAGTGTCAGAGCTTGTTCGTGGTGGTACTCTGTTCCCACTTGCCTGTTCCCAGTTCTAAAGCTGTAGAGTTCCTAGGGCCATGCCTTGTATGTGTGTGTGTATATCTATCTCTATCTATATTTATATCTATATAATCTATATCTATATATCTAAATATCTATATCTACATCGAATCTATATATCTGTATAATCTATATCTATTATATATATCTACGGGGGCGGGTAGGGGGTGGGGCAGATGGAACATAGAAATCCCAGACAAAAATCACTAGGAAAGTGTCCTAAAAATTTCTGCCCAGTTGCTGACAGCACTTCTGCGTTCTAGGAATGCCCCAACCAAACCTGGATGTCTGGATTTAGTAATCAGTTCACACTGAGTGATTTTAGACAACTGTGTCCTTAGATCTGGCAAGTCCCTGTGCTATGTATAACTAACTTCAAGGCAAAATCATCAGAAAAGAGGATGGATCCATTACTCAGCTGCTACACCCTACTGCCTAAAACATCAGCTAACAGAGAAATTGGTGTCCTGCATTTCTGATGCCTGCACACATGGGTCAATGAATACTTTTTCTGAAGTTAATAGAAATATGGAATGGGAAGCATCAGAGAAATTAGCATAGGTTAACATTGCCGGTGAGAAATATTTCAGTTGTGGCACAAATAAATTGATTTTGCCATGTATCCATAGCCAGTCTGTATCAGAGTTGGAAGTGAGAATCTCAGATCCTCACTTGTGTACTATCAACTGGACTATACACTTTACAATATATGTTCTTTAAGAAGGTCCATGTCGTGTTTAGCATAAATGCTAACTTTGGTAATCAGAACTGGGTTTTAATCAATATAAAAAATGGATTTTCTGAGTGATTATTTGCATTTGCCTACCTCCCATCTATCCCAAGCAATAGTTATTTGTAATACCTCTCAAGTACTGTATCTTAATTTTTGCTTTTTGCCTCTTACAGATATTCATATGAGTCATTGTAAAAAAACCAAGCTACATTTGCTGATACTTTTGTCTTCAAATCCGTCACCCCATGTTGTGATGGGTTAGCATTATTGACCAAGGCCATTAAATTTATTATTCACAGTAAAATTTGATGGCTCTGTGCATACTACTTTATTAGAGTCCAGGCACAGTCCACATAGCTTTTTAAATTGATTGATCTATTAGTGTTGCTATTGGAGCATAAAAGCAAAGTAGTGGCTTTTTAGAAGAAATTGAGAGATTAGAAGCAGGGTAAGCTGGAAAGTAAGTAAAGGCTTTTAGAATATGTTGTAATCACAGCAGAAAAACAGACTTGCCGTTGCTTGCTTCCTCCTCTTAGGTGTTCCCTCTGCCCCTAGTCAAACCTGTATCTATGAAATCTGCAAATAATGAAAATTACAGGATATAGAAGTAGGAAATTATACATCTAAGCTGATAAAAACTGACCTGATGAGAGTTTTGTTTTTCTAGTATTTCCCTGCTATAATAGATTAAAAAAACCCTTTCATATATTTCACTTTTGTAGCTTATGTTTTTCTTTTTTCTTGTAGCTTATGTTTTCCCATTTGTTCAAGAGTTTTAGACTTCAAAGCTAACTAAATAAGCAACCCGTTAATATAAAATGAAGGAGGCACTTTTGAGCCTCTTAGGAGTAGTGGCTGAAGGATGTAGCTAGGATAGACCTTCAGATGCTATAATATGTAGGTTATAATTTTTGTCACTTCAGAGATCTCTGCTGAACTTTGACCTTTTTAGCAAAAGACTTCCATTGCCTGTTTGATTTATTGGCATTTTCCCTATCGATTGTTCCAAGACCTTTTCTCTTGCAGTTCAAATTTACTAACCAGAAGCTCGAAGCATTAGTAAACAGCTCCCGCTTTTTTCCTTTGAGAATGAATGTAATTATCATAGATGAGGCTACGTGAGGTTCAAGTGTGGTGTGCAAGGTGGCATTCTAGCGAGCAAGATTAAAAAGGCCTGCAGGGCTGGTCCTTCAGGTCTGTGGGTTCGGGCACAAAGTGAAAAGCAGTGTTCCTAGAGTAAAAGAAAAGTTGGATGTAAGGTGGGAAAGCAGCTTCTATGTTAAAGAACATGAATGAAAATGCTTAGCCTTTGAAATAGAAAGGGAAGTGCTGTGAAATCATTGAGCAGGGAGAAAAGCAAGCTGTGCTCGCAGTCTCTCATGAGGGAAGTGGTGCATTGATCTTTGCAGGCTGTTATAGGAGAATTCATGTGACACTTCCACAGAGGACCAGGTGAAGCAGTTAAAGCATCTTACCACTTGGTCTCCTGAGGAAGTTAAACTTAGGTGAGCATGTTACACCCACATGGCTGTAAGACTGCCCACCCCCCCACCCCCCCTCCCCACCCCCCTCACTCACTTGTTTCTGAACCTGTTAGCCAACCGAACTGAGTCAATGGTAGTAAATTAAAAGATACTATATTTCTGAAACTTTTCTAAAAATGGATGCCTGGGTTAGAGGGATGAGCCTCTATTAGCAACTCTACTGAAAGAAGGGGTATAATACAATACTACTCTTTTGACACTGGAGAAGCCACATCACAGAAACAACAGTTCTCCCTGAGGGTACTTTAGATAATAGAAAATTCACTTTTTGAAACTTTTGAGCATCCAGCCATGGAACTTTAATGTTTAGGAGAAAACCTTCATTAGTTGTGTTTCTCAGAACTGGTGTTGTCTTTCAGCTCTTTTTCAGCATAAGCTTCCTGCAGAGGTTACAGTTAAGGGCCTGTGAACAGAATTGCATTTTTTAATATTTTCCCCTAGCTTTTGTTTCAGAATTTATCTCATCTGTGGCTGAGAGCTTTGTGTGAAGCAGAGTCCCTTAGAGGCCTTTTGTTGAGTATTCTCTATAACCATTGGGGTGAAGCAGACCTGTCCTGAGTTGTTTATGCATGCTGCAATTAATTTCTGACACTAATGGGGAAGAGACTAATACAATATACACTACATTAGGTTTCTTGCTGTGTTCCTTTTTGTATTGACTTGTAAATGATATGAGTGCAAACTTGGTAAAAAATGCTTTGAAACCAATACTAACTCACACAATTCCTTATAACACTTCAGCTATAATATGTTTGTCATCATAACTCAGCATAGCACAGAACCAATAAAACTGTTACATGAAAATAAGGGTTTAATTTCTATGCAGCTGGTAGTCAGATGTTGTTCTTCATCTGGCAGAAACAAAGTGGAACTGACTGTTTCAAAGATTTGGCATTAGAATGGTAAGTGATGTGCATTAGAAATCTGTGTAGAAGTCCTCATTTTAAGTCCATACTAATTCTCTTATCTCTGAGTCAAAAGCATTTTGATATTTTAATATTGGAAACATTCATCTTGACAGCACAGATAGCTCATTCTTTCAGGCAGGCTTCTAAACAAGGTGCAGCATGTGATTGTAAGTGAAAAAGCAATGTGTGAAGGGTGCAATGTGTTATGCATGTAAGGAAACAGAAACTTATCCTGCTGTACTGCTAAAAAAGAGAAACATTACTCTTCATCTAGAATGAAAAGAGTAGAGTTTATATTTCTATTTACAAGAGTTCATATCTGAAGACATTTTTGTAAGACTAGGGTTCAGGACAGAGGATAACTGTAGAAGTAACAATTCTTTGCACAGAAAAGGATCCTCAAAAAGTTAGTTTTTTGGCTTAGATGACATTTTACTTTATGGAAGTTTTAGGAGCCTTCGAAAAAATCTCAGCCTAAATATTGGTTTTCTTATATTATTCTAGAAGTGTATGTCAAAGATTCATAGCTGTTAGGATCTGGTTATTATTCCTTCCTAGTTATTTGGCCTGAAGTGGGATAAAATAAACAGTAGTTTTAAGCATTTTGTCAAGAGCTAATGAAAAATCTATGTATTATCACAGAAATGGGACTTCAGAGGCCATGTATTGGTAGAATAAATTTCACTTGAAAGAGTAAGAGCACACTAGTGAGATAATCGTGTTTTCATCTTGTGGTTAGAGAAAGAAGAAAGTGTTAAATCACCAGGGTTTGTCTATTGCTGTACTTACTATCTCATCTTGGACAAATCACTTACTCCTTTCATTAGGTTTACCAACACCAAAATTGCTGTAGGTGCATTTTTTATGACCTGTAAAACATTTCATATTTTGTGAAGGAAAATGTTGCAAAAGTCTAAGCACATAGGATAAATAAAATTAAATTGAAATGATGTCTAAAATGATGTACAGCACAGAAGCTGTACTTGAGCAATTAACAGCATGTTTATTGGCATTGGATTAGTACTTCTCATAGAAAAGGTGAACTGGTGTGAACGATGGAGCATATATTGAAACAGGAGCAAGAAAGTCATGAGCTCTGAAATGGCTCAACTTGGTGGAGCAAAGTGTAGAGTTAGCAAACAAGCCTGCTCTGCAGTTGAAAGAAAATGGCCATATTGCGGTTTGGAGCATAAATAGCTTTTGCTACACTGGTTGCTATAAGGCGATGACACCACTATGCTATTTCCATACCTGAGATAGTCATTCTGCAGTGATATGTTGTCCTGAGAAGATTAAATACAGGTTAATATAATATTCCATAGAAATAGCTCCACAAAACTAACAGGCTGCTTCAAAAATATCTTTCAGGAAAGCTAGGCTTATCTGCAGTTTTTCTAAGTTGTGTGTTGAGGAAAAAAGTTGATGGCCATTAGAATGCTAGCAGTATGTGACACGGAAATGGATGATAATCTGCCTTGGAATGAAGTTGGGTAATAATTGCTGAAATGGACCAGAATTGCTCAGTGTGCAGAAAACCAACAGCAAGAGAATCACCTTCACTGAGTGACTTACCGTCATTGAGTGCAGAAAGAAAGGTACAGTCAGGTTGTCGCAAGATCCACCAAGACCCCAGAGACAGCTCAGGCTCCCCCATGCTTTTTTTTTCCTTTTAGTCCATGAGTTACATAGTTAAGAGTTACATAGTCTAAGAGTTGAGCTTCTCTGCACCTCCACCCAAACCGATGTCCTGCTGAGAACCTCAGAGCTGAGATTTAGCTAGAGTTGATCACCAATTTTGTAGTGCTAGGGAGAATTATATTTTAAGAGGTGCAATAGAGAAGGTATAATACTGGAGAACTTGCATAGTATTTGGAGTAGTTTAGCTTTCCCCTGCCTCCAGGTGTGTTTCCTTTTCTATTGCACAAACTTCCAGCAGAAACAGATGTCTGTATGCACAGCTGTATTTCTCTGTTGGCAGGAACCTAGCTATGTTCAAACAATTCCCTCAGATCCTTAGTGTTGTACAGAACATGTGAACAATTTAATTCTCATCTAATGACACTGAGTCAAGTTCATTCTCTGACTGAGTTAAGCGCTGGAATAGTAATACAAAAATAACAAAACTGTTCAGGCATTGCGTGTGTTTAGTTTACTGACAGAACTATGTAATGAGCATTCAATAACCAGATCTGACCAAACCAAATCAGTTTTAACGTAAAGAGGCTTATTACTTAGCACATAGGTCTACAAGATGGCAAGGACACATCACGGTTATTAAAAAATGGGGTATTTTTAAATGGTTTTCTGTTATAGCTCCTGAAATCACCATAAGACTAAACTCAAACAGCTCTGATGGAGTAAAAACAAGCTACCAGAACAAAATCTTATTGTGATTCACTATGCAAAGGCCAAAGACTCTGAAAGTCTATGAATGCCTATAATTCTGAGTTTTACCCACTGACTTTGCTGATAGGGGAATAATGAAAAAGAGACTCAAAGATCCACCTGAGCCTAGTTTTTCTCTACAGGCTAATGTTGCCCAAGAATGCTGGTTTCTATTTCTAACATCACCCAAGGAATTTAGGATACAGATTCAGTAGTACTCACTTTTACATCTCCATCTCAAAAATTTAGATTAATTTATACAAGTAGCTGGCACAATTAGATACTTGTTTATAATAACAGCCTCAAGAACACCTCTGTTCTCTAGATATAAGTCCATACCTCCTGAAAGTGGGAGAAATTACCCAAATGTAATTGCTTAGAATGTTTATTTCGGTTTTGTTTGTTTGGGATTTTTTTGTTAGTAAGTTTAAGTGGAATATGCCTGAATGGGATTTCTAGTAAGCCAAGCTGGAAAGTAATGGGAGACTGCTCAAATTTTTGAATATGGTTAGCCCAAGGAAAAGGGATACCAACAATTGACTAGTTATATATGTGCATTGTATTGTTCTTCAGCATAGCTATGTGTTGTCGTTTAACCCCAGCCAGCAACTAAGCACCACACAGCTGCTCTCTCACTCTCCCCTGGTGGGATGAGGGAGGGAATTGAAAGAGTAAAAGTGAGAAAACTCATGGGTTGAGATAAAAACAGTTTAATAATAATAATAATAATGATGATGATGATAATGAGAAGAGGGGAAAAAATAACAGAGAAAAAAACCCCTACCCACCCAGAAAGACAAGTGATGCAAATGAAAACAATTGTCCACCACCAACCGACCGATGCCCAGCCAGACCTCAGGCAGTTGTCCCCCAGCCAGCCTTCCTCCTAGGTTTATTGCTGAGCAAGACATCATATGATATGGAATATCCCTGGGGTCAGCTGTCCTAGTTCTGCCCCCTCCCAACTTCTTGTGCTCCCCCAGCGCACTTGCTGGTGGGGTGGTGAGAGGGGCAGAAAAGACCTTGGCTCTTTGTAAGCACTGCTCAGCAGTAACTAAAATGTTAGTGTGTTATCAACACTGTTTCAGCACAAATCCCAAACACAGCATCATAAAAACTGCTATGAAGAAATTTAACTCTATCCCAGCCAAAAGCAATACACTGTGTTGGTGCAGTGCTTCACATTGAACCAGTCCTTGAAGTTCAGTTGGGGTTGCAAAGCTTGATGAAGCCATGTATAGCTCAGAACTTCATGGTACAGTGTAGGTGTTCTCCCAAGTCCCCATCCCAGAACGTGTAGAGTTGCAGCGATGACCTTATCAGGATCCACTGAACTATTATGTTCTATTATCTGTGTATGTCCATTCATCTTTTTGTTTTCCTGAGCTCCTTCATTATCCCTCCACAGACCATTCCAATCCCTTCTCAAGCTCACCATCTCTTTTCCCTGCAATTTCTCTCATTTCTGGACTTGTGGCTACCCGGAGAGTAATAAGTAGGAATCAGAGTTGTCACTCTATGGCTGACGCTTAGTGAACTGAAGTTCAGAGCATCTGCGCTAAGTTTTGGAGTGCAGAAACCCCACCCTGGACTGCTGAGTTATTGCTGGTCAGAGTTGGTTTTCTGCTGTGATGAAATTATAGTACCTCCCAGATTATTGAGGATTTTTCCTGATTAGGAGTGACCCAAAATTGGGAAAAAAATGATCTCATGCTTAAGGTGCAGAATTGCCATCTAAATTTGTGTTGGTTTATTGATGTTGTTGTTGGTTTTTTGTTGTTGTGTTCTTTTTTTTTTTAAAAAAAAATTATTATTGGGAGGGGTTGTTTGTTTTTGGTGGTTTTTTTGTTTGTTTTTGTTTTTGTTTTGTTTTGTTTTTGTTTTTGGTTTTGTTTTTGGTTTTGGTTTTGTTTTTGGTTTTGTTTTTGTTTTATTTTAATAACTGAAGAAACCAGACAGGCACCTTGTAATTAATGTCACAGAGATGAGAGCTTAATTTCTATAGTTGCCTCAAAAGTGAACTTTAAAGCATGATTGTGACACACCGTATTGCAAAGTAAAACTTTTCTGACATAAACAGGGGACTTTTTACCTCTATAAAGCAATCCAGAAAGCTGAAGCAATATTGATTTCAGTTGTGACAGTGGAGCAAGAGAAGACATAAGACAAATGGTATTTGAAGAAAGTAAATCAGATCAGTTGCTGTCACTTTGCAAAGGTCGGTCAGGAGAGGTTTTGTCTGAACTGCTCCTGTTTACCTGATAGTCTTGTGTCAGAAATACCTTTTAACTATGTTCTAAAATGATCCAGAAATACTGGGAGGAGCCTGTTCATTCTATGCAATTGGGAACTGTTGGTCCCTGCACAGGGTAAACCTCTCACATACAGTCAGTCAGGTACTTAACAAGCCCCCCAAAAAATGTCTGTCTGAAACAGACATTGAAAAATTAATAAATAAATGTTAAACAGATGTTGTTGTTCTTGTAATAATATTGTGCATTGTGTGTCTTAACAAAAGAAAACCTTCTGGTCCCTGATAGTGCCCAGATAATGACAGCAGATAATGATGGAAAAGTATAATAATAAAGTGAGTATATATAGTACTGCCCAGTATCTTCATATGCATTTGTAGTTCATAGCCTTAGGTTGGATGCGGTTTCTTTTTAATGCTCAGTGTATTTCTTTCTGTAAACGTGATCAGTTTTCCCCTAAACCAACATAGCAATGGTAACAGCCATTAGCTGTTGGTGGGATGTAATTCCTGAGGCTACCTCTATTTAGTGTGAGGAGCTGCTTCTCCTTGGATGTTCTGAGCTTGCCACTAGCAGGGTTCTTTTGACACCGTCTGGTTCTTCTCTTGGAAGAGGGAGTGACACGTGACCACCTGCTGTGTTTGGTCAGATAAATTCCAGTGTAAAAGGTTGTGAACGCAGGTGTGAACATACTGAAAATGTCACCTGGTCTAATTCAGTTCTGTGATAGAGTAAGAGATGCTTAGGTAAGATACTCTGTCAGACATCAGAAGGAACAAGCGCTACAAACATCTGTGCAGAATGGCTGCATTCTGACATTTCAAATGAGAAAATACTGTTGTCTACTTTTCTCTACAGTCCAAAGTAGCATTTTAGTTGATTTATGTTAGTTATATCCATTGTTTAATAAGCACAATGACTGATAGCAGTTACATTTTCTCCAGAAACCTGATTATTTTAGAGAAGCTACTAGTAAAAATATCAATTATGTGGAGTTTCAAGATGTGGCTTTGCTGTATCATTCGGTACTCACTTAAGGCTACATTTTGAGCTCATGTCAGGTTTTGAAAAGGTTGGTTTTCATGATGATGATGATTTGCTTCTGCCAGGCCTGGTGACATTTAGGCACAGAAATATTAGGACAAGCTGTCCTTTTTGAATATGGAAAATATTTCTTTACTTCTTGCAGGTCAGTAGAATGCAGAGGAGAAGACAATCTTTATTTTGGGTTTCCTCATCTTGTGTCAGAAACCAGAATTTTTGCACAGGACAAAACAGGTTTCTCTGTCAACAAAGGAAGTTCAGATTTAGGTTTAATGGTTGGATTTCTCTGAGAGAGAGTATCTTAATATGTGGGTAATGGCTTATTGCAAATACCTGTGTGTGCTGGTTCTTTGCACTTCCTTGAAGATTTTGTAGTAGCACATCATTCTTGACTAAATTTGTTAATCTGTCATTAAAGGAGAGAACAGGGTCAAAAATACTAAGATTAAATTCAAGAGTGGGCAAATAGTTTGCCACAAATTAATTACCAAATAAACGCCTTGTTCTTATCCTTGTACAATGTCAAATCAGTGTCTCAAAGATTTTGCTGCATAAGTTTGCTGTTTTTTTGGTGACTACACTCCCTTCCCTGTTCTTGGCATTTTTGTATCCCCTGTATTCATAAAACCTATGTTTTCCAGGGAGCATTTTATATGTGATACTGCATATGTAAGCAGGTTTTCTTAAGTGTATTTGACCAGGTAAGTTTTATAGTGCAGATATTAATTAAAACATGAATAAAAGTTATGATTTTCATGCCCTGAAAATCTGACAGCCTATACATTTCCATCCTTTGGAAATTAAGAACATTAAATTATTTTAAATAACAGTCTCAGTAGTAGAGAATACAATGTATAGGGATGCAAAATCACTGACCTTTTTTTAAAAAAAATCTGCGTTAACATACCAGTACTTTCTTTAGGACCATTAGTTTCTGAGATGTGTGACCTTTTTTTCTTGTTTAGCGTTTAATTTTTCTCTGCTCTGAAGATCAGACAAATTTGTAATTGCTGATATTTAAGGGGAAATTAAAAACTTTTTTCATACTGTACTTAGTGGTGGTTTACATTGCAGCCATTTACAGATTTATCTTTTAGTGATCATTAACAGCTGTCAGTGCTCCATGCAAGCGAAATCAGGCAGCAAACAGCTTTGCTGCAGCTTTCTCAGTGTGAAGGTTACACAATTAAAGGAGTTGAGGCATTAATATATACGTTGGAAGGAGGAAAGGAAATTGAGATGTCTCTTTGCAATGCATATATCCCCTCTATCTCACTTGATATACAACCAACCTCCTTTTGAGCTAAATACTCCTGCAGTAATGAACAAGGTTGTGACTTGCTAAAGATCAGACAGTGAAGGGACCTATCCTGATGTTACTTGATCTTTTTATTTGACTGTTTTTTTAATGTTGCTGAGATTGTTTAATGAATCAACTTTCAAAAGTCTCAAATGTAATAAATAGGCTGTTGTCCTTATAATTTTTTTCAAGTGAAGTAAAATAAGGAAAAATACTTTCTGTTGTGGGGCAATTATTGGGAAAGGCAGTTATATTTGAAGACTACCCAGTTCTGGCTTTGTCTGAAATGTAAGATCAGTTACAAGTTTTGCTTTCAATCCTGATTAAAGGGCTGTATACATCTATTAGTGTACATTGGTGCTGTTCACATATAACATAAGTGTTTTATAAGAGTTCTCTGTTACGGATTTGGCTGGTTTTCTTTATTAGATACATATTTGGAAGTTGTAAAGAAAATTATTCATTTTGGGGATTGTGTTGACTTAAGGGCAGATGACTTTGTTGATTCTTTTTTAGTATGATTGTGGTGGTTTATTAGCGACTCTTAAGCTTTCATTAGAATTACCTGCAGTGTTTTGCTGATTGTGTTGTCCTTGAGGCCAAACTTCTTTTTCCCCTGATTAGCTCTGACTGTAAAAAGAAATCCTTGGGGCTGGTTTCAATAAAAAACTATTCAATAAAAATACTTTTGGCTGATCTTAAATTTTCACTAAGGGAAGAGACTGTAAGAAAAAATTCTTGGTTACCAATAGCTGGCGCTAAACCCCCCAAAAAAGCATCAGAAACCCAGTTCTTTTAAACATCTTGTGTAGATCCCTTGGTCATTATAGACCTTATTACAGAGTGGTCTTTTTGATAGGTTTTTGAAGTGGAAATTTGACCTATTATTTATAAAATATATTTTTTTAGAAAACAAGTAATTTCTGAGAATATTTTGATTGTTTCCTAAATGAAGCTATTATTTCAATTTACAAAGTAGGATGTCTCTGATGTGTCATGGGACATTACCAGTACTAGCAAAGTTGCCATGAGCTGGATTTATGTATTTTTTTCATCAGTAGCAAATGCAGGATTCTATTTTGAGGTAAGATGTGCATACAAATATGTATGATTACCAGTTTTTCTGATGATTGCTACAAATATATATATATATGTATTTCTAAAAAATTCCTGCTGTGTTTTCTTCAGCCTGGGAACCACTTTAGAGAGTATGTTTTTAGGTTTTGAGCTTTAGATCAGTGCAGAATGATTGGCAACACATAAGCCTGCAAGGCATGGACTGCTGCTGTCCAGACATTTGTAGAAAGGCCTTAGAACTTCAGTTTTCTGTATTTGCCTCCATGGCTTTTATACCCTACTGTCATAGTTTAACCCCAGCTGGCAACTAAACACCACACAGCTGCTCGCCCCCCCCCCCCCCCCCCCCCCCCAGGATGAGAAGAGAAGTGGAAGGGTAAAAGTGAGAAAACTCATGAGTTGAGATAAAAACAGTTTCATAATTGAAATAAAATATAATAATCATAATAATTATGTTGGGTTTTTGTAAAAATTGCAATGAAAAGAAAAATAGCAAAGAGAGGGACATAAAACCCAAGAAGGACAAATTATGCAAAGGAAAGCAATTGCTCACCACCAACAAACTGATGCCCAGCCAGACCCCAGGCAGTGGTGGCCCCCCAGCCAGCCTTCCCCCTAGGTTTATTGCTGAGCAAGACACCATATGGTATGGAATATCCCTGGGGCCAGCTGTCCCGGCCGTGCCCCCTCCCAGCTTCATGTGCACCCCCAGCCCACCCGCTGGTGGGGTGGTGAGAGGAGCAGAAGAGGCCTTGGCTCTGTGGAAGCGCTGCTCAGCAACAACTAAAACATCCCTGTGTTACCAACATGGTTTCTAGCATCAGTCCAAAATGTAGCCCCATACTAGCCACTGTGAAGAGAAGTAACTCCAGTAAAGCCAGTACATCTTCCTATGTCTCTTTTCCTTGTTAGCATGGTCTCTTTCACTGCTTCCAGCACAAACTCTGACCCTCAAATATATGGGAGCTGTGTTATCAACAATCAAAACACAATTGCTCTGTTTGAAGAACTAGAAAGTGTTTTTAAGAGTGGGTTTTGAGGTTGCATCCTTTAATCTTTAACAGATGTAATGATCATTGAGTTTAGCAGAAAAAGCAGCACATTGAACTTGACATGGCACCTAAGAACCTCCTTTACCCAAGCAGCTTTTCTCTGCTTCCTGATCTCCTTCCAGCTCACCTTCAGAGCCATCTATGCCTTTGCTTTCACCTCTTACCCTTTCTCTTTTCATCCTGTAAACTTCTGTACACCTCATTACACCGTACTGCTAGTGCCATAAAACACCTGTTGCGGTCGGAAGGGTTGGAATTGGCCAATATATGATTGTCTGCATTTCCAGTATTGCAGTACTGCTATGTTGACACTCTTCAGACATGGTTACATGCACAAAGGTCTTCAGTGTCCCCAGTCTGTTTTGGGGAATCATAGCTGCAGTCAAGCCTGTAAAGTTCCTGTCTATTACCAAAACTATAGCTGGCCATAATCTGAACACAAACAGGTATATAAGAGCCCTGCTCTTCCAGCTTGGCCTACAGGTCAGTGTTTCGAGGACCCAGGCGAAACTGCATACAGAGTAGATGGTGTCAACTTCCCTCTCATATTGTTAGAAATCTTGAAAAAAAATAATTAGGCAACAAGGGAAATGAATAATAACATTCCAGCAAATAACATATTGGTTGTTTATCCAGAGTTGACGTTTTACCTGTATAATTCTAATGTAAATAATATACATTATATATGTAATACTAATATTCATCAAAGATGACAGTCCTGAGATACATTCAGAACTTCTCAGATGGGTTTAATGTAATTACAAGATGAAATAAATGGTATTCATAGGAGGCCAGAACACCACCACAGAGCCTAATGAATTATTGATGATAATCTCCAAGATGACCCATTGCCTTTGATTTTTCTCTCATTCTTTCCCATTTCAGCAATGAAGCTTCTAGAGAGAAAGCCATCATTTAAATTATTAAGGAGGAAAATATACAAATCCTTACTTTTATTTTTGAAAAAATCTCCATTTAGGAAGTGAGTAACTTAAAAGCAGTTTTGCTAGTCTGCATTTCTCCTGTATGTCACATAGAATTAGGGGGTTTTGACACATTTATTTCTCCAGAGACAAAGCCTATCTCATTATTTCCTGACTTTGGAAGATATTTGAAGGTTGTAGTTTTCCAAAGGCTAGTTCCTTACCTAACAGCCCAGCAACTCAACGGCTAGTTCCTTACCTAACTCAACCCAGCAACTCAAGCCTGGTTGATAGAAATACGGGCTGTAAAATTAGTATAAGAAAGTAATGGAAAACTGGGATATGTGTTACTCCTTAACCTTAACACAGAAGTGCCTGTGACTGAAAACAGTTGACTCTTACAAAGTTGGGGGTGGGGGTTGGGGGGGTGGGGTGGGGGGGAGAGAGGAAAGATTAAGGTAATAAACAGTTGGGCTCTTCAAAGTCTCCCAAACAATGACTGTAAATTACTATTAATTAGTTTAAAATATAAGCACATTATTGCTATCCAGAGAAGGAAAATAAGACCAAATACCTGGAACTCCTCCCAAGCAGACAAGTAAGTAAGGACAATAGAACCAGTTCTTAATGTTAGAAATATTTAAATAGCTTTAAATAGCATATTTGAATGGAACATCTGATGGGGTTTTGTATATTGATAAAGACTAAATAGAAAAATAAGTCTTGCAGGATGATGTGTCCTATCCAGAGTTCCTTACTTTTAACTACAGATCAGATCAGAGTTAGGGTATTATTACTGTAATGAATAGCAACCAGATATAAAATGTTATTTTTAATCTTTTTACTACTCCTAACCCATTAACTGAGCCATGAAAGCACAAGGGCAAAGCATTAGCCAAAGGAATATTACTTTCTATTTTTGACAGGGAGAAACAGAAGGATAAATCCTTTATTTGAGTAGAACTAAGAATAAGGTTTCATTTATGCTTGGGTTTTACCTACTAATTTTAATGATGGAAGTGTTAGGCCATTTGTAAAAGTTTTTACATTTCCCACTCTAGGTGTGTATTATTCACTTTCATAGCTAAAGAACGTGTCAAGGATAAATTTAGAATTTCCTGATGAGCTCCCTTCTTTACCTATTTTTCCTTTGAAGGCTTTTTCAGCCACACTATAGGCCATACCTCATTCAGTGTGTAACTTCTACACTAAAGATACTCATTTATTCCTTAGTTCTTTTGAGACAGTTCTGTTCCTGAGCCAAGTGGGATGGATTGTTCACATGACTTGGTTTCCTTTAACATTTCCTTCTTTTGATCAGAAAGTGACAATTGCTGTTTGTTTATGCAAACACAAAATAAATGTCATTAACACTTGAAAGTCTCAAGACACATTTGTTTGTTCTCTATGTCCAGTAATGTGGTAGCATGAATAAAGCATACAGGACATAGACTTTTCAGTAACCCCAGTGCTAGAAACTACTTTTGTAACATAGGAGTTCAGTATTTTTTTTCTTTGTTGTTCTCCCTGATTTTCATTTTTTTTTATGAGATTTGGATAAATCCAATGCTTAAAGCCCAGCAAACCTATGGTGGTTCCGAAAATGATATGCTAAGCTACTGTGAGCTGGTTTAGAAGTCTCATGTCCTGGTAAACCCCATACTCCATGACTTTTATATCATCCTGTTGATTTCCTTTTCCTAAGATGGTAAAGAAGTTGTTACCACCACTAGTCTCACCTATTAAAACATCTCTTCTTGCCTCCTCCATCCAATGTCTGGGCAACAGCAGAGAGGATTTAGACATGGTTACCTCTGCTCATTTAAAAAATTCCCCTCCGATGAGCCCAGTTATCATTCTGCTGTTGCACATCATTCATGAAGCTTGGACAAAGACATGAAAATACTCACTAAAGAACAACAGGCAGAATGATTTGTGACTCCTTTATTCCATGAGTTGTTCGCAAGATGATTTACAGAGCTGGATCCTACTCAGCCTGACTAAAGGTGGGGAGATGCAGGCTTATCTGAGGCAGTACTAAATAAAGGCTACCCAAAGTGTGTGTGAACCAGGCTATTAGTGTGTAGCCACACAAGGGATAAAATTGTAATTAATTCCTTGTGACCTGTCTGCTGCCAGGGAATAGTTATTAATGATCTGGGCTGTCTGTAAAATCTTTGCCCTGGGATATCTCAAGCTAGCTTGAGCTGGGCCTTGACCATTCACAAGGTTACCCCTTGTCCTTGCAGACTGCAGACACATCTGTTTAAGGAAGGGACACTAACTTTTCCTTCCTTCACCAATGCGTATCGTTTGCTTAGGTGACAGCCTGGTTGTTTGGCATAGTTGGTTTATTCTTAGACACTGAAGGACTTTTGAAGCCAAGTGAAAGATCTGTGTTTGTTACTGTTGGTATATATGGTTTTCACCTTGAAAAGGAATCTTTTATGCATACCTTGTGTTTATTCAGGTCAAGAGTCTCCTTTTTGTAATGGGTCAGGCTGACTGTTGATTTGACTGCATCTTCTTCTAGGTATGTTCTTTCCACCCACTGGACAACACTTTTATGACTGGTAGTTAATGTAACATTAGTACAGCCAGCACTCTAACGTATTAATAAAAATTGCAGTGTCATCAGCACAGAATGTTTTAAGGGTAAATGGGTCTTTTAACTTGTTCAAATGCTTCCTGGTACTGTTTGGATTTGGTAACACATACACTGAAGGGCTTAAAAAGAGGAGAGAAATGGGAAAAGTATTTTAAAAGGAAAGAAAATTTTACAGCACATTAGTAGAAATGGAAATAGTTTTTACTGTTCTAATCCAGTACCAACCATGCAGAACAAAATTAGTGTCTTGGAGGAGGAGCTATGTGTGCACCAGAGGTACTTGCATGATATATGAAACCTGCAAAGCCAAATTGTGGATGAACTTTGTGTGAAAGATCATGAAGGCAGAAGAAATTGACTTTTTTTTTTTTCATTCCATGCTTACTGCTTTGGTGGTGTGGATCCTAGGCCACAATATTTCCTCTGCTGACAGGTAGGCCAATGCCTGACACCTTTGAAATGAAATTGCCCCCTATTCAAGGTCAGAGGCATCATTCTGCAGGTACAACATGCAGCCTGGCTTTTTAAAGGTCTAAGTGGAAACATTACATAATGCTGCTTCTCCCTCTTCCATTTAACAATGAGAAGTCATCTATGAATGTGGAGAGGCTGGCTTGTATATTTATGTTAATGGCAAGCAAACCCATTAATGCTGCTTAAAAGAAAGGGCCACAATATCAGTCTAAAATTAGTGAGTTTTGATACAATTCTGAGCGTAGTTTAGTCATTGCTACAAGCTGCTGGTGTTGTAGAAAGAAGGTTTTTTTCTCTGTTGGTTTTTTTTTTTCCTTTTGGCAAACTTTGTAAATTCTAACACCTTAGGTCTCATAAAGCATAGTTATACAGGCTGGTTGAGGGATAGCAAACACAAAACTCGGTGTTAAACCAAGCAGCACTTTAATGATGCTGTGTCTGCATTTAAGCCTACAAATGCTGCTGCCTGCTTAACTTTTGTGGTCTGAACAGGAGCATGTGTTGTATATGGGATCTACTACTATCAGAGTACCACCCCACATTTGCTATTTGTTGTTAGCCTGCAATATCCTTTTCAGAAATCTTGCCTCAAACTTCGTTTCTAGTTTTAGTAGTAAATATCAAATCATGAGATACTGGTAATTTGCTGATGTCAGTTGTTGAGGACAATATGAAGTAATGGGCTTAATTTGGAAGTTTGAATGTTATGTAAAAATGACTATACAGGTCACACAGAATGGCCATCTAATCCAGCAACCCTGACAGTGGCCCTAAGGGGGGTATGTACAGAAATACAAGAATAGTCTATGAGATATCATAAAAATCTTCCAACCTTGAATAATTTTCACTTTGTTTTTATATCGCTGAAGAATACTAGCTTGTTCTTTACAAATCTTAATTCATTGGATGAAAACCACTTCAGACGTGCGATCATACTTCTGTAAGCTGCTTACAGTTCTGTTGTATCCTTCCCAAGGGGAGGGAGTGAGAGCAGTGTAGTTTCCAGGCTGTACATGAAACAGAATCTCTTCTCCCTCCATGTCCACTCTCCTCCCTTCATTAAGCTTGAGTTATAAGGTTCTACTAAGCACTCAGCTGATGCTTGCAGGTAAGCAAGGATATTTTTGTAAAGCCAAGTCTTTTTTTAACCCCCATGAACATCACTTTGCATTTATTGGCATTGGATTACACTTGCCATTCTACTGGTGAGTTACTTTGTCTTATAAAGCTCTTCTGGCATTCTGTATAGCTACTCCCATCCTTACTATGTTAAGTAACTCTGATTAGCAAACTTTATCGTGTCTCTTCTTTTACGTGTTCTTTACATGTAAGTAGATAGCACTTGTCTAAAAAATACCCTGCAGAACTCCACCTGAGTCCTACCTATTGTAAGAACTGACCACTTTACTCCTACCTGCTGCATTTGTCTTTTATTCAATTATTTATCCATACTGGGACCTTTTGCCTTAGTCCTGGTTGCTTAGTTTCATTAAAAGCATTTAATGAGAGACTTTCTCAAAATGCTTTTTGAAATCCAGAAAGACTGTATCAACCAGATCTTTTATTATCTGCAAATTTGCTGGCCCCATTTAAGAAACTCCAAAAGGTTTGTAAGGCAGAACTTCAATTTGCAAATGCCACAGTGACTGTTCCAAAGTGGATCACATTTATTTAAATGTCCACTTGACCTATTCCTTGCTACAGTTTCCACTAATTTGGCTGGTTCCTTCAGTGTCCCTGAGAAACTTTTTCAGATTTGTTTTTATTTGATGTCACTTTTGGTATTTTCTAGTCCTCTATTAAAAAGACACTATATGTCTATAGCAAAACACCTTGTTTATCCTTGACTTTTCAAAGGCTTTCTTGGTGAATAGCTATAATTTTTTTTGTGATGTTTCATGGTGGTTAATTAACTCTAGCAGTTCTTGAGATTTGTTACCATTCATTTTGCCAATCTATTCATTATGTCTTTTGAAGTCACTTAGTTTCAGAATGATAACACCAAGAAAATAAAAATCTTTCCACCTTGTCCTTCAGTGAATACCAATAAAAATAATTACATTAGGTTCTCTGCAATACTCTTTTCCTTTTCTGAATTTTATGTTTATAGTCTTGTGCTGGTTTTGGCTGAGGTAGAGTTAATTTTCTCTTCACAGTGGCTAGTACGGGGCTACATTTTGGGCTGATGCTGGAAACCATGTTGCTAACACAGGGATGTTTTAGTTGTTGCTGAGCAGCGCTTCCACAGAGACACAGCGGGTGGGCTGGGGGTGTACATGAAGTTGTGAGGGGACACGGCCGGGACAGCTGGCCCCAGGGATATTCCATACCATATGGTGTCTTGCTCAGCAATAAACCTAGGGGGAAGGCTGGCTGGGGGGCCACCACTGCCTGGGGTCTGGCTGGGCATCAGTTTGTTGGTGGTGAGCAATTGCTTTCCTTTGCATAATTTGTCCTTCTTGGGTTTTATGTCCCTCTCTTTGCTATTTTTCTTTTCATTGCAATTAAAAAAAAAACAAAAACCCAACATAATTATTATGATTATTATATTTTATTTCAATTATGAAACTGTTTTTATCTCAACTCATGAGTTTTCTCACTTTTACCCTTCCAATTCTCTTCTCATCCTGCTGGACAGTGATGGGGGGGGGGGGGTGGTGAGGGGGCAGCTGTGTGGTGCCTAGATGCCAGCTGGGGTTAAAATACAACAGGTCTTATCATCATTTGATGCTGTGGGCTTCCTGGCACTATTACTGTTTCTGATGCATTTGAGGAAAGACTACTTTTTTTTTTTTTTTTTTTTTTTTTAGTCCTTTCACTTGTGGTTTCTCCAGGTTTTTATTGAAGGGCCTTTATTATTGTATTTTCACATTTAATCTACCAGAATTTGACTGTTTGTGGTTTCTTGCTTCGGATACAGCTTCAGCTTTTGACAGATGCCTTCTCATGTATAATAACTTTTTTTTTTTTTTTTGTTTCGAGGCCAGGCTAGTTTTCTTTTGTCTTTTCTCAACCCTGCCTTCAGACCTGATATATACTGATTCTGTATATCACCTGCAAGGTTTTCATTCTTTTATACAGCCTGAACTATTGTTTAAGGGCTTTCTGTTTCTTTCTGTAGCTCTTGGTTTTCAAGCTGAATGTAACTCTTGTATTTGTGTACTATGTTTACTCCCCTGGGAGTATGTTACTGTAACAAAGTGCTTTACTGAAACAAAAGGATGGTATAGTTGCTTCAGTGGAATACGGTAGGATGAAATCCTGTACAACTAAAGGATTGCATCTTCTCTTTAGAATTCCACAACCACCTGATCTGTGTTAGTCACGGATTGCTTGTCTTATGTCCTGATACAGTCTTTCTGCTGTCTGAAGTTGGGTCACTAAAGTTTCAGTTTCTGCTGTATTTCCAGTTCTGATTTTCTGTGTGATTTTTTACATAGTGTATTTCATTAAGTGTTATCATCCTGACTGAATGCTTGCTTGTGCAGGTAACACTGGTTTAAATCAAAGGTCACTTTAGGACTTTATTCCCTCAACCCAACCCTCACAAACTCTGCTTGCTTTCTTGTGAATTTTGTAGCCTGGCATTACAATGTCTTCCTGCCACCAAGTTTCCAGCATGCCTAAGATACTGAAATTATTAAGGCAAAAGTTTAAATGAAAGTAAATGAGACTCCCCAGCAACTCACTCTTATTTTTCAGTCTTCTAGTATTTATGTAGGAAGATGTGCCCTGTGGCTTTGATTTCCTTCTTGCCACTCAAATGAGATGTCACTCTTTGCTTTCCATTTCTTATGTGACTGTATCTATTCTGTGAATTATCCTGTATTTAGAAATAGAGAATTTCCACATTTTCATCCATTATTGTGGTCATCATAAAGGTGTCTCTCTGGCATCTATTTGCTTCCCCCACAGTTCACTCAAGTCATGCAGGCCTACTTAAATGCTGGCAATGGGTTTCCTGTGGGTCTGGTGAAGTCTATTACTCTTCTCAATGGTCTCCTTATTCTAGAGATGTATGCTTAATCCCAAAACCTTGTGATCCATCCCAAGATCAAAACTCCAGCTGTAGATATGGCTGATGGTAGATTTTTTGCAGCCACAGTGACCTACATGATCTTTCTGGCTTGGATTCAGAGCATACATGTTTTCAGAAGCATATTCTAGAGGTTAGAAATAATATGCCTGCTTTCCACTAGAAAGAATCCTCAGCAAAATCATTTTCCCTTTAATGGCCTTTCAGGCTTGCTCCTGATATATGATAATCTTAGCTTAATTCCTCCGAACTTGTTGTATGCCTCTCATTTTCTTCTGGAGCACAATGGATTTCATTTGCTTGGAGGCAAAACTACTCAGTGGGGTCCCTCAAGTGGTTGCTCCTATATCTTCCAGTCCCCTTGACTTCATTCAGTTCTGCTACTTTGGACACCAGACCAGTCTGCACTGTAAGCTTGCAAATGCTACTCTCATAAACAGCCTATTCATACGTTGTCTGTTTCATGTAGTAAACTGCATAAATCCTCCCTCTTATAGCTTGATTCCCATCTTCCTTTGTTCATTTTGAACAGGTGATGGGTACAGCCCATACTGGCCACTGCATCTAGCTAATCCATCCAAGCTCCTCATCTGTTGCTTTCCTCAAGCACAAGGGCTAGAGAACCTACTGACTTTCATCTGCTGCTGAATTCCAACAGCAGCCAGAGCCAGAAGAATCTTTGTAGCCATGAGGAGAGAGAAGCCCTGGGATATGCTCAGGAAGGTGTAGGATCTCTGTCTATGGAGATCTGAGAGAAGATTAAAGATAATCTGGCAGTAGTTAGTCCTCCTGTGAGACACGGAGGTAGGCTGAAGCTAGCTTCTAAGTTCCTACACTGTCGGATCTGTAAAGGCTCAGATAATTTCTGAAAAGAAGCTATTTCTCTGTTATAAAGCAGCTATTCATTTCCATATAATAAAACCTTTCAAGCAGAAAGAGTATCTTCCTCCTTTGTGGGTAGGCAATGGTGTATGTTCAATTGGAGAATGCAACACCTAACTCCAAGTTAATTTGGGAGGCTGATGCTGATAAAAAACTATATAGTAGTAAGATGTAAGTAAGTAAGAAATTATTAAGCTATATTGTAAAGATAAGCTGTAGAACTCCTTACCAAAGAATGTGGATACAAAGTGAAATGTTCAAGAAGAAACTAGATAAATTAGCTAAAGGGAAATCCATCAAGAATTACTACATGCATAAAATACAACCCTGGCTCTGAGCTACAAATGTTTGTGGGCTGAGACAGTAGTAGTTGTAGGGGGCAACATCATTTATGCTTGTCATGTATATATGCTTTTCCCCCACTGACCAATAGCAAAAGCCTATATGAAACAAGTTACTGAGCTAGATGGGCCTTTTACCTCAACGGTCACTGTCATATATTGGGGAGATGCTGGAGGAAAAACTGGAATTAGAGGCATGCGGAAGTATTGATAAGAGTAATCCTCTTGTTAGACTTTTTCGCATCTTAGTTACTTAAATTACACAGCCTTCAGCTACCATAAATCACCTTGATAAGTAATTGTGGGTCAATTAGGTATTTTTTTCTTTTTATCATATACTTTTCCAGGCTCATGTATCAGATCATCTATACAGCACCCTGGCTTTCCTTCTGAAAAGGTACAAATGGGACTGTAAACAACTCTAAAAGCAGGGTGTGAGATGGCTGGGATCATTTCAGTCTCAGAAAGGTTACTGTTGCTGTGCTAAGAATAGGCAGAGAGCTGAAGAAGCGTGTCCTTTTGGGATTTTAGTCTGTCTGCCTCATCCTGTGCACCTGTAGAAATGTTCTGGCCATTTTATACACACTGCTTTATAAATGTGTTATAAAATGTCATTGGTGATTTTGGCAGACACTGGTTTGAAAAGAACAACGCGAATGAAATTATGAAGAGTTTTACAACTGCCATGTCATTTGAAGTACTTTCCTGGATACTTCTGTCTGGATATTCCTTTATGCTGTTAACTTCCTTCCAAATAAAGCTGGGGAAAGAAACAGGTTAAAAGCAAAGTATAAAGTAGGAAAATAGCTTGAACAACAAAAAAGCAATGCTAAACTAGTGCCTAGAGTTAGTCCCAGGAGTGGCTGTGCTTGGCCGTGTGCTTAATTTGCAAACGCTGCCGAAGTGTAAGTTGCCAAAACTCAAAGAAGACTCAAACTGAATGGCTGAGGCTCAAATAATTTGCTCTGCTGAAGTTTCTTCACTCATTGTTATTTAAACATTCTTATTTTAGCTTTTGGAAAAGATAGAGCAGAAAGAATTGGGAACTTGGTCCCTTTCTGGATGGAAATGTGATGCCAATTTGTGTGTGCACAGGACTGGACTACTAATAAGCTCTGTGCCCATCTATATTCTTTACCTTGGTAAGCACTGAGTTTTGCAGTCGATTTCCAGGTCCTATTTGCAATTTGATAGACTTTTCAGTCACATACCAGTGTGTGCCTTTGTTTGGTTTTTTTTTTATTTTTTATTTTTCAAAGGCATACACACACAAAAATAAAGCAAACCCTCCCCCACATAAAAAAACCCAAATCCTCAAACCCCTCCTCCCCGCCCCCCTGACTTCCCTCAAATATATTCTTGTCATTGAGTAGAACAAGCAGGATTAAGAGAAGGAAAATCATTGGAAGTCGGTGCTGTTCCTCCTCAGGTACCTATTAACGTACCGAAAAGCAGCCTTTCTATTGCAGTTCTGGTGATCATACTTGACAGAAACATATTCAGAGTTGTGAAACACCTCCCTTTCTCCCCACTCCTCTTATTGATTCTCCTGTGAACAGAAAACTTCAATCTTAACTGCTGTTTCAAAAAGCAGTCTCCCAAATTTTTAAAGTATGTGTTTAACATTGATAAGTTTGAAACTTGATTTCTGATCTAAAAATTTATTTATGCTGTAAACACATAGGATGGAAGTCAGACGAGGCTGTACTTCATCTTGAAATGGAGGTGGGGACAGGTGTGAGAGAAACAGTAGTCAGACTGCATTATGTTATACTGTAATAATTTCTTCAGTGGCAAATATAGTTTTACTGAACAAAAGTTTTTCACGCATTTTCAAACCCAGTGGTAGCTTAAAATTCATTAATCTTGCAAGGTTCTGAATTATTCAGCTAACATTCTAGCCACCAGTATCAGACCAACACAAAACCCAGAATTCATGATACAGCTACATGTTACCAAAGGTAGAATAGGCATGTATAATTGCATAACACCCAGCATATCAAACATGCTTGTTCCTGTAGTGTGTGGGGTGGAAAGCATGTGTATTAATATTCGTTGTCTAGAAGAACTGTCATTATACATAAAGCAAATGGAGAAAATAAGATTATCCTATTTTACTGATGGAAACCAAAAGATCAGAGAAGCTGACACCCAGGTATATAAATGTTGATTACTCCAAAAACTGAGTTCCTGAAAAGTATTAGATATCTAATTCCTGTTAAAATCTTGGGTATTCTGTGCCTAAATACTGGCAGAGATTCACATGTAAGTAAGAGACACTAACAGCTTCCTCTTTCAGAAGAAATTTAGGAATGTGTTTCCTAAGGGCCCCCTACAAACACCTTGTATTGTCTGTGTAGTTTGGACTCAGAATCTTAAAACATATTTAGGTCCCTGTTTCTTCTGATTCCAGGTGGATTTAGGAACTTAAATGTCCCTGTGCTCAACTAAATTGTCCAAAGGTAGATTAGGGACAAGAATCCAGCTCAGGTTTTTGGAAGCTTGGTGCAATTGAAATCATCATAAAGTCATTGTTGACAAAGCAAGAATAAAATTAAATGTAGGGTGAAAGCCAAATGAGTCATTTTAAGTGTGGATCTAACTCTTCTTCCTGGGAGCAAGGGTTCCACTCATAAGGATGCTTCATACTAGCTGATTTTCCCAGCACAAGTGAGAGATGCTTTGGGTGAAGTGGAGGGGATGTCTGGCAGGAAGGGGTCTATCAGGATGAAATAAAGCCAACAGGTTAAGGCCTCTTGTGGATGGAGTTATGAAGATAGGGATGTTGGCAAGGGGTAACATGGACTGGAGCTGGATAGGAACATACTGAAAAGTAGGTAAAAAATGTACTCAATGGTTGATATTTCCAACCCAATGAGAAAGCAAATAGCTCTTGTACTATGGCTTTCCTGAGAAATGTTCTCCCAAACTCCCTGCTTGTCTTGGTACACTGAGGAAGACTGAGTACCTTACCATTTTAGCATTTTGGCAAGAATCTGGATCCAGGATTTGAAATCCTACTGGATTTTAAGAACTGCCTGTCCTTGGTACTTCAGTTGATTACCCAACAGCACTTAAACTATTATTTTTGTAATGGGTATGAGTGTAGAAGAATTTACATCATTTTCTGTATGGACTTCAGGTAGCATGAACTGTGTGGTAGTAATAAGCTGTCATGGGAGGACTGGCTATTTTTGATGTGATGTTCATGAAAGTAGTTTAGAAGACTACACTGTATCATCTGGACAGAAGAAGTAAATGAAAAAAAAAACCCCAACAAATAAAAAGAAATAAAAGCCTGAGATTTCTGTGATGTTCCCTGTGTTGGTCACATTTGCAGCATGATCTGGAAACTTGCAAATTTTCAGTGTTTTTAAACTAAAAGAGGTATAGGCGCTTGTGGTGTGTGGAACAAGCAAACAAAGCCTCAAGAACGATTGACTTTTTTAAACATATGTATCAGATTCTGAGTTTATTGACATTCTTTGGCTTTTAATTGAATTTAGTGCCTCTTTTTTTCCTCTTCTGGGGATGGGGCTAGAACACAGACAGGAGATCCTCTAAGAAAAAGCTGGCCGAGAACATGTGCACGCTCTATGTTGGACTTGCCTGAAACCTCTCAATGTTCCTTTTCATTGCTAGAGCATCAAATGACATCAAGCTTATCTCTCTATCCGATTTAATTCCATCTAAATCTGCTGACATAACAAGGTCTGTAAGGGTTAAGCATGTATAAGATGTCTTTCTAGATACTGTAAGGTATTAGTGTTCCATCCAAATAAGATTGTCTAATCTATTTAGTGTCTTTTGTATCACACAAGAGTCTTACCTGGCTGTGAGCAGATAGTATAGGAACCAGGTAAGAACTCTTCAAAATTCTTCTGGATGCACTGTTGGTTAAGAATCTGTAGCGCTTCACTGCTTTTCTGCTGAATCCATTTGAACCAGGTTCTTTCCTGTGTTTCCCCTCAAATATTTTCTATTTTTATGGAGTGACAACTTTATGGATAAGCAAAGTAAGCATCTACTTCTGCTAGCAAGAATTTAGGAATAGCAGCTGAGCCAATTCAGAAATACAAATCATTCATTAGCCTTCCTTTCCTTTTAAAATCTGTCAGAAGAATGAATCTGATTCTTTCAGTCTATCACTGGGGAGCAATCATAGTTTTAGCCTTTTCCACACTACCCAATAATGGCACAGATATTTGCTATTTCGGTTATAAATATTGTGTAATCAGGTCTTCTTTGTTTGAACAGTTGTCCAGTATCTGAGCACAACAAGGTATTGAACTCAGCAGTGGGTGCAATGCAAATAGTAACAATATTAAATAAACAGTCTGAAAAACTTGATGCACAAACACAAATGCTTCCATTTATTTGAGAGCAATATTCCAAATCCAGATTCTCCTAACATCTATGTGAACTTATAAATACCTTATTTACATGTAAATGGCCCTACAAAAGACTGCAAGGACTTGATCTCTGAGGACATTATTGTATTTGCACCCCCCCTGCCTCTTCCGGAAGCCACACAAATTTTATTAGCCTAGTTTCCATTACTCAGCAATGAATGTTTGATCTTTGTTCCAACTAATTTGAAGTAGTTGCACTTTGCACTTACAGATATATTGAATTTATTAGTTAGAACTATGTATGTGCACACATAGCAAATAAATAGACACATTAAATAGTAAATGTTATGTGTATACCACTTCTTGGAGTGAGGAAATCTTCTGATGGTGAATATTCTACAGGAGTACCAGATTATATTTTTCTTCTCTGCATTGTTCAGGGAAAGCAATATTCTCCCCACATATTTATGCATTTGAAACTCTAAATGCACAGTTAAATGAAGTTACAAGCAGTTTTATTTTGTCTTATATATTTATACTTATCAAGTCTCCCTATATCCTTCTTCCTCTCTACTTCCCCACTGGGTTTGCTCAAAGACATTCAGCTGTGCAAAATATCATAAGATTAGGATCATTGTTATAACATTAGATCAGCTTAATTAGTATATGCTTTGCCTACTCTATTAAAGGAAAAACCCAGCATGAAAATCTTCTTTTATCTAAATAGAGTTTACAAAAGCATCTCTGTGAAAATGAGTCGTTTCAGGTTTTCAGCTGGAATAATTCATATAGGGCACACCACTCCAGTGGGGAACATGTCCACATACCTAGGAAGAAGGTTTTATCTTTTTAATAGTTGCACAGAATATTCCAGCTCTGTGCAGAGTATTTGTAAGGTAAATGTTTGGATTCAAGACTAATCCAGATTTCAATTCATACAGGCTTGTTATTGGCTTCTTTAGTGTTCTTCACTCTGATTTAACCTTTAATTTTCAGATATCAGTATAATTACTTTCATTCTTGCAATGGAGTAGTCACTCTGTGACTCCTGAGACACTGTTTAACCATGATACAGTTTTCTGGCAGGAGGCAAGCTGTCAGAGGCTAACAAGACCAGCGTGGCTGAAGTAGCTGAAGTTTCTAATTGTGCACCTAGCCCTATCCTGCCCTCCAAGGTGCTGCAGAATACTTGGGAAGCTATTGTCATTCCCAAACCGAAGCAACTCCCAGAGCTTCTTGTCTCCTCAACTCTGTGTTGTTAATGATGCTGTTATTCATAGAATCATGGAATCATAGAATCATTTAGGTTGGAAAAGACCTTTGAGATCATCAAGTCCAACTGTTAATCCAGAATTGCCAAGTCCACCACTAACCCACATCTCTAAACACCACATCTGCACATTTTTTAAACAGCTCCAGGGGTGGTGATTCCAACCTTCTTGGGCAGCCTGTTCCAATGTTTGACCGCCCTTTCAGTGAAGAAATCTTTCCTAATAACCAATCTAAACCTCCCCTGGCTTAACATGAGGCCGTTTGCTCTTGTCCTGTCACTTGCTGAGAGCAGAGACTGACACCTCCCCCCCTCCCCCCCCCCCAGCTACAGCCTCCTGCCAGGCCATTGCAGAGCCACCGGGTCCCCCCCAGCCCCCTTCTCTCCTGCTGTTTGTAAAGAGCAGGTCCAGTGGAGCACCTTCCCTTGTTGGATCCCTCACCAGCTGTGTCAGGAATGTCTCTTCCACACACTCCAGGAACCAGACTGCTTCCTATTCACTGTGTGTTGTCTAATGACTCTTTAGATGGTGCTTTTGGAGAGGTGAAAAAAGAATCATATTTCAATCCCAAATTAATCCATCTCAAATATGAGATGAAGAGATACTTTAGATTCAAGGTTCTGGTTTAACTGAAATGTAGCCATCCAGAGCAAAAGTCGTGGATCAGAATGCAAAACTCCGTAGCATTCAGGGAGCAACAGCTGGGCAGGGCATCTGAATTTTGGTGTAGGCTGCCAATTTCCAATGTCTAGGGAGTATGTTTCTTAGTTTATCAAAATCATTCCATGAAGGAAGCAATGTGCATTGTTTTGGTTTCAGAAGTTGTTTTTTGTTGGAGTGTTTTGTACTTTAAAAATAGTTAATGGTCTTGTTCAGATAGTGAAAACTTACTTTGAAATTTGAATCTTAATCACTTTTATTCCAGAGCTTCTGCAGTGCTGCCAGTTTGGTCTAATCTGGATTCAAGAGCCACCATCTTCTGAGTGCTACTGCTATGGAATTTGGACTTTGGGAACAGGTCACAATCCACTGATGCAGAATAAGTTGTTGCACAATGCCTTAAGCTCATCAGTCCATTCATTATTATAGCAGGCACATCAGATACCCAAGGAAGAAAATTTTTTAAAAAACAACAAACCCAAACCAAAGCCAACAAACCCCCTCTAACTAAAATCAAAACCCAACAGAAGCAAATAAACAACATGAACCCACCCCAGCCAGGAGATATATTTTTTACAAACAGAAGACTTCTGTGAGAAGTCTGATGTAGGCAATGTGCATGTTGAGTCTGGCAGATCACAAGAGGTTAATGGCATCCTTTTTAAAAGATAAAGAGAACTCCAAAAAATATTTATTTGGATGGTGCTCTACAGCTGAATATCTTGTTGAGATTCCTCTTCTAGACAGGAGGTAGAAACAAAGACTTTTTTTGCTTAGAAAGTAAAACAACATAAACTCTAAAATGACTGTTATGAAAAGAAACAGAACACATGGGATTTGTTTGTTATCAAGACAGAATAAGAAAGGACCTGACGAAAAAAACCCCCATGTTTAAAATAATGAATAATTCAGGAAAGAAATCTGGAATTTAAGTCCTCTGTAATTCACAACATGAGAGAGATGGTATTGAATGAAACTGAAAAATAGCACATTCAAAACTGGCAAAATGAAGTGTTTTTTCATATGGCATGTGATTTCACTATGTTGCTAAATGCCACAAAATTTGCTAAGGCAAGAACTCAGGATGAGAGATGGGGAAGAGAATTATAGAACCAGCCACAGTTCAAGAACTCATCAGTATTTGCTACTAAAGGATGAAGAAAGGAAAAAGAAAACCCCAAACAATTGTTGGCAGAGGGCTATCCTATGATTTTATGATTGTGATGAAAACTGTAAGGTACAAATGTAGCCTAAGTCAGTTTCTTAGATTCTCAGGCTTGTATTACTGATCAAAAGCAACCGCACCTTTCTGTTGGCTTTTCAGCTTCCTGATATTTATATTATGGATGAATGAATGATCTTTGGCATCAGTCTTTGTGTCAAGAGCCTATAGGTAGCAGGACAACTGCCTATGCCTGCAGTGGCTGTGATGCTAGTGTGCTCACAGGTCCTGGTGCTGCTGTTCACATTGCCCTGAGTAATGCCTGATTTTAATGAGGTACTTCAAAAGATGGTGCTTGTCAGCGTGAGACAGGCCACCAGGGTCTGGCTCTAGTGGCATGGGGGCCTGTTGAGGCATTGCTAGTGCTGTGACAACGGTGAGATATTCCATGGGCTAGGCAGGTGGACTTTGTATTCCAGCACTTGCACAAACAGCTGGGAAAGGAGATGCAGAGAGCTCCAGATAAAGATGCTATGGTTTCTGAGGCACAGTGATAGTTTGACTCTTCTCATCCTCTGGCACAGTGAAGAGAAATAACTGCTACTTTACCAGCTTTTCTTGCTACAGTTGTGTTCTCCAGAGATTCTGTAACACCCAGAGAAGATTTTTTTTTGTGTGTCTATTTCTGACATGAAGAAAGAAAATCTTTGGAAAACAAAATTATTTCCCCTCTGTCTCGTCCAGCTGTCACAATGAACAGTCAGGTCATAAGAGAGCACACTTTTATAAGACACAGTAACAGGTATTTGGTGATAATGTTTATTGAGCGCATTTTTATAACACTTCTGAGTGCTGCATTTGGAGCATTGTGGGGCAAAATCTGTCAAGAACTGTGTACCTGCATGCATTATCTACTACTAAAATCACTCTTAAACTAATTGTGAACCGGTGTAAAGATTGTATTGGCATTTTAGTACCTTGAAGACTGTGTTTTAACTTCTGTTGGGAAGGGGAACAAAAATGCATTGTTCCTTGTGTTGACTTTATGTTCTTTAAGTTGAGCCATTTTAAAGAGGATATTTTTGAGACTGTCCCACTCATGCATGGATTTTTTTTTCATTTTGTTATCTGCACCTACTGGGATGCCATGTTGAAGGCTGTAGCACCTGTCTTATGCAGAGATCCAGTTCTGCCCTGAAATGAGCTTTCTGTAATTGATTAAGCTTTGTTACTTGGTTCTATCTGTGGTTGGTTTGGTATATGGATGGCCTGTGATATATTGGTCTATTTTTATTACTCTTGAAGTGATATGTTATTAGAGGAGACAAGTTTGGGGTTATAGGGGATTACAGGACTGTGGTGGGTTGACCCTGTCCCACAGCTATGCATCCACCAGCTTCTTGCTCATTCCCTCCATGCAGCAGATGGGGGAGAGAGTCAGAAAAGCTGAAGTCAGGAAAAAAACGTAGGGATTGAGATGAAAAATGTAGGGGTTGACAGTTTAAATAAGTTAGGGCGGAAAAAAAGCGGGGGCCGGGGGGGGGGAAGTAATGCAAAGGCACACACTCACCACCTCCCATCAGCAGACTGATGGCCTACCTGGTCTCTGAATAGTGGTTATTTTGGAAAGACTTCTCTCCAGTTTTATTGCTGAGCATGATGTTATATAGCATGGAATATCCCTTTGGTTAGTTTGGGTCAGCTGTCTCTTCTGTGTCCCTTCCTAGCCTCTTGCCTACCCCCAGACTACTTGCTGAGGGGACAGAGTGATAAACGGATCTTGAAGCTGTGTGAGCATTGTTTGGCAACAGCTAAAACACAGGTGGGACACCAGCACTGTTTTAGTCACAAATCCAAAACACAGCACCATATAGGCTGCTATGAAGAAAATTAATTCTATCCCAGCTGGGCCAAGTACAAGGACACAGAAGCAACACAAACCACTGGTAACCTTATAAATGCAAATAGGTCTACTCATTTAATGTCTGTTGTACCTTAACACACCATTGCTTAGTACTTTACTGGAATTTGGTCTATGTATCAGCAAAACAGGGAAATCACAACTTCTCTGTGTTTTTACTTACTAAGGTCAGTGGCATTGGTGCCATTTTCTTCAGTAGGCCCAGAATTTGCTTTGGATCCACAAATTTCAAATGAACTACAGGTCCAGATAGAAAGGATTCAGAAGGAATCAAATTCCATAGTCTGCTGTTCAGTGTAAGGTATCAATTGCCTCATTGCATTTGCAAACTTTGAGAAGTTCTTTAGTTCAGGGCAGTCCTTAAACTGATACAGATAGTCATTAATGAAATTTTGCTTCTGCTTCAAAAAGCCATCCTGTGGTCAGATACAGGTCCTTGGATTTTATTGTCAAGTGCTGTGATACATATTTCAGAGATTTATTTCTGTTCAACAGGATTGAGGTTTATCTCAGGTTCTTTAAACTAACAAGGTCTACATCTGAGCTAGTCACCCTCCACTCTACTATCAGTGCAAAGTAACAGACAGCATTAGGGTGAGTCAACTGTGTAATTCTGTCTGCTTTGAGGTCATTGTTTATCGTATTTAGGACAGAGGGACCAGAAGTGTTCTGCTGGGGACTCAAGGGTACAGGGTCAGACTACTCTGGGGGTAGTAAATGTTGGATGAGGATAGTTTGACCCTGTCCAACTTCCATGTCAACTACACAACAAAATGTCTGCTACACAACAAAGTGTCTGGTCTAAGGTTATCATCCTAGTTCACTCTGATAAATCATAGCATTGAATTTAGATAGAGATCTTGAAGGGATGCACCTCCCTGTGAAGATACCTGTAGATCAAGTGTGTGTGGATGTCTAGATGATTTTTTTTTGAGCAGATATTAAATTTGGAGCTGAGTCTCTCAGGTCAGATAAATGCTATTTCTCCCTCAGATTAAAAGAGAGAAGCTATAAACAACATGTTAGTCTGAGTTTTGTAAATATTAACAGTATGTCCAGTTTTCAATGTAAGGAAGCACAATGCTTTTTGTGGTTAAAATGCAATTCTCTATCACTTTCTGTGTTACTATATTAATTCTTGCTTGAGAATCTGGCCCATCCATGAAGGGCCTCATAGTACCTGTGGCTATTTTTACCTGCTTTTCTGCTCCATATTGATGCAAGTGCAATTCTTTTTTAACTTATGAGACCAGAGAAAGCTCATCTTGCTCATTTCCAAAACTCATGTATTTTGGTGGACTGACTGTGGGATAACACCCTGTATGAGTAATAGCGGGCAGACAATACTAAAGTTATTTAATTTGAGAAATTTCACACAACAGTGAGCAATTCTTCTGAATGCCCTTGAAGACTGTAGTAGACTTGACTACATTGAAGACTGATTAAATGGTCCATTTGTCCCATTCTTCTGTTTATCATAAGTTATTCATTTTAACAGGCCATTTCTAGTACTGCTTCTGAACTTCACGTAAGACTTCTTAAAAATCTTTCTACTTTTGATACATATAAGCAAATCAGACAGAGCTATTCAATAGGAGGCTTAAAACCAGCGGTGCCTAAGGAAAGGAAAAAATGACTAAAAATGTTCATATTGCCGATTACTTATTGCTTGTTGTTGGTAATACAATTATGCTCTATGATACAATAAAATGTTATAACACCTTACGGATTAAGAGTGGAAGACAGACTACATAGGGATGGGCACTGGAAACAGTTAGTCCCCTAGATCATAGTTATAGAGGGTACAGGAGGGCTGTACCACTGCAATCATATTATGTGACCTTGGGTAAATCACCTCATGAGGCGTTAGAGAGAGACTGGAGTATTTTCCCTTTAGTGTCTTCTAGAAAACCTGTCCCTGATCCTTGCCATAAAATATGTTTGCAGTTTGGTTACGCAATAAAACAGGTATGCTAATCCATGCTTTACAGATGGAGACCTGAGTGATACCACAATATGGCTTGTAACCTTGTGAGTACAGACACTTGGGTGTCTGAAAGAGTACTTGAGAGTTCAACTCAGAAGAGGTATCCTGAGTGATTTACAGATGGTGCTTGAAAGTTACAGTGGAAAGAGTTGTACACAGAATTCCTGAATCCAAGTTCTATGCCAGAACAAAACCACATATTTGCATGTCAAAGAGGCACTAAAAGATTCCTGAGAAGGAATGCATGAGACTGGGATGTTGCACTGTGTCCCTGGATGTGAAGTTTTGACTATTCCCCTGTAAAATTTCCCTGGAAATAGGATAAAAATAGGGATCCTGGAGCTAATTTAAGTGAAACTGCTTTTATAGGCAGATAAGTAGATCTGTAGGCTGTACTGACCCAGGCATACACAATATAAAAACAAATTTTATGTCTCTCTATATACAGAAATATATTTATAACTTATATAGATATAAAATATATTTCATATATAAAATATGACTTTGGGCTAAGAATAAGGTAATATAGAAATGACAAGGTTTTTGATTTACAGTGATGAAAACACCTTTCTTCAGTTACTTTGATGTGATGGGTGGAAATGTGATTTGTGATTATCGAGAGGAATAGCATTTTGGAAACAGATTTTGAATTAAATTGACTTTACTTACTAATGTTTTGCAGCTTTAAAGTTCCATTTGTCTGATACAGATTTTTACATTGTTAAGGGTCTACTTCATTAATTATTATGAATTTTACTGTGAGGGATGAACAGGAAACACTGAAATTCTCTTTTCACAAAGCAGATGGGGCCTTTAAGTCTTATATTATGACATTATCCCTACATTCTCTGCAGCAAAACAGGAGCTTCAGTCTTATTTACTTCAGTGGTATATTTGACAATGTTATCACAGAGCCATATTAATCTGGCAGGTTTTTATGAGCTGCTTCATCACTAGGCTTGACTACCTGCAGAAAAGTTTGAGAAGTCCAGCCGTTTCCATCTGTACTGGGACTGTTACTTAAATAGCTACGAGACACACCTAAGAAAATTTCAGAACAAAAGAAGGACAGCAGCTGGAGATCATGTTCAGTGCTAGGACTTCGCTGTGAACCTTGCAATTGATTCAGCCTGGGAAAAGGCTGCCCTGGACTTACTGGAGCCGGGCCAGTTTGACAGCTGCAGTATCAAGGAACTGGATATGAGGGGGAAATGAAACTAAGCAAGGTTCTCTGCACCATATGTTTTGGGACTGCTCAAGGCCTTAGATTTTATGTAACAATGCAATTCAATGACAAGATGCTATTTAACCATATTTTCTCCTTTCTTTGCTCATTGGGGAGGACTGGGCTGTTGTAGGAGGTATTTTCAGTGATCACAGAGGGTGGTTTGCCCAGTCACTGCTAATTACCAAGATCTTAATTTGCTACCATTAGGAATTCCCTTCAGGCCTCCAACATTAATGACTTAAGTCCTGGCCAAAGACAATTAGCTACTCTTGAAAAGGTCTGTTAAGTGTCTCTGGAAAATGTGGAGATGCTTTTTATTTATTTGAGTTGACGATTTTTTTTCCCAGTTGCTCTAAATTCCATGCAGTCTATTCAAAGGGATTTATTTCATTTTGTAGGACTAGTCATTGCTGTGGGGGAAGAAGGTTTTGTTGGTTTTGTTTGTTTGTCTTTTCCTTCACAGTCTATACATGTGATTCTGTCACCTAAGCCTGTTCAAAATGTACTAGTAAGCCTGTCTGCATGTGATCCATTTGCTAAATCTTTGTGGAGATTATAGGCAGTTTAACTGTTTTGTGGTATGTGCTTGTCCATTTAAATTCTCTGATGTACACAGAAATGGGAGGATGGTATCTAAATTGTACATAGGAGATGAGGCACTCATTGCTGGCTGCAGGGAGGGAGTCTGGAAAAGATTGTTGTGCCATTTCTTCATTTAAACAGTCAAGTGTCCCTGCAGAAGGAGTGGGAAAGTACAGAAAGATTGCCTTTATTGCACACAAGCTATAGAGTTGTTTCTATTTGCTTGAAGGAAGAGGATCTTATTAACAGTTTCTGAATGTCTAAGGCAGCAGAGAAATTATTTTGGATTTACCTAAACTCATTGTGCCTAGAAAAGAGAAAATGTGAGAGTGTTGCTTCAGGTTTATTTCTCCTTGGATGGAAAAACTAGGGGCATATACATATCCTATATATAAAATGCAATAATCAAAATCATGTTGGCCTGTCCATATTTGCACTGAACAGGGCTGAAGCACAATAGGACCACTTTACTTTGTTCCAAAAGTCAAGAGCCTCTGTAAGAGTGTCCAATGGTTGGACATGAGAAAAGTCATGTCCAAAAGAGCTTTTTTTGAAGGCTTGGACAAAAAGGCCCTAGTGAATCTTGTTGAAGCAGCCAACGTTAGTGCCAGGTTGTCCTCCCACTTAGCTGGGAATATATGCCTTCACTTCTGCATTAGCCCCTCAGAGTGAGCATAAACTACTGATGGAAATGCATTTGTGCTAAAACGAAAATGTTGGACTAGCATTTGGAGTGGCTGAAGCTCAATTCCATCTTACCTTTGCTTGCATATAGAAGCTTTATCTTCCAGCAATTGGTCATAGCCAATCTGTTTCAGTGTCAATTGTTTCCTGAGCCTATGTGGATCAGGGCTCTCCACTGTTCCACCAAGCTGAGGGGTAGAAATTGCAGTGTCATACAGTCCCTGGGAAAGGCATAGTCTACTTGAAGACTCCTCCTTATAGAGGATATAATGAAAAAGCTGTTGTCCTGATCCTGAGTATTTTGAAGATTAGGAATTTCCTATCTTGGTCTAGTATTTTAAAATCAAAGAATATCACTTCTGATTGTAATTTGTGAGTACTATTAATGTAACAAAATTCAGGAACTCTTTTGTAATTCAAAACATTCACTGTGGTTTTGAATCAGTATTTCTTAGGCAAGATAAAGCTTTCCTATTTTTTTCCAACCCTTTTCATTTTTTCCTGTGACAGCTGGCACATGTAGAGATGAGTTTTAGCATGGTAGAAGTATCACTTAACTTCCTATCTTGTTCAGAATTTACACAACATTGATGCATTAATAGATCTCTCAGTGTCTCTTCTGGTGGAATTCTGTAATTGTTGTCTTTGGACTAAAGCTTGGAGGATGTTTGAGGGAATTGTAGTGCTTTGTGGATTCTGGAGAGACAGATAATGACATGATAGCCAAGGGCTAATTTGAACAATGTGCCCACCTAATGGTGCTGGTCAAGGTCTGACTCAAGCCAAGTTTCAAAGAAACTAACTTCTGTAGTCAGTGTGCAAATCTGGCTATGAGTCAGTATCTTACTCCATAAACAGTGGACAGCCCAGAGCGTGGGGAGCTCTCCTGCACGGCAGTGGGCTGCACACCAGGCTCTCCACTTTAGCAGGGACACCTCTCAAGGCTGAGAGATTCCTTGCTGCAACAGATTCTTGGTAAGTGATTAATAGCATGCTAAAATTTGAAATCTTAGCCAAGTGGTATAAAGGATCGATTGTGCACATATAATCCTTTAGATTAAAGTGTTGACCAATTCTGAGACTTAAGTCTGGATCCAGCTGAACCTGAAGTCTGCTCTGAGGAGGAGTTTAGAATGCAAGGGGATCCTTGCTGAACCTCATGCCTCAATGGGAGGGTCTCCCTGACAGTTTTGTCTGACCCTGTCATCTGTGCAGTAAATAATCAAGTGTATCTTATCATCAAATCTTAAACCAATGTCACATTTACTATCAAACTTCGTTAAATCCCTGTTTAAACCAAAAAATTGCTGCTTCTCTTTTATGACTGAAGTGTGCCACTCCATCTGTGACATGGTTATGCACATTCTTCTCTTTCTCTTTCTTTTAGTGGTAATAATTGTAACAGCTCACAGTTCAACACCCACTGTGTCCTAATTCTGTGTTCTAAACATTAGGCTTATAAGAAGCTGGGAATGAATCCAGGTTGCTGGCTCAGGTGACAGTTATATGCAGGACCCACTCATTGTTCAAATCTAAGGGGAGTTTGGACCCATCTCTTAAAACAGATATTTATCTCAGCCATTAACAGCCAGAGGACTTTAATTTTCAAATTATGGCTTGATTCCAGTGCATTTCCATAGTGGTCTGGTGTTCTTTATGAGTTATACCTGGACGAATCTTGAAAATTCACTTTTGGGCTATGTTCTCTGAAATACGTTATCTGTTCTTACAAGAGAACTACTCCAGACTGCTTCAACTTGAACTGCAATAAAGCTGAGCTGTGTCAAACTTCATGAGGAAATTAACTGTTTAGATTCCCTTATAATAGGACACAGCGTTAAGTAAAATATTACAGATTCTAAGGCCAGAAATGAGGATAGTCATAATCCTATTGATCTAGGGTATTAAAATCCAGGGTTTTCTCCTCATGCATTTCTGTACCCTGTCCAAGAGCTTAATCAATAAGCAAAAGTAAATTTCTTTGAAAGGGTCTGCAGACTTGATTGAAGGACTTAAGATAGTTTTGATTTACCTCCTTCCTTCCTCTTCCCTTCCAGCGGTTGATTATTGTATATATTTTTAAAATTACATCTGTTAATTAATTAACAGATTATTATTACGTAAAAACTTTGCCTGCCCAAAGAATGGTACTGTTTTCCTGACATTTCTGAAAGGCATTATGTGGGTTTTAGGAATCCTAAGCAGAGTCTATTTGTTTGTTAAAGTAAATAATAAATGAATTGGTATGAATATAAGTATTTCTTACCAATTTCATCTTCAGCAAAAGCAAGGAAGTGTTTCGTTCTTACCACCCGAGGAACTAGACACATAAATCCATATAAATATGATAAGCAGGGCCGGACTGACAGATGCTAATGACCAGAGAAATACCTTTTGATCTGCCTTGTTAGTGAGAAAAATCAGTTTATCTTTCTTTTTCTCTTGTCAGGCCTACCTGGGAAGCACAACAATGGGACTGAACGGAAATAATTTTCTTTCTCATGAAATATTAGCAGAACCACTTAAGTCCAATCTGATAGACAAATTCTGCTTTGTGTTACTCCCTGTTAAATCTGTTGTAGGCAGGATGGTTGCATGAGTGAAAGCAAGAATGAAATTTGTCTAGCAGAATACTTATTACTGATGATGACATACACATAAGAAGGAACAGGACTTGACTTTCTGTGATAGAAAGCAAGGCCAGGAATCATAAACATACACTTCCACATGCAGTTTGGTGGTTTGAGGGGGTGTCACAGTAATCAGGACTCATACAGTGATTATTTACAGTCATTTTTAAGAACTTGATGAATCTTTAAGAGGGTGGAAGATAAGATTTAGTCAGAAAAGGCAAAAATATATAACTTTGCAAAGCTAACCCTCCAGTTTCTCAAAACCAGGTTAGTTCTATTAATTTCTATATTAATTTCAGGTAGATGTAAGTTGCAGGGGCTTTTTTTTTAACTATTTTTCTCCTAAGCATTTGACTAACAAGGTGGCAAGTTTTGATGAAAATATGTAACCCATAATTTTTTTTTCTTTCATTTTTTTTGCCTGTCATGAAGTTAGGTTTTGTTAAAATGTAACTGATTTTCAAACATTACCATAGCTTAAAATTTGTTTTTATTGCTGCTTCACTGTGATTAATTAATAGGATATATGGAATCAACTAGGGTAAGACTTGTAAAGACAATTCCAACAGCATTTGAACTGATAAAATGGAAAGAAATGGAGAAGCGTCTTGAGTTGTCTCTCTATTCCATATTTTATAGCACCATGCACTTTGGGAACCTTTTAAAAGCCTGGATATCTATAGCACCACCATAATGCAAAAAAATTGTAAGAAGAAGTACACTATAAGGCAGCACATAAAAAACCTTTATCACAGATGGCACTGAGTCTACTTTTCAAATTTTTTTTTTCTGTAGTCTATCCTGTTCATTAAAAACTGGACAGAGTGGGAAGGATCATAAGTATTAGGAGATAATAATGTAATTGAGCTATTCCATTGTGCAGTAAAACAGTAAAGAGACAAGAGTTTCATCAGGTTCAATTTTCTTCACACTGAGAATACTATTGTGTTCTGCTGGTGCTGCTAACAATTTCTATGGAGTAGCTATGTCTCATTATTTCAGTGTTCGTGAGCCCATATTGTATTTTCTGTTGTTTGTTATTTAAACTGTATAAATACCTACAATGAATGTTTTATAGATACCAGAAATCACTTTTTGTTGTGGAGTACGCACTCCTTGCTACAAAGATAAAACTGCACAGTGCCCAGTAAACAATTTCCTGCGTCATTATTAACTGACTACAGTTTTCTTCCCTAATTTATAACTTGATATCAGGCTAGGATTTTAAATCTCCCTTCAGACTGTTAAATAAAGGCTGGGATTTGCTAAAACACTATGGCATAACTGGATCTTTGAAAACAATAACTGAAAGCAATAAGGTAAAAACAAGAAGAGAAAGTTCCACTGATTGATAAATAAAGGGAAATTTGCATTGGTGTTAATTTGTACTGATAGTAATGAAAAATTACTGTATGCTGTACTATAAAAGATACCATTTCTGATGAACTACACAACAGTAATATTGGAGATAATATGAGAAGAGGTATGGTAGCAGGAGAAAAGAGGAATTATTCTTGTTAAGATTGTACAAAATGTGAAGGCAAGAGGTTCTTGTATAACATGGATCAACATGGGAGAAGCAGCTATAATGAAACCTGAAACTTTAAAATTTACAGGTGCATATCAAAAAAGGAGCATATTGGAGCAGACAGCTCGTGTGGCAGTGACTGGACTATAATGAATAATGTATTGAGTATATGAATACCTCCTGCCTAAAGCATGTGTTATTACAGAACAAATTGTAGCAAATCGGTGTAGAATTTTTACCCTTTAAAACAATGAATTAAAGAACTGTTCTCAAATTCAGGAGCTGCCAGGGAATGTTCCAGTGAAACAGGAACTCTCAGTAGCCGTTGTGTAATATGTTGCTTCTACCTCATAGGGAAAGCAATCACGATACGGTCATGTAGGGTCTTGCTCTTTTCTCTTACCTGTTTCAAGTGCTTGATTCAAAACCCTTCAGAACCCTTGCTATCTACATTCATACTATGAATTTGTGCCTCATGTTGAAGTTTTTTTTTTCTGGAGAGTTAGCAGAAGCAGCACAAGGACACACAACTTTTGGGCATGGGAGTCCATTTGTAAGGCATCTGCACTGTTCTAGACTGTTGTACCTAGAGAAAGGAATGGAGGGATTGCCTTTAGCATTTATTCATATATAATTGATTTTGATTTTGTGTTGAAGGATCCTAGAAGGCTGGGGTTTTGTTTGTTTGTTTGTTTGGGTTTTTTTGTTTTTGTTTTTGTTGTTGTTGATTTATATCATTATAATTTATGAACATTCTAGGAATGGTCCAGGATGTGTTTGATGCAATGTTCATCTGTCAACATTCCTTTTATTTGGATTACGGTAATTTATATGAGTCCTGATGCATTAAATATGGTTTACAATATTACAAAATAGATTACAAAATATTACAAAATAGAGTAGACTTTGCAAGTGGCATGTCCCCAGCCTGTACTGGTACATGTTCCTGACCAAGTGGAGGATTTTCAGTTTCCCTTTTTGAACATGAGATATCTGCCTAGCAGGCAGCACAGCCTCCTGATGTGTCAAGCACTTTTACCAATTTTGTACCATCTCCACACTTTCTGAGGATGCCCTCTGTCCCATCCTGATCATTGCTGAAGATGTTAAACAGTTGACTCCATGGATAGATACATTGCTAGTGAGTGGCCTGTAGCTGGACTTAATGCCGGCTCCCTGATCACAATCCTTTAAGCACAGCAGTTCAGCTAGTTTTCAGTCCGCCTGACTGACTGCTTCATCAGTTTGTCTGTGAGGATGAGAAAGAGTCTCGAAGGCTTTGCTTAAAGTCAAGATTATGCTAAGAACTTGGGAAAGGTTGTGCTAGGTTACATGTAGCCCAGCAGCTGATCTGACAGCAATCAGTAATGGTTGTCTGCAAAAGAGTGTACAGGAACATGGTAAACACAAAAGCATCCTTCTCTGCTATATTCTTCAGCATGTGGAAACTTGTCCCTTGGGTTTCCTGAGCTGTATGTTATGTCCTTGAGTTTGAAATTAGAGCCAGATGAATTGCTTTTGTCTTCCTGAGGCAAGTCACGTGCTGTTATCACCTCCCTTTGTAAAAGCAGGTATCTAGAGCTATGCATTTAATTTTATTTTGCAAGATAATACTTTTAATTCTTTCTTAAAAAAAAAACAAAACAAAACACAAACCAAAATGAAACCACTACAGAATGTGTCCCATTGTTGAGAGTGATATATGAGAACAGGTAAGGACATGAGAGTTCCCTCTGGTACCGGATTCCTGGATAAAGGTTGTTATATTACAGTGAGCTGTGATATGTTGAGCTGAGACAAGCTCAAGGTGAAACTTTGGGTTAAAAATCAGACTATTGTTTTCTGAGTTATATGTGAAGCTTGTATGCAAACCAAGTTCTAATTAAATAGATAATCAGAAAATTGCCAAGGGCAAATTGTTTCAAGGACAACAGATTGACACGTCTTGCTCACTTTTCTGTTAGGTCAAAGCATACAAAGAGCCAGTAAAATGTCAAATAGGTGTTGAACAGTGGTTAAAATTCAAAATACTGCCAAATTTACATGGCAATCCTTTCAGTGTTGTTCCCAAAGAATATTCTCTTAGATTCCTCATGTTACTTGTGTTTCAATTCCCACTGCTCTTTCCCAGGAGAACCCACATTTTCTTTTGTTGCCTCCTCCAATTTTTCCAAATTTAACCCTGCTATAAAATTCTAGCACTTGCCATATGTGACCTTATCAGGAAAACTGATGAATTTGTGTGATATCCTATTACTGAATAGGGAAATGAATCTCCTAGTTAATAAAAGAGATCCCACTAAGATCCAAAATGAAAGTTGTGACTTATATGTTCGGTCCTCTTTGGGATAGATGTGTCTACTTCTAATTTACCACTTGTTTATTTAGAAGCCAGTTGGCTTCTGAGGAGGATCTAGGTGTCATCTTCACACCACATACAGTGTAAATCTCTAAACATAAACAGATTACCAATTCTGACTGACCTATCAATTCTGAATTTGATACTCGTGCAAAAGGACTGCTGTGGTCACCTACAGAACTGGATGTAGCCATGGTGGTGGTGTGAGAATACGGATGGATTCTAGGGACGGAGAGGAATTATTACCTGAGAATATATTTTAAGCCAAACAGAAAGGATCCAGCTAGTCAAACATCACATTTCTCATTGTTGCCTGTTGTGGTGACTATAAGAAATGGATACACAGTGTTTCTACCTTCTTAAAATTTCCTAACCTCCAGCGGTCAGAGGAAAAGGAACCTCTGCATAATTTCTTTTTTCCTTAGTTCATCAGCCTAATAACTTTAATGAATTATCCTTCATGAATCTGTCTAATCCCATATTTTAATCCACTGGCCTCCAGAGCACTTTAGTCCAATGATTTCACAACCGAAATACATTTCCTTTTTCACATTTTAAACTTGCAGCCTGATACTTAACTCTAGTTCTTAAGCTGTGAGAAACTGGATGGTCATTGCCTATTCATTTTGTACATACGTTGCTTTTTGCAGGACTGTATCGTATTCACCTGCAGTATGTTGACCGTGGCTGGGCTCCGGGTGCCCCCCCAGCCGCTCGGTCCCTCCCTCCTCAGCTGGGCCGGGCAGAGAAAATGCACCGACAGGCTGGGGGTGAGGGCAGGGGGAGATCGCTCAGCGGGTGCCCTCACGGCCAGCACCGGCCCCGCTCGGGGACACCGGCGGCACTGATTGCCAGCCAGCCCAGAGCGGGGCAGGAGAAACAACCCCCAGTGCCGCCACCCCTTCCCCCCAGCCGGCTCTGCCTGCCGGCGCGGGGCTGCGGCCCGTCCCGCACTCGCTGCCGCTGCCGCTCCTGCCCCCTCAGGGGCGGCTCCTCACCCCCCCGCGGGGCGCCGGCCCTCAGGCACGGCCCGCTCCTGCCCGGGGCCCTCCCCGGGCTGCGGGGGGCAGCTGCTCCCCCGGGGCTCCCCGGGCCGGGCCGGGGGGCACGGGCTGCCTGGCCGGGGGCTGCCCCGCGGGTGGGGGGCACCTCTGCTCCGGCGCCTGGCGCTGCCGCAGGATCTGTCCCTTGTCCCCGGCGTAAGCGGCGCCCCCCAGGCGGTGCCAGCGTGGCCGCTGGGCTGGGCCGTGGCCAGCGGCGGGCCCGGCTGGGAGCCGGCGGGCGTTGGCGCCATCGGGCACGGGGGAACCTGCTGGCACCTGCTCACAGGAGCCGCCCGGCAGCCGCCCCAGACCTGGCCATGCAGGCCCCACACATCACTTCATCAGGAAATAGCTATGAATGACATGATACAGTTTTATGTAGGTCAGCTCCATTTTGGTGTAATTAACAGCTTACATCCCACATTCTCTTTCGTTCTTGTTCCTTTTTCCGTATCTGTACGGAGATAAGTAAACGGTATCAGGGTCCTGAGTAGTGAAATACTGTAAGCAAATTTATTTGAGAGAGACAGTAATTGAAATGAGTGATCCTATGGTAAACTAGGAAAAATCGTTGCAGTTGTAGTTTTCTTAAGACTTAAATAAGAAACAGAAACTAGTTTTGACTTCATTTTCCTTTGAGAAAGAATTTGAATGTAGCAGCTTATAATTTAACAGCAGTATTTTGATTTGGAAGCAAAAAAAGTCAATGAAAAGGAATCTGAGCACAAGCAAAGGGGGAGCTGAATCCTCAGTAACCACCGAGGTCTCAGAAATCCCATTGCCTTGTGAATGGAAGCTGAGCCAGCAGCCTGCTGATGAGCAGCTACCTGCGCTGTATGTAACACATACCAGTTTGTTCCTCTGTGGGGAAGTTACTAGACACCTGAGGGACAGACATAGCATAAAACTCCTGAATAGAAAACAGTAGCTACATTTCCACTCAATGTTAACTGTTCCAAATAAAAATGCTTGTAAATATGTAATTATCACTTACTTCCTGATTGGAGAAGCATGCCTACTTTGCAACAATTCAGCAAGATTTACTAGAAAAAAAGAGTATCTTTAAAAAGAAACAATAGTAAGGTTTACTTATTTCTGTTACATAAATCCAGACTTCTACTAGACCATAGTTTACATCTAAAACCGTTTTGTTTCTTTTTTTTTTTTTTTTTTTTTTTTTTTTTTTTTTTTTTTTATGGGACATCAGATACGCCAGTGTCCCAGTCTAGCCTTCCAGAGTTTTTCATGACTTTGGATGGTGTTAAAACAGCTGAAAGCAACATTGACTGAAATATTATTGAACTTGCACTTGAACTTTTCCCAGATTTGAGGGCTGTAGTGCCCTTATTTATAGGTAAAAAAAAAAAATAAAATAAATGAATTTAATCAAGCTGGGCTATTCCCAAAAGTCAGGTTTAACTAAACCCCAGGGAAAACTCATCAGCTGATGCCTTGAGGCATAAAGTCAAAACTAGGTGTCTTTCTCAGTGATAAATCAAATATTTGGCATAGATGATATTGGGAGAACCTTGGTCCTCTGATAGACATGAAAGTCAAGCTAAACAGTCACAAAAATGATTTCTGACATTAATACTGGAAAACTCCTGTGTTGTCTCTGTTATGAAGATATAAAAATAAAAGGGTAAGAATCAGGTACTTAACTATGATTTCAAAATCCACTGTTCCTGAAGTGTTCCAAAGTTTAAATGTGAGATCACTTCTGGGGGGTTAAATAACATAAAAGCATCATCATGGGAAACATGAATTAAGAAAGCCTTCTGTTTATCAAAGTCAATAAGGTTAAATAAGACAAAATTCCTTTCTTTGTGCTCATGGCAAACGGGACATTGACAAGCCTGTAGTATCATTTGATTTGTTTTTCACAGTTCTTTATAATGCACTTTCTTTCCAGGTGAGTAACAATCCCTAATTTGAAGGTGAGAAAACATTTCACAATGGCAATTTAGTATTGGTAATGAATGAATAACCTTTCAGTTTTATTGAAGTACTGAATGGGTTAGCAATTTTTTTCTTTTATGGGTGGTTTGATGTACCGAGGAGTTGACATTATTACCTGTGCTCCAGAGTTACTTGAAATAGGACAAATGGGCTCACTGAGGATGCAGGAGGTGAATATATTCTACCTTTTAACTTGAAGGTTATGAACTAGCTATTTTAAGCCTTAAGTAAGCAAAAATGTTTGAGAAGCTGAGAAAAGGAGAAGAAAGGCTCACTGAGCCTTCAAAATATGGAGGCAAAGAGAGTCTCTAGGGTAATGGATAAAGAAGTTACAGACATAGGAAGGAGAAAGTGAACTTAAGAGTTATTGCAGTTGAGGTTCATTTTTGCTGAATTTCAGCCACACAAATGTTAAGTTTCTGCTCTACCTAATAGCCTAAGTTCTACTGCAACAGGAGGGGAAAGATTGTACCCCTCCAGTTTATTGTAGACAACTGTCTACATCTTGTGGAAGTACCTGTTTTTCTCCTTGGATTGCGACATAGGAATCTTATGACTTGCTCCGAGTGAACGTCTCTGTGCGTTGTTAACAGTTTCTGAGGATTCTTACTTAAAATGAAGAGAGCATCTTATTGTCATTGGAAGTGGAAGCTTGATGTTTGGTTACCTTGTGGTGGCAGGACATGTTTAGGAGAATGTTGCTACTGCTGTCCTAGTTGGGAAAGCAGAGGGGAAGTGGCAGAAAATCCTAGGAATCTAGTCAATGCCTGACTATCACAAACAAGTAATTGTTTTGTGACAACACATAAAATTAGGTTGTGATCTATTCCCTAAAGGTCTCATAATCAGGAATGCTCTACACAGAAAAAGAAAAACCCCAACCAAATCTACAAACCTTGATTCTTCTCTCAAACTGGCATTATACCAGGATTGTACCTAACCTGCAGGTGACCACTCTCTTTTCAGTTGATATTGCACAAGACCAATACCCTCACTTCCACTGTCTCCTCTCTCATATTCTTCCATGCTGATTTAGAACAGAATTCAAGCAACTAATTGTTCTCCTGGTAGGAGCTGAAGTTAAGGACTGAGTGGGGAAAAACCCAAATCATTCATGTATTACTATATTTTTAAAAACTTTGGAAAATATTGCCTCTCAATAGTTTCTGGTCATGTTCATGAGTCTACCAGTCTTTCATCATAGTCTTCCAACATTGCTGAACAAGCTCACTAGCAGAGTTTTAATTGTCTGGGGAAGTGTCCTCAATACTGTGCACATTACATATTTCATGTGTACCCAAAATAGTTAGTCTAGGCTTTCCTTTCCTGAACTCAGACCTCTAAATGCTGCCTGACTGGCATTCCTGGTATTGACATAGTTTGCTGAATACATACTTCAGTTTACTGCAATGTAAGATACTTTATTTAATCATAGGTAATATGCCATTAATTATTAAGTAGTGATCCATCATTAATGATTTTACAAAGATGATAAAATGTTATGAGGTAATAGTAATAGTGTGTATTAATCTCTGTGCATAGCCATGACATGTTATTAAATCATATAAATAAAATCAAAACAACATGAAGTGAAATCATTCCACTCTGCAAATGAAATGTGAAGATTCTGAGGGTAACATTTTTCCAAAGGAAAAATGTGTATAAAATTCATTTCATAGATCTTGTTCTGATTTGGAGCACTAGCATTTTCTTAAATGAGAACAAGTTATGCAGAGTAAAAATCTTGATTCTTTTCACTCAGTTTTAGCTTCTCTTAACACATCATATGCTTACATATGCATTGTGCTAGGCAATCTTTAGGCAAGAGAATGAAAGTTCATCTTTGACAAGAATGTGTTGTCCAAGCAGCTATAATATGCAATACTGGACACTTACTGGACCCTGCCTAACATTTTCCTCTCAGCAAGTTTAAAAACCCAGCAGTTAGCATCCTGAAGGAAACCATACCGAGTGTTACATAGTTCCCAAGTCTTTACAGAAGGGAACAGGATTGGTTTTGCTATCTGTTCTTTGTTGATATCCTGTATTCTGAATTGGTCATGTTAGATACTTGCTATTTTAAAAACCCTTGTATGTGGCTAGCTGATAGTTTTGTCTCAGAATAAGTTGCTACTGAATTGATCGTAAGGCTTAGGAAGTTCAATAGTCCATATATCAGAAGGGAAATCAAAGCAGTATCAGCAGGAACAGTTGCAGAGGGGCTCCTGCAGTTTATTTATTCTTTTTTTTTCTAAACATCCAATCACAAATCTTTTTCTCTAAATACTTTTTGCATTCACTATGCTTGTTTAAACTAGCTTCCACTGTACTGTAACCTCTCTGCCACACACAGTCACTTTTGCTGTTTTAAGTCACTGTTCCACATTATTAATTTATTTATTTGGGCTTGGCTCTCTCTGGCTTTTCCTACAGGCTTATTAGCACTACTACATGTGACTTGGTAGACTGCACTCCTATTCCCTGCTACCTGTGGTGACAGCAGCTTCCTTTCTTCCTCACCTTCTCTCTCAATGCTGGTGAAAAACAGCACACTGAAGATTATATGGAGCATGAAATAGCCCGGGAATGGCTTTTCTCGCGCTACTTAAACTTCATTTAATGAAGCTGAAATACAATGCCATCAGCTGAAAAATGTGATGGGAATTCACCTCATCGGCTCAGAAAAGCATCTGTTGTGGTGATCTGAAGCTGTCTTAGCTAAAGGCTAAACAATGCTATTTTTAAAGCACATTCCCATCATGGAAACAAGGAAATAGAGGCAGTGGAGCAGAGCACAAAGGAATGATCTGAACTTTGAGATATATGTTGTAGGGGAGAGTTCAGTGCAGCGAGTCAGTGAAGTTAATGTTTAGGTCATATCAAACTCTCAGCAAAACTTTTTTTTTTCAATTGTTTTAAGTATGTCACCCTCATCATTCTGTTTTTGATTAAAAGATGTTCATATTATTTGGACTATTTTGACTATTTCTGAATCTTCTCCATCTCCTATTCAGCAGTAGTATCTTTCCAAGTTGAACAGCGTAGTTAAATATGGTTCATTGCTCCAGGCAAAATAGGAGTCTGTCGGTTTCTTCATAACACAGACCCATTCCAAACCATTCCAAAATGAAGATTTCATATCTGTGTCAGGGCTGTAAGTTTGCTGACCCACCACAAGAAGGAAAACAATTAGAAATTTACTGATCCACTAAAATAACTAATCACCTGTAGATTAGGAAGGAGTAGGGCTGGTGTACAATCATGAGATAAAATAGACAAAAGTGGCTGAAAATGAGGAAAGTAGAGGTAAGAATGTGTACCAGCTGCATACAAACAATCATAGCAAATAAATAATTACAATTAGATTATTAGTGGCTAATTCCCTTCTTTTACTAGGGCCTCAATTTTACATTTTTCTTCCTGAGCATATCACATGCTTTTTCTAGTCTGTGCGTATGGTATGAGACGGATACTCAGAAATGAAGATAATTAAACAAGAAATGTAAAGTTTTGACTCCTTTGATTGCAAGCTTTCTGCTGACATTAGTGAGGGCAAAGTTTTGCTCTAACAAAAGATACTGGATATTCCAACCCTTCAAAAAATACATCCTTGTTTAGATGCACATAAAGCATTTGCAGGTGTTTACATATAACTGGAAAATTTGCTACATGCTATTTCAGGTCCTACAGTCCTGAAAATATTTATAGATATGTTTAACATTGTGTGTGGCTCTCAAAGTCAACAGCACAACTAACAGTGTTTAAAATTAAGCACATCCCTAGGACTCGGCAAAATACAGGATTTATCACTAAATTCTATGAAGTAAATACTTAATAGCACAGAATCAACAGAATAAGGGGGAAAAAACTATGGGAAATTAGAATCCTCCATGTAATTTCTGCAGAAAAAAACCCCTTTGGATTAAGACTTGGTAGCATCACTGGAGAGTCCTGGGTGCCATTAGAAAGCTCAGAAACTTCTCTTTCTCCACTGTATAGAGATTCTCTTTCTGCCCTGCACAGACAAAAGATAGCAGTCTTTAAAGCAGCATGTACCAAAAAATGTCACTGGTGAAAGATTGTCTTATATATTTTCGACCTCAGATTAAACTCATTCTTTTCATAGCTGAAAGGAGGAACAATTCTGTGTTTGGCTAAATAAGGAGGACTTTTTTTCTTTAAGGTGTTACTTTGAAATGTGATCTATGTAGTGCCTCTCATATTTCCAGCCCTGGAAACTGCTTGTTGTTTGTAATCTTATAATAGTCCCTGATGACATGAATTGGGCTGTGAAATGATGAATTGGCAAATTCAATTTTAAGGGGCTACTCTTGGACCAAAACAGTAATGGCCATATGCTGCAAAACACTGACATGGGATAGAGTTGCTGTTCTGTCTCAGATGTGGTAAGCAGACTTTAAAGGGATAACTTTCCCTTTAGACTTTATAGTAGTACATATATATATATATATATATATATATATATATATACACACACTGTTCTTTTGATCCTAAATTTTGGATCAATTCCTCTCCCTTTTTGCAGTTAGTATAGAACTGACACTGAACAACTTGATAAAATTCTATGACTGTCCAGGTAAACAAAGGGAGAGCAGTGGATATTGTCTACCTGGACTTTAGTGAGGTCCTTGACACTGTCTCCTGTAAGATCCTAATAGACAAGATGTTGATGTATGGGCTGGATAAGCAGACAGTGAGGTGGATTGAAAACTGGCTGAATAGCCAGGCCCAGAGAGTGGTGGTCAGTGTTACAAAGCCTAGTTGGAGCCCAGTGACTAGCAGTGACCCAAGGTGTCAATACTGAGTCCAGTCCTGGTTAACATCTTCATTAACAATCAGAGTGGCAGAGTGTGCCCTCAGCAGTTTTGGTGATGACACCAAACTGGGAGGAGCGGCTGATAAGCCAGAGGGTTGTGCTGCCATCCAGAGGGACCTCAACAGGCTGGAGAAATGAACCTCAGGAAGTTCAGCAAGGGGAAGTATGAAGTCCTGCACCTGGGAAAGAACAACCTCATGCACCAATATATGCTGGGGGCCACCTAGCTGGAAAGCAGCTTGATAGAAAAGGACCTGGGGGTCCTGGTGGACACCAAGTTGACCATGAGCCAGCAATGTGGCCTTGTGGCCAAGAAGATCAATGGCATCCTGAGGTGTGATAGGAAGGATATTTCCAGCAGGTTGATGGAATTGATCCTTCCCCTCTGCTCAGTGCTGGTGAGGCCACACCTGGAGTAATGGGTCCATTTCTGGGCTGCCCAGTACAAGAGAGATATGGACATACTGCAAAGAATCCAGTGAAGGGCCACGAAGATGACAGAAGGACTGGAACATCTGTCCTATGAGGAAAGGCTGAGAGAACTGGGACTGTTCAGCCTGGAGAAAAGAAGGTTGGGTGTGGGGGAATCTTATTAATGTACCTAAATACCTGAAGGGAGGGTGCAAAAAGGAAGAAGCCAGGCTCTTTTCAGTGATGCCTGGTGACAGGATCAGGGGCGATGGGCACAAACCAAAACACAGGATGTTCCCTCTTGACATCAGGAAAAAGTTTTTATTGTGAAGGTGACAGCACTGGCACAGACTGCCCAGGGAGGCTGTGGAGTCTCCCTCTTTGGAGACACTCAAAAGCTTTCTGGACACAATCCTAGGCAACTGGCTCTAGGTGGCCCAGTTTGAGCAGTGGGGTTGAACCAGATGACTTCTAGTGGTTCCTTTCAATCTCAACCTCAGCGATTCTGTGATTTGTAATGAAAATAAGAGCACGTGAATACATTGTAACATATGTTCTTACTAATTTGGCAAAAACACAAAATCTAGCCCTCAGATGAAATTTGTTCTGTTGGGTGACCCAGTAGAGGACAGGTCTGTATTAACCTCTATGAAACCACCCTTTCTATCACAGAGGCATAAGACCTGAAGGATATACAGGTCTTTAACCAACAGCTGTTTCTGCAAATGATGGCAAGGGTATGATCTCCTAATCTGGGTTTTAACTGAACGCCTACTGAAGTCAGAAGAACTGGACTCACTGTATTTGATAGGCACTGGATTTGTAAATTAACTTTACAGAGGAGAGTCTGCCTTCAAGTGCTGTTTGGTTATAACAGACATTTGGCATGTTGTGTGTTGTCACTGATATGCACATTTACTATTAGAAATTTCCATATCTGACTGTTTATTTGTGTACAAATATTAAAACTAACGTGTATTTCTGTCAACTCAGCCATCCAGCTTGTTTTAAAACAATGATAAATAATTGTCAAAATCTCAGGGGAATAATGTACAGAAGAAATGAATGCATCACATTTATTGGACGACTGTATCTATGAGTTACTTTCTAAATTCTGACACTGAAGAATCCACTGTTCAAGCAAGTGATGTGCCGAATTGAAATGACTCTACTCTACAGAGAAGTTATTATGAATTCACAACTATTCTATAGCAGAAGCTGTTTGTTTGAGATGAAGAGACACTATTACACTGTCATACTGAAAGATGGCTCTTTTCAGCTAGCTCTGTCAGAGAGATGTTTTGTTTGAAATGTATGAAAAACGGGATGTTTTTATAGCTTTCAAATGAAAAGAGGTGTGTAATAACGGCAAGTGGTTAGAAACAATGAAACCATCTCACCTTAAACACCTTTCTTCAAAGTGGGCAATTTATATGTTACCTGAGGGGAAGGGCATCCACCCATATATTTCTCAAGAGTGTAGTGTCATTTGTATCTGTATTTATGGTTTATATTGTTAAATAGAGGTACAAAGTATGAATGAAGATATGACAGTTGAATGGATGTAGACAGCCACAGGACCTATAGGAAAACACAGCAGCACCATCACGTTCTGTGCTTTTCCTGCTCCTTCAGCTGACAGTTTCCTGAGTGATGCTGAGCATGATCCTGTCAGGGTGGACTGGTTTCCGCATTTCAACACAGAAGCCTTGAAGTTCATGTTCTTGGCATGTTTCTGCTAGGCTCATCTCAGAAAGGAATACATCTGAGTATTTAGTGTTAGGCTGATTTTCAAAGACTAATCAGATTATGAACAAGATAGCAAATTATATCCATACTATAATAGTTTCACTCTCTGATATAAAAGTATAAATTCACAAGTCTTATCAAGGTGTATGTATATAGTGTAGAAATACCTGCTATTATCAATGAGCTACTTAAGGTATGGAGAAGCAGTATATTGACAGAAGCCAAGAACTCAGAGAAATCTGCATTGGCCTGCTGAGGAATTTGTGACAGAGACCTTCCCTTCCTTCAGAGGAAATCAAACCTCCAAACTGCACATAGAGATACAGGAATCGGGAGATGTGGTACAATTTACTGGGACTGAATTTGTGGCACATCAGCTATTCAACAGAGCTCCCTGTGTGAACAACCTAATGTTGCATGCTACATCGTGAAGCACCTTGTGCACTGCACATTGGTAGCCTACCTGTCTTTCTTGAGGGCATCTGTTCACAGCTGTGCTGGAAGGAGTTCTCTTTGTTTTGGACAAAGCAGTTGTCGCAATTACAGCTGGCTATAGAACTGAAGGCTAATTCTCACTACAGAATAGTAGGTATTTTCCTCTTCTCTCTCTCTTTTTTTTTTTTTTTTTTTTTCTTTTTTTTTTTCCCCCCAGCTGTTCTTTGTGCAGGGGCATTAATTTCAGTGGAGAAATACAGGAAGGCAGGGTACAGTCAGCAGGTTCCATGATGGCTTTCAATTCTTGCTCCTCCTTTGTGCCTCTTCAATCCATCTGCATACCTGGAAATGTGCCCTTGTCAAAGGGAAGAGATATGCTGATATTTCATCATACATGATTTTGCTCTGGTACCCAGCAACATTTCTCTCACACCCAGTCATGTTGGCAGTAAAAAAGCATCAGGGAACCGCATGTATTTAGCAAGCTAAACCAAACAGGATCTGGTCTGAATGTCACAGTGAAGCAGTGAGACATTTTACTCAACTGTCGCTTTACCAAAAGAATCCTTTAATCCACACTTGAAGCACAAAATCAAACCAATTAATAAATCTTTTAAGCTCACATGTTTTTCTGTTATAAAAAACATTTCCTCTGTGCTGAAAATGCATCAGAATAATTGTAAAAAGAAATCCAAGCCATTTTCCTTTGCAGTTGTGCCCTAACTGTAGTGCAGTATTATGGCACAGCTGCCATGGTATCAACAGACTTCTATATACTATGAGAACCTGTTATCAAAGCATAATGGTGAAAAGATTCATGGCAGCTCAGTTCTGTTGAAAACATAGAAGGGATCAGAAGACAAGAGAGAGTCCTGTCTCAGGAGTTTGTTTTCTGTGTGAAACACTTTTTGTCTGTTAAAACACAAGTTGCAATACCAATAGTGCCAGGGAAGTGGAAATAAGAGTATTAAATCTGTTGTTTTAATTATGAAAAAGAAACACACCAGAATGTTGGCTTAGCATTGAAACATATACCAATGTAAGAACTTTTATTGCAAGATATACATTATGTTGGTATTTCACATTTTTAATCATCTGGGGCTTGTTTTTTGGCAGATCTCTTGTAGCCACTAGTTGTTTTAAGTTATGCTATCCATGCTTCCCTCCTGTAGCTGGTCTGCCTATGGATGTGCTCATCTTTCTTAGTTTATTTCTAAGCTGTGACTGCCAGGAGTGCTTTTGAGTTTTCTGTCTCCACATACATAACGTGGCTTTATCCTGAGTCCATGTCAGCAATGAAACCCATCCAGTGGAAAGGCAGTAAGTGGTGAAGAGCTATAGCACCTTTCCAGTTAAGTGTTCCATCTGGACAAACAGGAAAGCAGGACCTTGGGTTCATACCTCTCCTGCAGCTATACAAACTCTCTATTTGGTAGTGATGCAGGCAAAAAAGTCTCAACTTGGGGAATTTTTCTTAATTTAATTTATTGCCCATTAAACTTCTAGTCTGTGATTTAATTATTGAGAAAAATGAAGGAAGCAAACAATTAAACAAACACATGGGGAGACACATCTGCCCCTACTCCAGGCTAAATTCCAACCTAACATGTCTCTTCTCTGCTTCTTAGTCTCAACCACTTGTTTACACTATGGGTTATGTTCAGTTAAATCCCAATCCCTTTGGTTAGGCAATGAGCAGTACAGGAGGTTGGGGCTGTGTATGTAATGGCTTCTGATTGCCATTCCTTGCTTCTTACTTATTTTCCTCTGCTTAGGTTGCCTGTGGGCTGCAGTCTATTTCGGGGTGTCTATGCTCTAGCATGGGTTGCCTGCAGGTCACAGTCTCTTCAGGGTTGTCTGCTCTGGAGCATGTCATCCATGGTGCACAGTCTTTTTAGGGGTGCAACTGCCCTAGCATAAGGGTCCTGTGGGATGCAGTCATCCTGAGACATCCCTGCCCTGGCATGAAGCTCCTCTTTCCAAAAGGACCCTCTAGCCATGCCCCCAGCGATGTCTCCTTCCATGTGTCTCCTCCATTCCACACATCTATCTCTGCCATTTCTCCTTCCCTAGGCAGCTGCCACACTTTCTAAAATATGTTTGAACGGACATGCCACGTGCTTCTCTGGCTGGCTGAGGTTTTGGCGTGCAGTGGGCTGTTTACATTGGCTTCAGAGCTGTCTGGAAGCAGCTGTGAGTGGCTCAGGGCACTTCATAGCCTCCTCCCACACAGTTCACCTCTGCAGCCCCCTGCCACTGAAATCCTGCAGTTTCTCCTGAATGCAACTGGACAAAGGAGAACAGCTTCTGGGCTACAGTGTTCCTGCTTACTACCCAAAATTAAGTTTGATGAATTCCCACAGAAAGATGAAGGGGCGAAAAAATCTTACATGTGTCCTTATTGTTCTCCATTAGCAACTGCTTCACTTGTTAAGAAACTACAGAATATGAGTGAGTGGAGAAAAAAAAATAAATGTCCATGTCACAGATGATAATTATACACCTTGTGAAAGAATGGTACAGATAATCATAAAAGCTTTAAAGCTGTCCTTTCTAACTGACTTAATTCCTACAGCCAAATAATTTGGTTTTGTTTTTTTTAAAAGGAGCTACCTTTGGGGTTCAAAACAAAGCATACATTTTGTTACATCTCAAGAAAATGTCTCTTTCTATTGTCCATTAGTAACCTAAAGGCCATAAGTACCTCAGATCATCCATATAAATATTCACTTTTGTGAGCATTGAAACTGCCAGATCAGTTAAGTAGTCATGATGGAGACAGAGGCTTGTGAGATGGAAACTGATATTCTGCAAACTGTTTTGCTTTATTTAAGCTGAACGTCATTATAAACTTGGAAATAGCTACAAGGAGACTTAATTTGAAAACATAAAGGTCACCAAAGGCCTAACAAATGGGAAGCATTTGGCAAAAATGTACTTGCTGACTACCTCTGAAAATGAAAACAAACCAATATATGTTATAATTAATTTGAATACACAGAAAGACTCTGGGTGTATTTCCCTTCCTAAAGTGGTTGAGCAGACACAACCTTAGTACTGTTTCAGCCAGCCAAGTATATTTGCTCTTGTTTGTTGTGTGAAGTTAATAGTAAACGGTGATAGCAAATGCCAATGCTGTTGAGCTGCTGATTAACAGAGCTGGGCTCTTTAGCTCAGGCAGCAATAATTCATATGTGGTATTGGCATAGTTTGCATTGAATCTATACCAGGCAATGACTCGTTTCTGTAATGGGCCTAAAGGATTAAAGACCATACAGAGGTTCTCAAGGTACTGATAGCCGCAAGCTCCAAAACTAGAGTACAGACGTGTCATCTAACCTTAATGCATTTTATTTCATGAAAAACTCATAGTATTAGAGCACAACCAGTGAGAAGACTCAGAAGTGAAAACAAACCATGTCTTATCATAGTGGAAATCAGAAAACAGGATTGACCACAAATAAGCAATGGATACATACATTCATATATATATATGCATATATATATATATACACTCACACAAACATATATATATATATTTATACACTCATATATGTGCACATATGGGCTATAGAATAGGCATTTACAGAGATTAGGATATCTGGTTTTGGTAGTATCTGATATACATTAGGGCAGTTTTGGATTGATAATAGGATAACAAAGGCTGGTTCCCTGCTGAAGATGTTTTCTGTCCCTACAGTTTCATTCCTGAAACCACACCAAGCTTTAGTCCTCAGACCTGCTTTGAAAACCAGTGTCTGAACACAGATAAGGTAGGTGGAATTATTTTCCTACTAGAGTGACCATCTTTTCATGTTCTTCAACGCAAGATACATATTTGTGATCACTAGCATTTGTTTCTTTTTAAGTTTAATAGATACGTATTCATTGTGTATCACTTCAAAGGTATGATTTCTATGTTCTTTCAATTGCAATGTCACATACCTATCATATTTTGTGCTTATAAATAAAGGATGTTTTGCTTTATTGCCATAACTAATGATGGGGCCTGATTTTCAGAGATGTCAACCAGCAATGACTTTTCACTTCTTGGATTAACTCTGGAATAATGCCCTTTTTTGAATGCCTTTCCTAACTTCCACCATGTGTGTGCAATTAATATATAGTTTCTATCATATTGTTTTCTTAGATTTAAATCTGCCAACAAATACCTTAAAACCTGCTGGATTACCTTTGAATCACCAAAGTGTCCCAGTTGTCCATATTCATGCTATCACAAAAAAGGAGCATGACTGACATGTTCTTTGGAATTTTTGAGGCTGCAGTGAGGAGGCGTCATATGACAAAACAGGGTACAAATGGGTGACACATTCTACTGGAATGGATCAGTTTTGTGCTATCGGCACAGCTGCATTTCCATTTCTATGAGGGGATTTTATTTTGTTGCTGTTGTTTTGTTTTCTAACCCAGAGACATTGAACTTACTATTAGGAAAAATTAACATCAAAAGAGTAAAGACAGATTTAATGATTGTATTTTAACTAAGTGCATATGCAGTTATCCATAGATCCAAAGACGAAAAAGCATTGGAACATATAATACAGCACTGACTAGAAAAGTAAACATGTTGGGTTTTTTTTAGCAAAAAGGTTTTTTTCCCTGTAATATGCCTGGTAGGCAATTATAGACATAGCATTGATATTACAATTACACACTGCCAACCCAGACATGCTGTACTGGCTTATGGTCATCTAATATGCTGAAACAGGGCTGGTTCAGCTGCAGGCAGTAACGAGCCTGTTGGAACAAAAAGCATTCATATGAGGAAAGTGGCTTTACCTCAGAGATCATCCTTGCTTTTAAACAAGTGATATTCACATGGTGTTAATATAACCTCCCCATCAGTTTGCAGATTTTGGAAGAATGGGGAAGTGCAAGCATTGAGTTATGGCTTACAACCCTTAGTAAGCCCAGTATGGAAAATCGGAATATTTATGAATACAAATTCTGTGCTAAATTGTTTTCTTAGTGGAAAAACCAAGGTTACAGTTTAAGTACTAACACATATGAAATAAATCTGATAGAAGAAGGCTTCTTGCTCTTACAAAAGGAGATGTAACGTATATGTCCAGGGGCCCATGAAGTAAGATGAGTTCAGCCTAGAAATAAGATTTGGTTTCCTACAGCTGAGGGAAATTAAACATGGAAACAACTTTCTTCAGGAGGTAAGAAGGTCCTCAAGTGTTGTGCGTGTATTCTTCACCACAAGTTTCAAAAGACAGTCTTTAACTCCACATCTTAGAAGAACTCTATGGCTTGTATCTGCTATCTTTTAAGCATATAGAGACTCTATATATACAAGTTAGTTTCAAAAAAAGCCAACCATTAAATATAGGCACTGAAAGGAAAGGGCAAAGGAAAAATATGTCTTAACAGATTCAGTTTGCCTGGAGGAGTGTTATTTCAGAAAGCTCTTATTAAAAACCAGTCCTGGAAAGGTGGAAGTTTCCATACTGAGTCCCTGTATGGTGAACACTGTGAACTAATGCCTGGGTTTAGCTCATACTTGTTAGGGTAAAAAGGATCTGGTCACCTGTGTGAAGCTAAAGATGTGTGAAATTGTTTGCAAAGCTGAGACATGAGGAGGATTTATTTTAATGTGAAAGGGCAGAAAGGAAGGTGGTACTGTGTGAACAAAAATAAACAGGGGAAGGAGTGGGAGAAATAGGAACAAAATACCATGATGGTTTAAAACCCAAGAAGCTTAGTTTTGCAAGCGAGATGTATTTACTATAAAGCACTATCCTTGCTCTAAGTTCTTGACCTTCTTTGAGCTCAAACCCAAGCATAAATACTTCTTTGTGGTCTCATATCAGGATTTATTTGGCACTGTTGTCCTATAAGAGAAATCAAACCACTACAAACTGGACTTCTCAGATCAGAGGTGATGGCTACCCTGTACTCCTCCATAGAAATGTCAGATGGATATATGTCAGTCGCAATTTAGCAGCTGGTGTTCAGAATGTTTGTTTAGGGTTTTCATTCAACAGACTGAATGCTGTGGCACAACAGGACTCTTTTAGTTAGAAGAGCTACTGTCTTATATGAATTAGTGCAAATAAAATGACTCTGCTGCCACTGTTCACTGACAATTAAAAGAAAATCAAAAGGGAAAAATATTTTTGATTAATTAATAATTAATAATTAACCAACCCCCTACCCTTTTTTGTTTTTGCTAACTGAAGACCATTGCTTTTGTAGCTGCTGAAGGTGAACTGGAATACTGCAGTTAAGGTTTAAGCACTTTTTCTAGCTTTCATGAAACAAGATAATACATTCTGAAGGAAATTTTAACCTGGAATACCATTTTAAATAGATGTGTCAAGGGATTCTCCTGTGAAACTTTAACCACCTGCATGCCTAAATTAAGCCATAAATTGATATAGATACACCATATAACCTAACTACAATATGTGTTCTATTCCCAGAAGTGGTTTTCCTTCCTATGGCATGCCTTTCTGTGGGGGAAAATAATGCAGAATGAATTAAGGACTTCCTGTATGAACAGCGTTACTGGTTGTAAAATTCAAGGATATAATCACTTTGTAAAGACTCTCAAAATTTTTTTTGTTTTAATTTCAGTATAATACATGTGTATAAAACATGTATCTCTGGTAGTCCATAATGAGCAAATCTAAGTCCTGCCTTGCTTAATGTGGACACGTAATGCCCTTCATTGATGACAGATTCCGTGTGCAACACTATGTATCATTTATGAATATTAAAAAGTCAAGAAGTAGGCTGAAAGTAAATTATATATCAAGTTCAAGTCCAAGACAAAAAAAGTGCTCTGTTCATCTCATAAACTGTCTTTGCTGTAAAAGAACTCTTGTCATCTAACTTTAGTTTTGTAGACCTAGTTCAACCAAATCTAGCAATGTGAATTTGGGTATGTTTTTCAAAATGGCCATCACCTGCAATCAGTGCAAGGTACAGATGTTTCTTGTTAGCTGTGACTGAAAAACTTACATTTCTGTACTAAGGGAAAACTGGTAGTTCCCATTACATTTTGTGTGTTTTTTCCTGAATTAAAAAAAAGAGATAAAAATATCACTTTCATAAAATTAAAAAGATTGAATTAATTATGGTTTAGAAGTGTCTAAAAGCCTTTTATTGGCTTGTCACTAAATTCGTAATATGCCTACACTGTTTGGAGCCCTGTCTGCTTTCAGCCTCTCAGCTAATCCCTGGATAGAAGGTAGATTGTTTCCCATCATACATTTCAGCCATTTGCTCAGTAGCGGATGTTCATGGTCAGCGACTCCTATAAGGGACAGAAACAGCTAAGCCATGGAAAGAGAAGTCATCGTACATCACAGGGAGTAGCATCTGTTCAAATAATTTTGTATGAAAGGTACCAGTGAAAGAATGTTCCACTCTAAAATTCTTGACCACCCTAAACTGGGAAGAGTGCTTTCATTTTTTTGTTTGATTTCAGTAAAACTGAACTTTTATTTGACATCACAATATCACAGAGTAATTTTGTAGAGCAGTTAATTTTTAGTGTGACTATTAAGTGTTACAGTTGTTTTTCTGTCTCAGAAAATTGAAGTTTAGAGAAGGGGACTCTATCTGTAAAAACAGCAAATGCCAAACATATTGTATCATTGAGCAGTCTAGGCACACCTTACAAACACAGCTCACAATAGAGCATTGTGGTTTGGTGTTAGACATAGTTCTTACTCTAGGTTCAGTGTTTATTTGGAGAGTCTATTCAAAAGGGAAAGGCTGTTTGGTTTTGACTATTTTCTTCTAAGAGGAGTCAGGAAAACTTATCCTCTAAGAGGTGTCCATTGAGTTTCCATTAAAGCTCTGACCAAAGATGGCCAATGCCACTCCTCATCTCCTCTGACCTTGCCAAAGATGCAGGGAAAGATTTTGGCAAATTAGAGATGTCAGATGGTATCTTGGCCACCCTCCAGTTGTTGCTCAGGAGTGTGTGGGACCCCCCTATTACTCATGTTGTATGTCAGACTTGTGCAGGTGTCTCAAATACCCTAGGCATTAGAGGTCATTAGATGCCAAAGTGTGTGAAGCTGAATCCAGCCTCAATGTACTGTGGGATACATTTCCTCTTGAGATGCTTCTCTCTTCATCGACTACGAAAGTGTTAGAAGTTTCCTAAATGTGGTTGCCTGATTATTTCAGTCACAATTTCACTGTGATGAATCTGAGTTATGTTGATACTTTGCAAGCCAGCAATAGGTTTGCTTAAGCACTTCATGCTGCTTATATAATGAAATAGAGAAAGATACCTGTACGAGTTTACAGTCCATCTAAAGGAGGAGATGGAGTTTGAGGCTACAACAAAGTATCAGTGGAGGGGGTAGAAGCTGATGGACAGATATGTTCTGTGTTGTAAACAGTGAGCACAGCACATACATCCCCTGTGCATTACATTGCATTTATTCTCCTTGGCTAAAATGATTTTGTGAATGAAAGTAAGCTGATAAAAGGCAAGGCTTGCATTTTGGTTGTGACCTTTAGCAAGCATATCTAAGAGCGGTGCCTGACCCCATTTTTCTGTGTAGCTTTATTTTCCTGCCATTTTGGAGATTAAAAAAATGACCTCTCTACAATCCAAAGGAGAGCAATGTATATCTTTTTATAGACTATACTGATCACAAAGGGATGCACCTTCATTTTTGTATCTTAAATCTCTGCTATGGATTTTGACAACATATTTTTCAGGAGTATCATTTTTTTTTCTCGTTAGTTTTTATTCCCCTTCTGGGAAGGTAGGTTTTATTGTTACAGCTGTCAAAGCTGGTTCTTTTTGCTGAGATACTTGTGGAGAAGGAGAAAGAAAAAATGGTACTTGGCAGTAATGGAGGTTGAGAACACCTGATAGGCTGCTTTTGTGGAGAAAACATTTCACTTGTAACTCTTGGCCCTCCCTATTTTGTGTGTTTACCTTTCCCTGAACTTTCTGGAAATGTTGTTAACCTTTTTCTGTAAGTGGACTATTACAGACAGATACAGAAAAGAAGGCATGGGACAATTGTTAGTCCCTCCCTGCTCTACCCAGTCTCTTCCTGACCCTAAGGGTAAACTGGTAGACTTCATTTGTATACTTCGTGTCACTTTTTACCCCTTCTCAGTGTTTAATACAGAAGAAAAGGTCTTTTAAAAACCCAACACTTTCTGTGTAGTAAGACAGCCTGATTCAGGTACATAGAGAGAGAGGCAAAAATCTGCAAGGTCTCCCTAGCAGAATGTGAATGCCATTGGTCAGAAAGACACAACTGTTCAGGTATTACAAAAAAAGCATTCAATCCCAAGGGCAGAATAATGAAAGGTACTGTGGTGGCTCAGACTTTGGTATGTGAGCCAGGAGACCCAGATAATACTCCAAGGACTGACAGTCATGTATACATGCTGTGATTTTGTTTGGTTTTCTTTTTATTTGTTCATATGTATGATAGGTCCCTTGGGTGGAATTTATCTGACTATATTTAACTACCTAGAACTTAGCTAATTATCTTGAACTCTGTTTATAGTTGTGGAGAGACATTCACAGGTCATTCATCTCTTCCTAGATGTTTGAATCCTCTAAAACAGGTAAGAGGAATGGCATCTTGACTCTAAAAAAAACCTGAGGTACTGGCTCAGATGCCAATACCTGTTCTACAGTTAGGTTTCCCTCCTCTCTGGGTCAGAGAACAGATCCTGTTATGGATATTTGGCATGGCTTCTATGATCATAGTTTTTGTGGCTTCTGTGGGTGGATCCATCCAACTGAAGTGAGGCACCCAGGGAAAAAAGAAAGTTTGGGATTTTAGTCATATAAATAAAAAAATCTGTTTTCAGTGAGACAGCAAAAGTTTTCCATTCCTCTTCTTCCTGTTGGGCTCCTGCTTCCTAGTATGTTATTTGTGATGTCTTTTATTCCAATAAAGGAAGTTTGAGGTTGGTCTTTCATGCCATCATTTGTTTGAACTACTCATATATGTCTTATTCTGGAGTGTAGAAGAAAGTGCTATTTGTAGAGGTCTCCTATAAATAAAGCCACATAAACAGTTCATTTCCTGGACTAGCTTCTGAAGTGTTTTAAAGCATTGTCTTTGCTGTTTTCCAAAATAATTTTAGAGGTGTGGGAAAAAAAACCTCACAAACTTCTTTTTAGCTTAAAGTAGCCACTTTTTAGAACTCTTTTGAGTCAGTCAACCCCCCCAACATAAATTTATGCTCAGTCTTACTTATTGGAGACACAACACTCAGCAAGGAATTGTCAAGTGCTTAGCAAGGATTACCTGAATAAGCTACAGCAAGAAAGGGAGAAAACCACAACTGCAATGGGAGATACCAGCCTTAGAATATTATGTGATAGTTTGGGTCCTTTTTCTGATGGGTTGGGAAAAAATGCCCCAAATCTTTCTGGTAAAATCAGTGTTTGCACCCCAGACTTCTTTTTTATGGGTTGTTTGCTTTGCATGAATGTAGTTCTGCACAGAAAAGGGTCAAACTCAACATTAATTTTCTAGCTTTTAATAATTTTAACTACATTTCTTAGTGAACAGTGAATTTTTGGGATGGGGGAGAATTCAAGTCTAATCCACTGGTTGTTGATGCTGGGAGAAATAGCTGGTCCAAAGCCATTTTATCTTTATTTCTGCAGCTCATATTTTTGATCTTGGTAAGTGTAAGTCTAATTTTCCTTTTGTTTAGGGGAGGGGAAGGAGCAGATGTCTCTTATCTCTGCAAATTCGTTTCTGACCTTTAAAAACAACTTACCTGATAGATTCACCACATTCTCCCTTCAACAAAACTGGGCTAATGATAAGTCCTTCTGGGCTGAGCTTGCAGATCTGTGCATCCAAGTTTCAGCTGTCAAGTAATGTAAAACAAAGTGGACTGAGTTATCTGAAAAGTAGTAGTCATGACTGCTGGTAAAGTGAAATGATAGGAAGGCTTTCAGGCTGCATGACTTCCTTATACTTAGCTGCCCCAGATAAGGCTTTTATGGTTCTTCTCTTCGTAAGAGTCAGTTCACAGCTGGAGACACTTCACCAGCTTTAGTTACTGGCATTGACACTGGAGAGTCTCTGCAATTTCAGTATGTCAGAATACCCTGTTAAATCTTTTGGGATGAAATCAGTGCTCTCACTTTTGGCCTTCCCACTGCTTCTTCAGACTCCTAAGCACTTTCAACATGTGAGTAATGTGAAGGGGCTGAGCTGACGCAAGGGACAGTGGGGAGAAATCAAAACACATTACCAGCAATGGCAGCCACCTCATCGCATCCTGTTCAAAAGCTGAGTCAAAGGTTATGTCTGGCTTCATTTGCTGCTTAATTAAAAAATCTCACGCAGGTCCTATCTGTGACAGTAAGAGCAATGTAGCATGAGTGCTAATTCTAATTGAATTTTCAGGCTTATGAAGTTGAAAGAGGAGTGAAATGCATAGAGACTGCTATCGGCCCTTATTAGGTGAAAGACCCTGCCACTGGGGAATCTCTGTTATGCAAAAGAGGGCAGTGCAGCTTCTCCTGGTGCCCCACTGTCAGGTTTGTGAGGCACAACCATCTAAACCAAATACCATGCTAAATCATGCTAATGAAACATTATATTAATCATCTATTTCAAGGCCTAAGACCCACCATTATTAGAAAGGAATTTATTTACGCTTTAAAAACCTTTTTTCAGGATTCCAATAAAGAAAATACGTGATGTCCCAAAATGATAGTCTGCTTTCCTCTCATTTTATTTCACATTTAGTGGTGTGAAATCTTGAGCTTTAAATATATATAAGTATGTATCAATTCTAATTCATTCAATGTTGAATAGTTCAACACTTGAGTTCTGACAAACACTTAAACTAACTTTCCATTATGACTATGTATATAACTTCATAACAGAAAAATTAATTCAGTGTTTCTCTACATTGTGCAGATAGCTTGACAAAGTGCCTGCCTGAACATGGCTGTGTAAAAATAAAAATAATTGGTTTTGTGCAAATTTCATGAGCCAAGCTGCAAAACCAGATTTTTGAAATGGATAAATGGCTTAACTTTATTCATATATCTTATGATAATTTCCCTTTCCTAAAGTATAAAAATGACAGATAGGAGTATTTTGTGGTCTTTTTTCCCTCCTCGGATCTTTGATTTGGAAGAGAATTTAAGCTCTAGAAATTAGTAAGGGCTTAAGGATAACTTGAAGCGCTTTGCAGAACAGAAAATTCAGAATTTGCATCTGAATCTAGGCTGTAGAGTAAGAACATGGAAGCGTCACTACAGACAAAATTCAAAGCAGCTATTTCTGCCTCACCTTTCCATGTCATTTATAGACACCTTGCTCTGTTGCTGTGATGGGCTCTGTAGTGAAGTGAACAGGGTCATACATGTAAGTGGAAGACCGGACATATGGAAAAACCTGTGTGATTCTGGCTTTGATGAGTAGAGAAACTCCAGATGTATAAATCTCAGAGCTCACTGAATTATTTAATTCTCCCTGTTTCTATTGTGGGTCTTCATCTGTGTAATTCCTATATGATCCTTCACTTGTGGGATCTGTAGAACACGCTCAGTAAAAATAAGACATGATCTCTAGCTTGTCAGTGATTATGTGGAAGAAGAATACAGAGAATCTGGAAACCATCCAGTGAAAACAAATTATGAAAAAGAAGACTTGAAAAATAAGATACACCCTTTTTTACAGCACTAGAAACTATTTACTAGTAATTTTATTATGCTTGTTTAGTGCTCCCTAGTGCTTAATTATTATTTTTAGGGATTTAGGCTTTATTTCATCATTTTAACATAACAACTGTCACTCGAGTTGAAGAAACAGAAAGGATAGAATCTGCAATACACAGCGTACAGCTGGTTGAACTGTTCACAGCAAATAATTTACTGGCTCAGTTAAGCCTTATTATCTCTTTGAAAATTGTCCAGAAACAGACTTTGATTATTATGAAATTGTTAATTACTCAAAATTGTTTGACAAACATTTTACAGAAACGGAGTCCAACTTATGGGCTGGTCTCAGGCTGCCTGTTATTCACCACCCTGAGCTCCTGTCATGTGCTAGTGGGACAAATACAATCTCTAGTTGTTTAGATGTAAGAAGTCAGCAGACGAGAAGCCGGTAGATGGTGCTCAAGGATGTGAAGCCAACTGCGGTTTTAGGGAGGAAGAAAACATGTTGCTAAACACTGCAAATGTCTTTATTTGGCTTCATTTTGCATGTATGCTTAGCAGGTAAGTCCCGTAGTTATTTGTTTTCCCACCCACCTGGTCTGAAATATTCGAAATATTTGAGGACTGGTAGCTGAGAGGTTGGTGGAGAGTTGTATAAACTGTGAGCCAGGAATATTCACAGCACTGCTCTGGAGGGAAAAATCCCGGTGTAAAGGAGAAGGGCAAACTGCATCCAAAGGTCACAGTGCTCCCTTCTTTCCTTTCCTTCTGCAGGGCTACTTTATTATAAAAAATTATTCTCATTTTTATGATGTCAGCAGCATCAATCTCTTTAGACTTTGGTATATATACTTCACTCAGGTCCTTCAAATCACTTCTACCAGTGATCACAGCCTAGGACTGATGTTCACATTGTTACTTTTGTTTTTTGCAAAAGAATTCTCCTTTTTGAAAATTAGCATAACTGAACTTTCAGACATTTGTGCTAAGAACATCTTCAGCTGTATGAATTCTTAACTGTCTCATGGCTAGCCTGAAAGGTTTGTATTTGCTTAGTCTAAGGTGGAGAAGTCCAAAGGGAGATTTGGTAATAATAATCTTCTAGTACCTAAGAGGTTGCCGCAAGGTGAGAGGCCATAAATTCTTCATGCCTACTCCACATGGTACAAGTTTTAACAGGCTTAAATTAAAGCAAGGGATATTTAGTCTGAACATTAAGAAAACCCTTATAACTGCAACGGTAATGAAGCATTGGACTAGATTTCTGAGAGGCTAGATCCACAGTGATTTTTAAGCATAGACTAGAAAAACTGTCAGTTATAGCATAAATAAAGTATATTCTGTTCTGGAGAACGTGTGTGCGTATGTAGGAAAGACAGGCCATCAAGGAGAGGTGGTGGAGTTGCTCTTTATGTGAGGGAGCAACTGGAATGCACTGAGCTCTCCCCAGGGGCAGATGCAGAACGAGTCAAGAGCTTACGGGTAAAGATGAAGGGGCAGGGGCAGGCCAGCATGGGGCACACTGATGTGAGTGTTTGCTACAGGCCACTTGATCAGGAAGAGGAAGTCCATGAGGCCTTCTAAAAGAATTTGCTATAGTCTTATGATCACAGGCCCTGGTTCTTGAGGGGGACTTCAACCTCCCTGGTACCTGTTGGAAAGACAACACAGTGAGGCCCACACACTCCAGGAGGTTGCTGCAGAGACCTAATGAGAACTTTTTGACACAGGTGCTGTAGGAGCCAACAAACCTCATGGAGTTCAGCCAAGGCCAGTGCCAGGCCCTGCCCTGGGGAGGGACAGCCCCAGGCACCAGCACGGGCTGGGGCTGCCCTGAGGGGATCCTGCCCCTGCCCTGCCCCGGTGAGGCCGCCCCTGGAGTGCTGTGGCCAGGGCTGGGCTCCCCAGTTCCAGAGACAGGGAACTGCTGGGCAGGGGCCAGTGGAGGCTACGAAGGTGATGAGGGGACTGGAGCATCTCCCAGATGAGGAGAGGCTGAGGGAGCTGGGGCTGTTTGGGCTGGAGAAGGGAAGACTGAGGGGGGATCGTGCCAACGCATATAAATACTTTCAGGGCGAGTGTCAGGAGGACGGGCCAGGCTCTTTCCAGCAGTGCCCAGTAGCAGCACAAGGGGCAATGGGCACAAACTGCAACACAGGCAGTTCCATCTGAATGTGAGGGAGAACTAATTTACCGTGAGGGTGGCAGAGCCCTGGCACAGGCTGCCCAGAGAGGCTGTGGGGTTTCCTGTGCGGACATGCACTTGGACGTGACCGTGCAGCCGGCTCGAAGGGAGCCTGCTCTGGCAGAGGTTGGACTAGATGGTCTCCAGAGACCCCTTCCAACCCCAACCATGCTGTGATTTCTGTGATGTGTGCAGGTGATCTGGTGATTTCTCAAAATCTCTTCCATCCTAAATTCTGTTTGCTCACCAAAGGTAGATTCCATTGGCTGTTTTTATATTTCTGCAAATAATTTTTTAAATTATATTATGTGGGTTGATTGCTGGACATATTCAGGCTCCTTACCTGCTACACCTCTATTTATCAGTTTTCTTTTAAGTCCTATAAATATTCTGGATTTCCAGGTTTTGATAGGTAAGCAGGAGGTCTGCTTATATGCGTCAGTACTCTGTTTTTTTTATGGAAAGAAGATAAAAGACACATAAAACATTAAGCCTGCAATTTAGTCATATGCATATTTCATAAAGGCTACTTAGTAATATATAGAAGGCTTTTGCAGGCTATCTTTACGATATAAATTCCATTTTGTGAGTGAAGTACTTGCATTATTGATTTTAATAGAATTTTGCACAGTAAGGATAAATTGTGGTAGTACTGCATGATGCCGCATAAGAAGGAGCAGCAGACTAAGACTAAAATGGCTGCTGGTATATATTCTGTGACCAGAACACTGTTTTATGAGCAATAGGGGCAGCGATTCCATAATATACAAGGTCCAAGTGCAATAAACAGGGCTTTGGTACCATAGATTTCACCAGGATTTTGGGCAATAAAAATATTTAGAATGTTGAGTATTATAGTCGTATATTGCTTAGAGAACATGAAACAATAAGAAGAGAATTGTGTTTGCAGCAGCATTTTAGGAAAGTTGTGTTTTGCTCAGAGACGCATGCATCTGCATTATAATGTATGTCTAAATAACTTTGTGTTCCCATTGCTACTAACAGCTTCTTCCATATAGTTTGTCCTGCTTTCTCCTTATAATGTGTTTTCCAAATTTAGACATGTGTAGGAGGCATGTAATGGAACTTCCTTTATATTTAGATATGGATAATATCTACCTCAAAACCCTCTCTTTTCTTTGGGTATTTACGAGTGATTCTTTGCGAGTTAAATAATAACTGATTGCTTCTTCACTCTTGCTGTATGGAGTATGTTTGGACTCAGCCCTTAATGAAACCAAACTTGGCCCACAATGAGAGAAAATTCTGGTGGTATCCTCTAGCTCTGTGTTTCTCCAAATGATGCAGTGTCTTGTAGTGTGTTACCACAATATTCTCATTAGACTTGGTTTTCATTTATGCCCTTTCCCACTACACTCTTGGAGCCAGATTAATACACTTAATGTTCAAATTTAAACTACCTGTTGGTATTTTATTATATTTCACTCAAAGTCAAAATCCACAAAGCAGCTGTGGTCTTAAATGAGCATTATCTGTGCAATGTTGAGCTCCAGAGAAATTCTGTAGGTAGACGGGTAATTTTGTAAGTATATGGAGAGAACGTGTATCACATCGTGAAGCATGACAGCAGCACAGGCAAAAGGGACAATGCATCTCCATTTATATTCTGGCTTTTGGACAAGGTGAGGAAAAGACTAAATGCTATCTAAAATACTGGTTTGTATATATTTGTATATGTTTGTATCTTCATATATATGTATGAACAAAATTGTGTGTATTTAAAAAAAAAAAAAAAGCTGCATTGGAACCATGTATTCAATTTCATTTTACTGCAGTGCAAGATGAAGGCTGGTACAGTAAAGGTGTCGTGCCAGATTGAACAAAAGATTTGTAAGACTGTCTAGATGAAAGGGAGTGGAGTGCACAGATGTGTATATTCACTCCTGTGTTATGTGTTCTAAAGCAAGTGCTGTTAAATGCAAAGATAGCTTGAATGCATTGCATAAGACAGATGAAGAAAGAGAAGAGAAAATAAACCTGAGAGAAGTGATTTACCCAAACTGATGCAAAATTTAGTGGCTAGATCATTACTAGAACCCAGGTTTCCTAAATCTCCAGGCTACTCTGTCTTGTAACTGAGAAACAAGCAATAGAAATTAAACAGTCTTGAATGACAAAGGATTTCTAATTCTGAACTGCTAGTCTATTAAAACAATAATTTTGCACATCAAGCAGACATATGGCAAGGAACAGTTGGAGGAAAAGAAATTTTGTAGTAAAATTTGATTGAACCAGGCTTCTGTATTCTTGGTTTTTAAGTATTAATCTCTTCTGTTTTGTTTTGGTTTTAGTGTTAATCATTTATCAGAAAAAAGGTGGGGAAGTAAAGCAAAAATTCTGAAAAAATAAACACTGAATTGATAGAACATAAAATTCCTGTGTATTTCAGCATGACTCACTTGTAGTGACAAAGTTTTCTGCATTGCTGTTGTAAACCTTATTTTTGTTTAATAAAGTTTGTACAATCTGTCAGTTTTTAAATTAACTGCATGACTGGCTCAGACTTCAGTCACGACACTTAAGACCATGTAACTTAATCGCTGGCTGTGAATGAAATACAGGGATGTGGAACTGGCAGAGACTGCATGAAATGTGAAAGGAAAACTTGTCATTTTGCTGATGGAACAAGAAAGCAAAACTATATTCCTAAATAACTTCCCTACTGGTTTTCTTCTTCTTTTTTTTTAAAGAGTATCTGTAAGATGTTTATTTACCTTATTTTCCTTTTTTTACTTTCCATGAAGATATGGCTCTTTATCTTTAGTTTGAGCTTTTGATAGTAATTTTTCACATTTATGCCAAATTGGTTTTCAATATTGTATGATAATACTGAAAAATGAGATCATAAAATCAGATGTTGTCACTCCATTTCTGATTCAGAAAAAAAAAGGCAAAAATAAAGGCCTGTTTCTTGAAATGAGGTTGCTAGATTTGCAGTCCTGGTTTGTTAAAAAAATGTATCTAGAATTAGGTGTGAAAATAAAGCAATTAAAATACAAATAGTATAGAGCTGCCACATTCTTCTTTTCCTGATCTAATGGAGATGACTTGCCATTCTGACTGTATCTGAATGGTTCATCTTTATTAAAATACAAATGCACATAGACAGCACTGGCTTGAGAAACCACAGCATATCACAGGCTATATGCTACTGGAAGTTAATGAAAAAGTCTTTCTTTGCGATTAACTCTGTTCCCTGTGTACTCTGAGGTTGCATATGGTTAATCTGTACATCACAATAAAACCCTTAAGGTTTTCAGGTGGCAACAGATGTATTGCAACATCTTCCTATGAATGTTAGGATTGCCTAAAGACTTATCTGTTGATTAATTTGATTATAGAATATTGTCTTTACTGGGCCCACTTAGAAGTCTGACAAGAATGTGGAATAAATTCTCAGAGAAATTACAGACAATTGCATTACTCGCTACGTTCTGCTTCAAATGACAAATGCACTTTTTATATATATACTCCAACCTGAAATTCTCTGCTGCTGACAGTTTTCACCCTGGGGAGAGGACAAGAGAACCAACCTGACAGATCTTAATCATGTTGCCTAATGCAGCACTGGAAGGTGCTCAGACACAGCTGTGGAGAACCTGGCAAAATATCTGTTGGTCAAACTAAGCTAGAAAATGTACTGTCAAATGAAAGACAAACACAGTCTTTATGTGATCTGCTGGGAAGCTTTCTGAATGGAGTCTGGTGGCTACCGGTTTCCTATTAGAACTTTTGGTCCAGTTCATTATACAGGATCCTGCAATACCAAAGTCTGTCTTCAGAAACCATTGCTCTATGTATTGAATTTTCTCCTTCTTAGGCTTTTGTGTGTGAATGGTATGCTTAAAGAGAGGGGAAAAAAACCCCAAACCAAGAACACACAAGAACATGTCAGAATTACAGTGATAAAACATTTTGATTGAAAGAGTATTTATGGACTTTACTCTCCTCTCATTGGTGTTGGTATAATCCAGGAATGAGTTAACTTCACTGCAGAAGGAGTAAGAAATTTTATTTTTTTGAAAATTGAAATATTTTTCACCCACATTTCAGCAGATTAGCAGGGTTAAAGTTTTCAAAGTATGTTGAAAATACAGTTTATAAGAACGGATGGGAGAAACACTCATATGACATGTCATCTTACCTTCAGTGATTTCAGTAAACACAGTGTTAATAAGAATTACATCAGATCACTGTGGAAGATAAGAAAACACAAAGCAAAATATAAGACCACTACCCATTATCTGTAGGAAAAACAATACAAGATTATGGAACAGCCATCTGTGGTTTAACAGTTTCTTATATGAAGATCTCATGTCCAGACTGCAAGGAATATATACACAAGACACTCTGGGATTAAGTATCTTTTTAATTCCTGCTGGGTATTAACAATACATCTTTTAAAAGACACAGCTAAGTCTTATTAGAAACACAAGTAAGAAACTATCAAGATGAGTCAGTTAAAATTACCCTGGGGAGTTAGACAGGACGCTGAATTTTCCTAAAATACTGAAGCTAGAGAGGTGAGAGCACATCCTACCCTGCACAAGAACATATGCTAAATGGAAATAATTTTGAAGAAGGCAACTTATTTTAGTTATATATGGCACAAATAATTTGTCTAAATGTGGGCATCTTATGTCACTTTAAATGCCCTGGGACATTGAGCATGTTTGTATTAGACTAGTGGATAGAACAAAGCAACAAGAGGAGAGCTGCTCTGGAGTGGCAGCTGCAGTCTGGACAGGATGTCTATAGCATCTCAAATGACATTAGAATCCTGTGTTTAAGCAACTGAATTAGTGCTCCAAGAACTCTGCTGTTTTCTTCACTGCAAATTAAAATGAGAAAAATGAATGCTACAGAAAATTATGTCATACCCATCTGTTTGTCCTCTTGTCCTTACCTTTCATGATTTAAGTCTTTATTATATGAGAAAAAAATAATTAAGGCTTTATCATGTATATGTCTGTTCCAGCTGACCAAAAAAATTGCTGATCTGTCTATCGATAACTTTGTCCTACTTAAAGGATCCTTGAGTACCATGAAGTCATATAATCTCCTTAGAATTAGACTAGGTCATAAGAAAGACAATGGATGTGAGTGTCTTTTAGAATCAGTAAAGACATGTACCATCAGATGTAGGAACAGTTAGTGTAATTTGAGCAGCCTTTAGACTGCACTGACTTCGCCCAAAGGATCAAAAATAGTTCCATAATCAGCCCACTTTCCCTTAGATCTGCTTAGTTCAGTTTAGTTATATTCCTGGAAAACAGTGACAGAAGGACCAAGGGATGGTCTCCAGCAGAATCCATTGCAAAGTCAGGCTTGGCCAGTACTGGATTAGAAAGAAATCTCAGACTGTATTTTGCCCAGTACCTTGTTCTTGTATCTGCAGAGGATAATATATTTCTATATAAGACCTCAAAGTCAATTGTAGAGAAACCATAACATGACAATGTTATAAAAGCAACAGGAGATTTGTTACCACATCAGTAACAGGAGTTTATAGAAAATATACCTCACTGAGGACATAACATTTGGCAGTGTTAAAAGAACATGAAAAATAATACGGGATATGAATGCTTTAGTGGGCAATTTTAACATTGCTAAATCTGAGCATTTAGATTTTTCAAGGCATTAAACCCCCGTGTTATGAAATGGATATAAAAGTCAGAAAATAAAATTACATATTGCTAAGACACAAGATGGTTATTGTATATGAAAATACATTTGTCCATTGGTTTGAAATTTTCCTAGGTCTATTTTAAAGCCAAATTTAAAACTTTCTCTAGAAATTTCATGATATTAACAAGGACTTAGGAGACACATCAAGTATCTTGAGATGCAATCACAACTGGAAATGGCTACTGAATACTAAGCTAAAGAAGCGAAATATATTGTTTACCCATGCCAGTACAATTTAGAGTTCGAATTAGGAATGATATAAAAATGAAAGTATTCAAGTTGTGTGTCCAAAGGAATTTCCAATAGGAAATATCCAAATGATTAAATTAAGGAAATGTATGCATAGCTCACATACTTAAGAGTTGTTGCTAGCCTCAGCAAATGACATAGCTGTTCTTAAGAGAATGACACTTGCTGTAATTACTAACTGGGGGGCACTTCTACCTATTTAAATTTCCTGAATTATTATGTATTATTGGGTCATAGTTTTTATCTGCTATCATATTTCACTTGTCACCTACATGGTGTGCCATTTGGAGAAAACAACTGTTTTCACTCATTTATTTAGCTGAGTTTAGTTTTTTAGTGGTGTCGAAAAATCTACCCCAGAGATGGCTGATGCAGCAAATTATACCAGAAATCAAGAGAAAAAGGCAAGCAAGGAAAAGTGTGTTTTGAGATGAGCGATAAAAGGAAAACAGGAGCTGAGGCAGAAAGCTACATGATATACCTGCCTCCAGGCCAGAGTGAAGCATCTAATTCTCTTTGAAATTCAAGGAACTGCACAGGGCGGACATTGGTGCTGAATAGGAGTAAAGGAAGGGAGAGAAAGCCAGTTGTCTTTTCTAGAGAACTGAAGGAGTTGGTGTAAGTCTGAAGGAGTCACTGTTTTCTCTCTATCCTTCCTCAACATGGATTTTCTAGGGAGGATGAAAGCAGCTCAGAGCTGTAACATGACCAGCTTTGCAACCTGCCTTGTGTGTGTATACAGCAGCTAGGGTCTGAGAGGATTTGTTTCCCTAAAATTTTACTCACAAGTTTTTTATCATTTCCTAGATTATACCCCAGATTACTTTACTAGCTCATGAGTAAAGAGGGAAGGAAGAGGTTAGGCTGCCAGTCTCACAAGTTTTCCTGTGTATCCTTGAGCCAGCTGGTTTCTTCCTTGCATCCCAGTCAAGGGGGAAACACATCCTCTTGCAGTGGGAACAAACAGAACTTTTCTATTTCTTGGGTGCACCCTCAGAGTAGAAATGTACTTGTCAATTAGATTTAGAAACTCTTCAGACACTGAAGCACCAAACCAGTCATACTCTCTGACTTCAAAGATTTCATAACTAGAAACTGGGTCTCAGGTCCTACACAGTTAATCAGCCAGTAAAGGCAGGAAGATCCTCTGGCCAATTAATCACTCAAGCCAACCAGTTTAGGGTGTGCATACTCAGAGACCATTCACCAGTAAATTGTTAAGGGAAAGCTCTTAGTGTCTTGAAAAAGGTTCTCAAAGGTTTCTTGCAGTGAGAAGAAATAACTAATATAGATTACGATACGGGGGGTATGAAGGTCACTTCAAAGCACAAATGAGTTGACATACTATGTCATGTGTGGCGTGAATTTATTATGAAAAACTCTATGTTGAATGAATTCCATATCTACTACATATGAAAGTGAGCTTTGGTTCTAACGAACATGTTGCATTGTTGTAGTCTGTGTGTTGATGTTGTTTGTGGGTTCTGGTGCTGTTCCTCAATGCTGTTAGGTCAGGACTTCCCCCTGCTTGCCTGCCTCATAAGTTTATAAACACAGAGGTATTTCTCAGAACTGTTTTATGCTATCCAGTGAGGGATCTACCACTGGTAGTTCATTCAGATTTTGCATACCCTCTTATCTGTGTTGGTCCTCAGAAATACTAGTTTATGTTATCAGTAAATTGTGCTTAAGGCAAGTAACACATTCTCTGTAACATCAGATAGTTTTCAGTACTATCTGAATAACAAGACCTCCCACTAATTCTGTAAAGCTCATTTGTGATTTATGATGTGCTGAAAACCTTTTAGGAATCCCCCTCTTCGCAATGTAAAGAAACGGGGCAGAGGGCTAGAATAACATAATGTGATACAGCAGAACCGAGCCTCTAACTCATATCAGGGAACTTCCCTCCTGACCATATGTTCTCACATTGATTAGTATTAGATATAGATTAGCAAAGCCAGGTGTCTGGACAAAACTTACGGCCTTCTCCTTCGAAAAAGAAGTGATGTAGCTCCAAGGGCTTTATGGTGATGTGTCAGTTCATTCTGTTTGAAGATCTATCCCCATATCTCTATGCCATCCTGAATATAAGTAGCATGGCTGGAACTCACTTGTTGGGTTGGCATGGCCAGGTCTGGGGCGGCTGCCGGGCGGCTCCTGTGAGCAGGTGCCAGCAGGTTCCCCCGTGCCCGATGGCGCCAACGCCAGCCGGCTCCCAGCCGGGCCCGCCGCTGGCCACGGCCCAGCCCAGCGGCCACGCTGGCACCGCCTGGGGGGCGCCGCTTACGCCGGGGACAAGGGACAGATCCTGCGGCAGCGCCAGGCGCCGGAGCAGAGGTGCCCCCCACCCGCGGGGCAGCCCCCGGCCAGGCAGCCCGTGCCCCCCGGCCCGGCCCGGGGAGGTCCGCGGTGGAGCTGATCCCCAGCTGCAGCCCGTGGGAAGGACTCATGGCGGAGCAGCCCATGGAGGACTGTCTCCTGTGGGAAGGCCCCCGCGCTGGAGGGGGGAAGGGTGTGAGGGGGCAGCAGTGGCAGCGGCAGCAGCAGCGTGTGAGGGACTGACACAGCCGCATTCCCTGTCCTGGGCACTGTTCAGGGGGAGGAGGCAGAGAATTTGGGATGAAGTTGAGCCTGGGAGGAAGGATCGGGGAAGGGGTGGCGGCACTGGGGGCTGTTTCTCCTGCCCCGCTCTGGGCTGGCTGGCAATCAGTGCCGCCGGTGTCCCCGAGCGGGGCCGGTGCTGGCCGTGAGGGCACCCGCTGAGCGATCTCCCCCTGCCCTCACCCCCAGCCTGTCGGTGCATTTTCTCTGCCCGGCCCAGCTGAGGAGGGCAGGGACCGAGCGGCTGGGGGGGCACCCGGCGCCCAGCCACGGTCAGCCCAGCTCACTCACTGATGAAACAAATTAAGCCTTCTGCAGTCAAAGAACAAACTAGAATCCAATACTCAAACATCACATGAGAACTGTTGTCTCTCCTCTTGGTGCCGTTTTCCTTCATGGTAAAAATATTCATTTACTGGGAGAAATAGGATATTTAATATTGCCTTGCTACTAGTTCTGCTGCACATCAGGCACACAGACTTTGCCCACAGAAGAGGAATTTGGATGAAAGGGTCTCTTCACGGCAATGTAAAGCTGGCTTTTCAAATGAAAAACTAGGACAAGTGCTTAAGATTAAAGAATTCTCACAATGACTAATTTACATAGCAGAATGAATCATCCAGTATATGTGAAAAAAGGAAAGCACTTATACCTTCATATGTTTCCTAAGGTTCCTTCTTCTGGTGTCCAACACTGGCTCTATATACTCCTAAGAGCAGGACAGATGGCAACTGCATTGCTCAGGATAGTATCTTATGGAACTGATGAGTCTTCAGTGATCAGGAAACCTCATTTCTTCAGGAATTTATACAGTTCTCTTAACCCCTGACACGGGAAATATGGTTATGTCTCATTTTACACATTATTGTTGCAAAAATGAAAGATGGGACACTGTTATCAAAGGTGAGCCAGGACACAGTGGACAAACTGGAAGGTGAATAGAGGTATCAACAGGAGATAGTGCTCTGTGCTCCTCAGCACAATCTCCTGTTGTGCATACACTCCAAAAAATCATAACACTGAAAGCAGGATGGATCATTTTGTGCAGTATGCTACCCTTTACATCTATCAACGTGACTGAAAGGAAGAGTATTTGAGTAACTTCAGCTTTAAGTGTACAAACCAGAAGTTATCAACAGAGAATAACAGGGATGATTTTTATTCCATGTGACCTATAATGCCAATTTCTCCTCCCTTTCCTTCTCTAATTCCTAATTCAGTCTTTAAAAAAAAATCCAAAGATAAGCAAATTTCAAATATAAGAAAGACTAGTGCCTAGCTGCTGAATGCATTCACACGCAGTTCTAGAGAGCAGATAGAGACCTGCCATTATCCAGAGAAGTCAGACACTTGTTCGTAGTCTGCCAGTGACAGAATAAGGGAATGATAATCAATATGCACAAAGAGAGAAGTAATGACCAAAGACACCAAGTATTTTTTTATTATTATAAAAATATCCATTGCCATTCCAAATTTCCTTTACATAACTGTATTGGATTTGGCTGGATTATTTTTCTTCATAGTAGCTTGTATCATGCTGTGTTTTGGATTTGTGATGAAAAGAGTGTTGATAACATCCAGGGATATTCCATTTGTTGCTGAGCAGAGCTTACATGCTGTCAAGACCTTTTCGGCTTCTCACACTGCCCTGCCAGTGAGTAGGCTAAGGGTGGGCAAGAAGTTGGGAGGCGACATAGCTGGGACAGATGTCCCCAATTGACCAAAGGGATACTCCCTAGTGTATGACATTGTGCTCAGCAATAAAAACTGGAGGGGAAAGTTTGATGTGGCTGTGGCTGCTAAGGAACTGGCTGGGTATCAGTCAGCTGGTGGTGAGAAATTGTGGTGTTTGGGGTTTTTTTGCATTGTTTATGTTTCTTGAGTTTGGGTGGTTTGGGTTTTTTTATTCCCCCTACCTGTCTGCCTCCCCAGCCTTGTTAAACTGTCTATCTCAACCCATGAGTTTTCTGACATTTTCCCTTCCAACTCCCTGATCCCACTGAGAGGGGTGGTGGGGTGAGAGAGGGCATGGGTAGTGAGTGAGTACCTGCCTACCGGAATTGAACAACAATAACAAGTTTTAATTTACTTTAAGTCACATGTTCTTTGTTTAGGTAGCCTCAAAGGTACTGTTGGTCATACTTCCAAAAGATTGCATACTGTGTAATATCATAGTAGAAGCCACAAATACTGTGAAAAACTTGCCTAAGGCTGTGTGGATTCAGTGTGGAGACGGGTGGACTCAAAGGATAACATCAGCTGCTAATCTAGCACTCCATTTGGGGAGACATCACAGTAGAAGAGAGGGAATTATCATCCATGAACTTGCCTGGAAGTAGTACCAGCCGTATTCCACATTTTTGTATAAAGAGCTCTGACCTTTTATGACTTTACCTAGTCACCTCATCTAAAGCAGCAGTTCTTTAAACGTGCATGGCATAGATTAATGGGGAGTCAAGAGTTGCAGTTTGTAAAGCTGTACTGTTATATATTGCAGTATCCCCTAACTCAACACCTGGGATGCAAAAGCAGCCTTGTGTTATGAAATTAATCATGTAGGCCCCCAAACAGCCTGTGGTGATAACTACCAGACATAGCTCAGGGAAGAAAAGCTGATTCTTTGTGAAAAAGCATGACTTGTGTTTAGCCTGTCCCAGTATTAACATATGATCAAGTCAGTTTAAAAATGCAAAAAAAACCCCAGACTAATGGAGCAAGCCATGTGATGGATAATACCACTGAAAGAGACAGGTAAAGGCTGATGTCATGGTGGATGTGACAGTCTCTTTCTAACCAAGATAATTATTTATATAATTGGGAGCCTATATAGCCTGAACAATAGGGACAGAGGCATGAAGATGGAAAAGGACAGAGAGCCATGGTCAAACAATGCTGTTGCAGAGATAACACAAAGACTGGAGTCCCCATCATTAAAGTGCAATATCTGATCAGTCTCATTTTACTATAGCTTTGTTTGCTTGTAGCAGATGCAAATAAATGTAGTGTATCCTGTATCAGGCTACAATGAATCTTTTATTCTAAAGCTGTGCTTTAGTATAACTTCTGCTGATTTGGATGAAACTAAACTTAAACTGGAAATGTATTCGTAGAATTTGATGCTTTCCAGAGGTGAATCCAGTACAAGATACCAGTCTGGAGATAGTGTGAATGGAACTGCTTTAAAATGTACACACTGTTGTGATACACTGTCCTTAGTACCGTACAGTTCCACCCTTAGTGGGCTGCACTATAGGCTAGACATACCATTTGTTCACTCCCAGGTTATCAGCTGGGGAGAAGCAATCAATCCCCTCCAGAAAAAGCTTAGATACAGTTTGGAAGCTAGTTAATTCCAGAGATTGCTTTTTGTAGGCAACATAGTCAAACTGCAAGTCTGGTTTCTCACATCCTGCAGAGTTCTATTACCCTGTTGAGTTCTGCACCTCCTGCCGTGCTTTGAGACTCACAACACCTATCTTGAAACATGGTATTAACATACCACTCCAGTGGAATGTGGCAAAGACTTCACATTGTATCAGGCACCGAGACCTGGAAATAATACAGGCAAGAATTAAGGCCACCTTGCAGCCATAGGGTTATAATATGGGGGATTAGAGTTGAACCCAGTTGAACCTCTGTAACTTGTGCACGTGGCCAGCCTATTCTGGGAAGGTCTAGACCTGAAAATGCAACGATGTGAGTTATTCTGTACCAGGACTGGTCTGGGAACAAGAGGTTACTCTCTGGGCAGATGTCTTTCAATGTGTGGCTGTAGCCCAGCTATATCTAGCTGCATAAACATTTGTATGCCGTATTGGGACAATGTCCAGCTCAACAGTTTCAGTAGGGAATTCAGACATGAAAGAACCTCTCTCCATAGTGCTTTCAGTTATATTAAATCTTACTGGACCTTATGTCAGAAAATATCTATTTGGTGACAGATTCTCCTGATATCTGATGTGCAGAAATTACCATATTTTCATGTTTTGAAAAGAAAATGAGATGTTGCAAATAGACAATCTGGAAATTGAAATTCTCTTCAGGATTGCCAAAATTTCCCAAAAGGTAGACAGAGAGGAAGTGAAGAGGTCCTGGAATAATAAAAGGCTGGAAATATAATAGATGACTGCAGCTGGTTCAATACTTCATATCCTAAATTCTCAATGTTCAATAAGGTCTAAATAAAGCTTTGAAGTCCTCCTCCTCTTTTATTTTTTCTCTCACTCTCTGTCATTTTTTGTTTAAGCTCCTAAGACTATCTGAATCTAAGAAAATAAAAACAACCACAAGGGCTTTGTTCTTAAAGCATTAAGATTGGACTAAACTGTGAGCAGCTCAATGTATTTGAGATTAGAATGAAGCATTTCTTGCTTTTTATAGAGGATCCATGTACCCGTAATGCTGAGAATTCAAACAAGTTAATAAACACAGTTCAGGTTATGAAAAAAATGTCTTTTATAGAAATGTTTCATTTTCTTCCCTTTATAGAACTTTCATAATTTACGAGTATTGTTTGTTAAGACTGAAGAAAATATGGAAACAAAATTGTATTACCTATTCACTTTTCCTCCAAGAATTTTCTTACATAATTACTAATTCTTCATTAAAGTGGTTAAACTATTAATCTAATATATCTGTCTTGTCAATGTATTAGGTTAATGTTGGTTTTATTTAATTTTCCAAATCAAAGAATAGTTCCTATAAGAAATTCTATTGTCATTAAAATGAGAAAAATATGACTACCTATTTCTGCCATTTACTCATCCAGCTCATATTGTCACCTTCACCTGTAGGTGCTTAGAGACAGGGATATATTTAAAAGCACTAAAGTGTTGGCTCTCGTTCATCAAAAAATCAGTTTAATTCAAAACCTGATTGCTTCCAGAACACATTTTGGGGTGTTCTGTGCGTCTTTGAGCTCAAATGACTCTGAACTTCCCTGAGTTGAGCATCAAACTAGATGCTCAGTAGATGAAGTAATGTTTGAAAACATGCTTCCTTTGGAGGAAGACTGTAATTTAGATACCATGTTATTTTGCATTTTTCTCGGGCATTTTATGTTTTCAGTTTGACACACTCCATGTCTGCATATATTAGTAATCTCTGTGCAAAGGTATGTTCAGTGAAGACAACCCCAAATCTCTAGTGTTGGATAAAGCTTTGTCACAGGCTGGTGTTACACACCCTGTATGCTGGATACCTGATACAACCTGTAAAACCAAATATAATTACACTCTTGTTTGTATTTTTACTAGAAAATCAAATGATTTTGTTTTCATGGAGTTCATACGCTCCCTGCTGCATAGCAGTAGCAGGTTTATCTTTTATGTGGAGCAGGTGGCTAATATTGAAAAACCTGTTTTCATGGTGTGAAAGATTTATTGCCTTCATCTCAGAATATTTGCAATTGGCTAGAAACTGCTGTTTGAAAACCATTGTAGATATACAATGCAAGCACATAAGGAAAAATGCATAGAGGGAATGGGAAGAATAGCTTAGCTATTTCGTCTTGGAAACTTGTTTTTATAAAAAGACCCTCCCAGTTCCCCACAAAACAACCTAATGAACAAAGTTAAAGCTTGGAAGTTTCTAGTAATGTCTTAGAAAATTTGTGAAATCTTAATTATTTTAAATTAATTATAAGAATGTTATGTGCTTAATTTTGCTTTTCCATAACTTTTTTTATATCCTACCTTCTCACTGGAACGGAAAGAACGGGAAAGACACTGAGAGAGGAGACGCTGAGACTATTCTTAACCTAGAAAAGGTATTTCTTCATATTTCATGGTGCTTTGATTCAAAATACTAGTTGATTTTTACTTAAAATGCGTTGGCAGGATTTGACTGATTTCATTGAGGCTTCATAGGCTCATGTCAGCTATTTGTTTGATGTGGTATAATACAAAACATAGCAAAAGAGAAAAAAGGTAGGCTATAATTGATTTATCTAAAAAAAAAATATCATTGGTTTAAGTACAATTGATGTGATGTACAATAGATGTTTTTGAGCTTTTCTTCCTAAATTTAGCCAAACCCTGAACTAAGCATTTGTTGTAAGAGGGTTCTCTGAGCTCCATCTGTAACCAATGGGGAAAGGCAGCACTTGGATTTGTGTACCAGGTGTAGATAATTACATCTTCCTGCTCTCTTGTAAGTGTATTTGCAGCTTGATATGGGCACTTATTGATAATTAACTTGATCCAAATCTACAGAGTTTAAGAGACATTCTCCTTACTGGATGAGAAGCTAACCTTGAACACCAGAAGGAAAACCCAAGCAGATCCAAACACTTTGGGATTACCTGCTCTGAAGTTTCCTGAGTCTTCATTGAAAGCCTTTGTGCTGAAGCCCCACGGCAAAAGATAGCTCATATGGTTCTGATGGCAAAGCACTGGCATTTAGCTGTCTAAAATTATACTTCCTCCTTCTGAAACAAATTACCTTATTATTCATTTAGTTTTAATCCTACATAATGTCTAGAACAAAAGACCTAAAGCAGAAAGACACACGTTTAAATTCCAGAGAAGGAACTGAAATTGTTTGTAAGGTGGAATGTGAATGTAATGCACAATTGAACAAGGTCTAGAGCTTGCAGAAAAGACAGTGAAGAAAACAAAGTTTCTCATGGGTTTCTTGTTCTTGTTTTTTCAGGATGTGACTTAAGTTTCCATCAGAGGTTCTGCACACTTCCATTTCCTTGTGTGAAAAGGCATATCCTTCCCATTTTCATCCATATTCAAACACCACTAAACAGATGGTCAAATTAAAGAGACCTTATCAGCCAGAAAATTAAATGAATTAGAAATTCACCAGAGCTTAGTTTTCCAAACCATTCCTTCCTCCATTAAAATAAACAAACCAGCATTCCCCTCTGTTTTTCTTCCAAACACTTTAAGAACCATGAGATCAAATAATTAAGCTAGTGGAAAATCCCTTGTTGGCATTAGAAACAACCTCTACTGGGAGGAAGACTAAGATAACAGCTGGTTATTACAGAACAAGGTATTTCATTACATTGAGCATGTCTGCTTAAGAAAAAAGTCAGACTTAGAACTTATTGGATCGGTGATTACAATGAAATTGGAACAGACTTGAACAGATATATTTTGCATTGTAGGGAGAATAAGGAGATATTCTTATGGGATTTACTTGTTATACAATATTCAGGTTATAAAACAATTTACAGAGGAGGGGGAATCTTCTAACACTGAGAGCAAAAGGCAGGAAATGAGGAAATGATAGCAGGGCAGCACCTCATCCACGCCCAGGATGGCAGACTGGTGACTGTACTAACTTAATCTCTGCCAGTCAATGGTGTTAATGACATTGGATCACTCAAGCCAGGTAAAAATATAAAAGGTCATTTAGGTTGCATCTACAGTAACGTATTGTTTCAGAGTGGTGTTGCAGTTTTGAAGAGTATCCCCTTAACTGTCACCACTTGCTATCTGGTGGCTTGGTTTCCTAAGTGACTAGGGTCAGTGGACACAACTAAACTTTTAGCATCACTCCAGGGAACCACAGGCAATCTGACTACCGCTGGGCCACAGAAATCTGTCTTTGAGCCATGGGCATAGTGGAGAGTCTTGCTTTATGGGATCAGATTAAATTTAGTCTTATTTCATAGTTCTCGTGAACCACATAGAGTGAAGATATAGGGGCATGAGCACCAATGGCTTAAACCTACTGATCCATTCCTTATATTCTACCAAATAGCATAACACATCATCTGTGGGAGCTACAATACAAATACCTTTTTGATGAAAGTAAGATCTTGTGACTATAGTGTTTGGTTCATCACTTGGGTGGAAGATGTCAGTGTTGCAGTTAGAGATAAAAGCCCTGTGGGGTTAGGCTTTCTGGCCCTGCTGTGGAAATCAGAAGTCATTCCTACACATGAGATGTTTCCTCCCCACACATTCCAACCATCCCTTATAGCAGCAACAGGAGAAACATCTGCCAGTGTGCACTGCACAGGCAAATAGTGATGCTCAGTTTGTCATTCCCTGGTAATCTACAGCTCTTGGTGAGCTCAACATCTCTTGTACCTAGATTCTACCTGTACCTAGAACAAGATGAGATAAAAAAATCAGGCAAATTATTTATTTTAAGAGATGAGCAAAACTTGCTTTTGCCCAGAGCTACCTTGTCTTAAGCCATCCAATTAGTTGTAAGCACTGTGTGGGAACTACACCTAAACTGCTAAGCAGGCAAGGAAAGGCAAGGGCCAGGAAAGGCACTGTGAGATTATCAAGACAAATCTGTGGAGGTGCAAGTGAGAGAGAATTCCTGCAACACTGCCACAGCCAGCCAATGCTCAAAGTCCAGCCACAGGCTCTGAAGATGGGAAATCTGGTTAGCTGGACATTGCAGAGTGAATTCTTGTAATTTGAAGGAGTGAACCTTATTTTGATGGTAGGTACTAAGAGTAAATGTGGATAATGCCTCTGCATCCTCCAACAATATGTGATTTGCTAAGCATGAGCTTTACTAGGTAACATTTATTTGTTTCCTATTACCATCCTCTGTGCACCTGCTTAGCAGGGGTATGTGGGGCTCTCTTCTTCGCGCATGAGAAGGCCTAACCATTTTCAGATGCCCTTTTCATCTCTGTCTCCAGTACTTCAGATACACTTTTGGAAAAGATAGCATGTTTTGTCTTCTCCTTTCACAGATTATTTTGCTTTTCCTGCTTCTGACAACTAGACCATGAGATTTCTGATAGCAAGAGAGCCCTGAAAGTATTGTACACACTTAACAAAGACAGTGAGTTTATCTATTAACTAATGTTTGAACATCACAGTGTTTGCCTCCCTTTTGAAACATCCTTTGTGCCACAGTCCTTGCTTCTTCCTCTCATTTGTAACAACCTCTTATATCTATTGTTTGATTTGGATTGTTCTCAAGTGAGGCTGGTGGGAATCTTTCCATCAGTTTCAGTAAATCCTCTGATGAGACTGTGAGAGAAAACTTCAATCTGTTTCCTCGCATGCTCCCCCCTTCTTTTTTTAGGCACTTCCATCACATGTATTGTGGATGAGCAGGAAAGTATGCTGCACCTTGATATTCCAGCCTGTGCCAAGGACATGGCTACACAGTGAGAGGCAAAGATGCAAAACTGACTGAACTAAGTAAGCTCAGTTACTGAAAGCAGTATCACTGCATCAGTGAATTCCCTGCCTGGATTAGAAATATCTTGCTCAGTTCTGTACTCTGCCATATATACATGCTCATAGTCAAGGAGAAATTCACAAAGGTGAATGGATGGCAGCGTCTGTATAACACCTCTGGTGCTTCTATCAATGAGCCATGCTGAGGGATAGTAAGTGTATGGCTGGAGCAGTGTTACTATTGCTATCACAACTGCTGCGCCTCTAACAGCTTCTGTACCTGCTACCTGGGATAGTTAATTTCCATATACACTATCAAGCAGTTGTCAGTGAAGAGCCAGTTGTCTTTCATGCTGCTATTAACTTCCTCTAAGAACACAGAGAGGCTGCTCTTGAGTTCATCAAGCCAGACTCCCCCAGAAGAAAGCGGTGCCAGGTCATTTGCTTTAGTCAGTGTGTCCTTTTACCCTCCTATTCAACAGGTGAAACTCTGCTGAGAAAGAGATTCTTAGCCAATTTAAAAAACCAGCAGCCTTTTGCTCTCTTAAAAATATCCATGCTTATCCTTTATACTACGGAGGTGCTTAAGGAGACATAAATTATCTCTGCCTATAATATTTCCATTCATCTTGTCAGTGTTTAAAAATTTCAGGATGCAATGAATCTGGAAACTCCTATTTTTTTCAGAAAAAAACCTAGGTAAGGTTGCTTTTATTATCCCACATATGATAAGGAGCTTATTTTCTAAGTCAGAGATGGTAAAATAGCCCTGTGGCTACATTGAGCAACTAATGGATTGTCTCAGGTATGCTTTCTGAATTGCTGCTTTTCCCCTCCTTCTTGAAATTTGCTTGGGAAATCTGAAATCATTAGATACACAATACACATATAATCACCGCTCCCCCCACCCCGTACATTATGTCTTTGAAGCTGCAGTTTTGCCTGCGAGTTAAAGGTACCACAGCCACTAAACAGATGAAGGGATGAGAAATTGGAATAAATCCAAGACCAAAACAATCAACTGTATTTTAAGTATGGTGTAAGGCTTTCCACAGAGTGATATTATGGTTTGTCCATTACTAGTAAGGAAAGGTAATTCAGCTCTTCATGTGGAATATATGGCAAGTTGGCATCTGTACTAGTTTGCTAAGAGCAACCAGTACCTTTTATATCCCTTTACATTTAAATCCTAAACACATGCTAAATCAAGACATCTATTAGTTAATCTGTCCTGACCCTTCAACAGTCAGGTTTGGCTTGCCAAGTCAGCAGTAGATTCACTTAACAGAATGGAGGTACGGATCTTGTGAACTTTTTCAATTTAAAAAGAAACCCATGTGTTGCTCTCGTTCTAAGGAAGGAATAACTTGTGTTAAACCTGCACCTTTCCAGACTACAGTCCTGAACTCTCACTTATACCAACATACAGCAAGGAAAATATATTTCTCCCTCAGATACACCCTTCTTTTTGAACACTGAAGAGGCTTCCTGCGCTTCATTTTCTGTTTGGATGCAGTGAAAGTAAGGATGTTAACTCCCTCTAAGCATTTTCCTTGTGAAATATAGGACTTTAGTAAAGTAAAAAACCACTTTTGCTAACTAGTTGCTTTCTCATACTTTTTTACAAACAGCTTCCTGGGCAAACCACAAGATGATCAATGTGGTCTTTCAAAATCATTCTTCAGTGGCAGACAGTTTGCATAAATGAAAGTTAAGGACACAAGAACTGAAAGAGATTTAATTTTTTATGTGCCAAATGAAACATAATTACTTTTCAACATCTGCTGTATTAGATTTTGCTATGCACTTAAAAAAAACCAAAACACATGGAAATTAATTTCTTGAAAACACTTATTTACCTTTGTAGGAATTTTTAACCAATAGCTAAATTTAATATTTTAAATTATCCAGCATGATGTATGCTATTGATATCTCAAACCATTGGCTTTGCATTTTCAACTGATTTCAATCTTTTTCATAAATCTAACTCGAACTTAACATTTCTTATTAACAAATTTTTGAAGTAAAGAGACTTTTTCATTTCCTATAGATCCATAGTGGGAAAGGACAGTATTTTTCAAAAGAGGATGGTATTTTTCTAATTCTAAAGCACTTTAAAAAACAGTATTTGGGGACTTTTTCCAAAACTCTGAAGCCTGATGTTCCCACAAAAACAGGCATCAAGAAAAAGGTCTGCAGCTGAAGTACAATGACCTTTTTGTTCGTTGGTGATGGAATAAAGCACTGGAGGAAAGAAAAAAAGTGAAAAATCTCTGCATGTGTTTCTCAAAGTAGGGACTCAAGAAATAGAAATACTTGTGTTTGTTGGCTCAGCCAAATACTTGATTCATTACATGGAAGAAGACTAAATGTTTCTGACTCTGTGGGCAGATACAGTGTTTAGAGGAGTACTTGGGTGGACAGTGGCAATAGGAAAAAAGTTTGTCTCTTGGCATTGGCAGAACATACTGGAATAGAGGAGACTCTATTCCATGAGGACCTCTAAATGTGTGTTGGTTTAAAAAAATTTCAGGCTGCAAGAAGTCACATTTTAAACCAGCATAAGTCAGTACAATCACTGAAACAGACAGGCATGTCTTTCTCCCTCTTTGGCCATTCTTTCCCTCTCCCAGGTTGCCCTTTTCACTGTGCCAGTGGTAAACCAATACAGGGAAATGATCCCTGATAATAATTTTTAATGAGATTTATCATCCATATTTATTCCACACTCTGGTTTACCCCACAGTTAGAGAAATCCTGCAAAAGATAAAAGAAAGAGTAATATGGCATGAGAAACGCACAGTATTGTATAGAAAGAGTGGAGACTGACTGCTTCTTTCAGGAGAAAAGCAGCTTATGGTGTCATAACGTGCTTCCCAAACCATGACCGGACAGTTGTAGAAGACAGAGGCAGTCTGTGGTACTTGGAAAGAACAGGGGTATCCCAAAAGAAGCAGGGGTCTACTCCCTGCAAAGCACAGTCCCCAGACCTGAGCCTTGGGCAGTGTAGAAAAGAAGCCTTTTCTACAGTCAGAGAGAGGAATGTGGTGAATTTGTTCCACTGCATGAAGCCAGGGAAAGCTGCTGGGCTGTAAAAAAATGCAGGGGAAGGATGAGTTTAGTCTTCCAGGATCTGGTGGATGGGAAGGACCTGAGTGTCATCAAAACCTGTGTTTTAATTTGAACCAACAGATTGTAATTTTACGGGAGGTATGTTTCTCTAGTTGATTTAGAGATAGATAAACATTTAATGACTTGAAAGAGATGGAACAAATCCTCCTCAAGACCTTGGACAGCTGAATTTCATCATACAAAGCTTAAAAAATCCCCTCTGCCTACAATAGTGATGTATTATTTTTGTCTTCTTGATGGAGTTCATCTTGAAGTCTGAGTGAAACCAATGGAACTACTGTATTCTGCAGCATCTGAGGATTTAGTATACATGTGATTGCTTTTAAAAAAAATGCTTGGCAAACCTGATCTTTATTTCAAAATGCCAGACTACAAATAAAAAAGTACATGAACTTGTAACTTTGGAAAAAGTTTGTAAAAAATCTCAAGCAAAATGGAAAAAGAACAGTGTTTTCCTGCAATGGAAGCTTTGTCAGGTGACGTTAGGGCATGCCAAGAATGTATAGAAGAACATTCCAAAAGTAAATGCAAAAATGACTGATATTTCTCTGAATCACACAGCTTGTAATTAATAGAAAATTTATTTGGCAAATTGTCCCTTTTATATTTAGTTCCTTTTTAAAATTTATATTTTTCCTCCTGGTGTGTTGAAAGACAGTCCTAATGGAATGATTTATATGCTGATCTCAGTTTTTTGTCTGTTACCTCAGTCTGCACATATTGCCATTTTGTTCTTCTAATGAAGGACTACTATAAGTGGGGCAAACTAACACCAGCCTCTCTTGTAAAGGACTGGAAGGTGCCAGTGATTAAGCCACATGAAATTTGTAAGGAGAGATAATATACCTTGTTAGACCAAGTTACGTAGCAGAGAAAACCAACAGCGCAACCAAAGTAAAACAGAACAGCCTGACACACAAGCCTTTCTCAGAAAGCTGGCTGTTACTGAAAAGTAGTGGATGGGCTGCATACTCAAATCTCACGTCGCTGTAATACATTTGTGTCCTGATGTTGTGAGGCATGATATGGCGGTTAATGTAGGGTTAGCAGTCACCTTTTTTGATTATGATTTCTTGTAATGATTTCCTCCTACACAAACTCATAGATTTCTGTATTTCCCTAAGTAATGAGTAAAAAAAATATTCACCTGCCTGAAAGTAATTTTATGATGTATTAGGAGGCTTATTAGCCAACATTTGTAAAGCACTGTAAGGGTCAAAACTGCCATGTAAGTATTATCGTTATTGACAATAGAAACAATTCTAGTGATGAATGCTACTTTTTCTCATTGAAAATGGGCTCTAATTTAGATTAATTGAAGCAACTTTTGCACGTTAACAAGAATTCCTGAATGTTATGAGGACTGAAGAGAAATATTTTGAAGTTTGGTGATATTCATTGGTAAACTCCTTAGGACTGAGTTTGCATTCTACATGTTGGTCTATTGCCCAGCATTGTGAAATCCTGTCAGAATCCCTTGGTTGCAACTGTAGTTAATAATATTATCTGGTAAGTATCCAAAAATGTTTGCAATAATTCCTCTGAATTGATTTGAACCCCTACAACTTTTCTAACTAAAATTAAAAATGTATTTAGTAATAGTCACCATGGAGTTTCACCATGAACTTTTTATATACTATAAATATATTATACCATGATTAATTACCTTTATGCATTTGATACACTATAATTTGTTTAGGATTAATTGACTCAGCTCATCAGTAAATGTAGTTCCTCCATATTTCAGTAATGGCTAATCCATTAGCTGCACTGAAGTTTATCTGTAAGACTAAGTGAGCTGACACTTGTCAGGCATTGTACTATTCAAGTAGTTTATGCCTAATAATATTTGTTAAAAAATCTGTGCAGTTTACCACAATTTAAAGGAGACTTGAATTGCCTGTGGTTATGAACCAGAGGGATTATTTTCTTTGGTATAGTGTCCCAAACAGTATAGATAAGCTGTGTGTATGTAGCTGCATTCTTCATCGATCATTTGTAATGTCATTTTTATGTCTGCAGATATTCATAATTCTGGAAAAAATACAGCAAAGGCCACATTATTTTTTTTTAAACTATATTTTAGAAACACAGCATCCTTCATGTTCAAGTAAGTCTAGAGTTAGCATATCACATGGGAAAAAAATCACATATAAAAAAGTCATATGAATCGTTAATGTATAAAAATATACAGAAGAGATGGATAATTTTCAGTGCACCAGGGAAAGCATTCATAATTTATATCAAATAATATAACAGATGCTGTTATTGAGTGATAGCTACTCAACAGATTATGTACTTATTATGTGTATTTGCTATGTATTACCCATATGAACCTACTAAATATCAGAACCTTGTCCGAAAGAACAAGTTAGCTAAAAAGTGGAAACAATAAACTGAGAGGGAGATGAGATACTGTACATTTATTGTAATAGTATTTTGGCATAAGCTTGAACATAGGCTTGCCAATTTTTGATAGCAGCATCTGAATATTTCATTTTGAATTAAAGATTACTGTAGCTTGAAAAACAGTTCCTGTGAACCCCCGCTCTTAAAACAGAGACAGGTGTGTGAGAAATGGTACAGGATTGTGGAAAAAAGTACGGTATCATGACTTTTAGGATTATTTCTCATTTGTGGTAGCTCTTATTATGTAGCTGGCAGCAACAAACTTTTTAGGACAGGTTTCTGCTTGAATCGCTTTTCTCCGCAATGCTTTGCTATGCTTTTTCAGACCTGCATTCTGCAAATGGATCCAGCAAAAAACAAATACTGATGAATTCCTGGTTATATCAGGGTTTTTTTTTTGTCCAACATGACAGAATCTTTTTTGGAAAAAGGAGACATCGTACAGTGACAGCTGCTAGTCAGCTTGTATTTGCTGACTGCTTCTTTTAGCATCTGCAAAGCAGTGTTACAGGGCCTTGAGTGGAAATAGAAACTGATGGCTGTCCAATTCTGGCTATAACTTTATAGACAGCAATAACTACCCTGAAGCACAAAATTTATTTTATCACCTGTCTTTTATAGAATTTGGCCCAACTGCTTTGTAATTTAAATGCATAGACTTATGATCAGAATAGCTCCTAAACCAATGAAATGCTGGCAAAGGCATAAATCCAGTACATATCCATTGGTTCACAGCTTTACAGAGGTCTAAAAAGAGCCTCAGAAAGACTAAGATAATGTGAAAAAGTGTAGTCAATGCTCATATCCAGATATTTCTAGCACAGTGTCCCTCACAAAGATAAGAAAAACAGAACCATTCAGAGAATCTTTTCTCTGAGATACAAAATACTTAATTGAGAAGAAGAAGGAGAAATAAAAGTTTCCATTTGTAAAAAAAAAAAAAAGAACTTAAGATATTTATGCTTCCTTGAAAAACGGAGGAACAAAGATAACTCTTCATGCCTTCATGGACTGTTCTCTTTGCAGTGTAGGTGGCAGAGCTAGTACTCAGAGTTGTTACTTTCTGTCATAGGCCGATTAATCAAGAAAAGCATGAAGTAAATAGGGCCTTGGTTCTTACATCACGCTGTACAAGGCTTAGTATAGCTGAATCACCAATATGAAGTTTGGGGTGAGATACATCCGATCAAATAGAAGTAGGCATCTGATTGAGGATAAGATGGATTACTTGCTCGATTCTGTTGAGTGTACTAATAAAATCTTCATGGAGTCTAAAGAAAGTTTAGGGTGAACTGCTCAGACATTGATCTTACCTTTATCAGGATGAAGCTAAGCCTTGGCATGAAGTTTAAGTAGCCATTTGGCTTCTCTCTATAGTCTTAGATACACATGTTAAGAGTGAGATGTATCTTGCTTTGCAGGGATTGAATGTGACACTAAATGGGTGGCTAAATTTAGGGATAATTTACCCTGCCATAAACTGTGGCTGATGAGATGTTTAAAAAATCCCAGGTTTAGATCTATTTTCAGTAGTCCACACTTCAGTTCTGGGAGCTTAGATGTTTTCTTTGATGACAATGAAGTTACTATTTCTTATAACGTATTCAAGCTTGGCCTTGATTTTACATACCGAGAAAGGACTATGAGTGTCAAAAATCCTAGGTTCTGGCTTCCAGAAGAGTATAAAAATATCCAGCCAATCCATCAAGCTCAGCATAGCAAAACTGAGTTTGTCATGACAACAAAGTAATGAGAGCTCTTTGATAATGACTCTAATAAATGCCTTGGTGCATGAGAGGCATATCAGCAAAATGACAAATTGATAAAAGAGAAGGTTACACAGGAATGCAAATAAAAAGCTTTCAGTCTGTGTCAAGTATTTCTTCTTGCCTGGTAACAGCTGAATAGAAAGGAAATGAAAGACATTCTCTTGACTGCAGGATCAAAAACACACATGTGGAAAGAAAGCCATTACATTATGTGCAAAAAGTGCTTGACATGAGTACATTTATGGCACTCTCTGAGGAAAAAAAGAGGGGTTCATGTTGATTAACTTGAGGTACCTAATCTTGGCTACAGAATTAGGAGCCATATATACCATCAGTAAAGCTTTCAGAAACGTATTCAGGCATCAAGGTTAGATGCCTGAAGGCTGAGAATGTGACTACCCCATACTGTGTTCAACTGTCATTGAAAGTACTGCAGCAACTTAAGGATATGAACAAGGTTAAATTGAGACAAACTAGGTATTTCAACTAGGCTCAAGAATCCTGAAAAAATTATTTCAGTATTATCATATATTTCTATTGCTTCAGAGTTAAAAGAAATGGGGTTACGAAAACCCCTTCTGCTGTAACTTTGGGTTATTTAGACAAAGCTTTGGTGGTGCCTGAGACATTAGGAGAGACTCAGGTGTACTGTTCCTAAGGTTATCAGGAGGCTGACCTCATCAATGCACTATTTTATGAGGAAAGAAAATGTTTTAGCACCCAAAAGATACATGGCAAGGTGGTCTTCAGCAATGAAGAAAAAATACGATGTCATAGTGTTTTAAATTTTTTGGGGGAGATTTGAAGTTTGAATATGGACTGAAGCTTCTTTTGTACTCCTACATTGTATTCCTTTCCTTTGTGGAAGACAAGTGTGTTTTTAGCAACAGAGAATTTGTATTGTATCTATTTGTTTTCTTTTATTAGACCTGTGATATTGATGTAAGCATTTCAGAGTGACACAGGTGTTTAATTTGGCTTACCTACACTTACAGTCCCCATAACGGTACTTTCGTTTCCTAAAACTTCTAAAATTATATCAACTACTTCTTTTGAGGCCTTTAGTAATCTTTTCTTTAGCTTCTAAGTCTCCTGCAGACAGGGGCAGACTGTTTTGCACCTGTTTTGCACCTTAATCCTCCTTTCCTAAGGAAATAACTCTCATGAGAAGTTACTATAGCTATGAACAATACTACCTGGAATATACCGACCTGTCCTCAGTGTGCACTTGGCTTCAGAGGAACTGAGACTTTAATGTCTCAAAAGGTCCTGCAACTTTTGTTTTTGGTGAAGGTTGGTTGGTTCCCCCCTGCCCTGCATTTATTTTCCATGTTTTCTTGTGCAAAGTTAATAAATTATTTCAAATTATTGAAATGTTATCTCTGATGTTTTAGGGAAGCGCTGTATGGGGACAACTTCTTGGCTTTCATACAGATTGCATTGATTTACTCAAATGCACCAAAGAGCCAGTAAAAACTTTTAAAGCCTCACTGCATCTTTCTCATTCCAGATTTCATATGGGCTCAATTTTATTAGCAGAAACACCACTTACGTTGTCCCTTCTTCCTGCCACTCTAAATAGAAAGAAAAGAGCCCTCTAGCAATTATTATGTGCAGTATTCAGTCTCTGTATGAATTACTTCATTTTCAAATACAATTAAAAATAATTGAATATTTGGTTAATTCTAATGAACATCTGGGATGGTGCTTCCTTCTGAGATTCCAGAAACTGTGACTTGTTATCTAACATCTGGGAGACAAGGCGTAAGGTGGTAATTTAATCTGGTGGTATGGATTAACAGATGGTACTCCAGGACTATGAATGATCCTGCATAGCTCATGCATAGCTTTACTCACCCCCTGCTAGCCTTTTTCCACCTGTACCTGCTCTGTTAGCATCCGGATCATACCTGCACCCTATTCATCTGAGCCTCATCCTCACTAGGATTTTCCTATATGCTATTAAATGGCAGGAAATGTGGGATGGACAAATGTGATGTGTAGTTATGATAAGTGTGGGAGAGCAAATCCTTAAACTAGTGTTGCTGTACTTACTAGAATTTTCTTCCCCACTTTTTCCTACTTGTCCCCTACTACTTCCAAGAAGGGCAGTAAGGACATGTGTAGTCCTCTATGTTTAGCCTTAATTACCACCTCTCCTTTCCTCTTTGCAGACTGGCAAAACCCCTGATGTCTAAGATGATGAGATCTTGTGGACCCAAAGATGTTAGTAGAGGGATGAATTTCTGCCAGCTCTGGAACCCTGTCAGCTGCACCACAGTTCATTCTTACCCCAAGTCACGGCAGTTACAGTCCCAGCCAGAAACACAGTCTAGCCAAGAGTGGAGCATTACTCTACACTGCCAGGATAACTTGGATTATCTGCTTATACATATATATAACACACACATATATATATATGTATAAATAACATGGATTACTGCTTCATATGGGACCGCCATAAGAACATCAGAACAGCTATGCTAAGCCAGAGTAGACACCCATCTTAAAGTGTAAAATAAAATACTGACCTGTGGGCTTTTCTTTCTTTTTTTTTTTTTTTTTTTTCTTCTTTCAAAACTTTTGGGATTCTGAGTTTTGTTGATGCTTTGGAGTTCTTTTGAATGGTTAGATGGTCTCAGCTTTTTGGCCTGCCATACATTTAGCAGATTCTACTAGTAGCATCTTATTGCAAGGAGGTGGAACATTACTGGGAATTAATCTCCAGATGGATGTCTAACAGTTAATGTTTGTACCAGCAACAAAGTCCATAAATAAAGTAGAAGCTTTACATCCACTGAAGTCCTGAAGCCCAAAGAGATACCAGCTCTCTGTCTGGAGTGACTTTCAATCAAACAGGATAATCCTTCAGATGACTGTGAATTTTGTTGCCCAAAGCCTATGCTTCTTGTGTTAAATAATGTATCTGCCCTGAGAGACAGGCTGTAATTGTCTCTCTGCTGGAGCTAAAAGTTTTGCGTCTATCTCCCACCTGGGACTAACACCTTTTCTCTGTCAGGGTCAGACACAGAAATCTGGGGCAGATCATAAGAGAAATGTGAGCACACATTTCCTTTGTGTACCCTCTCAGGTTTCAGCAGTTTGCAGCTTGCTTCATAATGAATTTTTCTTGCGTGAACATTTAACTTTCTCGGTTAGGCTCTCCACAGCCTCCTGAAGCAGTGAGTCGCGCAGTTTAACTGAATGACACAAATATAAGCTGAAAAACCAGAACGTGTTGTGTGCTGATGTACACAGGAAAGAATCCTGCGGGCAAACCATTGTGGTGCCCTTGCTGAAGGACACTTTATTCAGTAATTTTAAATGGAGCTGTGTTTGGAAAAGGATGGCATTTGTCACTGTTAGGACATCTTATCCTGATCCCCTTTGGGCATTAGCCCTGAGTTTATGGGGAAATGGATTGGTCAGGTATGGTACAAGTCTTGACTCTTCTACATGTTCCACTGCTGTAAAGTACAGCAATATAAAACTTCTGCTTTAGTGCTTGTCATCATCTTTTTTTTTCTTCTCTTTTTTTCCTTTCTTCAAAGTGGAAGTGAAAACAGGGAAGTACCTCAGAGATAATTTCATGATCCAAATTACTTTTCGTGCACAAATAGCAAAGTACACTAATATCAATTCTAAGCTTAGACTGAATGGTTCACTGAGAAACACTTTAATTTATCACATTAATTATGTAATAAAAACATGAAGGAAGCAATGGTTTAATTGAATACAGGCAATTTTTATTTGTTCACACAGATATTTTGCATCCTTGTAAATTCATCAAATGAAGAAAATGTTTGCACCACTATAATTGGAGGGGCTAATTTATCCTTTTTTTAACTACCTCCAAATATATAAAAGTTGTTTGTTTATTCATGCTTGGAAATTGAGTAATTTATTTTTTTTTTTTTTTAAGAAAAGGTAAAGAGTGCAGCAAAGTTAATTCTTGCTGTATAAATCTGTACAGAAATACAGAACATACATTCATTCATCTCTCTCTATAATTGTGCCATAAAGTAACACATGCTTTATTATAATTCTAAAAGAAAATCTTATCTTCAAACCATATGGTCTATGATGCCCTTATGCAAATTGTTATTTTTATCTGACAATAATGAAGACAACTATTTTTTCTAAAAAAAAGCAAAACAGTATAACATTTTGCTTGTTGCTTTCATCTCACACATCCATATAGAGATATTTAGCACTCTTGGCTGATAGTGGGATGTATGAACTTTTGTGAGATATGGAATATGGATGCCCTTTCAGCTTCATTATTTTACAGTTTATTTTACTTCATTTATATTTTTATTATTTTCAGTTATACAAATCACACTGGCATTACCTTGCAGTTGTGTTTTTATTCTCTAGATATATATCACAAAAAGAAAATTAAAACAGTAATCTAAAAGAGTTTGCAGCAGGAAAGCCTTGATTTGTCGGTTTTTCTTGTTTGCATTTTTGTGTTCATTATTGATTTGATTTTAAATGTCTTCCATGGACACAGTACAATGTTTTAAAGGGCCATTTATGAAATTATCAGGTACCCAATTCACCCGTCCCTTTGGTCTTTCCTCCTCTCCAGAGCCCAACCTGCAAAATATAGTGTGAACAACTAACTTTAGGCTGATGAGTTGCAACACATATACCTGCTTTCCGTGGGGCTAATGATCTAAGTCAAGTGGCTCCAATCAGTGTAGTCAGGATGCAGGCCATGACATGTAGGTAGGTGAAAGGGCCACCTCAGCTGCAGGCAGATAACAGAGATAAATGAACTCCTAAACTGCCAGCTGGTTTTCTTAGCACTCTTGTGCAAGGTTTTCCTTGAGCGAGGGAATGGGGGAAACTCAGTACAAGATGAGGAATGAGATGAGCCTCCAGAAAGGTAACTGTGCATGATGCCTTGTCCAATAGTGACAAATTATATTTTACTTTTTCAGTTCCTGCTTTTTTCCCCTTTTGGTTCTCCCTTCCTCATATCGTACTCTACTCTTCATTCCTTTTTCTGTCTCATTTCCTCCATGCTCTCTGTCAGTCATATCTATGTTACTTCTGGAGTTGCTAGTACTTGAGGTCAGGTGGTAGTAGCTTTCCAGCTTCAAGACTTAGGAAACTTTCTAAAGCAATATTGAGAAAGACTGAAACAAAGTGATTCTCAGAGAAGCTGAAACACCACAGAGTCTAAAGGAATCGTGACAGGTATTTGAGAAAATGATTGTTAGTTACTTTCACCTCTGTACAGATAATAGCAGCTATCTTTCATGCTAGTCGCTGCTCAGCTTTTCTGAATGGAATAAACTTTCCAGAGAGCTATTGTGTGTTAGATGTACTGGGCTTCTGCCATTCTTGAGACTTGGTGCTCTGTGTCTTCCTTAGCACTTGAAAATCTAGAGCTCATGTTTGCTGACTGATTAATTAATAGCTAAATAAGTAGCATTTTTGTCGTTGGAGTGCTTGTCTGGGATTTTTATGAAGAGTGGTTATTATCTTGACAAATCAATTTTTTTCGTTAGTGATTTGAGAATAATATGAATTCTGTGGGTGACAAAGAGACATAGCCTGCAGTCACCTCGTAAGAGGTAGCTGCTCAAAGAAAATGAGTTTTTGTACCAATGCAAAGCCATGCCTTTCAGAAGAAAGAATGAAAAGCATAGTGCTTTAGTGGGGGATCATTTTCAGGAAATCAGGCAGACTGAAAAATGGCTTAGGAGATGATGTAGTCAAGCAGCTCTGTCCCAGCTGTCCACAAAATGGTGCTGCAAAAAAAGGACCATGAAAAATCCTTGGCTTTGTAAATAGAGAAGTATATAATAAATAGATTTACCTTTTTAAATAGCACTGATGAGAATGAAAATGGAGTACTGTATCCAGTTCTAATACCCTTGTATTTTGTGTGTGTGTATGTTCTTATTTTCTGTACCAGTCCTAGCTATGAAATGAGCATCCTAAGGTTGCCTGTTGTCCTGAACTGCAGAGTTTTATTTTGAGTCCATTTTAACCCAGACCTAAAATCGGGGGCAGATTCAGAGATGTTCTTACTTTCTCTGAAGTGTTTCACTAATCACTCCCAGATCGCGATAAAACAATTGCCAGGGAAAACAGTAAAGTAATAATATTGTCACATAAATGAAAAGATGCCACAATTGGATGCATTTACAGATTATTTGCATGCCGAAAATACTTGAGAACAGACAAGTGGCAATTGGTTTGCAATGTCTCTGCTGGGAAACTCCATACAATTATAATTAGTGCTCTGCCTCTTATTATTCTAACTTGGTTGTTAGATAGACTGCAAATGATTTTTTAATGGCTTTGGATGTGTATTTTTCCTTTGTTATCAGACCATAACAGCAACAAGAACAGTATTCTCACTCTCCACAATCTGCCAAAATGTCCTTTGTACCAGATGGTTTTGGCTTCACTAAACTAAATTTAAATCATTAAATGATTGCACTGTATCCCATGTTACTGTCTTGACAGACCTGGCAGCTAGAATTTGGTTTCCATTGGTAGGTTTTGGTCCAAGCTAAAAACTTAATCAACAGGGAATGATTTAAGTTTATGCGGTTATTTACTTCAGTGGCACTTCTCCCCCCAGCACCACTCATTCATATTACTGACTTCATTCAGCCCTCCTACAATGCAAGATTGATGATTATTGTTTTTATTGGGTAAAGAAGGTTGGTGTTGTCAAAACATCGGATCAATAAAAATTGTCGGTGATAATTTCTGTATTGTTCTCATGTTCCTTGACGTTTCCCAGAGTGAGGTCACCTGGGGAGACAGTGGAGCTAAACAAAAGATTAAGGCAGTTAGGAAAAATGAGGGGAATAATGAAACTCTAGTCATTTCACAGATATGAGTGGAACATCAATAATGAGTAAATGCATTTGCAGTGTACGCTGTAATAATCTAAATACCATAATGAAGTCTCCTGTTAATAAAAAGTATTGGAAAATATTAAAGACACCTTTTTGTCATAAAAATGAATGATTTCAATTTATTTTCACATGTATAGTACTGTGTTAGTAACTATAAAATATAGAAGAGCTTTAGAAAAGGAGGTTTGCTGGATTTTTTTTTTCCTTCTCTGCTTGATAAGGAAACCATTGCACATATTTGCTAATTGTAAGGGTCTTTTAAGAAAATGGAGGAAAACAAAGAATTAAAAATCTTACCTACGGAGTTAAATTAAGTTTTTGGCAAGTATAAGCATCCAGTAATGTTTCAATAGTAATATGATGTCATTTATTAATTGACTTTATCGGATTAGACTAAAAAAAGAGGATGACATTTCAGTGAAGAGCATTTCAAATATCCTTTTATACACAAAATGGAGAAAAGCAATTATTGATACAGGCTCTGAAATCAGATATTAAAGAGGCAAAATAAAGGAACAGAGATAAGCAGTTGTGAGGGGAACTAAAATACCAGTTTGTGGATCAGTGTGGTAAATTAGTAAAATTATTGGTTAATGATGGGATAGACTAAAGAAACTAACGCATAGAATAGGGAAGACAATTGACAAAAACTCATTTTGTGAAGAATAATGAAAATGTTCTAATAGCGTGACCTATAGCTCAGATATTGACTGGAGAAGACTGGAGCATATTGATCACTGATATGCTTCATCACTGAGTAAGTACTAAACTCAGAAAGTGGTGCTCTTTTAGATCTGGTGGTACAAGGACTGAGAACATTCTGGAGAATGTAGTAGTAAAAAATAAACTGCACAGACTGTTTGCGAGTTTGATTTATGCTATATAGTAATAGATAAAATGTTGATGTGCACCCAAGATCTTTGATTGCAAAGGAATAAATTTGTAGACATTAAGAAAACTGTCTAGTTAAACTTATTAGCCTGAAGACAACCGTGTATGAATTGAACTTTTAACAAGCTAAAATGGCAAATAATTAATGATGATCATATCATACCCCTGACCATGCCATTATTGCATGTGATGTCTTTGAATTTAGTATTCTTATTTCTGTTAGTGTGTCATAAAAATGATCTTTGAGAATCCCAAGGGTCACACTTCTAATGCTCTTCACCCTAACTTTCTCTATCTTGAAGTCAGCAGTACTGTGCACCACTGTTGGCTGGTGTGAATGCTCGTCTCTAACATGGGAAAATGAAAAAAATATTGTGTGGGAAATTAAGGTGGGAAGAAATGAATGAAAATGCAAGTAGTAGCAGTAACAAAAGCCTCTGTATTTATAAAGATATTCAGTGTCCCCATTTACTTCTTGGTTCATATTGTCTGCCCTCTTCCATGGCATGTGACCATATGTTTAACAATTAACTCAGTACAGATTTTTCTGTGCAATTTTTATTGCCCTTATGTCAATCCTAGGCTGTATTTTGCATAAAATTAGTCTAAAAATCAGTGAAAAAAGAAATTACAATTTTAATTGCAAATTTAAGTGCTGTGATCAATATTCCAAACATGCTGAGCTATAATATCAGACGCCTTACTAAGAATAACATTTATATGCAGCCATTCCTTTCTGACAGATTTTCTGCCTAAATACTGTGCCCAATAAGAAAAAGAAGACAAACAGTGAAAAAAAATTTCCTTCTGGCACCACACTGTGTGATCAGGAGAACAATGTGGAAATCAAAGATGTCCCTGAGGGATATGTTTCTCTGAGTCAGTTCAAAACCCTTTAAACTGGTCTTTCAAAAGAACACGATGCTCTTATTTGTTCTGTTTTGCAGCAGTGTGCTGATTAATACTTGTGCAAATTTTGAGAAGATTAGTCTGGCATAGAGATTTGCTTGCTTTCACCCCTTCTGCTCCTACATTTTCTTGTGGACTCACAAGCTGGCTAAGCTTAGATCAAACCTAAAGATGACACAGAAACTTTGGTGCAAAGGGAGATGGCAAGTATTGAGCCCTTTGTTGTTCCTTGCTGGGGGAAGGCAGAAGTATGCACCTGTATCATAGCTCCATATTTACAAAAAATACATTGTAACCGATATTTCACTAACACAAAAGATGTTCAGATCTGGAAGGGATTCCTGGGGACATCAAGTCTCCCCTAACAATGTAGGTGACTATCACACAATCCCATCTCTTAATTATTCAAGGAACACCTTAAAAACAGTAGCATGGTAGATGTTACAGAAAAAGAATGTGCTCTTTTGGAGTATTAACCTCATAGTCTCTGCTGACCAGGGTGTTATAAGTACCATGGTGATGATCTCATATAAAAAATCTCTACTGAGCAGCAAACACCTAGCAGAAGAGGTGAGAATAGTGATTTCAAGCTTTCTTCCCACAGAGTCCTCCTTCTAGTTCAAAATATCACAGATATTTTTAGTTGAAAACTCACTTTACTGGAGGACTGATGCCACAGCCAGGAAACTTGCTTCTACACTTTTTTCTTTGCCCTGATCTTTTCAGTGTAAGCAGTGAGTTTCATAAAACAACTTCTTATATCACAGCAGGAGGGGGAAAAGGCTTGCTTTAAAATACAGCATGTTATATCATCCCCATGTCAGTCAGAAAACTAGAAACACTTTTCGGTAGAGTATTTACCTGCCTTGGACAGAGTTGCAAGTTTTAAGGCAGTTTTAGAGAAAAAATGCTGCAGTCTGACATCTCTTATAGGGAAGTGCTCTAAGAACCCATTGTGAATCTTTGAAGGGGAGCAGAGCAGAAATAAGTTGTCATAATTAAAAAAAGTAGCCAAAAAATGTTCCAGAAAAGCTCAGCAGAAAAATGTAGATACTATTTTGGATGGAAGGGAAAACAGGTACAAGAAAGATCATATGGATTCTAATTTACCTATGGGGCACAGGAGAACTATATGTGCTTACAGATCATGGGCCTCAAGTCTTGGGATGGATAGACCACATAGAAATTCGAGTTGAATATATAGTTGGGGGTATTTTAATTGAGGCAGTATGCCAGCTTCCAAGATGCCACGTTCAAACCCCACAGGGGGCCCAACCAGAGGTGCTGACAGTCTGATTTAGTGGAGAGATTTAAGCTTTTTTGGGTGTAAATGGGTGGACTGGGTAGGACTGGGCTGAAATCAAATATATGGACTGAAGCCTATGCCTGTGGATGGAATTTAGGAGAAAAATGCTAAGCCTTGTTAGGTCTAAGAAAGAATTTGCTGAGGTACCTAAACCAAAGGGTACTGGTGCAGTAAAGAAACCAAACAAACGAGTGAGGTGAGAGCATGTTCAGAGACTGTTGTGAAAGTCAGGAGGCGGAAAGTATGTACGGCAAACTTGTGTATGACAAATGAGAGAAGTTTCACTCTGCCCCTCCATTTTTCTACCTCTGAGAACAGTGTTTTGCAAAACATCTGCTAGTATGAAGAGCGGCTCTGTTCTTCCCTCCCCTGTCCCTGGCTCTGCACCTCTGCTGCTTCCCTTCCACTGTCAAGGACAGATTAGGTCTAAAGACACATTTTCTTGAGACATGCTGAGACAAATTAATAAGCTGTCCTTTTTTCCAGAAGGCAAAGTCTCACCGCACACTCCCGTCTTCCCCATCCCCTCCTCATCTGCTCTCCCACTGCTTACCCTGTGCCTGCTGAAGAGACTTTTCTGTGAGTTATGTACCTCACTGAAATGGAGGAATAGAAGCCTAGTGAAATGCTGGATATTTTTCTGCCCATTTAGTAAGTTACGTTAGTTCAGCAGAAGGTCTGACAGGTGCCAGAGGCAACACAAATGGTTGAGAGCTATAATTATGTGGCCAGGAGTAGGGGAGGGCTGAGGAAGAGAGGAACAGGGCAAGAAGAAGGGAGTCACAACATGTACAAGGTGTTTGGTTTGTCCAGCAGTGTGTGCAGCCAGAGCATGGGACACACAAATATGTGTCCTGGGGAAGAGCGGGAAGCAGCTTGTGATGTGGCCCTGACAGCAGGCTGGTAGACAGTGAGGTGCTAAGCCACAGCGGAGGGATCCCTTTCCACTGTGGGACTGAGTGAGGAGCTGAGAAATCAGATGTAAAAGATGTCACTGACTGGCAGAATCGGAAGGAGACTGTGGATTTGAAACGACAACTGAGCCATGAGTTTGCACTAAGCTTTGATTAGGTTGAGCCTGGGCTTACTGAGGCTAAAATTTAGCGTGTGTGTCTGCAGTATCTAATAAAAATTGACAAATGTTAGAGGCACTTACTTGCCTGTTATCTTTATTACTAATGCTGAGCTTCCTAGAAGAATGAAAGTCTTTGTGTAAAAGTTAAGACAGTTAGTTATACTGTGGGATGTGGAGCTGTGATGTCCAGCTCAACCTTGAGCTCAAAGACTGAAGTTTACCTGATGCCTAGAGCTAGCTCAGTAGTCACTAAGTGAGGAGGAGAAAAAGAAAGTAGAAAATTCAGCTAGTCTTGAGAACCGACCAGTCTCCAGCCATTAACATGATCTATTTAGAGTTCTGATCAATGAAGGGTAGACGGGGAGAGGAAGAGGGAATGATCAATAAGAAAAAGAAACAGTTTGGCAAGTAATAACCACTGTTGGAAAAGCCAGTTCAAGCAAAGGAAAGATCAGGGAACATTGCCAGAGAGGGCAAAACTAGGAACAGGCTGGGCTGGAGCACAAGCAGACAGACTACAGAGGAGCAGGATTTAGGTTTGTCTAAACTGGGATGAGGAATGGGACACAGGCTGTGTCTACGTGGCTGCATGGCATGCTTACAAGAATAGTATCTGGGGGACACCCAAGCAGGCTTATAGAATTGCCTTGCTCTCTTGGGAGGTCACCTTTGATGAAGAAGTCAGTTGTAGGTCCTGACGGTACTGTCAGAATGGAACAGTCCCACAGGAGGTCTTGCTTTGATGCATCTGGATTGGTTTGAACTGCTCTGGCCAGGTGCATATACAGCTTGTAGACATGCATTATGGTTTTTCAGGTCCCGCAGAGATGGGATTAGTAGAAGTTTCTATTTTTGCAGATTGTTTTTAGTTAAAAAGAACTAGCTCGCACAAAGAGACGTGCAATTGAGTATGAACTGATCAGGCTCAGTCTGGAGATAACAGCATGCACAGTACCTGGAGACATGGCAGCCTACAGAAGGAGAGAGGATGTGACCTGAGTACAGTTTGTGGTTGTACAACTGAAAGGTATTCTGCAGATACAAAATCTTAGTTACCAGAATAAAAGTCCATTTAGTCTGACAGACCTGGGATTGTTTCAAGTTAGTATGCAGGACACAGCATCTAAAGCAGCAGGCAGGTCTGAGAGTGCTGCCGCCACTGTCCCACAGGACTGGGTGCATCTCTGCTGTGGAAGCGTTTACCTTGTTTTCTGTGATGTAAGCAAAGTCAGGAGCACACAGGAGATGAAATCTTTCTCTGCTTGCAACTGAGGTTGTCTGTAAACTAACAAATGCTGCAGCTCAGTGGGAACAGATCTGCAGAGTGAAAAGGTGCAGAGGAGACAATGTCTGCACTACACATGTTTTGAGGTGTTAACCTTTTGACTAGCTCTGCTCTAATATTGCTTTGCCCAAATTAGGTTATAAACAGACCACAAGTGATCAAGTTGCTTATTCTCAGATGAGCTGTGGCACTGATATTCTGGGCATGCTATCTGATTGCAAATGTAAATTGAAATCTGTCAGTCCCTTGTCTGCAGACTGTTGTGGAAAAAAGTACGAAGGTGCCCCACAAAGAAATCTCAACATCAAGATCCTGCAGTTGCTGAGCTTGAACAAACTGGGTAATTTATGATGTTAAACCGTGATAGCTCGTTCATTTATGACTGTCTAATTTACTGTTTGTTATACTGAGTAAAGTTGCTGCTGTGCCCCGAAATGTACTGTTTATTCACAACTCTTAGTGCAAAATTAGTACGTGGCTGCTGGCATAGGTCCTCCCTTTTGACTTTGTCTTGAGTGGGGTTTGAGGTGTCTCATATTCCAGTTAACATTAAGCTGAGGTTTAGGGCAGTGTCTGTGCAGTTTCCCATACTGAAGTATGTCTGACACATGCTTTTATGTATATTTTTTTTAATTTAGTAATATTTTATTACTATTTTTTATGTACTATTTTGGGTGAGTAGTCCACGTTTACAATTAATTTTTCAGAATTCCACTTACAGAAATAATTTGTTTTCACTGCTCTTCATGCATGGAATTAACCTAGGGGCTTGGCAACCCTGTGAACACCTGTCAGACCTCAATAAGATGGCTGCCAGTGGAAGCAGGAGACAGGGAGATGCCAATTTTAATTACAAACTTTATTTTCACATGCAGTTCTTGCTATTTATATGATAAAGTTTTCTTGATTTTGTTTTGGTTTTGACAGCCATACTGTGCCTGGCAAAATGAGTGTCTCTGTCTTTTTAAAAGCAATGGCTGCTTCTTAATGCAATGAGATTTTGCTTAATAATGATGCAGCACATAATCCTGAAAGCGTGAGGGTAAAGTTTAAGCATTTGGAAAAATGACATTTTGTACTATTAAGAGAACTAGCTAGCAGACTTTGATGCCTGGGTTTTGTTGCCTCTGTGCTATAGCAAAGAACTCAAATCTTGTTGCTCAGTTATGTCTGAATTTGAGATCTTACTCTCCATCGTCAAAACTGGTATGCAGAACTACCCAACTCTTCCATGCAGACGACAGTGCATGGGGTTCATTCAGGAAGTAGATGTCCTCTCCTTCACCCAAGAATGCAACAGAACTTCATGTGAAGCTCAGAAAAGGCATAGAGAAAGCTGCAGAGCAAACACTGTTAGTTTTGTCTGTAATATTTATAGTCAAGTCAATCTAGAGAGATTTTAATTCTCGCATGGGAGAAAATCTGGTTAAACTGAGCTTGAGATTTGGAGAGTAAATTACCAACTGAGACTGGTGTTAAAGTTTGTACTTAAGTAGGGTAGAAATCCCCCAGATGAGCCTGTGAGCAGTATCACTTTTCTCAAATAGTCTGTCTCCCCATCCTTAAGGTCTTTACAGCAATTTACCAAGGAAGAACCATTTTTCTACACCAGTGTGGCCCTGAATTCTGGATAAGAGTGGCAACAGCAGCAGCAGAAGCAATGGGGCTTAAATGCTGCTGGTGAAAAGAGGACATCAGACACCATTTCCTTGCTAGGGCTTTGCTCACATACTCGTCCTGCAAGATTTTGGTTCCAGAGCATTAAGGAAAAATCCATCCTTCTTTTCCCTTGGGTAAAACTTCAAAGTGCCATGGAAGTGCAGGCCTGTGTGCCTCCCTAGGAAGATATGGATATAGTCAGTTTGAATGTGGGTAGCTGATACTGGATTTAGCTTGCCCCCTCTTTAAATAAAGCCTGTAATTTAGGTTGGTGGTGAAGTTAGGAGGGCCGGAGGAAAAATAAAACGTCAAATATCAGTGAATCTGGAATCTATCTCGGAATACGGTTCCCAAAATATTTCATAAACTGAAAGTCTGAGCAGTAATTGCAGCACTGGGAGCTGGATAGCTTAGCTGGTCCCTGTGCTATGTCTGAGGCTCTAAGTGGCAGGCAGCTGTAAGAGCAGTATACTTAAGCATTTGGACCAAAGATTCAGATCTTCGTTTTTATGAGCAGTGCCCCATTCACTCTTCTGTCTGAGAATCCTTACCAGGAGCTTCAAAGCTCTTCTCTGAAAAGAGCTCTGTAAGACTTTTTGATTTTCTTAAGGAAGATGAAGTGTATCAGGCATTGCACACTACATAGTTCAATGCTGTCACTTGGACAGTTCAGTCAACCAAATCTGTACTGCTTTCTTGGTTTGTAAGGAGGATTTTTGGGGAAAAAGGTAAAAAAAAAATAAATAATAAATCCACACACTTTTCTTTTGGTGGGCACTTTCTTTCAGTTACCTAATTTAACTCAGAAAATGTTATCTTTATAAAAGGATCACCTGCATCTTTAGGTTATTTTCCCAAATCTGATTAACCTAGCACAATGTTTAATAATGAATTCCACTCAGCATGCCAGTAGAACAGAAACGTTCTTTTGTCTGATCTCAGACAAGTTCTCTAATAGGTAAAAATGAGATCTACAGGGCAGAATATGCTAATGTATTATGAAAAGAATTTATTAGAATTTCTGAAAGCTATTTGACTTATCTCATGGCACATTTACTGCAGTTTCATGATTATCAGCCCTTTTCAGCTTGTTGCATTAGAAATGCATGAGGGGCCAAGGAAAACACTTGCAAAAGTGGTTTTTTTTTTTTTTTGCTTCTTAACAGACTGTTCTCATGAAACTGTTACTGTACTTGGGCTTTGACCCTTGCTGTTCATCCTTATTTAGGTATGAGCTCTAAACCTGTATTAAAGTCTTTCAGGATTGTGAGGAAGCTCAGTTTTCTGGGTAGCCTCAATCTTTATGGTAGCCTGAAACAAACCCCTGAAACGTTTGCATTTTAATTCAGTCCTAGTCAGTTCAGTGACTCCTTTTGTCTGGTTGATTAGAAGATTACATATGATGTGAGTCGCTCAGGAACTTCATTCTGTGAGTAATAAATGAGCCTTCAGTGTCTGCTTTGTTGATGTGATGGGTCAATAACCAATCTTATGACTGACACGTAAACCATAGCAAACATCGGGAGGTACATAACTAAGAGTGGGATTAATGTCACCTAAAATTGAAGCTAGGTGTGTAGTTGTTTGTTATGATTGATTTTTGTTGTATTTTGTTGCTTTTTAGTAAAATGAAAATTATAAACAGGAGTGGAAGATGTCTAAATTTAGGCACATTTGAATCTAATCTACAGCTTTGATGTGAGAAATTGTAATCACCAAGAAGATTTGGATGATGGTTTAGGTATGAATGTTCCAAAACGAAGGGGCTCTTGAGCTTTGTGGCTGTGCTGCTGTGGCTTGTTGTCTAAGGCTTCTTAGGAACCGCAAAAATATTTCTCATTATGGGACAGAGGAGCCTTGATGAACTAACTTTCTGCAGTGCTTGGGTAATCATAGATTTAGATGCCATACAACAGTAAAGTTTATAAATACATTTTAATATAGAGATATATAAATACACATCTGTATTTGTGCACAGGTCTGAATAAATAGAAGAATAAACCTTATTAGGCAGCGTGATCTCTCCTTTACAGTGTTAATGATTAAACTCCTTGAGTTCCCTTTTACAGTCTGTATAGTTGCAGTATCTTTATAGAAAGAAAACACTGACCTTGATGCAAGAAACACATAGATCCTGGAATTAGATAGTATTTCTTACCTGCTTCTGAATGGGCAGAAGTTCTTACCATGGCAGTGCTCTGAAAGTCTTGTTGCTCACATCTGAGTCCAGATTATATTAAAATGACAAAGCCATTGGGGACCAATTCATAGTGGATGACAAAGAAGAAAAAAACAGGGAAAAGAAATTTAGAACTGACATTTTCCTTAATGACTGTCTCTTTGAACTTCTCTTAGAAACAGCTCATTCTACTGCCAGAGGCTGATCTTTTCTAGGAGTCTGTTATGAAACTCAGCCCTGTTTTGCAGCTGTTTTCAAGTACTAAAACCACAGGCCTAAATATATAGACATACATTGATGTACCTCCTCATAAGTGATAATGATGAACAAATAATGCTAATGATTCTACTCTCCTTCTCCCAGTAGGTATTTGGGTTCACTGAGAAGATAACACATGTTCTTATTTTTTATTTACTTTTACTAGCCTGGAGTATTTTTCCTATTAATGTTTGCTCCAGAATCCTCCAATTCCATATAATAATTATAAGAGGGTTATGTAAAAACTGTTCTCTATACAGTGACATTTGCATATCTCAGTCACCTCTTTATGCTGTGTCCTACCCCTATTACCTTATTGTGGCACATCAGCCAAAATTTCCACTCGCTCCCTTATACCTGAGCCTTTTGCAATAACAGTTTATATTCTCCGGTGTAAAATGATCTAGCAATTTTGGACTTTGCAATGCAAAAAGCATAGAAAAAGGGTTTGCAGGAAAATTATGGACTTATAGGGGAAAGGCTGAACACTTATCACTGTGGATGCAGAAAAACCTTGGAAGAAAATGAACTTCATTGCTTGTCCCAGACAGTATAGCCTCTTATCTTTCTGTAGATAGAACCTTACAATATCCTATTTATCTGTGTTGAAGCACAGAAATTGTAAACCAGGATTCTCGCTACACTTGAGAATCATAAGACTAAATCTTCCCTAAGTTATTCACTACAGAAAGTGAGTACTTAGGTACTTGTTACATGCCACTTCCCTGCCCCCCCCCCCCCCCCCCCCCCCCCCCCAGGAACATTTGTTCAGCATTTGTACTGGGCTTTCTAGTAGTGTCTTACCTTCACTAATTAAAACAATGAATAAATCGAGGGAGTTGAACAAATTAAATGTTAGACCCATTGGCATATGCTAAGGAGAGGGCTTTTTTATATACCTTGCTCAGAGACTTTCCACTTTCAGAGTTCTTTATTGACTTCAGCCTTCCTCCTCTTGTGCATCCTGCAGAACATGTTTACCGAACATGAACGAGGTGGCTTTGGGCGACAGATTTGCTAGTTCACTTAACCCCTGTGCTCTGCTTTGTAATGTGTTATCTCTTTGAAGATTGCCAGTCTTAATGGTGTCAGCTTTGCCTTTTCAAGCAGACATCAGTGAGGTAGGCTGGCAGATCAGGACATGTTTAATGGGGGTTCACACCCTCTTTTGGCCTGCATATGAAATTGCTTGAGTGTGCCGAGATATAAGAACTGAAAGATTGGTCTTGTGTCATTTCAATTAGCAATTTGGAACAAAATTTAGACTGCCAGGCTCATTTCGGATAATCTTTCAAAGCTGGAACAGTTTTGAAAAACAACCCCAACCGTATGAAACACCAAAGTGTATGAACACAATCTGCAAAACTCAACTGAAAATCACATCAGAACATGTATTTCAGTTTGCTTCCTTTCCAGTCTATTAGTAATATTATGAAAATAACTTTTCCATTATTTTGATACTTTTGTTTTGGGGCCTGAATCCTGTGGGCCACATGCCTGACAGTGGTCTCAGTGAGGCTAAAGTGAGAAAATCAGATGGCTTCTATTTGCAGGGAGGGTTGAGATGCGAAGGCTTCAAAAGCTCAGTAGGGAAATGAGTTGCAGGAAAATGTATGAAGCCTAGAAAGATTTGAATTAATTGACAAAGGTGGGTTTTTTTGCTATGATTTGATTTGAACGATCTCATCTGACTTCTTATCACAAACCCATAGTGACTCTTTAATACATTACCCACAACCCTTTTTATGCAGCAGAAACATTAGCTCAGTTGCATGATTGCAGTGACTGACCCGTGCTATGATTTTTCAATGATAAATACAGCTGCTGGATTGGGCTTGAAAAAAGACATTGTAGAACATGTTAGAACTGGGAACAGAACTTAGCCTTTCCTCCACTAAACGCTTGGTATAAAACTAGGCAAAAATGGAATAGCTTCTGTAAGGATGACTTTTTAAAATTTTTTCTGCACTATTTGCTTTGCGTGTACACAGTAATAGGTACTTCTGAAAGACCTACTATAAAAAGTATGGCTTAAAAACTGTTTTAAAGCAATGATTGTGCATTATTAAGTTGAGGCAGATTTTTGTTCAGCACTCTAATCTGTATTTGCTCTCTGTAAATAAGCTTACATTTTTGCCTTCTGTGCTCTGTGCAGAATTGTGTATCCTGTGGTTTCCATCTGAACAGATAAATTTAGAATATTTTCAACATGGCCAGATTTTGAACAAGAGACTTCCCTTCGATTAGGATTTTCCTGGAAGTAGTTTATGTTGAAAGTCCCTGAGGCTAAGAAAGGTATTGAACTTCCTCTTCCATGTCTCAGAGGAATAGCCTGAACAGAACATTACCTATAATAGAAAGCTTTCTCTCTCTGGCCTTCTCTAAAATGTTGACCTTTACAATGATTAAGTTAAGAACTTAAATGGATTTGATAAATCCAGTTGGGTTCATACAGAAGACTGATTTGGATTTACTGACATCTCAAAATAGATGGAGGCAGTTCTGCAGAGGATTTCTGGGGATGATACAGTGTGCCTGAAGAATTTTAGAATCTAGAATGGTGTTCTTAACCTTACATGCCAGAGTTGGGGGTAAGACCCATTTCTTGAGATCTAGATCCTTTTCTGGCTCTGGTCATTCTTAATTTCCAGGTTCCTTCTCTTTTCTCTGTCCTTTCCATCATCCAGTTGGAGTGTATCGCCACTTTGGTTCTGCTTCCATACTAGATGGCTTGAAATCTCTTTTTATTCAATTTTTCTTTTAGCTAGCTGCATCCATTTAAGTTACTGATACAACTTTGAGTGGTTTGTAAATAATTTATTTCCTTGTTCTGCGAAGTACAAGGAAGTGGGCTGTATGTGTTTTGGTTTTGGGGCGGGGGAGTTGTGTGTTTATTTATGTTGGTGTAACCTGACATGTTAGTTACTTGTTTGGTGAGATTTCTCTAGGATGGGAAGAGCTGTAGTTTTGATAGTATCAAGTTTGAGAGTCATGAAAAGGACATCCATTTCTCACATTATCAGGAGGCCTTCACATAGCCTGAAGGAAGAAGGAGGTCATGTGCATAAAAGACAGAAATTTTTGTAGTTTTATACTCCTCATTTCCTTTCTTGTGTTTTAGCATTGTATGAAAAAATAACACAAAACAATTTTTGCAACCCATGATATTTTTTTCTGCCCAGGTAGGCTTTATCTTAATTCTAAAGCTGGATTGTTCCAAAGATCAGTGTCTGTTGGCTACAGATACAAGGCTTGCATCCATATCCATTTTAATCTTGAAAAAGGGAAATGAAAAAATATTGTCTTTATTATATGCTATAAGACAAAATGTTCTGGTTGCGGGGTAGTTGAGGCAGGAACACACATTATATCTGAGAGACAGAAGATCTGCCTTTCTGAGGACAAGAAGTTTATCCACTTTTGTCTGGAAGCAGGATATGCCATAATTCCATCAATGGTACAAAATGTGACATTGCCATTTAATCAAGAAAGTTGATCTCACCCTTAATTCCATGGCACGGCTCTCTGGGTGCCCTCATCTCATTGTTTGTGGAAAGAATGACACAGATTAAACAGCAAAGTCACTGAAATTGCCTTGGTCCAAATTCTGTAGACTTGATAATGAGAACTTAAATTTGTCATCTACACTGGTGTTTAAATAGCTAGTACCTTGTTATAATCTGTCAGATATTGTGGCTGGCATTCGGCTTGAGATTGTAGTCACTTAAATGTCACTACCTACATTGTAAGGCAGGTATCTCAGTTTCTTTTAGTGTCAGTGAGATTTAGGGAATAAAATTAATGAAGTTTTAGAGGTGTTTAGCTTACTCTGAGTTAACATGCACACTCTGTCACCTGAATAGCTCCTTAGACTCCAGATTTGCTGAACTCCTATCAAGTCTCTACTGACAGTAACGAGAGATTAGACACCCAGCCCAGGTGGACATTGATGTTTTGTTTCTAACTTGGAATAAAATCCCACCTTTGGGCTCAGTTCACTTGCCCAAACGTAACTTTCCAGTGCCATTTGAGAAGCCCTATGTTATCAGAGACACCAGGACAAGATTGTCAGCTGTGACACACGACTCACAGGAACCCTGAACCCTTTTATAGATGGAGAGCAGGTGTCTTCTGAAAGGCACTCTGTAGTTTCCCTAATGGCACTAGACATCTATGTCAGCAATTGCAACATGTTCTTTAGATTTGTATTTCTATAAAAAGTAGTGTGAAACTAGTAATATATATAGTTTTTCATATTTTTTAGCCTCCAAATATAATATTTTATTTACAGAACATTTCAGACTGATATATCATCAGTTGTTAAATACTGCTTAGGAAACATTAAAATAAGGAAGGAAGATGCAGGATGAAGTAAATGACAGTGGGAATGAAAAGACAAGATAGAGGAAAAGTAATCTCCAATGACAACAAGCAAATAACCTGTCTCTGTTACTGTGGTTTTCTTTTTGGATGCATTAATTGCAGGGGATTACAGATTCTCCAGATTGCCAAAATTCTCAACAATTTCCTTTTAACAACTGAAAGATGGAACAAACAGAAATAACTTCTGAAGGATCTAGGGGTAAGGGTCTTACACTAGTCTGATAAACAGATTGCAAGGAGGTATATTGAAGGGTTAAAATGATTATCAAGTGTAAGCATAGTACAAGTCCTTTCCTTACACTTTGCTCTCTGAAATAATCCTATTAAAACAAGAGAATTTATTACACACCTATCTTCCCTGATTTCATCAATACTGAAACCTTTTAAACAGCATATGTGATGAAATAAACCCTACTCACCAGTGTGGTAAAATATAATAGACATCAAAGCAGCTAAAAGCTCTCCTAAATCAATGTAGGATCTCTGCAGCAATTTCTAGAACAGAAGGTGAAAATCCCCGTAGTATTTGATAAATGAAGGAAAATGTATAGAAACAGATTTATAGGACACCACATTTACACTCTTAAAAGACCTTCATTATGTCATTAACACCACAGTGATAAAAAGCACTTCCATCATTCATCAACCACATTGTGTCTGTCCTGCCTTTAAACAGATGGAATAATCCCTGATCCAAATTCCCAAAACTTAGTTTCATCTAACTTACACGTAGTTTCATTTTCTTGCCCTAGGCCAATCCATTTAACAACCCATCATAGACAAGCTGGCCAGGTCTTCAAGTTGAATGTTATGAATAAGAAACAGATTGAAAGTGACCTTTATTCTCTGTCTCCAACTTGTTCTACCAAAGCCTAGCATGTAACATCTGAGAGAATATAAACTCTGAGTTTTTATTCTTTCAAGGACATTCAGGAATTTGCCAGCATTAGTAAATAAAAACCTCTCACTTTTATATCAGGATTAATTCTTTCATTATTTCCAAGTTTTATAATGTGCTAATTACTGATATTTAGTAGATACACAGACAGATTTGCTTAGAATTGTGTATCAATGCTGCTAACTGCTGCTTGAGCCATTCTTTCAATCATTTCAGTAACTTGCTTCAGTCTACAAGTCCTGATCTCGGTCAAGAAAAGATTTTGTTCTGTAACGTGCAGGTTCAGTTGTGCATCCAGTTAATTTCAGATGCTCCCCAACATCTCAAATCCTCAAATTATGCAACAAAAGGCCTTACCAGTCTTATTCTAAGCAGAAGGGCCCAGGAACAAGATCAGTCACAGACAGCTCACATGTAAATGAAACTAATGGCACAGAAAATATTTTACAGATGTCCCTAGTATTCGGCAGTTAGCTAGGGTATAGGCAAGCCACACTTCACTTGCATCATAGCAATGATTTCAGCGCAGGTCTTTCACATTTCAAACAGGCACCCTAGAGATCAGGCTGTTGGCTGTGCTAGAACAGTAAATCTGTCTCCTATCGAAAATCTGCTCCGATTTAGAGATTGAATACTTGCATATTCATTAGAGAACAAACTTGAACAGAGTTTTAATTCCTCCCAGGAAAGTTTTCTATGCATTAGACTATAAAAGAAATTATTTTTTCTAAGCCCATGATTGCTCATTTTTCTAAACTATCTCTTGAAGTGAGGAGCCTGAGCACAGGCATTCTCAATTGCCACCAACATGTAAGAAGCAAGAGAGCTTGTTCTGAATGTAGTTGGGCTTTGATGCACCCTGTGAGCTGTCTACAATGCTCAACTCCTGCAGGCAAGTAAGGTTCTAGGCTTAAGAATATCCCTGTCATTTCCTCTCCCCATCCTCCACTTCCATTTTAGAAAGAGCTACATAAGAAAATGGTGGTGTTAGGTGCAAAAACCCCCAAACAAACAAAAAAGCAAGAAACAACCAGGAGAAAGTTAATGCTGGATGAAAAGCGATGGTAAAAGGAGAGGGAGGAACATGTCTCCCTATTTCAGAGACCTATCAAACTTTGCTAACAGTCTGTTTAGATGGAATGCGTTTTGAAAAAAGAAACAGCAGTCACACAAAGCCTACTGCACTTCCAAGCCTCAGCTCTGCGGATGGTTAAAGAACAGATGATCTTGGATATCTGAATAAGAAGGGCATCTGGTTTAGTGCACAGACATCCTCCCTTTGTTCTTTTCACTTCCAGTTGCCTCAAATGACCCATTCAGCTGATTTTGGAGTATTACTTCGTTTAGTACCAAACTGTTCCCCTTCATTTAATGTGGAAACTTGCAATCTACTATAGATTAAAGTACAGCAGACTGTAGAATATCTGAACATGAAGTGGTGTGCTAAGATGGTTTTTACACAGCAAATCAAACATTTATTTAGCAACCAAGACCTGCTTTCCCGATCAGTTGTTTACTAGGTCTTTATGCAGCTCATATTGATTACTTCTCTCTTCTCAAGTGGGCAGAGGACGATAGGGGTGATGAGACGGAGAGTGACTGTTCATTCTGTAATCTATATTTAACATTACATTTCAAATGTCTGATTAGTAAAATGTCCATTCATGATACAGATGAATTTTCATCTTGTGGTTGGAATAACAATGTTATTTTAAAGTTCTTGGAGACTTGTAGGTCATTCTAATGGAGAGATGTCCCTTGCTGCCTTTCTTCTCTTTAGGGAAATTTTTCATCTTCTGTTTCAAGGGACTTGGTTCTCTGTTGATTTATTTCTATTTTAGGGTTCCTTATCTCTCCCACTTCTTCTGCTTCTGCTTTCAGAGCTTCTTTCTTTCCTTTAGGGGACTATTTCTCTTTGTTCTGTCCTTCATTTTCTCTGTCTGACACATCTGCTCCCACCTCTCTAAACATACATATAGTGTGATAGATGGAACATGACTGGAGAAAAAAATATTCAATTCTCTCAGTGAGTGGAAAGGTGACCTGCAAATATCTGAACAAAAAAGGGAAGAAAGTTCATTCTTATGTACAGAATATTCAGCTCAGCAAGAGACACAGGACATTTAGAGAAAGCACAGGAGATAGTTTAAAAACTACTTCATAGTCCATCCCATTAAATTTGTACTCATCTATCTCTTGGCCTGTGTCTGTATCTGCATATATATATATATATATATATATAAAATAATCTCTGCTAATAGAGGTCCTCATTCAAAATGTGCAAGTTTTTCCATTGCTTTCAGAGGGGTTTGCATCCTTAGGCTAATTTGCCTTTCCTTCTATGGAATTAGTTACATACAACTCAGACAAAGAAGGAACCAAGGGATCTGATTCTTTTCTATTTCACATTTTCAGTCTCCTAAAAATATTTGCAGCAGCTTTTTTATGTCTATGTATTAAAACTTCAGAGTATGCTTTTGGAAAATTTTAATGATTTTAAACTATTTTAGGACAAAATACATACAGTAAAACTGAGGCACATTATTTTTATTCTTGGATGGGGGGGGAGGGAGGGAGGGGGGAGTTTTTCTAACCATGTCTACTTCTAGAATTTGGAAATTACTGTGGGCTCTCCAAACAAAATTTCTTTAATAATATGTATATGTCATTATTAGGTTTGCAAGAGATGTATTTCCCAAACTTCTGAGTTTTTGGAAACATCAGTGCAGAGATGGCTGTTTCAGAGCTGACCTGGAGTTGCGTGCCTTGAAGGAACTGAGACTCTGATATTCTGAAAAACACCCCACAACAAGATTTTAGCAGATTAGAGCCATGTGAGGACTACTCCCATGGTAGAGCTACTCTGGAGCACCCAGAAATCACCCATGTGATCTTACTGGATATTTGGAAACTGCTTCTCATAAAAAACAATCTGTATTTTGTCAGATCATCAGAACAAATGCTTTTCTACAAAGTATTGCCTTCTTGACTAAAGGGTAAGAATGATTCCTTTTTTCTGTTTTTTTCTCTCTCTTTTTTTTTTTTTTTTTTTAAAGTTGAAAAAGTGTTTCACTGGAAATTTTCAGCTAGCTGTAATAGAAACTGCAGATTCATTTCACATATGCTACCTCAAAGTCACCAACTGGCATGTAAATAAGTAACAATTTATAATATAAAGCAATCTGAGAACATTCCCCAGCAGTTAACACATGGAAGGCATGAATATGCATGAACCATTTGCAGGTTGTTATGTTGCACATTTTCATTCTGAAACAATTATAAAAAATATTATTAGAGAGATGTTAAATGTGTCAGAGAAGCATTTGGTAGAGCCATTTTCACAGGGCTATTTATTTTTGGGTTTTGAATGGATTTTTAAAAAACAGTAAGATGGTATTGAGCAAAAATTTTGTCAGTAATAATAAGCTGATTTCCTATGAGGGGATTAAACTTAAACTCAGTTGGTCTTTTTCCATTTAAAGCCTTGTTCAGGAAATCAGTGCCTGTGTTTTCAGAAGGCACTGCCAAAGGTTTGAACATGGCTTGTTCTGTCCTTCACTGGATCCACTTAAAAGTGAAATATGCGCAGTTCAGCTAGAAGGCTGAGAATGGCAGAATAGCCATTCAGGAGTGAAAAGAAAAATAGTAATGGTTTGAATATTCATAAACTTTGGGGAGTCCCTAGCCCTAGATGTAGCACTCTGAGCTGCCTCATCTGCAGGGATGTTAGCATCATTTTCGAAGGACGGGGCAGTGGCAATAAGTGCTTTCTCTGTGGAGTACTACCGGAGATATCTCAAGGTTTCTCAGCAGGATAAATGTGGATTTTGTTGCTCCCCCCCATGCCTCCCCCATTTTTTTTCAGCCACAGAAGTAGTGAGTAACATGCCTCTCTACTGCAGGTGAAGCAGGTATAGATATTTTGCTGCACTGACACCAGCTGCCCTCTCTGTCTATGCCTAGGCCAACCCTGGCACTGTGTCTAGTATCCCCACCCAGGCAGGGGATTAGCTAGACGACTTATTCCTGTTGTGTTTCAAACAGAGAAATTCCTTTCCCTTCTCTTCCACTTCCCTGAAATCTTCTTCCCATAGTGAGTTTGTACTTTTTCCAAGGACCTGGGAGGTACTTGGTTGTGGTTCTCATGACCTTGCAGTAGTTCTTTTATTGCACTGCTGAGATGGGACACACTGGAACAGTCACTGTATAGCAATGACTGAAACTAAGGAACAGACTGAAAAATTTAAACAGCAGGTTGTCAACAGTTGTTCTCTTTACTAACTTGTTTCCTAATGATTAACTTTCTGATCTTCTCAGGACTGAATCCTTGCTATAACAGTCTAGCATGCCATGTGATTCCTGTCATGGCATTAACAAGTACTGTTTTACGGATGTAAATCCTCCCACTGTTTCTGAGAAACCATTTTAGAATCTCACTTCAGATTCTCAGAAGCATTCTCTTACTCTCTGGTGTAAATTTCTTTTGGTCATTTATCTCAACTTTTTCTCACATGTCATTCCCTATCTGTCCTCATAGATCCCTTACAAAGGGCAATCATGTCCTCTCTTCGTCTTCATTTTGGTAAGACAATGGTGCAGTGAGCAAGTATTTCTCCAATTTTTGTTGTACAGTAAATTTTCTGTTCCCAGTTATCCTTTTCTTGCTCCTGTTGCAGTTCTGCTTCCACTTTTTTTTTTTTTTTTTTTTTTTTTTTTTGCAAATAACCTGGCCAGAACTGTGCTGTGTGCTTACCAACACTTCACCACCATCACGTATAGCAGAATAAGTAATTCCTTATCTCAACAATAAACCAACAAAATCTAGGATTATATTAGCTCTCTTATAGTGTCCTGTTTTTTCTCATCTGTCACTTCCCATTAATAAGCTCTAGTGATAATTTTTCTTAGTAGATGTAAATGTCTTAGTACTTTGCACAACTAAAAAAACTAAAAAACTTTTTTTTTCCATTTCTGTTACCCCAACAGTCGAGCAGGTCTGTTTCTTCCTGCCTGACATTTTTCTCTTCATTTTATTGACAGTGCTTCCTTACTTGCTGCCAAACCAAATGATCAATTTCCTACTTTTTGTGCCAGGGTCACTGGTGAAAATACCAAGTAAAATTAGTCCCAAGACTTATCCTTGAAAAATGCGTCTGAAGTGTGCTTCCAGACAGGAAGCTCTTCCTATTGCATGATCCATTTCCATATGCCTTTTAACAGGATCTTTCAGACCTGACAGCTTTTCAGCAATGCCATCTTATTCTATTTCTGGGGAAATTATCCATGTGGTTCATTATATGAAATGTTTTACTCAAGTCCAAAGAGATGAGAGCCTGAGCATTGCCTGTCTGCAGAAAATAATTTCTGTTACAAGAATAAAAGCACACAGAGTAAGTTTGGCTTAGTCTACATTCAGTAAATTCATGGTTCATTTTATCCCATAATCCATTTAGTTTCATGTCTTTCATTAATTTTTCACTTGAAAATATGTTCTACATCCCGAACACAATATTGAGGTCAGCTTAATTGGTCTATACTTGCTGAATTCTTTTCCTCCTTCTGTGTAGAAATACTGTACTTCATAATCTGTACCCGGTGCCTGAGATTTGTTATTTTTTTTTTTTTTCAAAATATGGTTATGTCTGTCAGTTCTGTCACATTTTGAAACTTAGTCAATTTAGCCTCCCCTAGCTGAGATTTTCTTACATCCTTAGATAAAATTTGTTTGAAACTTTCACCCTTTTCATCTTTTGTACTTTTAATACCAGAGTTCAACCTTTGTCATTTGTATCCTTGTAACTGTTATCCTCATCAAATGAGATTTGTCTTCCTAAGTGTCATTAAACCTACTGAAAACAAGTAGTTCCTGGGTGGGGAAAACAATTAATACATAGCATTGGTATGGTAAGACTGAAAAGAGTTGCTTTTGGAGGTGAGCTGAGACTTCCCAGTGTCACAAGCGAAATAGCATTCTTGCTAAGCAAGAACAAGGGATGGGACCAGCATCTGCTGTGGGAATGGAAGAGAGCAGAGTTTTGACACCACTCAGCTGTCTCCTGGGCAGCTGAATTGACCAGCAAGAGCATGGCAAGTGCTCTGTCAGTACTGCAGTGCTTCCACTACCCCAAGGTTTCTTTGGGAGCCATAGCAGAGCTGGGGAAGGTGACGGGTATTTTCTCAGATCTCTGCCCAGAATAGAGTCAGGAGTTGTCTTGGACATCCCCAGAGTCCAGGGTTCTCTTGATTTTACAGCCTTTGTGTCCCCACATCCTTGAAATTCTCTGAGATCCAAAAAGAGAAGTATTTCTGCAAGTCTAAAGGACGAAATTTATTTAAAATGTATTTCAAAGCTGAGATAGTTTAGTAAACCTTCCAGATATACAAACTGCTGTACAGGCCAGGAGTACTGCAGTCGAGTAGAAAGGAGAGATGGGGAATTTTGCTTCTCTTTTACCGCTGGCAGCATGGATCCCTGCAGCAGTCAGATTAGGAAACATCTTACCCATGTATTTATTTATACTTGTTTTCATAAATGTTCCCTACAGCCTCATCATAAATGCTAAGACAGATAGAGATGCTATTTTATATTCTGATTCTGGAAGACAGTTCAGGAAATATGTTCCTTTCTTTGCCCTGTATTTCTTTTGTGAGCTGCTTTAACTCTTCTGTTTTCCTTATAAACCCAGATTAGTACCCTATTCCTCCTAAGTTTTTCAGCCTTGCCTAAATAGTTGGCAAATTCTCTGGGGAAAACCTGTCCCTGTGTGCCTGAGCTGGGTTTGTTATTTGCTAGTGACCGTAATCAAAAGTAAAAAATGTTAATCCCACTTCCTTTTTTGTTTACTGAAAGAAGTGAGCTGATATCAGGAAATACTAGAATGAGGTTTTAAAGTATAAGTCAGCATGAAATTAGTACAAAGCCAATGCACCTGTAAGATCTAGGGCTTTATAACAGTTTTGCTAAGGTTTTTTGTCCTAATAATGTCCATAGAAAAACTTGAAAATTACTTAACAAAATAATACCATTTCATTACTGTTAAGAGATTTATTTATTTTAGATCCCGGTCATGGAAGCAGACAATACAGCATTGCATCCAAAGATGCAGGGGAGGAACAAACTCTAATTTTAGTATGTTGTGAAGAAGATTAACTACATCTTCCAAAACACCACAAAAATAACTTCCTTGCATTTGTGTCTGTGGCTTATATCACTTAAATGACCCAGACTCTATTTTGTAGCATCCTTGACGTTTCTTTCTATCTCATAAACACCCAGTAAAATGGAAGCAGCATGTATTTTCAATTCAGGGAACTGTAGTTACATGCTTTGCTCTGGGATCATACTGCAAATCAGTCATATTTTTGTGGTGCATTTCTGTAGGCTAAAGTTTTATCTTATTTCTCTCACTTCAAAAACTTCTGAATCTCCATCTTTAAAAATTAATTTAATCTGAAACTTTGTAAGAGCCACTTAATCCACAAACAAGTGAGTCTATTAATGCTACTCCGAATGATCTGAATTACCTGTTCATACTGGGGTAGAGACATTTATCCCGCACAAAAAAGCTGGTTTTAGAAATAAAGATAGTATCTTGCTGATCATTCATCTGAAAAACACAATATGAAATGATCATCTTAAAAAGCCAAAACCCAAACATGAATATCATTTATAGAACCACGCTAAATCTGCCTGGAACAGTACCACTTTTGAATTGATCAGCTTTTGGTTCTCATAGCTCTTCTCACAGGCAGTTGCAGAAATCTGATTCCACAGGAAGGTTCCTAATTTTCAAATGTAACAATAGACATAATCCATTGTAGATCTGGGTGAAAAAAACAGCTTCTCGTTCAGTCACCATACTGAAAAATGAGGATCAGTGAGGTGTGGACATGATCTGGGTATGACTGGAACAGAAGTTGGGAGTAGGAAGGATGAAATGGGTACCACAACAGGCGAAAATATCAACAGCATTACAAGGAACATTTGGAGTAACGTTGAAGGGATTTGCTTTACTTCAAGTGTTTAATTTTTGGATTATTTAATCCCTTTGACTTTCTGTTAATTTCCCAATTAAAAAATTAAAATGCCATTCTGAGTTTGAAAAGGGAAGAATAATAATTGGAGGATGTCAAAAAAGAAACACGCTGTCTATTTTCAGACAATCTCTACATGCCACTGTTTAATAAAACTCAGAAACGTATGTATGACTTTACCTTAATTCTGAATGGTTTGCTATGGTATGAATAGAAGATTCTGATATTTGTATTTTCCTAAACTAAAATTTAGAGGGGATTTAAGTTTCTGAACCTACAGATTGTTAGTCAGAAATTCCTCTTGGCCAGTTCAGTGCTTGACAGAAGGTAATGATTCAGATCACAAATTCAAACACCTGATTGTGGACCATCTGTGTGCAATAGGTGCTCATGCTCCTGTTCTGGTTACTAGAGGTTTAGTCAATGCATTCAATGCAATGTAGAGAATTAGCTGGCAGATCATACATTGATGTCTGCTCTAGGGTGAGCCAAATGGTCCTCTCATTTCCACTGTGTGGGCACAATTCAGTAGCCTAAATATAGGGACTTAGTGTTGTTTGATATGTCATGGAGTGTCAAAGGCATCTGTATAGGGTTTTTGAAAAAAATGACACAGGACCTAGAGGCAACTCTTGTACTTCTGGAGTAGCAGTTGGACTCTAGACAAGCTATTTTAAGGCTTTTTGAACAGCAGCAGTCGTCTATATATGGGTAATGGGGTTGCTTTTCTTGAATCTATATCTATATGTTATCTGTAACGTGAGCTTAAAATACTGCCCAAAGTGACTATAGGTTTGCTGTACACACTTAGGTACCTACAATGCGGATGCAGTGCCTGCAGGTAGCCTTGTTGTCTTGCTTTTCTTAATTATCTTTTTTCTTGCCTAAAGCCATTTTGGATCCATGAAGTAGGTGATATTCAGCCTGAATCAGCTGTTTAAGCATGGGTTTCTGGTACCGTTAGAGATGCTTTAAGGCATCCTGCCTGGCCCCAAGGCCTCCTATATAACCTTCTGTTGATGGAAGCCATGGTCTTGTATCTTGAAAAACCCAGGTGAAAGAGAAGATAATTTAATCACTCTTTTACTTTACATTGTTACTTATTTTCCCTCTTGCCTTGAAGGGATTCAGACTTTCACTCTCCTTTTTTTTTTAACAATGTTCATAATAAGGCTATCAAATAGACTGAGAGCAGATCTACAGTGGACTCAACTTTGTGTTGAGCTGAATAATTGTCCAGATCAGTGATCACAGCTGCTAGGGCTGAAGGAGATGAAACAAAGCAGAGTTTAGCTCTGGAGTTCTCAGAGGATAAGACAATGAGACAAGAGATTCTACTTGTTTGGATTAATTCTGTTTTCTTATTTAATAGCTACCCACTACACAAACCAGAAGGCAGGACCGGGGTACTTGTCTTGTCCAATTTCCTAAATAACTAGGGGCTTCTGTTTCTATAGGCAAAAAACTTCAAAAGAAAGCCTTGATGCAACAGTTGCAAACACACATAGCCACATGACTGCAAACACCTGCATGCACATGCATGTGCTCATACGTGAACTGAAAATCCTGGATTGCGTGGCACAGTCTGCTAATAAAAATGGGAAACCCCCTACAGATTCAAATGTTCATGGTGCAGAAACTGGACAGGAAATGACCTCCCTGCCTGCTCTCTATCATCAGTATGCAACACAATTGACAAGCTGGGTGTCTGATCTCCTCTACTAGCTGCTGGGTCAGCTGATAGAAGTTTGAAAGTAATTGGTGGTGGCTTTTTTTTGTTTTCATGGTGAAATATATATCCTGCACAGATTACTTCCAATGCCAAAGAAATGTAAAATGTGCAAACGTAACCCATCAAAGAGCACAGGCAGATCTGCCTGGTTTTAGGGATGATTTTTTTTTTTTTTTTTAAAAAGCCCTGTAACAGCATCTTTTGCATCCTGTTCCACCTATGATGCATAATGAAGATCCATATTAACCAATGCTTTTTTTCAGAGCCGGTTTAAACTGCATTAAAGCATCTGTCATGTCATTTACATCTTTACTGCTATAATGTAAGAATTTCACATTCAGAATCTCGTCTGTCATATCCAGTTTGCATGTAACCTTTGTGACAGAAATCAGACCGAGAGGTGTCACAGTCATCAAGACACAGATTCTGGTGCAGTCAGACTGTTCATAAGGTCTTATTTTAATGTCCTCATCACTCCTAGCCCACAGCAGAATTGGAGAATTGCATTTTTACTTGCAAGTTTTCCATTCCTTTAACTTTCTCGGGGAAAAATGCTGGGGAAGGCTATCAACTTTAGCCATTTTATCATTTTGCTTTCATTTTTTGCCATTGATAAAAGGTTTCACTGTTTTGACAGGTTCATATTCACCCTGATAGAGAGCACCAGTAACTTGCTTATTCCCATTGGTGAACTTGAAAAATTACTTTGTTAGAAGTCTTTCCTCCTGCACTTGTTTGAGTGTTAGGCATTGACTGCAAACTGCCATAAGGATATTTATTCTTATTGGTAAAATGTTTTCTTTTATGTTTTTCTGTTCTAAACTCCAGAGTTTACAAAGTTGTGGGGGGTGGGAATCATGACTACTTTCTTTTTGTTTGTCTTTCTCCCTCATATAGTTGCACATCTGGAATCATGTAGTGGCAGAGTATATCTTGCTAAAGTAATACGTATTAACTTCAGTAGCCCTGCATTCACAAGACAGGCTTAATAAAGTTTTTGCTGCCCTTTCAGTATGTCAGAAGGACTGGATGAAGGGCTTGTCTCTGAGGGTTACCTGCTTCTCGAGCCAAGGTCACTAGCAATTATTTTCCAGCTGAGCAGGAAAGATATAACCTTTGCTTTCTCCTTTACATGGGAATAAACCCAAGACTTTTTGGTGTGGGACATTTACGAATGCTTGTCTCTTATCTGTCCCCTCCCAGAGTTAAATTGGTTCAAAGATTTTCTTCTGTGTCACAGTCAGGGCACACATCATACATCGGAGGTGTAAGAGGTGCAGGTCCTGGTCTCCTGTCTGTGCAGCGCTTTGACTTTGGGCTTTCGACACCTCAGGAAGGCCTCTTCCTGGTTCTGCTCAGAACATCTACAATGGGTTTAATGATATTTTACAAATGAAAGTTTTAACAAAACTGGTGCATAAAAAAGTTCTTTTTGGTCAAGAAATCAGTGTTTTGTTGCAATTCTCTTGAGTTTAATGAGGTACCCAAGCAGCTAAAGAGAAGCATACATTTTCCTTGCCATTTTCCAACAGTGATACCATCCATCATGTCACCAAAACTGTAATTGACTGAAGAACAGAAATTAAAGATGAAAGAGGCCAATGATTTATTTATTTTGATTTTTACAAGCTGTAATAGAAGACAGCCTGAGCAATGCCCCTTTGCCCTTGGGGAAAAAGATCCATGCAGTGAAAAATCCTTTTAAAATAAATGCTACAAAAGAAGATGCAAACCTGTCAGCTGTGACAGAATCATTGATCTGATCCCATAACAGATATATGAAAAGAATTAATTGATTTTCTTGGCCTGACCAGAACCATACACATGATCCCCCATAACAACATCTTTCAACCCCATTAACTACTGCTCTGTCTTCAAAAGTAGTAATTTGGAGGAAGACCTGTGAACTGCGATGGAGAAATCTCTCTGAACTACAAATTTTTGAAAAAGAAAAGCAAATGCTAACCTAGTCCTCAGATGTATAAAAAAAAAATTTTCCTTTAGGTCTTGTGTCACAGGAAGTAATGTTGCATAAAGTTCTCAGTCTGCATTAGAGAAGATGCTCTGTAAGTGCTGAAGGAGTGTGGCAATAAACCTTTTGATCCGTATGTGCAAAGATCGCCTCTCTAAGAAGTTACCTGAACAATTTCTCTGTCATTGAAGGCTGCATCTGTTTGTGGAAGGTAGGTCTGCTAATGAATAAGCATAGGAGCAGATTTAATCTGTTCAGATTTACAGATTAAATAACTATAAAACGCAATGGTTTGGGATATAAATTGCATGTATTTCTCAGTAGTGGATAAAAAGAAAACAGTTCCTAGAATGAAACTGTGGAAAAGCTCGCTGAGATTCTAAACTCAGAATTTCTGGGATCCCTTCAAACAAGATTCTATCATCAGATATGAGCCTTTGGTTTGTTCTTGCAAGACATTCTGGCTTCTAGGGAGAGAAGGAGCCAGACTGCTTCAGCACAGCAGTCTCTTCTGAGCTTGGAAACTGGGAATCTGTGAATTGTTTTAGCACATTTATGGCACCTACAAATCAGCATTAACAGGACAGTTTCAGCTAAATTTCATGTTTCAAGGCTTCAGCATATTATTACCTGAAGGGGTCAGCAAGGCACTTAGTTTTCTTTCTGTTCTATCTTTCTAATCTCTGCAAGCCTTTCACAGTCACTGTCATAATCCTGTTGCTAATACAGCCCTAAGGTGATACTGTCTGTGTTTAGTCAGGGGATTTCAGTCCCAGAAGATTCTGTGGTGCTTATTGCTACAAGTAGCTTATTTACCTAATGTCTTTGTAACCCGTCTTCCCTTCTTGCACTGCTTGTTGTTGATACTAATCTGTACCAAATGATCAGAGCATCTTACTGATTACACATGTTCTATTAAATTCCTGAGATGCCTTGCAGGTTAACTCAATCCCCAGTTAAAATCAGACGTTTCATTCTCCTATCCTCATTACCACTATTTGCACAGGATCATGCATCCATGTAGTCTTGGTTTCATATATATATACACACACATATATGTGTGTCATTTTAGTCTTATGTATGTATATGTGGTCTTGCCTTTTTTATGTGTCCTTATACAATGGAACGTCAGACATGGAGACATGAGTTTGTGCTGATTTTTGGGTAGGTGATGTTCCTACAGGTTTACCCATCAGGAACAAACTATGCCAAATGATGTGGTTTTATGACCCAACACCTTTCCTCAAAGCTTCCTTTAAAATGGTGTTTCAGAATTGTACTCTGTGGTGCTGTGAGTGGCAGAGATGTTCTTTCTTTTTTCCTTTAGAAGGAGAAGGTGAGGGGTAAGCATTATTTAAACTGAAGGCACATGTTCATGCAACCTGTTTGGACTGTCTACAGATACATGCAATCTGGTCTTTAGAAAAGGGTTTCCAACAGATGGAGGAGGGAAGTTTTGGAAATGGTTCACAAAGGACATAATAGGAATGAGAAACAGAGCTTGATTTTAAGGAATGCTTATGGAACGTACTGTGCTTTGTGGTACCAGTAATACAAAGAGATATGTCTAAAAGGGGCAGGAAGCTGCTTAGAACCCTTTCTCCCTGGCTAGAGGGTCCAGAGGCATCCTGTAATTGCTGGGCATGCTTACCTTTTGAAGCTGGGAAAGGGGGGACTGATTCCAGGACTGCAATAGCTGCTGAGCCTGAAGACTTTCAGGATGTTTTTGCAGAAAGCGAGGAGTCTGGAAGGGGAATGGTGGTGCTGCCACTCTCACCAGGCTCTGGGGACACCGGGTGTCACAAGTCGATGCCTGGCCACAGAGGCAGAGGTCAGCTCTCAGCAGCAACCACGGGGGCACCATGGAGCAGGGGTTAGCTGAAACGGAGCAGCCCAACAGCAGCGTGGCTAGGAAAAAGCAACAGCAGTGTCACAGTTTGTGAAGGGTTTTTACAAGTATTCTAAAAGCTGGTTACAGCAGTCAGGGTGTTTTTTTTCCCATGGTGATTCCCTGTATCATCCAGTACTCCTCAGTGGTTTGACTACCTCCTGGGGGAAAAAAAAGAGAGCATATGGCCCATGCTTTAGCAGCCTGAGGTTCCAGGAAAGTGTGTGTTGGGAGATGTGTTGCAGGATGCCCTGTTAAGTCAGTGCCTGAAAAAAACAAAACTAGAACTTTCGTTATTTTGCTATCATCAGGTGCTTCAAAATGTCTTTTGTATGTGCCCATAAAGATATTCTTCTCACTTGTAGCACAAATAGAGAAATTTTATCATGATAATTGCCTGTTATTTAATATTTATTTTCCAGTTGTTGTACAGACACAATGCCAGATGCGCCCCCCCTACAAAGCAGCTTACACAGAGTTGTAGTGTGGTGGAAATTACGAGTCAAAAGCAGTTTTCCTGGTTTTGGGATAATGTTTCTAAACCAACAGTAGAAATTTTTCTACAAAAAAATATGCCAAACAAGACTCTGATCAGACTGCAGTACAGAATGAATGTTTTATACTCTGAATAACTTGATGCTTTAAATATACTTAATATTTTGAGTCAAATTGAATTTTTTTCAGAAGAAAACTGTGAAAGCTTGTATTTCTTCAGTACTTAATGTTCTCCAGCTGATTTGCGTGTCACTGGACAAAAGAAATCAAACAAGAAAAACTAAATTTCAAACAAACAGCCTTTTAATTTTGTTCCTGTACAATTATACTTCTTTTCAGTAGTATTTGACCCATGCTTTCAGTAGCATGTTACCATGAAAACTATTTTACGGTTAACAGTATGAAGTCATTTACATTGTCAAAGAGTTTTCATTATCCATAACTTATTATACTTCTGAAATAGGAATTTGGAAAGGACTTAAATTTTGATGATGTTCTCTGGAAACACCATTCAGATATGCCTATACTAAAACATTTACCAGTATTTTTGCTAAAAATGAGAAGTTATTTAAAGTCTTTGATGAGAGGAAGTGGTGCAGAATAATGACACTACTTTGCAAGATACAGCCATAGGGAAAAAACTGTGAGACCTTCACCACTCTTAGCTCTTCCTAGTGCTTCTTCCATGTAGCAACACACTCCAGATATTACCCAGAAAAAACCCCCATGTCCTACAGGCTTATTTTCCCAAGTGTTAAAGCTTTGCCTAACTGTGTAACGCTACTCCCTCTCTTTATATATATATTACTAGAATGGATCCAACTCCCACTGAAAGATTGCTCTGAATCTCAATTGGGGATTTAACATGGGATTTAGTTTCTGATGGAAAATGCACTGTTAGCAAAAACATATAACAGTCCAAAAAGATTTTTTTGTCTTTATTTTCTGCCACTAGGTTAAAAAAAAAATTAAACTTCAAAACAAGCATCTAGGAAGATAAATTCTTAGTTGAAGTGAAAAAATCCTGAAATACATTTTTAAAATTTTCAGAGGAAACGATTCTTTTGTCACAATTTGAAATTAAAAATAATTAAAAGCAGGAGATTTTTCAGAGGGGAAGATTTCAGGGGTTTTGCTATTTTTAGTTTCCATTGATTTCAGAAAACTTCAGATTGAATCTTAAAGGGAAATAATGACTTGAAATGATGTTAATGTACACAAATTCATCACTAAAAAAGGATCACTGCTGGGATGCTGTTCATTAATTGTTCTCAATGCATTAACAGCAACACTAGCTGATCTCATCAGAAAAGGTATAGAAGTTGAGACCTTAATGTATAGGGAGAGAGTATATCCCTGTACCTAAGGTGTGATTCAGGCTTTCGTTTCTGCCCCTGTTTTGTGAATTACCTTTTCTGCTGAACAATTCAATTAGAGAGATAACCAAAGAAGCTGATTAGAGACCCCTAAGTTAAGCGTTGTAATAACTAGGTAGTCCTGTGGGCATCAAAATAATGTAACCTGCTTTACTGTGTATTTCTGTCTTTTGCTAGAAGCACTAGTTTACCAAATTATATTAAGGTATAAAATTACAAGTATTTGATCTTAAACATTCCTCTTACTGAGTTGCTAGGTTTTTAGTGACTTCAGAGACATTTACTGTTACTTGAAATTCAGCTCCAATCAGCTGTTCTCACAATTTGGGATTGAGAGAAATTAATAGTAGTAAAAAATAAATGAATTAAAAAATATTGCAACCAGGCTTTAATTTTATAGGCAACTCCATGTCAGTCCCTACCAGGTATTCAGACTATGTCATCTTTGTTCACTTAATTTAGGCTCAAGCTAAGATTTCCTGACCACCTCTGCAGTTTCCCCCTGCGGAGGACCAGGCGAGGCATATAGCTGAGCTAATGAGGACTCACAGTCCATAAATAAGGGCAGGACTGTCACTCACTGTCTACATAATTCCTTGTTAGAAGACCTGGGACTGATTTCTGGGTTAGTATGAATAGGTTTAAGCTGATGTCTGCCCATGTACTGCCTTGTCCACCAGACTATGTGATGTTGTGATGGAAGATTCACCATTTTCCTTGAAAACGAGACAGGAAAGAACACAACTTTTAATGTCACAGTCAAGTGAGAAAAAATCTGTGTGTGAATTTGGCTCTTTAATTAAGTACTTACCCTGAGTAACCACTTGGGTTTTGTGCTCAGATTACATAGTAGAAAGTCATTGGTCTGAACAAACATTAGACAGAAAGTCTGAGAGTGTGGATTTCCATCAGAATTTCCATTTTAAGCAGCTGAATAACACTAGTCTCTACAGTCCATCTTTCTTCCATTCTTGGATATGTAGTGCCAGGTCTACAATGAGATCGGTCATGGTTCAATGAAGGGGGAGAGAACTAAGCAGTTTGCTGAAGTGCCTCCTATTGAGACTGGATATTTGATCCAGGGACTACATTTTTTGAGATGAAGGTTAAGTCCCAATGGTAGCCACAGCTCATTGGAATACTATGATGAGAAAATAAAAAGGCAAGAAAGGTGCACCGAAGTCAAAGTTCTCTAGCCAGAAGCACATTGTATAATCAATTTAATAAATTTATGAAGCCCTGTATTAATTTTAATGAGATTGACTTAGATTTCGACAGTACTAAGAATTTTACAAAATGACCCCAGAAGATGAAAGGAAGATGAGTTGAATCTAAATTCAGGACTAGATAAGAATTTGAGAAGAACCTCAGGATGTGGATACATGTACTGTGGAGTGAGTGCTGCCCTATGAACTCTGTAAGCAAAAGAGATAGCAGTCAACATGTCATCCATTCTGCTGCTTCAGTGCTAGAAGTAGGATGGACGGTTGTGTGTTGATTTTATGACCGCGCTTATCACAAGCTTCAAGCGTGTGCTTAACTCTAACTACTTGGATAGTTGATTTACCAAAGGTGAGCATGTACCCAAGTTCTCTGCTGAGCCAGGCACAATGCTGCAAATGACCAAATTTGTCATATCAGTATTGCAAACAAACACACTGATGATTTTTCCCCTACTTGCACGCTATATGAATGGATTATGTAGCACCATTTCCCCCCCTCTAGAGCCACAGAAGTTTTGGCACTAGGTTTCAGAGGGCGCTGGGTTCATTCTTGACCCCATTGTAGCCAATGGCAAAACTCTCACTGGTCTCATGAGCTAAAATGTAATCATCTGTTGGGTTTCCCCCCCCCCAGTTTTTCACAATGAAACCTGAAAACATTATTTTCTTTCTCTTTGTTCTTTGTCTCTTCTCTTCTCTGGGAGCTCAGGAGAGTGAATCTGTCACCACTGAACTCACAGTTGATTACCCTGTGGTGCCCTTAATGGACTCCTTAAAATCAGTACAAACTAGGTAGAAAATTCTCCTGTTCTCTCTCAACAGCACTCTATACTTTTGTCAGATACATATTACATTACAGAGGCAAAAGAAAGCATGACACATCTGTCTGAATGGAGAAACTCAAATCTCACCATGGTCCAGTGTTCTGCTTCTCTTTAGTGGTAGAGGTTGAGATAGTGACTAACGTAAAAAAATCATAGAAAGGTACACTGTAAATTGGGCATATTCATCTTCTTCTTTAAGGCATCATCAAAGATCACTGTGAGGACTTTGTCACTTACAATATTCTTATACTTACACTGGAAAGAATCTTTTGCCAAGTCATGCTTTTATTTCTGTAAAATTATGAGAAATACTATTCCAGAGCCCAGTCCTGGGATGATTTCATGTCATAATAGTTCACAGTCTGTGCCACTACACATTTTTCATCCCATGACAATCTGGATATTTTTACTTCAGTATAACATCCAAGAGGACTTCTCCTGGGTAAAACAAATGTTGCACTGATTTTTGTAGTGGTAGAACAGCACTAAATATTCCTCCCCTTTGTTTTTGTTTTCTAAATGCAGCACAAAGGCTATCATGTTTCTAACCCCAAACCACCCAAAATTAAAAAATCAGGCATAGGAACAACCTGCATGTCGTAAAACTATCTAATGGCATTTCATCCTATAACCAGTTTACCAACATTGATTAATTAATCTTTGTGACATTGAAGTTAGTTACTGTGGATGAAGACAGATTAATTGCCTGAAACTGTGCTGAGAAGGTTGTTTCTCTGTGCTGATGTTTGTTAGATGTGCCTTGAAATGTCAGGCAGAGTCATTACCATCGAGGCTGCATAAGTAACCTTTTCTGGTACGGCAACAAGGCAGTAGAGGTTATAAAGGCAGTTAAGTCCTCCACTGAGCTGACTATTGCATTGCTTATTTCTTATGACCATCAGATAGCCTTCTATCATTTCAAATCTGGATCCAGAAATTTAAAATTTTCACATAGCTCATACACAGAAAATCTCCTTGTTTTCCTCTGTACAAGGCTGAACATCCTATTTCCAACAACAAATTAGAAGATATTTCAAAACAAAGAAATAAAAATGCTTCCTAGACCAAAGGGTCACATTTCTGTAAAAGAATTATACAATTTTTTACTGTCTGATTTTTTACTCCAAAAATTCTTTAAAATAATTTTTTTTCTCCAGTAGAACATGTCAGTTTTGAGAAAAGGTTTTTTTAGGAAAGAAATTTGCTCAAGCATATGCCATATAATTCTAGTATCGAGCTTTCTCAGATATTTTTTTTTTTAAAAAAAACAAGCTCCTGTACCCAAATGATCCCTGCCAGACCGTAAGTTCAAGGAATAGATGTAAACCTGATGGCATGAATGTCAGGCATACTCAGAAGACTCTTTTTCAATGGCTTCTCTTCCTTCCTCAAGGTGATGACATATTATCTGACATTACTTTCCTGGTTCTCAGTCCATATGTTTTATGGGGTGGGACATAGACCTGTGTCCATCCTGTCTTAAACACCTCGCTTAAGGTCTGTATTAGGGACATGTCGTCTTTTCCTGTACAACCGACAGAGCGCCCTACAGAGGCCGATGCCTATTGAGGGAGGGTGAATCTTGCTTTGCAAACCTCTGTCTCTTAGGACAACAGAGGAAAGCAGGGAGGAGCATGCATCCAAGCCAGAGCGAGGAGTCTGGATCACTGTCACCAGGGAGCATCAGGGTGCTTACCATTCCTGTGACCTTCGCAATGCAGCTGGAGAAGAGAAACCAAAAGCAAGTCCCTTCAGCCAAATCTAGTCTGTCAGGACTATCTCCATATCTCCCTGTGTCTTGGAAAACAATCATTGCAACAGAGTAGCCAGTAAATAATGGAAACCGTACAGGACTGCAGTTGCAACTCTGGAAAAGGGAGAGGGTGAGACTAAGTAAGACAGAATCTTGTTTATTTATTTAATCAGGCAAAGAATTTGAAGATGCCTTTGCACTCCTAGAGGAGGTGGGAGAAGAATGGAACATCTTGTATTATTTTCTTGCATTGCAAGTAAGATGCATATGCTCCTCAGTAAAAATAAGAGGCATATTGAGTATACAGAAATATCGAATGGATGGCTTGAAAAAAAAAGGCATCAAGATGAAATTTAAGTAATGGCTTGTATGCCCATTACTGGTACAAACAGATGTTTCACAGTGAGTTTGGAATATCTGTCTATATGGGAAGAAAAATAAATGAATCTGGTAGGAATAAAAGCTGCTTCAAAGCAATGGATGAGAATCACTTGGGTGTAGGATGAAGGGGAGTATTGAGTTCTTATGCATAAAAAATGGAACAGGATATTTCACTTTTGTGTGGTGGGAGTCCATAGGCTCATGTGTTTTTGTGGCTGTTATAAATAGGAAAAACACATGTAATTTTTTTCTACTTTAAAATACTTAAACATATATATTTATTTTTATGGTGTGCTGCCTTCTTTCAGTACAAGAATCATAAGTTACAGCCAGTGTGGTTTCCTAATAAAAGGCTCTGTGGCCTGCCATTCTGTTGGCTCACATAAGTTGCAGAGAGTCTCTAATTTACAGGTTTAATTGATAGGGGAGGGTTGAATACATACATTGCCTCACGCACAAAATTAGACCTCAGATGTTTTTTGTCAGTATATCTGCCTTTGCCCCAAAGCCAACAAATGGAACTATGTTCACTGAGGAATAATCCTATACCGAGCTGCTTGGGTGAATGGTACGATGTACTCTATGTACATATTCCATTGACACACTTTGACTTTCACATTTAGTCTGTTTGTCAAAACTTGGCAGCTGGCTGTGCCTGTATGAGTCAGGAGCAGCCAGACAAAAGCCCAGCTCTCTCCCACGCTTGCTTCTTTTCAGACCTGCTGGAACCTTACAAATGATTCCAGACCGGTGAGAAGTCTCCGAGCTTTCTAATGATGAACTGGTGGCCTTGTAAGCTGCTGGGCATGCTTAGGATGCAGGCCCTGTAACCCAGGTCCTAGCTGGGCAGGAGGCTCTGCTGCCTTCCCCATTTAGTGCTTACGTGGGTGGAGCACTGAACAGGGACGTATCTAAGATGTTGGTATCACTGGTTATTTTCCCATGTGGCTTGTTATTTTTCAAGGAGCTGGCCACTTCCAGCAGTTTATTTGCCAGACTATTATTTCGTGTTTGGTACTTGTATGAAAGTCCTGTATTTTGGACTTGGAATCCCTGATATTTTGCCCAGACAAATCCCATTTTTTTCCAAAGGTAGACGTCAATTCTGGTCTGGTGTCCTGAGCAGAGCTAATGCAGATGGCATCATTTCATCCTGGGTCTTTGTAAACTGCATAATATATGTATTTGCTTTCTGCAAAAATATTTTGCCTATGGAAATTGTGTAGAATGAAATAGCACTTTTCTCTCACACACACACAAAAAAAAAGCCAAAAAGATTTTTATACACTGTTTCTATTTCTAATGTCTTTCAGAATGCTTTAAGACTAAATAATGAAAGGAGTGACTAACTGCTAAAGAGAAAAGATAGAGGGGACAGATTGAATGCAATATTCAATTTTCTTTTATAGTATCCATAAAGTGCTTCTGAACTAAAATGTGGACATGCTGTTTCTCTACATAGTCCCCCCTGCACTCTTCCCTCCCCCAAATAACAGAAAATTTCCCTGTTTGAATCCCAAGGGCAACAAGAGACAGGTAGCAATGCTAAAATTTACGACTTAATTAGCTGCTATAATTTCTTGAGTATAGGTAAAACAATGCAATGAATAAATGGTGGACTTGCAAAGTACCACTTAAATACTGAATGATTGAAATACTGTGGAATTTTACTACCTTCTTCCAATGCAAACAATGAAGAATGATTTTATGTACTTCAACAGAAGCACACACAAAAAAATATCTTTTACCCATGCCTTGAAACCTTTTCTTGTAATATTCTTCATCTTTATATCAGTGCTCAGTGTCCATGTTTATCAAATGATATTCAGCCTCCACAGCTATAAGAGATGCCGTTTCTTCTTTTTTCACTAAACAAATGTTGTTATATATTCAGATGTATGAATCAGGAAACTGTTCAAGTAATAATGTGATCTTTAGGGCTTGAAGTAAACAAATTAATACACCTTATCTTACTTCCAAAGTATGGGGCTCAAGCTCTTCTTAAATGATTTTCATATGAAACAACATTTAAAGAAATTTGACAAGCAGAGCTTACCAACATTTCTATGCAAAATATCTCAAGTATATAACAAGCACTGAATATTTCTACAAAATGTTTTGGTAAATTGCTTCTTTTCCGTATCATGGAAGTACCTTACAAAAATATCGCTATCAGATTTTACAGGTGAGGAGACAGGTATAGAAAGATGTGCTCAAGACCATGCAGCAGGTTATACTGAACAAAAAGGAAGAAGAACCAGGAAAACTGATATTCTTTAGCTCTGACAGCTGCTTACATTTGACAAACAAAACCAAACTGGAGCAGAACAAGTCATGAAAAAGAATAATGCTTGAGTCTTCTCTTATCTTTCATAAAAGAAAGAAGGGTATGCTTTCATAGACATCAATGGTGAGATTCACAGAAGCTCTTTATGAAAATGTCAGCTCATCAAACTCTTCAGAAATTTTTTTCACAACTTCACAGTGTAGTGTACTTAATGGTCTCTTTCCATCAGACGGCAGAAACAGCCTGTAGCCCATAGCCCCAGACACACAAACGGCCGTTGCTCGCACCAGCTTGCAGGTACCATACTAAGCACACTATGCAGGGCCCTGAAGCCACCAGGCTCTGCCTCAACTTGCCTTGGTTTTCTTGGAGCTTTGTTTTACTTTGGTTGTAATAGCAACTGTCTAACAACCTGGTGGCTTTTAGCTGAGAAGCTGGTTAATATTCAAGGATTACGTCCTCCAAGCTTAGGAGCCATGTGTCCCAACAAAGGAGTCAGGCAAAAATGCCAGGAGGCTGCACAGATAAACAAGGAACTCCTGGGCAAACTCACATGTAAAAACGAAGCCTGAGGGGTGGACGCAAGGACAGGTAGCCTGGGAGGAATACAGATAAATTGTCCACACAGCCAGGGATCAGGTTAGGAAACCTAAAGCCCTGATAGAATTAAATCTGGCTGGGGACATCAAGGGCAACATGAAGAGCTTCTATAGGTATGTCAGCAATAAAAGGAGACTAAGGAAAATGTGGGCCCTCTCCAGAAGGACATGGGAAACCTGGTTACCCAGGACATGGACAAGGCTGAGGTACTCAATGACGTTTTTGTCTCAGTCTTTACTGGCAAGTGCTCCAGCCACACCGCCCAAGTCACAGAAGGCAAAGGCAGGGACTAGGAGAGTGAAGAACCACCTGCTGTAGGAGAAGGTCAGGCCTGAGACCATGTAAGGAACCTGAAGGTGCACAGGTCCATGGAACCTGATAAGGTGCATCTGAGGGAACTGGTGGATGAAGTGGCTAAGCCACTATCCATCATAATTGAGAAGTTGTGGCAGTCTGGTGAAGTTCCTGCTGACTAGAAAAGGGGAAAAACAACCCCCATTTTTAAAAAGGGAGAAAAGGAAGTCCCTAGGAAGTACAGGCCGGTAAGAGTCACATCTGTGTTTGGTAAGATGATGTTGAAGATCTTCCTGGAAACTGTGGTAAGGCACATGGGAAAGAGAGGTGATTTGTGACAACCAATATGACTTCACTAAGGGCAAATCATGCCTGAGAACTTAGGTGGCCTTCTACGATGGGGTTACAGTGTTGGTGGATAAGGGAAGAGCAACTGATGTCATCCACCTGGACTTGTGCAAAGCATTTGACAAAACAAAAAACAATTTGACAAAATGAAAAGTGTGACAAATGATGACTTTATCATGATGTGTGCCCTAAATTGAAACAGAATATTTACTCCACCTCATCATCAGATTATCAGATTCAGTTTACAGTGGGTATTCAATAGCAAAATCTTTCTATTCCCCTAAAAGTGCTAACATTTTATGATCTCTGTCCAGTCTGTTACTGCATCTGTCAGAGCAATGATGTAAGGGGAAATATTTAATTATCTTCCACCTTATAGTATCTCAGAATTATTTCCTACATTTACAGTAATTTTTTTCACCCTGGTTTCCACTTTATTTGAAAAAAAAAAAAAATCTCAACAGTCTCTGACTGCACTGAACTTTCTTGAAGATGATTTGAAATGTCAGACTTCCTCCAGTCCCCAGCCTGGCAGTTCTCTCCTGCTCCCTCCCTGCGGGTTGGGAAATCTTGTTACAGTGTGAGCAGACACTGAAATCAGATGACTGCTCAAAGTCCTTAAAAACCTCCAGCAGATTTTGAAAGTGAAATGGCATGATAGAGGAAGGATGAAATACACATCAAAGATCATGATGAAATCTTGATCAGAAACACCTTCCTTCTCTGACCAACTAACTAGGTAATAAGTATTCAGGTATGAAGGGTACATAGAGACACGGTATGTTTGAAATGCAAGGAGGAGAGGGAGGTAGAAAAATCAATGCAGATGTTTGTATTCTGCAATCAATGAAAGTTGTACTTTCAAATCAGCGTATCATTGATTCTTGGATTGGTTTTTTTTTTCCTAAAAAAGAAAACAGGTGTGAGGTGTATATGTTCAGTTGCTGTCTGGTGAGCAAGATGCTTTGAGAACTCATCCTAAGCTGTAGCACGAGGGGACACTCCTGTGGCACATGGGTCTATGCATATTGCTTTTTCCTGTCTTTAACAGATCCAGATGACTTGAGTCACCAGTTATAGTTCAAAATCCAATCCATTAGCACAGGCTATGAATTTATTTAGCTCTAGCTGTGTAAGTCCTTGGAGCACGTTTTCGGAAGGCAGCTGTTACACATGCAGCTCTGTTTTCTAAACACATGATGATGTTTACAGCTGTTTAAAACCAATTCAGTGTTAGTGTAAAGACAGTACATACACCTAGGTCATCTTTGAATCATCCTGTAATTTCCCCTGAATCTCTTAATTCTAATTTTTCTGTTTTATATCTAGCCTGATGCTTTCATTCAGTTGTTTGCTTCTTACTGCCTGTTAGTTTCTTTTAGGAAGGAATACCTAGGTAAAAACTATGCTATTAATTTCAAAAGATTAGCTTTCATCACTTGCTTGGGCTAATGTCTCAATGGCACCTCTGCAGTGATTCAATCAACTCTTCTTCTTCTTCTTTTTTTGGTCATCCAAGTTTCCGTACCAGTTGTTAAATAGGTGCTGCAGTGTAGTTATAGTCTGCAACTTCTTTCTATTCACTAGACCCTCATTGTGGTATAACCCCAAGAGTCTTTGTACTATTTGTTGTGAAATACTACACATAACAAAAATAGTTGCAGAGAGGGTAGGAATTATCTAGGATAAAAAATAATAATAGGCTTAAATTCATTGCACCCAGGAATACTGCAGTTCACAGGGAATTTTTGCTGATGACACATGCAGCTGAACACCGGTGTAGCTTTCCTAGAGAGAGTAAGAGACTCTCACTGCTTGAGCTTTACAGAACATGTTGAACAAAAATCTGATAAACACACCATGAGTGTATTTGATCCCACCATGGGTAAAGGAATGACCTTTTCAGCAGCCTGTTTTCTACGTCTGTGAAAAGGGCTTGAAGATACTTGAGGAATGCTGGCTTGGTGGGAATGGAGCCTGCTCAGGAGGCTTCCAGCACACCCTGGGATCAAACTCCTTGTTCAAAGAAGTTTTACAGTTAGGTAGCAGATCTCATTAAGGTGCTGTCTGTAGCTTCCTATGCCCTGACATACTTCTCAACCCTGTAGATCAGAGGCAAGTACTGATTTATGATTCCAAGTCACAGATTTTTTGCTAATTGCTCATCAGGGAACATCTGCCTCACAGCTTGAATGTAACTGAATATCATGAAGTTTGGATTAAAGAACACTCTTCCTCCCTCCCTTTTAGCAAGACAGGAGACACTTGGCTTTTGTGATCATTCAGCTTCATCTTTTTCCCATCTTCAATTGATGTATTTATTTATTTTTTTGGTAGAAAAATGGCTGTAGCTGGCTATTTTTATTAGAATAAAAGTGGCAACAGAATCATCATGGTAGAAAAAGGGGCAAGTTCTACTGCAGGAGAAATAGAAAGTTTGGACTTCAAGTCATGTAAAGGAAGCACAATGGAGAGAGCGTGTGGACAAGAACTGATGAACATGAAAGTTAGGGCTGGATGGAACTAAAATAACCAGCTAAAAAGAAACCTGCTTTGTTTCCAGCCACTAGCACACAAAAGGTGCTGGAGGTATATTACAAGCTGTTCCCAATTCCCAACGGGAAGGTAGTATGAAAAAATCTATCTTGAAGTAAATTTTATTTAGGAGTCTCATACAGTGGCTTTATTAGAAAAAAACCTAACCTCAGAATGGCTATGCTATTCATTAGTATAACAAATAAATGTAAATTTAATGGGTATTACCAAAGACCAATCTCTCTTCTTCCCCTCCTGTCCCTTCCACTCTCTTCCCTTCACCTTTTCTCTCCCGTATTTCCTCATGAGACTATGATCAACTTAGGCTGGCCAACAGAATGAAGGAATAACATTGCTGTGCTGTAAAAGGCTATATTCTGTCACTTATCAGGGACAGAAAGTAAAGGCCTTGCTGCCTTCCTTAGTTGGCCCATCAGATTATTTCTTACATAGCAATATACATTTTCAGCTCTTGTAAACACAGTACTTGCTTTTGGTATCTGATTGCAGTAGAGCTGCACGTGTCCACATACGAGATCTGTATCAGGTGAGGTGAAACTGGAGTCAATTAGCTTTGCAAAAACAGCATAGAATACTATTTTTTTTTTTTAATCTGGAAGCATTTCATATGCACTTTATAAGTGCACAGTGTCCTGAATTCATCAACAAGCAGATTAAAATTGGAATACTTGATTGAATATTGCAAGCCTGGAATTACCTGACATCAACGAGCCTGCTTTGCTATTAAAGTATCACAGACCTGCTTGTGGTCCAAGCCTGAGATGGAGACAGGCGCACGGTCACAGCTGTATGTGTGGTCTGCCTTGCCTGGCTGGTCCCAGGATTGATGTAATGCTTTATGTGAAACTTGTATCCACAACATCTTCAAAGTAGCTTCACCCTAAGTTTGGGATGTCCACATGTCCTCCCTGCCCCTGTGGCTAGGAATTCTCCAGGAAGCCCCACAGAGTTTTCTGTTCCTTCTGACAGTGGTCACTCCTGTAACAAAAACCCAGTTTCTATCAGATGGGAAAGCTCCATCTGAGCAAGTCAGTACAGGTTTCTTTCACAGTGAAAGGGAACAGGCACTTTAGTACCAGACATCAGGATTTTCTCAGATGAAATAGGCCCTGGAGATGTCTATTTTTGTCAATTAATTATGGAGGGAACCTAGGGTGACCACCTCACATAGACATGCTTGGTGTTGAGCAAGGTGAATCCTCATGTACATGACACTGCAAAGACAGATGGGATTAAGGTAGCAATCAGTTATGTTGCCTCCAGTAACACCAGTTAGGTGTCTGCTGATCCAGCCTGTGACATTTTGTGGAAGGAAGAACTAGGGAGGATAAGCAAATCAAGCCTCAGCACCAATATCCTGTGGAGCTGAAACCTCAAGTGAATCAAGAGGCTAGATTATGTTATTGCTGTTGAAAACATTTATGTTAGTTGAGCAGGAGCTTTTCACTACTCAAAAAATGAGTACTCTTACTCTGCATGAAATTTATTTATGTCCTATTACCCACTTATTTGTTTTTGGGGAGGAATTCATAGATCAGAAGCATCTCCTCTATTCCAAGTACTAGCCTTAGTCACTGCTTCAACTGATGTCAAAACAACCTCTCCACTCTGATCAGATCAGATTTTCTTTTGATTTATCACAATTTTCTGATTTCCTGTCTGTTGTGTTTAAATTGGACACTATCATCGTGTGAGGGACTTCAGTATTTAAGTTAATAATCCATTTTATTCACTCACTGCAAGATTTTCTACTGCTCTGAGAATGTTTACAGTCTGATTCAGTCCATTTTTGTGCTTACTGCAGTCACGGTCATGCTCCTGGTTTAGTCACTTCATGTAGCACCGCACATTGAATTCTTTATGTCTCCAAATTAGCCAAAAGTGTACAAGTCTTTTTAGTGCTTTCCTCCTCCTCATAAACATCTCATTATTTATCATCCTTAAGGGCCCTGACGTCTGAAGTTGTCCTCATTGAAATTTCATTTTTACTTTCCTCTAAGTTTCTTTTGAAGATGTAGGTTCTGTGCAGAACTAATGCTTTTAACACTGTTAATTGTGTTATGTGTCTTGAAAAAAACCACCTTCTTGATCATCCTCCCTGGTTACTTTTTTTATCTGGCACTTAAGCCCCTTGGTTGTCCTATTAGGATGGAAGTAGTCCAAATTAGAGGTGCGTTACCACTGTGATATGATCATCTAGTTAATTGCAGACAAGCCCTTAGAGATTTACTTGCTTCTGTGCTCTAATTATTTCTGAGGACAATATTCTGCTCCTCTTCCAGCTATGTATGTACTACAAAGAAGTCTTTTAAAACTGGAGAGTAACCCAGAGTTTACTTTCTCAATAATGTTGATATAATCCATAGACAGAGCTAAATCTTCTCACTTACCCACATACGTTGTAGTTTATACTTGTGCAGAAAAACTACAGTTTTTCATTAATTCTTCATTCAGTATTAATATATACATATATGAATTGTGGTTGAATGTTGTGTTATGTCTGATTAAAGCTCATGAGCACAATTCTTTACAGAACCTCAGATCCCAGGTTCTCTGCTTACTGCCCTGATGTCACTCAGGCAACTTTGGTTAGCTCTTGCCCCTGGGAGGTCACTGGATGACTTGATGACAACATACAGATGTTTCCTTCCTCAGTCATTTGGTTGACAAACTTAACCAAAGCACACCACACCTCCCTTTTAGACATGTGTTCTGATTTCCTTTCTTCGTGTATCATGATACAGGGATAAGGAGCAAAGGGAAAGCAGAAAGCCTAGTTAATTCCCCTGATCTTCACACAATTAGATTAAGACAACTGAGGAAAGTCAGAAATGTTTTTATGCTCCCTTCTCATTCAAACATATTCAGTGTTATGGTTTTACAAGTAATTATCTACAGTTCAGCATACAAGACCCTAAAAATCCTTGGAGAGAAGTTCTGGCAGCATGTTAGATTGCTGTATCATTTTGGTCTACCATTCCTTAGAACCTGCTCTGCAGACCACTTGGGATTCACAGAGATTCCATTCCCAACCTAAGTTACATAGTTGGCTTCATCTTATTGGCAAGTACCAACATGTGAGCAATTCACTCTTGTTCCCTGCTATAGGCAGCAGAAATATGGTATTCAGTATAGGTAATGGAAACTGGGGTTTAATTCACCTCAATCAGAAGTGCACATCTAAAATAGATTAGATAAATTGTGTGCTAAAAATAGCTATTTCTCTCTTTTGATCAGAAGGGAAGGTGTTACTATGTGACTGAGTATCTCAGAAACAGGCATCCATATACTACTTTTACAATTTGGGTAGGATGAATCACAAGGAGTTGTAGATAGAGCAGAAAGATCTGCTATGCTTCACCCTTCTCAAAAAGAATATCAATTTTAAATCAGTGCTGGGAATTACAATAGAAAAGATCTTTCAGTGGCATTACAGGGGAGACCACTCACTCCTGGCTTTTAGGTTTGCTTTATTGTATGCTTTACAGCTGTACAGCTTGAAGGTTTCCTACATTCACCATTAATTCTCTGTTGACAATTTTTTGAAGAAACTCAAGTTATTAACTGTTAGAAGTAAGTAATCTAAGAAACATCCTTAATGACCTCAAAGAATCCTGTATTGTGTATACTCTCCCCAGAAACTGACTTTCCATCCTCAATGTCATTGTCCTTTAACAGCATGTTTTGCAGTTAAAGTTGCTACAGATTTTACTTAATTCAGATAGGAGGTTTTCAATATTGTGTAGAGTTTGGGGATTTGAAAGTGGCAGCTCTTCTGACTCTGCTTGTCCACCAGCTGAGGAGCCTTTTGGTAAAAGGTTTTTTTCCCCCTGTAAATGTCAGTCACAAAAGCTTAAATGTTTTTGAGTGGACTGATTTCAACAAAACTGTGTTGAAATGATCTTTTAGAGCAAATTGGAATGAAAGTCAAAATGAAGGCCATATGAAAGCGCCATGTGGAAATAAATCAATAATCTGAATATTTTTCTTGATTTTGGGGATGTAGCTTCGAATCCCAGACTGTGTGAGACTGAATGAGTGTGTGACCTTTCACACTTTTTACACCTTAGCTGTGTGTCTGCATCATTCAACTACCATCTATTCTTGAAGTAGAAAACAAATTATCCTTTAGTAACAGTTATCAGCTCTTTTTTTTTTTTTTTCTTTTTTTTTTTTCCCTTCTTTTCTCTGTTTTCCCCCTTACTGGCCCCACAGGCAATGGGATTCTGTACTTTATCAACTGTCTGGGATGGTGTACCAAATATTAACAATATACAATTATATATCAAAAAGGAAAAGCTGTTTTTACCACCCTTTCAAGTGTCATTTAAGAGAGAAAAGGCCTTTAAAACTGTTGAAGTACAGAAAGTTGGCAATGCTTAGGGAGCACCGGGGAGAGTGACAAATAATTTACTAGGCTCAACTCCTGATAAATGGTAAATGCTTGTTCTGTTTGACCAAAATATAGCTTTGATATGAGTGGTTATGGCATCTTACTGCCTTGTGAGAAACATTACACAGCTTCAGGTTTTATTTGACTCAAACAGATGCTCTGCGCCATATAGAGCTTTGTGTTTTATGAGCTCCAGCCCTCGTTCTATCTTTACTCTGCTGCGATCTGATTTCAGCTGGTTTCAATAATAATGAGACACAGTTCCCAAATAAAAGAAAAAATAAATAAAGGGAAGTCCAAATCATCTAACTATTGACTTTTGAAGAACTCTATTTTGACTTTTAAAATCATGTGAATAGAATGGCATTATTAGAATATCATGTGGTAACACACAGACAAACATTATAATTCTGGAAATTCAGGGACTATAAAGTGAAGCTTCCCATAACAGGCTTCCCTCTGCATCGCTCTCTACCAGCCACAGCTACCATGAGAGGAGGAAGAGATGGATCTCTGGTCCAGGGCAACAGAGGAAAGAAGTCACCATCCCTGGAAGTGAAAGCCGTGCAAAACTTGTCCTTGAGAAGGAAGTTTCCTACAGTGAGCAAGTTGCCTTCTCAGGGCATTATATATCCTCCCTACCAGTGACATGCGGAGGATTTCAACTTACACCATCCCTCACTAATATGTAAAACATCGCCACAGTTTTCGGGCAATCCACACAGTTCAGTAAGATTATCCTCACAAAACAATTGTGGAATAAGCATGTGTCATTTTCTTCATGATGATGGAGGTCTTGGGACCCAAGGTCCAAAAAGACAGAGTCTCAAAGGGATATGATTCTCCATCTCCAAAACTGGATTTAGCTAATCAAGTCCAAGCTATCCTTTGCTGATTAAGATTTTCAGCATAATTGATTTTGATTGTTAAAATTAAGGTACATGAAAAGTACCTTATTTTCATAAAATTATCAACTTGTTCTTTCTGGAAGTCATGCAGATGGACACCCAGCAAGTGCCCAGGGCTGAGTGGGAAAATCAGTGAGCAGTATCCATTTGGCTGTTGTCTCATATACCTGTTCAGTTTTAAAGGCATTCATTTGCTCTGCATCTGAGTGGCCTCTTTGCAAGAGTATCTTTCCAAATCTTCCCCCTTTTATGGAATTTCCCAGTAAGTTTTGACTCACACCATTCTTGAAAACAACACAGAAAGCTTAAACCAATTACAATTTAAAAGACTGAGAAGTTATTGAAATACTTTTAATTGAGGCTTTTCAAGAATTGCCCCTGCCACTGTTATGTCCTGTATTTCTTGTTGTTTCTCTGCTTATCTAAATAGATAGAAGCTGAAAATTCCCACTTCCAACTTCACCACTTTACAAACTTAACTGGAGAATTTTTCTTTCAGAAGTGTTAGAACTGTATTTGCTGCATATGCCTCTGCTTATGCTGCAAGTAGGGAAGTGCTGCAGGATATTTAGGAGTTTCCTATGGAAGTCCTTGTCATGGAGCACTTGGCAAGTAAATCATTGGACCAGGTGGTCGAACAAGGATTATATTCTATACCTAGAAATTATTAACTTGCTATTCTTGTTATCACTAACGAGAAAAAAAATATATTTCTTTATCAAGAAATGTGCACCCAATTTGAATGCCTTGAAGTCATGCACGTGTGTGGAAATAGCTTGGGTTAAATAATCACTCATGCTTTACAAACATATTCAATGACCTTTTTTTTTTTTTCTTTTTGAAGGACTTGATGTGTAAAAACCATATTCCAACAGGAGATTGCCCTATAAATCATTAATTGCTTTCTTAAACTCCATGCTCAATCGCTTATTTGAATGTGGAAGCATTTGAACTGTATATGCACACTGTAACAGTGTTTAGAAAAAAGGTTTTACCTTATTTTTTACCATCCAGATACATGCATAATCCTTTAGAAGAATGATGACCTATTTATACTTATTGCCAAGTTATAAAGACAGGTCTCAATTATTTTGGTTTGCTTTCTTCCCTGTGCTCTGTTTTGATGACAGCAAATATTGAGTACTTTGCATCAGAAAATGAGAAAATACTTCTGCTTTCTTGACCTTTGTTCTATAATGACATTGAAACATCACGCTTCATATTGATGTGTTGCCTATTCTCTTCTTTCCTGTTTATATTTGCTGTTCGTACCAGTACAACACTATTTCCTTTTACATACAACACTAGCTTTTTTTTTTTTGTGACTTTCATCCTGTGACTGCTTTGCTCTTACCGGTTTTCCATCCAACCTTATACCAATTTCCAGCTGTGTTTCATAGTGCTTGATGCTTATGTGGACATTTCTGTATGCAAAGAAGGAACTGGACTGACAGCTTCTGAATCCAAGGGTGCCTTGTTTCATCTTCCAGGACATCTTAATTCAAATAGAGAAGAAATTGGACTTTTATAGTTCCACCTAGAAATCGTGGGAAGTTTTTTCCAATGTAGATTAAAGAGACGGGAAAACGACCAACAAAAATTAAGAAAGTAAACCCTGACTGACTGTGTCAGCCTCAGCAAGAAGAAATAATATTACACATTTTTTTTGTTTTCTATGTATATAAAATGTTTACATGTTCATATATAGGCCCTTAAGACTATACTAATCTTTGACATATTCAGAAATTAGTGAACTTCAACCAAAGTTCTAATTATTAGCAAATGCACATGGAAGCACATTTTCCTCAATGCTTTTCACCTCTGTTTTTTACAACACATCCAGATGGAGGAATTTTGTGCTCAAAGCACTGCTATATAATAGCTTCTTGTCCATATTCTTTTGTCGATGTTACATTTATGGAAAATTCAATGAACTGGTTGACAAATACAGCCAGAAAGACTTCCATGTTTTATATACACACAAAATTGTACACCTTTACTGCTTGGTTTCTATTAAATAATTTTAAAAAAGCAATTTGAACGATGTATTTTTTAGACACACTGACAGAGAATATGTCTCATTTAAAGAAAAATGAATTTTTTCACTTATGTAACTCAGAAATGAGTATTGATGTATTTAGATTGTAGGCCAGAGACATGCCTTTGTTAAGTTTAACTGAACATATTATGGTTAGAAATAAAGAGGTTTTAAGTAGGCCCAATTGATCTGTCCTGTCAAGATTCCTAGCAAGAAAAAGAAAGAAAAAAAAAAAAAAAAGGCTGCTAAATCAATATACTTTTTTTTTTCTTTCAGGAGGGAGATTGCAGTGCTCAAAGCCTTATCCCTTGAGGTTTCCTTAGGAAAAAAGAGCTTGAAAATGGAAAAAATAATGAAAAGCTGGAATATCCCATGGGAAAATAACTAGTAATAAGTGAAGATGAAGAGCTATTTCCATGGAAGATTCCTACCTGTCGGATGAAGCAGGAATCTGAGCTGCTATGTATGGGGAGGCTTGTTGCAGCTGTTTTATTTTGCTTGTTTTGACAGTTTTCCATTTACCACATTCAGGTTTTATCCCATGTTCTACTCATTTAGGGGAACTCAAGATGCTCTCTAGAATCCATCCAACCTGCCTAATTCATACAGACAAGAATTGTATTTCTGTAAAAGCGCTCTTCAAGAGAAGCTGTTGAAGAGCTGCCATGTAGGGGGCCTTCCCCATCCAGCTGCTCATGGGCCAGTAAAACCCAGGTTAACTTTCTGAGTAGACAAAGCAAAGGAAGTCTGAATAGGGCTGATGTCAAGTCTTTTAAAGATGGATATAGAATGTTTTCCTAATAGGATCCGTCCTGGCTGATTTCCAGCTGAATCTACAGAAGAAGATTGTAGAAAATTGTTGTGCAGTCAAGCAAGAAATTACAGTTGGAGAGAATTGTTTTCATATCCTTATTTTAGACCAACTTCTCCTAAAATATTTAAGTTCCTTATTTCTGAACGATTGTGGAATCCAATTGATTTTATTATCACGCATAAAAAAAATAGTGTGGAGTTTCTCATCTGGCACCACTGGCAGAGGCAAGCAAACAGAATTAATATTTCTGAAATGGAACGACACACAGATGATTGTATTCCAAACTGGGCGATTATGATAATGATTCACCTGCAATATTTGCATGAAATGGCAGTAATGGAAGCAACTGCTAAAACTCTGAGCTATCAGCTATCCATAAGCATTTAGAAATCAGAGTTTATTTTCTTTTCAGTCTCTGCAATTGCTTTTTCCTAAAATATAACTCTGAGGGTGCCTCCTACTCCAGTGCTCGTGTTCTATTGATTGAACTTTCTTTGTTTCTCACCCAAGTTCTGAGCCTGCAAGAGGCATCCCAGCTCATATTGGCTTTCTATATTTGCTTTATCATGCTTGATCTTGTTTGTTAGCTATGCACTCTGTCTTTAAAAATGTCTTTATATTCCCTGGCCAAAGCTTCCTTGTTGGGGGTTTGGTCCAGATCAGACTGTTCAAATCACTGCTGATTTTGTAACTTCTTACTAAAATGTACCTCCTGTATGCCATGCCCCTTGCTGTCCCCCTCTCAGGAAAGAAGCTAGCTTTCTGTGTTTACTTCAGGAAAAAAAGGAAAATTATGAGAAAAGAAGAACATAAAGCTATGTACTTTGCTCCCTGAGCCTGTAGACTTTAGCTTTCTCCTTCTTCTATCCCAAATCACTCAAGCATGAACTTAAGACTGCTAAATTCCAGGTGGGTATGTGAGGAAAAAGGACACCTTCACCTCTCCAGTGGTTTGCTGTGCTCAAGTCTTTCCCTTATCCACAAAACCTCTGATTTGGCATGGCCGATGTTCAAAAGGTAGCCTTTCCAGCCATTCTTAATGTCTGACTTTGCCCCAAACGTCCCGCATGCAACTGCACTGCATCTTGTGGCAAGATATTATTTTTTACACAGGACATTAAGACATACCTCAGGTCTTTCCTATTCCAGGTTAGGGATAGTATTGCTCAAATGAGAAATGCTGGGACATGACCTAAGTCACAGATTACCACTGCTAAGTAGTTACAATTAAATTCCCCTTCAACAGCCCTTGGGCATTTGCAAGCAGGCAGCAGTTTGGGGAGACAGGCTAGCAAAGGACAGCTACAGGTGGCCATGGCTTTGATACCTTTTACTGATGCCCGTGGTTGTGTTGAGAGGGAACTGATCCATGAGGTAAAACCTGCTGTCCCTGTTTTGAGAAATTGTAAGTCATCTAGGTGGTTTTCAATATAAAGCCCATGATACACAGGATGGATTTAATATGGACCTGCAGAAGATGAAAAGAAAGAAATAAAAAATTGCCAAGTGCTTAGCAGAATGATAGAACTTCATAAAGCAAGCTGGTATGTAGCTGACAGTTTAGAATCTGTCAGTCAGGGGCTTGTTAAGTTTTTCCCTTGACTTCAGCACTGGAAAGAGACATATTTTTGGGGAAAATGCTCCTTTTTGCTGTTAAAAAGAAAGATATGGGTTTTTTTCCACAAAACTCCCCCATTTAAAAAAAATGACATCGGGGTATAAAGTTGAAAGGAGCTCCATTAGACCTTAGGATAAGCCCCTCTCGTATATGGGGCAAGAAGTCACACGTGGAAGTAAAAGACCAGCTAACAGCACTGAAAAGGACCCAATCCTTCTTAATGCCCAGGACTAAAGATTAACATTCCCTCCATGTCACCTCCAATGGACTCAGCTGTCACCAAAATAATTTCTCAAGCTCCTTAAGGTCTAGTCCTGGATGCTGTCACACCAGTGTGTGAGGTTTGGCATTGCTGTGTCTAAGCTCATACATGGATTTAGCACCTGGGCTCTTTATTCCTGATCTGCTTAGTGATCTTTTCTTATTTCTACCGATCTGTTTTTGCCTTCATTCAACAGTGGAATGTTAAGACTTCTAAAGCTTAATTTGTGTTTTCCCAGGATATTGAACAGCAGAGCTCTGATCTAATCTTGTGCTTCTAGTTTTTTCATTATTTGCATTGTAGAGGAAAAGAGTCTGAACTCTTAGGAGTAAAAAAACCCTAAACCTCTTTTTAAGACTTAAAGTGGAAGTGCCATTATTTCCTCTCTCCTTTTATAGTACATTGTCCACCACAGGTTTGCAAATGAGCTGGTGACAGGATCTTCACTCTGGGTGGTTGTAGCTTTTATCAATAGTGTCTTTATGAACAGAATAATAATTTAAGGTGAGACTTTGGAGTGTTTTTTGGTTTTTTTTTTTCTTTCTTTCACATCCAAGCAATAGTCTTTTAATTCAGTTCTGTTCTTGTAGATGGCAAATTATATCAATGTAAACAAGGTAGGATGTGTATATTTATTGGCAGCAGTTGGGTAGGCTTGCATCTTTTTCTCTCTCTCATTTTAATAAAGAAACACTAGGCTGGCTAATGAACACCTTAACCTGTTGTACTTGTTTATTGGTGTACAATGGTTTGTGATGGTGCCTTGAGATTTATTGCTGATCTCAACTCTAACCTACATAAATGTACATGAAGATAGAAGACTGTTCCTACCTTCTTTTGCCCTTGGAGTATTAGGTAGCCCTGTTCTGCCTTTGGAATTGTTGAGCAGGACTTGAATCCAGTCTGTAGACACCCGAGTTTAATTGCAAGTTAGGTGTGTAAGCAGCTGTTACAGTCAATGGAGCTTTAAATAAATACAAAGGAACCTAGCAAAGTATTTGCCTCATCCTGAAGTAGATATAGTTTAGTTGCCTACACACAGATGTCTGATGACATTTAAGAACCCTTTGGCTGGACTGCTGGACTCAGGTTGCCAGTCTGGGTGTGTGATAGGACCGTATGTGTCAGGGTGTAGGCAGAGTGTCATCTGAGATAACACTGGGCATCTGTGTGGGCATCTGAATCAACTCCATTCCTTCATTTTATACAGAAAAGGCATGATTTTGCACTAAGTCAAATAACTGCAGAAAATGGAAGAACAAGTGTAAAATTTGCCTTGGCAAAATATTCTGTCACAAAGTCCTATTCAAGGTCTTTTTAATATTTTTTGTTGATACAGTGTGTTTACCAATAATAGTTTGTGTGCACTTTTTTTTTTAATTTAATATTAATGACCAAATTAACTAAGAGCAATTGTTTTTAAGTTTTTTTTGGGAATCGTAAACATTAAGCACTTCATTAAGATGATAAATAAGTGTTGGTTATCAAGACTGTTTGACATACAGCACTGCACTGGCAAATTAAAACCAGAAAACAACAAAAAATATCAACCACTAAGAAAAAAAGAAAACAAGTTACCCTTTATTGAAAAACAAACAAAATAAAAGACCTTCTTTCTTCTATGTTGGGAGAGCCTTGATTAAAAGAGATGATAAAGTGGAGCCTAATAATGAGAAGGAAAGGAAGAGTTTATTGGATTTGTACTACTCACATAAATATGTATTACGCAGCCAAAATACGGTTGTTGGCTGAATATAGAACATAACACACGGAAACTCTAATCCATTTCTCAAGAAATAAACCAGTTCTTATTTTCAACCCTTTTTTTTTTTTTATCTTGGTCCAGCCAACCTCATATGGATTATTTCTTATTATTTATTAATTTCAAAGAAGCAATTATTAGTATTAGTGAATACTTGTTGCAAATTAATGTCCAGAAAAGCGGGAAACTTACATTTAACACAGAGAAACAGACAATCAAAAAATATCCTAAATTCAGAAAATGCTGAAATCTGGGTTTAACTTTCATGGTTAAACTTCAGAAGGATGAAATCCAGAACCCTGAATATCAGCTTTCATCTGTGTAGGAGTCATCAGACACTTTTCAAGTGGCTTCCTTTGAAGGACAAACCCATTAAGAGGCACTGCTTGCCAGCTAGAGTATTTTCAGCCAAGCATTTCTAAGTTATCCTCAATAAAGAGATTCACCACGTGACAGTCACTGGCCACCACTTGTCCTGGCAGGCTGTGCGTGATTTATAGGATGCAGGTCAAGACCCCCATCTTAATTGATGAACAGGATGCTGTATAAACATATACTAGAATATCCTGGAATAGTAAACAATTTCAGGTCAAGAAAGAGAGTCCAGTATGGCACAGGAAGCAGAAGAAAGCTTCCATCGCTTTTTGGGTCTGCAGTAGACTTTTCCCACGCCAGGTGGGTGACTCTGTGTTTTCACTCCTCAGCAGACACTGGTTTAAGCTGCTCACCAGAACTTGAGACAGAACTACTGCAAGGTCACTCTGCTAAGCAGACTTCTTTACCAGGAGTTTAGCCACTGGCCTGAAAAAAATGAAATGACCATCTAGCCTGGCTTTTATGGGGATCTCTTTCTGCTTATTTTCATTTTTAGCCTAACTAAAAATAATTGCTTCATTTAGATGTGGTTTAAAACTAGCAACCCAATAAAAGGATTCAATGCATATTTAATCAGTAAAAGCCCAGGCCAGCAACCCTTACACCATTTGAATCACCATTTGTACATTTGTAAATGTCCACAAAAAAAAGAATTAAAATTCAATTCTGAATTATTTAGTCCAACTGTAGGACTGTTTTGACTGAGTTAGAATTCAATCCAGAAGCTTTTCATTTAAATTCATATATTCTTCTCCAAGATTACTGTCAAAAATATGTGTACTTAAAGATGAGCTATTGGCCTCTATGAAATCAATGTCAAAACTGTTACTGACTTTATTGGCACTGGAGTTTTCACTGCTTCATTGCATCCAGCTGCCCCACTATGTTAATGTACTGGTTGCTTTGTTCCATATATTTTCATCTGTGATTTTGTTTAAGAAACCTGGTATGCACCAGGAGTTCAAGAGTTTTTATACGTACATGTTTTCTATTTTTCAGGGCCAGTACCCTGTAGTATTCCTGCCATATCATCAGTTTTAAGACAGTTTTTATCCAGTCAAAGTGAAATGGGGAAGGAGTAGAAGGAAATACTTATAAGTAATGTATTTAATATATACTTCAGGCTTAATTCTTGCAATCCCTGTCCAAATTAATTTAGGATTTATTTTACTTTGTTTTCCTGTTACCTTTTCCCTTCCTTTTCTTCAAGGCAGGCTTGGCAATATCTTGCTCTCTAACAAACCAAGCCAGCTTTCCTTTGGGTCAAGATACCTGTTTCTTTGAAAGAAATTGCCCCTTCTGACATTTATATTGGGAAATAATAAAGATCTGACCCCTATTGTACATAAGGTATATGTACATTCCCTGTTTCTTAGTGTGTACCCAAATGGTCAAAACAGAGGTATACACTGGATGACATACTAGTACTTCATTTCATCTGCTAGCACTCTGGCAGACAAAAGAGAACTTGAATGGAAAACATAATTTTACATTCGTAATTTTCCTTTCAAACATTATACATAAATACAGTCATAAATATGTATAAAATGTAAAACAGGTCATCCGTAAGATGCAAGGAAACCTGGCAGTTTGAACATGTTGAGTTACCCTGTAATAGATAACTGCAGGTAAATATAATAAGAGGTAGCAATTCAGAAAGTTAAAAATAAAAAGTCACCCAAAACTTAAATCTCTTAAGAATGCTTTGAAAAAGCTAACAAAAGAGCTCCTGTAAAATGTAAAAAAAATAAAAATAGATGCTGTAGTTGCTGGATAAAAATAGTGGAGATCTAATGTCCTCCTCAAACAGATGGCTCTAAAAACTTGAGATGACAAATTACGATTTGTTCAGCCCCAAAAGAGGTCTTTCCAAAGGCTCTGTGAATTGTCGTAACACTGTTAGAGATGACCTTGAGATAAGTTTAGATATCTTCAAATGAAAACTTGTTTTTTTATTTGAAAACAAGTATTAACAGCAAAATAAAATAGGGAAAACAAAATTAAGTATTAGAACTCTGGATCACCTGAGAATTTTACTGAGATTTAATTTCTTGTACTGTGAACAAACTAGGAATAGTGGCAGGGGAAACAGAAAAAATCTTGTCTTTGGTGCATTTGACTTCTTTCCATGTAGTGTCTATAGTTGTGGTTCACTAGATGGTCAGCATATTCCCCATAAGCCACAGCCCCTAGGAGGCTCTGCTCAACCAGAGGGGGACCTTAACATTTATTTTCTGCTGGTATGGCACTTCTGTTTCAAATATGGAGGCAGAGGAAGGAATGAAGTACCCATCTATATGTATTTTTATTTTCAGATATTGCTGTACTTAAAAGTGCAAACCATTTTCTGAACATAAAGAAAAAAACATATAAAGCACTACTGAAGCTTTTCAGGAATGGATTTTCAAAACAAAATCAGCTGTTAACAGGCCAGTAGATAGAGATGTTGACCAGCAAAGTACTTAATACACCCTAGCACCATGCTTTGCTAATGGCTTCACCTGGTTCACGTATGCAAACAGAGCACTGAAATGCAGCCATGTTTCCCTAAGGAACCGTAAGAATTATGGATATGATTCACTTCTGTGTTGCTCCAGCCCTATTCTGCTGCAGACCCAGGTTTATATAGCAGCTATATGAGACTGGAATAATTCGGCAACGAAGGTAGCCTGTTATCTGCAACTTAAGTAAAGAAAATACTTCCAGGTATCTGTTTTATAAAAAAACACGCTCGTATTATTAACCTCTACCACGTATGGACTTCCTTATTTTTAGTTTCAAATTAAATAAGTTGCAATAATGGTTGTATATATGAACAGCTTAATGTTTCTATAGCAACTATCTTTTTACAAAAAGCTTTACAAACATTAATTATTTTTAATCATATTTATTATTCCTGTGCCTAAGGAATCAACCAATTTAATTGTGTCCAAAACTTAACAAACTAAATTTATTTGGACTGTGCTAAGATGAGGGCCAGGAAATCTTCAATCGCTCTGTATGGATGCACTGTATTATTCCTGAATTCTACCTGTTTTGGGAGGTAGTGGAATAGGGAGGAGTTTAATTAACTTGGGAAATGATGTAGCTCCTGTCCTCCACTAGGCAACAAGGGCCTTTTGTCCTCCTGCTGTAGCAAGCTCTGATAGTGTGTCAGAGCAGCTGAAAACACAACAGCTCCTCTCCTTTCCCCCTCTTTGGGCTCATCATTGGTCTCTCTGTTCAGGTGGAAAAATGACAAAGGAATCAGCTGCTTTAATATATCACACAGGTCTGAATTTAGTGCAAAGTGAGGAGACAAGGTAAAAAGTGAAAAGGCTAAGGTAAATCACATAGAATAAATGGATGTGTGAAACCAGAGGAGGGACAAGTCTGGAAGAAACTGTCATTCAACACAGGACACACAAAGTCCCAAGAAAATTGTTCCTTATCAGCTTACCATTTGCCCTTCTCTGGGTGTGACATTTGACTCTGCTTTCCAAGGCACATACAGTAAATAACTTGATGCCCTTCTCCTGTTTGTTCACATCACTGACTGAAATGTAAAAGGCATCATGGTAGAAAATGAGTTGCCAGTGGGACAAAATGTGTGCTCTAGTATATTACAGAAGTGCCCTTTCTTGTTCACTAAGTTGCTGCAGTGCCCTGAAATCTAAATATCTGACATTAAAAGCAGAGAAACTCTCTGGCAACACATACTTTGCTTTTTCTATTTTAAGAACATGTGGAGAAATAATTCGCATAAGCAACTGCTTGTTAGTGGCAGCCACCCAGCTGCCATAAAAAATGGGAGACTGTATTTTCAGAACATGAAAATGGCTGTACTAACAACTCAGGCACAAGTTCTGTCTTTGGATCTGTATCCTGTTGCTGGTGGTGGCCATAGCCCACTGCCAAGGGAAAGGTACCACAGGGAAATATGTGATGTTCTCATCCTGCTAAACGTCTCAGTGCATGTGAGAAAATTCTCTGGATGTGTTACATCTCTCTCTGATGAGAGCTCAAGGAAGGTGGCAGCCTCACATGGTCACAGGAGCAGTTTCAGCATCCAGATCTTAAAAATCCCCTCACTGGTGTTTCTTTTCTTTTGTGAAAAGATATCCACATGATCCATGCAAATGTGCTCTCTGTCCAGGCAGCCACATAAATGCAAGCTTCCTGACTACAACCTACTACATGAATGAGTGTTCAGTATGATATATGCTTTCTAAAAGGGCAATTTGTTCTAACTGGCCTGAGGTTAGTGCATTTATTTTCTGAATAAATGCATAGTCAGGTGTTGAGGAGAAATGGCACCCTTTAAGATGGTTTATTAGTGGTGAGTGAACTTGTACAGCCTAATTTCAAATCCACTCTAGCTTTACTGTCTAGCTTATATTTTTTTTAATATAGACTGTAAAGAAAGGGACAGGAAGGTTGTGAGCTGAATCATGCCTGGTCACTGAGTCTGCTTACCCGTGGGGGCAAGGATGAGGCACAGGTCAGCTCCCCTGAGCCTGCTGACTCCTGTATCTGCCCTATGCTTGATGGTCAGGCAAAAAAATTGTGTGGTTATAAAACAAGACATTGACATTCTGCTCACTTTGTCCCCAGTCATATCACTGGGATAAATCAGTAAAGTTTGAGGGAGAAAATGTGATCTAGAGGGATCAGTGGGAGTTTCATCATTGATTTAAATGGTGACTGAATTTCACGCCATTTTCCTTGCGGGGCTCATGTCTCTGCCTAGCTTTCAGGCGAATGTAAAGTCTGGCATACAGATTTCAGGCTTCTGTTATACTTGAGTCTGAGTCTGGCTAAGCAAAACCTGGAATCAAGAGAGCAGTGGGAGCCTCTTTGTTTCCCTCCCCATCAATGGTGCTGCATTTCCCTAACAGGTATCGTAGTGTTTGGTGTGCTCAGCATGTGGATGTGGCTACTACTCTTCCAAGCCTCATACACCACCTTTGTGTGTGCCTGTGTATACCTACACAAACTCTATTTGACTAATTGCTCTGGTATTGAAGGATCTAAGGAGTTCTATCACAATCTGGGCAATCAGGGAGAGGACAGTTATGAAATTATACTTTAAGTCAGAAAATGACTAGTGAACATGGGTTATATATTTAGCTTGTTTTATTCATGCATTAAATAAATAGTCATACAGAAATCATAGCCATCATAGCACTTTGTTGAAGTGGTGTTTCTTTGCATCAGCTAAATATCTATATTTTCCTTATGGTCTATGAGCCACAGGTGTATTTGTGTGCTTTTGTAAAGGAAAAGGAATTGGCAAGTGGAAGCTACAGCATCCTCTGTATTCCCCTGGGCACTGGCAACACAGCTGGTGATCCTAAATGTGGTCCCTCTTGGCTCCTCTGCTCACTCTCAAATCTCACAGGTGGTATTATAAATTCTTGACATGGTACAATTCATCATGTCCTTGCTCAGAGCTTGTTAATCACTTCCCTGTTTGCTGGCTGAGCTCCACATTTTGTCAGACCAGTGTCACTCAAACTCACAGATAGGAGAAACAGCAAGTGAAATTCAGCCAAATACGAAGAAAAACACTACGTGTAAGAAATCAAATGTGCAAAGGCAAATGGAGTAATGTAGGCAGGCAATGTCACTACAAAAAAAAAAAAAAAAAATCTGGTTGTTTAGGCAGCAGCACTGAAGTCTTAAAATTACCTTGGGTAGACATCATTGTTTTATACATTGTCCTAACTTAAATCTTCTTCTGCGCACAAAAAATGAGGAATAGCCTTCATGTAGCAATAGTTCCCACTAGCACTCACTTAGGTCTGTACTCTTGTCTCCCTATGTGCAGTGTGGGATTTCCCCTGTTACATGACCTGCGTGTAAGGCCATGTCTCCTTCCATCTTACACGTCAACATCATATTTCATTGGAAAATAATATGGAGAGTTCTGCAATGTGGAATTTCCATCTTAACTTTGTGTTTTCAGACCTTTGTTTCATACAGCCAGAACAAATAGCTCATTCCATTATGCATGGATTTTATTTATGTGCACTTCTGGCTTTATTAGCTATGCCAGACTACCAGCTTATAAACAAAAAATCCCAATAGCATGGACTTGGAGAGCCTGAGCTATGAAAGGAAAACATACCCCTCAGTTAGCAGCACAAAGGCAGATTTTTTACTTGAAGAGATTGTTATAAGAATGGAAAAATCTGTCAGTCTGTGATATGAACACAGCTTGACCATTCCAGAACCAGTTAAAGGGTATCATGGAGCAAAATATATCAGTGAAAGACAAGGGTCAGATTTATTTAATGGAGCTATTGTGATTTGTATCATCAGGAGTCCTGTCTCTCCAAAAACGAAGCCTGTAATCTTCATATTAAAAGTTTCTTTTGTGTTCTGAGTGTTGTGTTTTCCCTCCTCTCTCTACTCGACTCCCAGCACACAGGTGGCAGTCAGAAGCTCACTTGAATCCTGAATATGTAAAGGAGGAGCTGCAAAGCATTTTAAACATCTCTTCTGGTTTAATAAATCTTCTAAAATTTCAATATTATCCTTTTTTCTTTTTTTTTTTTTAAGTGAAGCACCTGAAAGCTACTCTTGTGAGTAGTGTCAGCTCATTAATCAGCAAGCTAATCCCTTCCTGATAATTTGGGGGCGATGTTTTATTTGCAAAAGAGTAATGTATCATAAAAAAGAAAAATTGAAGAAGAGACTATTTCAGGAGATGAGCAAAGCTAAATCAATTCTTGTTAAAATCTTCCTGCATGACTAATAATTTTTTATTTCAAGTTATTCTGTTGTTCTGTGTTCTACCTCACTTCACTGGCTTCTAGACATCAGAGCCAACAATGATTAGCTGTAGTAATATTTCCTTAAAGTTACAGAATAAGCAAGAATTCTGAAATGGTAGGCCTTAATTCACAGGCTGCCAGTAATTTTTCTCTAAATGTGTCAACGAATGTATGATTTCTCTCTATACTCCTACAGAAGATTCATATTTCTTACCAGTTTTCTAGGTCACTGAGGTTAATGTCCTGAAATAATAAAGGTTCCTTTAGCTCAAGTTTCTGCTAGGGTTAGGGATTCCATCCTTTCTTACTGCAAGCAGTGGTTTTTTTGTTATTTTCATTGTGTCCAGCCAAGTGTAAGAATACGATTATATACAAACATTCAGAAATGCAGTGCTGGCATCTTTGACACAAAGCAAGATTTTGCTGATTTTTTATATCAGGCACCAGTGGATCATATCCTCAGCTGATGTAATTTGGCTTTGTTCCATGGAAGCCATTGAAGCTAATCTGATTGTACCAGTTGAAGAACCGTTCATTTAATATCCAAGCCTGAGAAACGCTGTTTAGTTAAACCACTGGGTTTTGAACCCAGCATGCTGCAGAGCTAAAAGCAGCAGCTTGTTCTAGAAACTTAAGGTTAAGTGGAAACTATTTGTCTGCTGCTATAAATTCACCCTTGCTGTGAGATGCTGTAGGGTACCTGAGTCACCCACATGGGGCTGACAAATAGATGATCTACAACATATATCCATGCTCCTTGGAGGCAGCAGCTGCAGACTACATATTGTACCCTTCAAAGTCCAAAATGGCATGAGATGTCCACATGTGAGCAGCTGAATCAAGCTCTTAGTTTTTGTGAACTGGAGTTAGCAGGAGGCCTAGGATGTGCACAACACTTACTATCCCAGACACTACTGTTGGTCAGCCACGACCCCCTGGCTACATTAGAACTTGGCTGGTTTTCACTAGCTGAGAAAAGGGCCAAACACTGGGGGATCATGCACAAGGCAGAACAGGACCTGCTACACTAATATTGAGATGGGCACTAACTCCTGGCCATTCATCAGTGTGGTTCCAGTAAGAGGAAAGATGCCCAAGTTGGTATATAGAATCAAACTCAGTTTTTCTCCTGTCCCTATTCCAGTTAATTTTTATGCATTCAGTGCGGTGACATAATTTCACTAAGAAGTCTGCAAAACATCTGCTGTAAAGGCTGTCAGCTACTCCAGTGGCTAGAAAACTCATGCTGATTAAGGAAGGCTTAAATTTTCTATACCGAAGGTTCCCCACATCTGAGGCGAGTACTCCAAGTATTGAATTGGAATGCACCACATCATTTGTGGTGCTTGAAAGCCTGCTTATTTTAGGCAGTTAATCTTACTCAAAGCTTATCTGCATTGTGGCACTCTCAGAGTCAGATCCGAGGTCAGTTAGGTAATTGCAGGGATCAAAAGTTAGTAGAGAAAGAGAAATATTTTGAATGTGTCTACTTTGGGAACCTAAAGTAGCAATTAAACATTAAATTTGAGGAAAACTGAAGAAAAACTTTGTCTAAATAAGCAACAACCTGGATCTAAATGGCCATTGCCCTAGCTTTGGATTTTATTTGTTTGGTGGAGTTTCTCCTCATGAAAAGGACACAACTGAGAGGCAGGAGGGTTGGTCCTGTGCTCTGTTCTGCTATACTCAACTGGCTACGGACACACATGTAAATCACTTTTCCTCTATATCTGTTTTCTCTCCCACAATTCTTAACTAGTCTTAAAGCACTGTGAAGCACAGACTTTAATGCACAATACAGCATGTTGTGTAAGGAGGTCTTGGTATGGTGCAGGTCTCTGCAATTCACTAAAACGTACATCCTGGGGCTATAATAAATGCTGCTAATTTTCCTGTATCTGTCTGGGAAAATCTGCCTTTGCAGTTTAGACTAGTCACACATATGATGGGAAAATTTAAAAGCAGTGCAAAAAATATATGTAAACACTGTTTCTTCTATTAGGGTCTTATGTATTAAAAATGAAATCATAACTATGCAGAACAGTTAACAGTAACACAAGTGTGGATCTATGCAGAGACATATGACATATACATACATCACAGGAACAGATTGAAATATCTCTTCCCACTTTCCCAAATTAAGAGCTCAGTTTGGTTTCAATTATCTGTATTTCTTCACCTCCATGGAGCCAGTTAGAGTAATCCCTCAAGTTCTGGAGAGCAAAACTTCAAAATACAACTTCAAAATACAATTTTACTTGCACAGTGAAGTATTTTGGAAATTGAAATTATGATTCAGTTTATTGTATTCTTTTTCAACAATATGAAAACCCCACCCTTTTTAGGCAAGTCACTGTTGTGTTTGTGTTCTCAAGTGCTGCCATGTATGTGTGCAAATCTGGTGGGCAGAAGCTTCTTCTACGGTAACACACCAATGTGCTAATGAACCTATTCATAAATAAGCTACTCAATCAGAAGACATTTTAGCTAGATCTGAGGATAAATCAATATCCATGAGAAATCTAAATTGCTATCTAAGTAAATGTTGCTTATTCCTGGCTTAATTGAAAGATTATTTGAATGACAAAATTAAAAAACAAAAAGACAAAAAAACCACCACCAAATAAACCAAAAAATCCAAACCAAAACCCCATAACAGCTTTCCAGCATAAAAAGAATCCAAGATACATGAACCACGAAAGTAGAAAAAGATCAGATGATGAGACTTAGGAACATACACAGCCGGTGAGATTCATGTTTCCTATCTCTGGCACTAGCCAACAGCAAACCCTGGGGATTCATGCGTAAGAAAGAGGTGATATTCCTGGAGTGCTTTCTTACCCTGCTGCTTGTTATGCTTTAGCCTGTTGTGGATGCATAGTTGATGCTTTCATACTAAAAATGACCAACTGTTACTGTCAGGAGAAGACATACCATGGAGGAGTGCACTGTTAATCCTGAGTTACTCTAAGCAACCTCTGTATTGCTTAGGGGAAAAGTGAACATCCTTATTTCTAGTCTCAATCTCACCTGACTCATGAGCTCTTCCATGACTGCTCCCTCACTAAAAAGTTTCTCAGTGTGCACATAGGAATGTTGCACTCTATGGGCATGTCTCTCCTACAAATAATATGAAGAGCAGCATTACTGTCTTTGGACAATGATCCAAGCAGGGATTCATTTAACGAGATGTCTGGAGCTCTGCTAGTCACTCTAGGCTCTTCAATTACAGGGTTAGATGAAGTTGCTAGTGGTGTCTATAGATCAGTTTAACTTTTTCTAACACGTATGTCCAAAATAGGTTTAGGCAAGCCACACCTCTAAGCACATGTTGCTCTCTACCTACTCTTGGGAGACTATCTTAGAGGTAATATTATGCAGATAACGTGAATGTTGCTGCTATAGACGGAAAACCCCAGTCCAAAATATGTGATCAAGCCTATGTTGCAGTGGGTTTGTAGATCAGAAGCAAAACATGAAGCTTTATTCAGATCAAATTGCCCCTGGAGAGTTAATACCTATTGCCTCATCATATTGTTGTGATTTCTGTCCCATATTGTGATCAGTTCACTGATGCACTCTTTCAAATTATGAAAAAGTTCAAGTTAATGGAAATGAAATTTTTGAATGCACCAAATATATTATGTGTTACTCTCATACTGTCTCAACATCAGAAAACAGTGGTTTTCTGCATTTCAGTTATATTTTGCCAGATATTATATCTTACAAAGGTTTTTTCTTACACTTTTCTAAACTTGCACTGTGTTAGGCTGTCTTGAGCAGAGAGTGTTTTATGGTCAGTCTTCAAAAAAGGTGGGTTTTTTTTTCCCATTTAGACTTTGAGAGTACTTTTAAAAATATAACATTTTAGCATACATTTGGTCATTGTTCATAAAGATTTAGTTTTATGCATAGAGTGTGTATCCAGCCACACTTCAAGGAAAATTGCAATAATACTGTCTTGCATACAGGTGAAAATGGGATTGAAGTAGAAACAATCAAGCAGAATGAATACTTTCAACATGTATATTCAGATAAAAAGCAATGAGTTCAGCTAACTCGCCTTCTTTAGGGTCAGTCCAAGTTTCTTCAGGGAGAAATGATCCCCCGATACAATTTCAATAACCACTAAATTAAGTGATATGGCAAATGTGAAGCAAGTTAACATATTTGCTGTATAGGAAGCCATTACTTCTTAAAAAAAACCCACATGTAATATATATGCTTTTTGGATTTTTCTATCCTTTAGGGTTTTCACTCAATATTTTTTGTTATGTCACTGATGTGCCATAAAATACCATAGTGTTATTGACCTAATGTCTGGTCAATGGTGTAAGAAAGCTTTGGAATGACAACTGGAGTAGAGGGATTCCTAAATTTAAACTGATATGTTTGCCTTCCTGTCAAAATAGTGCATGATCCTTCGGCTCATCCAGCCACCTGCCTGACTGCACCAAGCTGGTTTCAAAAGGCAACGCATCAATCAATATTTTTGGACAGAAGCTATATTGTGCCTTCAGTGCTTTTGGTTTTGTTTTCTACCTGTCACACTCACTTCAAATCTAAATATCGGGTTATAAAGATACTTGTTTCACCTTAACGTTGCCTTTGAGCATAGAAAGTGAACGTTGACACTCTTAATCTGTAGGTCAATTTACCAGCAAATAAACTGAATAGCTAAAGCTCTTAAGATTTCATTTGCTTAAAGATTGCTTTACGTTACTTCCTACTGTTTCAGTTCGTAAGAAATTAATCACATTTGCGTAATGTTTGCTTGTGATTGTCTAGCACTGTTCTGCATGGCACAGGTCTGTGTTTTCTTTGAGTTTCTCTATTTTGCTCCCATCAAAATCTGTTTTCTCAGATGTTTTGGTTGGATTCTTCTATATACTCTGTCTGCTTTTAGAAAAGTTATCCTCTCAATGGTGGAAAAAGGGTGTTTGTTTCTTCCACCCATGCAGATATCAGCTGTCATATGCCCATATCTATTTCCAGTGTCTGGTGCTGTATGAGATGCCATAAGTTATCTAACACATCAGCCTGAAATATGACATGGGGCTCAAAGGAGGCCTGTACACTTCTGGAGAGGCTATCTCCATCTCACACAGACGCCATGTGACATTCCATAAAGTATCTTAAATGGTGGTAGTTCTTAATCAATGGGTAACTGAATCAAACCCAAATAATTGGGGCATGATTTCCTTCACTTTCTTTAATGTATTTTTCAGGCTAAAAACCGTCTAAAATTGACACTTAAATATGTTGCATTAGTTGTTCACTATTTTACTCCATTGATTAGAAAGGTGCTTTAAGATGACTTTAAGTAGGTGTCTGTTCTATAGACATTTATATTTGGTCAAGAAGAAACCTGACCCCTCTTACAAGGTGAGGGTGCTTCTCACATGAGTTTTGTACCCATACAAGTAGTCAGATGCTTTTTTGTTTGTTTGTTAGTAAACTATTGTGTCACCCAATAATATACTAGCTAAGACAGCAGAGTTCATTTCCCATTTTTCTTTGGATTCAAGTGTCGTCACAGAAAAAAGAATGAAAAAAATAAATGTCTTCATTTTGACATTTTTAACTGAAGCATTTTTGTTACTATTTCAAAATGGTTTTGTCTGAAAATGTATTGACATTAATTTTTCAAAGATGTGCAAAGAAGAGAAAATATTTAACTTCAATAGGGGGAAAAATGTTCAAACTTACTTTCCACTTGCTAAGAAAACAAAGAAAAAAAATCAACAGAGTAACTCATATTTTGTTTAATTTTTCAAGGCAGCTATTAAAAAAAAAATAAAAATTATACACACTTATCATACCCCTGAACATCAAGAGAAGCTCTGCACTTTCCCAAGCTCTGCCTGCTCCCCTGTAGTTCATCACAATCTTCTTTGAGACACTCTACCTCATTACATTTGGATGTACTTCTTTCACCAAGGCGTCTAAACTGTCTTTAAGAACAAGTCCACCTTGTTAAAAAGCTACACAAATAACTTTCCCAGAGAACAACCACCATATTTCAGATTTGAGTCCATTGTACTCTTTGCAGTGCAGAAAATGGCTACCAGACTTGTGAGCAGTTGGACTTACTTGTTTCTGTGAAACTCCAGCTGGCAGATTTTCTTGTGTCTAATAATGGGGATGAGCTCCAGGTTATCCCTCTAACTTGCTGTCAAAGCGATCCAGAAATGTAGGGGTAGAATAAGTTTTGTATTCTTAGGAAATGTGACTAAAAACCTTAATTACGTTGAATGAAGTCATGGAAATGGCATTAAATTGGGGATTGTCCAAGTGAGAATACTGAAGCATCTTCTGAAATTATTTTTTTTAATTCCTTCATTTCCAAATGGGGTAATAAAAAAGTCTCTAGAACTTTACTGTTTCTAAGTGTTTTGTTAATAACTCAAGATGAGTGGGAAGAAAGTACCTACTTCCAGGCAGCAATAATTTTGAATAAATGCAAAACTAATGCAGGAACCAGTTTTAACAAGAGGTTTCATAGAAGAAGGTTATCCTGTGCCAGCTGCTCCCTGCTAGCTGTGGACATGCATGAGATATGAGAAAGTGATAAGCTACCTTGCACGCCCCATAGAGTAAGACTGAATATTAATATTTACCAGGGAGCAGCTGGCACAGTAAGTTGTTCTTCTGTCAAAGAGGCTGCTGCTATCTGCTCCCACGTGCGTTCTCACATTTGTCCTGTGCTGTAGACGATACAACACAGTGAATTCCACTTCTGGGTGAGGAAGCCAGTAGCACTTGGATGATAATGGATAGGCTGTGTAGTAGGAAAGTGAGAAGCTGGCATTGTGGGACTTGTGATAGGACTGCGACAGAAATCTGGCTGAATTTTGGAGAAGTAACTTTTCTCTGTACTTGCAGCTACCCTTTAGTTTCCAAAGCTGTAAGTTAAAGTTTTCAAGACTTATTTTTGAAGAAATAACTGATAAGTGCCAGAATTTACACTTGCATCCAGCACTGCCTAATCTCTCCTATATGAGAATCAGAAAAGTGTTTATCTTAGCAAGATATATGTTGTATTTAGTGGTTGAAAGAGATCTTGATGTTATTGATAATATTAACCCCCTAGAACAAAAAAAAGACCAAATAAATCACTTATGTAAAAGTCTCTTGGTGTATCATATAAGATCAACAAGAAGGAGTTCAAGTACATCAGCAGGAAAAAGATGACTAGGGAAAATGTGGGCCCTCTGTTGAATGAGGTGGGTGCCCTGGTGACAAAAGACACAGGCAAGGCAGAGTTACTGAATGTCGCCTTTGCTTCAGTGTTCACTGCCAAGGCTGCCCCTCCAGTTTCCCAGACCCTGGAGGCAAGAAGGGAAGAGAGGAGAAAGGAAGACTTTCCTGGGGTTGAGGAGGATCACATTAGAGATCACTTAAGCAAACTTGGCTCCCATGGGATGCACCCTGAGTACTAAGGGAGCTGGCAGGTGTTTTTGCCAAGCCCCTCTCCATCATATTTGCAAGGTCATGGAGCACAGGAGAGGTGCCTGAGGACTGGAGGAAAGCTAATGGCCTCCGGTCTTCAAAAAGGGCACAAAGGAGGACCCAGGGATCTACAGGCTCGTTGCCCTCACCCCCACCCCTGGAAACGTGGTGGAACAGCTCATCCTGGAGGTCATCTCAAAGAATGTGGAGGAAAAGAATAACATGGAATCCCCAAGAGGAATAATGTCTGACCAATCTGATAGCCTTCTATGATGGAATGACTGGCTGGGTAGATGAGGGAAGAGCGGTGGAAGTTGTCCACCTTGATCCTAGCAAAGCTTCTGACACTGCCCCCTACAACACCCTCACAGGCCAGCTCAGGCAGTGCGAGTGAGGTGGGTGGGCAGTGAGGGGGGTCGGGAACTGGTGGAATGACAGAGTTCAGAGGGTTGTGATCAGCTGTCTAGCTGGAGAGCTGTAGCTAGACTTTCTGTATTAGGACCTCTGGCAAGCAGGCCCTATGACTATCGGGGAGGACCAGGATTGGGACATAGATCTGATAGAAAGCGTCTCTGAAACAGTGATGCAGAGTGACAGGGACTTTGTGGTCAAGGCTGAGTGGGCAACTTCCAAAGAGACAGGGAGGATTTGCCTGATGAGTGAAGAAGATGCCATACCAGAAGAGGGGGCAGAAGCAACAGGAAGGGGAATGGCTGGAGGAAGGTTTCAGGAGGAGGTTCAGCCTGTGGTCTTCTTTGGCAGCTCGGTCCAGGCACCTCCACTACACCCTGGTCCACAATCCATACCCTGCCAGTCAGGTGTGTTGCTCTCTCTGCTCCCGGTGTGATCTTGTTCTAAGCAGTAAATGCTGAGACACCTTTCCCAATAAACAAGTTGTAACAGAGAATTAATTTGTAGAAAATGATGTGACTTGTAACAACTCAGCCTTAAAATAAGTTTCATTTCCATTTTAATAGGAAAATAGAAATGGTTGCATCTAGTCAGATCAAAGATCCACTGAGTCCCCTGTCCTGTGTCTGGCAGTAAACAGTAGTGGACGTGCAGGAAAAGCACATCCCTTCATTTCAAGAGATAAATGTACAACAGAACTTCATTCAGTTACACACACACAGATGTACATTTTTTTTAAAGATTACTGCTTGGCCCTCGGCTGCCACCACAGAAAGCACAAGCACGTGGGAGCATGTCTCTGGATCATATCACCCCTGAAGATATCTAACATACTGTGTGGCAGCTCAAACACTGTAAGTACCTATGTATGGGAAGTGAATTGAGACACAAAGCTCTTTTAACTCTGTTGACAAGATCTTCACTGACTGAACTGAGAGGTTTAGGCAGCTGGTTCATATGTAGACCTTCACAGATTGTAAAAAATTAATTAGATCAGATGAAGCCCATGTAAGTGTGAACATTTTATTCACTGCTTTTCGGTATTATCTAGGGGTTTCTGCCTCATGCAGGAGCTGCAATGCTCTCCTTTTATGCCAGGGAACCTCACAAGTCATCATCAACTCCACCACAATTGAGTTAGCATGATTTAATGAGTTACGGCTCATCAACTGAACTGTGGTAATTGGCTGAGTGCATGCTTTTAATGTGGAGAAAACAAGTAAAATGCATTAGCCTAAGATTTAGTGCATTTTTGAAAGGACAAAAAGTGTGCAGAAAGGTGAATTACTACAGCTCACCTGATGAGCAGCCATAGTAAGCCACATAGATTAAGCCACAGTAGCTCACTCCTACCTCCGAACCATAGCTCACAGTTTCAGGGGAGTACATTCATTTAACTCTCTAAAACAAATGAATCTCTGAAAATTTATACAAAATGAAGGTCTAGACCTTTGCATCTTCCTGATGCAGAGAATGTCCCTTTGTGCACTGCAGTCTCAGGAATAAAGAAGTGATTTACATGTTTGCAGGAATAAGGCTTTGGAGAATGTTTTTGAAAGAACAAAGGCCAAATTGCTTGGATGGTTCATGTAAACATTTTTTTATTTAAAAATTTTTAACATAAAATTTAAAATAAAATTTTAAAATAAAATTTTAAATAAAATTTTAAATAAAAGTCATATTTAAAAAAAAAAAAAACACAAAAACTCCAGAGTTGTTAAACTGGGATCCTTCCCTCCTATTCCTCCCATGTAAATGTGATCAGCTTGAGTAGACCAAACATGAAGATTAAAGGCTAAGGAATCTTTACAGGGGTGAACTTGGTGCTTCTGTATTTGAAGCTTATGGCAAGGCAAATACAGGCAATTCTAGGTCCTGCAGTACACTAGAAGTTTTTTTCCTGTGTTTGCCTTGGCACACAGCACCCACCACCACCACCATCCCGTCCTTAAGTTTTGCTGAATGCCCAAGTGATGCAGTGCAGAACTGCATGCTTTAGGTAGCAGGAACATGTATCTGGCCCCGTTACTAGGTATCAAAGAGATAGATTGCAGTTACGGAGATCTTCTGATCACATTAAGGCAAAGGACAGGATGCTTGGAGCAAGTTCTGCCTTTCACTGATCACCACTCACTTTAACTTTCTTACCATCACTCTCATCTTTATAACCCTTCCAGTTCAAGATGATAGCAATAACTTGTGGGATCTCCAGTGTTCATAATGTCTAGGGGCCTGACCATTACTTGTGATAGTCCTCCATTTTCTTCTAAGGATCTTGGAGGAGATTTGTGCAGTGACAACCAGCCTGAGGGTGGAAAGGCCATCTTGGGGCTGTTTTAGGATTAAGGAGATGTGCTCTTGAAAAAGGATTAGAAAATAATGCATGAAAATTGCAGCCAGTGCTTCTGAAATGGTATAATCAGAACTGTATGGTTGAATGGCTTCCCAGGCTAGAGCTACAACCAGTGCTGCTGCCATCCCATCCCATCCCATCTCATCCCATCCCATCCCATCCCATCCCATCCCATCCCATCCCATCCCATCCCATCCCATCCCATCCCATCCCATCCCATCCCATCCCATCCCAACCCATCCCATCCCAGGTCCTTCCAGGCTAATTCAGACACCCATTCACATAAATGGGCTGCAGCCAGGGTCTTTGTTGCTTCTGCAGAGCTGTCCTTAATTTATTTGTGCTCACAGTCTCCTGTTCCTGCCATCATCCCTTTCACAGCAATTTGGGGTATGACTGTTAGAGCCAGCCACTGCACGGCTTGATAATGTCCACTTGCTCTATGGGACCAGATCCCACTTGGAGTTTGTGACAGTTGAGGGATTTCACAGCAGCAGGCTCCTTTGTGTGGCCTCATGCTGTTTCACTGTGTGCCAAAACTGTGCGAGGGCTGGAATCTGATGGAGCAGAGAACTGCCAGAGAAACAGCCTCTCCTTTTAGTGCTCATGGCAAAAGGCTTTAAAGCACAATAAACTGGTTATAGGAAATGGCAACAGAAACAAGTGAATTTCTCCTAACTTCTCTTTTCCAGTTACGCAGTCTGTATTATTAGGGGAACACAGGAATTGTTCCCCAGCTTTCATGAATTAGAGATGACTCATTTTTCAGAAGTTTCCAGTTTTGAGTCTCATCAGATATACAAGAATCGGAAGGACATATTATCCTGGAAATGATTGCTATTAATAATAATAATAATAACAAAACCGCATGGAAATTTATGTGCTTTGCATGTGATATGATAGTTTCATATAATGAGATCTGTAGGGTATGTCTTGGTAGATGGTTCCTGTGCTGTGCTCTGGCTCTGTGCTGATGCCAATCCCAGATGTTTGTGAGGAAAATGTAGTAAAAGCTATGGAAACAAGGTGACCATGGGGAGATATTCCTCCACCTGCTCGTAAGGCAGAAGTTTTCTTGCAAGCTGGAATATGAGAGTTTACATTGCTTTTAAAAAACTTTAGACTCCTTATTATAAAAACTGACATTCACCCTTTCCCAAATAAGATTTCAGTTTATTTATCTCAACTTGGAGGATTCTAATGTATTCAGGTTTCTCAACAAAATATTTTAAAAGGGCAGGAAGAAACCAGGAGGTCAAAAGACAATAATGAAAGGAGTATTTAATGAACAATGTTACTCATGGACTATTGCTTATAGTTTTTAAGATCATACAGATATTTTCTAATACTGCGATGTATACCATCTAAGTTTTGTTTATAACACAGTTGTGTTAAAAATAATTTTAAATTCTTGTTTATTTACAAAGCATCACCCTGCAGAAATCCATTGACCAGCACAGAAGAATGTATTACAGAAGAAATATGCTGCTATACTCAGAAAATGACAATACATATATATTGTGAATGTGTGCCGGGAGTAGGATGTGTTATGGAGAATTACTTCTACATTTTGAGGTCTTCAGTGTGTGTGTGTATATATTATTTACATTTTTCAACTGATATTTCTGAGTTAATGAGTATGAAGCATCTTTTTCCTAACTATTTTTATGGAAATATGTATGTGTATGTAATTTTTCTACTAAAAAAATTTTATCAGAAAATAGAAATTTTGACAGGCACTAATAAAGTTTTAGAAACAAGAGATTTACCTGATGTACTGTGAAAGAGACAAGAGAGCAATGTTTCATGTGGCATTATAGAATAAATAAACAATTAAGTTGCTCTTTGCTCTTGATTAAGATTACAAAGGAATGAGATAGCTGAAACCCCACCAATATTGAGAAAAAGACTGAACATACAGCCAAGAGTGGTTTCCTGGGTTGGATCGTTCAAGAGACCAATACAATATGGAATAGAATAATCTAAATAGAATATCGCACTCTTTCAAACTTCAATGGTCAATGCTTAACATCCTGTAATTTCTTTTCATAAGAAACTCATACAACAAAATGGACTATTAACATACACCTGGGGTTGAGTGCAGTCCACTTCTACCAGACTGACACAAGGTAAGTTGAGTTATTTGGATATTATGTCAGTTTGAAGCACTCAAATAAACCATACGGAGAGACACTGATGCTTGTGAGAAATGGACTAATTGAAAATGCCAATTAAAACTAATTATTGAAATACAGAATCTGAATGAAGATTGGAAGAAATACTTGGGAAGGGTGAATCTTTCCTCTTATTGTAGCCAAAATGTGAAAAGGATTTTCTGGACACATGCTAGGGTCCTATATGAAGGATTATTGCAATACAGAAAAAAACAACAGGATTTCTTTAAGGAATCAGTATTTCCTTCACTATTGGTATATGTCCCGAATCACACCTATGCAGCATGCAGGTTTTGTGTGGAGACATACACAGAAGCTGGGCTACTGTGCTCTGTAATGCAAGATTCATGAGGGCAGAGAGAGAGAGAGGGAAAAAGCAGCTTGATTTTGTAGCCCAGTAATAAAGTCACACACATGAGGGTTTATTCTATGTTCCTGATGTTGTTCACATGTTTTATTCAAAGACTATTTTTAATTCAGCCTCGTTAACAGAGTCTGACAACACCATCCCCAGAAAGGGAGCACTAGCCATGAAGTCCCAGAGTTACACTGGTTTTCTTTGGGAACTGTCATTCTTTTCTTCTTCTTCTTTTTTTTTGGTAGGACTGTGGTTCAGGAAGGATGAAATTTGTCTTTGGCCCAGCCTGGTGCCTGTGCAGGCAATTGCTGCATTCTCTTTGCTGGGAGATGTGCATTTAAATGCCTTCAGCCTCAGGGAAATCCTCTACTCCACGTCCTGGGATTTCTCACCGCTGGGTTGGCACAGGGAGGCAGTGGCACCATTCCTGGATGGCTTTGAGAGAAAAAAAGGCAGCCAGCTGCTCCTGTGCCAAAAGGACGTCACTCCTTTTCCAGAAGGAGATTTAGTTCCTTGAGTCTAGGAAGGGGTTTCAGACTGGAAATGCTCATGCCAGCGCCGCTTGGGTGGTAACTCAAAGCAATCCTCATTTAATCAGTAGGTGTGTTTATCAATTAATATAGGTGCTGTCATGGATTTCTTCCTTCAGTCCGAAATCTGGCTAGTATTATGTTGGCCTCTCTGCATCATTTTCCAGAAATCTGAATATGCCTTTGTATCTTTGTATTGCACTGTTTTGTTTTTTTTCTTGTGTCTTGCTGTTCTGGGACAAAGTATCTTCAAACGTTATGCTAGCGGCCCATCCCCATAGGTGGCACCCAACAGTCCTTGCAAAGCCTCATACAAGGAACCAAACCAAATCGAACCAAACCAAAACTGTGGCCACTGTTGCCTTGACAATCCCCTGTCAGTAGAGCAGTGTTGCACAGTTCAGCACCAGGAGCACAAGGCTGATTTCAAGCCCAGGAGTGACACAACATGCACAAGCACACTGCAGTGAGGTCATTTATTCCCTTTGAGCTATACAATTTGTGTCTTACTTTGTCTTCTTTTAAACAAACTTTGTGGTCTTCATCTCAACAAGCTCCAAAGTGTACAAAGTACTGTTCAGTAATCAGCATTCTGAATAAGATTAGACAATAAGAACAACAAAAATGAATCTAGTTTAGGAGGTATAAAATCCTAGCATGTTTTAAGCAGCAACTGCATTGCAGACTGACTGTTAGCTCATTCCTTTGTGAAAGGAAAAGTCACTTTCCAAATTCTTACAAAAATACCTTTCCCTTTATTTCTCTGAGAACAAGCAGGACTACTCTTAGCAAGACTAAGCTGTAATGGAACTGTTCAGTTTGCTTACTCTGTATCCTCCAGCCCTGAAAGGCATTCAGGTTATAAGATTTTGGGTCAGAGGAAAACTCAGCTGACATAAATCTAACTGGCTCCCTTGACTTTTGGTGGTGTGGATGCATCTGAATCACACTCCGTAGATGAGCAGGACCCCAGACGCTGTGAAATGACACGTGCCATTAACTTCTGTAAAGGATCAAGGACTTTGGCTTTGTTCTAGAAGGAAAGTCAAACTCCAGATTCTGGTTGTAAAAAGTGGGAAGACGTGGGAAAAGTCTTAAAAAAATGAATAGAAAATTGGCTTTTTCGATTTAATGTAAATGACAGCTGTTACTCTGATGGCTGATAGGTAGAAAATAACAACTCAGGACTAACCTTAGGAAGGAGGAAGCTCCAATTCTTTAAAGCTGGGTTAATGAGGGAGCCTGTAAATCCATCTTCACTTTATCAGCTCTGCAGGCCCCATAAAGGGATTGCCTGTCTGAGGCTGATGTTCCAGTACTTCACATTTCTTCTAAATGCATTTTCAAAGCAAGTTAGAAAATAGTGGGACAATCTTTTTAGCATTTACCAATTGTGGTTTGGGGGGAAACAGATGTTATTGTACATATCTATATAATTGCCCATATTAGAATAGTGGTACAAATGAGTAAATTCTTCTCCCTGAAAATGAGAAAAAAATGAAAGCTGAATGAAATTCACACTTATTACAAAGACTGTTTGTTAAGGCAGAACAGACACAGGGTTTACAGTTACATGCTGAAAATAAGGATCCTTTCGAACTTATTCCCTTTGCTACCAAAGTGAATTAAAGATCAAATCCTCAGCTGGTGCACATTAACATAGCCTCAGCAGCCCACTGGTTTTTGAAATACTGTAGTGTAACACACAATTTGTGTTTCTATTTTCTACTGATCGATCATGCTTACTTCCTTTTTATGTCTGAAAGGAGTATGGCTTTTCTATAAGCTGCATCTAAGAATCAAGATTATGTTCACCCAGTGTTTAGTTTACTTCAGCAAAAGTCTGGCTTGTCAGGTATCTGTCTTTCCTACTGACATCTTACATGACAGACAACAAAGACTTCTGTTGCTAAACAGGAGCTTATTAATAAGCATATGTGAAGAAGGGAAGCTCAGAGAAAAGACTAAATAAAAGACAGCCTCCACACCCTGCAAAACACAGTTGGCTTAATTGGTCTTTGGTTCAGCCTGTTCCTCTGCAGCATCTGCAGCAATTCTTTATATAAAAACAGGACCAAGTGAAAATACTACTGCCAGTCTTCAGTCTCGGTTAGGATTCCATAGATGAGTTCTCTTTTAATAATGATAAAACTGTGAGTTTGATATTAGGATATCACTGGGCATGGCTCCAAACAGTACTCTTCCTCTCTATGCTGATTCAAAGTAAAAATTTGGTTAAAATAACATGCTGTAAAATGAGCTGTGTTGCAATAGGAATGCTGCTGATAGGAATCAGCAGCATTCATACTTATCTTCTAGTGTGTGTAAAACCTATTGAGACCAAAACAAATATTTATGCATTGAAGCTAAACAAATGTTAAGCAATTTCATGGAGATACGTGGATGGAAGGAATCTTCACTGGTCAGCTAATTACTCTGCTCTTCCACTGAAAAGATATTTGTCTGAAGTCCTGAACTGATCTTCAAAAATTTATTAAAATTTTCTCCAATCTTTATATTTTTTGCATCTTTTAGTCAGTTCAGTTGTTTCATGGAAGTATAATTTGGATGCTTTTTAACAAAGCTCCTACCAGAAGATTAAAAGAATGATTAAGTTTTATGCATACATCCATACATGTGTATATCCCTCTAACAAATGCTGGTTTTATTCATAAACGAAGAAAAGAAATAATTCAAGTTTAGCTGAAGAGACAACTTAGAAAGATCTGTCATACATCTACTGACATGCAATTTTTTTCTGCTTTTATTAGAAGACTTTTCCTTTCAATTGTTCAGTATTTGAAGAAAAATCACATTGTCTTTTAGTTTAGGTGTTGATACTTTATTTGAGTTGGATTTCCATGTTCAGAAGGAATGTTTTTTGGTCTGAAATCAGCACTGATTCAACACATTGTGGGAGAAGAAAGGAACCTGTTACCTCCCCACATCATTATTAGAATAATGGAATCAGAGAACAGAATTATTTAGGTTGGTAAAGACCTTTAAGATCATTAAGTCCAACCGCATTGCCAAGTCCATCACTAACGCATGGACCTAAGCACCACACCTACACATTTTTTTAAACATGCCCAGGGATAGTGACTTTACCATCTCCCTGGCAGCCTGTTCCAGTGCCACCCACTCTTCCAGTGAGGAAACTTTTCCTAATATACAACCTAGCTCCCTTGCTGGTGCAACTTGAGACCATTTTCTCTCGTCCTGTCTCTGGTTCCTTAGGAGCAGAGACCGACAACCCCTGGCTACAGCCTCCTGCCAGGCCGTTGCAGAGCCACCGGGTCCCCCCCAGCCCCCTTCTCTCCAGGCTGACCCCCCCAGAGCCCCAAGCTGCCCCCCATCAGGCTGGTGCCCCAGCCCCTGCCTTAGCCCCGTTGCCTGCTGTGTGCAGCACAGGCTCCGCGTTATGCAATGGAGATGCTGGAATGTTTCCTCCTCTCTTTCACACAGCACTTTCATTGTGATGGTTAGTTTTTCCAGTGTGTTTGACCTGCATTATAAAGGTCTGGATGAAGTAGTAATCCTTTCTTGGAGTTGTGTTGCTTGGTCAGTAGTGTTCTTTTTGCAGTATGGTAACTTTCCCCCTGCCTCTCCATAGTCTTCCTGTGCCTGAAGGAAGGATTTTACCTCCCAGGGAAGGCAGAGACCGGGCATGCAGCAAAACACATCTTTAACCTTCAAATATGTTGGAATATAATTCAAATCAAGGACAAATTTTCTTTTCAAATCCTCTTTCTCACACTAAAGGGGATATTAGGGCAGTTTCCCACAGCAGGATTCTTGTCCCTGGTCCTCCTTTCCAGCCCTTGTGACTTCCTCAGTCTGGCATCCCCTTCTTTTGTCTTTCTCTCAGGTACCCTTGAACTTCCCATATCTTCCCTTAGGCTTTTGTCCCTTCACGGACAATCTTGTTCGCAACTTGTTCTATGTGCTGTTTTATTTAATTTTAGCTACATATTGCCAATAAGCTCAGACTTTCTTCTGGGCTATAGGCTTCTACCTATACATGGCACTTCATGGTGCTATCCTACATTACCAGTTATTATGATCAATAATTGAAATTAACAGTAACAGCATTGCTATGATCACTTGTTTTGCTCTGTTTCTATATCACTACATTGCTTTTTGCTTTATTCACCGTTGCAACAACCCATCTCCTCTTGTAAGTCTATTTTCCCTTCTCATTCATCATGATTTAGCACTAGTTACTTTGAATATATATTCTCAAACAAACTATCTATCCGGCTAAAGTTGTTATCCCCATTTAATTTTCATTTCAGAGCAGTGTCACTGTCAGCCATACACTGGGTCAGCTCTGATACACTGAAAATGACAACTGCAACAAGCAAAGCTGTCATGATCCAATAGGGATACTATCAATGATTCAATTTAAAAGAAAGAAAAAACCAACACCCCACAACCCAGAAAGAATTTAATGGACAGAAGGGATGTGACAAACAGGGAGACTGTAGCCTTTAAAAAAAAATAAAGTTTGTATGCACTGTAAGGAAGTAAACTAATTAAAACAACAAACATGCCTGAAAAAGGAACAAATCACTTTGGACAGCTTGGCTAACAGTACAGTCTTATTCTGTATACACTGTAGAAGCTAAGAAACAAATTGGTATTTTGAAGTATGGCAGCAGAGAATTAGAATTGAAAAATAGGAGAATAACATCAATATTATGCAATTACTGTGTGTCTGTGGTGGGAAAACCAGTCTGCAGAGAATTAGGGGAGCCAAACTACACAAATGTAAAAAGTAATGTAATTTAATTCCTAAGGAAAGCTGAAAGTTGAAAGGCACATGTACCAGAGCCACACGTACACACAGAAAACCAGAAAAGTCATGGTTCTCTCTAAACTGTGAACAGAAAATAGGAAAGAATGGAAGAAGAAATGTAAGGATCTAGAGTTGATGGGAATATAATTTCCCCCAAACATCAGCATATAATTTTTTCCCAAATAAATCTGTACTGTTCAAAGGGGAAATAAAGGGTCCCCCTTTTCCCTGCATTCACAGCGGGGCTGTGCATTTCCATTCCCTCATGGCCATGAACAGCACAAGTTTTTCTCTAAAAGAAACTTCATTCAAAGTCTACAGATTAATGCTGTGGAGGTTGTTAGTCACAACCACTCAGGAAGAGATTGAGCAAAAATGTTGGCTGTTAGTAACCTTCCTTGTTACTGTTATGTCAGAATCTGTTGCCAAAAATTACATAAAAATGTTTTTGTTGGTTTGGACACAGATTTCTCAGATGATCTTTAGAAGTCATATTGAACTGCAGCCATGAATGTAGTAAGAAATATTTAAAACCAAATCCACTTCTGTCATGCATAGAAATAGAAAACTCCTCAAGTACTGGCATCAGCAGCAAAATAATAATTTTATTTTTCCATTAGAAAGAAATCTGAGGGAAAAGATGTCACAGAAATGGATATACATATATATATATATATATTTAAAAAGCTATTTCTAAAAATATATTAAAATAACTGCTGGGGTTTGGATGTTCAAATTCTATGAAGATAGTTCCCATCTAGAAGCTTTGATTCACCTATTCTAAACATCCACGGTCAAAAGGGCAAGCATCAATTTTACTTCTGGCTTTCTCCATGGCAAGCAATGAAGTGAAAGATTGGTCAGAAATTTTGTACAAAACTGTATTTTCTGAAAAAAAATGTATTTGGTCTGGCTGAGATGAGGATAATTTTCCCGATAGTATCCCTCAGTGCCATGCTTGTGTGGGTAGCCAGAAAGGTGGTGATAACACACCAGGGTTTGGCTCCTGCTGAGCAGCGCTCAAACAGCATCAAGGCTGTACCTCCAACCTCCCCGCCCCCTGTGACCAGCAGGCTGGGGGTGGGCAACATCCTGGGAGGGGACACACGGGGGACAGCTGGCCCAAAGTGACCAGTGGGATATTCCATACCATACGATGTCTGCTCAGATATAAAAGCTAAGAGAAAGGAGAAGAAGTGGAGGGACATTTGCTATTACGACATTTGTCTTCCGGAGCAACCACTACAGGTACTGAAGCCCTGCTTCCGAGGAAGTGTCTGGACATCATCTGCTGGTGGGAAGTAGAAAATAAAACCGTTCCTTTGTTTCTACACAGGGCCTTTGCTTTTGCTTTATTAAACTGCCTTTATCATGATCCATGAGTTTTTTCCCCTTTTATTTTTTCCCTTCTGTTGTCCTGCTGAGAAAGGGAGTGATAGAGCAGCTTGGTGGGCACCTGGTGTCCAGCCAAGGTCAACCCACCACAAGAGCCATTCAAAGAAATGGAAATATCTTTACAAGTGTGAGTTCTTAACTGCCTAACATAAAGGATCAAATTTCTCTGTACCCAAAAATCACTGGTTTTATGTAAATACTTTTCACATATTCACATAAGAGACATTGAATTAGCTGATAACTCCATAAGCATTTTTGTATACAGTGAATGAAAATATTTTTTACCAATCTTTCTTTTTAAGTAAAATTGATTTTTGGTCAGAGTTTTTTTTAATGAATCAAAAATATTTTTTTAAAGGTTTTTCACACTTATTTGTAAATAAGAAAAAAATTCGAGGACAAAAGGATTAAGGAGAATAAAGGCAAATCAAACTGACATCAGAATAAGTGAGAAAAATATATAAACATTTTCAAAATCAACATGTCGAAGCTGTGAAAAAATTTTGGGTTTATTTTGTTAAAAAAATAATTTGTTTTTCCCCCCTTACTTTTTTAACTAGCTATGTTTCTGTGCAGTGATTTCTTAAACTTGGGAGCTTTGTACAAGACCTACACAAAACTCAGGGGCACAGATTGAATTACCCTGCACCCCTGAGTGCCTGAGTGTCTCTGTCTGCAGAGTTATTTAGCTGTTTCCCAGTAAGATCTGAAGACTGAGCCCACAGGTAGACACTGTGGCTGATCAGGGAGTTTGATCATGGGCATGAACTCTAGCTGAGCTAAAGTAACGGCACCAATATAGCTTCTTTCATCTAACATTAAGATAGCCCAAATTTTCCAGCACTACGTGTTGGCACATTTCATTGGCATATAAAAGAATGTGATAAAATACCTTAGGTGAAATTCTGGCCTAGACACAAGCAAATGGGATAACACAATATCCTAAGGCAGATTAAAATAGAAAAGTCTGGGTTTAGAATCCAGGAAAGAGGTAAAAATGGATGTAGTGTTAAATACAAGCAGGGTGGGCTTTTTTGCACATAGTCACCTAGAGATGTAAAAAAAATCCCAGTCAGAATTATTTAAGAGTTAATGCTCTGCATCAAAATAAAGATTACTAAATAAAGTTGTGAGGCCAGCCTTCCAGAGCTACTGTTTGAAAAAAGTGCTCTGTGGTAGGAATTTTCCCCTTAAATAAAAGCCCTTATAGAGAAGTAATATAGGCTGATCCTTACATGAATCTGAGCAAGAGAGTAGAAAAATACAGGACAAAGTCTTAACACAGGCAGTGTAAGACTGGCTACAAGGCAAAATTCACCAGAAGAGGAACAATAGGTACCCCAGAGGTACTGAAATCTAGCAAGCAAACAAGATATTGTATTCTGAAGAAGATAGGAGGGAAAGCCTGAAGAACTTGGAATATAGAGAATACTTTACCCAGGCTTTGTAATGTTTCTACATGGGTCTTTTTTTTGATTCTTCTTTATGTATTAAATGAGTTTTAGCCAATATTTTATTTTCCAGCAACATTTTTTGTGTATTTGAGAAATTATATTTTCGATCCATAACAGCCAGGACTGTCTCAAAATTATAAAGCATGAGTCAATTAAGACTAAAGGCAAAGCATCTTGGAAAAATCACACCTTTAGGTCTAGATCCTGAGTTTATTAAAATCAGTAGAGCTTAATTTACGTCCACTGAGGCACTGGGATAATCGAACTCTGGGATGTCTCACGTTCTGTGGGTAAGCTTCAAAGGTTAGGTCAATGCTGATTTTCATACAGGCAAGTCAGATGTTAACTGCATCTGTGTTTCTAACTTAGATTGCTTCAAAATGGAAAGGAGGAGTATGGTAACAAAATGAATGAGGGCTTAAAAGAGACTAGAGTGTTTCCTTTGCCTACCCTTACACATGGTTACACACACTTTCTGTCAGAAAGATTGCTTCTTCATGTTTACACCTTTTATAAATTTGATCATGAGTCTAGATCCACTGGCCAGTTACCTTAATCTAAAGTCTAAAAGGATGAATACCATTCTATAGAGACTTTTCAGAAAAATAAATATGTTAAATAATATCTTTTTAAATAGACACATACATATCCCTCCCTGCTGAAGCTGTAAAATGTCCCAGTAAATGTCACCACCAGTGCTGGCCAGGTGTGTGCAGAAGCTGAAAATCAAGCCTCCGGAAACACCTTTATTGGAAATGCTCCCAAAGGAAGCATTTACCGGGTAAATGCCTTTTCTCAATAGGAAAAACCCCTCTTCAGAAGCATTGCTGCATTCCTGTGCTGATGAAATAGATTCTTCCTTCAGTGACAAGCTAAAACTCAAGGCTGACTGATAAAGTTAATGCAATAAATATGGATGTAGGGAGGGAAAAAGAGAGATGGGGAAGGTGGAGGGAGAAAGACGAAATTCAGTTTCATGAATACATATATATATACATTGGTATATGCATATATATATACAGAACAGAAATAGAATTTTTTTTCCCTATTTGTATTCTATTACAGGAATACAGCTGTATGCCAGTCAATGCTGTGTTGTCTTGAAGCTGTTCCCTGTTCCCCTTTCACTTATTGGTATAAACATAATCAATGAAAAAAATTAAAGAACATGCTTCATTGGATACATATATTTTTCTTTGGTTACAAAAGTATGAGAAATATCACAAGGTATCCCTTTTTCTTTCCCTGATATAGTTAGCATCCCAATGAAGTTCCTGTAGCAGCAGCATCATTACAAATGAGTTTTGCATTTTGTTGAGACTACTGGGTAAAAGTCTTAACTTCATTAAGCATCAAAATGAAGAAGAGGGGAGGGGATTTTTAATGATGCAGAGTATGAGGGAGCTACAGGTCACACAGTACCAGCTGCTGAAAACATTATTCCTGTAGGGGTTTTGTGTCTAAGGGATTTATTCAATCAGTATTCATAATTACAAAATTTAAATTGCATAAAAGTGTGAGAGTGAGAGTGCTGTCATTACTGTGAAGTTGAGAGGACTGGACAGAGTAGATAAATCATGAAGGAAGGTCTGGTCAGAACAAGGAGCAAGGTGCTCGCTCCATTTAGATACCACTCTGAACATTTTGGCCTGAACCATTCTGATTTGGATAATGTAGACGAATAGTAGATGACAATAAACCAATGGCCCCTTTCTCATGTATAAATAATAAAGTTATCTCACGCCATAGCAGTAATTACTGCCATAATCAGTGTAATCCATCCACTTAAGATACCTGATCTGTATTTCAGGCACAGCCAGAGAAAATTCAATTGACTAAGTTTTAAGCAGTTTTGAGAATGCAGTGGCTTTAAACACCAAAGCTCTGAATCTCCGTGTGCATTAGGAACTCTTTCTTGTGTGTAGCAGAAAAGGTTTAGGTTAGATTGATGTAGTTTACGTTGCATGTTGATTTGCCTTGTTTGATTCTATGTACAAGCAGTATACATGCCTACAACACTGCTTTTTCAGTCTTCGTGGTTGTAAGAGATGAACAAGATCTATAAGATCTGATCCAGAAAATAATTGCAATAGTAAGAACAAATTTATACACGTGATTAAGTGTATGCATCCAAGCAAATGAATGTAATGAGAGAAATAACCAAATGTTCTTCAAATAGACCAGTGTTTGCTTAGTTGTTAATGAATATTACAGGAAATAAAAAGAGCATAGAGGTGAGCTCACTCATAACTGGATCTCTGATTTTATAAACTGTTCAGCCATTAACTCTTTCTCCGTTTCTGTTCCGCGCCTCTTGAACTAGTTATCTCCCAAACAAACCATTATAGAGTTTACAGAGGAATACAGTTGTATGCCAGTCGATGCTGTGTTGTCTTGAGGCTGTCCCCTGTTCCCCTTTCACTTATTAGTATAAACATAATCAACGAAAAAAATTAAAGAATATGCTTCATTGGATACATATATTTTTCTTTGGTTACAAAAGTATGAGAAATATCACAAGGTATCCCTTTTTCTTTCCCTGATATAGTTAGCATCCCAACGAAGCTCCTGTAGCAGCAGCGCCATTACAAAATATTTGTATCTTTTATAGATTTGATGTAATAAAGCTAAGTAACAAATATGAAAACAGTATCACAGATAGATAAAATGAAATGCTTCCAGCTTCTCAGTGGGGATGGGAGAGTGTTTTTTTGAGCTTGAAAAGAAACAACACAAGAAAAAGCACTGAGCTGAGGCAATGATGGTCTTTCCGAAGGGTGGGAAACACTTACAGGCAGAGCCAGCACATCAACACCTGGCTCCTAGCCTGGTGTCACCAGCAGAATTTTGAGGGTTTTGATCCTGGGTCTGTTTACCCGCCAGCAGCCTGCTGGTGACAGACGGGGTACACCTGTCCCAAAGGGGGAAAAGGATCTTTGCACAGGAGTTACCAGGGTTCACTGAAAGAGCTTTAAGCTAGATTTGAAGGGGGAAAGGGATAAAACCAGGCTCACTAGAGAGAAGCCTGGGGGCAGCACGGCAGTGTTTGGGGGGTGGGATGCTAGCAATGTCCTTCAGTCTGCCGTATCAGTGGAGGTAGAGGATGGAGATCCATGCGGAAGCAAAGGCACAAGGGTTATTGATGCATTAAGAACCATGGAAGTGACTGAGAATGGTCCCCTCAAATACTATGTTCAGTTTGGGGCCCCTCACAAAAGGAAAGTTGTTGAAGTGCTGCTGTGCGTTGAAGGAAGAGCAATGAAGTTGGTGAAGGGTCTGGAGCACAAGTCTTATGAGGAGCAGCTGAGGCAACTGGGGCTGTTTAGCTTGGGTAAAAAAAGGCTGAGGGGGAGCCTTACTGCTCAATACCACTAACTGAAAGGATGCTGTAGCAAGGTGGGGGTAGGTCTATTTCGAGTAAGAAATGATAAAACAAGAGAAAATAGCTTGCTGTGCCAGGGGAGGTTTAGATTGGGTATTAGGAAAAATGTCTTCACCAAAAGGCTTGTCAGGCACTGGAGCAGGCTACCCAGGGAAGTGGTGGAGTCACCATCCCTGGAGGGATTTAAAACACTTGTAGCTGTGGTGCTTAGGGACATGGTTTAGTGGTGGACTTGGCAGTGCTGGGTTAACAATTTGTCTTGATATTCTTAAAGGTCTTTTTGAACTTAAATAATTCTATGATTCTAAGACATATTTTACTGAGCATAATGTATGTTTCAAATTTCACTCCTCCTGTCTACATCTCTCCTATAGATCTGTTACATCACTTTCTTTTAGCTAGATCTTTTATTGATTGTGATAGAGAAGAATCCATTTAAAATATAATTATATAGGAAAAGCTTAAAAATCTTAGTTTTACATCATGCATCTTTTCAAGTTTATCCACTGAAATTTTAGGAACTTTTTGACATGCATTGTTACATGAGTTTCAATGTAGTGTTCCTCAAGAAAAGAAAAAAAAATAAACAGGTGTTTCTAGTCTTTGTTCTAGTCTTTGCAATATGCTAACTGGTCTTTCCAAAAAGAAATGAAAACAAAATTAAATGAACAGGATTTATTTAAGACAAACCTTTACCTTCTGGCAAAGGCAAGAGTTTTAGCATTTTTATGAAACATTTGAAATACAGCGACTTCTGTAGTCCATGACAGATCTTTGTGCTAGGTGCTGCACAAAAATACAAAGTTGATATTTGTATTAATGTTTTTACTGTCTAAATGAGTAACAGAAAGTCAAATTCTAGTTGGGATTTTCCTTCAGTTCAGCATGGAAACTGAGTATTTCTTTATAGCATAATGACATGGCAATTCCCAGTTTCTGTCCTAGTTACTTGCATATAACTTTATGGCAACTTGCAGTTGATCTTATCAAGACAGAGGAAATACCCCAATTACAAAAAAATAATCTATAAATTTTTACTTTACACATTAGCCTAGAAGGGAACGGTGACCAGAAGCTCAATCTGTGCATGAGGGACTAGCAGCTGAGTGATCATTTTAATTCTTTCTGTGTGCTGACAGACAAAGGGTATTTTGCTACAGCTATTAAGAATATAGTTGTGGCTCAACTGCCCCAGTTAAAGTCTTGTCCATGGGGCATCTTGCTGGTCTCTGAGGCTGCATGAATTAGCATGTATAATTCCATTACTTTCAAAGAAAAAGTAAGACTTGGACCTCCCAGGGTGAATTACGGGGTTACATCTATTGGTAGCACCGGTACATCTACATACCCGTGGGGAGTGCAGGTGGAACAATCAAGTCATGTCCTTACCTGAGGGAGAAGAGTTGCCTGTCTGGGGAGATATAAGTGTCTGGAGAAATCCTGCAATAAGAGTCACAAAGCAGGTTTTGGAATATTGGGCAGGAAATCTGAAACAAATCACAGCTGACAGATTTCCAATACCTATTGCTCTGGTCAGGCCCAAAATCGCATCATTGTGAAGTCCAGGTCCATCATTTGTCAAACACAGTATTTCTATAGTGGCTGGTGCGATGTAGTTCAGATTACAAAATCACTAGTGCCAATGTGAGCCAGAAGTTTGGTGCAGAACAGAAAATACAATGTGGGATATCATAGCATGCTTGTGACTGAACATTGTCTGCCAAAAAATTCTTCTGCTAGCTTTCAAAGAGCAGTCTAAGTGAGACCGTGGCTTCATTTTAGCAAAGTGATTGTAAGTTAAGACTCACAAACCTACTAAACTATTATCAACCATTTAATAGAAAAGAAAAATCAGCTAATTTCTATCATACTGTTTGCTAAACATCCTTTTCAAATACATATTTTTCTCCAGTTTACATAAACCAATCCTTGATTTTAGATAACTCAACCATATGATCCTTCTTCCAGACATGCTTGCATGCTTTATTGATTAAAAATCTGTATCAGTGTTGTTCTAGGTATGTCCCAAAACATTTTCCACACAGATTTTAGAATATATATGTCAATTTTAAAAGTGAGGAATATGAAGAAAAAAAAAAAAGCAAGCAGGTTATCAGTCTAAGAAGAAAAAGTTGAGTTACAGTCATGAAAATTTTTGTTTGCCTACCTTTAAAAAAAGAAAAAGTAGTCTTGCTGAGATGAAGAGAATACATTATTGGTCTAGTCACCCCGATCAGAGAGAAAAAGTAATGGGCTCCACTTCTATTAAATGTGTCACAAGTCAGAATGAAGGATGCTCTTATTTATCCATCAGTAGAAGATGAACTACTCAACCTTGGCAGTCATGGGGTCCAAACTCCTAGTTTTACAGCCTACTGTGGAGCAACAACAGCTTCTGCTGTGAGAGAAAATATGCATCCACAGAAAGAAGAGTGCTTCCAGCCTATCCTGCGGTTGAAGCCATGAGCAGGTGTTCCACTTCTGTGCTACATGGGCATTCATCTCCTGGGACAGCAATATTGCCCAGAGGATTCTTTACATCTTCATGAAGTGAGAAGAAAGAGGTCTGACAGAAGCTCACACACTATGGGATCTGCCAGTAAATCACTGGTTAACCTGTGACAAACAAAACAGCTGTAAACATCTGGTGAAAAAAGGAAAAAAAAAAGGTAAGGGTGATTCTGCTATCGTGCAGATGAAGGACTAGATGACCTGGAAAGCTGTCTTCGATTCTTTTATAAATTGAAATGAAAATTAATTACATCAGGGATTTGTAGTGTAGGGTTTGCTTTATGCTCGTCTTTGTTATGAGCATGGGCATCCTTTCTTACATGAAGTGGTTATCCCCATCTTCAGGGAGTTTTCTGATTAGGAAAAAAAAATAAATTAATAATTTTGTAGGGGTTTTTTATTATAATGCAGAGGAACCAGGCATTGTTTTGGAAAGCACTGAACATAAAGCTGAATGTGAAACATACTGGGACTCCTTTCATGAAATTCATGAGAAAGAAAAAGACATTTATTTCTGTAATTCATGGATTTCTCCAAACCCAGTGACAGAAAATGCATGTAACATTTTTTTATTGCGATGCATCTGACTGTTGCACGGTTTGCTGTGAAAAGGTACACCTGTTTTTTGGAGAAGGGAAGATGTTAATGAGGTTTCAAATATTGATGCATGAATTCCTTCATTCATGTTCTTTTACCAGTATCCTAATTAGCATTCAGTAGAAAACTGTTGTTTTCCACATCTCAAGGAATAAAGGTAAACAACAATTGCTTCTTAAAAAGACCTGAAAAAAAAACATTTACTTGTATTTTCTTTGTAGGAAACCGCAGCAACAACGTAACACCATCGAGAAGACTCAGCTCTTTAAGGAAAGCCCTTTCCATCTAGAACACGTCCCACAATGGTGAGCCATAGAATTGCAATTCAGAGCTGACCTACGCAGTTTATTAAAAATTGATTTCAGTCTAGCTAAGACTGTAAAGGTGCATATAAATCATGTCTTCCATGTTCTTGAAATTGATAAAAACATTTCATTAGTTATTTGTTCTCTAGGTTTGTAAGGCTAGCACCACTGGGATAGAAGCATAGGCTAGTGTCATCTGAAAATCCCCATTCTGGCTAACAGTATTTAAATAATGATCTACTATATTCATGTGGATGGTATCTGGGGACATTAAATCTCTTAGCCAGTCTCGTTTATGGTTTGCATGTCAATTGTTTTCTGAAATACAAAATTAGGGGTGTGGGGTGGCGCAGACATGATGTATTTGCTAGGAAGTCTGTTTAGATCAGGCAGTTACTTTTTGAACAAAATTACATTAATCTCATTTTATTGAGACCATGTAGGTGAGGATAATTGTTCTTTTTCTATTGTCACAGTTGAATTACGTTAAAATTGCCCTTTGGAGATTGCAAGGAATTATGTCTCTTAAAAATTTAGATTTTCATTAGGCAGATGAACTGAGTCATGTAGAGAGTAGGTGAGTGAGAAAAATCCTAACAGCAACTGAGGTGCAAAGCCAGGAATTTCACCTGTTTCATTCTTCACTCCCTGTTAATTATATAGGACTTAATCAAAAAGACCTTTGTACTTAAGGTGGAACATAGTAGACAGACAAATATAAGGAGAAATGTACACAGGGAAAGAATCCGGCTCTAGCTGCTCTTATGGCACTTACCAAGCATCAATGAACCATGAAGGAAAATTTTCTTGACAAAGGAATATAAAAGTGTGGGTATAGATCTGCTGCCCAGAAATATGGACTGTGGGTCGAATACTGAAAGGAATCAAGCCAAAAGTCATCCAGTCTTAATTCTATTGCAGTTCTTGGGACTAATGTTCCTCACTAATTAAGTCCATCTGGGATCCTGGAGCCAGCTGATAAGAAGCATTGGGCGCAGGGATTTAGGCCAGATAAATCTGGGCATCAGAAGAAGCGCCGACTGTCCGTGGGCCAGCAGTCTGGGAATCTGGCCTGACCTGGGCTTCATGGTTTTCTTTTTTGGCCCGCTAACACAGGCAAAACTGAAGAACAGGCATGAACTGCAATTGTCTTCAAGTTTTTACATGGATGAGAAAAAGTTACAAGGTCATGGGGAGTAGCATAGGAAATAGCATTTTGGTGTGGGTTTTCTTTTTTTAAAAAAATTGAGATATAAAAATATGATAGAAGTGTTGGTATGGCAGGTTCCCGTGTTAACATTCATAGAAGGTTTCACAGAGCTAAGAACAATGCAAACCATGTTAATTACAGCTGGTGCATTCTGGTGGAACATTTGTTTTACACTGTGAAACCCACCATCGCACTCTGAGCTGTGAGGTTACTGAAACATTATTTTTCTGTTCAATTGTCATCGCCAAGTATGATGTGAATTTCCCCTACTAATGTAATTTCATGCACCTTTAGGGCAGCATCTATGTGAAAATTGACCTATAATTTGTGTGAAATATTATTGTAATATCCATGTTGGAAATGGAGCATAAAATTATACTAATATGTACACACAGGCCACATTTGTTTATTTTCAGGGCCTTGTTTCAAGACTGCTATTTTATCTACCAGGTTGTTTTCAACATGAATCTGTTTGAATCATTTAATAAAGATCTGGAGTCTTAATTTTGCTCTGACAGAATTCAAATCAGTATAACTCCATTGCCTTTCTTGTAGCAAAGCAAATGTCTTGAGAATCAGGCTGAGGTTGTTAACTCCAGAGATGCAATTTAAAGTCACAACTGGGTTCCACAGTTTTAGCTGTGACATCTGTAAGCACCAGATTTTCAATGTGTTACATACTGCCCCTTTGAGGATCTATTTTCTTTCACTTACGAGATGGAAAGACTTTGTTAAATATTGAACAGTGGAGTTCTAGGACAAACCCTTTGTGCTTTTATTTGCATTTTGTTATTTACATCCCATTTGTAACTGGAGTCTAAAAATAGGAAGCTGTAAATCACAAATCTCTCAGAAATCAGTGGAGAGAACACTGCTCCTGTAGGAACTCTCATCTCTTCATCCCCTAGATGAGTGAGAAGAATACTCTCTAGCTTCTGAGCAAGTTCTGAATGAGTAGCCTTTATTTCAGGTTTTTATCTAGCTAAAGTTATGTGATAAGAAGCCAACGACTAGCGTCCAGATCCACAAAAGCATATAGATACTTCACCCTAGCTGAATCCAAAGGATTTATACTCATAAATTACAGAGATATTTGGGTTTTATTTTGTTCCCATGTAACTTTTTGGGAGAAACCTCTTAGTGATTCCTAACATGCCAGAATCATAGAGTACAAATGGAAGAACTGAGTAACAGAAAAGAAACCACGAAGTTTTGTGCCTAAACCATAAGCCTTAACACTGTACAACTTCTGGTAAACAAACCCTAATGGGAAAATTCCATTAAATCTGAGCAATATTTGCAAACAACAGAGGTGATATTAATTTGTGCATGCTTGTATCACCTAAAAATTTATTTACTTACATGCCTGAATATTAACAGAAATAGACACTCAGCAATTTCTTGAATGGCTACAATTTCCAGGGCCACCTTCTGCTTCTGAGCAAGTTTCTACGTATCACAGTAGGGCTGCAATTACTCCATCACTGCAGAAATGTACTCTTGCTAAAGAAAGATCCTAATTATCCTATTTGCAGCTTGTCTTTCTCAGCATGACATTTGAAGACTTTGTGTCAGAACATTGCCCGTAATCATACATGATCAATTTGGATCTATCTTTAGGTCTTGGCATAGCACCTGTATTGTGTTACTGAATGAATTTGATGGGATGTTTTATGGTTCAGATATCTTCAACAGTGCTGGCTGGGCTTAAAAGAAGCAAGAAAGAGAATGAAAGACCTCCACATTCAGTCAAGCTGGGTAGAAAGTAAATATTTACAGGAAGATAGAAATCCTTGGATCAAGAAGAAATAATGTGAATTATAATAGGAAAAGAAATGCCATTAAACTCATAGGTTTAAAATAAGCTGTGATTTTAAGGCTATTACACCACCTCTTACTCTGTTTTTGTGTGTGTGGATGTGCATGTGTGTGTGTGTATGTAGATGGGTAGGTGGGTGTAAATGGGGAAATAAGCAGATAGGAATAATCTTTGCTAACATAAAAGATACGAAGAATAATTTCTGACCTGCATCATAGTAGGATCGAAGTCCTAGACAAACCCTCTCCCCCCCTCTCCCCAAGGGATAGAAATGTTCTTCTGTATTTTGGTACTTGAGATGCTTAGCTCGATGAGGTCTGATTTCCTATATGCATCTGACCCCAGATGAATGCCATGGACTGGACCGGTCAGTGCAGCAATTTTGATCAAAAATGTAACTAAAGATCAGAAAAATTTTTTTCATTAGATCTTTGCTGTAGGCAAGACTTGCCTGTGAAATACTTCACTCAATAAGCTGATACTTTTCAGCAAAAACTTCTAGATTGCATCTCAAAGGTGACATTTTCAAGAAAATCTATAGTTGAAAAACATCTTTGGGAGGAAACAAAGCTTTTAAGGCAGAACTGTGGATGAATAAATTATACCAGGAATAGTGGTGGGAAGTGGTGTAGAAATAATCTTCCTTTTTTCCAGAGGGCTAATAAACAGAAGATTTACAGAAAGTTTGTGATTGTGCACTGAACTTTGCCAGGTCCACTAACACTTTTTCTCATGGAAAATTCTTACTTAATATATTATATTATATTAATATAATGTAAGAATAATACTATTCCTGAAATCTGCACAAAGTAATGCAATAGGTAAGGTTATTCATTCCTTTGTGCCTTGAAAGAAAAGAAAGACAATCAAACGGTAATACTCAACAATTTTAATTCAAAACATTTTTGCAATTCTAAGACAAGAGTAGGATCTTAGTAAGATGACACTGTAGTGTCCTACATTTATTCTCTCCCAGATATGGCTGTTTGAAATGTAGTCACCTTGCTGTAACTGATACTGCTTCAAATTTATCCTACAATCTGAAAGTCAAGCTAGTTTTTTTCTACATTTTGTATCATCTCCAGTAATATAGAATATGAAATTAGAGTTCTACTGGCAGTTTTACTGATGAATGACGTGCAAGACAATACATTTTGCTCTTTAGTCTGTGTTCCAGGGAATTATTCACAGGACAAAAAAAATAAATATGCAAAGCAAAAGAAGAAAATTGCTTTTTGGCAATTCAAATACTAAATTATGCTATTCATTTGGCTAGTTAAGTAAGATTTGGTGGAGAGTTTTCATACAGGTTGCATTTATAGAGCACATTTTCTCACTAAAGTAATAAAAATGCTTATCAGCAGTCAAGAGATGCTTAAATGATATGTGTGCAAAACTAAGCATTACTGTTAAATAATAATAATGTTAAGTAAGATGTTTTTTTATAGTAAATTTTCACCAAAAAAATTTACTTTAACAAAGGCAGAGGTAGAAAAGTAAAACTAATATTAAATGAAGTGATATATAAGTCCATTTCCTATACAGATATACACATAGCTCTTAACTAATGATGTAGAAAACCAGTACCGATTTTTATTGTTTATTTAAAGTGTGTAATTCAGGTAGCAAAGCTTAGACTGCAAAATCCCTGCCTAGTCAATGGAAGAAAAAAAATTGTCTCCTTCAAGGGCATTTATAATCATTTAAAATATTAAAAGTAGCCTTCTTTTCTCTTCTGCATACCATATGTGGCAGGATTCTTTTCTAAATGTCTAAATTGAATGGCCTAAACTAAATACTCTAAGTGGCATAATAGTGTCTTGTAAGTCAGAATTGAAAACATAAGTAAAAGAATTTTTTTTTTTTTTAAAAAAAAAAAAAGAAATGCAAAGGTAGAAAACAAAGTGAAAACCATGACACCACGTGCTTCTAAATTCCAGGACTACTCTAAACAAAGATGAGATCCTTCTGCAGAAAAATCCTTTTAGCTGACCCAGACGAGGTGATGCACTGTATTTATGTGCTCAGCATTTGCAGACCATGGGGCACCCTTGGCTGTGCTCCCTGGTGGTTGTGTGCTCCGTGTGGCATTGGGTAGGTCCCTGTCAACGACAAACACCTCTGTCAAACTGTCCCTGCAGCCGGGGATTGTAGCTTAGTACTTTTTAAGGTAAAAATCCTGAAGGTTTGGATGTTATTGTCTGTATAAGAAGGTTATCTGTTATCTGTGTCACCAAAATATTTTAGCAATGTGTTACTCAGCACATTTTTTTTTTCCTGTTTCAACAAGCCTCAGTGTTGACTTGGGCTGATTTTTAAGACACTTTAAATGAAGCAACTTTCTTCTCTGTACAAAGCAATACTGTCAGTGTAAGACTGGAAAGCCATGAAATGATGCTCTGAGAGAGAAGTAATACCTGTGTATTTTTTTCTGTCATATTTCCACATCAGATTTTGGGATTATCTCTAAGTTTGCTCATTGCTGACTTGTTTGTAACTAAGGTAAAAACAAAGCAAAACCCTCTGTGTGCTTTTATATTCAGACTGATCAGCTGCTGTACACCTTCAAAATCAGGCCATAATTTGCAAGTATTACAAGAAATGGAAGTTCTTCAGTGCAATTAAGGAACTGGTCTTCCTATACATTTAATCTTTAGCCTAAAGTTTATTTCATCCGCTCCAGCTTTTTAACTGTTTCCATCCTTCCCTACCTCAGCATTGTTACCAAATGTGCAGTTCATTTTTACACAAACAAAAATTAGTGAAATCAAAGGTAATTTATAAGTTTCATTACCTATCAAAACACTCTTTATGGAAATACTAACTATAACAAATCTGAGAACCCTGAACCTCATCCACACAGATGACCACATTACAAGAATTCAGTGGTCCTTTCTGAGGGACAATATGATTTAAAATTTTATTAGTAGCAAATTGTTCTCATCTCATGTGCTTTAAATTCTTCACTACTAAATGCCATTTACCTGTTGAATAGCAAATGGGATCTTTAACAGAAGTCAGTCTTTGTGGTGAATTATTATTTATCTAATGCTCAAAAACTGTTAACCTCTACCTAGACAAGTATGGTGAGGACAAGTCCTTGCCTCACAGAGTTCAGACTGAGAATCTGATTCTGCAAAAACACTCTTACATGACTTTATTGGATCAAGAAGCCTCATTGACATCACTGATAAAATTCTTATATTTAAGCATGTACACAGTTTTTGTATAATATGTATTAAAAAGTATCAGTTGAATCTATTTTTTAGTTCATGACTCTCTCTGTTTAAAACGCTCAGACAAGATTTTGGAACACCACCAACAAAGTTGTACCTTGTGAGTCTAACACTATTATCAATCTCTTTATTATTGAAAAAAACAAAATGGGAAGAAACTTCCCATGTTTAAAAGAAATAATAATTACAGATGTGCTGGCACTTCACCTTGAGGGTGTTTGTACTTCAAGGGATAAAAGACATTTCTTTGACATTCAAATAACAAAGGTGGACCGAGCACACATTACTGAATGACTGAAATCCTTGATTCTTCCCCTTCCAGTTTCTAGCTTACCCTATATTTCTGCCTGTCATTAAAGGCATACATTTCTACTTCGGTGGTTGAAAATTAATCCCTTGAAATCAATAAGATCCTTGACACTGAATTTAAGAGGAATAGGCTTTGGCCCTGAGACTTTCAAGACAGGAATATAACGTCACTTAAAGTCATCTCTGCAAAGGAAGTGGTTCAAGCATTGTGATGTGCCTGTGGCTGTACTGCTAGGAGGCAGACACTGAACCTCAGTGCTCTGGATCTTAACACAAGAGCTCTCCTGCCTTAGGTTAGGAAAGCTGCCTCCATTTGCTCGTTGACCTTTGTATCTGGGCCAGCCAATATAAGCATGGGAAAAAAAGACACCACAGCAGATAGATGACAAAGGCCAGCACGAGCTCAGAGACTGTGGGTGACATTTTATATCAACCAGAAGAATTTTGCTTTAAGAGGCAGAGGAGAAATGAGCATTGTGAGAATAGGCAGTCCCATAGCCACTGCGCTTGAAGGGAAGCAAGAAGGGGCAGAGGGAGTTGTTGAGGGCTGTATTCCCATTTACTGCAGAACTTGCTTGCTTGTCTCTTTTTTTCTGGTGGGATAGGAGTGGTGATGCTGCCCTGCTCCCCTATCCATACAACAGCTCCATGGTTCCACAGTTTATGAGGTCCTTCCTCCAGCTCCTGTTAGCTGGAAACTGTTAACTCAAAGAAGTAACGAACATTTCAGAGGGCACAGCATAAATGGGGATGGTCTTAGAGGAATGGGTGTCTCCAAAACTATCCCTACTCAAATCTGTGCCCAAAGTAACGATCTAGCTATCTCTAGCTATTTCAGCTAAGGTAATAATTTTTTTCTATACCAGTACTAAGGGAAATATGATAAAGACATGAAGTCATTCAAGACACTTTGGAGGCATCAAGTCCACTTTGAGAATGTTTTACATAAACCATCTGAAGAAAATTGTCACAGGCATTAGCTACACGATGGATACATATGTGTTGGATTATGTGAGTCTAGATAGGTTTGTACACATCCACACACACAGTTTTGGACCTTTGAACCAGACTTTCATATGTAACAGATTCAAGAGAGTTACTGCCACAGAATCTCATTTTAAAATAACATAATTTATAGTACTTAATGGCCATTTTTAGTTTTTGGTTGACAGCCTATTTTCAGTAGAAGATATTAACATAGTTAAGTGTAACCAAAGCAGAAGAAGAGAGTACTGGAGAAATTAGAAAAGAGTAATTTTTGTGCCATCACTGCAAGGCAAATAAAAATATTATTTCCTTTTCACTTATGAATAAAGGAAATCATATATTCCTCCACTCCTGGCAAGCCTGAAACTTACTTTATTCTTTGGTCTACCTCTTGTGTTCATTCCTTCTCTCTTTACTATTTTGGCTTTGTGTTTTCAGCTGGGAGCCATCACATCCAGCAGAGAACTCACGTATTTATAGCTTGGCAAATTGATTCATTCAGGAACCTGAAGTGCCACCCAAGAGGCAGTATGACTGAGCACTGATGAAAGGGACCTAGGTTAGACTACTGTGCATAAACCAGCCTGCTGCTAAGGTGAGCTTGACAAGTCAAAAAAGCACAGTGCCATTTGTGTGTGTGTGTGATGATGAGAAACAATATTAATTCCATAGGCTACCTTCATATTTTTATGCATTTATTTTCTTTCTTTTATAAACTATTTATTCATTACTATTGACACACACACACACCCAGCCCCCCCTGGAATCTATGATTTGCTTCTGTTAGACTCTGCATCCACTGTTTGCTTGTATCATGAAATGTTTTGCTGGTCTATGAGATTTAATGAAAAAAAAATAAAAATCAAAGAGAAACCAACAGACTTGCTTCTCGGTCTGATTACTGGCTGTAATTTACTGCAATTCATAGGGCAAAGGTAAGTATAGTCTTTTAAGAAATGTTCACTAACTGAAATAAATCAGGAACATTTGAATTGTTAAAAATTGGCATTCAGCATTTCTACTTGTTCCTTTATTACCCAACTGGGATTGATCCTCCATGAGGAAAGGTCAAGGCTATGGTAAGAGTCTTAGTCAAAGAGCTGAAATTACAAGGGCTTTGAGAATCGCTTTTTTTTTGCCAGTACTAATGGTTTCCATTTCCAGCTGTCTGCCCTACAGAGATGTGCTAGCTATTTGTGAAGCCATTGCTTGAAATTACTGCCCCAAATATAAAGATAAACCAGCACTTAGGTTAAGTTAAAAGTCTGAACTCTAGTGGATTCAGCAGTTGCTATATAAGTAAATTAGTTTTCTCAGCAGCAGAAATGGGGTCAGTGAAGGCTGAGGGGGAGAGCAGGAAAGCCACTACAGATACTTCATGATTTGCTGTCATTAAAATGGGTGATATATGCAGAACAGAGATGAGACAGATGAATGAGATCAGGTGTTATGAATACTAAAGAAAGAGGTAAAGACATATATATATATTATAGAGTAGTCAGTATCACTGGTTTCTAAAGGATGTCAAAGGCTGTAATCAAGTAGTTAAAGGTTGCTGCTTTCCTTCCTTCTTCGTGAGATGTATCTGCATGTTTCTTTTGCAAAGTCTCATGCAAAATAATTTAGCTTTACTGAACAACAAAGAAAATGATGAAGTTTGATAACACTGGATGAAATGAAACAATGAAATATAACACACGTTTGCATAGATATATTTATGCAAACCATATTGCAATGACTCTATAGCTAACTTATCCCTTTAGACCAGTTAGAAGGGAAGTTTGACAGCTAGTGAGTGTGCACGTAAGTGTGTCTACTAGAGTGCAGAACTTTTATAAAGGACTTTTTTCTCCCCTTTCACCAAGAACCATACAAATTTGGTTAATATAAAAGTCTCCAAATACCTTGGGAAGTGATAAAGTTCCTTTCCCCTAATTTTGCCCATTCAGACTTAACATTTACTTTAAACCAGAGCAGCCAAACCACTTAACTAGTCAAATAAGTTTCAGTAAGACACAGTGGTGATCAGTAAGTGCTTCCAAACAATGAGTCGTCTCCTTTTGAGACAGGGACCCATAGGCCTGTCTGGAGCTTTGGTTAGTATGTTTATTAATGTAAAGTCTTTGCTAAAGGATTATCCAAAGTGTATCCCATAGAAGCATTATTGACAGATGGACTGTCCAAGACAGACCATGATAATGAATTCTGGTACCTGGTACAAGACATTTTTTGATTCAGAAAGGGAATGAAAGTGATACATTTCCAAAGTGTAAGGTGAACTTGTACTTCTTTGGCTTCTGTGATGGTGTCTGTCCAGATTAGGTGAAATTTGTCTCTGGTTTTTATCATTGTTTTGACTGTTCTGTAAACAGGAGTAAAAGAATATACACACTTTGCTGTTGTCCTTGTAGTTATAGCTTTTTGACAATGCCTTGCTACACAGTGCTCACACATTTTTGGAGCAGATATAAGGGCTGTGTCTTGTAGGCGATAAATATATCAGTCTTTAGCACTAGACTAGTCCTTTGCTTATTTTTTTGTGAAACAAGCTTAGCATTGACATCAGTGAACAGCCAGCACAACAGCAGTGAAGCGTCTGTTATTGCAGTCCTGACAATTCACGTGTACTGCAGACGGCAGCAGCCACCGTGAGAACAGTGTTGAACATAAGTAAAGCTAACCAATGTATGGAAGCTCCTGTATTAAGGGTGGTATATTTTCTGTGTTCTGCCATTTTACAGAAAAAAAGTATGCTATATGTAAGTAACGTATGTAAAGAGTACTGGAAAGTATAACCTGGCTGAACAAAAGGGTTGAACTGAAGAACACTGAGCAAGAGAAAGGCTCTGATGGGGAATGGTCATGATGTTCACCTACACGTGGGTAAGAGATCAGAACAGGGCAGGAACAGGCTGCTTGAGACAAGGCAAACAGAGATTTGCTTATAAAGTCTGTGCCTGCTTTGTTACAACAGTCAAAATGCAAACCACATGTCTTCTTCTACTTAGGCAGCCTATACTGATGTTTGCAACCTAGTATTGGTTTCAAAACCACAGAGATGGAGTGCCTTGGGTGACACCTTTAAATGATTCAACTTTCCAGTAGGATTAAAAAAAAAACCACAGCAAAACTACCAACAGCTTGCTGGTCTGCAATTAGACCCTTTTCCTGCCCTATTTATGCATTTTATATATATATATATTTATATATGTACAGAAGTTCAAAAATAGAGTACTGTACAGGATATAAATTCTCTTCTGTGAATGGCCTCCTGATTTTAAAATGTAACTATCATATACTCTATAATTTTGAAATCCTTTTGTGAAAGTATATTTATTGTTCCATTGGTTTTGTCATTCATATTTTTCTTATGAATGTGAAAATGTGACATGAAAAGTTTAAATTTTAAAAAGTTTAAATAGGGCGAAATATATTTCCCTCCCCCTTCCAACCCAAAAATGTCGGGAAAATCAACACTGGTTTTGTGATCATTTCCATTTTGATAGAATTGCTGTTTCAAAAAGCAAATGGTTCTGTCAAGGAATTTCACACTGGCTCTATTGCTAAATCAATCATTTGAAATTAGAAACTGCATTATGAAGCAGTCTTTCAATATGATCACACATTAATTCTGTTTGGGTATCTGGGTTTGGGTCCATCGTCATCCCCGCCCCTTCCACCCACCACCACCCCCCCCCCCCACCCCCCCCCCCACCCCCCGCCCCAAATCCCTGCTGCTTGGAAGGTACAAAGTTGAAATTTGCTATTTCAAATGCATTGTTTGAGTACATTTTCTGCCTGCCTGGCTATGAAGGCAGGACTATTAATTACTCGCTAGCCTTTTCATTTTTTTCATCCATCTCACATCCGTGTTTCTTAAACGTGAAAGTACCTTCATGACTTCCCCAAGAAATGAAGAATAGGCTGTTTTGCCATCATAAAGCTAAAGAACTAAGGGAGAGGTGAAAATAAAACTACCTGATTACTTCGGATGTCTAATGTAAGGAGCAGAGTTTTAATGTTAATAGCACTTTGGACACTTAAAGCAGAGCACTTGTCTTGAAACATTACTTAGAATGCAGAATTCTTCTGAAAATCAGATACTGAGTTACCAAACCTGGCCCCCAGGACACGAGGCTGAGTGTACTGTGAAATTCTAGTTTAAGCTACACATTTGGTTTCAGGAGAGAGCTCAGCATCAAAAGGAACTCCCTGCCCAAACCTCCTCTCTCTGCTTGTCCCTGTCGGTGATCTGTTCTCAGGGCACTCAGGGAACAGCAGGGCAGAAGCACACTCTTGCACCACTGACATGCTACTGCTTCACAGCGTTGTGTGAATAGCCTCAATGACTTCGTTCAGTAACCTTCCTTCATGTTAAAGCACTCTAAAGTGAACTTAAACTTCATCTTATCACATCTTTTCTCCAGTGAAATTTAATAAAGAAATTGGGTTTAATAACAATAACACTACTCAAGCTACTAATTCCAGTATCAAGTTGTGTCTCATCTTGGTTCCAAGTTTTCTTGAATGCTGTGTGGCTTTGAAGAGAAGGTGATGGCAGTGAAATGTGTCACCTTGCAGCTTCTGAGGACAGGACACACTGACATGCTGTCAGCTGTGACTGCTGCCTTCCTAAACATCATATTTTTGATAGAGAAGAATAAAACTCACAAGTCCTGTTACATTCATGAGAAATGAAGATAACTTCAGGAGTGGATAGGCGTTTAGTGTGAGAGCAAGAAGTCCACGTTTCTGGACAGTGTGAAGACAAATGTGTTCTCAGTAAAATCAGTAGGATATTGATTTTGGGACTTCTTTCTTCAGCAGGTAGTGAACTTCTGAAAGTTTTTTGCCACAGGGAGTTATGAAGACAGTCTTCTTACATTCATCTGAAAGGCACAGACTCGGATGTAGTTTCTAACATTGCTCATCAGTTGGAGAAGGGAGTGTCAGAAATGACCAGACCATGCTCTCCTGGAACAGTCCATCACATTGCATAGTCCTGGGCCAGATGGACTCCTGGCTTACCCAGAAACACATTTCTCATATTCTCAAAGATAAACTGTTGTGCTGATCTTCTGGGCTAACTGATCCCCTGTGTCTGTATGGACTTTTAATGTGGACAAAAGAGGCAAAGTCCCATGATTCAGTCCAACCATTTTTCTTTACAGAGTTAGCTCAGTTATCTTACCTCACCTCTTTTCAGCGTTTAAGAAGGCAGACAGAAAATTGCCACCACTCAGAGGACAACAATACCTTATTGTATTGAGGTAAATTGATTGCTGGTGAATTTTAACAGAGAAGATCCTATCTGCAATCTCCAGGTGCATTCATGCCGGTGAATAATAACCTCCTTCATGTTCTGGGGCACCATGTTGCTGTGCATTTTGTGCATCTCAGCAATGACAAATTCTTACTGTAGCACAGCACTGAGGGATTCTTAGATCTTTTTTCAAGATTAAGTAATGAGTACTAGCTCTTTTGCAGTGCTCCTTTTCAGTGCACAGAAATTTGTCCATCCACTCTTGAAATGGATAGGATGCCTTTTAGGAAGACATTTAAGGACTCCAAAGGAGGGAGTTCTTATCCTAGCCTTAGTCATTATCAATGTGGTTAAAAAGCTGTAGTCCCTTTATGATTTTATAGCAAATCTTTTCCATGATAACTCAAAAATATTCTGTATCTTTTATGTTACAAGCAAAGTACTCCAAATTTACCTGAACTAACCTCATTCTGTTTTGATTGGATTCATCCACCTCCCTCATTCATTTATATAATGTTGCAATTTGACCTTGTTTTCTGTAGTTGTTAGTCACTACATTAGTTCAAGAAGTCAACCACAGTACTTTTTTATTCTTTCTTGTAGATGACATAAATAAAGATGTGCAGTTATATATGCAGATGACCTCATTTCTCATACCAAAGATTTATATGGAAGAGTCAAATGTGTCTGGAAAAAAAATAATCAGGTTTTCCCCAGTGGAGTTTATAGTGTATGGAAGATAATAATTAAAAAAAAATGCAAAAAGGAAATTAAATTATTTCTTCTTCTAAGTAAATATTTCCACTGACAATGTTTGAAATAGGTTCTTTCTCTTTTTTTAATTCCTCCTCTACCTCCCCATAGCTAAGTTTTGAAGCAGTACTTTAACACAACATTTGTTGTTGCATTGCATTATATAGCAATTGAGAAACAATCCATGGCAATTCCTTGCCTTGCCTAGCCTTTTGGTATAACTCGTTGCTACCAGTTGTTAAGAATTGAATATACAGAGGTCTCTGGCTAGCTCCTGTGGTTAGTAGGCATCAAAACCAACTGAACATGGAGAAACAAGTGCATTCCAGTGGTGAGCACAACAAAATCTTCAGGGTCTAATTTCTCTAACTTCATCTCTATGTTACTCTTTTTCTTCTTGTTTGTGGTTTGGTTTTGGTTTTTTTTTTTTTTTTTTAAGGTTTCCTGAACAAATTTATTGTGTCAGTCACCTGCAATCTAAATTCAATAACTGTCCCATTAAAATAACACCTGGAGCTAAGAATTTGTGGGAAAACCTTGAAAATGGGCTTTCTATGTGAGAGAGAGGATTAGGACAAGACTCAGAAAGAGGGTGTCTTAGCTTTTGCTCAGCAAGGTAATTGTTTTCAGTTTTCTGAACATCCATTGAACACCGTGTAAAAGAGCCCTAGGAGACATAAATCCGACTTCCCACCTCAGTTGTTCTGTGATTCTGTGAGATGTGTTGATACAAAAAAGAACTCTTTTCCCTAGAGGGTCATGGGTCTGCTTTCCTCTGAGCTATTAGAAATGCCTAACAGGTAAACATATTTTTTGTGATGCTTTCTCTACTTTTTTCACAGATTACTTCATTTATTGCTTCATTACTCACTGATTCTGCTTTTTCCATGGTGAATAAAAGATAATCTCTTGGAGAACACTCATCGCTGGAGTGCCCTTCTTGGTTGTTCAAAGCCATTTATGCATCTTTTCTCATTGTGATGCTGAGTCCTGATCTTCAGGTTCCTAAATACAGTTCTAGTAAAGAAGCAACATCTCTGTCAACAAGCCAGCTATAATATTCATGTTATCGTACAGATCTGGTAGTTCTGGAAATAGCATCCTTTTCAGAATTAGAGTGTATGGTACCAAGAATTAATTATTTCTTCTAAAATTTGGGATTTTGTCTCCATTTAATTTGACAAGAGCTGCTTTTATCCTTTTTTGTTATCCAGCATCTATTACCAGGCATTTGATTACTGGAAACAGGTTATTCTAAGCAGAGATCGTTACATGAGAAAGATGATATAATTTTGTTTCTCCCTCCACCAAAAACTCAAGGAATTGTAATGAAAACAACCAAATTGCTTTCAGTGATGTAGGCGTTCTCACCCATGCAAGTGAAATAACCTTCAGTCTGACTCATGCAAGGGCTCATCAGCAGATTGTGGTAAAGACTGCTTTGGGGACTGAAAGGAGGGAATTGCCTGCTGAGTCCAAGTGAGGAGGAGTGCATGGCATGCTTCTACCCCTAGGCTTCACCCTCTGTGAGTTAAATTTACTGCTGATTGTGAAGCAAAGGTATTTGAAGGGATGTTGGAGGATACTTGACATGCAGTACAGTCCTTTTAGCTCTCCAAGAGCTAACTTTACAGATGTTTACTACAATTTCTGCCACGCCACAGTAATGGGGTGGGGGAAAAGATGACAGTAGAAGTCCTCAGTTGATTAAAGAATAACATAAAGAATTTCTTTCTTAAGGATCAAGAAGCATGAGAGGTAAAATGTACACCCTGTACCCAGATTCAAGTGCTGCCCAGGTTGCATTTAAAATATTCTCTAATCTCAGTCCACTACCAACAGCCCTAACTGGCCCTGAGAATGGAAGGACCAGCCACCGCTTTGTCCACACGACTGCACTACTTACTCTCTTCCTTCTGTATCTTGTCCTACACATTCCTGGAGTGTAGGAGGGACTCCACCAGAGATCTGTAATGTCAGCTCTTGTAAAGCATTATGGGCACCCTGCTTGGAAACTCTTCTCTGGTATATCTTCATGTCCCTTGATTTGAGTGGGATCCTGGGACCCTGATGAAAGAAGCCTGGCAAGTACAGTGTGATGAAACCGTCTCCTTCAATGCACCTTTCATTTCGGTTTCAGAGGAACAGAAATAAGGATTTATAAAGACATAACACAAATCCCTCTTTACTTTAGCCTTGATAAATTCACATGACAACCTGACTGCATTTGATCTCCAGCCTTCCATGGAAGCAGCTGAGCTTTGAAACTACACTGTAACTTCCAGCTTGATTTTCCTCATGAATAAGCAACTGTCACCAAATCCACCACTGAAAGAATACTGAGTGGCACTTTTTAGGGCCTTGAGTAAGTGAGTGCTGCTGGACAATTTTCAGGCATGTCCTTATGAAGGCATCACTGAGTGTCTGTAGCTGCAAAACACTTGAACAGTCTTACTGGGAACATCAGTTATGTATTGCAAATTGTGAAATAAAATCAGGTTCAAGTAAGTAAGCCAAAAGAAGTCAAAGGAGTTAACTACACAACTTTCACTGAATGTAAGCTCTTGATGATTTTGCAATCTTACTTCACCATCTATGGTTGAGTACAGATGATGCATCCATGTGCAGGTGTTGTCTTTGCAACAAAATGCTTTTTCAGATATTTAGACATCCTCTATCCTCTATTAATTCAGTGTCAGACCACATCTCAAGAAAGCTAAGGCTTGGCTTAAGTCAGCTGGCTTCAGCTGTACCATGCTGATTTTTGGCCACACTGTGGCTCAGTTTCTGGCACCAGAAGAATCAAGACAGTTCAACAGTTTTGGGGAGATGGCTTCTCTGTGTAGGTGTAAAGCTCTCAGCTGAGTCGTTAGAGTACCAGATTTCAACTCCGTGTTCTGCCTGGGACTGGCCACTGTGAATTTTCTGATGCAAAAGAGGCATAAAGACTAAATAACTTAAAAACCACTAGAGTCTGAGAAAGCAAAGGGAAGCTACAGAAAGAGCTACTACAAAATACACCTTTTTCTAATTGCCTGAAATTCTTTTTCAAAACTTGTGAAGTACCTGAGTTTAAAATGTTTAATTTACATCTTAACAGAACTTGTAACTGCAACATTAAAAAGAAGTATTTAACACTACAATTGCCAGTCTTTTCTGTGCAACAAGTTCCAAACTCTAATAAAAACATCAGGAAACTGGCAGAGCAGATGGTTCAAGATTAAGGAAGTAATCCATGCAGAAAGACTCCTATTTCCCTTCTTCTTTTCCATTTCCTTCTATCTTCTCACTGAGTCCCTTCTGACTTCAATGTCTAATTTTTTTGGTAGCAAAATCTTCAGCGCTCACCTTTTGTACCTCCGGTATATGAAGAGCTAAACACATCTGTCAGGACATTATAATCCAATAAGAATTAGATTTAGGGCTGCTATAAATCACCCTAGATCTATCAAAACAGTTAAAACTATTAGAGAAATTTTAGGTTTCTGAACAATTTAGCCCTCCCATTTTAATATTCAACTTTCCTTCATCTAAGATAAAATAATGAAACAGGATGTTTGTTGCAATATAAAAAAATACTGTATATGTGACCTATAAAAATAATTGAGCTAAATTATTGTGGATTAAAGTTGTCTGCACTGGATTTACCTGACACAGAAGAGAATTTCACTTAACTGAATATATTCAGCCTTCAGCCCAGAACTCAGAAAGCAAAAGATTCTTACCTGAGCTGGCTCATATTCCTTGCAACACAGCACATGTCTCTGCTGCTGCACCATTTAGGTGGTTACATCTTCCTTTTGCCCCACTTTCCCTCTTTTTTCCTCCCTCCCCCTTGCCTCCCTTCCCCTCATTTTATTTTCAAGGTATTAATAGGAAATTTTGCCTGTGAAAAACTCAGTAAGAAAATGGCCAAAATCAATTTTCCAAACTGGTTTAAGATCTAATCTGACCTTCTATTTTACAGTTTTATCACCTACCTTCTAGCCAGCATTTTACATCACTGCACTTGATTTACAGAGCTAAGTCAAACCAACGAAGCAGGTAAACTTTCTTTCCCCCTACCCAACCCCCCAACCAACTCTTTAAGGCAGGAGTTTGATTTTGTTGTGTTTCAGTTATCTTCACCTGACACATGCAGGGTACTGTTGTGTGATGCCTTTCTGGGTGGTCAAACAGGAGCAAAGAAGGAAATAAAAGGGAAAAGGAAAGGAAAGAAAAAAAAATATGCCAAGGAGTAGATTATGCATTAATATGTGTACTTTAATCATTCTTGGCACACACGACTTTACACTGAGGAAATGCTCGATAATGCATCTTTTCATGTAGTAAGCAGCAAGTGAAGGGTGAAGCCAGGGATAGATCATGTTAATAAATAGCTTTCAAATGCTGCTGCCCGTGAAGCTGCTGCACTGACAAAGTGTATTAGTTAGGACAATCCCTCACAAAAGCCTTGACGGATATAAAGATTATGAGAGTGGTTTAGAAAATATAGAAAAGAACAGAATTAGGTGTAGGCTATCTAATGAAGGGATTTGAAATAAATGTAAGAGAACAGCTAAAAATGGAAGAAATTGTGAGCTGAAGTTTTAAGAGAACCTGTAGCAAGGTCAACACATGACAAAGATTTATAGTGTCTGGGCAATGCAAACACTTCTCTGGCATTCATAAAATCTGGGTTCTTCTGGATCTGCCACTGCATATAGTCTTGCAAAAAGTACTTGTTTTCATAGATATTTTTCTTTATATATGACAATTGCCTCCTTATAAGTTCATGTTACACCTTGCTCAATGTGCCCAGCATGATTAGAGTACCAATGTCCTACTCACAACATGGTTTTGGTCCACTCAATAACAATAGCAAAGTCAATCATTATTTCAAGTGATTTCTATGCTTAATTTCTTTCTTAAAGCATATTTACCTCTCTTGAATCAATTTCCTTCAGAGTTTTGCATTTTTTTATTGTTACGCTGGTAGACTGCCTCTGTGACTGGAATTGAATATTATATGCATCTTATTAAAGGAGAAGTAGCAACGTGAAAAATAGGAAGTCCATTTTACAATTATATACCTATTTTTTTTCCCTCCTTCTTTTGGTATTTTCAAATTTTACGATAAAAATCTCAACAGAGGAGGCTGTCAATTTTTACATACTTTAACTTCAGGTTTTTTAATTATTATTATTTTGAGCTGAGGCACTTTCCCCACATTTCCTTTAGCCCTCTCTTTTCACAATAATCACGGTCAGTGCCAAAGTCATTGTACTGGCAGTTGGTATATCAGCAAAATAATAATCCAACCATTTGCCTTAATTAAATATCTATCTTCTGTGAATTTGTTTCCACTCCATTCACAGATGCAATGGCCATCTGTACAGAGCTCATCATGTTGGCTTGACATAGCTGTCACAGTGTAAACATGAGGAAAAAAAGTATTCAGGACGAACTGTTTAAAACCTCTCAGGACTCCGAGTAAATCTCTGAGAAGATGGCCCTTAAATCCTTACCAATGTGGCTTCAACTGCCTTGTGCTTGCTGGCCAGAAGTCGGTTGTATATGTCCTACTTGTGCCAAATCCACATCCTGATACCTGTAGTCAGGTAAGGCTAGAAGATAGAGAAAAAAATTCAGCGTCGTGTAACAGAGATATAAGGCGCAGGCTTTGCCATTCAACAACATACAGAGATTCACTACTAGATAGCTCAAGAACTTTTGCTTGTGTTTCGGCACCAAACCAAGCCCCCTGCAGCCAAGAGGGGTGCAGCAGGGTGCCTGGTGCCCACTGCACCCACCCGTGCAGTCCCTCAGTGCAGCCCAGCAGCTCCACATGGATGGGCAACAGAAAAGTGAGTTGAGGACAGCAGTGCTGATGGCTTGGGTGTTTTCCGCTCTGCACATGTGCTAGGGACAATCTTCAGGGAGAAGAAATAAATGCCACCACCTTGTAACAGATGAGTCATTTGAAAACCACTGGAGACAGCAGCACCACATTGGAGCTTATAATTTCTTGGAACTTGTTCAAAATTAAAATGATTTCAAATACACTAATTGAATTATTTTTTTCCTGAAAAGGGGATTTTTTCCCCCTTGGATGTTTCTGGCATGAAGGAAATGGGAAGGAGATGGGATCTAACAACCCCAGAAAGTTGTTACTGTTAAACTACTTGCACCCAATACAGTCCTTATTTAGTTCCTCCTTCGAGGTGAACACAGGGGACAAATTTTATACAATCCTTGACCTTGATATATAGAAACTTTTCTTACTACAACCAACAAATAACTAGCACTCAATCTGTGGCAATAATACTGTATGAGGTGCCCAGAAAATTTCTTTAAAACCCCCTCAAGGAGTTATAGTGAAACAACTGTCAAATCTGTAATCCAAAACACACTGAATGTCTCCACATGCCCATCGAGCCTGATGCATTCACAGAAGGCTCTATGCCTTTTGAAGTCAGCCTTCAGGTGAAGTGTGCCTTTGTGCTATTGAAATGTCCCATTTTAAGCCTACTTTCAAATACAGAAATGTTCCTTTTTATGATTAGTAAGTCTTAAAAAGAAATGGGGCAGTCGGAGAAGGTTACAAGAATAGCAGAAGGCTGAGGAAAAACTTCCTTCACTTGCTTTTGGTTACAAAGCACTAAAAATCATTTGACATTGTACCTTAGAGTCAAACCCTGTTATGTACATAAAAGGAGGAGGAGGAGGAGATAAAGATGAAGAAATGTAAGACCTGAAAGTGCTTCATCTTTTAGGAACTCGCTAAGGAGCTGTGGATGACAGTTTAAAAAAAAAAAATCTAAAAATTTTCTCTTTCCTCCCTACACTTACTGAATTCAATCCTTTTAGTTGCATTCTTTACAGCCTCTGTAGAGCTGCAGATGACTTGGATAGTTTTGTGAGGGAGGTTAGGACACTCCATATGCAGCCACACTCAGAATCTCTCTGACTTCACCTTGCACAAGCATCCCATATTTTAGGCAGCCTTGGCTGCCTAGATTATTCTACTGCACTATCCTTGAAATGGGGAAAGAATAATTTGCTGCAAGTGGGTAAGATTATTACTCCACTGAAGACATAAGAGCTCCATCAGTTTATGCCTGCAGAAGATTTGGTTCTTTTTCTCTGCAGTAGTAACTTTACAAATAATTTAGCTGTAGCTTTTTGTTTTCAATTTGATGTCTTGTATGTCATAATTCTTCTGTGTCTGAAAATTTCTTAGGGTGTAAGGCATAGCAGAGAGCTGGAGCACTCAGCGTAAATTGTGCTCTCTCCTTCACCATGAGGCTATTAAAAATATATACACAGAATAGTTGTAAGGGACTGGTATGTGATCTTAGAACACAGGGGTACTTCAGACATATCTATTGCATTTTCTGCATACAGGAAAGAAGATAGAGAAAAAAAATCCCTTCTGCCCCCTCCCCCCCCCATCTTTCCAATGTTCATGCTTCAAATATTTCATGTACTTCTAAAACCTAATTGAAACATTTCAATTAAATCTAAACATAAAGTGAAGCAAATAACTGAAGATTCTTATATTAAGGTACAAGACATGAAAAGGGAGATGGACCTTTGGTAGATTTCCAGCTTAAGATTTTCTGTTTTGCTCTTCATCACTCATAGAAGAAAATTCATTTAGATGAAAGACAATAGGAGTCATTAGGCTTATAGTTGAACAGACATGGAGACAATCATATTTTTATTTATTTAGATAAAACTGTTCAAAAATCTACTGGAATGGATGTTTGAACACATTCATAGTGTGTATCATTTGGTAAAAAGAAAAGATGTGGACACCGTCAGGAATCCTAAATTCTCTTGAGTTCTGCCTTGTAGATGTAGATTAGTTGTGAGGGAGTACTATGAACAATCCCTATTCAAATAGTCATTACATTCAGATGCTTCCTTATTACAATATTGCTCAGGCAGCAGTCTTTCCCTCTCCACACCTGTGCTTTTGATCAACTCAGCCTATACAGCACCTATATGTTTGTCTTTAGTGCTTTGGATTTGATTTATTTCAACACATTTTCTTAAATATTCATATAGCACAGCTGTTTAACTTTACACTCAGCAGAACAGATCACTTGTCCTCCCAGCCCTAGACTGACCATGAATTTCACTAAGGCCACACTTCACTCCATCCTCCTAGAGCTTAATGACAATATCTTTTCCTACTGGACCTTGTATTAGAAAAACTTCTGAAAGAGCCTGCTTTAACATTTTCTTCTGAGCTTAACCATGAAATGTTAGTAATTACTGCCCGTGCTTGTGTTTTTTTAAGAGATTAATTATCCTTTCTGAAGTAATTTTATCTAATCTATAAAGAAGAAAAATCTACCACTGGAAAATGAATACAGTGGTGGGATTAAGGTGTATCCTCATCTTGCTAGGGATCTTAGGTATGTTCATGTCAATCATTACTGTAAGATCAGAACATCTCACAATTCAGTAATTTTTAATGTAAAGCAAAAAAACCATAGACTCAACGCCCTACTGAGATCCCTTCTATCCCTATCATATATGATTATTCTCCCTATAGCTTTGTAAAGCAGGAAAAGACAATTTTATAGATTGATAATTGAGACACCAAAAAATATGGTGAGACTACCTCCAGCATGTGCCTTTTGTGGCTATCATATGGTTTCAACATCTTTGATCAAAAGACTAATAAATAGTTGAGACCAGCTGTTATCAAGGGCTACTAAATCATAGATTTCAATAAATTCCTGGAAGAGAAATAATCATGATGCCCATATTATGGATCTATAGATGGTGGTATGAAAAGGGAGTGAGCACAAAGACATATATTTGCCAATGGTAGAGCACAGTGTTAAAAGCAGATCTGTGGCTAAGGCTGTAAGGATGCTTCTAAAATAATATGATGCAACACCTGTTTAGCACTACCCCATCTATATCCTTGAAAGTACAATCTGCTTTTGGTTAGGGAGTGAATTATAGTCTTCCCCACACTTTTTGTTCACATTGCTGTATTCTAAATATGAGTTCAGTGGGGGGTTTGCCAAAAATATCCATCAAAGGGCAGTATATTTTTTGAACTACCTGTAGCATAGTCCATAGAATAATGAAAGGATATTTTGACAATAATATGTCTCCAGAAGGATACATCTTTACTAGTTATCTGTTCAAAAATACAGGTGTAGCTTGCAGACACCATGGTATGACTTTCCTTACAGCGCCATACCTACTTTAAAGCGTGAGGTGGTATCAATACCATCCATGGTTTGTGTCTTCTTTGAAGTGTATGAATTATCTTAGTTTTACCTGTGGTTTCCTGTTCTATCTTTGAACAGTTTGAAATTACATGCAGATATGGTGAAGGTGATGTTCCTGTGGAAGAACCAGAGATGTGTTTTTGTGGGTAACACATGGTGGTGCGGTAAAGATGGGTCTGGGACAGAGATCAGCCCTGCTGTTCTGAAAAGAGTCTTCAGGTATATTGTTTGGGAAGTGGCATAGCACTAATTTCATTGGGGACTCATCCCCATGCATGGCAGGAGAGTGACAAGATGGGACACAAGCCTTATGACAAGTCATGCAAATTATTATGGAGGGATCATGTTTTCCCCAGCTGCCATCACTTGTGTAATTCAGTTCAAGTAGCACATCCTCCATTTTTCGTACTTCTTTTTGTTATTATCTGGTAGCCATGCTAGGCAGAAGTTCCAAGATTTCTAACTTTGGTTTGAAGCCTGAAAGCAGTCTGTGGTCTGCATTGTATCCTGTCTGTCAGACTGTCCCTGAGTACCCTGTACCTGCTCACACCACTGCATCAGTTAAGCCCCCCCATGATCTAAACAGCCTCACCACTCATATTCAGTATCACAGTACTTTGACGAACACCTGGCAATTGAGGATCACTGTACCAGGAGGCTAATATCACGTTTGGCATTGAAAATGGTGGAAGAGAAGTGCTGCACAGCAAGTAATAAATTATTATGTTTCAGAATAAAAGGGCAGTAGGAAGGTAAGTCTAGCACTAAGAGAACTAGCAGGGTGGTGGCAAGTGCAGAGTGTGGTCCTCATGTAAGAGCATAACCAAAATCCCTTTTGAGTCCACTGCTTACTGCTTAGTAGAGTGCAGGAATAGTGTAATAAAAAGGTCGTAAATGAAGGTTCCAGAAAGAAATCATTCTCTGGACCTAATCCTCACCTCCTGGCCTCATTCAGGGTTAATCTGTCTTAAAAGGCACTGACTCCATTACTTTCTTGTTAAAGATGTTTGAAAGGATCTGGAAATTAGATTTGGTTCAGGTAAAAACCTCTTCCAAAACAAATAAAAGAGAGGCAAGATGCTGCTTCTTTCCATTACCTTAGTCTAAAATCTTATGAGTGCAAAGTCCCTCTGTTATGGGAGTTCTGCTGTTTCTGATTTCAACTGCTGTAAAGAGATACACTGAGCAGGTGAGACTGGTGCACTGCAGTGGTAATGTGGCATGGCCCCCAGCAAAGGTACTGCATCAGCACATTGCTTCTGGGCTGGAGCCGGCTCTGCCTGCCTGCCTCAAAATGTAGTCAGGACAAACACACACCTGTTTTCTTGTCATTGCCCCCACTGGCACTTGGAAACCCCAGAGAAAACAGACCCCTCCTTGTATCAGTGGTGCTGCCAGGACTGTGTGAAGGTGATGCTGAAAGCCTGGCCGCTTCCCAGGCCAGCCGCATGCCACTGTGGATCCATCGAGCTGCTGAGAGCTGCCTGCGGGTCTCCAGCCCACTCTCCTTTGCTCTGTGCTTTCCTTTCCCCCCAGTCTTTTTATAAACAACAGCCTCTCTTTTGTTGCTGTCTGTCAGTTGTTAAAAAGGGGCCAAAGAGAAGCCTTCCAGCTCATTTGTGATTTATGGTCTGGCGTTCAGATGTGACTTCTTGTGCTTGTACTCTGGATCTCCCAAGACTTTTCCCAGTCACTGCATTCGCAGTGGTGAGGCGCTCAGGGCCAGGGAGCAGCCTTCAAACCCACCCCGTGATGGCTCATACTGCTTAATTATTTGCATGCTACCTGGCACGCTTTTTGCCTGTGTCAGAAAGCATTCTCCCAACCAGTGCCCAAGCATGGTTTGCAGGATAGCATGGCTGAAGACGTGTATTAGTATTCAGTACATACAAAGCAACTGTATTTTCAAAGGAGGGAAAACAGTTTAGCCATGGTGACATACCACTGGGTTTCAAGGACGGAGGACAGGCTTTTTTTTTTTTTAATTTAATAGCATAGGCAGAGCTTAGGACAAGTACTACAGAGGTCTTCGAATATGGCAGTCATGTTTACAGCCTGCTGGGCTGAATATCTCCTTCGTAAACTGCTTTGAGCAGCAATGTGGTTACATGCTGAGCAGGTAAGATGAGGTGAAGAGTATGCCATGGTCACCACATCTCATGAGTGAGAGGAGCCTTTGGAGTAAATTCCCTCTTGTTCAACAGGCTACTCTCCTTTTCTGGCAGGTAGGATCCTGGTGTCTCATTCTCTCTGTCCTCATTAACTTTTCCTTGCCCTCGGTAGTCTGCATCAGAAGTGCAGCATCATCCTTGTGTCAATGACATTCCCTTTTCCAGTGGCAGCCTGAACCTGCATTTTTGTGTATAAAAGCAATATATTTCAATAACTTACTGCTTCTCTGAATAGCTGTTTTCAAGATTAGCACTTTTACATGAATTGGGATGGTCCAAAGGGGTAGAAAACCTGAGGTTTTTTCAGACCAAGATAGAAAAAATATTTGAAGACAATTACTGTAGTGTTATTAAAATTTACCTGGTAATTTTTTTTTCTTCTTCTTTTTTTTTTTTTTTCTTTTCTTTTCCCCCCCAAGCATAGTTGGGAAGGGACGCAGATTAGTGGGGTACTGGCCTAAAAGTCAGGTCTTCAATTTAAAGCTCTGCTCCTGATTCATATTGTGACACTGAACTGGTCCTTCATCATTACCTCTCCCTCATCTTTGCATCTTTGCAAAGGGTCTGTCACTCACTAGCTGTACGTTCATTATTCAGCACTAGGTTCTGATTTAAACAAAGCACAAATTTAATACAAAAAATGAACAGTTCAAATTAGACAAATCAGTCCACAGCTAAAATGTCCTACACAGATTCAAGTTTGAGATGATGTAAAAAGGTCTAATTGGAAAGGCAAAAAGACTCCTATAAAGAAATGGGTGTCTCACTAATTAGGGTGGAAGCTGACTTAACAGGCAGAGGTGGAAAAACTTTCCTATTCCTTGTGAGTTTAGAGAGGTAATACGCACTTCATGTGGTGTTATTCTGCATTGTGCTTAGCTCAAGGCTGTCAAGTACTTAAATAATGTGGGGAATAATTGTACAGCCTTGAGAGTGCAAGATGACATGCATTTCATGTCATGACACAATGCAATGCAGTCATCTACATGGTATAGTGATGAAAGGTTACTGGTTTATTTATAAAATCAGTAATGAGCTCAAAAATAATGGTGTCATAATTGATGTAAAATTGCTCTATTAGAATGATTTATGCTTATTATGCTAGCTCAAATTGTTTTTAAATGAGGCATTTGGGGTTCATATTCATTGTCTTTTGTCTAATTTTAAAAGACATTTAAAATACCTTAAAACAGAGAATTAATTGAATAGGTCAAGAATACAAAAACAGTCTTGAAATGGAAGTAAAGTTTGTTTTAGTGATTTAAAAATATATTTCAAAAGAGATATGAGAGAAAAAAAAGCAAAATGATATTGCTTATCTGCAATTTATAGGTTTAGATGCTGAATAAAAATGGAAAAAAATCTTTCTTCTCTCAGAAACAAAAATAATATTTCATTGTGATGGGGAAAGAAAGGACTAATTTCTCAAGTAAAGGTGGCATTCTTGTCAAAAGAAGAGCATGTTTCATTTCAAAATAGCACAGTAGCTTCAGCACTCATCTGAGACGTGTCTGGATGTGGGACTCAGTGAGATGCTCTGATACACCGTGGCAGCTGGCTATCAAGAAAGCCTTTCTCCAAAAGTCTCCTTTCTGTTTCATAGTGTGGGATTTTACAGCTGCTGAACTGTTCATGAAATTAAATTATTTTTCTTATCTTTTCTGAAGCAATACCCTAAGAGGATTTGTTAAAGTAAATCCAGCCTTCATTACAACCTGTTCTTTACTAGAAAATCTGGGCATAATTCTGCTCTTGATTTCAGTAGTGGAAATGAAATTACTCTGAATAGGAATTGGTTTAGTGGAGGCTAACGTTCAGACTGCAGCCTTTGCTACTACTGGAAAAGATGCTAGACTCCAATCTCCTAACACTTGCTTTGAATGGGAGTCATGCTGCAGCTGTCTGTCAGCCAGAGATGGAACTGCAGAGACAAACAGAACACCATGGATACCAATACACTCCACTGTGTTCTGTGGGATGCTTTTCTTGAGGAGGTCCAAATTCAGGTCAGTAGAAATCCATACAATAGCAAGACAGTCATGTATGCTTATATTTGTGAGAGTCATGCCAATGGATCAGTGAGTTAGAGACTCACAATATGTAACACTGTCAATGATTAGGCATGGCAACGACTGTCCTTATATGTTAAGTTATATATATATATATTTTTAATATATATATATATAAGTTAGATGCAATTATAATGAAAACAGAGGGGCCTAGGAGCCAAGCTCTGGCCTTCTATGGAACTAAAAGACCGTATTTTTACTAACATTATAATTGTAGAAGAAATCCAAGGGGTGGAACGGGGAACTGAATGTCATTGTACATGTAAGCATTGTATATTTTGGAGCTGTTGCTTCAGAAAGGGTGATATAAAAGAAGAATTACTTCTATTGAAACATGCAAACTGTGGTGAAAGAAAATTTTAACAATTCCCCCCTTCCTTGAAATGGGTAAGATAATTCACTATCAAGCAAAGCATACGTTACAGCACTTTCCAGATGTTCATCGTGAGGAAGGTATCATTAGAGAGATTAAAATACCCTCTGTGAGACTTTTTGTCAATTTTCCAAACAGGTTTCCATCAGCAGATATTTTTATCTGCTAAACACAGATCCATTAAAGGGGGGGTGGGGGGATGGGGGTGGGAAAGGCCTTCAAAGCCAAACCACTCCTAAAACTTATTTTGATTCTGTTTTGTGCTGGATCACTTCAATGAAACATAAAAGAACAGGTAATGAGCAGTTATTGCTATAGTAGCTGCTAATTAATGCCAAGGTAGGCCCTAACCTTTCAGGGGGAAAAGACTAATATTTTAGTTTTTTAACGTTTAATTTAATCAGTACCTTTTTTTTTATTATTATTGTTTAATTTTGAAAATGTTCCCAGATTGTCACAGTTTTAATGTGCCTGGCTCAATCAGGGAGTTGTAAAGGATATACTCTCCAAAAATTCATTTAAAAAATATCAACACATTGTCAGATGTAATTGACTGTATTTTATAAAATAAAGCCTGATAAGAAAATAGCTTTGCTTGTCTTTTGTTTTTAAAGGAAGAGAAAAAACAAGGACAAATGTTATTGTAGATCACAGTTAGTAATGGCCCAAAAGTAGAAGGGTTTTCAAGGTACAGATTTTTTATTAATAATCACTGTCAACGTGTAAAAGGAGTTACCAAAACCTGCCTAAACTCTATCTAATAATCAGACAAAATTAAGTATCTCCAATTTCATATCAGGTTCCATACTTTTTCCGGAACACAGGCTTTCAATTTGGTCAGAAAATTCTGTTTTATGGAAGCTTTTCTCAGAAGAGCCAGAAAATGAGATGTGAGTCCCTTGCTATTCCTCTGTGCTGTAGTGGCTTCTCTTTTATGGGGAATGAACATACAGGCTGAATCCATCGCTGACTTCTTTCCATGTACCTGCCATCATCCAGGTAGCTGGCACATAATTTTGCTCATATCACAGTTTCATGTACTATTCATTAAAGCCACATAGTAGCAAACTGCCTGCAGCTAGCACGTCAGAAAGCTCCTGCGAAAGAACAGGAAGAAGTAGCCTGAAGTCGGTGACACTTTCCAGTGTAGTATATACATGTATACATATATATATACACACATATTCCAGTGTAGTATATATACAGATATATATACACACATACACACACACACACTTTTTTTTTTTAATATAGACTTTTGTAATAACTGTGTTATTGTTCCCAAGTGAAGTTTGGTTTATAATCATGTTGATGCCGTTCAGGCCATGGATAACGTGCTTTACATTGGACCCAGTGGTATCACTGAGGGTGCCTTCTAATGCAAGTGGGAATATAATTAAGGAGCAAATTGCATGTTATTTAATTGGCATTGCCCCTTAACATGTCTTTTTATCTCACCCTTTAGTGTTATATGAACTAACATACTGGAATTATCAGCTTGTTCCTACAAGCATATCCTGGTATCTTAGTATAATTTTTAACATTTAATTTGGTCTGTTCTGTGATTTCATTAAAAAAAAACCCTAGTATAAATATAATTATTATGAAAAGTAAAACAGTAATCCTTTCAAAACCCAATCTACTCTTCAAGCCAGTACCACAGCTTTCCTCATGTTTCACCACCAGCTTTTTGCAATAGCATAAAGTTTCTTTTTTTGGCTTATAGTTTATGGTAATGACTTTGGACATGAACAATGGAAGATCTTTTGTATGGCCTTTTAAAATACTGATATAGATCCAGACTTGTAAAGTTCAGAATTTTGACTATGAGATTTGTAGTTTAGAATATAGATTTTTTGCACCCTTTCCCCCCCTTCAGTGCAGCTAAGAGTAGAACTCTTAGCTTTTTTTGGTAGGCAGCAGACAGCCAAATGTCACTAGGAACAAGACTAAAGTAATTTGACTATGAAGAGAGACATTGATACTGCTGCCCTTTAGTCAGAGGGAATGAGGACTATTGGGAATAATTTATTCTGAGGTTGGCAAATTTTCATGCAGCCTACATCCTATCTTCTAGACCCTTCTCCTTGAAAAAAATGTAAGTTCAATCAGGTAATAAAATCACATTTTCAGCATAACATCTGTAAGTATCAGGCTTATTCCAGCACAAAACCCTTAAGATATCTGTGAGCAGTTTAGGTTTATTTCCAAGCTATTTAAGCAGCCACAAAATGTGCCTCAGATCTTGCAGCTCTGGTAATTTTAGTCCATTTTATGCATTGTCTTCAATCTCATTTTATGATACTAAGCCCAAAATAAGATTCATGTAAGTGAAGCTATGAGCTTGCCTGAAGTCCTCCATGATACCACTGGGAGATCCCAAAGGGAAAAGTGGTCTGGGATGGAGCGTGGCTGTGAATTAATCTAACCAGCTATGGTCTGTACCAAATAACATGGTATTGGTGTTTGGTGGCATGCAATGAAAACTGAAGTCCTGAGCTGGAAAAAGGACATGTCATCCAAGTGCCAGATGCAGAAGCTGCATAATAGCATTTAACATTAACACAAGAGCTCTTGAACTTGAGTGTGTTGCTATTATACCAACATCCTTCCACACAGTCAAGTCTGAGGTCATTTAAATTGTGCTGAAAAGAGCCCTGTAGCCTAACAGGAAGGGTCTCACGCACATAAATAAATGCTCTTACACAGCCAAAGACATTTGGAGGATTAGGTTATGCTTCTGATTTTTGGAGGTCTGAGTTTAATCTCAAAAACCTCGGTTTGAAGTTTCTTTATCATTCCCACAGCTAGACCCCCTGGAGGAGAAAAGCTTTATACCGAGGTCCATTAACTCACGTTTATTTTGCTACTGTCATAAACTCCAAATCAAAACCAGCATATATAAAAAATACAACACAAGTTCATAGGACACAAGTGTTCCAATGTTATACGAACAATAATATATATAAAACTACCTTTCAATTCTCCCAAAGTATTCTCTCTCTTCTGGACTTTTAAGTGCTTTATATCACTCACTTGGGGTCACAATTTTGTGTCTTTTCTCATGTCGAACAGAACCATGCTCTTCAACCCTGAGAACTCAGGGTTACTAAGTGTGAGCAGTTGTGTCAAATTTTTCCACTAATCTAGGGTACCATGACTGATTTATTTCAAATCTAATTTTACAACCCTCACACTGAAAATAGACATAAATGTTTAACATTACTGTTGATTTCCACAGTGCCACTTGCAAAATACCATAGTCCTGGAGCAGAAGTACAAGACCTCTGAATTTTCCATGACACTAAATACTGCAATGAAACATTTAACTAAATCATGATAAGGTTAAACATCCCCTGTGACACATAAAAGGTTTCTTTTCCTTCCTTCATATTACAGAATCGTTTAATAGTAGGTAATACTTTATATCTGGGCACAAAGGAGGAAAACTCAGCCCACCTGCAGGTATCATTTAATTTCATTGGTAGATGAAGGATGAACAGGGCTGTTGGCTGTATAGAACAACAAGTTCCTTTTCTCCATATAAATGCCATTGAAAAACCTTAAGTTTTGTGCTTGAAACGTTAGTTAAATGAAAGTAAGTTGGAAAACTGCCTCCTTGAGTATTATAGCTCGAGGGAATGCAGTGGGAATGTCGTTGGCTCATTACTGGTGATTTCAAAGCAAGAGCTATTGACAGAAGAAGGAACAGCTGTTTAAAAATGTGATTTTAGAAATCAGAGCCAAAATGCAGGTGAAATACAGGCATTTTGTAAACAACTGCAGCTATAGAAAAGAGACGCTAAAGACTGTTTAAAAATACTCATTCAACCACCCAGGACTTGTAATTTGTTTAAGAGCAAAGTAGTATGTATGCTTTAGACTTTCTTCATTAACACAGGCTGCTAATAGGAAGTTTTGCTTTTGCTTCAGTAGTTTTCAGTTATTAACACCGAAAAGCACAGAGGCAGATGACTGTGGATGATCATCTATTACCTATTTTACCCTGAAAATCAGCAGTTTATTAAAAACTAGAGATAGATTGGGGGCAAATATTTTGTAAATACATACATTCAGTAACAAGGTATAAATCTGTGTTATGTAAGTACATCCTTATTTAAGGATAATAAATATTTCTAACATTAGTGATTTTAATTCTTAGTTCTTAAAAGTATTTTAGCACTTTGAGTTCCTGAGGACAACTGTTAAGTTAGTTATCTGCAAATTTACACACAACATCTAAAAGTAAAATTTTCCTAGTACAGGAAGTTATTTTATTCTTAAAAATCCTGAACTATTTTTTAAATAGGGTTAGATTAGATTCTTGTTAATCACAAACTATTCAGTCTTTAAAATCAGCTTCCAACACAGGCTTGGAAATTCTGTACCTTGAAACTTTCCATTTTTGCTTTGCAAATTCTGATTCTCTCTGGTCATGAAATCTGCTTTCTCCCTGCTTGCTTCCCAGTTTCACATGTTTTGCAATGTCAGGTTTGAAAAAAAACCCATACAGATCATTAACATACTATGTCAATTAACAGAAATCCCCAACTTTATTGCTCCTGTCCTTCAGCCTTTCTGAACTCCATTTGCTAGAAGGGAAAAGCAAATCCATAGCCTCATTCCCAGAGGGTCTCTGTGCATGGCACAAAGGAGCACAGCAGACATCAAATTTATACTGAAATTAAGAGCTTTGGTACACACTATTATAAATAATTTGTGTAAGGAAGGATGCACTGCATATTCTGGGTAAGTGTGGGACAGCCTTCAGGTAATCCTTGAATATCAGTGCAGGTACACATTTAGGAATAAAGACCTCGATGTACCCAGAAGCTAGAGAGCATGCAGAGTTTTGCAAGGCTTTATGTAGAGCAACACAAAAAAGATCTGCACGTCCTCTCTTCCCTGGGGTACTGGTATCTCTCCTTTGACTCTCTTTCTCAACCTTATTTAATTCTCATCACTCACAGAAAACAGATGTTCAAGACTGGTAAATCCTTAGAGAATAAAGGTCTTCCTAAGTACGTTTGCTTCTCCCGGGACATTCAGGTAGTACAAAAATGTTGTCATTGTCAAAAACGTTTTTCAAAATGTGAAAAGTAAGAAAAAGAAAACCAGATCAATATTTTACTCTTTTTTTGGTTTTTGGGGGTTTTGTTTGTTTGTTTGTTTGTTTTCTTTCTGGTCAACTTGAATGAAAGGGAATTCAGTCACTGTAACAGTGAAATACGAATGTAGGATGTTGATGCAAGCAGCCATAAAGGTGGCCTGGTTAGAAGGGAAAATTACTGAGCAGAGAAAGACCTGCCAGCCTAGGAGCTGTGGGGCTGGGAACTCAGCTCTCCTTGAAAAGTGCAGCTGGCCTCTTAGAAGTACAGAAACGGGAGACAACCTGAAACACCACCAATAAATGCAAACCCAAGAAACTATAATGGCAGCTTATCTGAAAAAAGCAGAAACAGTCTGGGAAAATAAAAATGGGTCTGACAGAACAGAAAACTTCATCATCTCTTGGCTGCTACAGGTGACAAATTGAAAATAACAGCATCTATTGATTGCTCAAAGTGATGGTGTCCTATACCCTCATATCTCTATGATATTAATTATTTTATTCTCTCATAATTTCCTGTGTTGTATGTACTTTTCCCTTCCTAAATAGGCTGAATTTTCTACAAGATCTTGGACTCTCTCTGGGGATGCCTGGCTGACTCCAGATTTGTGCCACCAGTTATTTTTGACGTGAGAGTCTGTTCTCTTACTGGTCACCCTCTGGGCCCATTTTTCGGGTTGGTTCAGTTTTCCCTCCCACTTCTGGGATAGTTGGGTCCCCCTCTGGGACGATCTGGCCTCTTCTGAAATCTAATTCACTTGATATAGGTATATATCTGTATAAATCATCTATTGTAAGAATATCTGCTGTTACATTGTTGATAAATTGCTTCACTAACAATAAGTTTGTGGCAACGTGTAATAATATGTACCTACTTGGCTGTTGGTGTTATTGGTTTTTGCTCTATGATTCATCGCTACTATCATTAACTGCTACTCTACTGTTGATTGATACTGGATATTTAATTGCTGATAGTAATTTTTAATAGCTTTATATATATTCACTTATTAATCATAGATATACTTGTTAGTGGTGGTTTTAATTTTTTTTATATACATAATTGTAGTAATTTGTATTATAGTAGAGAAATTTAGAGGATAGGAGCCTCTATGTCCTTATGTATTATGGAATCCTGGGTACTCATGGTCACAATTTCTACACATCTGCAGGTTGGGTAGTTTTTCAGGTCATGAGAGATGTTGGTTGATACTGTTTTGGGGAAGGAGAGGAGGAAAAATAAAGTTTTCTGTTTAAAGAAAACCATTAAAAATACAACTAAGAATGGATATTTGTGTAGACATTTTCACCTGACAAAAAGGTCCTTTTCTGTAAAAAAGTTAAAATAATAAAGTTTAACATTTTCTTTAGGCAGAAATAGGACTGTCTGTGTCCCCAAAAGTCCTGGAGGCAGTAAAAGGTAGATAAAATTGGTAGGAAGGTAATGGTAAAAGAAAAAATGTTAAAATTCATCACACACGCCTTAGCCATATGGGAATCTTCAGTAAATGTGATGCTCTGAGGTGTGTTTAGGGAATATGGGAAGAGAGCAGCTCTGCTAAATGCTACACAGAGTGCTGTGAACCACTGCAGGGAGTAAGCACACAAGTGCTTAAGGACAACTGGGCAATCTACCATTAATGGTTGAGCAAACCCAGGCAGCTGAAAGCTCACTGTGACAGAAAAAGCAACAGCTCAAGACCAAATTCACTGAAAGTAATAGTAGTTTGGGAAATGTAAATCTTTTAGTTGTTGTTGTTGGTTTGGTTTTGATTTTGCTTTTTTATTTCCTTGAAGGAGGAGGTAGAGGAAGAGGAAGCAGAGAGTGGAAATTGGCACTGGGCTTTTTCAAATACCCATTATGTGAACATAAAGCTACTTTCTATTCCTGCTGATTAAATTATTCTAATAAGCCTGCATATTGTATAAAAAGAATTGGGACGATATTTTAAGACTGCAGTCTAGAAAAGCTAAAGCAATTTCTAAATATTTTATATGTGATCATACATGTTGTTACAGAAGATATATACTCTGTGAATAAGTTACCAGCTATAGGATTATTGTGTTGCTTCCTATAAATGAAAATAGTTCAATATTTCACTTTTTAATTGCATGTCTATTTTACGGCTAGTTTCCTTCAGAACAAGGGCTTTCTCTGCTATGCACAGGGTTTAGTTGTGCAGTTAATTCACATTTCAGCAAACGTGACCGGACCTGAACTGGGGACACACTGAGTTAACATAAAATGACCTTGTGACATTTTGCAAGGCAGCTTGTCACAGCCTGGGGACCTCTGTGCAGGATGCTCTTCCCACGCCCCCAGTGCCTGCAGGACAGAGCCTGCAATGCACAAGTCTGCGGACTCTTGCTGGCTGCCTCGTACAGTCTCGCAAAGACATTTCCATCCCAAAGCACTTGTCTTCGGAGCCCCAAAGGCCTCCAGATGTTTTTTTATCCCAAAGGTCAAACACAGACAGACGCCCTCAGTGACTTGCCCTGCTCTCAGGGTGATGTGCTAGCTGGCACTGACTCAAGGACAATTTTCTGAGCGGCCTTGGTGGAAATGGGTTCATGTGTTAGAAATGCGCAGACGGTTGAACTGTAGCTTAATACATGGTGGTGCTCTGCTCTTCTTGGGCTGTATTCCAGAATCACTGAATTCATCATGACTTTTTCTATTAAATTCAAAAGACTTCGGATCAGGCCTTATATTCATATTTTTAACCTAAAGCTCTTTGGCATTTTAAACAGCATCTTTACTTTTCTCATTTTATTCCTTGGTACTGGTGGTATTATTTCTGTTGAGCCTTGTCAAAAATGTGTTAGACCTCCCAGTTAATATACCTTTATATCAAGGTTGCCTGGTTTAGGAGGAAGGCACATATAAACACTGAGGATGGAAAAGCCAGTGGCAAATTCTGTTCTTGAAAGAAATACTCAGTCTGGTAATGGAGTTCTTTCTATTGAAAGGTTTCAGAACTGAATAACTGGGATTGTCTTGAGATTATGAACTTAGAAAACATTTTTTCCCCCCATGTGTGCAGAGATTGCCTGCTTGACCTATACAGGGAGCCTGGGGTGTTTCTTGGTGCAGATTTTACAGAAGGAGTGTTTAGTAGTGTGGCAAATGAGTGATTTAAATCACTTAAAGAACCACTGTCAAAGGATCACCAAAAGTGGTTTTAATATGATGTTGTAAAAGTGAGACAAGGAACTCTGATGGCAAGGTTCACTCTATTACTGTAAGACACAATCAAAACTACCAAGACACATATCGAAGTTTCCAAGGCACTAATCAGAGTTTCCAAGACACAATCAGTTTCCAAGACAAAATCAGTCATCACACTACAAGGTTATGCACCACATTGGTCACTTACCAAAACCCTGCTGGTGGTGAAAGGTCTCTCTGCCTCAAGGAGCAACCTTGAGAGGTGTCCCAGCTCAAGGGGAGATCACCACCATGCAGCCTCACTGCCTGGCAGGGAGAGCTCAGAGAAGGCTCGCTTGGGCTGTCATATTTATGGAATAAAGTGGTTGGCTTGTAGTCAAATTATGTGTGATGGGAAAAGTATGCATGAGACTCCTTGTACCCACAACTTACTTTCTTCCTTGATGAATGAGTCTTGGAAAAGCTACCTGCTCTTCATGTGTTGATTGCATGATCTGTGTTTCAAGCTTATATGTATCGATGGTCACTGTGCCACTTTGGGCATGATGATGATGTAACCAGTGGCCAAATATTACACCTGTTTTCACCACCAAAATTCTTTCTTGTGTTGTAGCTTGTCATTGAATTGGATTTAAAAATGAAGGTTAACAACATCTGTAATTTATTACAAAATATCTCTGCCAAGAGTTGGTTTACTGGGGGTAAAGAGGGGAGAAGGAAGGATGTTAGAGGTCTACAGGTCCCTCATTTAGCTCTACAAAGACTATGCTAACAAATACAAGGTAAGAAATACAATTGGCCGTGGCTATTCCCTGTCCATGAGGACAAATGTCACACAAGAGCTCATACCTGTATGGGCTGAAGTTTCTTTTGCACCTGGCCCCAAAATATCTGACATGAGCCAAAGCCATGTAAGGAAGGGCACCTGCTTTTAGAAAGTCTGGTTCATGCCACTGCTAAAGTCTATGATTTGTTTCTGTTTAGTTTACCAGTATAGTGATTTGGGTGATTTGGGTCACGCATTACTTCTCACTATTATGTTGGTTCTCCCTTGGTATTAAGAACCATATATTCAAAAGTATTTAGATAATTACAGGTAAATATATATATATTTGGAAATAATTTAGGAGCTAAATGCCGTCCACTTCAGTGGAAGATGGACTCCTATGTGCTTTAGAAAATACCATCTGACTCTTATTTCCATGGGTTGGCTTTTTCGAAGATATGGCCCAGAGCAGTAAGTCCCTTTTGACATTTTATTGCATGCCATGAGCCTTCAAGGTCATGTTATAAAAAGATCCACAGAGGAAGTGAAAGCTGCCTTTAGTAACCCACCTCTCCCTTCTGCAGGTTTTTCCTCCAAGGTTAGCACAGGGAGCTCTGCAGCAAAGGACAAGCTTTGCTGGGCTGTTTGCTGTGGCTTTGTGGCAAATCAGCTGTTGAAGAAAGTACATACTTGGAAATCTCAGATGTCTCAGCACACAAGCAATAATTCAGGTCTAATACAGTGCCACTTTTCTCATTTAAAATGGGAAATTACATAAAATGTGAAAGCAATCTGCTCCCATCAGGATGCTAAATACTGTTTTGTAGTTGGATTAAATAAATCTTAATTAAGACTCTGAGTGTATATTTTCATTTATTTCCTTCCTCTCTCCCTCTTCCTCCCTCCCTACTCCCAGGGATCTGACTAGAATATAGTGAAAAATTAGTAAAAATTCAAAACATGGGAAAAATACACAAACCAAAACATGTATTTTTTTCCACCAAGTGAAGTAACATGAGTCTTTTTTCCTTGTAGGTTTAGCACACTTATTTGTCTGTGTGTGTTTGCACATATGCATATATATATATATACACATAAATATATGCATATAAAAACCTAAAGAATGGATAACACATTCAAACATATTCTTCTTAGCTTATGGGGCAGAAAAACCTATAGAGCTTCAAGTGGCTGTCTTCTGCAACTCAATTTCCTTTGTAATGAAATCTAAACCCAAACAAGTATGCACATTGTTCAGCTTAATATAGTCAATGAAAATTTATAACACACTACTCCCTCCCCCCTCCTTTTTATTCTGAATTACATTATTGCAGAGAATGATCAGAGTACATGTGATTCAAAAGGAAAATAATCAGATTTCATTGTCATATTGGCTTTGGGATGTGAATGAGCAAGCTTAAGAGTGAAATTTCTTTAGCAGAGCAATATTTTGTACAGAAGCTTTCTGGAGACCCGAGTCACTTAAAATTATTCCAGTGGAGGGTTGAGGGCTAATTTCCAAGTCAGAAGTATAAATCAGTATTTACACTCATGTAAGAAGTGCTGTTGAATGTGACATTTCAGCTACAGCAGCCTAAACCATGAGAGGGTTGCATTCTTTGAATCCAAGTAGACTTCAGTTTTGCATAAGCTGAAACAAAAAAAGTGAATTTTCACACATGGCACCCTCCTTTCACCCCTCCTCACCACAAAAAAAGCAAACCAGAAACACTGCAACCTACAGATCTGTCTCCTTTTAGCAGGGGGAAAAATTGAGCTGCGTTGAGCTGATGGCTAGGAAGCAGCGAGCTCAGCACCGCCTGGCGGTGGCAGGGCTGGAAATAATTATGGACAAACGATCTTGCTCTTTTTCACCTCCATTTCTTTAAGCTACAGAATGGGGGTGATGACACTGAACTTCCCAAGGGAGAGGGATTTGAAAACAAAGGAAGAAAAAAGACAAAATTCCTTCCGTAATGGTTTTATAACCAGACGTTCATGTCTAGGTAAAATATTGGTAATGTCTACCAGCGGAAGAGGCGTTCCTCACCCTGCATGTGCATGGCGGTGCTTATATACACATACATACCTGCAGTGGATGAGGTTCACACCCAAAGTGCTGCTGCAAGCAAGATAACATTACCGGTCATTGCCTGTAACTTTAATTCCAAAGCTGAAGGATCTGTCCCAGCATGCACTGTTTGGCACATCCTTGCCCATCCTGTGTCATATGTGCAAGTTCTCTGTGTATACATCGGATATCCTAGGGAATGTTAAATGTGATAGACACCTACATGTAAGAAACTGAATCCTAACAAAACCTTCATTGCATTTTGTATCTTTGTGAAGGACATTACAGGTGATTGCTTGTGCACAGCTAAAGTTATATATCTTCACCCTGTGAGATGAATCCAACCAAACTGACTAAAAGATCTGAGAAAAAAATTAATTGGACAAAGTACTATGTGGGATCTTCCCCCAGACATGCTTATCTGCAACCAGTGTACATGAATTCATAATGAACTATCTCGAATAAATGATTGCAAGGGAAAAACTTGCTATGAAATAGTAGCAAATGAGTCAGAATTATACAGATATTAGGATTCTTTCTGTTTGATTCTCTACTATTGTCTGCTATGAATAAATTTATAAATTTCAACCATCTTTCATTTAAGTATTTATCAAGCTGCTTTTTTTTGGTACTTGCGGCATTCTGCCATCTCTAAATCTTTTTCTTCCAAAAGTGGGTACAGAGAGCCTTAGCCTGAGGTCAACCTGGAAACAAACATGATATATTTGGGCTAATAAGTTCAAAACAAGAACTTGGATTTTGTAGTTTTATCAGCCTAAGCATCAGTAAATTTGGGCATTTCTGTGCTGTGATCCATTATGTAATGTAAACAAACAAAAATATGTTTTCATTAAGTGCTTTGAAGTCTTTGATGAAAGAAGGCATTGTTGCTTCTATGCTGAAAAAATTGGGCCACTTCATCTAAAACAGTTCTCAAGAGTGTTGAAGCGCTAATTGAAGTTGCAGTGAGGATTTTTTTAAGTAAACCAAGGAGGCACAAATTTATTTCCCCAATTACACCCATTTAGTGGTGTCTGGTGATACTTTTTGTTCCCCAAAGTATTCTACTTGCACCCCTCTGCTCTCCAGAAGGGCGTGAGTCTCCTCTACCCTCTGTATCATGTCTGCCAGCCTTGGGAAGCTGTTTCAGAAACCAGTCAATGCAGGTAACAGAGACCAGAAAGCTATTCAGGTCCTGCTGAAGGAAAGAACTGCATTTCATCAATTGACCAGAGTCTCTAGACCCCATTGCCTGCATTTACTAGATTTCCATTGAGTTACTTAGGGCATATTTTAATTGCCCACTCCTAACTACCTAGTGCCACTTTTTTATTCTCTGGGCATTCCTTCAAACTTTCAACTGCTGAAAAGGTCACCCTTCTTATGTACGTCCTGAAGGCAACTCATAAAGCATTAGAGACTCAGTTTTAGGCAACTGAAACCCACTCTGGGTGATCAACTGAGCTATAAACACCTTGAGTGCATCTGCTTTGGTGTTACATCTTCTGTGTTTCTGTAGCACATGGGAAGAGTTCTGGTGGTCTCCAGTGTCAGAATGCAGGCAAACAGCTGTGTAGCTAGAAGACTTGCACCTATGTAAATAGATGCATAACATGGAAACTTGCATTCACAAGTATAGAAAACTAGCGATATTTAAAGTAAGTCTCACAGGATTACTACCAAAGAAGGTTCTTGTTCCCTAAATGTTTATAAACACATTGAAACCAATGAAAGAAATCCTAAATAAATTTTGTAATGCAATTCAAACATAAATTCAACATCTCATTTATGAAAATCATCCATCTACAATGCCAGAATAATAGATGCTATAAAGCATATGGAAAAACAACGGGAATAATAGGGTTTAGCAGGGTTGTTTTATTCTTGCTGTGGAAAAACATTTACAGCGATTCATCCCTCTTTCTATTTCTAATACATTTCTTAAATTTTGAAGTGCAGCAGAGTACCACCCAGTTCTCCACTTGATCACATTGTCTTTGACCCAAACTGGGGGTTTGATTTGTACATAACTGTTAAGCCCAGGCTGCAAAAGTTTTCATGTTACGACCATTTAAACCCTGTCTGTAGAGTACTCTTTCCAGTCCTGTAAAAGCAGCCCTACCATAATGCCTGCAGAAATTGTCATCTGTAACCCACAAGGCAGGAGAGGAGCAATGGCTATTGCTGCTGGATGGCTTATGGGTTGCCTGCACACCCAGGCAGTGCTAAAATAGCTCAGCATCTTTTTTGAATACAGATATTAATTTTTTTTGGTGGTTTTTGTTTGTTTTTTTTTTTGTTATGGTGAGTTCATGGGTAGATAAAGCTGCTATTGTGCTTTATCTGTTTGCAGAGCTTTTAACAGAATGATTCTCTAACTTGTCTGTGGCACTTGCTTACCTCAAGTGGCTAACACAACCAAAATAGAAACGTCTTCCTAAAAAGGTCAGTAGAAAATAGGAAAAAATATGAGTGTTAGCTCTCGCAGAGAGGGCAGGTAGGGCTTGGCTAACACAACCTGTGAAAGACTTGTGATACGGTTTATTTTACACCAGAAGGCATCAGTTTAGCTAAAGAAACTATTAATCTCAAAACAAAACCCTTACAATGTTGCAGAGGATCCAACAGAGAAGAGTATCTTAGAAGGAAATTAAATGCAACATAAAAGCTCCTGAATTTTGATAGCATATTTTAGGCTCATCAGAAATGAGTAAATAAATAAAAAAATGCAGAGGCAAGAAATGAATTAGAGAGGTGTTTATTTTCCCTGAGGAGATCTTGAACATCCACTGGAGACCAGGGAAGAGTGTTAATGAAATAAGTAGCATCAGGGGAGCTACTTGAATTAATACAGTCTTTTATTTTATTTATGGGGAACCGATTTTTCAATCAAAGTGTCTGATGTGGGTTTTCAAAAAGCATCCATAAGGGGAAGAGAAAAAGCCTACAGGGACTCCCACCTTATTACAGGCTTTTAACAGATCAGTTAGTGATTTTACTAGAAATGTACACCTGAAGATCTGTCAGGATTTGGCTCAGGCATGGGTTACAGCTTGGAATTCAAGGCTGAATATTACACAGATCAACCTGTCGGCACTGTTTATAACATCATGGCTAGTGCCGCCATAGGAATTTCTGTCTGGGGCAATCGTTACTGAAATTTTCTGAAAATTGAAAGGACGAAAGAAAGCCATGGCTGCAGAGCCACAGACTGCATCTGTATTTGTCAATAAAATAGGCCAGGGCTTATTCTCCTTTCCTAAAGACAAGTGACATGGCATACCTCCTGCTCAATCGCCTCCTCCCAGGAGAAGGTAGCCTTGCTCTCACTATATATTAGGTATAATCTCTGGCCCCTTTTGCACCTAGGCATTTCCGAAGAGAACTAGTGAGTTGGAATTAAACCTGTACCTTTGGCCCTGTGGCAATAAAAAATGTTGATGTAGTCACACAGACTCAGGACTCCAGAAAAGAAATTATCAAAAAGGCTTACTGGCCGGTGGGATACTGCTGTGTGACTTGATGTTTCCTGGCTCAGAGCTTCTGTGGCAGAAGAGCACAGCCAAGTGCTCTGAAAAGCAAACAAAGGGAAGTGTATTGCCAAGGAAACTTTGCAAAAGAGCAGATGGTGTGGAGCAAGTGGTTAGCTGTAGAGAGTTGATATAGCTCCCCTCATAATAGACAATAAAACTCTATTTTACCTTTGGGGAATAAATTCTTGAAAGAAAGTACCTGATTTGAGCTTCTAGCAGAAAAGAAAATAGTTCCTTTATCTATCTAGCTAGTGCTACCTGGCTGTGTCAGTGTAAATAAGCCATGGGATCCCCAAGAGCCTCATGTGTACTGGGAACTTGGAAAAAAGTCATTTCCCAAAGCTCAAAACAATTGGCAGGTTAGAAGGAGAAGTGTTACAAGCCAGCAGACACCTCAGCCAGGTGGATTCTCAGAAGAAATCCCTCCCCAAATCCAGGTAAAATCCCACTTTAGGTAATGCGAGATACGAAGGAACTAATAAAAGTATGTGAGCACATGCACACACCAATAACCAGAATTTATTGCATGTATTTTTACATGGAATTTAATGAAAAAGGAAAAGATTAAGTTATTGACAGTGAATATAAATTGCAACCTTACCCATATAGGTGATCAGTGAGGAAAGTTAAAAGAATCATTTGATCACATATGACTAAAGAAAAAGGCTGTGTTACAGGCCATAACACTCAGCTTTATAAGGACAAAACCAGAAGGAGAGGTAAAGGAAAAGCAAAGCACTGAAGGCACTTTTTCACTCAGTATTTAAAGCAAAGTCAGAAGATGCATGAAATTTGTGTGATAAATCAAATAGACTTTTCTCTGTTCAAACAAAAGAGAATGTAAGTTAACACAGAATAAAGCTTCATGTTTCCTGAACTAATTGTTTGAGGTAACGTGCACCCATAAGGGCTGTAGAAAGCAGCCGGTTCAGTTCAACCACTCATTTAAAAATACATTATCTCAAAAACCTTGTGTGTGGGGAATGAAGGAGACCAGAGAACTAGGAAGGTCAGTCTGGAGGAAAAAAAATGGATTTCGCAGTCAGAAAACAGGATATATGTAATGCTTGTCAGTGTGCAGTCACGAAAAATAGGTTTTGTCAAATAGGTTTTCATTGTTTATTTAATAATGCATACTTTTAACCAGTCAGTTAAGAAAATACCCACGATTCTTTCCAATAATTTATTTTCTGCAAATATGCAGGGAAACACCCAGAGTACGCAACCATTGATGGAATAAGCTGCCAGGCTACTAGCAAAAACTCCACTTTTCTCTATTATTTTTTATTAAATGCTGCATTGCAGATTAGCCCACTTGCCTTCCCTTCCAAACACTGTACACTTCTTAGTGCAGGTGTCAGGAACTGTAAGAGACAGTGTGTCTAAGTGACAGTTCCTTTTCAGACTTAGCATATTAGGTCTTCTTCCTTTCACCTTGCCTGGCTAGAAGTTACCAGACTGTTCCCCATGTGAGTGAGCCTAGGCATCTTTTCAAGCTTCAAGACCATAAAGGCCCACACGTGATACACCTTTTCTGATATTTCCAACCTAAATAAGTGTTCAGAAGACATTTCAAATTCCCTTCCTGTATTTGTCTTCAGGTTAAGCACATTCCCCGCCCCCCCCCCCCCCCCCATTTTCACTCCTTATCTTTATTTCCTTCTCTTTTCTTTTTCAGCTTGCATGTGTTTCTATTCGCACGTTCTCCAAATACACCTTTATAGTTTTACAATGAGTCCAAAAGACATTCTAGAAGAAAAAGTCATCACAGTCCTCGGGGGGTGGGGTGGGGTGGGGGTGGGGGAGTGGGGGTGGTGTAAAAATACCAATATTATCATACTATGGCATATGGCAGAATTTCTTCCTGACTGTACACCACTGCTTGCCTCTGTGCTGGAGGCTGCTGAGCAGGGTACCAAAAGCATTCACAAGGGTTTGGCTGCACCTGTGACCTTTCTGACCATTATTTTCCCCACAACAGGGAATTCCTGCCTCAGTATCTCTAACAGGCATGCCTTATGGCTGTGTGCCACTTAGGGAGTGTGCTCAAGTAATACCTGTTATTTTGACTCCCATACAGTTATTGGTGGAGGCCTATGATTCCTATTTACTACCACCTTGAATAAAATGGCAAGGTTTTTAGTTCTCTTTCTCCTTTTCCCATAGGCAGTAAGTAAAAGAAAGCACAAAGTTTGTATGTTAAAGTAGTATGGCTAAGCATTTAAAAATGTGTCTGAGGTGTCTGGATGCTCACATTCTACGTATTTCAGTTCCCTCCTGGGTTTTGACTCACAAACTAGACATCAATATATGTGAAAGTCAGAACGGATAGGCAAAGCTAACGTGAACTTCTGAAAACTACAGAATGTGAACATACTAGACCAGCAGAAAACTCTTTCTGTTTGATTTTTTTTTTTTTTATTTTTTTTTATCTTTTTTTTTTTCCCTCCTTTTTCTTCTTTATTTCTTGATGGCCTAGTTTTCTGCCTGGCTAGTGAACTGAAAAGGCTCACAGAAGGTCAGGTGAGTACCAGACCTGCTACAAAAGGAAGTTTCGGGAGAATGTAATCAAAAGGAGGGAATGGGAAAAGGGCAGGGAAATGGGACCACAGCAGGGATCTGTTAGATCAGCTCAGCCATCTCACTGAACACCACCGGCAGTCATTTGGCCAGCCTTACACATCATGGTTCCAAATTTATAGCAACACGGAGTATTTTAAATTCCAGGAAATTATTTTAATCTTTAACTTTTGCCTTTTATGAAACAATTTACTTGCTCATCCTGTAGGAAGTATTTCAGAATGTAATTTTAGTGATGACCACCAAAACAAGCTCTCTTGTGGCTTGTATCACTGTATTCCCTCCCTTCTGCTTCAACATTAAGTATCACTAAGACATATTTTCGCAGTGTCTCTCCATCTCTGTTCCTAGTCTGCTAGGTGTGCACGAAAAATCAGTCAATTCATGTACTAGAGCTGTGCACTGAAATAAATGAATCAACTTTCTTTTGATTCACAGTGTTAAACAGATGTATCACATTCCTTTTGGAAATATTTATACAAGTAAAAGTTAGCAAATTTAACCTATCAGTTCTTAGCAAGAGATGCAACGGTTTAATCTGTGTACAGCTTTTGAACTGTTGTATTCTGGAACATATTTTATTTGAGTCTATGTCTTCAATATTTTTTCTCTCACAATGTGTTCTAATAAGGCCTGTGTTCAGTTAAATTAAAACCAAGAATGTGTTGATTTGTAAAGAGAAATCATAATTTTTCATAAAACTGGTAAAAATATAAAAGCTTTCAAGCACATCAGCCTTTTTTCTGGTCTGGGACAGAAAGCTAATGTCAAGCTAAGCACAGGCTAGGTTCCTGGTTTGCCTTAATTAATGTGCGTAGGCAGTTTGAGAAAATTTCCCCACTGTGGAGCAGGGAAAATATTAACAGTGTGACAGATGCTCACGCTGTTAGGACCCGTGGTACAGAGGTTTTTTAATACGCATGTAACAGAGAGGGGGAACGAACCTCAGCAGACAGAAACATCTATTCAGATGACAGTGTGAGAAAAAAATACAACTAAGGTCAAAATACAATAAAAACAGAGTTTGGAGAGGTTGTTCAGTGAAAATTATTTTGCCATCCTCTTTACCACTTTTAATGAAAACTGAAGAATTATTTATTTCATTCTTGGACCAGACCCAGATTATTTCCTTCTTTTAACTCTACCATTGAGCTGAACATTTACATTTACATATACATTTGGAAACCCAACAGAAAACATTGTTGGAAAATTCTCAAAATGGAAAACTCTGATCTTGAAGCCAGTTTAAGGATTCTTAGGAAAAGTCTTCAGAAAAAATGAAGATGTGTAGAAGCTGATTCTTGCAGTCTCACCCCAGAACTATCAAATACCATGTAAAGTTGGTAGTAAAACTGGGTGTCTGCCATTTATGGTGTAATAAAATCCTGCCTAACAAGCTTCATGATCATTCTTATGCTTTTCCAGAAAAGGCAGAATCTTCAAATAGTTATCACTAATACAATAAGGGAGCTGCTGCTTTTTTTTTTCAGAGACCTTGGGTAAAATGAGACTAAAGCATAAATGTCTGCTTGCTATGCTTGTCCTGCTCTAACATCTCACATACAAACAAATACAAAATTTCATGTAATGTCCCCTTATGTCTGATTAATGGCTTAAATGGATCTTGCATCACTTTGATTTTTATTAACTGTGTCCGCTGCTCACCTATACCAACAAACATGTTTACCATTAATGTCTGTTAATGTAGCCAGACAGACAATTAATGCAGCACTGATGAAGATCCATATCTAATATAGTGCAATGGAACATAGCTTAATTGAATAATTACTCTGTGCTTTTACTAAATGACAACTTCAGTGTCTTTGGTAATGTGGAAATAAGAAGTAGAACTAGAAGATTATTTGATATGAATGGGGATGAACACTAGCATGGATCTTTCATTGTATATCACCAATTTATCATTTTTCTTCTTATAACCTATGTGGCCAACACACAGGTCTATTAGGTCTGCTTAATTATCAGTACCATTTTACTTATAAAAGAGTAAATTACAGATTAATCACCCATTTAGCTTTGATCCAGATCTTTTTTTTTAATATAATTATTATTATTATTATTTTCCCCAAGAGACAAGAAAGAAGGGTAAAACCTCACTGGGCTCAAAAGCAGGATGATACAAATCAGTCTCAAAAAATCTATGCCGAGGAAAACTTCTTGTCCATGGGGTTCTCCTTTCTCTCACCTAATTTACAGTAAAAAAATTCTCCCCTGGCACTCTGTTGATGTAGAACAGGGACTTAAAACTAGCAAATATGCAGACATCAGTAACATTGAAAAGACCTGTTAGACTCCCAGAAGTTTTATTGATTAGCTAGTGGGATACTTTATCAAGTTGTCAGTATTAAGTGTTGTTTTAATAGTCCCCTTTACCCATTTATTTGTTTCTCTTCTTCACTAACAATCTATGAGGCCCCGTGATAAAAATGTGGCATTCCTTTCCAAAGGATTAGCAGTTTCTGCACAGAATTGCCTATTTCGTACACTCTACCATTGCACATTTTATCACACTGATCAGTTAAAATCTGCTTTTGGTTTGTGCATTCATTGAGTTCCAGTCCATGGAAATTGGTAGGTAGGACTCATAACAGTTCTCAAATGTGAAGTATAAGCTTGTTTAGTCTCACAAAAGTGGTTCACACAAACTTGACTCCTGCCCAAATGTGTTGGAGGTTGCTGAGGCAGAAGGCTCGCTGTGGTCACTCTCAATTATACTTTCTGTGATCTTTGTTTTAGATTGGCTGTGAGAAGTATTCATTTTTATTAAGATTCATGGTTTTTTCTATTAGATTTTTTTTTTTTTTAAGAAAGATGCTTCATTAGAAACTGTAGATTTCTAATATTTTCAATTCAAAGAAAGATCTAGCAGGTATTTTAACAGCAATCTTATTTTAGTGGGACTGATGTTTATCGACTTCAGTTAAACAAGAAGCATTTGCCAACAAATATTGAAAGGGTGCAACAGCCAAAGAATACTTTATGCCCTTTTTGGTTTGGATGGGTTGTGCTCAGACACATTGCTTACATTTCCTACTGGTTTTGCAGTATCACCATTTTTACACAATCAGTCTTCTAGATATATAGAACCCAAATCCTTTCCCAGTCTATAGCAAAGTTAATGATACATGAAAAATGTTGTATCTCTTATTCAAAGGACAACAAACATAATTTGTGACCTTTTGCTCTCTCAGGGGTTGATGACACTTTGCTCTTGCCTTTTCTTTTTGGTATTTCCATGCAGGACTATGTTAGGTAGATTAAATCACTTAAAGATAGACTTTATTGCAAAGTGTCATATAGTGCTTTTTCCCGTTAGGAAACTTAGATGAAATCCATCTCAGCAGCTGCAAATCATTAAATCTGAATACCAGAAAACATTTCAAAAAAAGACGGCCAAAGAGGAAAATAACCACATTAAACTTACGAATGTTTTGAATTTCCAGGGGTAGGTAAGTCCTTAGGCAACAGGGCAGCACATAAAAATTGCTAATCCAGTTCTTACTCTGGCAAAAACTCCCATTCAGCCAGGACCATTCATTGATAATGGAATGATAAGCAAATATGTATTGAATGCCTGTAGCATTATCAAAGCTTAATCAAGAGGGTTGGAAAGGCTCCATAGAAGCATCTATAGAAGCTGTGAGCAGCAAATCCATTATCCCTGACCCCCTGAATTTGGTGTCCCTTGGAGACATCAGCAGTGGCTGGTGTGCTCTGACATGAAGACTGGGATTGACACAAGGAATATTTCAAATACTGCTGGAAGGTGGAAGCATTTTCCTTTTAAAAGGCCATGATAGGAATACATTGCTGGATCCTTGAGCCGTTGTCTGTGTGTTCCTCTCTATGGGCTGGAAAGAGTGGAAGTAGTCCTTCCACATCTCCATATAGAATCTACGTGTAAACCTTGCGAGTCACTTGGAATTGATTTGAAGTCATAGTGCACTCCTGTCTTCCAAAGTCAGTCTGCACAGGCCTAGCAGCTGCTTGTCCAGGGTCTTTGGACATCTGCAAGTCAAGTCAACCTCCGCAAAAATCTTAGTAGCCCTTTGCTGTAGTCAGTCCCGTATGCCAATGCCTTTCTTTGCACTGTGAGCCCCAAACTGTACTCCTCCAGTTCAAACCTCCAGGTGTGGTCTTGTGATGCTAACAGCCCAGGATGCGGTTAGTCTTCTGTGCTGCAGGGGCATACTGCTGGCTCTTCTTCGGCTTGTCCTCCACCTGGAGCCCCGGGTCTTTTCTGATCCCTCCTCCGGATCACTGCAAGGAACATTCTGTTCCAGACGCAGGCCTTTATATTTACGTTTTTGAACATCGTGAGGTCCGTGTGAGCTCATTTCTCCAGCTTTCTAAAGTCTCCCTGAATAGCAGCCCCATCCTCCAGGACACCCCCTGCTCTCAGTTTGGTGGTGTGTGATCAGTACATCAGGAACACACTACATGAATAATCGTATGCCATCACCACTGAAGGGTTACTTGCTTGATTTTCATAGGGTGCATTTCCTCTCGTTATTGTTCAGGACTGTTGCTGTATTTGGCATGCAACAATATCCAGATTTGTCTCAGTAGATGCCAAACAGACCCTGAGGGTAGAAGTCCTATGCAGGTTTAGAAGACAACTATATTCTCAGTATAGTACCATGTTTGACACCATGTTCCCTGTTGGCTCTGTTGCTGTACCTCCAAGCAATACAATGAGAGCATTTAAACAGTTAATTTGGGAAGCTCTGGGAAGCAAATAATTTCAGGGCTAGAAGAATATTGTTGGAAAGCATCACCAGATGCTTACACTGCTCTAAAATTATTCTGCAGGCATCTGCTGTTGGCTACTTCTACAAACAGCACCCTGGGTTAGTGCTGTGGTTTAACCCCAGTCGGCAACTAAGCCCCACGCAGCCACTTGCCCACTGCCCCCCTGCCCCAGTGGGATGGGGAGGGGAATCAGAAAACGGTAAAACCTGTGGGTTGAGAAAAGAAGAGTTTAGTAATTGAAATAATAGTAATAACAACAAGAAGAATTGTAATGGAGAGGGAGAGAGAGGAATAAAACCCAAGGGAAAAACCCCCAAATGATGCACAATACAATTGTGCACCACCCACTGACCGGTGCCCAGCCAGTCCCGCAGCAGCGACCGGCCCCTCCCGGCCAGCTCCTCCCAGTTTATATACTGGGCATGACGTTCTATAGTATGGAATAGCCCTTTGGCTAGTTTGGATCAGTGTCCTGGCTCTGCTTCCTCCCGGCTCCTTGTGCAGCTCCTTGCTGGCAGAGCATGGGAAACTTAAAAATCCTTAATTTAGAGTAAAAATTACTTATCAACCACTAAAACATCAGCGTGTTATTAACATTATTCTCCTACTAAATCCAAAACACAGTGCTGTACCAGCTACTGGGAAGAAAATTAATTCCATCCCAGCTGACACTATGACAGTTAGGCTGATCCTTTCTCTGTTGCAGCACTTCTTTCTGTTCTTGTTGCCTTTTGAAGGGTCTCTTTGTTTCCATGGATGCGAAAGAGGCTCCATGTCACAAAACAGTTGTTCTGAAAGGACCCAGCCTGGTTACACTACTGCTGGTGCTGAACTGACTCAGAACAGAATCTGCCCGGTGTAGAGCATTTCTGAAGAGCCCGTCCTGGCCTCTGAACCAGACAGCTTCAGGGGCTCTCCTGCTTCCCAGAGAAACACAGCTTTACTGTTTAGTGTAACAAAAGAACAGATCTGTCTCTGTACCAAGAAAAACTTCTGATGCTGTGAATTTAAAAGGGGAAAAAAAAAAAAAAACAACCAGAAAACTTTAGTTAACCTACACACATATGTCTCTGCTCTCGGTGTTGTTGGCATATTAATGTATTTACAGTTAATAATTGAGATATATGCAAGCCATTTAGTAAGATGAAGTGAACATCTATTATTAATTGTTAAATTAATAAATCGTAATCCGGCACAGACCCTGGGGCACATACCGCTTTGCTAGTGAAAATCACTGAACATAGTTTCCCATACAGCTTCAGCAGCTTTGATACTCTATTTAGGATGAATTTATGCCTTATTTTTCTGTTATGTTTTGGGGAATCCACTATATTACCAAAGTAATCAATAACTATAATCTAATTTCTCCTCTGCTAACACAGACATGAACCAGGACTTCTGTCATAGTTTTGATAATTTGAAAAATCCATACAGGTGTAGAAAAAAAAAAAGAATAAAAATTATTTTAAACGAATACATAGCTCTTAAATTAGGAGTTGTAGAGTTCAAGTTGTTTAGCTAAACGAAAAGCTAAACATAAAGGTAAACAAATTGAACTCTAAGACTTCTAATTTAAGATCAAGAAGTGAGTTGATTATGGTGTATAATTTAATACCATAATAAAGAGGAAATTAAGTCTGAGACGGCTTTCCCCTACCTTTTTTAATTTCTTAATTTGAAATGTACCAAAAAGAGATAGAGCAGGAACAAGCAGCTACAAGGCAGAGCTTGTATATTGTAATTATAATTATAGCATGATATTATAAATAAGGAACTATTGGATAAAAGTGATTATGAATAAAAATGCAAGTTAGCCACCAAAGTTTTCAATTTTCATCTCTTGATTACTTCAGAAGAAGACAGAGTGTATTTCTGCATTAGAAAAACATAAGAAATTGGGGGGGGGGGGGGGAAAGCTATGACTGGATCAGATTAAATGCTATAAAAGTTTTCTCATATTTCTAATTTATAAGCCTTAAAAATGGCTAGCTAGCTTTTGGGGAGTTTTTTTCTTAACAACTCGCATGTGGTCAAAAGATACAGCATTTTTTAAGGATGTATTTGCTTTATAACTGGGGGGGTGGAAAAGGAGGATTTAATGTTGGTCAAGTAATTTTAGGAAACAAAAATTCCCTTCCAATATTTTCTCCTATTATTTTTCATTTTCAGAGAAATTAATTGCAGAAAATCCTGATGAAAGAAATGGCTTTTTCTATACCCTTTCATTGCAGTCAAAGAAGTGATTGTTCCCTAATTGAGGTGCTAGTCTTATCCACAGGACACCTAAATGTTGCTTGAGACTCTGCAGGCAAAGTGTAGTCACTGACATTCTTTTTCCTGTTTCCCATCTAAGATGGAGGTAATGATATTTCTTTTCTCTCCCTCATTACCTTTCTTGGCTGATTAAATACTGATTCAAGAGCTCTTAAACAGATGCCTTCTCCTGTTACAGCAGCTTACTAATCTTTTAAGACAAAGTGTTGTTATTTTATGTGCCAGTATTGTAGTTGGCAGAATGGGGCTGTGATCGCTTCTGGGGGCTTTCAGGCTGTAAGAACACAAAACAAAGGATACCTGTATAGGCAGCAGCACATCTAAACATTTTTCAGCAATCGCAAACAGTTGTAATGGTCATAAGATAGTATTAGGAAGCCTGCATAATTATTTTTCAAACCTTGTATGAAAAAGCCGCCTTCGCGATTATGTAAAATGAAGTGATTTACTAATCCTCAGATTCTAAAACCATATTTTAAATACTACTTTGTACACACAATTTTTTTTTTTTTTTTTTTTTGTGAATCACAGCTTAAAAATTAAGTACAGAAGCAGAAAACTGAAGTCCTTTATGGAACTGTTGATAAAAGGAAGACACCCTCCTGCTGAGCTGCTTGACTGCTTGGATACTGGGTGTGTTGGCTTGCCAAAACACACAGCACACACTTCGAACCTGGATAAGTAGAGTATGACAAAAACAGGAGGAGATACAAGATACTCTAAAAGTAATGTGTGAGACAGGGAAGATATGCAGATGAGCTGCCTTGTATTTGTCCTGATGAAGGAAGTAACGATAAATGCTAAGTTTTATATTCTACTTTGCATTTTCTTTGGATTGGACCCTGAAATCCTTACCTAGTTTTGATTGTGGCACAAGAAAAGTTTTGAATTTGTTCCTTGAAGAAGTTACCACATTTGGAAACGTTTAGGTCCAAATTGAGGCAAAAGATTATCACAATGAAATACTGGATTTTTATAAAAGCAGAAAAAACTTTGAGACATGCTTTTTCATTCTACACGAATGTTTGGCAAACTGGAACAGTATCTCCATGATAGCCTTTTGGTTCCAAAATTGAACACATTAATATGCTGTTTTGAAGTAGGAGTGGTTTTTTTCTTCCTTTTATTTCTAAAAGCTTGAAATAAAATTTAATAATTACAATAAAGATACATGTTTTCAGCTGAATGCAGAGCAAGAAGCCCGTTTTCCACAAGTGTATACTCACTCAGGTTTTCCAACCACAGAAGATGTTACCAAAAACAAAACAAAAAGACCCAAAGAAACAAAAATCACTGAAGGATCTATAAACTCAGCCTCTGGCTTTATAGATGTAACCAAAGTGTGGATGACTGATTTTCTTGTATGCCATTTCACTGTTTATATTTAGGCTTACAGCAGTAAAAAACAGGCATAAAATGACTACTGTAACCTGTTAACAAACAAAATTTTGTGTTTTCTCCTTTTTGCATGGTGATTGCTGATGCTAAACATTGCCTATAGAAGGAAGGAGCAGGTACCATGGGGATGAGTGGCCATTGTCATGGGATGGCCACACTGTAACTGCAGTCCATCACATTACACAGCTTGAGGACAGCTGTGCCACCCCTCTCACTTCTCATTGCAAGTAACATCCAGGCATCGAGATATCCCCATAAATGTTCCATTTCCTTTGGTGATAGTGGATCAAAGTTGAGCTGTGTTTGGAAGGTTTTCACAAGGGTAGAAAGGAGTGACACTTCTCTCAATAACTAATCTAATTGCTGGTTTACATCACACATGCATGTTTTACAACTATGACAAAGAAAATGGAAGTCCTTTTCTTGCCCATTTTCTCTACAATTTTTCAGGAAGTCAAGTACATGACTTCAAAATAATCATTAGCGTGGTTTGTTAAGTTTGGTAGATGGTAGCTTTGAAACTGAGCATCTCCTGTAATTCAGGATTGAAAGCTGCTATAACTATGTAAAACTAAAATCATATGCACTCTGGAAAAATTTTAAAGGGAGTTTAGAGCATTTCCATCACAAGTGCTGTGTGTGTTTGATAGTTATAGCAATAGAAATAAAAGATAAATGTAGTGGATCAAGTTTTAAACCAGCTTCCAAAACAGGTACTTAAGGTTCTTCACCTTGTTACACAATTTAAAGTATAACACTTATAAGAAAAGGCTTTCTCTCTTAATTGTTAAAAATGGCTTTAATACTTCAATAGGAACATAGTGTTTTAAGGCCAGAAAACAAGTTATGCCGTGATTTAAATAACAGACTTGGTCACAGCCTTTCACTGAATACTTTTTTAATCACCTTCCCTGCCTTCCATATGTATTTTTGTAGTTTTGATAGGGACAGGAACTATCTAACAGAGTAACCTGGCTGAAAACAATACCACCTTTCCATTAGTAGTGATGCTTTGTGGTCTGATGTTCTAAGGTATAAATAAAAACAGATTTACAGGCATAGTAACATCATGAATTAGATGCACTCATACATTTGCAAAACAAAACAAACTTAAACACACACATCTGAGGAAAGGTCTGCCTGTCTAAACACTTGCCTGTTTTTCTCAGATGTGAATGTAGATAATAAGAGATATTTACTACGTTTCCTTACAAATCCTGCCTGGCTGATTCAGGATTAACCTCCACCCTCCATGCTCTGAGTACAGCTCATCGGCCCGCTGCAGCTGTGCATACTGAACACTTCCACAATAAAAAGACACAAGATTAACTTCAATATGCTGTCTTGGGCTACCAAAGAGTTAGACATGGCCATTAGACCCCTCCTGAGGGGACTTCCCTAAGCCCCCTCATCTCAGAGAGGGACACACTCATGTATTGATCCAATCCATTAAAAACAAATAGGATTATTTAGCCCGTGAGAGTCTCTCTTGCTGTTCCTGTGTCTGCACCAGCTGTGGACAGATGCCAAAAAACTTGTCATCCAAAGGCACCAGCTGGATAAATGAATCCCAATTCTAGAAGGACGAAAGCTGATTTACCTAAATGACATGTGAAAACTGTCTAGTAGAAAGAGGAAAGAGGATCCAACAGAATAAAAAAACACACTGGTAAGCGATGCTGCTCATGCTCTCTGCAGACATATTTCATCATTAGGAGTTTGGGGGTCAGTTTTCTACAGACAGAACAGACATCCACCCTAGGTGGATATAAAGAGATGTAAATGTCCTGCGCTGATGCATATAATCCTTAACTGACTGCCTAAAGTAAAGCAAACTTGGTGCACAGCAATAATTCAAAAATGGGGATGTTAGCCAGGCAGGAAAATTGCAAATGGTCTTTATGGTCTTGTTTATTTGACTATACGGAAGTAAAGGTCTGCGTGTGATGTTTATCATCAGATCTAATACAAATCTTCAGCAAATGTTCTGCAAATCCTTTAAAGCAATGCAACATTTCCTGATAGGATAGGCTAAAAATTCAGCCCTGCAGTGAGGCAGGAGAAGCTTAAGCAAAACAAGAGAAAGGAAAATACATTCTTGGAAGACTTTGATGTGGATGTTGTAGATGTTCAGGTCTCTTAAACTGTCCGTGGCACAAATGCCATAGTTTCTGAGTATAATGCATTAAATAGGGTGATTATAGGAAAGTATACCTTTGAGAACAGTTCTATAGGATGATGCCTGGTTTAGTTGATGGTTGATAACTACAGAATCCAGAGGCTTCCCTTAACATTTAAGGTGACTTTATTTATATAAAAAGTAGAACTTTATTTCCTTTAGTAACATTACCTACAGTCAACAGCTAGCTTAACTTTATGTACATACTACTTATTTTCCAGAAAAAAAATCCCTTCATTTAAAAGAGAATCTAAGAAAAAAAAAAAAAAAGCCAGATGGATTTTATTACTTCAACTACTTCTTTCAAGTGAAAATGAGACTATGAAAGATAAAAATTACATAACTATACACATGTAGAAAAAAGTAAATTTGTATATTAGAAACAAACATCAATAGTAGCCTTTCGTTAACATTCTCAGGTATCAACTCTATGATGTGTAATGGATTTTACCCTCAGTGTACATATTGATTTAACACAACTCTCCTTGCTGACACACACCAAAACAGACACTGGATTTAAGAAAACTAGACTTGTGGGATTTTGTAATTACTTTGTGTGTAATGAAAAGGGCTGGATCCATGCTGATTTACTCTACGTCTCTAAAGCAATTTATCATTTTTCAGCCACTTAAACTACAGTGGGATCCAGGCAGTCAGAATTCATGTTATTCAGCTAATGTCAAGGGCTACATTTCACAAGATCTCACTCTTTTCCCCACATTCCTTGCTCCGGTTGCCACTATTTGTGGAGTAGTTTTCCCCACAGTGACAAGCATGACCGGCTGGTCCCCAGCCTCAGCGCTGCTGGCTGGGGGCAGGTCTGGAAGGCATCCTGTGCACAGTGGCAGTTTGTTGCAGTTGAACAGATATTTTGTTCTTTGATTCTATTTTTTATCTTTATCAATTCAGTCAAGCAACATCCACGGGGTGGGGGAAAGATTGAGAAAAGGTTTACATTTTCATGTCCTTGACCCTGAATCTTTTCAGCTGGAATGGTTCAATATAGTGAATGTAGCTTTTGACTTTTTTTTTTATTCTAGAAACATTTTTTAATTATTATTATTGTGTCAAACTCTCACTCTGCATATGGAACAAAACACAAGATACATGCAGTAAAAAGGCTGTCTTGGATGTCAGTGTGTGCACGCAACAAGCTAGATGAGGGAAGCTTTCAATAATTCAGATCTTAATCAGCTTTATCTACTTGCCACTGACATAATTTAAAGCTACTTCTGTTCATGTAAGACAGAATACTGTTTGGAAACAGAGCACCCTGGCCATCAGCAAGCCAGAGTGAAGCCATTCAGTGGACATAAGCTGAGCTTCATCAGATACAATTCCATAAGCATAGCTGTGAGTGTGTAAACTGGCAATTTTTCAAGCTAGTTAGTTCCTGCCTGCCTAACATTGTACCAGAATAATTGAGGCTGGAAGGGTCCTCTGGAGATCATCTAGCCAAATCCCCTGCTCTAAGCAGGGTCACCTAGAGTAGGCTGCTCAAGACCTGTCCAGTCTGGAATATCTCTAAGCTTGGAAACTCCATAACATCTCTGATCAACCTATTTCAGTGCTCAGTTACCATCACTGTAAAATAGTGGTTTTCTTATGTTTAAGCAGAATTTTCTGTATTTCAATTTGTGCCCATTGCCTCCTGTCCCATCACTGTGTACCACCAAGGACAGTGTTCTCTCTTCTTTACTCCTCCCATCAGGTAATTATATGCATTGCAAGAATCCTTCTGAGCTTTCTCTTGTCCAGGTTGAGCAGTTCCAGCTCTCAGCTTTTCTTTGATCACAGATGCTCCAAACCCTAATAAACTTTCCAGCCTTCTGCTGGACTCCAGTTTGTTCATGTGTTTCTTGTATTATTATGTTCTTGGTACATGAAGAAGGGCACGCGGTGATTAATCAGCCAAGGCTTCTATGACCACAGAGAAAGAATACATCTTTAATTACATACCAAAAGTACCCAAATCTTGCTAAAGATTGAGAAGACAAACTTTGGAAGCCCTCTCCTAAAGTGAAAGCTGATTACACTATTCTAGCTTATTGAAGTCCTGCAGATAAATTATCACTGGCTCCAGTAACAAGCTGACAAACAAGACAAATCTCTATTCTTGTCTAAATTAGCAGATCCTCAGCAGTCATCTTCAACACCTAACTTCTTGATTTTTTTTTATCACCCACTGACCTTTACATCCTCAAAAGTGAAAAATAAAAAAACACAGACCCAAACCTACACCTTCCATTACATGTTAGCTTAAAAATATATAGTAAAGATTAATTCCCTTCTACTTTTCATTACTTCCCTGACCCATATGACTGCTTGGCCTCTCCCCTCCCACACTGGATTTTGTTACTACATCCTGTGACAACAAAACTTAATTAACATCAGTTGATCTAACATTGTCTTTTATAAACAGATGTTCCTGCTTGGCCACACATGGAAGATGCAATTAATTCTCTCACTAATCTAATCTCTGCTGCATGGAGAATGCATGATTAATACACAGTTACCTGTTGCCATATATGTAGAGTTTGGTTCTGTTATTCATATTGTTTTCTTACTCTGTTTCACTTTCTTTAAAGCAGAGATGCTGATATTGACGTTCGCTACAAATGGTTGAAGGTGGTTTTACACTGCAGTCATGAATATATAGGGTAGTGAAATGATGATTGGACTAGTTTAAAGCAACCTTAGTAACATCCATGTTGCTGGCGTTTGTGCCCAAAGATGACAGTTTCAAGCTCAGTTTCATGGGCCTATTTTGTGCTGCAGTAGAGGACAATACATACTGAATACTGTTATTAAATATGTATACCCAGAAGATCTAAAAGGTGGATTCAAATCAATTATTAATTCAGAGGAATCAGTTTTCATTATATCAACTGGCTGTTTGATCTAATTTTACTAGGACTACTCTCTACCTCCTCCACAAAAGAACTTTAGAAAGAGCAAGTCTTTACTGAAACTGGAATAAAAGTCGATAAAGAATACTTCTGAAGTATGGAACAGTGTCTGTAATGTTCCTAGCTTACCTCTTTATTCTCTTGGTCTATTTACCAGGTTTTAGTCTTGCCAAAAGCAGGACAAATCAAATATCTCATGACCCAGACTGTAAGATGAGCACAATAGTTATTTATATATAGAAGGGTATAGATATAGCTATAACAAATATGTTGGCATTTTTTTAAACACAGACCTCGGTAATGAACCATGATGACCCTGAAAATACTGAAATTAAAAGGAAACAAAATGTAGGGTCTCCATAATCAGAGAAAACAACTCTTTCTTGTAAACTGAAATAACAGTTTTCATAATGAGGCCCTCATGAATTAAATGGTGAGATAATAACAGAGGTAGATCAACAGGAAGACATGGTAATACATTCAGGGCAAGTTACTACATGCAGTGCTAGATAAAAACTTGTCATTCAGTGAGGTATGGCAATTTTGCATATGCACAGGATGACAATATGAGTTTTGCAATTATTACTAGAGAATAAAAGGACTTTATCAGCAGATCTCAATGAGTATGTTACAAAGGACTAGGATAATTTGTGAAATTGAAAACTGGGACATATAGCTGCAAAGTGACTGACAGTCATCCAGAAGGCTAGTGTCAGCCATGGAAACAGAACCAAGGACATTCTAATCCCTGGACAGAAATACTCCGAGTTATCACTTTTTTCTCCCCAAATGTGGTTCTGTCGATGAGTCATTATCTTGATGTAGGAACATTGTTTTTCAGGTCTTTGTGCCTATTAATCTCTTGGCATTCTTGTGAAACAGATTGTTGTTATCCCCCCTGTGATTCCTGTCATGAGAACATCTGTGCATGGGGACAGACAGAAAAGTCCCCAGTGTATAGATCCTATTATCCAGCTACCAGAACATGTAATGTTCTGCTCTCTACAAATCACAATGGATTTAATTCAACAACTTAAATATAGAAACCATCAATTCCCCAAATAGCTAATTATTTTTGAAAGAGATACATTATTACTGCTATTTTTTAGAAAGGCAAATACTCAGGAAACAGCTGTTTTGCACCCATTATACTTTGGAAATGTTCACAATCAAAGACGGTTGTTACTCATCTAAAACACATAGTTGCTCTTCTAGCTTGTAGGTAGCAAAAAGACCAGAGCAATAAAGAATGGTTGTAGAAATATTTTACGTTCTAGCAGATCCCAGAAACAATTTGGGAAACTGCTAACATCCAAAGGCTAAGGGCACTTCAGCTGATCTTGGCCACCTCCAGTATCAACATCCCAGAAGACAGTAATGAGTGGTGAAGTGTTAAGGAACCATTCTTGTTTCCAGCTGAGTAGTCCCTTGACTAAAGCTTCCTTCCACTGCTCTTTGGAACATTTGTTGCTGAACTAAAAGTGTCATGCAAGGTGAGATGGTGATTTCCATACAAAATTCATTTACATTTCTAATCAGACTGTTCTTTAACCTATGAACTGGTAGAGTCTTGTTTCCTAGGGATCTATGCCCCAATTCTTAAGACCAACAGCTTGCAATAAATTTAATAATTTCCTAATTGACCCTTTGGCATCTCATCTATGAGCAAAACCCACAGACTCACAGAATCTTTCAGTTCATAAGAGCTATCTGGAAGTCTTCTAGTGCAATCCTCCTGTTTAAAGCAGGGTCAGCTAAGGTAGATTGCACAGAACTGCATCCAGTTAGGTTTTGAATATGTTTGAGACTGGAGACTCCACAATTTCTCTGGGCAAACCTGTTCCAGTGTTTTATCACCCTCACAGTAAGAAAATTTTCTCTTTATGTTTGAACAGAATTTCTTGTATTTCAGTTTCCCCCTCATTTCCTCTTGTCCTTTCACTGAGGTCCACTAAGAAGGGTCTGGCTGCAGCTTTACTCCACCATCAGGTCTTTATACATTTGACAAAATCACCCTTGAGCTTTGCCTTCTCCAGACTGAAGGACTCCAGCTTGTTAAGCCTCTCTCCATATGACAGATACACCAAGTCATTAATCATCTCTATGGCTGTTCACTGGATCTGCTCCAGCAAGTCCATGTACTGGGCAGCCTAGAACAGGATCCAGTAGTGCAGATAAGTCTCACCAGTGCTGAGTAGTGGGGGAAAACTGCTTCCCTCCACCTGCTTCAATGCTTCTCGTAATGCAGCCCAGGAGACTGCTGGTAATTGCTGGCTTATGGTCTAGTTGTTATTCACCTGGACCTCCAGGGCATTTTCTGTAGAGCTGCTCTCCAGCTGCACTGTTTTCAGTTTTATTTCATAACCCTGCCACAGTACTTCATCTCCCTTCTGTGTTTCCTAGCCCAGCTAGGCAGAAGATTACAGAGGCAGTGGGTCACACCCAGCCAAGAGCTATTGCAAAAATCCTGTAGCCTATATTTCAATATATTTTCCTCCTTTCGACCTAGTCACTGATTTTTTACAACTCTGTTCCACATTTAGCATTTTTGCAACACCTTGGCTTTAGTAGAAAGTGTTAGGTGAATGACCAAACCACTTAAGCCTTCTTTCTTTAGGAAATGAAGGATTGTTTTTTTTAAAAAAAAAACAGAAATAATTTTCCAGGGAATTATAGACTTGAGGCTAATAACAAAGCTGGATAATGACCATTGCACACTTAACAGCTTTGTCAGACTTGCTGCTATCTCTTACTTTCCTTTAAGTTTCTTCCTACTTTTTTTTCCTCCTGATCCCTCCTTTCAGGTGAATTTATTCTCAGTTTTAAAAGTGTTTCAGAAATATGGAAGCCATCAGCTTCTAGCATTAAAAAAAAAAAGCCTGAAAGCAATAGCAGCACTGATAAATGGACCCATGGTGATAGCTGGAGCTGCAGGTTACTGTGCTTACAGGACTTTAACTACCTACTGCTATGCTAGTGAAGAACTGCAGTAAAACACGCATCAAAGATCTCTCTGCAGAACTTGTGCCACATGTCACTGTATGAACCTGGAATAATAAGAACAACAACAACAACCCAAAAACTAAAACAAACACCTGTCCAAGGCACAAGCTAACACAGCAGTTTGCCCACAGACATCACTTGGGATGGGATTTATTTTTACTGATTAAGGGAGCAGCGAGTCTCCAGCTGGAAGGGTACATTCATAAGTAGAGGAGGTTGATTAAGGGGCACCAACCCTTCAAAGACTTTCAGAAAAGGTCCTTGGTGGGAGGACAGGAGAGGAGGGGGTCAGATAATTTAAAAAACAAGCCTGAAAAGTTTTAATTGCGTTTCTATTGACTTCAGTAATAGCTTTCTCACTGGCTTTAGGCGAAGGCTTAGAAGGTTGAAGCCTCATTGTAACACAGGTTCTTTCAGTGATGCTTTGCACATTTGGACCTCCTGAAATTGTATTCTCAAAGCTGTTAATTCCTGAACCTTGAATGCTAAGCTCTGGGGAAAAAAACATCTTTGGTTTTGCCCATGGAAATCCCCTGCTTCTCTGTTGATTTACTGTTTTTTACCACTGTGTAAAATAGATGGACTGCTGAACTCTGTGCCTTGTCATTCTTTGCCATTCACTGGGCTGATCTGTATTCTGTCACCAGAGAGCTAGCACTGATACCAGAAGTTTCTGACATGTGGAAGGTTGCTTCTGCTATGTACAATATAGCAAGCAGGTGCATAAAAGGAGGTGATGGACTGACAAGCTCTACCCTTTCATAAAATTGCACTCTGATGCACTACATCAAATAAGACTTAATAGTAACAAGTTGATATCACTCACCTTGTCAACACATGAATCCCCCATCCTTTGTGAAGTCTCTGAGGAACTGGAAACAGGGGCTTTCAGAAAATGATGACAGAGTCCTGATATGGACTCTAAAGTTACATCTTCAAAGTTATACTGTTCAGTGAAAGAATGTCTTTCATGATGTTTTCCAGGATGGAAAATGTGGGGAAATAAATGGAATAATTAACAGTAATTAAGAATACAAGCAGCTTATAAAATCAAATTAAGATATTAAATTATTGGTTATTATTTAAGGGAGCAACAAAAGAATATTTTCTTTTTTTTTAACATATTTTTTCTTGTATATCAGGGAAAGCTACAGAAAATAAACCAAAGAAATTCCAACTTGAAACAGGGAATAACATATCAAAACTGTAACTCTTACAATAAACTCTCTAAAACATAAACTATAAAAGGAAGGTGGTAACTCATAGAAATAACATTCATGTATTATAGGATAAAGAGCAATTATATTAATAATGCTTAAAAATTATATTTCTGAAAGTGTTTTCAGAATATTAGAATAAAATCCCTGAAGTTTATTAAGATGTTTATTAAATATTAGGAAGACTTTCCATTTCAGGGAAATAGCCTTGGATTCAATAGAAAATTATGAACATTATCATCTAGGGAGCTATTCACTATTAATTGAATAAAAGGTACTCTTATTCACTTGAAATAGGCCAACAGTCAAAGAACTATTAATTCTGTTCAGTAAGAACACTTAAAGTAGCAACACATTAAAAAGCAGAATGATTCAGCAGGTCACAAAACACCATTATGTATCTTAGCTTTCAATTTTTTCTTGCTAAAAAATGTTTAAGAAATAAATACAAAGTTTTCCATTAAATAAAACTGTATATTAAAAAATTTCTAGAAATCTTAGTGATAGAAATTGATTACATAAACAGATTTTTTTCAAAAAAGGAAATTCTGAGGCCACATGACAGCAGCTGGTGGTATGTTGTAGTCAGAGTCCAACTCAGTCAGCCTCACACAGGGCACCAGTCATTGCAGCACAAACAAACTAGTAGGCTGCAACAAGGCTTTTACCATCACTCAGATTCTACTGTCTGTGCTGTTTTGCCTTCCTCCAAGGACCCAACCGGACCCAACCCGACCCCCTATCCAATCATCTTTGGTGGTATTTAACTACTTATCAGGAACGAGCTACAGCTGCACATCATCCATGTCAGTCAACCCACTGCCTTCGAGGCAAGGCCACAGCTGCATGTTATCAATGCTAATCAACCCACCGCCTTCATTACCCTATAGTGGTAACCAAGTATTCTGGGTACAGTTCTAAGAACATGCTCAAAACCAAGGAAAAATGACTAGCGAGGGGAACATGGTCTAGAAAAGCTGATCTGAATGCAAAGGTGAAGTGATACCATGGATTTGCACAGAAGAGCAGGTCATTCATTCTCACTAAAATAATGAGTCAATACAGTGTTAAACCCTGGCAAAGCTGAAATAGAGGATTTAGCTATATTTGCCAGGATCACTGCAACACAGGTAATGTCACCTCTGCCACCTAAATTAGCTTCTTCATAGCTAATGTGAGTGCATTTATATGGTATTGCACTGTCACCTGTGCAAAACTTGGCTTACTCTGGCTGTTCTGTGTCTGTTCTTTGAGCACACATTATCATGGCTATATTGCTACTAGAACAGGCTCAGCCCATGCAGCAAAACTGATGGAAAAAATAAGTAAAATACCCTGCTGAGCTCCAAGTTTTTGAGTGACTACAAAGGAGCATGTTTTTGTGGGGGACACCTTCGAAATAACATTGGTGACACCCCAGCTCAGCTGGGTTTGTCAGTCTGCCAGAGGGGACTTATTAAGAGGGGGTGCACCAATGCAGCACTGTATCTTGTAACCAAGAATGTGCATGAGTGTTGGGCAGTGTTGATGGATAGAGAAAAAGAAAAGAGGGAGAAAGAAATGAAGGAGTGCCCACTTTTTTATTTGTCCTCGTACATCTATAGCTGTTTGGAATAGTTTTAAAGTATCATGGGCTTGCAGGCAAAGATTTAGACTTGGACTGCTTGTCTAACAAGTCATCTTTCATAGAATCATAGAATAGTTTGAGTTGGAAGAGACCTTTAAACGTAATTTAGTCCACCCCCCCTGCCATCGGCAGGGACATCTTCAACCAGATCAGGTTGCTCAGAGCCTTGTCCAACCTGGGTTTGAACGTTTCCAGGGATGGGGCATCTCCCACCTCTCTGGGCAACCTGTGCCAGTGTTTCATCAACCTCTCATAAAAAAAAATTTCTCCTTTCTCTTATAGTTTGAATCTGCCCAATCTATCTTTCACTTTCTGTGCCTGATTCTTAACTTTCGTATGTGCTGGTTGTTTATGATACTACTATTTATAGAAAAGTCTTCAGTGCTACCACTGGAAATTCTCTGGATGACCTAAATGGCAGAGCTAACACAACCAAATCTTGTGCTTTGTACGCAAAAAATCACCTCACAAAGAAATGATCCTTTGCTGGCCCTTTTCAAAATGGGATGATAGAGTCAATCTTTTTCTAAAAGGAAAATGTGTTGTTGCTAGCTCCTGCATATGAACGTAAATGTTCATAAATGAATATCATCAACTTGTTTGGGATTACTTATTTATGTAAATGAGTATACAGCACACACTGAAATGTTTATGACAACATTCTCTGCCAACATTTTTGATAGTTCAAGAAAATTTCAATTTATGATGTCATTTATGTGCTTTGCAGCTTTTCATCGCTCTTTGGAAGGCAAGGAATAAAACCACTGGTATTATATGCAATATAGATGTTGCTTTTTCACTAATGAAACATACTTTTATTTTAACTCTTGAAACACACAAGAGATAACATCTGTTCTTAAAAAATGACATATAGGCTGAGAGAAAGATACAAAATGCAAATAAAATACATACAAAATCTGAGCGTAGTCAATTAGAATAGGAACCAGGATCATATTGACAGTGAATCTTTCTCACTATAGTGCATGATAAAATGTCTTGCCTGCTGACAGAATGTTTGTCCAGAGAAGATCAATGGATCATTGCTATTCTTTGCTATTATTTATTTTAGGACTCATCCAGTTTGAACAGAAAAATCTAGTTAATTTCCACGGATTTGATTCTTCAGTATTATTTAGTATTATTTACTAATCTTTCTTTTAGTGATTCCTTTGAAATAAAACTTTTGATGAAATAGATTTTCTTGTGGCTTATAGGAGGATCTGGATGATCTAGCAGTCTCTTTTTCACCTTAATTTATGTGAATTTTACTTGAGTCAGAGATGTTACACATCCTACAGGTAGCAATGGTAAAAGCTCATAAAAGAACTCCCAAAGGTATCCACCAATATCTTACCCTCCCAGCTGCTTGTAGAAATTGATGCCGGACATTCATGCTAGTTAGGAAGGCAACAGAAAGGACAGCTAAAGAGGAAGAAGTACCCAAAAATGAAATCAAGATTTTCTAGAGATCAGAATTTTTGTTAGCTGTGGCTTAGCTTGGTCCCAGGAGGCAATGGGACAGTATTTCTGGAGTGGTACAGCAAACAGGTGCAGTGGTTACAGCATTTCCAAAATGGGATAAAAAGCAGTGAACTCTGCTTTTCTTCCAAATTGTGTTGGAGTTCTTGGCAGGGAGATGGTCTGAGAGGGGCAGGAAAACATGGTATCTTGAACAAGGTTTCGCTTGGCTGAAGGCAATTTGAATAGTCAGTCCAAGAAACCAAGGGAATATAGTCTGCTTTATTTTATGGTTGCTGGTGTCTAGTCATAGACAGTGAATTAAGCCATAGAAACCCCTTTTGCAATGAAAATCTTTTATATTCTTTCCATCTCCAGAATTCCTCAAGTTTCCTACTCATCATAGGCTTCAGAAGTGCTGTCATACTCCACAGAGCTGATATATGGTATGACTACACATGAGACAGCCACTGTGAATAGCACTTAACTTTTAAAAATGTGTTTGTTGTTACTGTTTGACAAACGAACTTAGGGAGATTTACACTTGTCAACATTAAACCAACTCAGTTAAATGCCACTGTAAAGGTCTCAGACCTTTTCAGCATTGAAAATACTTGTGATTTCAATCGTGACTGATTTTTCCTAAGTCAGTGTTAAGGATAACTGTGGTAAGTAAACGTTTCTCATAAGAGCAGAGGTACCAGAGGAGAGCCACACAACACAGATTTTCCTCCCATTATCTCCACAATGTCTTGATTATTTTAATCATTTTGAAAGATTTCAAAGAAAAAGGAAGAGCTTGAATTGTTTAAACTTTTCCTTTCACATTTTGTGTTTGTGCTTCTTTTAAAGAAACATTCTTTTTCTTTTTTTTTAGAACTAATTGCTAAAAATTAACATTTAGTTAATTAAAAATTAACTAAAAAAAACCATTTTATTTATTAAATGTAGAAAAAAACCCCACAAAAATCTGTTTCTTTAACTAAGAACACCACTTTAAAAGTCAATTATAATTCTGCAAAGCCTTAGGAACAGTCAGGAAATTTCCAATGCTCTTAAGAAGTCCTTTTTTTCCAGGAGTAAAGAAAAAACTAATTAATAACACACCTTCTTTGACCATTTTCATCATTTTTTCTACTTGCATTCCATGTATTTACTGTTAGGCGAAATACTGACATAGACTTTGAGACTTTGGTTTGTAGAGTACAAGCCAGGTAAGCAATCTGTTAAGTCATACCCTATGGTTCTGAATGCTCTTAAAAAAAGGAGCTTTTACAGATAAAGTTTCTCTCTGCTAAAGGGTTCATGATCCCAATGGCCTGTGCAAATGCCATTGCTTGAACACCTCCAGAATGTTTCTAATTACTTATCAAGAGCCAGGGAGGAGAATTTGTACAAGTCTCACTTAGGGTGAAGGCTATGACAATGTCTAACAATTTTTTTCGGTTTCATTGTTTTTTTTCCTGTAATATTTGAGACTCAGTGGAAAACTTTTCTTCCAGCTTGTGATTTTCACTTGCAGTAACATCATCAATTAAATGTGAAACTATGTATTATTCTTTAGGCACTTAAGGATGCATGAGGTTAGACTGGGGTCCTTTTAAAATGGCCTGGAACCAAGTTGTACAATTTAATATATTTTTTACTCTTGCTGTAACTCCTGTGTGACATATCTACTCCTTGATGTAATTTCCATTTAACGTAGCAAGTGGCTGTGACTTGGGTTAGGATCAACCCTGAACTGTCCTCTTTACTCCCCATGGACTATGATGTGGGGAATAGGTTACTCAAGAATGCCTAAATAATTTTAGAATGTTCTGGACCTAGAAGCAGTATAAAACCAGATGGAAATAGTTATGCACCCTTCTCTGTTAAAATATTTTGTTACATAGGTAAGGTTGCACTGCCTTCTCATATCTTTGTTTCTTCATATTTCAAATGCATGACTCCCACCTGCTTTTTCCCCTAAAAAAGACTAGTTACCACATTATAAATGAAGGCTCAGCTGTTATGTGTCCACCAAATCTATGGAATCAAGCACAGAAAAATGTGGAAGTTCATAACCAAATGGGAATTATGATGTCCATCTCCTTAACCTTTCTTCACTTAAAAAATAAAAACTTTGTTGGGAATTCAGTTTGTTCAACACTTTGGCTGTCAGATCTTGTTTTATTTACTCTTGATACACCAATAATTACAGTAGAATCATGAGCTATGAATGGGAATCTCTTCCTTTAGCTGAAAGGAAATGACACAGAATCATATTAAACACCTAAGAACAGTGATGTTGAAGTGAAAGCGCTAAAACTTGAGAAATCAAGTGTACCTTAAATTTGATTGAAAATGTTTCAATAGAGTATATTATTACTACTATTCATACAACAACACGTAACCAATAAATATAAATGATACATCCTAATAACAATAAATCTCTTTTCCCCAGATGGCAGTGTATTCATTTGAACGGTCTAGGGTTTTCAGCAGTATTTCTAGAACACGGGAGTGGAAAAGGGAAGGGAATAAAATGAGGAAATGGATTTTTTCAGGTCAAATATCATACACTCAAAAGATATCCATAAAACACTTACTTTTTCCAGTGGCAAAAGGTGAGCATAGAAGTACTTTTTTATTTTTCCTTCGGAGAAATTACCAGGTAAACCTCACTATATTCACAGATGAGGAACAACCTGCTAATCAAAAGACATGGGTTCACATGGTGTTTGGTGGAGCAGCAAACAAAGGCTCATTTTTAGCTCTATTATTAAACTGTGCCTGCACAGTCTCTGGGATGTGTCCCTGAGTGTGCTCTGCTGGTTTCTCACCATTTTGCCTCAACATGGACAGCTTGGAAACCCAGCTGCCATGTGTGGGGCTGGCTGTGCCCAGCAATGTGTCATCTATGCCTGTGATATTAGGGAGTAAGCGTTGGGATGTATCCAGGTCAATGGAGTTTCATGTGCTCATGAGATTGGCACCTAGCAGATTTGCTGGCTGCACGGCCATCCAGCATAGTCTGGAGTGAAAAGAATGTCTTACGCATATATAAAAGACACATCTAAAGCTGTTGCATGTTTGCTCTTACAGAACTGAACCCTGTGAGTCTTGCTGGCTCCAGGACAGTGTCAATAACCTCAGGCTACAAAAATTAGAAGACTTCCCTTAGAAACTCTCCCTTGACATTGAAGAGGCTGAGTTTTCTGCCTTGGATTTATGGAGTTGAGCACTGCAAAACCCTTCTGTCCTGTAGACCATTGCCTTCAGAACATGGCCTGGATAATCAGAGCCTGTGATTATATGTGTATTTAAATGACAGGGAGAAAAGGTACACAAAATGTGTAAATACTGTAGCTAAAAACATTTTCTTGTCCCATATTTCACAAAAAAAGCAATCTGATCCTGTGTGTCAGAGAAAATTGAATGCATTAGAAAATTCTGAAATCATTTGCCTTAAGTGGTTTGCCACTATAATACCAGTGCAATTTTCTTTAATTCAATCAGAAAACTGCTTCCTTACTCTTGCTAACCTTGGTGATACAGCACTTCTGCAGAGAATAGGTCAGGACAGCTCTGTGGTAGAGTGTTCGAGCTAATCAGATTATCAATGGGGACTTTTTTCCTTCCTTTCTTCTAGAAAGATAAACATTTTTCACTCCCTTTATTGGATTCTTCTGGGGTTTTTTACATACGTTTTTTCAAAAACTGCAAACCAATTTACTCACCAACCCACCATCCTGCAATTTCATTTCTAAAAGCTTTTTTAATTATCATGAAGTCAGTCATGTTAGCTAAACAATTCCTTTTGTACATTATGCAAGTGATAAATCAGTGATAAAAAATACGGACTGTTGCCACAGGTGGTTTGTTTTTTTTATACTTTCAAGCAATAAAATGTACCTTATTTAACTTTTAAAATATTAAAATGTTTACATATATTTCCCAAAGGTACTGTATCAAAAGTCGCAATCTAAACTGCATATAGTTTAAATTCTTCTGATATCCTCACTCAAGCATATTGCATCTGAATTTTAATGTCTATTTTTGCTTTCAAAGAGAGTTTCCAGGTGGTTTGTTTATGATGTACGCCACATGGAAGATTGACAGCTATAATTAGGAGGCTGGATGAGATGATAATTTCAATCCCTGCTAGCTTGGTGAACGGATAGGCTGGCTTCTCTGCATCACTAGCTGATACCAGGGTTACTTTGCTGATTTAATCTGAATAGAGTGCAGAGCCAGTATTTATTGCAGTGTATATAAAGAGTGAGAGTTTAAGGATAGTAGTGGCAGAAAGGAAAACCTTTCCTCTGTACTTACACAGGGATGCAGGCTGGAAGCCCATGTCACAAGGGAGGACAAACAAGCCCTCCATTGGTGCAATCTCCTTGGAGATTGTACAACAGTTTTGTAAAGTTTTGCTGTAAGAAGGAACACCTGTTCTTAACTTCCTGAGATTTAAGTCCAGATGGATTTTCTAATTCACATTTCTAATTTTAAATGTACTTTTTTTTCCCTTTCTCGTTTTAAACCAACATAATTTCTCCTTGATTTTCTCCCACTGGCTGTACTTTACAGCTGTATTTGCTTCTTGTCTTGAATACACTCCTTCGATTGCTAGTGCTGTCATGCCCCTGTGACTCACAGCTAATTTTACAAAAAACATTGCTGAACAGCTTGTAACCCTAGGACATATAAATGTGTATAGAAGAGAGAGCAGAGAAGAAAAAAAAAAAACCCCAAACAAAAAACCAAAACAAACCATCGGTTCCAGCCTAAGACACCAGAAAAAACAAAGATTCAGGGAACTGTACATCACGGTCTTTACAGATAAAGAAACCCTGTAAAATTGCTGTTGTGGCTCCGTTATTGTACTCTTTTTCCCCTGGAGAGTTGCAATGCTGCTACCACAAGAGGGAGCGAGGACATGGATGATTTTACACTTAGTTTTGTGAGTGTCCCAAGGTCTAATGGAGAGCTTCAGTAGGTCTGAACCCAAGGCTCACAAACAGACTTGATGAAGCAAAGCCTCTTCAGATCTACAGAGGGACTTGGCTGATACAAGAGTCCAGAAGAAGGCAGAGCAACACCTGCTGAGCTGTAAGAGACATTTAAGGTCTTCATACACTTGCACCATATTCTGTTCAGAAAGAAGAATTCATCTTTCCTGGCTACACCAACGATTATAGAGATATTGGAGCTGACTAACAACAGGCAATTTGTAAATTTAGGCATATTCAAAATTTGGACAGCTATTGAGTAGGTTTAGCTCTAACAGTTTCATATGTGCTTCGTGCCCTTTATACTCATTTATATCCACACGTGTAAACTGGCACACTAGATTTAATTTTATTTAATTTTACAAGAAACAGATAACCTAAGTCCATTACATTTCAATTTAGCTTGTTTATTCATCTGTTTAAGATGCATGGAGACGACATACAGAGATAGTTAAGATTAACGAGTGGCTGATTAGTAGTTGAGTTTGCATATGGAAACAAAGCACCTGAAATAACTGCAGAAGGAAACTCATAAAATTTATTTTAATTGGTATGTGACAGTTTGGTTTGTTTTTCTAAGGGCCAGATTGCTTACAAATCCATTTCCCTTGTGCCACTGAAGTAATACACAGACATGACTTTAGTCCAACAGAATGTGGTAGACTCAGAAGTCACTAGCGATTCTGGTAACTCTTCCATTTGCTATTGGAAAGGGAAAGCCTTTATTTTTGAAAGAATATAACCATAAGCTTGGCTTTAAGTATATTCTTACCTTTACTGTTCTGCATTTTGGCCAGCCAGAGAGAGATGCAAGCACAGTAACAGTCAAGTGGCATAGATATTTTTGCATTTGATATGAATAAACATCAGGTTATAAAGAATAGGAAATACAGCTTATTTCAATTAATGGATAACACTGAAATTTTACAAAATGGATACAAGCTCACCAGGGCATAGCTTTAAGCTGGTGAACAGAAGAAAGTTTCCAAATGTCAGATTAAATGAGAACGTTACAAAACCACAAAGCCTGCTAGTGGGAATAATGATCTGAAAAAAATAATCCTCAGCTGAAGATAGAACTTGAGAGAATGGTTTATATGACACATTCGCCTGTGCTACCAGCAAACTGGGCTCAGTGTCCTAAAAGATGCTTTCCAGCCTGTTGTTTCTGAGGGACCTGAAAAGTGGGTCAGACCCTAAAACACCCTTTCATACTATCCACATTTCACCTGGCTGGTTTCCAGGATAAATCACTGTTGGATAAACCACTCATTAATTTCCTCCTACCTACTGTTAACATCTTATTCTGTGAGTGCTCCTGTTGACTCCCGTGGCTCTGTTCAACAAGGAATTTCTTGGATTGACATAAATTCTGCAGTTATGGTGATTTATGTGAGTGAGAGAAAAAGTCAGAAAGAAAGTGACCTCTTTTTCTGATGATTTTTAAAACCATTCCTAAAAGCATTGCTGGCAGACACAGCCTGTCAGTGCTGGCCAATTCTGAAACCACTCAGCCTGTGGATCATTTCTCACCTGTGGCACGTCGTTGTTTGGGGACTGTGTTCAGAAAGGCATCTGGCCTCTGCACAATGAGAGAATTAGCAAATAGTTGGCTGGAAAACTGTGATAAGTCTTTTTTTTCTTTTTTTTTTTTTCTATCTGTTCTGCTCTTGGTCCTTATATGAAACATGATTCAGCATCCCATGGTGGTTTGCTCCATGCATGAAGCCTCAGGATGGACTTTATCCCTTTGCACTAGAAAGGATGCCAGTCTTAGATGCAACACAACAAGCTCTGTTCACCTAAGCAGCTTCACTTAAGCTAACCATAATCAAAAGTCTTGGAGTTTACAGTCTTCTCCTCTTTTTAATTTCATTTCTCCATTCAGTTACTTCTACTTTGTCTTTTGCTAGCACAATATACCAATTTTCCTCGGTAGATTGGTGGACATACAATTTACTAAACCAGAATTCTCTAAAAACGTTCATTTGTGCACAATCAAAACAACCACCACTTGTTTGGCTTTGTAGAGGCTTTGCAGAGGCTCTGCAGAGGCTTTGCTTCCACAACTGCTATTCTAGCCTATCTGGCACTGAATCTCTCTTATCTTTGGCTTAATTTGATCACGTTCCAATGGAGTAAGTGGCATTTGCTAGGAGAAATTTCATTTGTTTTCTCAACCTGGTTGGGTTTCTAACCTTTGCAGAGTGTTGTCTAATCATTATTAACAATGACTTATTGTCTTGAAAGAAAAGGGAATGATTTCATATAGAAAAGGTGACATGATCTCGTGAATTAAGCAGACACTGAAGAGCAAAGAAATAATGCTGCTTTTCCTTTTATTTCTTTCAATATTTCTTTTAATGGAGTTTTTTGAGTCAGCTGTTGAATGTTCCCAAATGTAGATGATATTATTCACTTATACAGAATTGTCAGTGTTAAGTTATCTCTGTTTCTAAAATATTAAATCCTAACCCTCTACACTGCATTAGTTCTGCCTATTAACTGCCACCCTGCCAGCCCTTAGCCATAATTTTCACTTTACAAATTCTTCTAACCGTTTGCAGCCATAAGGAGAGCTCATCAGAAGCAGTCAGGGAGGCTCCTTTTATTCATTAAGAGGAGTGTATAAAACCACACCCAGAACACCTAAATTATCACTAGCAATTTATCCAGACTGCTATTTTCCAGAATGTTTTCATATTGACATGTACTCTGACAGCCTTTTCAATTCCCTGATCACTTTGCAAATGAAATTAGCAACAATAAAAGGTGTGGGAGGACATGTCTTATTCTGAAAGAATCAGCTATCTTCAAGCTAATTCTTTTTGTAATGAAAGTCAGTCTTGATAAGGGCCCTAAAGGAAGAGAAGCTAGATCCACACAGTAGTTTTCTACGTGTAGGAGACAGCATGACAAAAAGTGAAGTATGGGTAAATAAAGTCAAGATGAACCAGTTTGCTGAACCAGAAACACAGACATAAGAAACAGTAGGAGATGATGTCAAAAGAATGGAGAAAAAGAATACACAACCTTCAGTTCTTTCAAAATTGTTATGGGAAGTAGATGACAAGTTAATTTTCTCTTTCTCTTACAGGTGCACGACAAATGTACTATTTACCATTGAACTGGTGCAACAAAGGGTTTCCTGGATATTGAGTAAACCCCAGGTGGGAATGGGAGGAGACTGGGGTGCTACTAAAGACAGGGTATTACCTTCATTTTACATGAAGTCATGAGGCACTGACAATTTTACATCATCACAGGATATTTAAGAGACAAAGAGCATCAAGTGAAAGCAAGTAAACAGGGTAGAGAAGCTGTGTCTTCAGTGGGAGATGCTGTATTTGGAAATTCTGGCAATGCTGACTTAGGTTCTTCTATTTAAATTAACAATGACTCGTTAGAAAGGAATGGGTTTTACTCCCACTTGAAAACATAGAAAGCAATGAGGCTAAATATGAATCGAATGGCTCACTGTTTAAAAATTTGCATTACCAGTCTTCCTTTTTTCATGGTACTTATGATTAGTAAGTCATGCTGGCACATAATGAGCACTTTTTGCCAGAGCCAAAAGCAAAATTGCTCAGCAAGGTGATAAATCAGGGTGGGGGGAGAAGAAAAAAAAAAAAAGAAAAAAGAGAAAAAAAGAGCCAACAGAGAAAAAACAGTTAACTTGGATAAGTTCAGGAAGCTATACCTTGTTGTTCTTTTCCATGGCTGGATTGTAGAGAGGGAAAACTACACTGTGAGGCTATTTGGGAAGGCTAAGGGGACTATGCCCAAAATGAAGAAGAGCTGGTTTGTGGTTTCCATCTGAATTTGGGTTGATATATCTTCTGTGGATTTATAGGTAGAGTGGGAAGCAGGTACTACAAAAGCCTGTGTTTTTCATTAGAGGGATGTGGCCTTGGTGCCATGAGCAGGGTTGAGTTGTGAGACAGCACAGGGTGCTAAATGGCCATAGAGATATGTCAAAAAAAAGGTAAGTTTCAAGGGGAAAATGGGATTCATTTCTTTCCATCAACAGTGTTTATTACTCTTCTTTTCATGAGAATTATGATTATCTTAGATTTAACAGCATCTGCCTTTCACGATAAGCCAATATAAACCAGTTACTATTAATGGAGATATTACTATAATATGTTGCCCTAATCATTGCATTGCTCCTGGGCAAAACTTACTGGAGTAATACTGTTGATTTTTTTTAACAAAGAATAAAGGATTTTGATTTATTTTCATCCTGCCTGTAACTGTTCTGGAAGGTCTGGTTTCTGACTGGAATCTGTAGGCTCGGTTGGGGAATTTTTTTGCTTCTGAATCTTCTTTTATCTATGGAAGCAGAGACTGTAATGTGAGGATGGATCTTCCAGTGAAAATGTTGGGTGAAAACCCACATTAGTCAGATTCATTCCTGACAACTTAGTATCCGGCACAATAACTGTTGTCATGAAAAGACCTTGAAACCTTGGAAGTCTCTTTTGTATCTCTTCCCATAAAAATTTCACCAAAGCTAATAGAACCCAATGAAACATGTTAGTTTTGACAGACCAACATGTTTTGCCGAAAATGTTCTGGACATTTCTACTTCTGAGTTGGTGAAAGAGAAAAAAAATACACCATTTTCTTTCTGAAGAAGGCAATTATGATTATATTTTTCAATATATTGTTTTCTGAAAGTGATATAATTCTTCTGTGGAGGCCTATTTGAATTGTGGTGATGATTTTAGCTTTCTGAAGTAATGAACAGAATAATGGAAACTAAGCTCTTCCCTGTTTAACTGAAAGGGATTGGGTGGCTGTTTCCTAGGAAACAGGAAAGAAAGGGTTTGGATGTCTTTTAAAATGTAAAATATACACATTGACACTGTGTTATAGTCACATGGTAAAAAGATGTGCCATAGATAGAATAATTAATACTGGAAATGCCAAAGAATACAGGTTTTCTAGGAAATCTAAAAATCCTCCTTATTCCAGAACGTTCTAGTTAAAGTTCCTTCCAAATTTGCAATGGACTGGAATTAAAGCTTGGGTGAAAGAAAACATTTGTCCTCTTCATTGAAACGGCAACAACAGAACTGGGCTTAAGACAGTTACTTCAGCCAGAGTAGTGTTGATGTACACGGAAGAGATGAGCTGCCTATCCTCCAAAATTAGCTGAAGGCTCCCCAGTGGTCTGGGCTTGATGCAGGAGGAGAAAAGTGGGAAAAAAGCACAGAAAAGGGAAGAAGTAAAAGAGGGAAATACTTTGGGTAGTCAGGCTTGTGCTCCTGCTGCTGTCAGGGAAGCAGCAGGGTGAATGCAGGGATTTCATGATGGAGCATCTCTTTAGAAAAGCACTCTCCAACTTGTTATAACTTCTGTCTCAGGGGCAGCAACAACAGCTGTCAGGCAGATACTCCAGGGCACTGGTATAAGAGACGTAAACTGCAAAACCTTGACTGTTTCACTGCCCATGGCAGCTGCTTGCTGTGACTGTGCCTCAGGCTAGACTTTGATCTGCACCCAAACGTACTTTGTCTGTAATTATGTATATCACAAAGCAAGCTAGGGTTTTCAGGTAGCAATCTGTGAAGAGTGGTCATAACAAAATCTTTGGTGACAACCTGCAAAAGGCTATCTGTTTTTGCAAATAGTTTACAAATTGTGGAAAGCTTTAAAGATTCCCACTTCCATTTCAGTTTTGCAGAAAAAGCCATGCCAGACATCTTTTCCTCTTTCCCCAAACAGAGAATTTGATACAATTAAAGACAGAGTTTCCCAGAAGCTTCACTTCACCTACACTGTGATTCACTGAATCACAGAATCGCTGAGGTTGGAAGGGACCTTACAGAGGTTGAGATAAACATCATCTGCTGCTCTCTCCTCATCCACCAAGCTAGCCACCATCACTGTAGAAAGCTATCAGGTGGTCAGGCATGATATTGCCTTCATAAATTCATGCTCACTATCATCACCTTTTTTTCCTTCTTATATTTGAAAAAGGTTTCCAGGAGAGTTAGCTCCATCACCTTCTCTGGGACTGATGCGAGGCTCACCTGTCTGAAGTTCCCAACATGTCCTCGTACTTGTCCTTGAAGGAATGACATTTTCTTTCTTTCAGTCATCAGTATCCTCTCCCGATTGCTCTGACCTTGCAAAGACGACCTTGAGAGTGGGATAGCAGTGACACTGTCTAGCTCCTTCAGCACTTGTGGGTGCATCCTATCAGGGACCAAAAGCTTACGTATGTCCAGCTTGTTTAAATGTTCTTTGACCAGATTCTCCTTTACCGGTGATAACTCCACCTTAATCCCAACATCCTCTGGTCTCAGAGATGTGGGATTCCTGAAAATTGGTCTTACCAGTAATGACTGAGAACAAGACATTCAGGACCTTCACCTTCCCCATGTTCTTTGCCAGCATGTCCCCAAATCATTCAGCAGTGGGCCCACATTTTTGGTAGAATTTTTGCTGCCAGTATACCTGTAGAAGCCCTTCTGGTTTCCCTTCAAGTACTTAGCAAGACTCAACTCCAGGTGGGCTTTGCCTTTCCTAACCCTATACCTGCATGTTCAGTGTCTCTATATTCCTCCCAAGTCACCTCACCCTGCTTCTACCTCTTGTACATTTCTTTTGTATGTCTGAGTTTTGTCAGGAGCTCCTTGTCCATCCATACAGGCCTCCTACCACCTTTGCTTGATTTCCTGATCATTGGAATGGATGGGAGGTGATCCTTGAAAATCATCCAGATCTGATGGATCCTTCTTCTGTCCAGGAACCTATCCTCTAGATTCTTCTAAGCAGATCTCTGAAGAGGCCAAAGTCTGGTCTCCTGAAGCCCATGGTTGTGATTCTGCTTTTTGCCTTGCTCCCTCCTACCAGGATCCTAAATTCCACCATCTCACAAACACTGCATCCAAGGCTGCCTCTGACCTTCACATACCCAACCAATTGTTTGTAAGTATCGAATCCAGCAGAAGTTGTTGCTTCCTTGGCTCCTTGATCTCCTCTGTCAGGAAGTGTCCATCAATGTACTCTTGAAACCTCCTGGGTTTCTTGTGCTCTGCTGTTGTCTCTCTAGCAGGTATCAGGGTAACTCAGTCCCCCTTGAGGACAGCGCCTGCAAATGTGAGGCTGCTTCCAGCTGTCTGCAGAAATCCCCATCTACTTCTTCCTGATCAGGCAGGCTGTAGAAGACACTCACTGCAACATCCCCTACGCTGATCTGCCCTTTAATCCTGATTGTGGGTCATCATCTTCTTCCTGGGTCATTCCTAGTTCAAAAGTCTCCTCACCAGGTTGGTCATACTGTTGGCAAAGACGTTTTTGCCCCACTTAGGTGGAACTTGTCTCTTTCTAGAAGTTATTTCCCTGGGCTATGGGATTCCCCCAGTTGCCCCCCACCCCAGCCTGCCCCACTCCCTGGGCTTGCCCTGAGACCCCTCCCCCACTCTCAACTCCCAGCACCACCCCACCCACCCCCAACCCTGCTCCTCGGAAGCCACCTGGCTCTGCTGGGTCCTGAACACCAAACAAGTTACTAAATCCAGTTTTGTTATGCTATAGGAAATGAAAAAAGCTTATTAATAAGCATTATAACTACCCTTGAGGGTTTGTGCATAACACTTGATTTATCTTAGATAATAATTTTATAAGTGAGAAAATGAAAGAAATTGTTAAATAAAGGCTTGGTGTTCTGGTTGCATTACTGTGTTATCAGAGGGGCAGTGATAACCTCCTATTCCACACGTCCAGCTGCTGAAAATATAAGATAACTGGGCTCAGATCAAGCCAGCCGCACTGCCTTGTGTGTGAAGGGCTGAGAACAGACAGGGCACGGGCAGCTCCTGCAGCTCTGATTACATGCAATAACCTGATAAGGCACTGTTGCTTGATTATGAAATTGAGCTCTAAGTACTATGAAAGCCTAGGCAGCATTTACTTTAAATGGATTTGTCTTGAAACAGGCAAATCTGTGAATAGGGGGAAATAGAAATCTAATTTAAATCCCACTCTATCTATTTACTTTGGTATTCTCATGAGGAATTCTCAGTCTCATTAATACCATATTTAATAGGAGAAGCTGTTCGTACCTTAAATTACAAAAGGATTTTAGTATCCTATAGAAAACAATAAAAAATAGTAATTTAATCCTTTTCTGTGCTTTGTAGGATGTTACAAAGCATCCTCTCTGTTCCGACCAAACTAAGTTGGTCTCAGTGGTCTTGTCATATTGACTGCTGAACGAGTACTGAACTGAACAGTCATTTCTTATTAATACTGTTCCCAGCATCTTTTGTCCTTTCCTCCTTTACTTTGCTTTCTGCCACTTGTTTGCTGGAGTGAAGAGGATGAACTGTGCTGAGAGCTATGAAGCTGAATAACAGTGGAGAGTGAGAGCTGCTAGAAGCCCTATCCCCAGAGAGGGAAAATAGTACAAATCTTGCATATTCACATGGATTTGAGATCAGTAGGGTTTGCCTTTACATTAGCTAAGCACCTTTGCAGTGTGTGGCTCCTGAGCAGGCTCAGGCTTACACTGAGAGGGGCCCTGCTTGCCCTGGTTCTCAAAACTCTCCTGCTGTGCAGAATACAACAGATGCTTTTATTCATTTCTGTGTTGTATTGTGCCACATGTCCCCCACTGGATGAGCAGCAGAAATAAAACTCGCTTTCCTCACTGTTAAGCCTTCTGTTTTTCTATCCATATCAGGCTGTGCTTTGCTTTGGCACCGCTGAGATTCCCCCCTGCCTCAGCTCAGCTTGCCTTTTGTTGTCCTTGCGATAGGTGGTCCTGGAGCTTCTTTAGAGCTGGAGATCTAACCTCTCCATTAAGCCAGGTTATTTTTGAGATTATTTTTTTTCCCCCAAGAGCTTAATAGAAACTTATATTCAAGTTCAAATAAGTCCACATACTTTAAATTTATCTACTAAATATTTGAGTATTTTACAATGAATGTCTTTAAATATAAGCAGACATTCAAGAAGCCATTTTCTACCCCGAGTACTTTTTTATCAGCATTTGGATAAGTACTTCTTGCTTTTGACTGTAACAAGGATTTTTCTGGATAAATTTATTAACTATTTCATGTTCAAGTGATTTATACTAGTAATCAAAGTGTCAAAGTTTTTAGATGTCATATACATGCATGAAGCATTGTACAGGTTTTGTAGTACTGATTATGGCACATACAGATGCATTTAATACACAAACACACATATGTATAGGTAACCCTATGGGTATATGTATATGTATAAACCTCTCCAGAATAGCTTGCCATCTCAAATGTTTAAGAACAGACATGTAAAAAACCCCAAATCAGTAGCTTCTGCACCAAATTTTCCAATTAGTACATTTTCTAAAGTTCAAAGGCTTTAGGTAATTTGGAATAAAATAGTTTCATTAAAAACAACAACCATAGTTGAAGTGAGAACTTTGTGATAGTCTTTTGCTGCTAGATAATTTTTTCTATATCGTTGGAAAGTGGGGCTCTTTCTGGAATACCTTCAAAGATTCATTTTTAGAGGAAAAGGTCATCATGCATATACCAAGGGGATATCTTTTGCAGAAATACTGTTCTCCAAAGATTTATTCTAATTGTTTGTCTAAAGCTAGCTATCTGCAATGTATTTTCAACCTCTAATTCAAAAGCTATATAATTTTCTATTAAAAACCTAAAAAAACCCCCTACAAATCCCAGCAGCCAAAAGCATTTGGTAACCCACATGTTCTGTAATATATATCATCACCATCAAAAAAACCCCACCAAGACCCCCAAAAACCCAAACCACAAAGCCTGACACTAAAACTGAGGAAAAAAAACCAAATGGTAAAGAATGCATTTACAGTTTTATAAATGGTCGATTGGAGAAGGCATTATAATCTGGAAGATTTGATGTTGTTCTTCAGTGACATAAAATAAAGGAGCTATTTGGAATTTCTTGAATTGGCCTAAACATCCTTTTTAGACAAGTAGATACACACATCTATGTCTGTGTGTGCATGACTATTTGTGTACATATAAAATTTTGATCTATTTAACTTCCTGGGCCTTATTAATATAAAAGTGTTATATTATATATATATGAATATAGATAATTATTTAATATATTAATATAAAAGTATTATATATATCTAAAAGTATATATAAAAAAGTAGTCATCTGTGGAAAAAATCGATGAAAATGAAGAAACTTTTCTCATGCCCAAACCTCAGACAGTGTTACACTATTCTTGGGTTTGGATCTATGCAGAGCATCTCCTGCTGCCCCACACAGGACTTACACAGCACCAGTCTGACCACTGAAGCCTGAGCCAAGAGTCCAGTCTTTATAAATTTCTGGCTGAAGCTGCATTGGGTTATCTCCAAAGACTGCATGCAGAATTAATGATTCACTGGTGGCTGTTTTACGTCTGTAGTTTCAATTACCTGATAAGAGTCTTTCTTCCCAGGTGAAGCTATGACTTGTGAGAGAAAACACCTGTGTAAGTATGTGGAGGTGCAAAAGGAAGCCAATTAGGGCCAGCCATTCTTGCCTTAAAACTAGATGCACAGCAGAATTGGTGTGTGAGCCAGGAGAAAAGGCAAGAAGGATACTAGGAGGACCATTCAGGATTGTTCCCTGTGAAATTTCCTCTTTCTGATATGGAGCTGCTACTTACAACCCTTAACCTGGCAAAGCCAGCATCTGCAAAGCAGCCCCAAGTCAGACACAGCTCTCTGTCAGCATTATCTGGCCTCTGACTGATGCAGGGTTTTATTGGCATAAAACTGGCTGCTTTCCTCCCAGGCAACAGCATGTTTTGCAGGTGCCTGGGTGTCTGCCCATGGTCATGGTTATTTCAGATGTCACTTCTACACTCTTTACCTCAAGATATCATGAAATGGATCCAATTATATGTAAATAAGATTCTCACATAGATGCTGCATGTTGGTTTCTTCTACTCCTCACAGATCTGATATGCCTGTCTTTTTCACACGTTAAAATAAGCAGTTTGGAAAAGGAAGCACAGGCTGACTTCTAAAGAACTCAAGTGAAAACTGATCTACTTTCTCTTGCTTCACTATGAATCTTTAAACTCTGTGTACAATATTATATCAACCAAGTTGAACTAGACATAGTCCGTTAAGCAAAGATATGTTCCAAGAAGACATACAGATTTCATGTAGCCATTATGAATCTGTTGTGGTATTTTCATATATATTTTTATGAATATATTAAAATTAGTTTAATTACTAAGTAGCATATGTTTATTTCTTACAGCTTTCTTAATTATGAAATGCATGCTGCCTCTAGTGAGCTGTGTTGTCTTCTCTACAGATTGAGATGCTGTGGTGGAGAGATGAACCTGATTCTGAGAAATGACTATACCTAGGAGAATCCAGAGACTTTAATTATGGATCAAGGGACCCAAGAATTAAAGATCCAACTTCCCTACTAAGCTAGCATGTTAGTCTGCACCACCCACCAAAAGAATGTGTCAAGGAAACCTGACCAGACATTTTCTGACATTTTGTGGAAGATATCAAACTTTAAGTCATGATTCTACAAATACATGCTAAACCTATTTTGCTAATACCTTTGATGGTGATTCTTTAAGTGACTTAAACTACTCATTCATGACACAGCATCAAGCGTCAGTCTGTTTTACATAAGTATGTTTAGCTTTGTTATGTATAAAAGAAGTAGAGACTGGTACAATTGCCTTAATGTTTAAACTGACTTCACCCTATGAAGTGATCATGATCAAATGTTTCCAGACAATAGGAATACTTTGTGTCCTTTTTTTTACCATTAGCAGACATTTTCTCAGTCAAACAAATCAGTGTCCTCCAGTCTATATCCACCTTTACATGCATAAAGCTAATGAAAATGATACTGAGTGTATGGTAGGCAATTCATCCCTTCTTTCTTTTATGTACTTCAGGAATGTATTTTAAAAAAACATCTGCTGTTGCTAATATGAGGCGGGATGACCTTTAACGTGATCTCCAGAAGGTTAATGGCTTCCCGAGAATCTCTGATGCCAAGCCAAACAAATCCTCATGCACCTCCCCATCAGTCAGAAGTATGTTGCGGTGTCTCTCAGTGTCTAGATCTGTTCCCCAGCACCCTCATCTTTTGCAATGAATTCAGCCCTATGGCTTAGGTCTCAGAAGAAGGGAGCTGAATTTCCTGTCTTGTTGCAGACCTCCAGAATATACTTATATTTTTCTGTGACTTAGCTCCTTGTCTGTAAAATGAGAATTTTACAATTCAAGTGCAAGATAGGAGCCTAAGGAAAAATGAAAAAGAATTCATTGGTACCAACATGCTCAGTGAGAGCCACAGTGAACTGGGGCATTTTGCCAGAGTTATAGCACAACAGGGAGCTGTGATGTGCAGGAGAACCTGCTTTAAGGTCTTCACAATTTTTCATGTTTGACCCAGAATGACAGTGCTGTTAAAGCATAACAAGTTTTAAGTGAACCAAATACTTTTTTGTCTGTTTGTTAGTGGGGCTTTTTGGTTTGTTGTTTTTTTTGTTGTTGTTCCTTTTTTTAATCTAAAAGAGTAACAAGTTATGGAATATACTAAAGTTCATAAAGAAATACTAAATGTGGAGTCAATCTATATTTTGGCAATTACTTCAAAGTTTTGCTATCCTATTAGAAGCAGCTGAGGGTGGTATTGAAAGCAGCCAGAATGTAATTAGGGATTTTTTTCTCCAATGTCCGGCGATAAATAGCCATGTATTAGAAATGGCCTTTCAGATACGTTGAGGGCAGTGTCTGTAGGATGAATACTGGGTTATCTATGAGGCAAGACCATGGTCCTGCTGAAGGGCTGATGTCTCAAATTTGATATTTTAAAAACTGAAACTTTCATTTGTTCATCAACATTGAAGTAGGTCACGTGCTAAATTCTGGATAATGAGAGATGGAATTACTTTAAAAAATGCCTAACTGAGGGGAACGAATCCTATTAGAAATAATGGAATCTCCTGGATTACTCAGGTTCAGTGCCCAAAAATTATTTTGACAACTAATTTCATTGAAATCAAAAGGCTGTAGCATGTTCATATCTTTGAGGAGCTTTTGTTTTCCATGAAATTCTGCATATGAGCTAAATATTTTATTATTACTATTTTGTAGTGACATTTACTTTAATCTCACCATTATCATATTCAAGACTGTTTTGTAAAGTTACTCTGTAGCCATTCTTGCAAAGTGAAAATGTGATTGTTGTTGCTGTTGTTATTTATTTTAATAAGTAAAAATGGTGGCAAAAATATGTAAAATGGCATTTCAGAGAAAAAAAACCCTAATCAATATCTTTATTTACCCAACTATTCCCACTGAGATAGTAATCCCTCTCACAACAGAAATCTCTTTCAGGCACGGCAGCTTTTAAAATGTTTTCCTATGCTGTTGTGATGGGAATGGATCAGTAACTCCAAAATAACCCCTTTATTTAAAAATCACTTAGAATAAAGGAATCTGTGGGGAGCTGGATTCATCAAGCACCATGAGCCTCTATGAGCTCCAATGAGGGCATGGAGAATTGCACGCTTGGATTATTTCTTATCCTTCTTAAGAAAGATTAGTATTTGGGAGAAAAATATGCAAAATCATACTGCATATGCAAATGTGAATCTTAACATGTTTCTAGTTAAACCTAGCCACCACTAGAAAAAATCCAGTTGCCACCAATAGACTCTGACTTTGTTTAAAAGGTTTTGGCCACGCCTTTAAAAACAAGCAATTTCTCGCACTCTTCTAGCTCGAGCAATAGTTGCTTAGGGCAACAATGCCCAAGTAAAGGGCGATATTTGACTTTTTTCTGTAAGGAAAGCTGTCAGACCAGATTATTGGTATTGTCCCTTATAGCTCTTGCACCTCAGAAATGGCACACTTGCATGACCAGACACTGAAACACGTGCCTTGTTTCTTTGTGGCTCACTGCGGTCATACATGCTCCAGTTGAATAGTTGTGTAACCAAGGAAACTTGCAAAGAGTAAGTGTTTAAGTGATGCTCATTCCTGACGGTTTGGTGTTGCCAGAAGATAACAGTGTCCCATCATGTCTTACTTTGTACCTTTCTGGTCCTGATACAGCTTCTAGGGTAGGGAAAATGGCAAAAGATTCTTAGTTTTGCTGGATAATTGGTGGCATGTAGAAGAAATAATAAATGCGAGGTGTGCAACTGGTTTTTATTCCTGCTAAATTTACTTGAATGCATGATTTGAAGGTATACTTGTACTAATAAATACAACAGGTCAAAGAAGAGACTTGTGCTGTCCTGTTTGATTGTTAGTAAACCTGCAGCATAGTTTTGACTCATGGCAACTTTCATTCTAGCCCCAGACTAGCTAAATTTTTGCTCAGTTGGAAGGACAGCAGAACTCAGGCACTGTTTTGAATAGATAATCTGAACCCTCTTCTGGGAGAAAGACTGTTTAGATACTTGGATGCTATCCCTGCAATGTCACATGTTCCCGAGGCCATGGAAAATTCACAAGCCTGTTTAGTTTAGTAGCATAGACATGCCCTAAAAGACTGAGTAGTAGTATCATCCTAGCAGCAAGCTGAAAGCTAAGTGCTCATTTGTAAGACCAGAGGCTTCCCAGGCTGATTGATCTCTGCACTACATGTCCTCTTTGCTAACACGTTCTGTAGTAAAATGCACTGAACTGATTGGCTATTACAGAAAACACTGGTGTATGCCAGATACTCTGGTACTGCTGACACCATTCTGATCTTTAGTGTTTTGTCCCACATTCTCTTTAAATTGGGAAACAGTCCCATTCTTTGGGGTATGGTGGCTGGCAGCTCTAGCTCTCACATGTGCTGCCTGGGCAACTTCCAAGTCACTCCACAGGGAGCTGGAAGGTAGCTGTCTGTTCCAGGTCAAGCTGCCAGAAGGTGTTGCAAAGGGACAACTCCCCATCTGGACTACTTTAAAGCTGAAAAAAATGAGTGAAGTTTCATGAAAAAAGAAAATAAAGGATCCTGCAGGACATCCCAAATTATATTTGCAGGTGGATTCTCTACAAGAGATTGCTTTTTAGTAGTTGTCAATAAAACAGCAAAGAGGCTAAAACTATTTAAAAAAATATCACTTCCTCAAGGGCAAAATTGATTTAGAAGACAGTGTTCCCGCTCTTCTGAAAGAAGACTACCAAAAAACGAAGGCATTTAAATCAGCCTGAAAAACAGGGTATGGCCTTTGAGCAGTCACATCTGAGAAAGAGTTATCGTTCTTGAACCCCGGGCTGCAAAAAAGTAATTAGATACACTACACAAAATTCTAGTTTATTTTGGTGTTTACATACTTGATTTTTTAATTTAAGCCTAAAGAGTTACTGCCTGATATGTTAGCATTTTGGTGAAGTCTGTTAAAGAACTTTTAAGTCTTTGACTTAGCTTACCCTCTGATCTTTTTGTAGTGGGACCATAAACAAAAGTGGATATAAGTAATAATATTAGTAATTTGTGTCTCTGGTAGAATTCATTTTAGACCCTAAATGTGTTCACAGAACTGATATTGCAAGCTGCAGACCTTTCTCCTGTATGTACATATAAATACAGTTGTAGATGTAGACACAGATATTGTCCAAGCTACAGAGGTTGTCACATTTTCAGGAGGAGAGTGACAGGTTGGCAAATCATTAACAGCTGAAGGGCAGAAAGAATCAGAGTCCCTGTGCTGCAGCCACAGTCTTTCATTGCATGGTTTTTTGTATATGTGCAATTTGCTTAACCTCATAGAAATCTGCTTTAGCTATTTGTATTTTGGTTTCCATAACCACATATTTTACAGCATTGGATAGTTTAAACAATGTTTGTGAAGGATGCCACTGAAAGTGCAAAACATTGTATCAGAAGTAATGTTTACTTTCAGAGATGTTTGATTCAAAGTGGGGATAAGCTGATGTCCCAGAAGAACTCTTTATGTATATATGGCATGTATTAAATTCTTCTGAATTGTTGCAGCAACACCACTGATGTCTCACATCTGCAGAGATAGCTGGTTACAAGAATTTAGTTTTAAGTCAAATCAAAAGCCTGGAAATGTTTGCTGTATATCATATGAGTGTTTTATTTTATCTTTTCCTTTAGCATATATATGGCAAGTTAATTTTTTTCCCCAGTTATTTGTTTCTTTTGCTTTTTCTCTCTATTTCCTTTTTCATGAATCAAGAGTTTTTGTTATTTAGGAGAATTCAGAAGGCAACAAACAACTTAGACTGTCATTGGCAGAAATGTTTAACCCTGCATTTCAGATGCTCACAAAACACAGCAGCAAAACAGCATATGAACCTAAAGAGTAACCTAACGTGACACTAGGTGGCTGTTCTTAAAGCATGAATGCAGAAGAGGAAACATGTTTTGCGCCACTGAAACTGATAACACAGCTATTTTCATGATGAACAGCAGCTGCAGTAGCACTAGCCGCAGTGAAAAATTACAAGGGTTGTCAATTCTCGTATTTCAGATAATGACCTGATCACCATCTGAAGTCAGTTAGAAATTTCCCCCCATGGTGTATTATTGTCCAATTAGGTGTATTATGAGGTTTTATATGCCCTCCTGAAGCATTCGGTGTTGGCCAGTGCTGGCATTATGAGGATGCGTTGGATGGACCATTGCTCTGTTCTGAAATAGCAATTCTGTATTCTTATGTTTAAAGGAGGGAAATCGTGGGTGATGTTTAATGAGGCAGAAGGAAAGAATTTGTGCCCTTGAAAATTATTTGTTCAGGGTCATACTTTCCTACTTGTCTACCTCCTGCCTGCCAATAATTCTCAGTGACTGGTTTCTGGTAAAGCGAAGTGAGGTCCTCTTGTTGTTTTCAAGCAGAGCCCGGGAAAGAGCCACTCGGGATTAAATGCAGACCACAGTAAAAAAAAACATCTGTTTCAAAAGGATGGTCTTCATTCTGGCAAGAGAGGTGACAGAAGAGTGACCAGACTGCTGAATAACTAGATAATACTGAACCTTCATTGTCTTTCATTACTAGATATAGGAAAAGGATATTTAGATGACTGAAACACAAAATATGAGAGCAAGTCAGTGTAATACATACCCTTCCATTCTCTCAGATGAGTGACTGATGAAATGAATGGTCTGGCTGATCTGGAGGAGCAAAACATGAGACTCACGACGCTGCCCAAGTCTGAATTACTTGGAACTGCTCCCTACTGTTTACAAACCTTCCTTTGACTCAGTCACATCAAACTTTGCAGACACAGCAAGCCAAATCAGCTTCAGTGAAGTTAAGGAGTGTGCACGGATGCCAAGTATCACTGTACACTAGTCTTGTTTATATGCCTTATCTGGGGAGATGCTGTAGAAAAGAAAGGCTCATCTTGGATAGTCCTATTGTCAGTAGTGTATACCATGGCCACTAAAAAAAAAATGTACGCTCATTTTAACAAGGGGAAATCAAGCTAGTATTTTCATAGCTGTGCAGAGTTGGCTTGGTCTGTCATCCAAACCACTTGGCGGTAAGCCAGCTTTGGAACAGTTCAAAAGTTAATGTGACAAAGAGCCCAAAGCAATAAATAGGACATGTGGAGAGGCACTTATGTTGGACACTGCATCTGCAGCGCAGTGTGCTTTGATTTTCATCATGGATCCTTTGCTACATCTCCCTTGGTCCCAGACCAGTGGAGATCTAATCGTCTCAGCTCCAGCTGGGGATCTGGGCCATGCACTCTCTCCTTTCCTGCAACCACCAGCACTGCCCACTATCCTCAGCTGCACATTGAGGCATATAAAATCTGCTTCAGGTGTGAGATAATGTGTCCTGGGAGACTAAATCTGTGAGGTAATTGTGCTGCTGAAGGGGATGGTAAGAGGAAAAAAGGTGATCAGTAACTTTGGTTAGTTAGTTACCTTCTGATACAGCTTTTATTATAGGAATGCAATCCACTTGGAAAGACCAAATCAGTTGGAGAGCTGGAAAATAGTGAGAGCAGAGAACATCTTCCCACAACTCCAACCCTCTCTGAAACCTCACTGACCTGCTGTGTGAAAAATTCAGCAGCATTACAATACTTGGCAGCCTCACGACACCAAATTTGGCATGAAAAATTCCAGTAACATCTCTCTGCAGTTCTAGTAACACCACTCTGCAATAGCGTAGGTGGACTCCAAGTTTATCTTGTGGCAGCCAGCATTTTGCAGGTGCAACCTAAAGCTGAGTGTCTCAGTTTTTACTTATCTTCCTGTCTGCTTGGTGAAATGAAGTGGACCATAGGTAGGTGAAGAAAAAGGTCGGTTAGAAATTGAGAGTTGCACTGAGGTTTTTGACCTGCTGTCACATGCTGGTCTGAGACCGGAGTGTGGTTCTGTTTGTATTCTCTGGAACAGAATTAAGACTCAAAATGGAGTCAAGAGCCAAGGAACTTTATTTGCCCAACAATAAATCTGTGAATGCAAAGGGAGAGAGAGAGAGAGAGATAAAGAGAGAGAAAAGAAGGAAAGAAAGAAGGAAAGAAAAGGAAAGAGTTCAGAGCAATAGCTACCACCCCAGAGCTGCTGCATCCTGACAGTCCAATTTGTTTTCAAGTCTGGTGGGGAAAAGTTACACCCAATGCCAGTTGGCTCTGTTTTTTTATAGGGTTGTTACAAGCCATTCTGCTCAACCACACTCTCCACCTGGCAATGGTGTACATGCCCAACATCAAGGGGCCTCCAAGCACCTTGATCCCCTTACCCCATGTCTGGGTACATGCACAGGGATTTGGTTAAGTTTTGTAGGATCAGCCTCTCCCATTGCTCCATGGTGTCAGTCAGTTTCCTCCTTTAACAATGTATAGATAAGTCTCTGCGGTGGCAGTGGTGTTACCTTCCTGCCTTAAATCTCTTCTGTGGCAGTGGTGTTATTTTCCTGCCTTAACAATGTATGAGTTTCCTGCCATATCAATGTTGAGACAACACACCTGCTGTGGCGATGGTGGGCCTCACCGACACAGTCTCTCACACCTGCAAAGATAATTTTCTAGCCATTTGGAGCGGAAGGATCTTGGAAAATTGCTTGGGGTGGAGGGGAGGGAGGAAGCAACAAGAACAGGTGGCAGAGGTTTTGTTCCATAGCAAACTTGAGTCCATACTGAGAGGCTGTGTCATGATCACTTCTAGGATCAAGATAGAGTCTGATACTTGTTTTTATAAGCCCTATTATTTATTTATATCCTAACTTCTCTATTTAAACCAGAGAGCAAAATGTAAGACGTGGTGAATGAGAATTGCAATTTTACTCAAAAATCTTCAGTGCAAGATTATTTTGAAGGAGGCAGAAGGAATTTCCTTTCGCTTTGTAAGTAACCCAGAACTGAACAAATCTGTAAGTCTCTTACATTGCTGGCAGTAAAGAGACTATAAATTTAAACTATGGTCCAGTTCTGTTTCTCATTAAATAATTGGTTCTGATTTCCATCTTCTGTATATGTAAATGTTAGTTATATATTTACAGCACACTGACATATTTAACTGTTTTCATGAAAATAGGTGTTACTGAAATTATTCATGCCATTCAGCAATGCTTGATTTCAGCTTCTTTATTGCATGTCCCTCTTCTTAGCAAGTAGGCTACATAATAAAATTCTGATCCTACATAATGAGTGTGTTTTTTAATATGATCCACTTGTATCTCGAGGGAAAACTAGCTTCTCCTAAACAAACAATGTTGCACTATGCAGAAAGACTGAAACATTTGGAGCAAAAAGAAATTTTGCAATTCAGATTGGTTGGTGGTAGGGGAAAGTAATTTTGTTGATTTTCATCAGGGAACAGAAGAAACTCAAACAGTGAAGACTGGGTTGTTAAATTAATTCTGAAAATCAGCAGCAGCTTTGTTTGGTTCTTTTCAGAAGTACTCATTTTACCCTGTTATAGCACAGTCCCAGATACATGCATCAGGTGGTCCAGAAAAGGACAAAAATCTTTGCTCTAAAAATGTTTGTAATCCATAATTACATAAAACATATGGGAAGCCGGAGCATTTTTCAGCTCCTTTGTCTGAGTTTCTTCAGGTGGAAAATCTGCTTATATGCCTGTATCTTGGTCCCCATGAGAAGAAATAAGAAACTACAGGTCACAAGGGAGATAAATAAGGTCTCTCATTTCTGAGCTCATCATCAGCCAGATCTAAGGTCTTGCCGAAGTTTAGGCACCTGAAATATAACTAATTTCACCTAAAAGATATGATGTGATCTTACACCTAGTGCAGTGTTAGTTTGGGCTACTGGCTGCTACTGAAAGCAGTAGCTTTATTTTCTCATAGCTATGGTTAGAACTTCTCATGGCTGTAGGGTCTCTTTTCTTGTATGGGTCCTTGTGATTGAGCCATTTGCATCAAACTTAGCTGTCACATTGCTGCAGAATGCAGTAAATTGTCAGGAGTGCAGGCTACATTTCAGTGTCTGTCTGATGGGGAAAACTATTTTTGGGGGAATGGTTTAGTTTTCCGTGGCAGCAGCTTGCTGAATTAATTCATCCTGAGGCTGTATTAACCCTTAGGTTCAGTGCAAGGAAGGCAACTGAGACAGGTAGGAAAAAGACTAGAACACTTCTTTTTAGCAGCAACCTGAAATCGTGCCATATTGGGACTCTAGCTGACTTGGTCAGCAGTAGACATTTATGCTTCACACATCTGAAATAAATTAAAATTAAATATCCCTGCCTCTCTGGATTAGGTGACTCGATGTCCTTTTGTTGGACTAAGCACCTCTAATTTCAGCTCAGTCTAAAGGCTGCATCAAGTCTGCAGGAAGCCATGCCATCTTGTGAATAATAAGATACTGGTCTAATTGTTGCAAAACTGGAACCTCGTCCTGGCTTTACTGTTATATGCCTCTTACATGCTTCCCTCAGGAGAACTATTTCTGTCTATCAGTACAGGTTTAGTGGTAATAAAGTTTTGTGCACACTTGCTGGTCATTCTGTTATTTTAGTTGTTACCTTTCAGCTAAGAGAAATGGAAAAATGAACATTTTAAAAAATAATTACCTCATTAGTCTAATTAATGGTGTTGTAGTCCTATGTTAATTTTGTACAGATCTCTGTATGAATTGGCAGATCTGCTGAAGACATCGGCTGCTTTCTTTCAGTTAGAATTGCTAGGTATTATGGTAACTTAAAGTTCAAGGTAAATTAATAAAAGCTCAGTAGTTTTCTGTCTATTAGCAAATACTGACCTGAACTTACTTATGCATGCACTTCTTTTATTTCAGCAACTTGTCTGTGACACCTCTTAGAATTACTCAAACATCATGGATCTTGAGGAAATAAAAAAAAGAGATATGCAGAAAAAGAGCCTCATAGGTATTTTTACCTAATAAAAATAAATGTTCTTCTCCACTTTATTTAATGCAGACACATTCTCTGTTTCATAGCCCTAAGAGTATGTTAGAGAGATGAACAAATGTAATGGTAGATATTTTTATTTTTTTTTATAGAATAGTAAAAAGCCTAGAGTGCATATGGGACATCCTAGGCTTTATAATAATCTAGGCAGTCTCATATCACCTGGCATTTGTCCATTCAGTTCAGCTTGTCTGGCCAGAGGAGTCTGTGGATTGATTATACAAGTCCTCTGACTTGAAAAATAACAGCTGCTATATCCAGAGGTTCTTCCCTGATTAATTTATTAATAATTGAAACAGGGCTCCACAGAGGCTTCCTAAATACAGCTGGTTTGATAGACAAGTCTAGGGAATGCCAAAGGCAAGTTATTAAGGGTACTTTTCTATGAATTCTAATTTGTCATGGTTTTAGCAGGGGGTATCTCAGTGATATCAACTTAAGTTTCAACTATGAGTGGGAAAAATTAAAAAGCTCTCAGAGTATGTTGTACACTTCTTTTTGCAGGCTTTCCTCCTGTATATTTAGTTTCTATAGAATCAAGCCATTACTTATATGCTGTCTCATCAAAACAGATCAGGCTGTTGTTACTGCTGTGTCCTGTTGTCATGTTCCATCAATTCCTACAAAAAATGCATCCATTATGTTCCATGCTGAAGAAATACACAAAAAGAAATAGCCAAATAGCAGTGCAACCTTGGTTCACATTTTCTAAGTTATTTTAGTGTAATATTTTGTTTACATCAGTAAATTAAACTGCACTGCAAATTCTAAATATTTTATCCTGTGAATTACATGGATTTTATGTGGCTCTTCACTCACCGGTTTACAAGGTCCATGTGAGCAGTAGCCGTTACAACCTCCAAAGGAAAGTGCTACATATTATTTGCTTGCTAAGAAATCATGGAAATCATCATAGAATCATAGAGATGTTGGTTGGAAGAGACTTCCAGAGGTCGCTCAGTCCAGCTTACTGCTTGAAGCAGGACCAGCACCACCAGCAGATTAGGTCAGCTATGGCTTTGTCTGAATTTGTCCAGAAATCTCAGATAATGGAGATCAACAGCCTCGCTGAGAAACCTGTTCAGTGCTGCAACACCACCTGGTAGAAAGGGTTTTCCCAGTGTCCAAGCTGAACCTCCCAGGATTAAGCCTGGGGCTATTGCCCGTTCCAGTAATGAGAAAAGTTTGGGTTTTTTTCTTTGCAACTACCCTTCAAGTAGCTTAGGTTGATATAGATCACTTCCTTAGTATCCTGTTCACCAGATGGCAAGGACACAGCTCCCCCACCCTCTCCAGGCAGGTCACATGCCCAAGCTCTCTCACCATCTGCTTGAACTCTCCCTCCATATCCCTCTTGAATGATGAGCTCAAAACTGGATCTGTATTTCAGGTGCAGTTTCACCAGCACCAATAGAGATAAAAAATACCCCTGATCTGAGGGTCCCACTCCTCCAAAGGTAGAGTAGGGTGCAGTTTGCCTTATTTACCATGAGGGCTCTCTGAAAAACTGACTGCTGAGAGCACTGTAACATGGAAATTTAAATCTAAAATTCTGTGTATGCCAGCATACTTTTTTTCCTGCAAATCTTTGTGGCACTACACCTGTACAACCTGCCCAAGGTAAAGTTTACTGTGCACTTACAAAAATGATTTGCACACTTGCTGCTTGCCTGGTATATGCAATATTTATTTATTACAGTTTTGATTTATAATACTTATATAAGAAAGTACATTTTTGAAGCTCTAGGAGATTTTGCTGTAAATTTAAAATACAGTCACATAAAAATAGACAAGTTATTGCTCCTCCCAGAAAAAAAAAAACAAACCCAAACCCAAAAACAACCAGATACCCAAAATTGCATGAAAGTTTGGTTAGTTTGTCTCACTCATAAAATACAAGTAGAATGTTCAGTATCTCCCACAACTGTGCAGAAATAGGTAAGACATTCTGCAAGCTGCTCTGACTTGCAAAATGGAGTTTTTAGTGGATCATGAGAAAATTATGGAATCACAGGATCATAGAATGGTTTGAGTTGGAAGGGACCTTAAAGATGACCTAGTTCCAACTGCCTGCCATGGTCAGGGACATCTTCCACTAGCCCAGGTTGCTCCAAGCCCTATCGAACCTGTCCTTGAACACTGCCAGTGACGGGGCATTCACAGCTTCTCTGGGAACTTTTGTCAGTGTCTTGCACTGCTCTCAGAGTAAAGAATTTCTTCCTAAGATTTGATCTAAATGTCCCCTCTTTCATTTTAAAGCCATTCTCCCTTGTCCTGTCACTACAGGCCCTTGTAAAAAGCCCCTCTCCAGCTTTTCTGTAGGCCCCTTCAGGTACTGGAAGCCACAATAAGGCCTTCCCGGAGCCTTCTTGTCTCCAGGCTGAACAGCCCCAACTTCCTCAGCCTGTATCCATAGCAGAGCTGCTCCAGCCCTCTGAGCATCTTCATGGCCTCCTCTGGACTCACTCCAATGGATCAATGTCCATTTTTTGTTGGGGGTTCCACAGCTGAACTCAAGGCTGCCCAGGTCTCTCTGGATGTCATGCCTTCCCTCCAGCTTGGTATTGTCAGCCGACTTGCTGAGGGCACACTCAATCCCACTGACTGTGCTGCTGAAAAGACGTGAAATAGCGAAGGTCCCCATTTGTGAGGGGCCAATGTCAGGACCAAAGTTCAGCCTGTACTACAGCCTCTCCCTTCAGCAGTTCTGTCTGGGTGGAGGCACTGGCCACTGCCAGGGTGGATGGTGCTTACCCCCTAGCCAGAGCTGCAGCCTTTGCTCTCAGATGAGTGCCCACCATTCTGCCTTGAGGGTCAGGTAGGATGAATGCCTTTGACCTGTGCAGATGGGCACAGAACGGTGCCCAGTTGCTGGGTTATGTGGACTTCAAGTCTCTCCACTGGGCCAGTGGAATGTCTCTCCCTCAAAGCAGTGCCCTCCCCACATGCCAGCCGCCACCAACCTGCTGCTGTGAGCTGCCAGCTCCTGATGGATCTCAGCATTCCTCTGGGGTCTCCCTGGCTCAGAAAAACACCCTGTATGCAGGGATCCCCTGCTTCACTGTGGAACATGCCTGCTCTGGAGCTGTTTGCCTCAGCGAGTGACAAAAAGTGCAAATTTTAATGATATGTGACTTTTGTGGAATGTCTTGTCCAGGAAGCAGCTAAGGTTGAGCTGGTCTTGCTGAATACTGCTATGGCAGTGAGGTACAGGGGCAGTGATTATGTCCAAAGCCACCTTTGTATTTCTGACTGACACCTCCAGTTCCTGGCGTGGATGCAGGTCCCATCAATCACAGCTTGTTCAGTTGGGTTGTTAGCTCTAAAGCTAAACCACAGCTTCTCAACAGAAAGGCCTAAACTGCCATGGCCTGAAAGTCATGGGTTGTTAACACAAGTTTCTGCACTCATTTCATGAAGTACTATATGTGTGTGCAGGTACTACGTGTGTGGTACTACATGTGTGCAGGAAGCTGGGAACATAGGTTGAATAAGAGAAATGGGAGAGTTACCAAAGGCCATCTGAAGTGTAGGGAAGCTGCTTCTTCACAAGATACATGATTAAGCTGTGGAGATATCTCTCACTTTTTGATATGCATAATAATAGTCCCCATGAGTCTAAAGATGATTGGAAAAAAATTAATAGAAGAAAAATACCTAAGGGATATTTTATACAATAAAATATGCAATTTTATAGTTAAAGATTATAAAGAACAGCAGTGGTTGCTTAGGTTATGCCTAAAAGGACCGCTGGAGACTAAGAGGGTGTTTTGGGGAAGTAGTCTTGTGCACAGACCAGTAGCTTTTGCCTAGGCAGTTGCTACAGCTCCCTGCTGGAAAGAGGCTTTTGGGATGCACATACACTGCTGTGATTTGGTGCATCTTTTCCTGTGTCCCATCTCTGGTGCTTCCTCTGGAGTCACAGCAGAGTGCAAAGCTCCTCTGGAGCAGCATCCTGAGCAAGTCTGTGAATTACCCTTTAAAGGATCTCCTAGAGCCTGGACACCAAAAGCTGAAGGGATGTAAGACTACATAAAGGAAATGTCTGTGAATCTCTCCTTAAAACTGAGTGGTGAAGGGTCTGTTCCCATCGTCCGGTCTCACCATGTGGCAATACCAGATAGACCACACTGTCTTGATTTTTTAGTTCTGATTTTTTAAAGCAGTCAGCTACTCAAGATGAGAGCTTACTTTTGAAAGTCAGCAGGTCACGTATGGTGCTTTTCTATGCAATTTATTAGTTTGTTTTTTAAAGAAATTTCAGATTGATTTAAAAGTGCCTACAGACAGAGATGCATCCAAAGAACGGAGACAGTCAGAAAAGGTAACGCAAAGTTTTCATTTCAGAATTTTATAAGTCTAGGACCTGAAACATCTGTCAGCGTATTCTGGAAGAAGTAAGCTTTTAAATTTTCTCTGTGAAAAGCTGTTTTTTAATCCCCAATTGTTTTGCATATAGGACTCTTCAAAACAAATTCTAGTGACTTTATTTTTAGACAGGAAAGATTTCCCTCTTTCACTTCTTGCTCAAGGAGAGAAGGATAATTTTGTTTGCTGAAATACTATGAGAAGAAAAAATCTGAGGTAGAGAATGAACCTGGAAAAATTTAGAAAGATCCTGGTTACACCAACCTAAATATTATTATTATAAATCTTTATGAATTCTTAATGATTGCACATCAGAACCTCACATTCTCTAGAGCTCAGAGATGTTCAAGTAACATCTTTCCTGAAATGCCTTAGGAAAATATAAGTAAATAAAGACATGTCAGGTACAGAAGAAGTGTCATTCAGCTTTTGTGACACTGGTCTTGGTAAATCCTACCAGTTACATCAATAAAGAGGAAAAAAATAAAAAGAGGGATAAAAACCTGGGAAGGATTCAAGAAAGAAGGGCAGAATTTCAAAAAAATGATCAGAGATTGGAAGTATTTATATATGTATTTTTTCTTTTCCTTCTAGTTCATTAAATTCAATATACATACAATTTATCTAAGACAAGATAAAGAGGTGATCAATTCTCAATCTATCAGTGGCTCCATCAGGATGAGAGATTTTTAATCTAGCAAAAACACACAGCACATAAAACAGAGTAAACCAATCATTACACCAAGTGACTGGAAGGAAAAATAAACAGATACAAGTTAGAAATATGGGAGAAAAGATAAATGGAGAAGGTAATTCACCGGGGAAAGTGCCTTTGAACACAGTGATTTTTTTAAAAATTATGATAGGCTGATTTTCTAGAAGGGATGTGTTGGGATTTTTTAGACAAAATAAAGTCTAGAAAATGGATCTGCTAAGTTAACTGGCCCCACTGAGTGAGCACCCAGTGATGCCTCCTGAGGGTTTGCATACCTACAGCTCAGTGGCTGTAAGCCAAGACTAACATGAAGCGACACCATAACATGACTTCTGGGTATAAGCAAAGCTATGTGAAGGCTTGACAGAAAAACAAAGTCAAAAATAAATCCCCAGGAAAGTGATGGTTTCAATTATCACTCAAAACACAAAGATAGGAGCTCATGATATTAAGTGCTGGCTGGCTCTGAGTGATGTAATGCATGAAGAATACAAGGCTGACCTGCTTACAACAATTTGGTTTGAGCATCTCTGACCTGAAGAGTCTGCCAGGCTTAATGCTTAAGGCAAGATGGTGTGACAAGTGCGTGATTAAAATGTACTAGAGGTGTTTAATAAATACATGAAGAAAATCAAATGACGAATAAAACCAAGCTGTAAGAACAGATTTAATGTATATGAGGAGGATCAATGCTTACTGCAGATGACTGTGGGGTGCAGGAAGGTGGAGACTCATGTGGCTGGATCACCAAGACGCTGGTATTTCACCTGTTACTTTCTGTGCTCCCAAAGACATGAGCATTTGAGTTACTTGAGTAAGACTGTCCAGAGATGTTTGTGACTGGTGGGGGAAGAGGACCTTAGAGGAGCAGTCAGCATGGGTTTCTTCAGGATCACAGGATCACAGAGCAGTGCAGCCAAAAAGCATGGGGTTGAGGAATGAGTTTCTCACCTGACTTCAAGATCCACTAATTTATGAGGCAATTGGGAAAACTGTCATTGTTAGTTGCCACAGAACTTGCAGTTCGTGGAGACGGGAGAGAAGTAACACTGGATGAAATCTGTCCAGGATGGAAATTAAGTCATAACTTTAAAGATAATAAAATACTAATTAAACCTGGAGCAGCATTTTAATAATGATAATTCAGATTATGTTAATGTACCATTCTCTTTAAACATGTTAACTACCTGTTCAAATCGTAGAAGGTCAATGCAATGTGCGGCTGGTTCTCAATTTTTTTCTTGTATGCTGGAATTTTTCAGTGTCTTGGCTGAAGTCCATTTTCCTTTTTCAATCAGCAGTTTACATTTTAAATTCATTCATTAGGTAATAAAAAATAATTAAAAATGTGATTTATTCTTAATGGCTTCAGGTCATATAAACTGACAAAAAGTATTGCTTTAACCCATTTATTAAAGTCTGAGTGACACATTATCTCCCAAGAACAGTGAAGACTATATGATTGTTATCAGTTTTGTTTACTCAGCACACACAGAGGACTCATGGCTGTGTGGAGATGCTGGTGTCTTTTATTACTTAAACATGGATTAGAAGACCTGCTTGGTGACTGTATGCACTAAAATTATGTTTGATATCAGTTTGATTAACATGCTTTTCAGCTCTGATAAGAAATGGTCAGGGTAAGAGTTAATCTTTTAAAGGGCTTCTTTTGGTGCATGAGCTGAGTTTCAGGATGCTCTTTGACAGAAGCTGAGGAAGGACAAGAGCAAAAAAAGGTGCTTTGGCTACTCAGATGTGTCTTTTGCCAGATCTAAAGGAAGAAAGGACTGCTGTGAAAGATAGACTGTAAATATACTAAAATTAGCTGGATTTTCATACAGCATGGTCTTGTCTTATTCATGTCCAGGCTTAATGCTTTCAGTGCCAAGTGAATAATGCATTAGTCTTGCATAGCAAGGTGGGGAGGACATGGGGAAGGGAAAGGAGGCAATTAATACAACTTACAGCCATATTTTCCCTGAGGCTTGATCCAAAGCTAGGTCAATGGAAAGTGTTCTATTAGTTTGGCTTCATATTGCATTGGGCCCTGTGTCATCCTGGAATATGGCATTTTGCGAAATGCAGAATAGATATTCTGTGGATTCTGCTGAATTAGGCTTTATTCTATTTAAATAGACCAAAAACCGGCCAGGCAGAATTGAAATTTCTACATTCAGGGAATCAATTCTTGTATTAGTCTCTCAGGAGTGAGAACAAGAAATTAAATAGAGAAACCCTGCACACAGCGTTGTCCAGCTCTGTGGTCTATAACAGGTAATATGTATTTTGAGATTGTCCCACAACAGAAATTAACCAGGTGTATGTGTACACAACTCATATAGTGAAGAAAAGCTAGACACTTAACTGGCCTGTCTTGGAAGGAAATTAAGGTCTGAGTGTCTGCTACTGGCTCCGTAAGTAGACAAGAACCCTTTCCTCAGTGCTTTTTGTGTAAAGGCACAATCAAGCTAAATTTAGTATATTTGTAGATATTCTTCTCTGAGAATGGGGAATTGATCATTTTTAATGGTTGCTGTTGATTTTAAATTTCAAATCACTCTTTTAAAGTATGATTTGTCTGTTTTCAGGTTCAGAGAAAGGATTCCAGTAACAGAAGTTCGACATTTATAGAAAAATAGTGTGTATGTAGATCACATCACAAGTGAATACTTAGGAAACATCAGTTCATGATGAATGTAAAAAAACAGAGATTAGCTCTAAAACTGCTCATCTGAATTCAAAAGTAAAATGTTGTAAATAACCATTACAACTGTCACACATTTAGCAAAGCTTCAACAATTATCTGTTTCATGAATTGGGCCTTGTCAGCATTTAGGAGAAAAAGAGATGGAGAAAAAGAGTGAGCAAACGCAACAGTGATTTGCCAGGAATTTTCCATCATTGACAGAGGGTTGAAAAATATCAATGAGGTTATGAACAAGTCTAATGGTAATCTGTGGTGCCGTAAAATCAACATTGTTGCCTGGTGTGTTCTGAAGATCAAGATTTTGCACTGTCTGTCCAGGTTGTTGTGATTGAAACATTCCAACAAGCTCTGGGACTGGCCTGCTTCAAATGATGTAGGTTGGAAAATTAGAAACATGGTAACAAAATGTTCTGCACAATTACCTAATTGGTGTGGAAGCTGCTTTCTGAATTTAAAGTTTTCTTTTCACTAAAAAGTCTGTACATTATCAAATAGCCCCACTTCGAAGGAAATATTTCAGGACCTCACTCAGAGGAGGTCTTCCCAAGGGAAAGAATTTTTCTGACACAGAACTTTGTATCGAATTAATTTGACTCTCAAGATCTGATAAAAAAGGAATAAGCACTAAGCAGAGAAAACAGATTTTTCTAACTCTATATTTTAACTCTATATTCACTGGTTTTAATGCCTTCCTTGAAAGTAAATTTACATGTAAAAGAGCTCCATTCCCTAAGTGTATAGGAAACTGAGACATGCAAATGTACAGCTTCATTTTCAACAGACCTCACCCAAAAGCTCTCAGTTCAAAAAGAACAATTATTTCAGCTGAAAACTCAAAATGGCAGCTGCCTCTTGAACAGTGCATGTCTGATCTTCTGTAACATCCCTCCCACTCTCATCTCATGGTGTCTCTTATAGCACCTTAGGATGCAACTGCATCTGTCCCTCTGGCAGTTGGCCCTGACACTTCAATTCAGCATTAGTTTTCTGTAAAAGACATTTTTTCTAGTACTTACCCTGGCTTCTCTTCCTTCTTACATATTTCAAAACTTCAGAAGCATAACTGATTTTTCAGCGTATGTGCATGCTATCTGGTTTTGATGGTGGTGTTACCAAAGATACCATGGTATGTTTTGTTGAAAATGTTGAAAACATTTTGTTTTTCTTTTCTGGACCAAAATAATTTTTTTACATTCCTATCAAAAGCTGATCAAATGATAGCATGACTTCAAGTTGCTATGGAAACCAGCCTAACAGAAAGTAAAGCTACTTTAGAGATTAAATTTTCAATTTTCAGTTTTATGATGCCTATATACACCTTCATAGTTTCCAACATTGGATAACATACTTAATGCATACAGACGTACTCAGCTCAAAGAGTCAGTTGTTAGTGAGGTCTATAATGATAAAAATACAATATTTATAATTATGATTTGAAATAAAAAAATAGCAATATCTTCTTTGCAAATGTAGATTTATGCTATCTTAAAATGATATCTTAGACAGGTATCATCAAATCATAAACTGGATCCAATACTAACTGTAGCAAAACATTTAAGCAGAAATAAAACTTATTGCAACAATCCCCCAAGACTTCACATGGTCATCAGATAGTAAAATTTAATATATAAATAGTAAAAAAACCCAGTTACCCACTTCTTAGGTATGTTCAAAATCCATTTTACAAAGAATTTTATGGAATATTGTCTTAGATGAACTGCAACTGTTTCTGCAATCACACTTTTTACATGAAATACATTTTGAATCGGTCTTCCAATCAACAGAAATGACCATGGGCGAAAGAAACCCCACCAAAATAAAATACTGGATGTTATGCCTGTTTTCTGTAACTCAAATCGATAAAAACTTTAAAGGCAGCTGTAGAAAGTAGCATTAAGAAGATTTCTATAGTCGTTTCCAGTTTGTTGAAGAACACAGCAGACTAACCTGCTGGTCAATGCAAGGTGGTGTAGCTGAGCAGTTCTGTATCTCTTCAGGGATTTATGCCAACAGTTACTGAACCAAAGACTATGTCTGAGGACAATTTACAGAAAAATACTGGATTTAAAGGTTCCTCAGACAACACGGAAATTTTCTACACAGGTCCTGAGGATTGCGTCATTATGAATTAGTTCTATGCAACAAATTGCACACATCATTTGGACTGGACAAGACAATTCTTTCTGCATGTCAAGCAGGGGAAAAAGCTAATTATACTTAGGGTTGGATCTGTCATTGTCTACCTATGTCCATTTAAATTATGTTGAAGGCTTGTGGTTTTGTTGTTTGGGGGTTTTTTTTAAGTGTCAATACAGCCAAAGCTTGTTGACAGAAGGTGACAAGAGAAACCCCTTAGGAGAGTGATAGCTCATCAACATTAGCTACTGTTCACCTTTGAACTTCTAAGCCTCATTGACTTGAGCATGGTCTCATATCACTTGAAATAAAAAAATAGCAATGAACAGGAATATTTTGTCACATACATACAAAATACCCCACCTAACTTTTGCTGTCTACAGGTTGAGTGTTTAGACTACGCCAGACATCAAACACTAGCTGAGACAAACACCTGCAGAGACTGATTTATCACACACCCAAAAAAATGTCCGAGGTAGGTGAGATCAATCATGTCCTGAACAGCTCTCTACTAAATGCAGAGGGAACCCAGTCAAAAACTAAAACAAGATGCTAGCTTTTAGGCACACATTTTCTGAGATGAATCTCACTTCTGATAGGAGAAAAATCCTAACTAATCTCAAGAAAATGGAGGGAAGAGCATCCCAGAGACTGTGGGGTGTGCAATAAACTTGTGCTTTCATGGTAGCTGTATCCCAGAAGTGCATCTTGCAGGCAGAGACATCTAAGCATATGGGTGGAGGCTCTAGGATGCTTCAGGAAAGGGGGCACACAAATTCATATTAGAGGCAAGAGGACATTTAGGGAGATGATGTTTCTTGGCTGCTCCTGATTCCTGTGCTTGAACACATAGCTCAGAGGAGGAAGATTTACCTTCTCGCAGACCATGCTGTTTGCCAGGCTGAACACAGTGGCATACACGCTACCTAGTTTAAAACCAGCAGGAGTGCCTTTACACAGCAGTGTACTCTGCAGGGTAGGTGTACTCTGTGGCACTCCGTGCTTTAATGTTCTTCAAGGAAACAGGATCATCAGACTTCCCTGCAGAGGAGCAATCAAGCATACAACAGTCAAGGTGGGACCAAGAGGGAGAATGTGTAAGATCTGTAGCTATTTCACCAGTTGAATCTGGTAATACACCTCTTATCTATCCCACAGGAGGTAATACAGCAATTTTTTGCTAGGGTATGGGAATTGAAAAAAAAGTATTTCAGAGCTGGAATTGTTTTTTAGGTTACCAGCAAAACTACTCAGGTTTACAGTGTGGTGGAGCTTGAATACTTGTTCACTTACTCCCCTTAAACTTAGTAGCACTGAGTCTTTCCACAGGGTAAGATCTCTAGCATGACACAAGTGTCCTGGTGGTTCAAACCATGTAACTTCAGGCAGATCTTCATCCTGCCAAAATTAGATTTCTGGTTCTCTCCCTACCACAACTCTGTGTTTGCCTTTTTCTTCCTGCAGCATTTATTTCCTAACCTCGTGGCCTGTTATGTGTTTCCCGTTTTACAGTTTTGTCTTTTCTTTGTGGATAGCTTTGGTGCCTATCATGTGCAAAGACCAGGGACTGCCCTGGGGTGAGATAGGAGGTGAGGCTCTTTGTTGCTAGCACTGAATCCAACATAAAGTAAATTACTAAAATATGACAGATTCACCAGCATATTTAAGAGGAATTCTTAACAATTATCAAGGGCCCTGCAATTAATTTCTTCATGTCTCCACCTGCAGCTTATTAGCAATGCACCTGGTTCCAGCATTACAAGGGATATGGATTCATATTAGAGGCTGTCAGGCAGTTGTGTAGGCACATGAATTTTTCACACAGATGCTTCTATGGTTGGGTGATTACCTCAGCAGAAATACTTGCTTCATCACTAATATATTAAATAGGCTGCAGACACTAGCAAAATCTTGCTCAACAAAGGGGAAGAAAAAAAAAGCTAGCACGTCTGTCATATCTAAACAACAGACATGTAATAAGTATTGCCATGTAATAATATAGCTTAGATATAGTCCCAGAAGCTTGGCTGAAATGATCACACTGTAGCTCCCACTGTTAGTGGTAAAAATGAACTGATGAAGAATAGGGATATGTCAGGCATGGTTTTAAAGCTGCTTGCTGACTCTGTCCTATGTATATAATTCTGGAGCGTGGACTGCATTTATTCTGGCTCTGTGCAGCACATAGACCATGGTCCATTCCCATGTGGTATCCCAGTGTCAATAATAGGGTCAGAAAATTAATGGCTGAGGAAAAGGATGTGAGTTGGAGCTAAACAGTCAAAGGGGTAGAGGTGTACCAGACAGAGAGAAGGGGTAGAGAAGATGAGTAAGCCTTGTTCCTCAGACCTGTTAGAGGCAGTTAAATAAATGGAGAGTCTGGATATACAAGTTGCTTAGGTGTTCCATTGGTTTCTACACTCTTGAGCCCAACTTTTCCTTGTCTCCTCTTATTTTCCAAATAAAAAATGAAGTACTGCAACTACCAATCCCTGTGTTAGCATTGTGTTATATTCACTTGTCAATGAGAAAATTGCTACCAGATAAATCATGAATTCATTCATTTCGTTATTTCCTGATAAAAATCAAGACTTTTTGATCCATGATTCAAGGTCAGAATTGACACTGCACTTCCAGAGGGCATAGTCATTGATCACTGGAGGATGTTTTTCGTAAACAAACCTTAGTAGGCCAAGTCAATATCTACTTCAGCCTTTTCACACACTAATGTTTTTGTCAGAATTAGAACACAGTTGAAAAAAGGCTCCTTTCTATCTGGTTATAAAGGAAAGTTGCTGGGTGATTTTTTTTTTTTTCTGTGTCTTTCAAAACAGCCCAGAAGTTTATTATGGTTGCATTATTGTGGTTGTTTTTCTTATTCAGTTCAAAAGAAACCAGCTTTCTCTTATTTATATTTGTCTAATTTTGGAGAGTCGCATACCTAATCCCTCTGCTTTAGACTCACCATATAGACAACACTGAGCACCAGGCAGAACCAGGGTATGATTCAGCACAGCTCAAATTGGAGTCACTACAGCCACCTGCCTTCACTGATAGTATAAAGAGCATGAGTTCTACAGGTTCTCTGTGGAATAAGGGATCTCTTAAAGACTGGCATTTCTGAAGTAATGATCGTATCGCTCTTTTCTGCTGTCAGAGAAATTATCTGTTAACTGGAAAGTGAAGCCCACAGCTGGCATTTAGTAGAGCAGACAGTACAAAAGACAGCACCTGAGATGAAGGATGCAGGTGACTCTCAAGATTCCAGTTTTAAAGCTGATTTCTCTCTAGCTTCAGCTTCCCAAGCACAACTCTTTACATACAGGCTATGCCTTTTTCCCCAGAGTTTTTGTATTTCACAGAAGTCTGGCTGCCTTCTTAATCTCAAAAGAACTTTATTACCTTTTAATTAAAGTAGAGCATTGGTTATACTGTGAAAGGAAGTTGGTTGTATTTTATCTGGATACATAATATTACAAAATGCCGTGACAGCTTACAGGACTTCTGGCATGGCCAGACAGACTACCACCACCATCTGTCAAGCACATTCTATTTTTGTGCTGACACAGCAGAGATTTCAGTTTCAATCACCTGCTCACATTGCACATGGGAGTAGCTGGAACACAAATATACTTCTGTATGGCTGTACTTACATCAAGACACAAGCCGGATGCCCTTCTGGTTAGGCTCCAATTAATTCTTGGCACTAGAGCTCAAACTTGGCTGTCCCAGGCAGATGCAGTTAAAACTTGGTTTTTCTTATCTCTCAGCAACAGTAGCCACAGATTTACCAGATAGGGACACAGGGCTGTACTCCTCCTCCTCCCTTGTTATATGACAGGGAAGGAACTATACTACCTTATTATCACCGCGTTTCTATCCAAACAAAGACAGTTGAGATGGAAAACACATGTTGCTTGGCAATTGGTACACATCTGATGCTGAGCTTTTTTCATGGTAATTAGTCTGGGCATGGTGGTTATTGAAATATTCAGAAAGTCATGAGTTGTGTTCATCCATCCTAAATGTTTCACAGATTTTTGAGCATAAGCATCATTTGATTAAATATTTGTTCAAGATTACTATTCTCCAGGAAGTTTTCCATGAGAATGTCTAGACTCACAAGCAAAATGTTTCCATTGGTTTGTGGGTCAGCAAAAATCAGTGACAATACACTTAGAAGACATCAATAAACAGCAAAAGAAAACATAAAACCTCCCAGTGCAACAGATGAAAAAACAATGCCAGTTAATCATCCTAGTTATTAAATGAATATTTATAAACAACACATCTCTTTGGAAGCATCCAGGATCAGTTCAGAAATGGATCAAATAAAATGAATCAATTTAGACATAAATGACATTCAAAAGATATGTTTTGACTAGTGAAGTCAATGCAGAACTGATTAAGCAACTTGGTGTGTAGGGTTGCATCTTACTAGGTCTAGCTTCTGAAAAAATAAGACGTTTCTCATGCTTCTAATCCTTCTGTTACATCATTTTTACCCCGGTATGACGAAGTACAGTTATAGAATCATAGAATCATTTAGGTTGGAAAAGACGTTTAAGATCATAGAGTCCAACAGTAAACCTAACACTGCCAAGACCAGCACTAAACCATGTCCCTAAGTGCCACGTCTACATGTCTTTCTTGTTTACACTGCTATACTAGAACAAGACCATGACTTAAGCTGATGCTGCACATATGTGCTATGCTCTGGAAATCTCTATTTAAAATGTGGACAAAGCAGTGTATGCATGATTTAGGGATGGCTGGGTCAAAGCAGCTGTATTTATACTCTTTCACACAGCTATATTTAAAGTGAATGAAAGCAAATCACATGACCAATTGCAGGATTTGACCTGGAGAATATAAAAGAGTTAAAAAAAAAAAAAGAAAGTTAAAATCATGTTAATCAAGATTACCAGCTCTGAGATAGAAATATAGACTATCTGCTGCTTTTTAAAGGCCATAAATGTAAAAAATTCAGGCAGGCTGAAGACACTTTCTGGGAATGTATACACTGCTCTGTCCTTATAGAAGCATGATAGCAGGTGATTATAAGGCAGAAGGGGGGAGCTGCTGGGAGGAAGGAAAGTTTTTTTTCAAGAGAAGTATGTCTGAACTCAGGGGGAGGCTTACCTTTGCTGAGAAGGTGAACACAAAGTTTAAACAGTAGAAATAGGTGTAAGGTCAAACTAAAAACAAACAAACAAAACAAAAACAAAGGCAAGCTGAAGTTTCTAATGGCAGTTTCAGCAGCTGCCAGATACCAAATTTTCAACTAAATTCCAGTCTGGACACATAAAGATGATGCAGAAAGCAAAATGTGATCAGTAACAGATTTATGGATGACACAATTGAGCTGAAAAGAATTAATGACTGTGACTCCTCTGACTCACCATAGTGCGAAGACAGTGCCAGAAGTCATCTTTGGTGTGTGGAAGTAACCTTTCAGGTATTAGATAAAGTCTGGGTATATACAAAGTGGGACATGAGACTATGAAACAATGTATACCAACTAGGTTGAGGGGTTGAGGGTGCAGTCCCAAGCTGGCAATTGCCTCACCTTTCTAGAAGTATTGTTCTGTTTGACTAGATGTTAAAGCAACTTTTCAAACAGACCTGTACCAAGTGGTGAATACAAGTAAAGAGCCCTGACTTACCGCTGATGTGCATTGTATGAATTGCATCCACTTGTCACTGCTGGACCTCACTAGGACACAAAGTACACAGACTTAGCCTTTTTCTGGTTATTGAACAGATATATTTATCCACTATTTTTATCTATACATTTTTACATCATTAATTTTTAAGGAAGGGTTTGAAACAGGATAATGAAATTATTCTTCTATTTCCTCCTATTGTTGATCCCAGGAAGCTCCTCTTAAGCATGAGTGGGCAGCTGGGCTAGTTTTTTTCAGAAGAGGGTGGCATTTACTATGAATGACCAATATGAACAAGCTCTTTGGAAAATGTGATTACTTATTTTGCAGTTCTAAAAGTAAACACTTTTGAAAATCTGTCCTGATTGTAAATGTCAAAAACTTGTTAATGAATACAAGTGTTTGTGGGGAGGAAGAGGAAATGCAGAAGGGTGTTTGTTATGCAGTATTCACAGGGCTGAATTTCACCCTAAAGAGCAAATAAGTATGGCTTTACTACATTTGATTGTTATTACTGTATTTCTGATTATAAATAGAGCAATATGCCTAGAAGAAATGGAAAACTAATTGGCTATATTTGATTGCTGTACCATCAATCATCCATCCATCCATCCATCCATCCATCCATGCGTTTAATGAGAGCCACTGAAGTTTCCTTCGGAAGTAATAAACAAAAATACATCCTGCAATTAATTCAGGCATTGCAAGATGTCCACTTAATTTTGCTGGGTATACTAAATCAATTCTGTGCTTCATTCAGTGCATCACAAGGAGCTGGCTGGCAAGAACTTAATCTGTTATTAACTCACAATGCAAATGAAGATAATGCTTTTATGCTACGAATTGTCCTCTGCTGTTAAACATGAAAGTCAATGGGATAGTGGAATAGCTGATTCCTTTTAAAATACAATAGCTATATCCCATTTGTCACATGCAATGAAAGCTTAGTAAAAGCTCTGACTTCCTGCATTCTTTACTTCACTTTACCTCACGTAAGGAAAACCTTCTGTCTTTTTTCAGGCAAAATTCATTCTTAAGTTGTCTCCAAGAAATGGCAGAGTTCTTCAGGTAATAATTTCTGTAGATTGAAATTGCATTGAGGTAGTTAAATTTAATTTTTATTCATATGGATGATAGCAGTGCACCCATCAAAATCTGTTCTAAACATGGACTTTCCTCAGCCTCCTTTGCTTTCTTTCTAAGCTATATTTTCTGAGTTGCTAAAGGTGGTTTGGAATATCTGAGATGCAAATTTTCTTTGTTTTCATGGCGCTTTGGATTCCATTTTATTTACTTTTATCTAGATTCAGGTTTCAATTACATCAGGTATCATGTTATGTCAATTCTTTTTGATTTCAGACCTTTCAGCATAGGAATGAGGAACAGATAAAGAAAATAAATTGTAAAAAGAGAAACACCTTAAACAAATAAAACATCTCAAATTCATTAGAGAGTGAGTGACAATGCATTTAATGAAAATATTGTGATTTCTCTGGGTCACATAATGATTAAATTGAATGTTTCACTTGAGTTTTAAAAACTAAAGCCCTGCCTCATCCCTGGTTACATGACTGATAAGCCTATGGTTGACATCCATTTCACCTCGACCATATAAAATTTAGGCATGTAGGTCTAACTTGGTCAGAGGCTCCCTGTGTACAACATGGAAAGGTATGAACTTGACACTTATTTAAGCTAGGATGAACCATGTTCTGAAGATGTTTGTCTTCTGCATTAGCCATGGAAGTCATGTTGAGAGATTCTCTATCCTGCATATCTCTGTAGGTTTCTGATTCCTGTTTTGAAGTCATCCATTATTTAAAATGATTTCATTTGTAAGTGACAGAACTGGCTAGTAACTTACTGAGGATGCAGCAATACATCCTGCTGCTCTCAGATGAGAATATCAGACTTAAGAGTAGGTCATCTGTTATAGCCCTGTATTCCTTACCACTTCACAGGTGCTTGTGCTCCCAACATTCCTCCAAGAGAGGATTTCTACTATCTCCTGAATGCAGAAACACAAGGACTTAGTCCATGAAAGAACAAGGATTTTTGCTACAGATAAGATTGTGTCACTTCTTTCAAGCAGCTAACCCTGGACTCTAGAGCCCTAGCTGAAGTGCTAAAACTCCTTGTGCAGACTGCTTTGGGATCAGCTGAATGCCTCCCTAAACTCCATTAACTGTATTGATCTGGTCTGCATGAACAAATACTAGGATACCTTGATCCCATATGGAAAACTACCTCTAAATGTCTTAATCCTGGTGCTGGCTCCACACTCCAAATCACTACTCACATACTTCAAACCAAAAGAATTACTACAAATATGGTGTTTGCTTGCTTTCTGCTTTGGTTTCCCATCACTACTATATCAGTTACCACTTCATAACTAAATCTTGTCAAAAGTCTTTTAGCATGGCAGTTATCTGACAGGACTAAACCATAATAAATATACATTAAAAAAAAAAAAAAGTATCAGGATACTATCAATATTTATTACGTAGTAATGATCAGTTGCATCAGTAAAAGCCAAACAGGGCTTTGAGTACTGTTTGGGACACAAAATACTGCTCCAGCTTACATGTCTGAAAGATAAATATTTAAGTTCAAACTAGTCAGCTGTAGACTCCCCTAACAGTTAATGGAAGGGAACAAGTACCTCCAGAGGGCAGTTCGTAGCACTGTGATGGATCATATCTTTCTCCATGGGCTAAAGGATGAACAGAGAATGTCTAGTTATTTAACTTTTAAATGCCTAAAATTTGTTGAGATGAATTCTAACCAAAATCTTAATGCCATCTCTTTTTATAGGAATAGTATTTTACTCATTTAATTAGTGTGATATAGTAAAAGTCCTATGCTAAAAGTCATTTAAAAAGTGCAATTTAATATATCCAGAAATAAAGCTGGGAAGGGAAATAGATATTAAAACATGGCAAAAACTGTTAAAGTCATTTTTTAAGTATTGAATTGGCACAGGACTACATATATCTGCATATTTTCTTTATGTTTTAAATGCAACTGAACCTAACCAATATATACAACTCCCCTACTTAACATCTTTCATGCTTTCACCTGGATAGACTAGAGAGCTGGACAATCACCAGCCATATGAAATTTAACAACAACAAGTGCTGGATTCTGTGCCTGGCATGGAGTAATCCTGGTTGTATGTACAAATCAGGGGATGAGAGGATAAAGAGCAGCCCAGCAGAAAGAGACCTGGGGATTTGGGTTGATGATAAGTTGAATGTGAGTCAACAGTGTGCTCTGGCAGCCAAAAAGGGCCAATTTTGTAATTTCCAGGATTTTTGAGGTAGAATCATTGTAGCCCTATACAGAAAGTGCAAATGTGAAGAGGAGTGTAGGCATTTGTTGGAAAGACACTCTGAGTCTACCCAGTCTTGCTTTTGTCTCCCTTGGCATTCCTGGTGCCGAGCTCAGTTTCTGTACTGCAGTGTTGGGAGCAGGGTCTTTTATCTTAGTGCTAGAAGTAACAGCCTAGGGTGTTTTCTACAGTCATGAAGTGGGATTAAGAAATGTAAAGTCACTGGAAATACAGTGAAGAAACAATGATGAGTTGTCACCTGCTTTTTTAAATATGACTCTTTTTTTCCCTCCTGGAGAAAAATGGGATTGAAAATTAGTAGGCATGGTTCAGTTGCCTAAATACAAGTGTGTACTACTATCTCAGATACCATAAATTAACAGATGTACTCCAAAAGTGCCTGGGTATTCCATAGGCCCTCTGTCATGCCTGTCAGCTCTTTCAGTGAATTTCAGATAACGTGCAGTTTATCAGATGTCCATGGTTCCCTGTGTTTACAGAACTGGCTGTTATTGATGATGGGAAAAACACCACCACACAGACATACAAAACAATCCCATCTTTTTTGTTCAAGTCCTGTATATTTAACTGAAAGATAAAGCTTCTGAAATCTGTTGCGTGACCTAATATGCAAATAAACCCTTGGACGATGAAAGGCTATTGGGATTTCTCCCAGTGTGAATAGTTATACACAGCCTTCAAAAAGAGGTCCTGGTTATTAAATATGATCAAAAAATTGTATGAGCAACTCAGAAAGGTTTTGTGTTACCTTTAGGGAAAGTGTTGGAAAAGTAGGTCAAACAAGCAAATCAGCCAGGAGAGACTGGAAAGTACAACTGTTATCAGTGCAGATAGGCTTTGGAGCTTGTTACAAGGTAGAACACTCGAGCCTTTGAAGTGTTTGTAATTGTTTGTGGTTTTCAGTTTTTAAATAGACATGGAATGGGCCTTATTTTCAGGAAGCATAAACTGGATCCCTTTGATTTAATCTAGGTTACACCAACTTTGACCTCTAGGACATGTGAAAAGCGTGGGCAGGAGTGGATTTATGTGTGCGCAGCGGAGTGGTCTGCTCATTGGCAGGCAGGACTGACTGGCAGGTGATCTGTTTCTCTTTCATTGACTTGCTGAGAGGGTTAGCTCCTGGGGCAGGCAAAATAGACAGCTATGTGCTCCACTAGGCAGATGGAGGCAAGAAAAATATCAGGCTTTTCTCTGTGTTTTGCCTCTAGAAGGGCCTTGGAAAAAAAGAGGCTTGTGACACAGAGAATAAGTGATAGCAGCTATAGCCCTTTCCAACAGCACTAGTTCCCCTTTTTCCCTTAGCCATAACGTATCTGCCACGTCCCTCACTGATTCCCCAGTGCAGACCCAGGACAGAGCCAGCAAAATTTAGGCTGAGAAGATCTGCATCAGTTTTAGCTGTGCTGGAGCTGGAAGCTATGCTGCCTACATCAAGCCTTCTTCAGGTTCCTCAGCCTTTTTGCAAATCCAGCTATTTTGGCTCAGCAACTGAAACTTGTACCTGAGTGCCCAACTAGAATAATCTGGATTTTGGCTTGGTCTTTGCACAATTGTAACATAGGGAGAGTCACACCAGTTTTACAAAGTGCTTTGAAATCTACAGAAGAAAGTTTGCTCCCAAATTAAGGGTTGAAATCCCAAACTCAGAATTTGGGGGGAGTTCTATTACAATAATTTCCCATGAATTTTTTTCTGATTTAGTGAAAGTGCATTCCCCTCCCCCCGCCCCCCCCCCCCCAAAAAAAAAAAAAAAAAAAAAAAAAAAAGTATATTTGGACAGTTTTTCAGTGACCTTTCTTGCCTGAGAATAGGATTAAAAATATGAGCCCGAGTAATACCAATTTTTTTTAACCAATATCAACATTGAAGTGCTGTAGAGAAGTGATAAAGAAGACACATTAGCTGATGAAAGCCTGTGGTTAATACATTATCTGGATTTAATATTGTCAATCAGTTGAACGGATATAAGTTGTACTTACTGACATTTCCAAATGCTCATGAGAAACACTGTCCTTAAAAGTACTCTCCTCAACTTTTAAACAACACATGAGTTTAGTGGTGCATAAGCTGACAGCACACCTGATCTGGCTTTTCCAGATCCAAAGACAAGACAGGAGAAGGTCCTCAGCAACCTGTTGTCATTGACCCTGCCTTGATCAGGGTTAGCTTTTAGTTGGACTGGACAATCTCCAGTGGTCCCTTTCAGCCTCAACTCATCCTTGATTCTGTGAAAATTAATCTCACAGCTATTTATATTCCAGGAAATTATATTGTCTTCTCATGTAAATACAACTATTTTTTGACCAAAAGGAAGCAAAAATATATGACCTCAGAAAGCTTTACGATCGTTTTGCCAGTAACTATCTTTACAGACAGGAGATGTTCATGAATAAGGTGTTGGGTCTGTAAAAGTTTATTTCATGTTTTTTTAAAAAGTACCAATGACATGACCAGTATTAGGGGTTGTTTCTTGAATGATTGTATTTTTATGTCATTTCACCTTGTCTTCCACAGGTCAAGACTTCTTTGGAGACTGCACCACTGGACAACAGTGTTTTCCAAAACAAGGTTCCTGGAATGAGGCCATCCCAGACACAGTTAGGCATTTCCAAAACTAAAAGGTGTTGATAGTTTACAATATCACTATTTGGGCATTTAATTGGTGGTCTTTAAAAGACTTTTATAAATATTTGATTAGGATTTATACATGCCTTCATTTTTGAAATAGACTGATTTCTGAATAAGGAACCTCAATTTTTCATTATTTTTTTTTTTAACAATCCTGACTTTTAAAGTTATAGAAGCAACATGAAGGGAAATATTGAAAATCCTATTTGCTTCTGAATAAGCCAGCATTTTAGATGGACAATTTTCTCTGTTTCCAGCAGTTAATTTAAAAGCTTTCAGTTCCAAATATACTGTGGTGAACCAGTAATCAAGGAGTGCAAAAAAGCTGTTACGGAGAACAGATAAACGTGCAAGTGCTAAAAGTCAAAGAAAATAAGTTTCTTTGTAGCTGTTTCTAGGGAGACATTGCAGGTAGAACATTTGTTTCACTTACTGTGATTGAGTGCCAGGGCTGATGGATTGGTTTAATGTAGTCCTTATTAACAACTTGCAGAGACCAGCAGACTTTGCAACCTTCTAACAGGAAAACATTTTGAAAATTCAGGACAATACTAAAGGCAGCAAAAATGTCATTTGAAATAAATGGGAAGTGCCTAATTTTTTAAAAAAACAGATTGTCGTGTTTGTTTGAACTACAGAATCCTAGGTAAGCTGAAAAACATCCAAGCGAAGGCAAGAGGAATACTTTTCAGGCGCATTTTTTGTAAATGCAGAAAACGCAGTACAGCACAGAAGCAGGGAGATAACCATTGGAATATGTGATAATACTGAAAATTTTCAAATTAATCCCTTGTTCTTTGGAGTCACTGGGAGGATTCCAGTAATTCACCTCCCTTTTTCTTTTCCCTTTCACCTAACTATTCTAAGATGAGGGGATGTCCCAACACTCGGTCATCCTGCAACTTTTTATTTTCACAGTAACAGCAGCTACCTTCCCCTCTTTGCAGCTTTTCTTTCGATTGCAATTCTGAATGAGCATCTGGGGAAGTTTGCTTCTTACAGATTTCTGTTAACTACCTGTCTTTTAGTGGTGATCTACTTAGGAATGCTCTGGAGATACCTTTCTGCAAATGATATAATATCACACCAGATATTTATCTACATTTTAAGAGCCAGACTAATAAATACCAAAAGCATGCACTTATAGATTAAACATGCGTTGCTCTACTGAGACATTTGCCTTTCTAGTATGGAAAGCAATTTGATCATATTGGTCATAAGATCCTGATCAATTGCCTGTTAACAAAGAAATTTAAGAGGCAACAGGAAACCAGACCCACGTCTCTTGTACAGAACTGCTATCTCTACCTGGGTTTGCTGCTCACCTCTTTAGCAGGAATGAAAATTATAGTGGTGAAAATGGGCTTCAAGATTTTCTGAAATTCCCTGAGCAGTGGATTAAAATGGTGCTGAACACAAAGAATTCTGAAATGAGGCTTAAATGGTTAAATAGTTTAAAAGGCTTTGTAAGAGTGAATAAACATGGGCACAGGGGTGAGTTTCACTTTATGCAAGTTTTTTGTTTATTTGTTGTCTTCAACTCAATTAAATTAAGAAAAATTGGAATGGTAGCCTTTAAAAAAAAAAGTTTAATCATCCAGGGAGAAGTATATGCAATGAAAGCTATCAGATTTCTGCTTTAGCTCATTCGGAAGAATTTATGCATGTTCTGAAATTACCTACATTTCAGTATGCAAGCAAATACAAATTGTGATAAAAAAAAATCTAGCCATTATTAAATTGAATCTCCCATGTACATAAATAAACATTAAATTTCTGCCACTCTGCTATCAGTCAGGCTTGTCTACAGATGGGGTATTTATGCCCAAAAGGAATTATCATTGCTTCTCTGAGACTTTCCTTTATAAATCACTCACAGGAGAGAGGCTGATGAAAATTAAGCAAGAAAGTAATCAGTGCCTTGCATGTGATTTTGGTAGAAATGCATACAATACTTATATTGATCTAATTTCTGTTTAAGTAAATGTATTTGTTTGAAGTGGGATGCCTACGAAAAATCCCCTCAGGACCACACTTACAGTTGTTTTATTGAAGAATCTCATCAAAGGGAACTTAACTGAACTTAAGTGTCATCTTCCCCATGTGCTGAGGTGGACCTATGTATGGGTTTGGCACCATATCATCACCGCTTTTTCCCATCTTTTCTGGTGAAGAACAACAGCTCTTGCTCTTCAGAATGCCAGTGGCTCTATCTTAATTTTCTTTTCTTTTCTTTCTTTCTGTTTTGTTTTGAGATAGAGAGGGGTGTGTGTGTATGTAATTTCTAATAGAAACACTCCTTGGACTCTTTTAACAGTATAATACAGTTTGCTTTTTTAGTGCCTCAGTCAGTGCTGAGAGCTTCTTGTACAAAGACCCACACACATGGTTAAGAAAAAATAGTTTACAGTCAAATATACAGTAAGTGGATGACAGCTGCATCTCCTGGTTCAAAGCTGCTCTATAAACAAATTAAATTTGGTCTGTGATGAAGGGCAGTCTTTAAAACATATCATTATTTCAAAAGTCATGTAAGATTACTAGACTACAGATTTGGGAAAGTTTAATGTCTGTAGCTAATAGAAGACAAGAGAATGATGTTGCCAGTGCCTCACAAGCAACATCTAACTCCCTTATATATAGCTGGATGGATAAGAAACACACTTGTGTCAACAGTCCATTATAAGGTTCAGGCTGACGCTTTTCTTCATTGCAAATATTTCTCAATAACTCTATTTGTCCTCCAGTTCTATCCTGTCCCCATTTTTGCAGTTCTATGCCAATATACTAATAATTACACCAATCCTTTTCATGTAGCTCATCACACATGCTGGACAATTTTCTCTGTAATGAATGTAAATACGGTTCCTTTAATATAAATTAGAGAAATATAGTAATATGGACACATTAAGGTTCTATTAGCAATAAATGTTTTTGTTCTTTGTTGGCAGGCAATATATTCCCCTGTTCCCAGATGAATATGTATAGCATGCACAAATTGGAAAATACAGTGTAGAAAAGAAAATGTTTTTGTTTTGCTTTCTAAACATTTTCAGTTCTAACACTCTCAGGAAACATTCACTGCATTTTTAGACAATCTTATAAATTGCACATTGTGGAAAGAAATTAGTACAAAGTACCTTTTCAGGAATCACCTGATGGATGTGAAAAAAAAAAAAAAAAACCAAACAAACCAACGACGAAACCCTAGGCAAAGGTAGAAAGCTAAATAAGGATGTGAATCTTAATCATTCCACAGCTGAAAGACAGATATCTGTGCAGAGACCCAACTTCTCAGCTGGTATAAATCAACAGAAACCTGTCAGAGCTGTGTTGATTTATATCAGTTGGGGATCCAGCTTTATGTTGCTCCTAAAATAAGAGACAAGATGTCTGTTCAAGTTTGCTCATATCACTAATGCAGGTATTTTAAAGAACAAGAGGACAATCAAGCACCAGTTCCCACTTACAGTCAATGGCAATTTAATATCCATCCTTATTAATGGCTTTAAGAATTCTCTGTGCAAAACTACTACTTTACATTACCACATTTATGTGTTCTATGGGTGGGTGTCTTTCCTGGAATATGTGTCCAGTTAAACCATCATCAGATTTTGGCTGGAAAAAATAAGTTCTAATTGTATGTGTAAAACCACTGCCTTTGAATTTATTTTTTTTTTTAGCCTATGAAACATAAAGCAAGAATTTTCACATCTATTTTTGAAAAGTGGCAGCAGGTTTAGTAACAAAACTATAGGAACAATGATGGGAGAGAGAAATTTATCATAATTTTCATTTGATACAAGCCAGGAAGACTGCGGTGAAATACATTGTTCCTGTTAATTAGTCTTCCACATAAGAAACCATGTAGTTTGGAGGCACTGGACAAGCAAAAGTAATTTTACAGTATGAAAAAATGTTAATATGAACTAGAAAAAGTGGCTGAGAAAATAGCTGTTATTCCCATGTATTGATATTCTCAGTTGTTTTCTATTAATAACCAATAGGCAACCATATATTTGAACCCTGATGATGCACGAGTGATCTGTGCTTTAAGGCATGTAGATGAACACACCTCTGGAGGAAAGCAGTCTCTTTAAGGATTTGCCCTGTGCTACATTACATTCCTACCAGGCAATTGGATCACCTTTCAATTGGATTGAATTTGTCATCCATAAGCAATTATGGATTGGGAGCAAATCCAAGGAAGTCAGTGAAACTCTTCCAACAGGAAACAGCAAAATCTGAGCTTAGAAAATGTTGGTAGCCTTTGGCTGGCAGGGAGAAGTAGACAAAGCAAATGAGAAGAAAACAAAGTTTATCATGTTTCCAGAAATTATATGTGAGGCACTGGATGTGAATGGGTAACACGGAAGTTGTGGTGAAGGGCAATGACAAACATCACCTCCAGGTCTCTAGTTTTTTTTTCTAATCAGGACTGACATCAAAGCTAGGGCAGGTATATAAGGACCTTGTCCAGTCAAGTTCTTAAAATCTTTGAGGATGGAGACGGACCCACCTCTTCAGGCACAATGTTCCTGTATTTTTGCAGCAGCACAGTGAATACATTTTCTTTTTATCTAGGCAGAATGTTCCTTTTTGCAACTTGTAACAACTGCCTTCTTTCACAGCACGTATCTTAGAAGAGCCTGCCTTTATTGCCATGAGGGCGCAGTGTTGGCTCACATACAATTCCCTGTCCACTCTGAACCCCAGGTGGGTTTCTTCAGAGCTGTGTCATCTGGCCTGTTGCTCCCCAACCTGTACTGACTCGTAGGGTTGTACCATCTTAGGGGCTGGATTTCACATTTGTCTTATTTGGAGAGATACATATTTATTTATAATAGGAAGGGATGAGTTATTAATGCATTAGTTCTTGTAACGTATATGATGTGTTAAGTTCCAGACAGATTGTCCAGCAGGACGTTGAACAGAATAATGGAATAGTTCAGGAGAGGAAGAATGCATGTGCTGAATTTTTATTGCGATATGTGACACAAACTTAAACTTTCATCTTTAATACTCTGCTATTGCAACTATAGGCAATATTATGGTAACAGCATGTGAGGTTGCAAGACTTTCTGGGACAGGGATATTCTGTTTGTCCAGGTGCTAGAGCAGTGCGACTCCAAGTACTAGAGCACTGCAAGTAAATACATGGTTATTCTTATTGTTGATGATATAGGTATTTTGTCATTGAGAGAAGGGAAAATACGCTGCCACTCATTCCATCTGCTAAAAGCTATTTGTTTTGTCATAACTTAGAACAAGATGGTGAGCTTACTGAATTCAGGAGAATTTTTGTGTCTGGTATGAAACTTCCTATAAATAATTTAAATCAATGGACCTCAGTATAGAAAGAGGCACCTGAAAAGGGATTCTCATCATCTTGGAGATATATTTTCTTATTTTTTTCTTCTCCAAAATTAAAGTGAGTAGCCAAATGTCATTTTCTAATTACTGTGTATTTTTAGGCCTTGTGTGTATCTAGAAAATGATGTCAACGTTTCCATTTATTTCAGTGGTATAAGAACATTTCTTTCTTACAATGTTTTTTTGATATTACTCAGAATTTCTCACTGTTTTTATATTGGTATAAATCCATTTAAATAACCAATCCTAGAGTTTGTGTATATGATGATTTATAGCAACTGAATTCAATTCAATAGTAAACTACTTAATTTAATTCAGCAGTAAAAATCTTAACATTAACTAGATACTCTTACACCAATCTCCTCCTAAATTTTTTTATTGAGTTGGTTTTCTTTGACAGCTCTGTGGACCTTGTGGCTCACTTTTTCCATATTATTTTAAGATATAGATACTGTTTCAAGATACAGATCAATGCTTAATACTTTCTAAAAATCCACCATATAATTTTATTTTGCTTTATTCCTTAAGCAAATTTTGAAAATCTTATTGTTAATGATATTTTACTGATTTGTAGTTGTTGGCCTTATCTTGGTTCATTTCCCTTTCCCTTCCTTCTAGCTCTAGAGACTAAAAAGCTCTGGGGATTTGCACAAATTTGCTATTGATGTACACTGTATAACTGTAAAATATTTCTGTACTATTCAAAGGTAAATAAATTAGTTGTGTAAAATGAATAAAAGCTATGAAACACCCAGATGGAGCTTTCTAACCATCAAAAAGGTAATCAGCATTTTGCTTAGCAACCAAACTTTAATTAAGCTAGTTAATTTTGGAGGTAGAAACAGAAATGGAAGTTCTGATGCTTAACTAAAATGGATTGAGTCCATAAAATATCCTTCAATAAAAGGATGGAAATAACCTGACCTTTGGAAACTATGTTACAGAGACAACGTATACTTAAAATGATTTTGTCATCTTGAAGATGTTTGATTCATCACTTGCAAGTATGTTGTCAGCAAGGTGTTACAATTTACTAATAGTTTTGATAGTCATTTTTTGAAAGGAAACAGTTTTGGGGGAGGAAATAGTAAAGTTGCTGTTACTTCAGCTGAAGGAAAAGTGCGATTTCCGATACATATGCAAAACAGCAATATGGTGAAAACATTGAGCTGTTAACCAATTACTCTTCCAAGTAAAATCAGTTTTTCTAGAAATGTAGACTGACTTGGTTATAACCATGACTACCAGAACAAATCTGGGCTGGAAATATGTAAAAGCTCTTTCTGAAATCTGTGCAGGCTTTTCCTGCTTGCTCCCAAGCCCTGGATGTGGAGATAAAGAAAACGCTTTGTTCACTGTCTGGGTGCCAGGCTGCAGAGCGATTGTGCCTTAAAATGTAGTGGGGGAGCAGCTAACACTAAATCTGGCTCTGAGCTCACCTGCAAATCAGCTCTGTGCACACCTGTCTGCAGTGAGGGGCTGCCCAAAGCCTTTTAATTAGGGGCATGCCCAAATCCTCCCACAGCTTAAATCCTCATCTGGGAAGAAAAGACCTCCTCAGATGAGCATGGAGGGAGTAAACAGCTGAATATAGTGTGAACTGGCTGTAAAGGTGTTTTGCTGCACATAGGCATGTTCCAGGGCAGAACTTGGGTTGATTAGCAACTGCATGTAACCAGCACTTATGTATATAAAGGATCTCATTTGGGGTCCATGCCTTCATATGCTACAGAGATAATCAGACCAAATATAAACAAATGGAGTCATCTATTGTCCTGCTACAATTAATGGGAACAAAGAGGCACCTTCAGGGAACAAATCTTCTTATCCCCCACAGATGTTCAACGTAGGTTGGCTGAATCACCTGTTCATGTACCTTCTGTGCTTATAGATGACAGAAGGAGGAAGGAGATTCATCTGACAATGTACCTACATTGATACTAAAATAGTACGATTTACCACAACCAGAAATATTCTAGAGGAATTTCTACTTAATCTCTATTTCCTTCCACTGACTTCATGAACTTTGTTTGACTCTACAGCTCAGCTGTAAAGAAGTCAGGGTGGGTTAGATTTTTCATAGCCTTGGTGTTTCAGATGTGGTCAACCCAATTGCTGGTTTTATCAGATTGGGCTAAAGGTTTTACGACAAAAAATAAGAACAAAATTTATTAGTTTCTTTGGAGTTCATATGAGAGCAACTGGCATAAGCATACCGGAAAGGATTAAAAAATCAAGTTAGTACATTAAAACTTCTTCTAAAATTGATTTTCCAGGATTTGAAGGAATGAAAACCATTAAAAACTTCTGTCATCATGTATCATTACATGCTAATGTGATTCTTTTTCATGTTTCCTTTTGTTTCCATGGAAATATATTTAAATTGTTAAAATTGGTTTCAGCATCTTACCCTGGAGAGACTTTTATAAAGAATTACATGTTACAGCTTCTAGCATGAGGACTTTCTTGCGATAAACCGGTATCAAATCCATACTCTATGCATGCACAATGTGGCTATTAAAAGAGTCCTCATTCCTGAGTGGCCAGAAGTCAAACAGATTAACTTCTACCGGCATTATGTGGAACGTCTGGAAGTTAGGAAAACTTGCCAGTTTGATTTTTTTTAAAAAACAGATTCCTATACATCTGATTGAAAGAACCTGTATGATACCAAGATCATCTTCCACTGCACCATCTGGTAGGAGCTCATGATCTTACAGTAGTTAAGTGTGATGAAAGGCAATTGAACAATTAATGCCGATGTCTCTTTAGGGGATTCATTGTATATCTGTCTTTGATGCTATCCACCAGCAAGATTTTGATGCAAAAGTCTGTTGGCCTGATTTTCATGCCATTCTTATGAATTTTGAACCTTGCACTGCACAAATGACAAAAGATCTACATGCTAGCAGTAAAGTCATGTTAGGGGTGAATCATAACCTCCCCTCTTCTGTCTAAGAAAAATAATCATAATTTTTCCATCCCTGGCTGAAACTTAACAGTCTGCCAGGTGGCAACCACCGATTCAGAGACATATGCTTGAAAGGCCAAATGTCTATCCAGTCATCCTGAGACAATTGCCCTCACAAATGTGATTCCAGTGATAACTATACTGGATTTGGAGCCATACAGCAAAATTAAACTCGTGGTCTCAGAGGCTTTTAAAAACCACTTGGCCTGATGATAGTATCACTCTGTGCCAGCAAATGCTTTCTTTTTCTATTTTTTTTCCTCATCTAAAGTGTTCCCAAAGTAGATGGGGCATTGTTTCTTCCTTTTTAAAGATGCAATTGCTAGCATAGTGAGCAAAGATGCAGACATCTGGACTAGCTCTGAGCCAAAATTCTTCATGTCTTTTCTAACACACTGCTTATCCTTCACATCTGCTGGAGGGTAAAAAGTGAGAAAAAGCAAACCAAAGCAATACCCCCTGCACACACACACTCTCACAAAAATCTTGCTTCTACAGGACTTACTGTTGGCCTTTATAGACCTGAATCAAGGTGGTGAAAAAGTTCTTCTGGATTTAGCTGTGGCTACATTTAGACACAAAGCTTTGCTTCCTTCCAAACTTTTCTCATAACTCCCAAAGGCTAAGCTGGATAGACTTAATAAATACATGTGGTTAGTAACAGTATGACAGGGGCCATGCCTTGCTTCATGGTCTTCAGCTGGTGGGTAGCCCCTACATAACTGCAGACCTGTGGTAACCAAGAGTAGCCTTGCAAAACAAGCTTGGGATGGGAAGCTCTGGGTATCTTTCATTGGATTTACTGCAGATGCAATGTAGTCTCTCCATGTATACAAATGAAGTTTGGTCATTCAGTATTTATGCTGTGGTCTCAAGCATTGCATGCTTATGCTTTGTAACATAATATTTTTGAAATCTCTCTCCGAATGGGTCCATGATGCTGCAGTCACCACAGGTTTCAATTTTCCCTTGGATTAATGTTTGCTTAGCTCTAACAGAGGCAAGTTCAAAGGCTAGAAACTATGCCCTAGTCAGTTATACAGATTGCTAGGAACCAAACAGGTTGCTAGGAACAAATGAATGTTTCTCATTCAAAAAAATCAGAAAGAAAATCTTGAAGGAGGTACTCAACAGAACTGTGGAAAAACAGAATATGCAGAGCTTTCCCTTTACAGATTATAGTCCGAGATGACCCTGTTTCTGGGTTCACCTCTGCCTTCACTCTTTGACTCCAGTAGCTCTCCAGATTTTTTTGCGCTGCACAAGGAATTTCCTTGATCTTATTTGGGCTACTTCCCCCAAGCTAGTCATCTACTCTGCTTTTCCGATGAAGCTTATGTTACTTTCTTGGGCTAAATGAGGATACATAGATGCTCTTTTCCCTGGCCAGTTCAGTAATCCATTGGTTTCAGGAAAGGGAGCAAGAAATTAAAAAAAATGCTTTTACATAAAACAGACAGAATCAATTGAAAAGAATTGGGTTTACTGTCATCCATAGAATCATAGCATCATTTATGTTGGAAAAGACCTTCAAGATCACCAAGTCCAACCATTAAGCCAGCACTGCCAAGTCTACCACTAAACCATGTCCCTAAGTGCCACATCTACACATCACCTCCAGGGATGGTGACTTAACCACCATATCACATCGTCTTCTTTTCATGACACACAGCACTCCTTACAGCCAAAATCAGACCACCCTCTTGCATGGTGGTTCTTTTAGTAGCAAAGTTTATTCACTGTAGCTTTAAAAGATAAAGAAGATAAAATAATAAGAACAGCTGTTCCTGACTCCAATAGGTATTCCTAGGAGAGGTACTTCATATTTTGGATGCATACATATGTGTGGCCCACTTCAGGTGATTAGTGACTCTAAAAGATGTGACAGTTGCAGCTTACTGATATTATATACTGGCCAGCACTATATCAATCACAGCTGCCAAATGTAAATGCAGCTTGTCACCAAAAGACATCCCTTTTCCCAAAGCACTTTTATGTCAAGATGAGAGCAGTGTGCTCCTGCTTGAGATAACGCAGACCAACTCTACTGAAGTCCATGGAAGTATACAAAAGTTAAACTAGGTTACATGAACCTATATATGGTAAAACCTTCTTTTGTCTTTTCCATTGTAAACTCAGCATGACTACAGGGATCTCAGTGATGCCACTGCAGTGTCATACTGCTGCACCAGGGTTGTGTGCAAATTTAGCCCCGTGTGTTACTACTGGAACTAACTGGAATTTTTTCCATGGACTTTTATTACGATTGGGAAGCATTGACTATGGGAATATAATATGGGACTGCAATAATTTAAACAGCATCTACAGGACACTTCCCTAGAACAGCGTCTAAGAGATGTTAAGAAGCCTCCCAGCTGACTTTAATCCTTGGATATCCATTTCCTGGAAACTTAGACTCCTGGGACAGATGGCTGTCCTGAAATTTTAGTAATATTTGCTCTTAGATTCCTGCATCTTCGGACTGCTCCATGACTGAATCGGGAATCCCAATTTCTGATTTTTTTCACTGAATTTGTACACTAGAATTACAAATATCCTTATGATTCAAAAATAGGATACCAGACAGGGCTCCTAAGGTTTTCTACTCCCAGATTTTTTTTCTTTTCAAATGGAATTTTGCTTAGTTTATTTATTAATATATATGTAAAAAACCAGAATTTAACACATTTCCAACACTTCTAGCACCAGATTGTAGATACTTTGAAAACTTAACTTGGAAATATATATCAGAATCTTGACATTTTCCAGATACTGGCACTGCCAGTCATTGTCCAATTCTAGTCACTGAATTTTTGAGATTCTTTTATTACTACTAAATAGCTATTTGTTGACTGTCATGTCACAGCAAGTAGCTTGAGCCCAGAGTCACGCTAACATGATGTTGCCCAGGAGTTAATTTTCCCAGGCCAGTGCAGAACATGGGTGAAATGGATGTGACTGGCAGCTTTTGAATTTGTGAATATAGCTTTACTGGTGCTATCAAGCATCCAGACCCTTCCAGGCCTTTATGCTACCTGATTTCAGATGCTTAACGGAAGCACCTGAGTCCCCAATGCTTAAAGTACAGAATCCAAGAGGCAAAGATCTTGGGTTCATCCTGACACCAAGTAGCATCATACCTCTCTCCTGTCCCAGATCTTAATTTCTCTGCTATGAAACTTAAGTCATGAGGACAGGAAGGAACTCCAGTACACTTGGATCAGTATACTGACCTGGAAAAAGAATTCACAACCATTCAGGCACACTGATGTGCATCAATCATACAGCATGGAGGACTTAAAATCTCTATATGTTCCATTGATACTCAGTGGAGAGATATCAGCAGTTCCAGCTGGTGATCTATTCAGCCAAAGCTGGAGTGATTCCTTGGGGGTGCCTCACTGGAGAAGGAGCCTAGGGAGACTGGATGTATATAGCTAGGAAATTCAGGTGTCTGAATTTATGGTGGATGAATATAAATGCTTTGTGGAATGACAAATGTCAGAGCAGATTTACAACAATTTCAGTGGATATAGTCCTACCACAGTGTTTTATCAAACATGACCACAGTTAGTCCCATTAGTTTCTGTGGGGGTCTTTACAATAGCTTATGGGAGGCCTCTCCAGAGAAACATGGTGCTTGTTCATCAATTGCACACATTTCTCCTAGAGCTTTAAAGCTTTCTAGTCTTGCTGCTTTGAAATATTTATAGATGCTTGTAATTATCAAAATGCTTTCTTGGGAAACTTTCAATCTGTTGTTTTAAAAATGTATAAGTATGGCTTACGTTAACAACTATTTCTGAATTTAAATGCAAAATATCCCTTCCTTTCACTACTTAATCACTCACTCAAGCTTTGGGTTGGGGGTGGGGAGCAGAAGAGAGTAACAATAGGAATTGCAATTTTATCAATTTGCCTTTAAGACCGTTCATACCACAGCAGTGATTACGGGTCTCTTTTTGTTAGCAGCAAGAGTTGGGCAGAGGTTTCATTGGCAAAGACTAATCCTTGCAAAGGTTTTGTTGTTGTCGTCATTTTGTAGTATATGAAGTTCTATTTGGAGACCAAATTGGCTATCCTTCTCTCTGCCCTCTCGCTTTCTGGGTCTATCAGTCTGAAATACTCTGACATTTGAAACTCTGTGGAAGAGGATGGTGGGAAAAGAGAAAGCTGAAATATTTATTGATTGGCTGTTTCCACAGAAGTGGCAATCTTCCTAGTTTTGCATCTTAGTTTCATTTCAGTTACAGGTCATGTATCAATATAAAATATATAAAATAATAATAGTAGTAATGATGGCAATTTTCTGACAATAATAATTATTATGACAGTATCAATAATATCACAGTGTACTTAGCAACTTTACTGCTTGCAGTATTTTATTGAAAGGTCACTATTATTATCCCTGTGGCTTTTTTAATGGATGGTAAAACCAGGAAGTAAAGAAGAAATTAATTTGTTCAAGGTCACTCCACAGAGCAGTGGAAAAGCTATGAATTGAAATCAGGTTTTCTGAGTCCCAAGCCAGTTCTTTAACGTATGGCAACAATGCTTCTTACGAAGGATAGCAGGCACTTAAAAGAATGAAATACCACAGCATTACATGAAAAGCACCACATTAATGATTTTTGCTTTGCACATTTTATAGTCTATTCCCTTTTATGAATTCCAGAAATTCACATTTATTTACAAGACACAAAGGAGAAAGAGATGATGCCCAGTGACTGTTACTATTAATAAACTATTCAGACATTATTTTTTTCTGAATAAAATGTGTTGGGATACTCTTGCAGGCAAGATGCATCACGAGGAATAGAGTATAATTGCTATTGATGTTCCTGTGTTCAGGTAAAGTGAAGATGCAGGCAATACATTCATAGAACAGCTAGCAGATCTAAACACTGGCTTCTTGTTTGCCTTTATCACAAAATATAACACTGCCTGAGGCAAAATCTCAGCTTCTCATATCCTGATATGATCTGGGGGAGTCAGGTACATCATTAAAGGGTCAGCAGTTGCCACTCATCAGTACTTGAATTTCTGAAGGTATTTCCTAGTCTAGGTTTGTGCATGGACTTTCTTGGTATCACTTTGAGCTAGTGTGAAGATCTGATGACAAGCAAACCAAAATCCAAAACCAGGATTGATACCAAGAAGGTGGGAAAAGCTACTTCTGTTGATGGTCTCAGAAGTTAAGTAAACACTAATTTGCATGAAATGTTTTTGTCCAGAGGCAATCCCAGTTTGCCGATTATTGACATTACTTTTGATTAGTTCAGCAAATTTCCAAGGGTAAATGCTGCATTAATAATGAGCTGTAGTCATTAACAGGATGTGTGAAGATCTTGCTGTACTGACTGTGGGTATTCCCACTGAGAATATTTGTAGAAACACAGCATAAATAAGGAAGCTATTAAAATGCTCTAGATTCTCAATGACTCCGAAAATTTGGGACACTCACATCTTTTAAGATCTTTGTATTTTTCCTAGGATGGGGAAAATAAGTGTATTTAAAGGAGTTTTAAAACCAAAAGAACAGGATTGTCTTTTCAATTTTCCATTTAAATAATCTAATTTTAACACTAAGCTTGGTAAGTAAACATAGTGGGTCATATTTTCCACTGGTGTAAAGTTTTCAAGATAGTCTTTTTTCTGAGATACCTATTGCCATTTATCCCAATGTTTCATAAGGGTCGGCAGATCACTCTTAACAGAAGGGTGGCAGCTCTGTCCAGCTGTTAGTTATGTCTTCATTATGGTAAATATGCATAGTTGGACTGCATAAATAATTGAACTGTGTAGCCAAACAGTCAGAAAGAAACAGATTGGATGAAGATGGAAAGCCTAAATATATGTGTCTGTGATAGGAAATATTCCATTCAATTAAAGTTGATTATTTAAATTGCAAAATAATGAAAAGATGGCATTTTAAAGCAACTCATTTGATTATAAGGTCTTCAATAAAATTAAAAAGTTTTAAAAAAGACCAGTTACCATCACTGCTTTTGGATACTCACCTTAAAAATTCAACAATTAACTGCTTGCTCAAATCCCAGTTATTTATGACAGAGCTCCTGTGTCTTAGATGAGATTGTAGAGTTTTATGGTTCTGAAATCTTCTCAATCTCTTCCAGTTCTATTATTTTACATTGTATAACTGAACGTTCAAAGAAGCAAGTGCCTGGATTTTTTACATACTCAGTGAATATCCCAAGCAAAAATTTGTGTTGCTGAGCAGAACTGTATCAAATTGTGATTGAATTTTAACACAACAGTGCTTTGAAAACAAGATCTTGCTATAGGTCTCTGCTCTCAGACAGAAGAAAAAAAAATATTATAGACACAAATGCTATAGTTTAAGACTGTATATTCTATAATCTTGTCAGCGTACCTTCCCTTGTGCGGGCAGAAGACCACTTTCAGCAGAGGTAATATGAGCTTCAGCAATTTCTGGTGGACAGAAAAAGGAAACTTGCACCTTCCTCTGCTTGGTCTTAACCACTGATGTATTGTCTCTAGCAAGGATATCACCACCTGGCTTTTTACTTCTGTGAAATTAAATAAAAATTAAAATTAATGTTTTTGAGGAATAGGTTTCTTGCTCATTAGATTTTTAGGATAACTGAAAACTGAGTCTCACAATAAATTTACTATTTTACTACTATGACTACTAAGAGTAGCAACACTAACACCAATACAAATACATACCATTTTCACTACAATCAACATGAGACTTTTCACAGAACACAAATGATTGGGGGAAAATATATGTGTTCTGAGGAGTGATGAAAAATTTTATTTATTTAGAGTCAGGTGTTAAAACTGTTATTTGACAGCATAGATAAGACTATGAAGAAAATTAGATGAAGGGGATTGATCCATGAGGGGTCCAGAAAAGAGAAACATTTCTGTCATTAATCACATTTCAAAATGTAATTAATTTTCCTTTCATTACACTTTGTTCTCCCCTTTGTGCCTGTGTTGTTCTCACTTAGGTCATACAAGCCTGTCGGACTGTCCTTAAATCGTCTTTATACTCTTTATGTTACAGTAAGCAAAGAAGCTGTCCTGTGGCAAATGTGCCATAAAATGCTTGATTCTCACAGAACTTTTTCATGAAAACATCCCAAACAGCTTTTATGGAGTACCTCCCAGTATTCACCTTCAGTCAGTGGAAATCTTCCTAGCTGTCTTGATAGGGTCACTTCAGGTCTTTGTGAGGAGAGGATAAAATCAAACATGTCAAAAGATTTATGTAGCACTACAAAGTCTTGTGTTCTGGTTTTGGCTGGGATAGAGTTAATTCTCTTCTTAGCAGCTGGTATACAGTGCCGTGTTTTGGGTTTAGGAGGCAAATAATGTTGATAACACACTGGTGTTTTAGTTGTTGCTAAGTAATGCTTAATCTAAATTAAGGGCTTTCCAAGTCTCCCATGCTCTGCCAGCGAGGGGCTGCACAAGGAGCCAGGAGGGAGCAGAGCCAGAACACTGACCCGAACTAGCCAAAGGGCTATTCCATATCATAGAATGTCATGCCCAGTATATAAACTGGGAGGAACCGGCCAGTAGGGGCTGACTGCTGCTGGGGGACTGGCTGGGCACAGGTCAGTGGGTGGTGGGCGATTGTATTGTGCATCACTTTTTGGTTTTTTTTTTTCCTTTGAGTTTTATTCCTCTCTCCTTTTCGGTCCCTTTCATTATAATGAATTATTATTATTCATTAATATTGTTATTATTATTTTATTTCAATTATTATTATATTTAAATTATTAAATTTTTCTTATCTCAACCCATGACTTTGACCTTCTTCTGGATTATCCTCCCCATCCTTCTGGGGAGGGCAGGAGAAATGAGTGAGTAGCTGCATGATGCTTAATTGCTGGATGGGGTTAAACCATGACATCCTGGTTTGTGGATTTGAGTCAAAATGTGTCTGGACTTGTAGTAGGCACAACAACAGTGCACAGAGAAATTATGCTCAGGGATACAATCGAACAGAGTATAAGAGAAGGACCTATCATAATGTGTTTTCCAAATTAATAAAAAAAGAGAGGTATTATTAGGTCAAAATGTTTTTCTCTCACTCTCCTCCCCCACCCCACCCCCCTTTTTTTTTTTTAATGTTGTCTGCCATGGAAAACCAGACATTTTAATTAATCTTGAAATATTTGCATTCCAAAGTATTTTCTTCTGAATTCCCTTATATCAAAAAAATGTGCTTCTTTGTTTCTATTTCTAAATCAATAAGAAGAAGGTTTTCTGATAAAAGTGGAAAGTGTAGGTAGAAATGAAATATCTGATTATTTTCAGTTAGCCAAAACCTAAATGAAATCTCCTATGCAAAAGAATTGCAGTAGCCCTTTGGCTGTTTGAAAAATGATTCCTGGGGAAAGGCGCAATTATATAAAAAGATTAGACCTGATTCTCCTCTTTATAATAAGCAGCCTAATTTAATCTAATTCATCGCTTTTCTTCTTATTCAATTTAGGATTAAATTAGGTTCTTCATTTCACCAGTATGTATCTGAATTAAATTAAAAGGGTTTGACTTCCCTATACACTAAATTTGCTATCATATGAGTTAATGCAGAGATACAGAACACCAGTCAAGGACTGAGAAATGAGCTAATATTTTTTAAGCTGAAGAGGCTGATTGTTTTCTGCTGTTCAATATCTCTAAGTCCCAAAGTTTAAAATATAACAGTAGGACAACAGTTTGGCATATGTGTGGATCACATGTGGCTTACCATCCTGAAACAACCCTTCTACCATAAATATAGAAAAGTTTCATGATTAAAAAAATATTTTAAAAGCTATGAAAAACAGTACCAGAAGCTTTAAGATCAGAATATTGCTAGAAAATTAACTCACAACATTTATGTCCATTACTTACAGTAGAAATGGAAAATAACATTTATTTCCTTTACTCATTACATCTACTTTGATGTCCCAGAAATGGGTGGATGAATGAATCAGTCAATGAGAGTACATAATATTCCATTATAATAAGACTGCTATACACAGAGTACAATATGCTTACTTCATCCAAACAGGTATACACTATAGAAATACATTATATGGTCTTTTATAATAAAGCAACAACAATAAATGCATGGCTGCGATATTTCTGGTCAGTATTATTTGTCATTCTGTGTGGCCATTCTCCAAACACTATGAGAATCTCATTGCCCTTGCTACACATAAATCAAAATATATGTTTTTGCAGAGTTTTGTACATTGACTTTCTGTATACATCAATGCAGACTTTGTGCTCTAAATAAAATAAAGCATATATACTTAGTGCCCCTCAGCTGGGGAATAGATTAAATCTGTAAAGAACAGACAAGAGCCTTTTAGCAACACTTAGGCTGCGGTGGTTAGCCTTGTAAAACACAGGTCTGTCACTGAAATTGAACCCTAAACCTTGATTCTTACTTTCCAAGAAATGTTTTAAATCAAAATTTTTCACTGCCAAGCATAAGCAGGTAAGAGAGACTTTTAAATCAGTTGAAGAAAAGAGTAGCTCAGAGAAATACAGATTCCTACTTTTACATTGCCTACTAGGGTATAGGCTCCGAGAAAGCTTATCCTAGCAAATTCTATAGCATGATTCCTACCCAGTCTGAGTTTTATTAAGTTGCAAAGGCAGAATTAGGGATTTTTATATATTGGGGTTTTCAAAAGCTCCTAACTTCCCAGGTTCCAATTAAATTGCTCTGCATTTTTAAACACCTAAATATCTTTGAATATCTGCTTCAAACCTCCTGGTCTTTGTGCCCATTGCATACAATCCCCTTAATTATAATAGCTGAACACTTCGCAGTTGTTAATGGGTTTTATCCCTGTGAGACAGGGAAATGCTCTCATAGCTTTGATAGCCTGAGAATGGCACATGTACTAGGTTTAGAGGCTTTCCCAGGGTCACTCAGAGAGTCTGGGATGAAGCCAATAGTGAATTCATGCTCCTCAGATTCAATCCACTGCTTTATCTGGTCACCCCATCTTTGTTCTGGGAAAGGGCCAGAGTGGGAGCAGACAAGACGATGGCTTAAATAACTTTTGCCTCCTTTTCATTATTGTCTGACTCCTTCCCTAATTATTTTACTCCTTGCGCTAATATGCAACAGACTGTCTTGAACACAGTATAGTCCACTAGAATCTCACTTCACTGCAACTTCATTACTTGTAAATTGTAATTGTAGTGCTTCATTTGTCTTTGATGTTGCTTCATAAGTGACAATTTTGAGACTCTACAGAGAATAGCCTAATGTTTTTGTAGTCCCTAATGTGTCACTCGGTAATACTGTGCTAAATGGTTAAAGCTGCTGCTCATGCTTTTTTTCACAATGCTCTACAGTGAAAGATGAAGGCTAAGTAAACAAATATCCCCCGGACTAGGTTTCAGGCACTGAATTTGGACTCACTGTGGGAAAAAATGTCCAGATGAGGCAAGATGAGATTAAGGCAATGGAAAAAACAGAAAAGAACTATAATAAAAAATAATTTTTATTCTTTGGGAAATCTCGGTGCCGTGGATTTCCATTCTGTACTTAGCACTACATTCTTCTGTTTTCAGAATGAATTAAGGTGTGTGTAGGGACATTCATCATGGTGGGGCAAGCTGCACAACTAAGCTTAGAAACACATGGAAATGTTCTCATTGTCATCTTTGAAATCACAGGAATGTGCAGTAATCAAATTTAATATAACAAAAATATAATTTTAAAGTGTTCCAGTTTTTCACATAAAAATTATTTTAAAACCCTTACATGTTTTATGATTATTTTGATGCCTCTTGTGGCTTTAATCTCATACAGTATCCTGTAGGCACCTCATCACCCATCCCAAACGCCATTAGTTTAAGAAAGAGGTTTATGTCTAATTCTGCAGCTCTCCACTCCTGCTGGTTCTCCTTCAGGTGAAGTTTGTGACATCTCACTTACAGGAACACTGTTAGGGAGAATTATGACCTCAGGTGAGGCAGAAGCAGCAGGAATAGATGAGATGTTCAGGAGTGAGTCTCATGTTTGTGTAGAAACATTTGTGAGATGAAATTTAGAGATCAGAAAAAAGAGAAAAAAAAAAGGTAGAAAGTACTACATGGCTGGAACTTTCTCTGATGTTTTCCAAGTTTTTCAGGAAGCATCTGGGACTGAGACTCCGAATGTAGTGACATTTTACTTGCCAAAACAGCAGAAAAAAAATTAAAATGGGATCACAGCACATAAGTATGAATTAATCTTTCTCTCCTCTTTATCTTCCTTTAACTTTCATATATGACCTCCATCACAATAAAGTCTAAGAGTCTGGGCAAACCTACAGTGATGTAAACTGATACAGTTCTTCAGCGAAGCTTCATTAATTTGTAGTGCTGGTGATATGACCCTACTAACATAATTGGAATTACATTTGATGCCTACTACAAATTCAGAAAATGGCTTTGAGAGACATGACTGATTATGCTACATTTGATTCTTTGAAAGAAAATGGATATTTCTCTCTAGAACTTTTAATCCCTTATGACATTTCAAGTGTAACTAGTATAATCAGAATCAGAATCAAACCCAAAGGATCAAGAAATGAAAGAGTAATTACATTATCAGATTAGAGGAAAAATTACCACAGTCTTAAAGGGATGACAGAGGTTTAATTCCTGTGTGAAACATGTTTCATTTTTACAAAAAAAAAAAAGGAATGTGAATACGTACTTCACTGTAACCTTTACGTCGCATTCTGTGGGAGATGAACATGTGAGACAGCATAACACGTGCTGTGTTTCTGAGCAGGCAGGTAACCTGAATGTCGCTGGTCTGAGTATGAGGGAGTGCAGGTGCAAGGGGAGATCTGTGGCAGAGGAAAGGGCTAGGGAGAGGGGATGGATGAGCCTCCCAGCTCCTCTTGCTGTGGGGGGATGGGAAGAGTATGGAGAATGACCAGTAACACTGAGAAGTATTGTTTTCCTTCCCCACCCCCCACCCCCCCTCCCCCCTCAGTAATGGCCATTACTCCATGCTTCTCTCTGGAGTAGCAGAGGTGGCCAGCACACCAGCGGTGCAAGCAAAGCAGGAAGGAGGCTGTGGCCATGTTGGTGTCTCCGATGGTCTACAGTTAGGGGTAACCATCTCCTTTCTAAAGCTAGAAACAGCTTTGTCCATACAAAGTTATAGATATAAATTGGAATCCTTTCAGCCAGGAAATCTAAAGATCTATTAACTTCTTGAAGCTATGAAGAAGGAATTATTCTGGATTAAATTCCACAGCAATTTCTACAGAATGCTGTTAATATTTGAAGACTCCCTTTAGTGTTTTACAATGCTAACCATGTGTTTCTTGGTCCATGGACTCAGTTTACACTCATCAATGAAGCAACGCTGCAACAGGACCTTGTAACTCTTGCAATTGCCTCCAAGTGTTCAGCCATTGTCATTTGTCACTGGTGAGGTTTTAGTGCTTGCTGGTGTAACCCCACAATTCCCAGGCGTATCTCAGAGGCTAGTACAAGCCAGATGTTCCTGCAAGGCAGTTTTTCTATCACCACCCTGTCTGGGGTAAATAAGAAAGTTTAGCTATTTAGAAATAAATGATGCTGTACCAAGTTGACCTCAGAGAGAAGAATGTGCCCTAATTGGTTTCCTAGACATAATCAGGCACTCTATCTATCAGGTGCAGACTTTAAGCACCCTCTCCATCCTTTCCCAGAGCTGGATAGGTTTCATATCTTCCAAGCTAGATGTTAGCCACATCAGCATGGATCTATTACACTCATAACTCCTATTTAGAGGCAGAACTTATTAACTGGGGCTCAGGGCTGTGTTTACTCATTTTCTGACTATTTTATATTACAGACATGTAGCCATGCAGCTTTCTAAAGGTGACTTTCATGACATAACCGGAAATGCACTTTCCAAAAATTATTCGACACTTTTGATTGTAAATTCAAGATGTCAGTGAATTTGCTGTTTAAATGAAGAAGCTAGTAAAAGTTGAAATTTCAGTAGTGTTATATCATTCTTCTAAAATCAGTAATAAATAATACAAATCTGATCAGTCACATGACTTCTAGCTTTATTTTGCCAACGCATTTCAGAATCCCTATCATTCTGTCATATCTGAACAGGGGCGCTACTTTCTTTGGGTTCTCTGCTGCCACTATAGGGTTTTTTGCTTAACTCCTGGCTTACTACTTTCCTGATGATGTGAACAGGATGGGATATGACACACATTATAAAATTAAAAATGGGAGCGCAGGGGAAGAGTACTGATTATTTGACTCAGAATGGACTTGACAATGGCAACTTCGCCCTACCTGGCCTTGAAAACCCAGCAGATAAGCTCAGGTACTTACATATTACTTTTTGTCAATTTATTTCAAAATATTTCACAACCTTTATTTTCATAGCTTACTGTGGAATAAAAAAATATTGTTTTTCCATCCATCTGTGTATTTCATAATCTTTAGTTCCTGTTTCCCTGGCTTACTGCACTTATGAGTTGGTCCTGGGAACACCTTCATTAATATGTAGTCTGCTTCGAGAATAGCCAACAGATTTTAATTGTTAATGTTCTTATGGCAGAAAAAGTCTCTATGTTTTTAAAAATATGAAGTTTTAAGTGTGAGTATAGTATATTACCTGTTGAGTTACACTATATTTGAGATTCTGTTTCAAATAAATAAAAAGATCCTTACTTTTTATAGCCTTCCAGGCCTCATGGTGGACTTTAAAATTCTTAATTAATTCTTAGTTGTCTTTAAATATGGCCATTAAAGAAACTGCTGTTCTTTCTCCTTCACAAACTTTGGAAAGTTGGTTATAAAGAAGAGAGTAAAGAACATTTAACCAAGATGAACATCTGAAGAGCTGTATTTCAAAGTATAAACATATATTTCTGTGCACAGCTCAGTGTATTTAAGATGTCCGACTTGTCCTTTATGACAGCAGTCAGAAAATTACTGATGTGACTTTAGCTGAAATAACTCATTTATCAAAATAAGTAATAAACATTATAAACCAGTGCTACTTTGTTTCAAAGTATGAACAATAAACAGCACTGCAATATTCTCTGAATATTTATAAAAAACTCAAACAAGTTGGCAATAATCTAATAAAAAAAAAAGGATTAATTTTAATAGTTCTACCATTAGCCACATTTCAGTAATATTATTTTCCTTGAGTGTAAGTGATTAAAAATAATTATGCTTGCAACTGTATTGTCATTGCCATAGCTTTGCAGCGTGTTTGCAGGGCTTGGAACTGATGCTTGTCAGGCTTGCTCTGTCTGAACTTTTCCTGACGTGCCAACAGCTTTCCTTTTGACTTGATTTAGGTGTAATACCATTTTCTCTAACTGACCAGATGTCTGTACCTAATTTATTATTTTTTACTTTTGTTTATCTCTGTGTGGTACAACCATAGTTTTGCACACATAGCAGTAAGAAACAGTGGCCCTAGGTAGAATGAGATTTTTACAGCTCTTACACAATGACATAGTGCTAAGAAACTCAGGCCTTGGATGATAGCAGAGACTTTGTGGAGACATGCAATGCAGTGGAGTGCAGGGGATGCCCAAAACATTTATTCTTAGGCAACTGAATCCTTCTCCCACAGCTGATCAGATTAATCTAACAGAAAGTGAGTTGCAGTTGGTACCACAGTAAGAACCAATAGGTAGCATCTCAGTTACGTGAAATTATTACTGTGATTACACAGTGGATTTTGGCAATTAATAGGGTTAGCTGGTCCTATATAAGTAAAGTTTTCTATTAAACAGTGTCTTCTGGAAAAAAAAAAAGGGGGGGGGGAGGGAAATGGCAGCTTAGAGCCTTTTAGGTGAATTTAAGTACTCACATTTTTCTTTATCTGGAACCAGTATACTAATAAAGGCGGCAAAAAAATTCACTCTAGAAGTCTTCCCAAGGGGAAAAAAAAAAAGATAATTAGAATTAAAACAAGTACTCAAAGATTGCTGGGTTGCTGTTGGATCAAGACTACTGAATGTCCAAGAGGTGAATGAAGTGGTAAGACTGGCAATATCTTTGATGCTGTAGCTAAATTATACAGCAAGAAAAAGTTGCTTAGCAGAGTCAGAAATCTCCACCTTGTAACACTATGTGAGGTATCCAGAATACACCTGTATTTTTATTAAATATTTATTAAATAGTTTTTCTCTAACAATAACTCAGGGGAAAAAAGAAACCAAAACAACCAAACAATTTATGCCATATCTTTCTCACTTAAAGCATAAACCAGAATATCTGTGTGGTTGAGCATGGATCACTGCCAGGGAAATATCAACAATACAAGGAAAAAAAAAAATCAACGTTATATACTCATTTTGCATTTTTACTGCTAACACAATTGTTGACATTGTAAATTGACTCTTAACATCATAAATGGCTTCCCACACATTGTAAAGTAAATCCTGTAGACTTTTATTGGTATCATAAATGGCTTCTTAACATGTAAATGGCCTCCTTTGCATGGCAATGTAAATCCCATAGGCTTTTATTGACAACATAAGTCATATAGTGTATTGCATTTTGCTATCATTGTTAGTTTTCAGTTAAAAACTAAATAAAAGTTTGAGGAAATAAAACACAGGGATTAGCACATTTCCAGTTGTGGCCACCCTTGTTTTTTCTGCTTCTGTGATGAATGTGAAATGTCAAAAAGACTTGATAGTCTTTTCCTATGTTTAACTCCCCTTTGCAAAATCAAATAGCTGAGCAAGAGTTCACCAGTCTTGATAATTCAGTAGGGGCTGACAGAGCTGAAAAATGGATGTAAGAAACTGTAAAATGGTAAAAAACAGTCACTCCCATTTCTTTGGCACCTTTCACTGGCAAAGACCTCAGAGCACTTCAGAAAATACACAAAATGCATGTCAGGAAGGAATAAAAGGAAGCATTTTTCGTATAAAATTATTATATAGCCCAAATTCTTAACTGTAAACTGCTGCGTTGCTTGGCTTTACTCTGAAATATCTACCTCCCTGAGAGTGAATAGCAAAAGCTGTTTAAGAGCAATCAGTAAAACTTCACTACATTTTCAGATGTAAAGTTTAAAATGAAATCTTTTGTAAATCCAGATAACTCTGTGGGCCATGCTCTAATTATTTAACTAGATTAACTTCCTACAATGAGATTGAGGATGATGATTTGTTTGTGTGAGCTGACACATAATTTCAAACAATTTAAGGACCATAATTTAACAAGATATCACTACCCGAGTGGGATATTGTTGTTCTGGTTTTGGTATGTTATGGTTCCTGTAGCTCACTGCACATATAAGATACACTATGTTTAAGTTGCTAAGAAGATGGTAACTCAGACACTTGTGATTATCTGAGTAGACACAAAATGCAGAACTGAGCAGAGTTCCTCAGGATGCTGAAATGCATATCACTCACTGCATGTCAGTAAATCCATTCCACGCGTGTAGGACAGGTGAGCTCACAGAACAGACAGTGCACTGTCAGGACAGAACACAGATCACTTCACTGGATACTCTGACGAACTCCATTCAAATTGTTCAACTTGGGTAATACATAGCTACAAAGGTAATGCATATCTCTTTCTTCTATAACAGAGCTAAGAAAAATAGCTTATATGTGTATATCTGTCTATATATTTTTATACAGTAATTAAAAACAAGTAAAATAAGCATTAGAGTATTCACTGACAGTACAGTATATCTGGGTTAATTTCTTATCTTGCCCTGAGAACATTGTATGTAAGAGGACTATGAAGTGTATTTGCTTGGACGTCTACACCTTAGGTGAGGACAATCGTGTTCTCATCACTGTTATGGGAACAGCTCATGTATTTTATCCAGTGACAGTTTAATGCAAAGTGCTATAATCCAGTGACTGTTTAACACAATGGCTATTCACTTCAGATTTCTGAGGGAGAGTTAGATGTGTGAATAGTTTTGAGGGGCTACATCAAAGTGTCAAAGGTCACATTTGCAAATGGCATTATAAGCGCTAAACCAGTAACATGATTGACCCTTTCTCATCAGTCCATTTTGAAATTAAGCTACATTAGCTCAGCTAACCTTATGGTCCCAGCTGGTAAGTAAGAGACCTGACATTTTAACCTGCTCTGGTAGGATAGCAACTTTTTCTGCATTCATGAGCAGTGCGGTTCCTTCCAGTTTTATTTGATCTTTGGACTATGCTTTAATCACAAGGTCAGAAAATCAGTTTTAAAGGAATATAGTCAATGACACTCTCCCTTTTTTTACTAGTAAAAAAGTGAAGAGCAATGCAAAGTTTCCTCAGATATAGACCAGCTCAAATACAGTTAAGAAAAATCACGACTTTTTACCAAACTAAATTTTCCCAATATGCAGTTACATTAACATACATATTACATTTCTGATCACATAATGTAACTGGACAACTAGATCTTATTTTTTCAATTTAAGTCTAAAAAGCAATTGCTAAACATGTTCAGACAGCACCAGCTTCAGAAGACTGCTGAACTATTTAAATATTTAAGTTTCTTTAAAAATTGCCTTAGAGGAGAAAAGATTATATTGTTGAGTTGGTCTGACTTTCAAAGTCAGCTCATTAATCATAGTTAATGCTCCTTGTTATAGCAGATAGTAATCTGTACTTCTTATAAACCGACACTGCCCATAGCATGAAAATATTTCTGATCCATCTAATAAAAATTTATAGTGCCATTCCCTTCTAAGGCTGGTGTCTTATATCCTTTGCAGCAGGTACCTATGAAGTAAGAAAGTTTCAAAATGTACTTGAAAATTTATATATATGCATGTGTATTTTCTGTATGACTATACATAATTATACAGGTATGATATACATATGTAGACATCAGGTTTTTCAGCATTTTGCCTGAACAAGTTCTGAAAAGCTGCAAGGACAGAGATCAATCCACATTGCTCACGCCCTGGTCTTGTGTTTAACCAATCTTATAATGATGAAATTCTCTTTTACAGGAAATCAAGATCCTCAGAAATACATTGTTCTCATTAGTTATGTTTCAAAGGAAATAAAGCAGCTCAATTGATTGAAAGTCTGGATTCAGATGATGTGAACGTCTAAATCTCACTCTTGAAAAGCTCTCAGACTTCAACAGGTTGTTTTATAATGAAGTAGAATTTAATCTTCCTGTTGTAAGCTGTTTGATACATGACCACCATGGTGAGGACGGCTGAATCAGACAATTTATTCACTGTAAATACCTGTAGTTTCCTTTGTGGCCCAGTTCACAATGTCTCTTAATGAGTTAGCTTGCTAACTGTCACTGTTGTTGGAAGCTGTTGATATTTCCTTCACCTTCAACACTGTCTCATCCCTAGGTGATGCTCCTAGTGGCTTAAATTCTGGACCCAAAAGGGACTCCAAATCTAGACATCCAATCTGAAAAGGCTCTGAAGTTTCATTAACAGCTGAATCTGTTGCATGTTAACTAAGCTGTTAGTTTACATCCATTCACCATGGTTATGCATGAGTGAGCATTCCACAACAGAGAGGCTTTTCATTTAGTGCTCAGTGAGACTGAAATGTACACTATACTTTCAAAGCAGTGCTGAATGATGTTTCTGTTCAGGGTTTTGCTTTCTTCTTTTGGCTAATGATGATTATTTCAACCTCCTTGTTTAAAATACTTGGCTAGAAAATTACATTCAAATCAGCACACGTAAAGGTATCTATGAGATGCCTTTTTTTTTTTTTTTAAAAAAAAAGAGCCTAATTCACAGTCTGGAAGCAATTGGTCATTCCTGCTCTATCTACTTGAATAAACAACATTATTGTCACAGCACTGTCAAAACCAGCCAGCTGCAACGAGACTTTTACCATCCCATACTAGGTTAACTTCAATAAGTAGTGCCCACACCTTGCCCCAGCATAGCCACCCATCCCCCACAAGGTTTCAGAAGTTCATCTGCTGTCTGTGCTGTTTCTTCATCCTCTTCAGGCCAGTCCACCCTGCTTCTTGCCTCTGCTGCATCTGGATTCTTCCCTCTCCAGGCTCCTCTCCCAGCCAGCCCCTCCTCATGTGGGCCCCCTCCTTGTCTTTCCTACATCTAAGGCATAGGCACATTTTCTCTCTTCTCTCTCTGCTTTTTCCAGGTCTGTCTTCATCCAGAACTCCTCTTCTACAACCCTTATTGCTATTTAACTACTTAACAGGAACCAGCCACAGCTGCACATTTTCCATGTCAGCCAACCCACCGCCCCCAAGCAAGCCCACAGCTGTATATTATCAATGTTGATTAACCTGCCTTCATTCCACTACAATTCTTCTACACCTCATCACACTGGAACTTCCATTATATAGTGTTTCTTGGGTGTGTAGACAACATACTGCATAATTTCAGTGCTACTAAGTTAGTCAGCTTGTAAGCCAAGAAGACTCATGACTTCTGTAGAAATTCTCCAGGTGAAGAATGTGGTTTTCTGCCTCCCGCCTCTGGAAAAGTATGGTAGCGTCTTTGTGTATGTCTTGATTTGTGAAAAGCTTGTGTAAAAGCTAATGAACATGCATTCTCTGTTCTCCCTCTTTATCACTGTGTCTGCCTGAGAAGCCTATGAGTCATGAGAGCCATCTGGTAGTGAATGCTGGCTTCTCATCTGAAGAAATAATAGACCAGCATACATTGAGCAGAGCCACTGAGTACCTGAGATGCCTTTTTGGTAAAGCACAGAAGTCTAAGTTCAAAGAACGATTCAGGAAAATCCTACTTAACGTGTAGAAAACCATTAACACTTACAATTTCAGGTGATGTTTCTTGGACTTTCTAAACTGTCACTCTTATTAAACTGAGTATCTAACTATCTTTCTCCTTCCAATTTCTGTTAATGTTGAAAAAACACAAGTTACTGTTTGTCTATATATCTGAAGGAAGTCCCATGTCTTAAGTACATTTAGACCATGCCTTATTCACTTGCACTAAACAATGCTGAGTTGAAAAAACCTGCTGCTGGAAGTCCCTTTTATAGGAAACTAGTGACAAGAACGTTGGTTCTAAGGCTGGAATGCCTTGATCCTGCCCCTGTGTGTAAGAATCTAAAGCACCTTCACCTGAAATTGAGGGGGTCATTTTTAAGGGAACCATGTTCCTTCTCCTAATGCTGGGAGGAGGCAGGAATAGTCACTGCTAACCCAGCATTCAGATTCAGAAATCCAGATGAAAAGCAAACGAGAAGGACGCAATTTCTTGTGTGGCAATGTCAGCATTTAGCTGCAGATAAAGGGACCTGAATTATGATTCTTAAATTGCTGCTATTTTTTAGCTAATGACTTTTTTAATATAAATTGCTTTAAAAGCTGAGGGAACAAGATCTAGGATTCATATTACAAGAAAAGTTCCCTTTTTCTCTTGTGTTTGCAGTCCAGGTCGGAGACCTTTTAAATCCCCTTTTCCCAAGCTTTTTCAGTTTTTTATTTCTTCTTACGCGCTGGCACAACTTCAGCAGCAGCAGAAGAAAAAACCTGGAAATGGTTCATAGTACCGCCAGTAGAGGGGCCTGCTTTGGTTCCAAGAGTGATTAGTTAAAATCTATCCAGCTGAAATATTTAAATACATTAGGCAATTTCAGGCTCTGAGACCCCATATCATATTAAATTATTCACTTTAGAGAATCTGTAGTCTTCCAAATTCCATTAAATAGTTTTATATATAAATTTTAATCATTGTTGTGTTATAAACTGTAATATCGAAGGAGTTCTGCTGAACTGTTGTCTTGCTTTGAGGTTCTCACAGTGGCAAAAAATGTACAGATTAGTACTGGAAACTTTTCAGATACCAGGACCTCAAGGTCAGATTTGCTGCATCTTAAATGCCTCATTGGTTTTATACACTGCTGTTTGCTGTGGTCTGAGGATTGTTCCTCACAAACCACACTGAAAAGATGACTCTTAGAATAATTTTTGGAACAGATGAAGGTACTATCACAGGATATGCATAGAAGAGGACAGCTCCTGCAAGCTTTCACTTAGACGTGTTCCCAGGAAAAGAAAAATTCTTTCTGGGCATTGTATGCAGTCTGTCACATCACTCGTTTCCTAGGTGAAGACTGAGAACACACATTTCTATGTTTTGATTGCAGTGAATCTCCCCACTGCAGTATACAACCAGTGGATTACATCTTTTTTATGGGCATCTGTCTTTTCACATTGAATAACATAACACAACCTTTATTTTACTAGTAGCTTATCTAAAAGAATGTGGGTTATGTAAGAAGCCAGCCAGGGTCACTAGCAGGATTTTGGCCATTGGGTCTCAAAGTAACCTAAATGGATTGTATTTCTGATGCTGTAGGTGATATTGTGAAGTTGGCAGCTGGGAAGCACTGGTTTGCAAACAGTCCTGGGCTGCTCAGAAGAATAAGCAAGAAGAAGCATTTTTTTTAATTTTTTTTTTTTTTTTTAGATTGGAATGTATTGAACTCTGTAAGACACCCTTTTAAAAAAGAGATAACCCAATTTTTTGATGTTACTTTTTCTCTCCATTGACTGTAGAAAGAACCAAGACTCACAGACAATACAAGTTTATTAATATAAATGCAGCTAAGCAATAAGAAATTACATATGTTCTTCTGCCCTTTCATGGAAACTAAGTGTACACCACAGTAGCTACCCCTTATGTGTAAGATCCAAACCATTTAGGTCATGGGAGATATCTAAAAGGAATCACTGAGTGAAATAAATAAGCACGTTCCAAAACCCTGTCAAGAGAAGTTGAATTTTCTGGCTTATTTCACTTCCAGGAAAGATATACTTCCTTGCAAACACCTCCCGTCTCTTTAGCTGTCAGGGTGACGGTAGTCTCTGGTGAGACTATGGTGACAATGTGCTCAGACTCTGCTTTATAAAAGTTGTGTCCCTAATGCTTTACCATGGAAAGCCAAATGCAAAAGCAAAACATGGAGGGCTGGTTGTTTGTTTGTTTCAAAAAAATTCTTTTTTTCCCCTCAAAAAGTAGAGAAGACATACTGTTCATTATCTTTTTTTGTTTTTCCCTTATTATCTTTGAGTTTACAGTACTGAAGTCAAAGGATCTCCAGGCTATCTCCCTCAATAAAGTGAGAGTTATAATGCACAACTTGATCATCCCCAAATTTCAGAACTCAGATCAGAATTCTCAGAGGAAATCCTTTTTCTATAAATGATTATGAAGCAGACTGATCTCAAATGCTGGATTTTAATTTGGAGTCCAACATCTTCATATTTCGGATCCAAAATTTTGCAGCCAGAACTTGAACTTATACATGAACCCAAATTCCAACAAAACATATTAATTAAATGAATGTTGAGTCTGTGGAACTAAATCTAAAGTTCTATGTAATGATCATACTTACCGAAAAGTTACAACCAACCAACTAAAAACATTCTGATTAGTTCCATGTTTATTATATAATGAACTTATTACTGCAGAGCGACTGAATTTCACATGAGTATGAAACAGGAACAAAATGTATTGTAATTCAAATATCAAAACTTCAGTAGAAAATTATACTTCTGTGTAAGATGATGAACAGGAGTTTTTTGGTTTAATGAAAGTTTTATAAATAATAGAGCCCAAGACTTCTCTATCTTATTAGAGCGTAAATGAAGAATAACTCCTTTGATCTAATTTAATGTAAGCTATAATCTAACCCTCCCTTTTCTTTAGGAGTTTATTATCTGAAGGTGAGTAGTGTTCTGCAGCATTTAATAGAACATTGTATTATCTATCATCACTTTTCCTCCCTGAAACCAGTACATCATTTAGCTTAAATATGTTTTAGGAGTGTAGAGAGCTCTTTAGAACAAGGCCTCCTTCTTTATGTGAACTTTGCACCACAGTAGACTCACAGCTTGACATCTCCCTCTGCTAAGTGGAAGGATATTTTTGCTTCTCTTGGAGAAGAAATTGTTGTCTTTAAAAACTATACTAAGATATGTAGATTCCTCTTTACTCTGCTACAAGCCTGATGGCAGGTTATTGCCAGACAGGATATTAAAGATGTATTTTGCACAAGACCACATGTGAGGTGTGGATGGAATTCTCCTAAGGTAGATCACATTTGAAAATCCTAAGAAAAACACAGTCTGCAGAGATACAGAACCAGGTAAGGTGTTAGTTAAGTCTTTTTTCCTTTCAAAGTAATTATCTGTTTAGTTAAAATAAGCAGCAGAAAAAAGTACTAGCTTCTCCAAAGACATTTCAGGTTCTTTTTTTTTTTTTTTTTTTTTTCACTCCAAAAGTAGAACAACCACCAAGAGTATAAGAAGCACTATACCACAATGGTTCCAGTGTAATGCTAGTAGAGAGTAGGTTTTATTTTTGTTATGCTAGTAGAGAGTAGGTTTTATTTTTGTTTTTGTTTTGTTTTGTTTTTCTAATCAAATGAGAATGCTGACCTACAACATTTTTTTTTTAAAACTTCCCTCTTTTTTTTTTTTTCACAGAAAAAAGCCTGATTCATGACAAAAGAAAAAGAAACCAAAACAACCCAGAACTAGTTTCTTGCTTATTACCCAGCTTCTGGGAACATGCACAAAAGAACAAAGTGTCAGTTCAACCAAGAGATGCAATGAAATTCTTTGGCTTGTGTAGTACAGCAGACTGAGGTGAACACCTGGATAGATGCTAGGTTTGAAATTAATGGATCTAGGATAGACATTTTTCCTTTCATAGAAATAAGAGCCTGGAAGAGTCTGGCTGAGCTGCTCCACCTGATCTCCTTGGGTCACCAGCAGGTATGGCAGTTAGGTCAAAAGGGGGAAATGAGGAACATCAGCAACACTGTAAAAGCACTGACAGCATTGTTGGACAGCTACAGTGCTTAAAAAAAGTCAAGTCTGAAAGAAATACACTGTAGTGCCATTTCAAATGGGCACTCCCTCTCTTTTTTTCTTTCAAAAGTCAGAACGGGTTGCATGCTTTCGTTCTTTTTGTTTATAGGTTAGGTGAAATGGTTTCCTTTTTTATCTATAAATAAGTCTGGATCAGCAGGGAATAAGTTTTTGATGTGAAAACTCATGCCATGAACCCAACACAGTACTTTTACTTAGGAAGTCTAAAAGCAGTGCAAAAGTAATTAAAAGATAGCACAAACTAACCAAAGCCTGAAGACAGGACTCAAACTTGGACCCAGACAGGTGTCTGGATGAAAAAGGGTGTTACGTTACTTGTTAAAATAATGATATAACAAAACAGTTACTTGTTGAAATGTAATGGATAAAAGCAAACAATAGAGTTTCAGATGACCTTTTACCTTCACCTAATACTTTAAGACAGAACAGAGTGAAATACTTACTTATAATGCCTTATAGCTGCAATTGATAAAGTGAACCACATTAGGTCTTGCCACCATCTTCATGCTTTCCCAAGGAAGAAAAGGAGATAAGACATCTGTAGCCTTAATCTGTCACCTCCTGGTTTTACACATTGTTTGTCTACAGGACAGACAGTCTTATCACTGTGTCTTTTCTCTTGCATGATCATCACATATGTGCCATTCTCTGAAATTCATACATGAACATGCAGCGTATTGTCTCAAGACTTGAGATGAAGTTTTCCAGCATCCACTTCAGAGAATCAACCTTCTGCAAACACCAGATCAAAATGGTTCCACTATATGTAAGAACAGGTTTAGTGGATTTTATTTATGATAATAAAGGTATATTTTTAAAAAAACTTTCAATCCAAAAAGAAAATTAATCTAAGCTGCCTCTTTCGCTTTGTAAATTTATTCTACAGTGATGTAAAAGCACTAAGTAAAATTCTAAACGTACATGGTAAAAAGAATTTTCTTTTTTCTCTCTCCTCACTGCTATCCCAAATCATCTTGATATCCATATCCTCAATCAGTTCACTCCCTGAAAATTATTAGATGCTGAACACTTGAAACATTTATGTATCTTTCATTATTAACTATGATAATTATGGGGTAAGATCAAAGCCTAATTTGTGAAAGAGAAACAAAATCCTGATAATTTTTATCACAAAGCATGCACCACTAATGAATTAAATCTGCAAACATAAAATGTTCTGCATGTACAAATCTAATATAAATCATGATCAGGTTCAAAGCAAATGGAAACAAAAAGTGAATGTGAGATATACAACAAATCCAAATTGATTAACTAACTTCCTTTTCTTTGCCTTTTCATGGTTCTTTGCTTGGACAGTTCTTGTTGAAAATTTGCAAAAGTGACTGCTCTTCTTCATTGGGGAGGCTTACGACACCTGAAAAGCCAAGGCTATGGGGAGCTGTATTAAAAAAATAATTCACTACTTCATGTGTTCTGCCATATTTTTTCCTGTTTTAATCGCTGTTTTGTGTCACAATCAATGAAAGTCTCTGTGGGAGTATACTCAAAAATCCAAACCCACAACAGCAACTCCAAATTCTAGAAACAAAGGCTAGGAAAATCACAAGGGTTATCTAAGCGAAAATTTGGTTTATTATATGCCTCCAGAGATATTCATAGATAAATTTCACTAATGGCTTCTAGGAAATAGGGTTTTTTTTCATTGACACTGTTGGGATCTCAGTAATGCACATAATTAAACTAATCCAAAAGTTGTGAAGAGAAGTGACAAGAAAAAAATGTAAAAGAAATCAAACAGCAGGCAATATGAAATGCCATAAACTTCCTCCTGTTTTTTCCCCCTTCCTAGAGATAAGGAAAAAGTTGTGTTTGGAGATGGCTTAGTGTATGTTCAGTCTCACTATCTTCAAATTAGAGAACTGGTTCCCAATGACTATAAGAGCCATTTTTTATCTCTGTCTCTTTTAAAAACCTTAGAAGTTTCACCAGCAGACTTCTGGCTGTTTGTGTAGGTCCATCTCCATTTCAGCTGTACGCTCCTCTTTAAGATGCTATGTCTTTGCCCACGCTACTTCATTATATCATGTGCTTTTGTCTGAAGTCCTGTGGGACTTATTTTCTTTGCCTTCATAGATGCCAGTCTAAATTGCATTGACTGATTGTGCATGACCATCTAGGCTGACAAACTGTGACTTAAATGGACAGTATCAATTTTTCTCAGACAGAGAAAGGTCATTTCAAATTCAGAAGCCTGTACCAAAATGATCCATTGAATCTGAGTTATTGGTTTGAAGGTTAACATTTCAGTGATGTACGCTGTCATTAATATGATTAATATGTACTTTGTGATTGTCCAGTAATAACTGCAAAAACAATGAGGCTGAAGCTGGTTGTTGTTTTCTAAGCCAAAGCAATGTAATAAAAAAGAAGCTTTGAAAATAATTGTGAAATGGGCCTGTTCTAGAGCCAGTGTCCCCAGTCAGTCACAGGATTTGAGAAAGACACTTGATATTAAATGAAGAACTAGGGCTCTGTTCCTGACGGCCTTCATCATCACAATTCCTTTTGACTTCAGTGGGGAAGTTTTGCCCATCTAACTTTAAAAAACAGACTGTTTGAATTATTTTCATTACGATGAGAATCTCCTGCAAATAAAGGCATGCATTTGTCCATGGGTGGTTTGATCTGTATAAAGAAATAGGGTTACATGCCCAGGTCAAGAATTCCTGAGCTGGATACTGGTGTTATAACCATTCATGCTGCATAAAAATTAATATTATCCTGTTTTTTCTTTTGACAAAGTACAGAACAAATCATGTGGGTAGTTTTATTATTATTCACCCCAAGGATCCCTCTCATGAACCATTGGTATTGAAAATGCACCAAGTTTGGCTGCTAAGGATCTAAGCAGTCTCTAACGCTGTCCCAGGATTTAGCTCACTTAAGCAAACACCCCATATGCCTTCTTTCCATCCCAGGACACACAGTGTATATTCTCAGTTTCACAGTATAAAAATGGAATTCTGATAGGCTGAAACAGAATCCTTACACTACTTCATGAATCCTATATATCAGAAAAAAGTATGAAGACATAATTTTCTAGAATTGTTATTAAGAGAACAGAGTATTAAATAAGTCTGGCTTCAAGAAACCACTTTGACATCTGGGAAAAGTATCACGGTTTTATGGTACAAGTACAGAAACCTGGATTCAAAAATGTGTTTTTCATTGTGTATTGTAAAGATTAAAAGACCAATGATTGTCTGAGACCTCATGAAATAATAGGAATAACTGGCTAATCAGAGAGATCTAAAATTGTCAGTCTCCTGTGATCTAATGACGTTGACTATCACTGTCATGATTTTTCAAACCTTTATCAACTTGACCACTGCTGTAGATCTTGCTATGTTTCTCTGTTGGTATGTCTGTCTGCAGACTGACAGAAACTTAACTCTCCTCTCAAGCAGGAAGATCATCCATGATAAGACCACTCCAGTACAACTTTTAAGTCATTTTCTGTTAATATAGTTCCATGGTTGCTATAAAATTGCATTTTATAGAGGTAAGGGATACACAGCAATATACTTTGGGATAGCAGTCAACTAAAACTATTACTTTATAAGCTATTATATTTTGCTTGTTCTAATGTGTATATTATTGTTACTAATTTGGGACTACAAGCTTGGAATCTGAGTTTTAATTCCAATTCAAAAGGTCTTGAATTTCCATGGGTTAAAGGCAAGCTCCATATATTAAGACTTGGTCCTACCTGACATCTATTTCTTATTCCTGGACGATGCAGCTCGTTACTGTTGCTTGTGCCCAGTTTTTCACTCAAACTGTTTTCACCTACATTTTACTTCTGCTGTAAGTTTTGCAGATGTGGTGGGAATAGAGTCTAATGAGAGCTTTCTTCTATAAGAGAAGAAATACTTTTTTACTATCTCCCATTAACTTCTAGAATTCCCAGAAAGACATTAAGAGTGTTTGATTAGCCATTCTCATAAATTTTCAAGCTAATGTAAAAAATAAAAATAAAAAGTTTGTCAGACTAAAAAAAATAAATAAGTGTTTGTACATCAGTCAACTTGAAACCTCTACTTTTTCTGTGGGAATTGGCTATCTGCTCCAATTTCCCTCCAGTCTTGCATAAGCTGGTAACTACTTATTTGTCATCCTTTAGTGCAAAATTTACAACGATTTTTTGCCATAGATTTGCAGGCACTAACTGAATTCCAAGCAAATAAATATGTATTGATCACTGGAAGTAATTCCTGAATATTTTCCAAGTAATTAAGGAATCCATATAGTTTTAATTCTGAACAATAAATCTGACAAAACCAAAAAAGGAACAAGAACAACAATGGAGGGGATTGAACTGCATCTATACAGAAAAAAACTTTTAAACCTCTAGTGATTTGCTAATATCTAGCAGTGGCTAAATACAAATGGTCAATGAATAAATCATAGCAGATTGCTGTAGACAAATATTAAAAACATATCCTTCAACATGTGGTCATTTTGTGGAGTTGAATGTTTAAACTATTTCTGTGAATTCTGCTCTAAGATCATAAATAGATCCACAGGATATTCTACTGTTCCTTGAAATGGTATTCATAGTTCTAAATATAAAATAAAGACTATCTTTCTGCAATGCTGCTTCTAAATCTGTGAATCACCTGACTTCTTGTTATGACCTAATGATAGATAAGGAGGTCAGTTTTACTACCCAGAGAATAACATTTTGGTCTTACCACTTTAAAAGTCTGTCGAAATTCATACCTATTACTTCTTGGATGAGGAAATCTTGGATTAGTGACTTCTATGCAATCATCCTTAAATGGTAATCAATTTTCAGCAGTAACTGGAGAAAGTTGTTTTACTGTTAATTAATTAGTTATTTCCAGAGTCTTTACTATTCTGTGCAATACCATAAATGGATTTCTTTGGTATAGCTTAGTAAATTAAATTTTAATGGACTGTATTTCAAAATTTAATAATGAGACAATATTATTTAAAAATCTAAAGCTAATGTTGAAAGAATTTCAGGGCAGTACACAGTACTTAAAAAAACCTAGCCATTTATCCTTCTGGAGACATATATCCTTCTCTACATTGTAAATATCAAGCCTCTGAAAGGTCTATCCTGTCTCATTGTTGCTTAGGTTTTCACATTGTGTCTTTTCACTTGGTATGTTCTGTCTGTAATACAAAGAGGAAAATACTACAAATAAACAGCTGACAGTGAAAATGTCTTAGCTGGTTTTCTGAGGCAGTAAAAAAGGTCTGAAAAGTGCATCTTCTTGCCAAGTATAGACTACTGCACTGGAAGAGAAGGCAAGAAAAGGTGATAGACACCACATGACTTGGTGGCATACTGCACAGAAAATCTGGGAAAAAAACCCCCAGACTTCATATCACAGACTCACAGCATGGTTGGGGTTGGAAGGGGCCTCTGGAGACCATCCAGTCCAACCCCTGCCAGAGCAGGTTCCCCTTGAGCCAGCTACAGAGTCACATCCAGGCAGGTTTGAATGTCTCCAGAGGAGACTGCACAGCCTCTCTGGGCAGCCTGTGCCAGAGCTCTGCCATCTTCACGGTAAAGAAGTTCTTCCTCATATCCAGAAGGAACTCCCTGTGTTGCATTTTGTGCCCATTGTCCCTTGTCCTGTCGCTTTGCACCACTGAAAAGAGCCTGGCCCGTCCTCCTGACTCTCGCCTTGAAGGTATTTATATGCGTTGGCAAGATCCCCCCTCAGTCTTCTCCAGCCCAAACAGCCCCAGCTCCCTCAGCCTCTCCTCATCTGGGAGATGCTCCAGTCCCCTCATCACCTTCGTAGCCTCCACTGGCCCCTGCCCAGCAGTTCCCTGTCTCTGGAACTGGGGAGCCCAGCCCTGGCCACAGCACTCCAGGGGCGGCCTCACCGGGGCAGGGCAGGGGCAGGATCCCCTCAGGGCAGCCCCAGCCCGTGCTGGTGCGTGGGGCTGTCCCTCCCCAGGGCAGGGCCTGGCACTGGCCTTGGCTGAACTCCATGAGGTTCCTCTCCGCCAACTCTCCAGCCTGCCCAGGCCTCGCTGAGTGGCAGCTGTGAAGGATGTTACTGGGACTGTGCTATCTGTCTCAACATGGCTGGCTGACCGCAAAACAACACAGAGACCCTGTAAAGAACTTGTCTACATCTTGCTTCGGTGAACCATGGATGTTTACCCAGACATCACCGCATCTGTTCAACCACAAAAACCACGCATCTCCTGTTTTGTACCCTCACCCCAGCAAGTACGCCCATACTGAAAAGACGGTATGGGTGCTTGCACCACTGCCGAGTGAGGGGTGAGGCTATGCAAAACAGTTCTTGGAAGGAGCAGAGACTTTTGGGTGAACAACTCTCGAACATCTATAAAAGAACTGTGACAACCAGCACCGGGTGGAATTCCTTACCTGACGTGAAGTTGATCCGGGCTGACGGGACCCCCAGCTCCGTGCGGTGGTAGCTATTGCATCTCTCTTACTTTATTTTTCCTCTCTTTCTCTCCATTTCCTGCTTCTATGCGAGTACCATTAAACTTCTTTTCTTTACAGCATTTGACCTCGTTTGTGTCTTAATCTCATTCTGGGAATCACAAAGAATCTCCCCAGACCCGACCATTCAGGGCCTGGACAGCAGCGCAGCCTCTGGGGCATCAGCCACTTCTCCCAGCTCTGTGTCTCCAGCCAACTTGCTGGGGGTTAACATAGCAATTTTTAAATTTCTGGAATACTTCTATGAGTTACAAAGCACTATAAAGCAATGGGAAAGCATACTTCTAGGCTCACTTGTAGGCTTCTGCCTAGCATTAGAAGGGTGTACCTGCACACTCAGTGTGTTTTTTTTCTAGATTGGTTACGGTAGAAAAATATGATCTGACTTTGTTAGTACTCCAAGTTGGTGGGACTGGAGCTGACGTCAGCTCAAACGCTATGTAGACTTTTTTAAGGTTATGTTGAGTTCTAAATATGTCATATATTGCCTCTGAGCAGGCTTCATTAACCTGATCTTGGTGTTTTACCCATGTGCTCACATATTTTTAGTGACTCAGAAAGACAGCAGAGCTGCTCAAATACTCAAGTTATGAGGAGCATATAGCGACATGGATGCATGGGTGTTGACACAGCAGAAAGAATGTCTGTAGCTGTACTTATACTAATTGAACCATCATACTCACATCTGGAAGAGCCCAAAATGGTTTTGAAACAGTGTTTATAATTTGTGAGTCCAGATTAATGGTCTTTGGTGTTTTCAAGCTGGTAAAACAAAAGAGCGAATCAGCAACAAATAAAAGTACAGTTGGATCACTCTGCTGAACTTTGCAACCAAACATGAAATCTCCAACATTTAGAAGACAGACAGTCAGCTGCATGCTGCTGCCCTGAACCTTTATAAAAAAAGCACAGATATGGCCCAAGAATTAACTTGATCAGAACATCTTCCCAAAAAAATGCATCCCAGGACCATCACTTTTCATTAGGCATTAAGAGTAATTGAGATTACTTCTTCTGTGTAAGGAAGAGGAAAATGTTACCAGTTCTCTTTGCTCCAACAACACCCACAGTCCATCTGTCTAGGATTTGATTTCAGTTATTGTTTTATTCCCTTGATACACTGAGTCCCTTCTGGAAGTAAGTGTATGAGGTTCCTGTTTCTTCTACTTTCAGCTCCTCCTCTGCCTGATGTCTTTCTTCCTTTTTATTTTCTTTTGCTTTTGCTTAGGCAACACAGTAAATCAGCATAAAAGTGATTTTCTTCTCATTTTTAGGAAGCTGAGGTTCCTGGCTGCTTTTGACATGATGCTGTTAAGCATTTTACAACCACCCCATGAAGCGCTGAGGGATTTTACCAAGCTGATTTTTTTCATCAAGGATCTCCAGAAACTGGTAGGCAAATACTGTGCTTAAATGAGACTTAAATATTGCCTGGGCTTGTAACAAAGGCTACATTTGCACAAGTCAATTAGTGCAAGGACAGGGGCCTAAGCACTGTTTCACGTCTGTCCATTGTTAACACTGTTCTTGTCATGGTTTTACCCTATGACATGGTTTTACCCCACACTACCACGATGTGATCAAACAATTCCTGGGTACAATTCCTTGCATGCAGATACTGTTTTTAGAGAGTTCAGAGGTATCTGCTGTGTCAGTTTGCTGTAGAGACATCAGGACTTTGCACTGGTTATTAGTATATTTGTATACTGAAGATACAACTGTAAAGGAAATTATTTATTGTGGTGTTTGAATCAATTATAGAGACATAAAAGTTTAGTAACTTTAGTGGAATAGCTAACTGATCTATTTATCCAATCTAATGACTTTGCGTTGCTGTTGTTTAATATAATGTCAAAAGTACATTTAATGTAAAATAATTTGACTTTATTGTATAGGAAATTAATCCTTGAAAACTAGCTTTTGGCAGAATGTAAAAAGAGCTGCAGACATTAAAATCAGAGGTGTATGTGTCTGTATGCCTGTATTTGTGTCTCCACATAGTAAAGGCCAGAATTCTGCACCTCAGTTTGCACTGCTTTCCTTGGTAACTTGCCCTGTATGTTCCATATTTTTTTCTATTTTCTTTAATATATTAACTACACCTTCTTGCTCTCATAACCCTTAGAAATGTGTCAGTTTCTCTAAGTTTCTGTATTCCTAAAGTTTTTACTGCTGTGTGAGAAGTCTTTCTCTTAGCTTTTTTCATAATTTCTATTACAAATTAAGAACATTCAACTTGCAGCTTCACAGGAAAAATGCTTTGTTATTGCTGCAAATATTATTATTAATATTGGTTACTGTTTCACTGGTAGCATCAGTCTTAAAGCTATGTTTTATATATATATATATATACACACACACACATGATTTTACAACAAAACACTTTTCATATGGTTTAAAGTATTTCACGCAGTATTTCACTGCATAGTAGTGCAGCAATAGATATCCACTAAAACTGATGTTTTGTTTTACATCAGTAGCAGGCTTATAGAACCAAAAGTCAGGAACACACACGAGCTGGAACTAGTTGTTTGTGTAACTTTATTCAACATTTGCAGCTCCTTTGGCCTCTTTTGCCAGAGGTTTTGAGCTTCTGCAGTGCTCGCTTTCTCTTCAGTGGATGTTGTAAATATTCAACAAACACCAAAATCAGTCTTCCACAAATAATCTCAAACAATCCACCTAGAAAATGAGAATACAGTCAATGCTTCTTAGAAATTTTTTTTTAAGTGACTTTCCCAGAAATTCAAGCAAAGCCAAAATTCAAACTTAATTGGTAAATATCAAAGAGAAAACATCTTCCTGCTATGAATTCTCATCCTTTCCTCTCCATTTCATCACTTACAACACAACTGCTGAGTTTGTGCTGTGTTTGTACTGGTGAAAAATGGTAACTTTTGGTGAGGTTACTTGTATGTACAAAGATAAGGACGTAATTTTCAGGACAAAGACTTAAAAGTTAGAAAATGTCTTTTCCCACAATACTGAAAAATGGTATTCACTTTTTTAAAACACAGCTCAAAACTTTGCAGGACTCATATCAATGCGAGCTTCCAGAAAATCCTCCAGGGACACTTAGCTCTGACTCTGCAAAGTCAGCAGAAATTTAGGCATGGATTTAGCAGCTACTCCTATAGGTGATTAAACTCACCACCCTTTCAGGTTTTTTGTAGGTTGAGGCTATGGTCAGCTCAATACACATTGAGGGCAATGTGTTATCAAGATGTTCAACAATGCTGTGAGCAGTCGAATGTGGCGCTTGTTAAAACCTACATGTAAATTCTTCATCTCCTGCAGACCAATTAAAAGGTGCCATATTAATCTCATTTAATTTTGTTTTGCATACAGCTTTCCTATAACTACTTATATAATGGTGTCCTATTGTTATCTCTGTAATACATATATCAGATGTATTTCAAGGTTTTTTTCTCCCATGGGAAGAGGATATATAAATTTTCTTCTGAAATAGCTTTAATGTTATGAAAAATGAGACATGTAGTTAAGCCATTTTCTTTCCCTCTCATTTAACATTTGTTACTAAGCAGTAATTACAGAAACACTTCTTGAATGGAGGCAAGCGAAAGAGCAATACTTTAAAATTTAACAAAATCAGCTTTACTATTCTTCAGCAAGGTTGCAAATGCTTTTCCCTTCAAAATGATCTCTTCTTAGACTGCATACTTTATTGAGGATATTATTATATTTTTACTAGAGAATATAGTATTTTATTATCAATAGAAAATACTGTTAAAAGTTGACTTAATTTACGGCTTATATAAAGCAGTATACTTATACCAAAGGAAGATTTCCCTAGTCAAGACTGAGAACTGAGAAGATAAAATTACTCATGGAATGAAAGGCCAGTCAGAGACTTATGTTGCATGTAAGACATTTTTTCTCACTTTTGAAACTCAATACTAGAAACATCAGTGTCTCCCTTACATGAGGGACAGCGACCCTGTCACCTAACCATGCAGAAGTTACACATAGACGTAAGAATAAACTAGTCCTCCAGTCTATCTTTTGAGTTAATACAAAGTTCATACAATTAACTTTGATTGGATGCCTGACTCTCAGATGTCTGCAGCTGAGACAAATCTACCAGTTAGCACCTAAATTAAAAAAAATGCAACTCAAAGTTTCCACCTAGTCTTATCACCTCTCACATTTACATGATAGTCCAAGAGCTGCCACAATGGCCCAGGAAGTTAATCTGAGAAAACTGTAACCTTGTTATTACTCTCTGCTGCGTGCAAATCATAGAATCACAGAATCATTTAGGTTAGAAAAGACCTTTAAAGTCATAGAGTCCAAACATTAAGCTAGCTGTCAAGTCCACCACTAACCGTGACTCCAAGTGCCACAGCTACACATCATTGTCCTAGACAAAGTCTGCAAGGAAAATAATGAATTAACTTAAGTTCCTTAAAGGAACAGATGGAAAATGAATTTTCACCTACAAAAGGAGGCCTTGAACCTGAAAGAAATCGGTATTAATTAACTTCCATCTCTCAAGCTCATATACAAAACTCCATTTTCTGGGGTTGTTACCTAGCTCTTCTTGTAGCATGTGATTCCCCGCCCACCCCCCACCCCACCCCTCGGTGTCTAGATTTCTTCTTATGGAGGAAGCTGGAATACCTAGTACCAAGCTTTTGGATGTTGCCGTTTTAGCTGGAAGCCTTGAGCACATATATTTTGCTCTGCCTTGCTTAAGATGACTCTTCAGCCTCTTCCCCTTCTTCCTCCAAAGGTTACTACCCTTCAGATTTTCCAGCATACCTGCACGAGTAATAAATCTCTAAACTGCTTAGATGAAAGCTGAAAAGTTATTGAAAAAGTATGTATCATTGTGATTATGTAGCTTGAACCTGCCTAGGGAGACCTCACAGAAGTCAATATACTGGAAAATTGGAAGGTGAAGAAACATCCATTCCTGACGCAGCAGCTGGGGATAAATTAAAGCAGCAAATTCCTCACTTAATTCAGCTGCAGCCAGAAAATGACACATGACTGCACTGTGAACCTTTAATCTCACGGGCCTTCCTTGTATCTTTTCCATGAACAAAGCAATAAATGCATATTTTCCATTAATGAAGACTGTGGAACTAGGTAACAGGTTTCTGCAAGCTGAAAAAGTAGCTATCTAACTATCCAGAGACACACAGAAATGAAACTCCTGATTGTCCTTCCAATGCCACCATGAATAGATCAAAATAGGGAAGAGCAATGAAAATACAGGGAGCAATCAGCCACTATTGTGAACATGACTTTTATAATACTCCAGAAATATTATACGCAACATATTTTTAGTCAGAATAGCATTTCTGATTCTTTTTCTGTCCAGGAAATAATCTTCCAAAGTGTCTGACCAAGAGCGCTGGCTGACAGAGGGAAGGGAAATAAATTCAAAATGAATTTAGTTATTATGTTTGTGTTGTTCCTTTGGAAGAAATTCAGTGTTAATGACATTATTCACTCTGAGAAATTGGACTAAATTAATCACGACAACAGTGAAATCCAAATCTGCAGTGCTCATATAGTCATCACCCTTAAATCCTTACCAGCTGCTTATGGCCTCAAAACTGCTAAAACTATTGTATGTGCTCCATCAGCAATTTTTTGGCCTACGCATCTGCTGTAAATATTTTAAATATCCTACAAAAGACTAGCCTTTGACATATAGGTAACATCAGCGTTTACCACATTTGCTAAACATTCTCCAGATTAAGCATTAAGAGCCATTAAAAGACTGAAAGAATCTAATTCAGCTGTTTTTCTTTTTGTTCATAAAGAAATTATTAAAGCAGAGTTAATGTTTCTGAACAGAGAGAAAACTGATGGAGATGAAGTAGCCAAAAGCACTGGCAACAAGGGATACTGTTAGTGGTATCTCTTATAACTCTTGAATGTCTTTTTACATTGATGAGTTTTCCAAGGCTACACTTATATTTGAAAAGGACTTAACCTTAATCCTCCCTTAAAACCCCTTTCAGCCAAAGAGCCAGATGACATACTTTGATAGGACTACAGGAGACTACAGGAATCCAGAGTTCACAGGCACGTCCAAAGAGAAGCAAAAATATTATATTCAGTAAATGTTTTCATTTGCTGTAATTATGTTGTTGCATGATGAATCTCAGGCCAGAGGATTCTGGGTACTCAAAGCGTAGTCCTTTGCACATTGATGTGCACTGAAATATAGCTTAAAAAGTGTCAAAGGTCTGCAAACATTTTTATTTTTAAAATATCTTAACCTGACAGGACATTTATTAACTCTTTCTAATTCTGGAATTAAAAAACAAAAAGAAAACTAAAAACAAATAAACCCCAACTCTCCCATATTTAGGAGAACACCATGGTTATTTTTCAGCTCAATTTGAAAATTTAAATTTACAATGTGTTACATCAATATATTTGTGCAGCTGTGGTTTTACTAATCTAATATCAACATTGATTAATATTTTTAGTTTAAAGAGGTTATTTTTTTCTGTTTATTGTTAGCATTTCATAAAGTTAACCTAAAATCAGCTGAAATTCTGGTATCTGGGAAATAGAAAAAATTTGCAGATAAGTCCATTGGTGAAAAATGACTCAAACAGCCACATGTAGATCTGGAAAAGGACACCTGTGCATATCCTCTTGTCTGCTTAAGATTGTCCATTTGAGGTATGATTAGCACTGGTTCAATAGTTCTTTCCATAATTAGCTAATTGTCTCCTCCAGACCAATCTTGCTTTATTATTCACATTGTTGATACAGCACTGTAGTGCACCTTAAAGAAGCGCAAATCCAAACTAATATGCAAATGCCACAATGTTACTTCTTGGAGATGCATATACTGCATCTAAAGAGGTAAAAGTCACAAGATGCCATTAAAACCTCAGTGAGGTTCGGAAATGAAGTTCAGCCAGGAATGCAAAGTTCTGCACTTTGCAGTAACCTCCGGCATCAGCACTGACAAGGAACTGACTTGCTGAGCAGTGCCCTGAAGCAGGGGGCCTGGGCAGGTGGTGGTGGACGTGTGGCTGAACGCGAGCCAGCAGTGCATTCTCACCAGGAATAAGGCAACCAGCATTTTGGGCTACTTTGCAAGAAGCAAGACCAGCAGATAGGGACACCTCCTATAGGCTTCCCAACCATGCTATGACAATGAATGGGTTTCTTACTAAACACTGTCAAGCTTGTGCATCTTCCAAACATATTAAAAACTTAAGTCAATAAAAAAAGAGCACCCGGTAGTATTCTGATCATTCATTTGGCATTACACTGTCTAACTTTGCAACTTCCTTCTTTGCCATTAGGTGCAATCTCCACCAGTAGCACTGTGGTTACTTCCTCATGCACAATTTGAAATATTTCAGTGCATCTTGGCTTTGTAATATCTCTAGGATAAAATCTGTCTGGCTTGCAGCTGCTCCTTCAAAATGCTGTGCAGATCTGAGCCACAATGAAGCATTGTAACAGGTTGCCCAGAAAAGCTGTGAAATCTACATCCTCTGAAGTTTTCAAGATCAGGCTGGATCAAGCTTTGAACAACCTGGTCTGAAGCCATAGCTGACCTGATTTTGAGCAGGGGATCAGGCTAGAGACCTCCTAAGGTCCCGCCCAATCCTGCAACCCTGTATATTCAAGTCTTATTCAGATGTCTTGGTTACCCTAGAATTACCCAAAATGGCACTAGACAGGTATGTATAGACAATCGAATAATGGAAAAATATCAGCTCCCTTGAGAAGGACAAACCCAAAGTTATAACTGTAAACAAAATAGGGTTTTAAGGAGAAGTTGCTCATAAAAAGGGAAACCTTCAGGTCTAAGTTATTGTTTCAGGCACAGCTAACAAAAATAGGCATGGTAGTCTGAGACAGTCTTTATGAAATCTGAGTTCTAGTAAGATAGAAAATCATTCTCATCAAGATATTATTTGAAAGAAGCACGTGTTGTTTACCAGTGCTTACAAAAAAGACTGGGTTGGATGAATGCTAAAAACTGTGTAGAAAAATTCCCCCTCACACACACATTTTTCGTTCTCAGAGCTTCTTCCCCAAATAAAGGATCGGAAGCAAATACTGTCTAGCATTGCAGAAGTTGACAATCTCACTTGATGTCAGTTAACAGAATATTGTAGGGCTACTGCTGCAGTTCATTATGCAAATTGCTGTAGTCTCAAGGAAACCAACTCTTTTATGCAATTAAATTGTTTACAAGCCTATTTATATCTTAATAATGGTTTAGCCTGGGTGCTTTTTTGTTTCTGCTGGCATTAAGCATTTAAGCAGGATCTTTCTATTCTCTATATGACCCACACATATTTGTGAGTTGTGTGCTGTGGAAGTGAAAGAATGGCTCATTTCTATGCAGGGAGTTTTTCCTGTATTCAAATATGTTTTCAATTCATGAACCACATTTTCAGGGTTTAAGAAAAATTAAAACATTAAGTAATCGCCTCATGCAATTTCACCAGCAATACACAAACAGACAGCTCACTGCAGAAAATTAGATGTTTCCTTAAATGTTGCAGATATTTCTTCTATGTATTAAAAAATGGAATGAATGATCTAAGTATATTTCGCAAATGAGATTTTTTTGGCCTTGAAGAATTTTAATAGTAAATGAATGGAACCTTTAGCTAATAAAAGAGACTTGGTAAAAAAGCCAAATGTGCAAAGTACTTGTGATTTAATTAGGAGAAAGGACTTCATTAGCTAATTCAACATTCGTGTCTTTTTGTACAAGAAAGAACTATTTGAAATAAGAGACAAAGTCCATCCTTTTGATCTTTCTCTTTTGAGAAACCTATTCTAAAGACACTTAAGACAATGTCAAATCTTAAGCTTGATTTGAATAGAATATCAAATAAAAGCAGACCCAAACCATACACAGAGTAAAAAACATCCACAAACAAACACAACAAAGGCATACTGATGCCCTCCCCCTTTTCCCCCCAGTTTTCATATTTTAAAAGAAATATAAACTGATACAGTTTGAAAATTGCCTGGGTCAGAGAGAATATTATAACTGGGTAAAAAAATGGCTGGATGGCCGAGCCCAAAGCGCGGTGGGGAATGGAGTTACCTCCCGCCGGTGGCCGGTCACAGGGGTGTCCCCAGGGCCCAGCGCCGGGGCCAGCCCTGTCTCATGCCTTTATGGATGATGTGGGCGAGGGGATCGAGTGCACCCGCGGTCACTTTGCAGATGGCACCAAGCCGGGGGGGAGCGTGGCTGTGCCGGGGGCAGGGGGCTCTGCGGGGGGCTCCGGGCAGGCCGGGCCGAGGGGCCGGGGCCGGTGGTGTGGGGGTCCCCAGGGCCGAGCGCCGGGCCCTGCCCCTGGGTCACACCAGCCCCCGGCAGCTGCGGGCTGGGGGCAGGGGGCTGGGAACTGCCCGGCGGGACAGGGCCCGGGGGGGCTGGGCGGCAGCGGCTGGGCATGAGCCCCCAGCGTGCCCAGGTGGCCCAGGAGGCCAGCAGCGTCCCGGCCGGTGTCCGAAACGGTGTGGCCGGCAGGGCCGGGGCAGCGCCCGTCCCCCTGCCCTGGGCACTGGTGGACCTGCACCTTGAATCCTGGGTTCAGTTTTGGGTCTCTCACTGAGGGGCTGGAGCATGTCCAGAATCAGGCAAGGGGGCTGGGGCAGAGTCTAGAGAACAAGTCTGAAGAGAAGTGGCTGAGGGAACTGGGGGTGTCTGGAGAAAAGAAGGCTGAGGGCCAACCTTATGGCTCTCCACAGCTGTCTGAAAGGAAACGAGGTGTGTGCGGGGGGCACTTGGTCTCTTCTCCCAGATAACAAGTGACAGGACAAGAGGAAATGGCCTCATGTTGCACCGGGGGAGGTTTCACCTGGATATTAGGAAAAAATTCTCCACTGAGGGGGCTGTCAAGCACTGGAACAGGGTGCCCAGGAATATGGTGGAATCACCATGCTGGGAAGCGTTGAAAAAACACAGAGATGTGGTGCTTCGGGACATGGTTTAGTGGTAGACTTGGCAGTCCTGGGTTAATGGACTTGATTTTAAGGCTCTTTTCTAACCTAAATGATTCTATTATTCTATTCTAAGACATTTCTTCCTTTAACTATTTTTTCATTCTGTGAATTTCTCAATCCTTTTGCTACTATGTCTCATCTTCAACAGAGATGATGTCCTCTTAATAAATCTAGATCATATAATTCTGCTTCTTAGCTTGACTAGGACTGAATTTATCTGAAAGTTGTTTTAGTCCTGTCAAACCAAGTGTCATGACCTTATGCAGAACTTTTTGATCCTAACTATTTAAAAAGAGGTTTTGTGGAAAAGAGAAGTCACACCACTATTAATTTCCTTTAAATATAAAACCACAGTTATCTAGTTCCCTTTAGATGACTTAAATGTAAATGGAGAGAAAAATGTCAATTGTGACCTTATACAGATGCCTAGGTATTCCTATTCAGTATATACAATATATTCATTGAATGTAGCTTACAATTTATGTATATTATTGATATTTTACATGAACAGCTAATCTGGTGCTGGGCATACACAGAAAGCTAAACCTTTAAGCACAGTTGTGCCAAATCTGCTTAACTTTTTCATCAAGACAAGAAGAAACTCAAGCCATCTACTGACTTTACATAGCTTCAGACATATTTTTTTAAAAAAAGAACTGTTCTTTTTTGCACTGACTTCCAAACTGCATTAGATCTCTAAATGTTTGGGGGTTTTATTGCATCTGATCCTTAATTGTGCAAAGACCAAGTAGGCCAGAATGAACTTTGAGTTTCAGATAAAATAAGCCAAGGACTCTAAATAATCCCAAGAAAAGGCTAAGAATGAACAATTACTCTAGTATTAAAATGAAAATTTAATGTACTAACTTCTGCATTATTCTGATGAATGAACAGTTAGAAAAACATTGATTTATTGATTTAATCTTAATTATGACCTTCATTTGGTCACTTCATTAAAGCAGCTTCAATTAGCTGAGTAAAATCATAAAATATGAGCTTAGTATATTGTTTTCTGCAGTACAGCTTGATGTTTTTCAAGATTCTTAAAACATTAAGCAGAACTACCAGATTCCACCTTAATGGTAAAAAGCTGAGACATAAGGGTGCCCTGGATATGAATCAGTATGTCGTTGGATCCTGCTCTTTAATTTAAACCTAGGTAATTCGGCCAGGGAAGATGCGAAAAAGAGCTGTGAAAATAAGTCCTTTTGTCCACTGACCCGAATTTCATCCCCTGGTAGTGCATTATTCCACTAGCAGTGCTTACGTTTGTCTCTGCCTTCGTCTTTACATGTCTGTTCCATAGTAATGGCAACCACAATAATAGCCATTAAATCTCCAACTCTGTCGAGGCGTTCATAAGATTTTGTCCTCCTTTGCGGATTCTCTGTTGCTGACTCTGTGCTGTTGATAGAGAAACAAATTTCCTTGTGTCAGTTTGCCTGCGTTTTTTCAAATTTGTTGTAAATTTTTCAGATCTGCACTATGTTAGTGATTTTGGTTGCAGCTGGAAAATATGTTCAATATTAATGGAAAGCAGAAATGCCAGATGGACTAATAAAGAAAGAAGGAACTCATAAACCTCATTTCCTAAGGGAATTAGGTAAGAAATCCTTGTCAGAATCTTTTTTCTACTGTGAAGTTTACAAAGCATGTTAATGTTAATGAAGTCATTTGTGTTTGCTTATACTTAATGTAATAAATACATAGCGCTGTCTGCTAGGCTTGGTGAAGCACATCTATTTCTTCCTTACCTATCCTTGCATCTTTCTTTTCTCCCCTTTCTTTGGATATTCTCTTAAATAAAATTGCAAAATTTTTGTTCACAGGTTATCAGAAGCTGGCATTTTGAAAAGCTAAAGGGAAATACTAATAATAAAAATAATAGTAGAGCTCCTCTGTGGTGACACAACTTAATTTTTTAAAGACATAACTGAGTTACACTTATTAAGTTTCTTCTTGTAAATTATTACATTCTAACAATATTTAAGAAATGCCACATTTGTTTGCTTGCAGATTACCAGTACTGAGATCATTAAAGTCTTGTGGAATTAAGGTTATAAGTCAAGTCATGGAAAATCCCATCATTTGATGTCATAATAATATTTTAGGTATTTGGAAAACCAAACCATAAAACAGCAAGTCTAAGCTGTTTTTTTGTTAATAGACTGACTCGTTAGTTTTTTTTTTTCTTTTTCTGATGGTCAAGGTCCCAATATTCTTAATTATACATTGGGTTAAATTAAATAGTAACTAACAAAGGAAAGCATTGGTACTACTACAATGCCTGTCATGGTAAATGGTATTTTACCAACCCCACTATCACCTAATTCAAATATTTAATTCCTCCATCTTTTCTCTTGTGAATAATCTAATATGAATTGATGTCTTGAATCAAACACATAAAGGCACTGATTTTCTTAGTATTTTTTTCTCTGCCAGATCCACTTCTATTGTGCTCCTTGTGGAAAGAAGTATCATCTTACATGTCCATGTTCATGAAATACTGTCTCTCTCCTTTAGCTCATCCCACACTACAGACATACATGTGTGGACACACACATTATCATAAAGGGTGGAAATGCAGAAAAAAAACAAAAACAAAAACAAGAACAAAACCAAAACCTTGAGTACCTCGCCAATGGAAACATTGATGCACTGTACAACCTGTCTGAAAGCCCAAAGGCCAAAACTATTAGTATAGCAAATATATCAGATACCACTTGGTTAATGGAGCTCTCACAGAAATCAAAGCATGGAAGTCTGAAGTCTGGTGCTTTCATTTAGGACAAGTGCAGAGGTAACCAGCACCTGTTTTTGCAAAACCATCAGTAGGGAGAGCATTTGTTGTTTAAGTGGAAGACCTGGGTTCAGTGCTTTTTGGTATTGGAGGGGATCCAAATCCAGTCAAGAGGGATTTAATAGCTAAGTAGCCCGGATAAGGAACCTTAACTTGTGTGTTCTGTTCACTGTGTGAAAGAGAGACCAGAATAAATTTGGCTTTCCAGCCTAGTGGTGAGGGCATTTACTGTAAAGTGAAGCCTGGATTCAGTCTCCCCTTCAATCAAAACTATTGTAAAAAATGTAAAATACGCAGTTCTGGGAGTAAGTTCTTGAACATTGATTTATTTACTCCTGGGGCATTCCCTTTTGAAACTATAAAGGAGTGTTCTCTGAATTAAATCTATTATAAAAGCAGGTACTTGAGGAAACGCTTAAGGAATTCCTTACGCTTAAGGAATGCCATACAGTAGCAGTTGTCTGCAGTTCCTTGGAGCGGTTGAACATGAATTGGGCCTATTGTGCTTAAAGTTGATACCGAAAGCAGACACAAAGGCAGACAGCCTTGGGCAATTCTCAGTGTAATATGACAGGATATACAAATGTTAAGAAGGAAGATCCTTGGAAATGAAGCAACTTGTTAAAATTCAAATAACAGGAAAATGGCAGAACTGCTACACAAGCTAGTTGTGTTGTTTTCTAGTGTGACCTGGATGCTTCTGTAGTTCAGGATTCTAAATGCTGGACATGAGAGGTAACTTGACACACTGAGCTACAATAAAAGGGGTTTAAATAGCTTACTGGCTAGATAAAATAACCTTAGGCAGATGGGCTCTGTATTTCCCTTTTTGTCTCCTTTATATCACCATATTTAAGTTAGCTGACACAACATAGAGTAGGCTAGTGTTCTATGAAAATCCTCTTTCTATGAGCTCTGACTACAGTATCATTTTTATACATAGTAGAGTCAAAACAATAGTATGGGGCCAAGAACGCATATTCCTTGACACCAGTAACAGGCCCCTTCTGCATTTTTTCCCTCTACCTAGGACACATGTCACCTTCTAGTGTCATCTCAGCATATCCCAGTGCATTCCTAGCTGAAGGAGAAGTTGCTAGCAACTTGATGTCTCCTGTCTTCTATCCACACTGCTATGCGGCTATGTCAACACTACATTTGTATTAGTAACAAAGTATGTTCTGAATTCCCCAGGTGAAATGGTGTAGAGCAGTTTCCACCTAATATATGCAAGGTCTAGAGCCTTGTGCTAGGTAGTCTCCAGCTGTTTCCAGTTCCTCTTTCTAAAGGAACTACCTATTTAATTTTGGTACAGGTGCTGCCTGTGAATTAATCTCTATGGAATATAACAAATTATGGCTTGGTATGCTGCTTTACAATACTGAACCAAAGACCCTTTAAACACAAACCTTGTCATTTAGAAAATTTACTGAGTTTAATTTTCTCCAACAGACTTTCAAGAATCTGGGATGTACAGGAGCTTTGAATACACTATCTCCTATTTCTTTCTAAACTGCATTTCTCTGACTGTTTCTATGTAATCTGTGAATACATGACATATTTCAGTTTTTGGCTTTACCAATCTGACATTTTCATAAATGCTTCAGTTTAAACACAGTATAAGAGCGTCAAGGTCATGAGCAATAAAGTGCTGGTATGACTCCAAGTATCTGAAATCTGCCTGATAATTTTCTCCCCAGATGTGAAGAAAAACCCTTCTCTCTTCACTTGTAAACACCTGCAAAGTTCTGCATAGTCATGTATCTTCATCAGGGTCTTCGACTGGGAGCTTCAGCTGTCAAAGAGAACATATTTCTGCAAAGGGAAGGGATTTTGTGGAAATAGCTAAATCTGTCCTGTAGAGCTGCACCTTGACATGTACAATGGCTTTTGACTGTCAAATAAATGGTTTTGATGATGTGCAATTTGAAGCTCCTTTCAGCAATGTAATTCATTTAGTCAAAATCTTTAATCCACCCCAATGACAAAAATCCCTCTTTAGGGTATTACTTAGGAGCTGTTTTCATTACCTTCCACACACTTCTGCAGGGATCATAGGAGTAAGACTGCCCAAGTTTTACTAGAGACATGATGACTGTGTGGAAACAGTATTTGTGTGAATCTGTAATGGGTCATCTGCTTTTTTGCACCAAGAGCTGCAGATGATGTTTTAAGGAATTCTTACTTGCTAAGGTTTTCAACACCTTTTAAGGTTTTGAAATTTGGTTTTGCTCCTCTGTGGAGCAAAGACAATACTTTGAACAATATTACATTATTTTGAAATGTTTCACTTTCAAAAAAGCAATGTATTTTAACAACATTTAATTACTGTGAATATATTATTTCAATTTTAAGCTAAATGCCTGTTTATAGTATTTCAGAGGAATTACAAGGGAAAGAAAAACCTAATTGCCCTCAAAGTTGATAGGAATTTGTTGCCTAGAAACTATACACATCTTTGAAACTTTGGTAGTGTTAAGGATGTCAACAACAATGCCTAAGTGAGATACATTGTTTTGTGCAAGATTTGAAAGGGTGATTTTGATGGCAAAAGTGTAGAAATATGGTATTATGGTGTAAGCAAACACTAAAAAAACTTAGAAAGCCCATGGATTAGGATCTGTAGTGGTAGTTCAGTCTCACTGTGATTTCACATCCATTGACTTGAGGTGGGAATATTTACATTGGCTTTGTGATGCAGGAGAGCACACTGTGCCATAATAGTTTTGCTAATAAACACAGACAGAGTGATGCTCAGTAATCCCTCTTCAGTTCTCTAATTCCCTTATACAAAGTTTAGCAAAGCAGATCTGTATGGTGATTACTACTTGTGATAGGTGTTAACTCGACTCTAGGGAAGGTCAGGACACCTACTGAAGATTTAGTGCTAACAGTTAATAACACAAGAACATGCCCTCTGGAGAACCAATATATCAAATATTATACTTAGCCCATTTTAGCCACATACTCTACTGTATGTACTCTTGTGGGAATAGCTAGTCCTGAAATACACATATTAACATAAACCAAGCTTCATATAAAACTGCTAACACACCTGATGCCATTAACTCTTTGAATTCACCACAACAGAATATTTTAAGGAGAAATAATTTGATTTATTTTTTAAAGAAATACATACACATGTGTGACTAAGTGCTGCTTCTGCAGTTCCATGGGTTAGGGTAATGCTAAGCAACCTGTTTAGTTTTATGTTTCAGTGTTTAGAAGTTATGACTGTAGTAGAGAGAAGGTATTTTCCCTGGTTTAGCATTAGATAACATTGGGGGTTAGGAAGTGCTATTTATTTTCCTTAAAAATATTCATCAGAAATGCCAGATATCAAATGACTCTGTCACTGCAATTCAATTTTCAAATTTAAGACCAATGACATATCTAAAGTGGGGCTAAGGTTGAGAAGCAACGATAAGAAATTTTCTTCTCCATGTTCACATGGACAATGTGTGGAAAGTTGCAGTAGTAGTCTAAGATCTAGTGAGACTTGGTTGAGAGCTTTGAACGGTAACCTTCCATTTTAAAATTCACTGCAGTTCAAGCACTGCATATCACATGTAAATCCATGCAGCTGGTGCATTCAAATCAGGATCTGCCTGGCACCTGTTTTAAATGGGAAGTATGCATCCAGCATTTTTTTCAGCTGGTTGTCTAATAGGATACTCATGATGACAGTAAAAAGCTTCACTTTCTCTTGAGCAAATAAATAGATCTTCAAAAGTTTTATCTATCCACCTATTTACTTACTATTTCTCTTTTTCCTGTTAAAGAACAAATAGGTGGTAGCATCCGAGTCTGACAAACTACATTTTAAATAGACTACTGATCCAGAGAAATATGAAAAATTATTCCGTTAAGGCCATACTTTATTGTCTACTGTTGAAGTAGCTGTATTAAAAGGAATCTGTATTAAAAAAATGAACGTGAATCAATATCTACAAAAACTATTTCAGCAAGCAAAGATAAATGGTTTTCCAGCAGTTTCTGATGATCTGCCGACATACCTGTTTTCATATTCAGTGATGTCTAAAAAAGGACTCTAAAAATAAACATTGGGAAAGCAATCACCTGGGATTTGATGCTTTAAAACCAGTGGTCAAAATTAGTATTCTGAAGCCATGAGGCCATAAGGTATGTGACTGAATATCTGCCGCTATTGGAACACTATGATTTTTTCACATTACGCAAGGTATAAAAGTAATTCAAAAGCTGTATAATAAAATCTCATATGACAAAACTCAGAATTTTATTAGATTTTTTTACCTTGCATTTAATATCCAGAAATTGGACATGAACATTAGAAAAAAAAAGAAGTTTTAAATTGGTTTATACAACCAAATAATACTCCCTTCACCCAAAAATAGCTGGACAAACCAGGCATGGCAATGTTATTGTCTATGCAAATGACATTTTCAGAAGCCTCACAGCATAAGACTGCTACTACTACCACCGCTATTATTATCATTATCATTATTATTATTATTATTATTATTATTATTATTAAACACTTTATGTAAGTTGACATTTATGAATGCCTCAGAAAATAAAACTACTCACAGGCAAAGTGGGTTTTTAAAAGATTTACTTCTTAATACTCAAGGGTAAATCTTTTGAAGTTAAATTATTAAGTGAATGTAGGACAAATATCACTTACAATGACATATTAAGCTACAGTTCAACCTAGGAATATTTACTTCACCAGAAGTCTTTTCATCTAAAGAATTACATATTATGAGAAAAAAAGAAAAAGGCTAAAGAGTGTTCAGGTGCTGAGACATGCCATGATGGTCTTCTCTCTAACTCCAAAACCTCAGGGTAAGTTAGCCAACTGTATTTCTACATTCATGTTTTATAATTTTACTTAGTATCACAATGGAAGGGCAACTGGAGACAAATAAGATAAATCAGTCAACTGAGAGATAAATACAAAGCAAGAAAGCTGAAAGAAGGAAAGAAAAATATGTGATTTTAGATTTATCAGACATCGTACAGTGGGTCCCTTCTCTGACAAATCTATGGGTCATGGGAAATTCTGAGTAGAAATTCTCCTTTCTCTTCTTCTCAGAATAGGTGATGGGGAAAACAGCACATACAGTCCCAAATTTTAGAGCCATTCTCTAGTAATTGCAGGTATCGGGCTGGGAGACTTTGTAAAATGAATTTGGAAGCCTTCTTGGTTTTGCCTGGATAGAAGCCAAACCTCTACTAAATCCTGATGTCTTTAGTAAGTTGCAAAGTTGCATTTGAGGACTCCATGGTGAAAGCACTTGCAGAGCACTCGATGTAATCAGCGGGAGGTTTATAATTAGAGCCATTGTGAAGTAGAGGACAGACTGGAGAAAGCATGTTACTACCTTGATGACTGATCTATGGTGCTCCATGCAGGCACAACCCCTTCCCTGAATGTTAACAAAAAGAGGAGGAAACACTGTGGAAGACCTTCATACAACAGCTAATTTTGGAAAGTGACATTTTTGTGGCAAGAAATAAGCAGCTGAGATTCTGAATGCAGACAGAAACTACCAGCAAAGGTAGGAAGGAAACACAGGGGCTAAACCACGGTACCAAAACTTGCAGCTTTATTCAGGACTGTACAGAACCTTTGGATAAGTTCCAGAAAGAGCAGAGTCAGTGCAGAGGGCCACCAAGAGGTGAAATCACTATATAAGACACATCTTGACCTGAACTCCTGCTTTGTTTACATAGAAAATAAATTGGCAAATGAAAATAATTATCAGATCTGAGGATCCTGCCCTGTATTTTCCCTCAGGGAAAAAATAAGAAATTACTTTTTTTTTTTTTTTTTTTTTTTTTATGTTTCATTTATTCTTTGATAGGGTTTTTGCAATTTTACTCTTTCAGCCAATTGAGGAAAAACAGCTCTTAGTCCTGAAAGACAAATATTGGAAACTGCATAAGTCTTAGCAACTAAGGTAGTTTTAACCTCCAGCCCATAGCATATCTAATGCTCTGATAACATATCCAAAGCTAGGTGTTACACAGCCCTGGAAGCTTCAATAGTTGCAGTTCATTTCTTAGTAACAAGAAGTTGTTTCAAAGGTGTAATGTAATGGTCTGAGAAAGGGAGATTGAAGTGAGCTCAGATTTTTATGCAACTGTGACCTTTTCAGGTAGCAAGCGCCCAGGAGGGAATTGACTTCTTGACCAGACACTTGCTTGTGACAGTGTCCCCTTGCTGGGTAGTGCCCCCAGCTTCCCCCTGTGCCTCCCAGCCCATGGAAAGGAGTGTAACTGGGTACAGGAAGGCATGACAGGAGGCTAAAGTTGTACAGCTTCTTAACTATTAACAACCCTAAAGCATGCTGGAAATGACTAAGTTTCCAGGGTTCGTAGATGTCAAATTTCAAACATCCTTGAAGCTGTGACTATGTACACATGAGGATGGCTGTGGTGGGGTGAAGCCTTCTCTCTCCTTTAAAAAAAGGGGACTGCTTGCGCTCACACTGAGTGATCAGTTTTCCAAATTAAAGGAACTCAAACTAGCAAACACCTGTGATCTGGTTTAGACCCACTACTCATTCCAGCCCTTGAGTCTTTACTCAGGCAAAGGTTTTGGTGACCTTGAGGGCAACTTTGCTGAGCAGCAGGCTGGAGAGAGAGGTAACTTCCATCCCCATTAATGGTGCAAGGCTTACAGAATGCCTCCTTCATGTTCCCTTCACTTACACCTAAGCATGTAAAAAGAAGAGTTTAGTTTCTTTGACACACACTGCTTCAGTTGTTGGCATGACAAGCTGTTTCTCACTGAAGCTTTATAAAATACTATTGATTTTGGCAGAATGGCTAAAATGAGCTACTATCTGCTCCTTATCATCTTCCATAGTCAAATTGGCTGTGGAATCGCAGGCTTTTCCCTGGCTGTTTCAATAAACAGGCAACACACACTTCACTGTTTCAGTGCAATTTTGATTTGTCAAAGGATACAACTCTCCTCTTTTGCCGCTTTGAATAGGATGACTCATATTGCCTTGCCATTTTCAGCTTCTCCAGTGAATTACTGCTGATGTCATTTTTTACCATGTTCTATACGTAAATAAGAGTCTCTACTCAGGAGATGTGGCTCCCATGCCTGAAGAGGAAAGGAGACCTCATTGTTCACCATGTCATATAATTCTTTTGTCTTTAGTAGAACAAATACAGACTAAAAAATGACTGTCTACTCTTATGTTTTGGGGTTTTTGAGGTCCTTGAAGTTTCTTTTATGTGAATACCAAAATGAAATGTCGTGCAGGAACAGAGATTAGAGACAGACCACTGTTGACATCTTTGTGTAAACTTATACAAGCCACAAACAAAGAAATATGCACATGATTTTCTCTTCCTGATAGGAACTTGTTTTATCTGATTGTCTCTTTATAAGACATGCTTTATTTTATAACTGTGAAAAGGAGACAAATCCTTTGCAGCAAAGGACTGGGAGATCTGTGTACACTTCAGGAGAGGTTTCCTGTGGGTTCACTCAGATAGGAGTCATCTCCTTTTCTTTGTGGAATGACAGGTTTGGTATCATGATGGAGACACAAGACCCAGACAGAAACAAGGCAGGGAACAACAGCAGGACCATCATCGCAGGTTTGTACCATGTAAAAAGCCAAGTTGTCACGTCATCTACACCTGACTATGAAGATGGAAGAACATGGATCTTTAGTACAAGCCAGCTATAATATAGGGAGAAAATATTGTTCTTTTGGCTTTCAGTCTTTAGTTCAAATTGTTGGAGATCAGCTGAGTGTCTCAAATTCCCAGTCGTTAGGACAGACCCTGGGATGGGTGGTAGGTAGTCGTGAATGAAAGCAATGGCAGTAGGAACAAACCATGCCAATCCTTTACTGTACAGATGAGACCTGGACTCCATGCAGTCTTAAACTAAATTAAGTACTCTGTAAGGACAGTGGAAAAGAAGCATCTGCAATTTTTATAACTCTTTGATATACTTAAGGTCTCCTTTATCCTTTGTCTTAATTCTGATTTTGCAGCTCGCTAGCTTCACAGGAAGGCAAGTAATTTGGGAAGTATTTATCATCCTCAGGATGAGTGGAGGAACATCCCACAGGGGAGAAATGATGATGGCTTGCTCTCCTGGCAGTCCCTACCTGAGCTATCATCTCCGATGTGTAACTGACTATGCTTTTACTGAGTGAATATCAAAAAGTGGCATTAGTATTTTACTGAACAAAGACTCTACTTTCATTAACTCTCATTATGATTTGATTTATTGATGAGTACATGGAAGTGCTTTCCAAGGACAATACAGAAAAGTTTGCAGGAGCCACAACAGTACTAGCATTTAACAGGCTGCAAAACTCCATACAACAGCAATGCTCCAGTGACAATATACTTTAGCTATAAGGCAGTATCATGGTGAGAAGTGGCTTATGAGACTGGACCAAGTAGGAAAAGCTCTATTTGGTTTTTAGGAGTTCTTTTTTTGGATGTCATAAGATGGGTGTCACATTGTGATTTATTCTTTTAAATTTCCAATATATTATGAAACTGTTGTATATTGTTGCACATCTGCAGTCATTTAGAACTTTATAGCTGAAATTACTTTTCATACCTTAAGTGTCTCCTGTTTCACCACAGCAATGGGGATACAACCCAGATCACCTTGCTTATAGTGGCTATTAATACTATGGAGACTATCAGCATTCTGGATCCAATGCCCATTGCACACGTGTCCCAGCTATTTACTTTCTGTACTGTATCATGAAGGCTGTGCTTTGGGTGTAACTCCGAAGTCACTTTGCTGATCACACAATCAAACAAGTTGGAGCAAAGACACACTGACAAAAAAAAAACAAAAACCAACTTGCATTAAAGTATATGGCAAAATAAACACTTCCTATATTGGTTTATAAAGCTTTCTTTCTAAGACACAACACATATCAACACATGTAAAGAGAAGAATTAATTACACTAAGGAAAATATGTAACATTAGGACATTCTGATCAAGTTACTAGAGACTGTAATGGAAGTCTTCTCAAGAGATCCCTTGAACAATTAGGGGGGAATTTTTTCAATAATAACCTTTTGCATTCACTCTCTTTATTTCTCTGTTATAAGTCATTAATGGGTATATCTGAGAAAAAAGTAGGCCCATAAGAATCAGCTTTCGAAAAGATAATCTGAGATCATCTAAATTCATGTGCCATTAGTGTGGAATTGTTCTCTATAGCATAGTTTAAGAAGCTTTATCCAGCCTAATGTTAGGTAACTCAAGCACATAATTATTTTTCTGTTTCTCCACAGGCCTCAACACTAACTAGCTGGATAGTTTAAAAAGAAATAAGAAGTTTGTTTTCTTTTTCATTCTATTGCTCTTGATTTTCCATAATCTATTGCTTTACGATGACCTGTAGCTTCTCTCCTTTATATGTGTTTATTTAAAGAACTTTTCAGCTATATTGTTGCAAAGAGGGAATACAAAGCTAGTGATTAGGGTGGTTTTTTTTAATAATTTCATTAGAAGACATCAGTTTGTTTCCCTGTTGATATTAGAAAATTCAGGCAAAATTCTATTTACTTACATATACACACACATCATCTCTTCAGTCTGCTATGATGTCAAGAACAGTGGAGTTTAGACCCCATTTCTATTTGAAAATCAAAGTAATTCTAAATCATAAATTATAAAATGCATATTCATACGATTACTTGTCTTTATTCTTGCATGCAGTTACTGAGAAATATTCAATGGCTGGCGTGAACATTGTATGACAGTGGAAAGTCACAGAAGTTCTTCCTGGCCTTAGAACCACAGGGTTCTCCTAACAGACAGAGATGTGAATTGAGGCTCTGAAGTACCTCCAGTTTGTGAGAATCACTTTATAGTCAATAGGAAAAAGGTAAGAAGAGCAAATAAAAGCTATATATTAAGCTCCTGTTCTGTACTGCCCTACAGCAGAACATCTCTTTCCAGGCTACTCCCAAGAGATTAGCATAAAATTAGCACATACTTCCCAATAATTCTAAAAATTTTAGCATCATAGAAGTCTCTAGTCCAATCTTACTTCTTGTTTAAACCTATTACTATTACTATTTTATTTTTTCCTACTTTTTTTCCTTTCTAGCTCCATCTGTGAGAACCCATGAACTCATAGCCAAAGTAATAAAAATCCCTTCTAACCCTAGCTCAGTTTCCTTTTCACGTTACTTCGTGTCTTTCCTGACCTTAATATGGAAGAACTATAGTTAAATATACCTCAACAGCTTTTGTAATTATGCTTTAGTCACTAATAAGGCATCAAAAAACACTACCATGGCTTTAATTCATCATAGAGACACCATGCACGAGGTGCTATCTATTGCACAGTAACTGATTTTTTTTTAGTTTTTCTGGTAATATATTGTTAGTTATCATATCTTGAAAATTTAAATGCTGCACAAACACTTTTCACTAGAAAGACAGAACCTAGCAGAGGTGATTTTAATTATATTCTGAAATTAGATATCTCTGGATAACTTTAATACCCAAATTGAATGTACTCAGGTAGCCAGAGAATGGCAGAAAACACTGAAGTGTTTAAGCAAAACAGAACAAGGAAACAGAAAGGATAACTGTCTGTAAAATAGTAGATATAAAAGAAGAATAGATGGGAAAGAAAAGTACATGACATAAAAGGTAGAAGGCAAATAGCATAACAGGGAAATACCAAGAAAAAAAGATTTCGTTGTGATATGTTGTTCAGACAGTGTTCTTGTGATAAATATGATTATTCAGGTTTCACCCACAGAAATGCTAGATGTAGACCAACATAAAGCTGGAACTAGCTTCTCATAGATCTGATTTGGTGATATCAATGAAAAATATCAGGATATTTGTCAAGACATAATCAGGGCTTTAAAATCATAGAATGTGCTAAGGAGAGAAGGAACTGATAAAAATATAGGAACAAAGCATTAAAAATTTGGCAAGGCCAAATTTTCTGGTGATACACACATACAAACTTCTCAGGCTTAGTAAGAATCTGCCGATATTTATTAACATAATTTCTCTGCAAATGTCTACAATATTGCAATTGATTAGTATAGTGTTAAAGATCAATAGATGAAAAGATATTGGGGAAATTCAACCATTAAATAGAAACTATAATCCAGGAATTTAGGACAGTCCCTCTTCTCCTCTGATAGAAATTACTTTTCTTCACCGATTTTTATTGATGAAATTTTGAATGTAAGACTGTTTCTTCATCCCCAGCTTCAGCTTTTTATTTAAGGTCTGGTTAATGTCTTTGTGGCCTTTATTCTGGATATGCACCATGTGGTCACCTCAGACTTTTCTAAGATATTGCTCGGTGTTACGTTTAATGCCTGTCTGATGATCTGAGCTGCAATAAATACATTACCACTTCTCCATTAATCATGTTTGTGTCCTAATTGCCTGTTATTAAGAGACACAGTCCATAAGCACTTTGGTCACTGGATTTTGGTGATTTGGTCCAGAATGTGGTGAGCAGAAAGACACTATGTTCCACAGGAAAAAGTGCTGAAATGACTGTCAAGGTTTCAAGGCTTCTGGAAAAAACAAACAAGGAAGGTATCCATCCTAGGTAACTATCCAACCCTAAATCCAGGTCAATATTTCACCTTTTTATGAAACCTAAGTTCAAACATTTCATCTACATTTTCTCCAAAACTGTTTTAACTAGCACCTTTTCTCTTCCCTCTTAGTGAATAAGACAATTCAATTTACCCGTTTTAAATAACTTGACAGTACTGGTGGACATTTTTGCTGAAGAACTTACATTTCTGTTGTATCCTTTTCAAAAGATCCTGCAAAGCCCACACTTGCTCATCCTTAGGTTAAAAAGCATGGGATTATATAGCATGCTACAAGTGCATGGTTATCTGTGATACAGAGTGCACATATACAAGTAGATAATCATGTTTCTTGTAAACTTGGTAGGTCCTGAATTAACAGCAATGTTATTGCTTAAACACATTACTCATTTCAGCTAATTAGTCCTGTAGTCAATGGGAATTGCCACACCTAGCAGTGTTAATGGAAGAAACAGAGCTCCTATAGCAACTCCAGCTTGCTTATGTGTATGAGCCTGTATTTATGCTAGCTATAAACCAAGCTAGCCTGTCTATAATGCTTCCAGGAAACAAACTTACAGCTCCACATTGCTTATACAGTGTGATAAATACATGCTAAATCTGAGGGCATGGAGGATAACTGTACAATTCAGCTAAACAAGCATATGCCTTTTTTTTTTTTTTTTTCGTTTTTCTTTTGGACTTGGTTTAAAAAATTATCTCCAGGCTTTTCCTTCTCCCTGTGGTTTTGCAACAAAAACCCCACATTATTCTTGGCAATCATTACAATTACATTGCATAAGTGATTATTTTATGCTACTACTTTCTGTTTGTGGCAGTAACGTGCCAGGCAATGTTTGGTCAGAGAGCAAATTGATTTTCATACCAAAGCACCAGCAAATTCAAGGGGATTTTTCTGAGAAGATTGACAGTATAGCAGAGCTTACTCTGAAAGTGAAAAAGCACTCATGGGTAAAATAAAACATTACTGAAGTTTCGGGTTAACAGTTAATGATCACACAGATCTTTGCAGGCAATTACTGCAGTCTTTTTAAAGCCCCTTTTGTGGCTGTTGAAGGGGCCCTGGGAGTTCCCAGTACTACCAATACCATTTTACCAAGCAATCAGTTTGCTTACATCTCAAAATGCAAAGTTTAACATTGTCCTTTGGTATTGTATTGTGTCATGCAATATTCTCCCTCACAGTCATTCAGCTGAATGTGACTTATTTTTACAGTAAAGGGAAGCAACATCTGAGAGCACTCATATGGTGTCGGAGTGCTGAGACTGGGATCTCTGAACAAGTTTAAAATGTATGTGTATCTACCACTGGTAGCTATGACTAAAAAAAAAATATAAATACATCTATTTATAATCTATTTATTCTCATTATTTTGGGCATGTTTGTACTTCTCCATAAGTTCACAGTAACCAGATAATTCTTTAGGAAGTGCCACTAAGAAAACCCATAATAAAGACCAGTCCCGTCTCAAAGACTTTTAATAGAAATGCATGCAAATGGAAAAAGATGACAACTGTTTCTGCACATGAATTGCGACCAAGAATGAGCAAGTAACTTGTCTAAGGTGACAAGAAGCCTTTAGTAATGTTCATTGTGCATCACATCTTTTCACATGAGCCATACAAATGGGAGAAATACAACTGATTTTAACCTGTCTTCCTAGTGTGTCTGAGTATGTTTTTATCCTGGTGTATCACCAAATTGCCTATACTGCTTTCAGGATGTAAATGTACATCTCCGTGCTACAGAAAAAAGAATGAGGTTATTTCATTCTAATTGCGGTGTTTTGGGAAAATCAGCTGAGGACAAGGGAGCAAATGAACTCACCTTGCTTTAGACCAGGGGTCCTCAAACTTTTTAAACAGGGGGCCGGCGCGCAGATGAAGTGGCAGGCAGTCATCTGCGGCTGCTTGGTTTCCCCCCCCAACCCCCGGTGGGGGGTGGTGGGGTGGGGTGTCTGTAAATACTGGGGGCTGGATTGAGGACCCTGGGGGGCCGTATCTGGCCCACGGGCCGTAGTTTGAGGACCCCTGCTTTAGACAAAGGCCAGGTAACTATATGTACCAGCCACATTAATCTCCCTTCGTAGGCAGCAGTGAGAAATAGGAATTATCAGGGCACAATTAAAATTATTTCAAAATGGGTATCTGAAACAAGTCAAACCATCTAAAAGCATCCAGCTTGATGAAAGAATATAAAGTACCCAATGTGGTACTTTCTATCTAGTCTATGTTTTGTCCAATGAATCACACTTCAGCTGTCTCATAGATGGCTTCCATCTTAAAATAGAGACAATTATAAAGCATGGGTTTTGTAGTTACAAAAGGCAAGAGAGACAGAAAAGAAAAATCTTAAAATAACTAATAACTCATAATCAGCCTTGGCTTACGGCTACAACAATGACAACCTCCCAGAAATTCTTTTCTTAAATAAGAGATATGTAATTACAATTTGAACTACAACTTGTAAACAAAATTTACAAATTGATATTAAATGGATTTGAAATCATTCAAGAGAAAATGTTAACAAAACCTCTTTTATTAAATAGCAGTGTATTAATAGGCATAGACATACACGAATATATATGACGCGCAAAATGCCATCTCATATGAAAATCACAGTGTACTTTTTTCTTTTTTTTCTTTTTTTTTTTATTTAGTTTTTCTGCGATCACTTTTTTGAAACAGCATGGAAATTAGCATTTGGAGTTTCTCTCCATAGACATACACTACATTTATTTGTCTGCACCAATAAAATACAGAATTATTTAACTGCCATCATACTCTGAAACACTTGTTATCGGAATTTACAGCTTTCAAAACTTTGCTTCTAAAAAGATTCACATTATGTAAAAGTTTTGCATTTTGCATTTATAACTCACTACATTTTTTTTATTCTTCTATACATCCTTTGATATTCCATGAGCATCCCAAAAAGCAAAACAACTCTATTTGATTCAAAGCAAGCATGGTGAAGATTTGATTATGAATGTATTGAAGCAAAAATATGAACTGACACATTATGGTATTCAACATTAATGTCTTAAAAGATACAGAAATGTCGTCTGCATTTATCTGACTTTACTGTTTCATTTTATATGATCCATTAGCTTTTCCTTTCTTGCTGCAGGGTAGATCTGATGAAGACAATACACAGTCAGATGACCCATCCATCCATGCATTTTGAATCACTGTATCACTTTGAGACAGAAAATCATGACAGTTTCATAAACACAAGTTTTTACTGTTCAACCATTCCATATTACAAAAACCTTTGTTGTTGTGACCTACTAAACTACTTGGAATTCTTATTGCCTTTGGCGAGTACAGTTCTTTGGGGCATGGTAGTAAAATTGTACAAGAAGTTTGGATTAACCTTAAATATTGAGTAGTTAATATAAGAATTTATGAATAATTAGGAAAATAATTTATGTAAAATATATTAATTCAGTTTGGCCTTTTGCATAAATTCACAAAGTGAAATTAATGAAATAAAGAACACCATTTATTTTTTTTAATCCTACTTGATGAAATGTGCACTAGAGTTTTCACTCTTCACCGTATTCACCACTGAACCTAGTGAAAGAAGCAGTGGGCAGATGACAGGTGAGAAGCTGAGTACCCCAAGATCTGCAGGCTGAACAAATGAATAGTGGACTATGGCTCCAGGAGCAAAGATTATTCCAAAGATTGTGTATTTGTATTGTTTCTGCACTTATCTTTGCATGCTTCCCAACATCTGGTATCACCCTGGGCAACAAACACATTGTTAGCACATTAACACTTATTCATTTATTGAAAGAAGGTAGAAATGTATGTGCTCCAGGAAACCAAAGGTTTGCAAATATATTTCAGAGGAAAAAGTAAGTTTTTGCACCAGGGAGACATAAACCTGTCAAGATACTAGGTCCCAGGAAATAGCTGGTGGTCTGTCATCAACAAGCAGGATACCTTTGTTACCACACTTATTCCTTGGTGGCCAGGAGACCTAGTCCAGCTTGTCTCCTATACTGCAGTCTTTTCTCTCCCGCTACATTGTGTTTCTGCCTTTCATAATACTTTCCTTCTCCTTGTTCCACTCACCTCATCACAGTGCCTCTGTCTCCAGTTTTCTCTTCCCATGTAATTTATTGCTCCATAAAAAAATCTGCCTTATTCTGAAAGTAAAGCTGATCAGGCAAAATAAAATCATGGAACACATGAATCCTTTCACCCTACTTGCTTCTTGCATCTCTTTCCTTGTGAAGTCTCATTGTTGAAGCTGCAGATTTTTAAGCTTTTCTACCTTACACTTTCCCAGGTCAAAGCAGAAAAGGGCTCCTGTTCATGGTTTCTGAAATCATTGCAAGAAAGAGAAGTACAGCATCCAGATTATCTTGATTCATAAGGTATTGTTAGTTACTTGACTGTATCTGAACAGGTGCTTTTCATTTCCAAACAGGCTCTTGAATCCTGAGATGTTATTAAAGTATGTGAGCAACCAACATACAAAAGCACACAGACTAGTGAATATGGCTTGACACCAAGTCCAGTGTAGAATAAACTCCATTAATACCAGTGTGTGACAGACTGCATCTGTAGAGCAGCACCTGAGAAAGTAGTTTGCAAATGATTCAGAGCCTGGAGGTTACTTACAAGCACATTTGTTTGGCAAATTCTTATGAATAATAAACACAATATACTAGTAGAGTATCAAAACCAAAACCAAAGCTATTTACTAACAAGAGAAGTTACTTACAATAAAAAGAATCCACAGAAATAATCTGGTTTTACTTACTACAGCACTAAGTCCTCATTGCCAGAGTAAGACCACTCTACAGGCATGTGTTGATATGTTTTCTACAGTTCAATTTTCAAGTTGTTGGGTTTGCTGCAAATCTGGTTTGCAACAAATGCCTATGGAATCCAGTACCAAGAAACCTTTCCCATTAAAGAAATTTTAAGTACATCTCTTTCCCCCCCAGTATAATAGTATGAATAAAGTGTACTGTACTAGCGTGAGTATTTTGGCAGTTTCAAATCATTTAATCATCTGAGCTTCTCGTGTATAACATACTGTGACCAACACAGAACCTGCACACATCATACTTATTTTTTTCCATGTGCTATATAATGCATCCCAGATTTCTTTGTGATATGTTAACTGCTCAGCTCTTCTAAAGACTTACCTTTATATCTTGGAAGAAGAGAGGAAGATGGAGGGAGGCACAGGGAGAGAAGTTATACATACTTAAAGACCAAATGATGGAATTAGGAAGTTGTGTCTTAGATACTGACAGATTTCCTGCGTTTGAGATACACCCTTTAAAGATGTTCCTGTGAGGTTATGGAAAGTTTGGACTAAGAAGAAAAAGGATGAATTTAAGTTCTTCAGAGTGTCAAGTTGTTTTATACCACATGGTTGATGAATATGAGTTTATAGAAGACCTGATGAATATAAGCTGTAAGATAGAGCTTACCGAGGTAAACCATATCAAAGTCAAAATCAGGTACGTATATCCAAACATCTTTCCTTTAATTGTAACGAGGCTGCAGCTCCTGGATGTCTTTGAAAAGCTGCAACTCCTTACAATCTTCCACTTTTTTACTTACAGTCTTCTAGTTCTTTTAAAGAATTAAATACTTGTGCTTCCAGGGAGATCCTTTACTTTATTCAGTGTCTAATTTGTGATTCTTGAAATTAAGAGAAAGGCTTAAAAAGTACATATTCTCAGTGCATGCCATGTGTTCTTTTTATTTGGTCTGGGTAATATTACCACCATAACTACTATTGCTATGATCTTCTCTTCCCACCACAGTTTCCTACGGAAAAGAATAGGAGTGATACTGTGAAAAAATGTTAACATAGACCCAAACTCAGCTCATGCGGTTTTGCTATCCTGTCCGTCCCTAGGTCCCAAAAGATCAACAATAATTGGTCTTTTGCTTATGTTTTTAATTATCAAGCTGTTTCTGAGCTCATGATGAAGATGATGAGTTTTTGCTAAACTCAACATAAATGATGAACATTTTCAACAAAGTGAAGTTTATGATGAAATGAACCTTCTCCCTTTTTTTACATTTACTATATACATGACCTAGCACATACTTCAAATGAAATTTCCCTCTTTTTTTACATGAACATTTTTTAGCACTTTATTTGTACTTATTTTCTGCTTGAGGTCCATATCTTAGGGAGCAATGCTTCTGACCCAGTGATGTTTAATATTGTTATCTGACAACTTCATACTAATGCTTGAACCTAAGTATTGGGTTTTGGGTCTGGAGAATCCTTTCTTATACAATGCATTTCCTTTAATGTATCTTTTGACTCATGTTCTCCTGTGCCACTCTAAATAAAGTCTTAAAATGAGACTCGTATCACCCGACTCAAAATGTCTACAAATGCAGCTATCTACATATGAGGCAGGCATCTAAATTCTCTTTGTATTCACTGGGGAAGACATAGTCACCACTTGAGTGCAATTCATCTGGCCTAATTTAGATGTCTTCATTAGGATGAAAGGAATTGTGTCCTAGAAATGTCCATTTCTTTCCACTGGCTGTAAATGGAGTGACTACATCTAGCTTAAATGAAGAAATACTTCCTGTAGATATCTCAAGTTCAGCAAGGTAAATTTAATCTTTTCTATTTTTCACTGTTCTTTAATCATTCACTTTATTTTCTTTTAGTTACATAAGAACAATTGAAAAACAGCCACCCACCTCTTCCCCACAGGCACATTTTTCCAAGTAATTTTTTTAACTAATATCTTCTACTTATGTGTCTTCTGGTTATACCAATCTAACAAGTGGCTTTCACCAGAAATGTACTGCTCATTTGGTTTTTGGACTTGATCCAAGATCCAGCCAATTTAGTTTTATCTAGCATACATTTTACTGTGTTTATATTTATAGAAATTATAATAATACACCTGTGTCTCTCAACAGCATTGATTGCACTCAGCCCTTCCCCTCCGGTCTTCCAATAAACATAGGAAGCCATACCATCTGCATTACCTTAGAGTGTTAGCTTCCTCCTCGTCATTCTGTCAGGTTCTTAAAGCTTCAAAAATATTCAGAGTTTAATTCAAAGAATTAACCTTTTCCTCATTCCATCCATACAACTTGAGTTCAACTATATAAAACCATTGTGAAATTGCTCCCTCTCCCCTTCCTGAATCATTAAATAGCCTTTTCTTTCATGACGTGCAGCTGAAACAGGCATATAACCAACTGCAAAAGTGACAAGCAGTCACTTCAGTAAATCTCACATTGTGCTTTTATTTTGTGTCATATTTTACCATTATTTTTCTGGTGCAGTACATGCTTTTCCTTATTAATTTGTCTACATTTCTACAACAAAAGGTGCACTTTCATCATTTCAGAGAAAGTCTATTCATGTGATATGCTGTAAAATATTTCTATTTCATCTACCCACTGTGCAAGTTTCTTGTTTGTTTTTTTTTTAAATCTCATGCTCTTTAAAAACTTTGATCTTCATTTGCTTGTTCTTCATCCCAAAAGCATTCATTCAGCATCCTTTTTACCTCCCCAGGAAATATATAATTAGTTTCAATGTTTGTCCAGTTTTTTATTAATGTTCCCGTCAATGACTTCAGGTTATAGTGAAGGCAAGTTACACGCTTTAAAATTTAACATCAGACATTTTCCTTTTATTTTCAATTAAGCAAAATTTTTTTCCAGCTATCCAGTTAGTGGTATCTTTGTCCAACATTTCCTGAAAATGTATTCTGGTTTGTGAATGGGGGGTGGCAAGCCCTCTAGAAAATACTTGTGAATTCAACCCATTCCAGGTCATTTCTCATTTATAGCTGCATGCAAACACAGTGCACATCCTTACACAAAATCTGTACTTCTTATTAATCAATCATTATTAGAATTATCTCCAAGGGGCTTCAGTTAGATTTTATTTTTGTTGGCATTTTATGTACCACAGAGAACACTTGCCCCATACAGCCTACAATATAAAATTTGGTTTTAAAGGCCAAACTTTCAAAGCTAATAGTCCCAAGTCCTGCAAAACTGAGCCAAATAAGATTAGAAATCCATTGAAATGAACAAAAAGAATCGTACGAGCCTGGAAAAATTTAAGACCATGGTCTCTGGTGTGTCTAAGTAAATATATACACATTTGTGTGTATAGAATATTTTCTGAAAACCTAATTTTCACTTTGGAGAAAAAAAAAAGAAATTGTCCTCTTTCAGATTCAAAAGCTGAAAATGGTATTGTCTTCTAGTACATAGCACATATGGAAGCTGAGAAGTGGTAAGGCCTCCTGCATGAATATGGCTATACTGACATTTTAGTTCCTGACTGACATTTTATTTACTGACAGGATTATTGAAAACTGCAGCAAAGAAGTATTTTAAAAGATGTAAATCAGGTGGTGCCACTGAAGTGTACCATAAAATAGTATCACAAAGTTTCTGCATCCAGATTAAGTTGACAGCTGCACTTTTTTTTTTCAGAGCTAGTCAAACTCAGTGCAGAATGAACATGGGATGACCCACTGGCATGGCTGACAAAAGTTACTTACTCCATACGTGAAGGTTTTTTTGACTTGTTCATGTTACTGTTTCTCTTTTAACATTGTCTATATAATGTCTGTGAAACTTCTTATTGTGTTCATAGGCAAGCCTCACAGAGCCTTAATCCTGACACAACAAGTTCTCGTATGATAATTGGGAGAGGACTCTAGTGTTACCAACTTTTCACATGTAGATAACTCTTTTCTGCTTCATAGCACTCCAGAAAGCTATGTCTGTCTCTGTCAAGACTTACTGTACATCCAACAGAAAACTTACACCAGAGCTCATTCATTTCCATCCTACGTGAACTCAAGATTTTTTGTTGGTTTTCTGTAAAGCATCTGCCTAGAGATTATTATTTTATTTTACTCATTCTCAACTTCCATTCATTCTCATTTCCATTCATCCATCATGAATCTTTCCCAACATCATGTTAAAGAAGCCATAGATCCTTTTGTTTTTCAGAATGCATGATAACAAGTCTAATACTGAAGAAAATTGCAAAAAGCTATAGACAGCTTATTTTATTTATTTTCCCCCCACATTTTTTATTAGCTAAGTCCAGTTATCATATGTATACTTAAGGCTAGATTTTCTTATACTTATTCACATTAATGAGATATTTTACAAGAGAAATTATCACAATGACTACTATTAAAGAGAAGATCTAATAATCTAGAAATAAATTAGAATAAATTGGAATATAATTCTTAATATGATCTAAATGCGATCTTTAATTTGGTGGCTATTTTGACAGTCATCTAAAAAACACTAGCTCACACGCTAATGTGTACCATACATCCAAGGAAGATTTCTGAAAAAAAAGTATCACCTACACTAGTGACCATCCCACAAATGTTCAAATTTACTGCTCCCCAGTGCTACCAATACTTAACTTTAAAAAAACAGAATCCCACTAAAACCAACAATGCTCTATTCTGGTCTCCAGTCCTTTGCCTTCTCACTCCTTTTTTCAAACAACATATTTAGTTCCTAAGCAACCCTGGTCCTATGAGATAGCTCTGTTATCACCAGAGTATCCAAATTTAGTGAAGTCTAGAGAGACAGATATATCTTCCAAGTTCTTCTGAAAGCTGAAGGTACTTTTGAAGACTGTGTTTCTGCCTTTTGATAAAGATATGTAACGTAACAGGACATTGTAAAATATGACAAAGATCAAGGAACAAGGAAAGGGTAACACGAGGGCTGGTCTCATTGGCAGTTCTATTTCTCTTTAAAGAATGATGTAGTTGGTCATGCTGTACAGACACTCATCGTCAGAGTGTTTGTTAAAAAACCCTAAACCTCTAAAATTGGGATCTTGGCATTGGACATTCCCCCGCCACAGGAAATAATTTCTCTTGAACTAGACAGTCTTCATTTGAACAATGATGAGAGTGTGTGCTGCAGGGGTCTATGCAGAAATCTTTCAGCTACACTGACAAAAACTACTTGAATCACTGTTCTGCACAATTTTTATGCATCCAGCCAGCTATATGCCAACTTCAGCATACATATGATTCATTATTACTGATTATCTTAAACTACATACAAAACATCTCCTATCTTAGCTATGTACATTTTTTTCCCCATATAACCATTCCTGCATCTGCAGGAACAATTTTTATAGATTAATTATGAGTTTCTTATATATAAGAATAATAGTCAATTCTGCAGCAGAGATTCCTTGAGGGGTGGTCTCTGGGATGGCCAGATTGTCCATCCAGGGTGTAAATTAACACATGTATAAGCATACAAGCCATGCCTATCAATTGGTTTAGTACAGCAGGAACTGCTTGAGGCAATCTTTGAGACAGCCAAAAATTTCCATCTGGAGTGCTCCTGTGTGAATTAGGCAAATGCCTTTGTTGTAAAGGTGCCTGAGAATTCTGTCAACCATCTTGTCTCAGGTGAGCCCACTGTCCCCTCTGTGCAGGCATCTAGATGGGGTTCCAGGACCACCCAGGAGCTGATGATTTAGGAGCTCAGGGTGGGCCTGCAGGCACAATGCTGATAACCCTAGTACGCCACATTATAGCCATAAAAAAAATTTAGTTTTATCCTACTTCTCACTTCTGACACTAACTTTTGGAGACACGACAACATCTGAGAGGCTTGTTATCCTGACTATTGGCTAGCACTGACCAGCTGCCTAGTCTGGCTCTAACTTTTCTGCTTGCCAAATGATTTTTAGTTCTTTGGCAAACAAAATCTCTACAGCCAGCCAGAAGTGTTGGCACATGGTCCCTCTCAGTAGGGAGTATTTGATCATAAGACTCAATAAGCAGCTGTCAAGGAGGAAGTAAAGCCGGAGGTTGTAGCTGTACTGAGTTTTCCAGACATATCTTTTTGAGGGCTGATGAAGAACTTGGTCACAATTGCAGACACATCTGTAATCAGTCTCACACTAGAAACAGTTTGTCACAGGCTTCTTCTTTACTGTGAGGGAGCTTGGTCCTGGCAGGTATAATGCTGTGTGTGTAGCAGAGCAATCTAGCGAATGAAAAGGCTAGGAGACTTCTGTGTGATGCTTTTAGAGATGCATTCTTCAGGAGGAAGCTGAAGTGTGTAATAAGGGCACAACAACAAGTGCTACTTAGACGTGCTTTCTGGGATGTCTGCAGGCGATCTTAATGCACTCCTGGAATTGTATTCCAGCTTTTTATATGGTGCCATAAGGATCTCTGCAAGGAGATTAGAGTACTTGTCCTCTGGGACATGCACAAGGCATATTGCAATGGAATGGTGTTAGGCATGGCCACTGACTCTAAATGTAAGTCCTAGAAAGGTGTGAAAATGCATGTGAAATAGTCGGTAGCAACCAATTACATATATACTTATATTTTTTATATATATATATATATGTATATATATAGTTCCTGCTGTACTAAACCAATTGATAGGCATGGCTTGTATGCTTATACATGTGTTAATTTACACCCTAGATGGACAATCTGACCATCCCAGAGACCACCCCTCAAGGAATCTCTGCTGCAGAATTGACTATTATTCTTATATATAAGAAATACCGATAGCTAACACAACCAAAGTTGTGTTTTGAGTTCTGTCTGTCATAATATAAAGTATTCTGAAGTCTTCTTTACATTGCGCTAGCGTAGGTCCTGGTTTATGAAAACAGTTAAGCATATAGTTAACTTCTCCACTGTCTGATCAAGCAGCAATGGAGAAAGAAATTATAACTTGCGGTAACTTCTGCGAGAAGTGTCTCCAACATAAAAAGTAATACAATGGTTACTATTACTGAGATTAAGTCTAAACCACAAAAGCTTTTAAGCTTTTTTGTGCATAACTTGAAAAATAAGAGTAATTACTCTGAAGTTAAGGGAGCATTTACATGCTTAAGATCTTTCTTATACTGAAAACTGAGAGTTCACTCATAGGATAATGGTTAAATAGCTAGGATGAGTTTCCTGTAAGTGGTTCCCATACACCTTTCATGTCTTAAAGAAAGATTTAGACAGGCTACACCCCTAAGCCTTAAATCTTTTATATTAAGTTCCTCTGAGGACAATGTTGTAGAATTTAACATACACCATGGTACAAAAATATTATTTGTCTGTGTCATCTTGCTAGATGTTCTAATAGCCTTTGGAGGTAGCAAGAGAAGTTGCATCTCTTGCCTACAGCAGCGTCAGAACTTGGAAACTGTGCTCTGCAGTGTTTAATGTGCAGCCATCCAGAAGCCTATGACTCTTCATCACCAAACAGGCATTATGACAATATCTAAATGACTAGAAGGAACAGATTTGTCTTAAGAAATCAAGATGTGATGCAAAATACAGCTTGACCTATTTGTTTGAAATAAAGAAAATAATCCAAAAAGGTAGCTGGGAATCACAGAATCATAGAATGGTTTGGGTTGGAAGGGACTTTAAAGACCATCTAGTTCCAACCCCCTGCCATGGGCAGAGACATCTTCCACTAGACCAGGTTGCCCAAAGCCCCGTCCAGCCTGGCCTTGAACACTGCCAGGGATGGGGCATCCACAGCTTCTCTGGGCAGCCTGTGCCAGCACCTCACCACCCTCACAGTAAAGAATTTCTTCCTAAGATCTAGTCTGAATCTACCCTATTTAACTTTAAAGCCATTCCCCCTTGTCCTATCACTACATGCCCTTGTAAAAAGTCCCTCTCCAGCTTTCCTGGAGGCCGTTTTATGTACCAGAACATCTCCCTGGACCCTCCTCTTCTCAGGGCTGGACAACCCCAACTCTCTCAGCCTGTCTTCATTGGAGAGCTGCTGACCTGGGGGTCCTGGTGTTAGGTTTGATTTGCCCTTAGTGAAGCCATATTGGCTGTCACCAATCACCTCCTTATTTTCCATGTGCCTTAGCATAGTTTCCAGTAGAATCTGGAAATAAAAGTATTACTCTGATTGTATTATTAGACCTGCATTACCTTGATAAGAAAGCTATTGAGAAACAGAGAGATGCATTGACTGAATACATTTGGACTAGGGGGCTCAAGAATAACTGTCATAAAGTGTCTTTGCTAGGCATGAATTTTCATATGGACCTAGAGGTTGCATGTACTTGCTATTTTCTTGAAACAAATGGATTTTCATTGTATTTCTAGATTCTAAGCACAGCATACAATGATCTGATGCTAGAAATACTCTTTTTTTTCTTTTTTTTTCTTTTTTTTTCCTTTTCCCCAGCTTGATTCTGTAAAGTTGTAGCCTTTCCATGAAGATAAAACTATAGTTTTCACCCTTTTAGATACTGACTTTGACATTTTGAAGAGTCTCTACAACTGCCTGAAATAAGATTGTAGCAAGGTGGGGGTTGGCCCCTTCTCCCAGGCAATAGCAAGACAAGAGGAAATGACCTCAAGTTGCACCAGGGGAGATTTAGATTGGATATTAGGAAAACTTTCTTCATGGAAAAGGTTGTCGATCATTGGAACAGGCTGCCCAGGGAAGTGGTTGCATCATCATCCTTGGAGGTATTTAGAAGATGTGTAGATGTGGCACTTAAGGACGTGGATGTGTAGATGTGGCACTTACGAAGTGGTGGGCTTGGCAGTTCTAGGTTAACAGTTGGACTCGATGACCTTAAAGGTCTTTTCCAACCTTAACAGTTCTTTGATTCTATGATCTTCTTTGCTTATCCCAGTCAGTGGCATTTTCTTCCTCTTAAACCCCTTCTAAATAACATTAAGAAAATCTCCTGGTTTACTGCTTAAATATATTACCATCCCCATTGTGACTACAAGAACACTAAACCTCATTGTTTAATTTCCGTGTTTATGTGGCCATGTCCTCAATGACAGTTAAGTACCTAAAACCAATAAGAACTTAATATCCAGGTTCTTTTGTAGGGTTATTCACTTAAATAAGTTTGACAACGGGAGAAATTGTATTACATGCATCCGGCCACCCTAAAAGATCAGTATCACAGATGTCTACATCTGAGATACTCACCTAGGATCTCTATATTGTTCAAGAAATAACAAAGTGCAGAATTTCTAGGGCACAGACCATTTTAGTCTAAGGAAGATATCTGAAATTATTCATAACTTAGAAATGTACATTTCCTTTATCAAGTATAAAAAGTACTTAGTGTGAAATTCTTATATGTATTTACTCCTTGGATAGGTAAGATTAAGGAAGATGACCTAAAAGCATTCTTTTTCCTGCGCAAACTGCCGAACTAGCACAATTTGTAACCTGCTCCACTAGCTTCAGAATCTGTTTCTCGTTTCTCCCTTTTTATTTTCCTGATATGTCCTCCTGCGCTCCCTTTTATGCATAATCAAAACTCGTTTTCCACCTTAAAATCCCTCTTTAAAGCTCACCTCCATCCTAATCCTTATAAAATACTGAACAAAGGCTTAGCTATTGGCACGCTGGTATTGCTGTTTAGAGTGCTAATTCTTTCATCTTCATTTTCTTGCATTTCCTCTCTTAAGATACTGTTTCTTCCACACAGAGGGTGAGAAGCTTTTTTGAACGGAAGCCGATTTCTCATGATATGTATAAAGATCTGCCAGCACAGTGGGATCCAATTGCTGACTTAAGCTTTTAGCTTCTACCAGAACAAAACCAACTTCATCAACAACAGTAACAGTAAGAACAATAATCATCATCACCATAATCATCAAAGTTTGGCTTACCCTGTTATCCCCTGAGGTGCTACAAGTAAATGTTGTCAACTAGCCGTTGTAAGTCAAAACACGATCATAGTCACTAACTGCATTGTTTTAACTGTATTTCAAATAATTGATTTCTTAAAATTTCTCTTCTTTTTCATTTAAAGTGTCCACAATATTTGAAAATTAATGCCCTTCATCTCTGTAGCATTCTGCCTGGAGATTTATGCTAGGGAAGAGAACTCACCTTACCCATAGTACTCAGAATACCTGTTAAAAATCATGAATGAGCCTTAAAAATTCTTAGGACGTGTTGTTGACAAACACTGACAGTGTTGTTGACAAACACTGACAATGAGCCAAGGACTTGAGGAAACCGTTTAGTTTCCTGTTTCTTGCAAAGACACTTTCAATGTCTATATTTTATTTTGAAGGCTTCCCTTCAAATTCAGGTTTGCCCTCTGAAAGCATAATTCCAAGTACAGAGAGAGATGATTTTTCAAATTCAAAGGACATGGAATGTCTGGATATTCCTAATGGCATAGTTAATCCATAGGTTGTCTGTGAGGTTATTGACAAGATTAGAGTACATCCACAGCAACATAGCACTTCAATCTGCGCTCCCTCTGGGCTCCGAGTAGTAATCCTGTAAGCTTATGACATGATTGACATACTTTGTGCTGTTTCCATAACATGAAACTACAGGGGTTTAAGATGCATACCTTGGAGGTGATTTAAGGCCATTTCAGGATTGTGGAATTAAGTCTCATTCAGCGGTGCCCTTATTCCCAACCGGGAATGGCCGTTGGCCTCTGCAGTCCCATGAGACTCTCCTGGGCATTTTGACACCTGCTAGTTTGTACAGTCTAAGAGTTAAATATCATGTGTGATGGAAGATACCCTGGGTATGGTTTCATAAACAGTACAGATACAGCCTCAAAGACTAGACTTCAAGAAGAGAATACAAGCAGTCAGTGGGACTCATACACCTCATTTAGTTATGAAAGTAACACTCAGGATCTTAAAGAGCAGGTCTCCGTCTCCCATACTGTCGTCATCTAAAATACCAATCCAATGTGGCCATTATGTGCAGCAGTTCTCTACCTCTACAATGAAATTTGTATCAGTGGTGTTCAAAATGAGTTTAAAGTTACACAAAATTTGCTCCAGCCTCAACATTCTAGTTTCTTTTAAAACAGCTAATGTAGTACTTTACAAGCTTTGTGTACTGAATTTGCTGCTTTCAATGTGGACTGAAACGTCTGTAACTTCTTTTAAAACCTTTTACATCAGTGCTCTACAGAGACACTCAATTTAACTACAAGAAAAATGGCTCTTGATGTAGAAACACAGTAGCCGTGTCAGCGTAATGTTGCTCCTGAACTAATAATCCTCCTTTAATAAGGATAGCCTTGTACTTTTCCCAGAACATGAGCTAAGATCTGTGCATAGCATTGAAATGTGAGGGTTGGAGGTACTTGCATTAGCTCCGAAAGCTTGTTTCTTCACCTCTAAGCCACAGAGCCAAATGTAAATAAGAGAATCATAGATATGTTGTCTGGAAGGAATCTCAAGAGACCTTCAACCTTTTGATCAAAGTAGCACTGTGGGCAACCATGAACCATCTAACTGGTAATTTTACCTACCCAAGTCTAAAAAAAATTGACAGTGGAGAATTCGGTCTCTTTGAGTAACCTTTGTGCTGCACAATCCTCCTATTGGAAACCATTCTTCCTAACAGATAACCTGTATCTGTCAAAATGCTTTTCAAGATGAGAGTGTACCTTGGGCTCATATTTGACTCAGCAGCCACTGTAACTCTCAGGTCCTTTTCAGCAGTGAGTGCCCTGGCTTTGCAGAGCTCTGTGCAGAACTCTGGAGCAATTCCCAGCCCACATGCAGAACTTCAGTTTCTCCTTGGTGAACTTTGCAAGTTGTCTTCTGACTCAGTCCTCCAGACTAGCAAATTTTCCTGGTCTGAAATTCTACCTTTTGGTACCTCAACTTCTTCCTGTAATTTATCATAATCTGCAAATTTGCTGAAGGCTTACTCTGCCTCATCATATAGACTGTTGCTAAGGAAATGAACAATGTGGGCATCTGTTGTATTCGCGACTACTGCCATTGCTGAATTAACCACATTTTCCTTAAAGCCACCTAAACTGTCTCATGGATTACTTAAATCATAAGCTCTGAAACCCCCCATTATATCCTTACCTCTTTGGGCAGTATGTTGTATTAGGTTTTGGTCACTGTCAGCTTTCCACATCTGTGGGTTTTGTGAGTTTTTTTCTGCACCAAATCTCCACATTTGTATGTGGTTCATACCCTGAGGTTAGCCCTAGTCAGAACTCAAAAGAAAGGCTCTCAAACCATTTACAAGTTACAGTTCCAATGATTCAGAGATGCCATTCTGGTCCCCAACAATATTTGGAAAATGATGTAATGGCTGAACATTTGTTATTTAGACGCAGAACCATGTATTAGGCATCAAGAAAAGATGATTTGTGTAGATGAAACTGTTTAGTAATGTCAGTATGCAGTCTATAACTAGTTCAGCAACAGCCAAATTGATATGTAAGCCATGCAAATTCACACACACCAACAGATGCTCTCCCACGTGTACTCTCTTATTACTCCCTCTATTGCTGACTCATATTCAATTTATAACTCATTGCAATTATCTATCACTCTGTGTTTAAGGCAGATCTCATCAACCTACAAAGCAGACAAGCAAGGCATTGCCTTATGTAAAAGAATAGTAATTCCTGCCACTCATTTTTCACTTAATTTCTTCAACAGAAATTCTTTTATTTATTTGTATTATTAATTGCATATATAATTTAGCTAAAATGATTGCTGATGACTCTCTGTAAGAAAGATTTTTCTGTTTTAAATTATGAAAATAACATACCTTAAGGTATATCTAGAATTATTAGCAACAGTATAAGAACTGGAACTTTAAAGAGAACTGTGGAATAAATTACCTATCATAGCTGTTATTGATCCTAGAAACCTAAAACAAGAAAAGAACGCATAGAACAACTACTGATAAAACTTTGCAATAAAAGTTACTAGCTTCAGCCAGTATGGGATTTTTTTCATATTTTACAAAAGTCATTCAAAATACCACTTGAACCCAATTATTTTCTCATTCACAGCAGCATTAAGTTCACTTCAGCCATCCTGGATTTCAGGCAATCTAGGTGCCAAACTTCTAGATCTCTTCTGTGGGAGTCTTCTCACCTAATATTAGATGAATGCAGACATTTGTATCTGAAGTGTTCACCCAAGGCTCCCTATACAGCTGTCTTATAAATATATATAAGATTTATGCCCTGCATAAGTATATGACCTGGGAGACAATCTAATCATTACTAGTAAGTTATCTCCACATGCAATAAAAGTAATTTGTGAGGCTTGGTGTATGCATTTTTTCTTAAAGCACACACCTCCAGTAGGGCCATGTTCCATTCTGGGACAGCCCAAGCTGGGGAGATTTGATGTTACACCCAGAGGGGGATGAAGACACAAATGAGGTAAAATGCCACTAAACAGGAAAGTTTAATGGAGCAGTGTTGAAAAGACTGATAGAAAGGATATAAAAGAATAAAAACCAGCAAGCAGTCAGGACAGAGCTGCAGTTGACAGTGGCCACTACAGACCCAGTGGTGGCCTGGCGGTCCATAGTTCCCCTGTCAGTCGGTGGGTGGGGGCCTCCGGATTGCCCCTCACCACCCGATGGCGTGGCCTGCTATAGGGCATTTGGGGAGCCATTTCCCTGACAATGGCGTGTACTGCCCATCCGCGCATGTTCCCCATGTTGGAGCACTGGTTCCGAGGGGCACACACGATGGCCGCATGGTCCTTTGTCATGCACTGTGCATGCCTTGGCAGGTTCAGGTAGTTGTTCATGTCTGCATTTGTTCCCCAAAACTATGGCCATTCCTTGACCCTGGCTGATGCCTGGTTTTGGGTGGCTGTTTGGTCCTTGCCTGCTCCACAACTGCAGGGTTTTTGTCAGGTAGCTTTGCATCAAGCTCAGCAGGGATGCAAACAAGCTGTGAGACAGTCAGCCTACAGTATCGTCTCACACACCACCCCATGTTTCAAAGATTGTCGCTTCTTTGTCCATGGTGGTGGAAAGGTAGAGAAAATAGTAGTGTGGAAAAGAACATAGTTTATACAATTTTTACAACTGAAGTTTCACACTTAGACTGAAATGCCACGTGGATATGACTGACACCATCAAAAGATCAGGCAGATACAAATTGCATACTTGAAACAGCACGTTGGGTCAACTGTACAAAACATGGAATTAAACATGGGAGGAACAATAACAATGCGCCACCACATAACATATAGAAAAGGATGCGTTTGACCCATGGGGTACCTAGAGGCCAAAAGAAAGGATCCAATTCCCAACTCTCTGGACAGGTCTGGACAGGGACATGGGCCAGATTTCATATTACTGAAGTAATATGCTTAACAACTTGTCCGTTATCATAATTTTTTAAACAATAATTAGAATAATTTAGTTTACCACAGACACCCCCTTCTTCATCTAGCAGGTAATCGAGAATATTTTGGTGTTAGAATATTGCTGTTTGCATCTGCATGGCCTGATCTGCCAACAGATCTTGGGCATGGACAGTCTTATTGGTGATAATTTCTAGGATGGCTTGTGTCCTGGTTTCAGCTGGGATGGAGTTAAGTTCCTTCTTAGTAGCTAGGAAAGTGCTGTGTTGTGACTATGATGTGAGAACAATATTGATAACCACACTAATGTTTTTAGTTGTTGCTGGGTAATGTTTATACTAAGCCAAGGACTTTTCGGTTTCTTGGGCCTTGCCAGCCAGAGTGCTGGAGGGGCACAAGAGACTGGGAAGGGACACAGCCACGTCAGCTGACCTGAACCAGCCAAAGAGGTATTCCATACCATGGGACCTCCATACTCCATACCGTTGGAGGGTTAGCTTGGGGGGGATCGTTGCTTGGGGACTGGCTGGGCATCGGTCAGTGGATGGTGAGCAGTTGTACTGTGCATCACTTTTTTTTTTTTCCTTTTCCCTTCCTTTGGATTTTACCCTTTTTTACCCCACCTTTCCATCCTAATTGTTATTATTACTGTTATTTATTATTTTAATTGTTTATTGTCATCATCATCGTTGTTGTTGATTGTTGTTGTTGTTATTACTGTTGTTCTTATCTCTTTATTCTGTTTAAATTATTAAATTGTTCTTATCTCAACCCTCGAGTTTTACATTCCTTTCTGATTCTCCTCCCCACCCCTCCAGGTGGGAGGGAGTGAGCACAGGTGCCTGAGTGGTGTTTGGTTGCCAGTAGTGTTTGGTTGCCGGCTGGGGTTAAACCACGACAGCTTGTAACCGTATGATGCAATTTTAATTATAGATAGGTTCTCAAACACCACTAGCCAGTTCATTAGGGCTCCAAGTGCTATTGGATAATTGAACATGAGTCTGATTCCACTTGCCCTTATACCCTGAACAACTATGAGGTTTACACTCTGTGGTTATACAACCTTAACCAGGTGATAACGTCCATTCACAGGTGCTTTGTCCCAACCATACCCCCTTCTCTTTAGTCCAATTTAAACAACCACACCATTTCTGTACCAAGGCTCCTTGCACCACCCTGTCAGGGGGTGGTGTCCCAATCAACACAGGCTTTATCACCTTAAAAGGACCTCTGAGCACTATCAGTTGTCTATGTATGGTGCATTCAGCCTCTCACAGGGCTAAGCTGATCACAAACAAACCCTTTTCCCAGGTGGAATAATGTTTCTTGGCATCCTTAAAGCTGCGAGAGTAGAACCCAACAGGTCGAGTGGGTCCTTCAGGGCCCTTTTGCCAGAAGTGTATCGATAATCCCGACTGGGCAAAACCCCATTGAGTTTGGACTGGGTCAGAAGGGTGGACTGGGCCACGAGCCGGGTGGTTAGCAGCCTCAAACACTAACAGCTGGATAGATGCTACAAGCTTGGCAAATTTCAGCATGGCAGCTGTTAATGGGCCTGAGTTAGCATTAAGCATTTAATAGTCTGCAGTTTGTATCCATTTTCCATTTGGTTTACGAATAGGCCATACCAGGGAGTTAAAAGGAGGGTGGGCTGGAACTACAATTCCCTGTTTCCTTTAACTCCTCCAATACTGGGGTTATCCCTTCCTGTGCCCCTAAGGGTAATGGAGAGGGTTTGACATTCATCAGTTATGAGGGAGGGAGCAAAGGTGAGGCGTGTAATAGCCATGTATCTATAGATGGGGTGCCAAATGTCCAATTCCTCCCCTTATCATCAATCCACACTTTACCTTCAGAACATGGAGTCCTAAAAGGTTGAGCGGGAATGGCCCCGCAACCATCGCTACTGGAGTGGCTGTACCCTCCCCAGGTAATCACAGACCAACAGTAGCCAATGTTTGCGCTTGAACATTACCAAAAGCATCTGCAACAAACATACACTGCTTAGACAAAGCCATGCTGCTCTGTGCCACATCTTCAGCTTTAATAGCTGAAATTTCAGCTCCAGTATCTACCAGGAACATCATTGGTACCAACTTAGGTTCCACAGAACAAGTTACTAACAGAACACCTTGATGATTTTCAGTGAGCTGCCTCATATATACCCACCCTTCACTCTCCCACTCACAACAAGGGGCAAAGGCATTAGTTTGCTGTTGGCCTAGGGATGCAGTTGGCTTTGCTAAGGGGGCACTAGGAACTGGGCTCTCATTCTTAACTGGTAGACTTTCAGGCCACCCTGACACCAGCTTCTCCAGTTTGTCAGTTGGCAACCTGTTCATAAGATCTTGGGGAATACCCTTCCGCCACCCCATGGTCCACAGACCCTTACATCTGTGTCCTCTCTCTCTCCCACTTGGTGATGCTATGAAAGGCATCCTTTTATTGTTAGTTGGGTGTGGGGGATGTTTCAGTTCTGTGCACCTTAAACCTTCTCAGTCCATTTTGTGCATGGAACACTGACAGAGCCATATTTTCATCCAAAATTTATTAAATCATGAGCAACTTCTCCCCAAGTCTACATTTTCTTTTCCAGGAATTTGCGATTAGGGATCGTTATTCCTTCTAGTGCAGCAATAACCCTTTTGCCCTGGGACATTGACTGTATTTTCCCCTGTAATTGAAGACCTGTCTAGTTTAAGGAGTCAGGGAGGCCCCTTATGAGAGCAGTCATTCATTCTGGGTTGACCGCTATCATCATTGGAGATTACTGTTTAGGTCTAAGCTCCTGGTCATAAAACATTTGCAGACATGCTGCCTTCTGCACATTTTCTACTAGTTGGTCAACTGACACTATACCAGCAAGGGGATCCCCTGTTTCCAAAGGGTTAAGACCACCAAAGCAAGAAGCTGCTCTTTGTATCAGGGACCAGGGCACACGGTAGTTCCCAGTGGTCATGAACACTCCTGCCCCCCAGTAGCCCTCAGCTTCCTTTTGGCTTAACAATATCTGATACCCCCGGACAATTACACTCTCCAAACACATTCTGTCTCTGACACCTTAGGAGTCTGGCCACACACTTTTTTCAATTTTGCTAATTCAGTAGCAGAATACGGAACTTCTTTAGTAGTAATTTGAGGGAATTCATCCTCATCATCTTCCTATTTAAACTCAGTGTTAACCAAGAGCCGCAGAGAACAGATGGGGATATCCAGTTGTCCAATTCTGGTACTTAATCCTCCAATTAACTATTGGAATATGCAATAAGCTTTTAAGGCAGTGGAGAACTGTCCTCACCCAAGAGAAGCTGCTCTTTCAAAGCAGATTGTAAATAATCTGCCTGCGTTCCTTCCTCTTTCAGTTGTCCCTTCAAGTTCCCTACTTGTCCTTGCAAAGCCTGGACCAGATATTGCAAAGCTTTTATGATTTGGGGTTCTGCCATGCACTGTTGTTCTCAGGCCTAGGCTGGCACCTGGAACAGGACAGATAATGGCTGCTCCTTCCCCAGAGCGCAGTCCTGCTCCCCTCAGGACAGCACCCAAAATGGCTGCTCCTTCCCCAGAGCGCAGTCCTGCTCCCCTAAGGACAGCACCCATAATGGCTGCTCATTCCCAGAACGCATTCTGGCTCCCCTCAGGACAGCACCCAAAATGGCTGCTCCTTCCCTAAAATGCAGCCTGGCACCCCTCAGGACAGGACAGATAATGGCTGCTCCTTCCCCAGAGCGCAGCCTGGCTCCCTTCAGGACAGCACCCATAATGGCTTGTCCTTCCCAGAGCACAGAATGGCTCCCCTCAGGACAGCACACATAATGGCTGCTCCTTCCCTAAAGTGCAGCCTGGCACCCCTCAGGACAGGACAGATAATGGCTGCTCCTTCTACAGAGCACAGCCTGGCTCCCCTCAGGACAGCACCCATAATGTATACTCCTTCCCTAAAATGTAGCCTGGCACGCCTCAGGAGAGCACCCATAATGGCTGCTCCTTCCCCAGATCGAAGCCTGGCTCCCCTCAGGACAGCACCCATAATGGCTGCTCCTTCCCTAAAATGCAGCTTGGCTCCCCTCAGGACAGCACCCATAATTACCACTCCTTCCCCATAGCGCAGACTAGCTCCCCTCATAACAGCACCCATAAAGGCTGCTTCTTCCCTAAAGTGCAGCCTGGTACCCATCAGAACAGGACAGATAATGGCTGCTCCTTCCCCAGAGCGCAGCCTGGCTCCCCTCAGGACAGGACAGATAATGGCTGCTCCTTCCCTAGAGCGCAGTCCTGCTCCCCTCAGGACAGCACCCAAAATGGCTGCTCCTTCCCCAGAGCGCAGTCCTGCTCCCCTAAGGACAGCACCCATAATGGCTGCTCATTCCCAGAACGCATTCTGGCTCCCCTCAGGACAGCACCCAAAATGGCTGCTCCTTCCCTAAAATGCAGCCTGGCACCCCTCAGGACAGGACAGATAATGGCTGCTCCTTCCCCAGAGCGCAGCATGGCTCCCCTCAGGACAGCACCCATAATGGCTGCTCCTTCCCCAGAGTTCAGACTGACTCCCCTCAGGACAGCACCCATAATGGCTGCTCCTTCCCCAGAGCACAGACTGTCTCCCCTCAGGACAGCTCCCATGGAATGCTCCGGCCCGGGGCTGCCTGCACCCGGGGGGTGTGGTGTGGTGGTTCTCGACGTGGCACCTGTTGTGTGCGGAAGGCCTGGTTGAGGGAAATGCTGCCAGTCATGGACGGTTACTGGCGCGAGGTGTTCAGAAGAAAACAGCCATAAGGGAAGGAAGGACAAGGAATGATGGGACTCAGTGCGCGCTGGGACAGTGTCGCAAGAGACAGTGGTCGCCAGGGGCCCGCAGTTCCTCCTGGCAGCAGGGTGGTTCCCGGCTAGCCCCTCTCTGCCCGGTGGCGCGGCCTGCCAGAAGTCGCTTGGGGAGCCATTTTCCTCACAGTGGCTCGTGCCACCTGCGGGCAGCCTGCACCCCGCCTCTGCGCGCTGGGTGGGGGCGGGGGCAGGGTGCACGTGGCGGCCGCATGGCCTGTTGTAGTGGGCTGTGCACGGCTGGGTGAGCTGAGGCGAGCGGCCTTGTCCGACTGTAGCCCTAAAACACCACAGTGGTGCCTGGGCCTGGCCGGTGCCTTGGTTCGGGCGGCAGTTGGCTCCGAGTCTGGCCTGTGGCTGGTGGGGGGCCTCATACCGAGCCCGGTGGGCTGTGAACTAGCTGTGAGACAGCCCGCTCGCAGCATGGGCTCCCACATGATTTCAAACTCCAGAAAGAAATGCACTGTGTCACCACAGGTAGAAGCAGCCTGCACCCCGGCCCGCCCCACCCCCCCACCCCCCCCCCTCCGAGATGGAAGAGATGCAGGCAGATCAGAGGGACTATGAAATGGTGCAGGTCTACACGTAAGGAAACTGAGGACAACTATTATAATCAGTCATAACTTGGGCAGACAGAGTAGTTGGGAAACAATTATCTGAGTTTAAAACCGATAGTGCTGAATTGCTAGCACTCCTGCTATTACCAAACACTGTACTTTACACACTCACATGGACAGTCTTCCTGAACTGCATCATTTCTAAGAGATCACACATCGGTAATGCTTAACTCCCCATGGGGAAGTTAATGGGCCCTTCCAGTCCAGTTTACGCCAGCTGAGTCCCAGTGTGATGTGACGTCCTGGGTGTTGAAACACTGCTTTCAAAGAACATGCTGTTCTCAATAAAATTTAGCCCCTGAAGGTAGATATCGAAATGTGTTTTTAGACCCTTAAATCAGTGGTATGATTTTCTCTATAAGTCCCCCTGGGGTATAGGTACTGCAGTTCCAAAGATAAAATGAAGTGGTAAGGTCTCAGGGCACACAGAAGGGACTAAGCATGTACATCAAGAAATGCTGGCTTGACTGTCTTCTGCCTTAATCCATTCTGTTATTAAACAGACATAATAAAACTCATCCATTCACAGAAGTTATAAATCTTAAGCAGATCTTGCTATAACATGGTGTAGGTACAGTTCATCTTACTAAAAGCTGGAAAATTTTTATTAAAAATTCTTGCTACTTGCAGATTTTAGGTTTACTGTATGCATATTAACAATGAAAATATTATTAAATTCCAGTGTAAACTTCTTCAAATCAACCTGGCTTATTGGAGACTTGGGAACTATTAAAGTTTACCAATATGCATAGTTTGGTAAGGTACTGTAACGTATGAACAAAACAGGCAGTGTGAAATACTGGTATTGCCCATATTTATACTTCAGTAGCTGCAAGTAAAATAAAATAAATAGATAAATAAGACACTACACCTGAAATTGAACAGCTTAACAAAAATCAACACACATCTGTCTTTGTTACAAGCAAAGAAGTGAAGGCACTGGAAAGTGAATAGCTAAATGGGTAAAAAGTCCCTGGAAGTCAGGCGTTTCTGAAATCATGAAGACAACTGCTGGGAGAGTAAAGGGGAATAAAGGGGAATGTGGGATAAAGAAAACTGGCCATCATATTGATTAAATGAATAAGTTGTTTATTTTTACCTCTCAGTCCTGGAATGATAAATGGAGGATTCTGAAAAGTGGCAGAACAATACCATTTGCTTAAATGTATCATGGCTAAAGGGTTAACAGAAAGACCTCTTCACTGACAGTAAATAATGGCAATGAAAGTCCAATAACATGACATCAGGTTAATCACATACATACACAGCATAACATTAAAAGAGGTGCAATGCACAGTTCCAATGCGTATTTGGTAACCAAGAAAGACTGTTTTCCTATGGAAAGCCCATTTTGGAATTTGGAAGATGGGCACTAATTTGCCAGTTCTGGCGCCAGTGTGTTGCTTGCTGGCTTCCTGATTCAGCTCTCTGTGAGAGGGAGATAATAACACTTTTCCATCTATCCTCACTATTTCTGTGGTGACACTTACAACCTTTCACATAAGCCAAGATCTGACTTTAAGAACTTTTAAAATGCGGATCTAAAGTAGATTTTAGTTTCAACAAGAGACTAGAGACAAGAAATGGCTATAACAGATCAGAAAGTACAGGGAAATATTGATGTTTTATTGCTCTGTAAAGGAACATGTATTCTTATACATATGACTATCAATATTTCTTAGAAGTGTCAAGGCAAAGGTAAGACTTAAGAGAGGTTTTGACCTGGGATAATGGAGAGAAAGGGCAGTTTCTTCCCAGCTTGTGGGAAGCAGTATCTCCCCACGGAAAAAAGCAGGAACAAACCTATCTGCAAACTGAATAGGTTGGAAAAGGATGTTTGTGCAATGGGCAGGACGAAAGCAGAAATCAATTTCTGAACACCTAATAATAGAGAGCAGCAGAATAGTGATAATGAAAGAATTTGAGATAAAGAACTTGCCAGATGCACTAGAGACACATGGGGAAAGATATATAGAATAGTGTGCAAAGGCCAAAATGAAAAGGTGAGCCAAACAAAAAAAGACTCAAGTTGTCAAGGTCAGAGAATATAGATAATGGAGATGCAACAGCTTGGGAGGTTGTAAGAGAAATTTCTCTATATATTATTTCTATTTAGATTGTAAAACCTCCGGTGCAAGGCCTCTTCCTGGCTTTGAAAGGGGAAAAGATTAGGTGAAAACCTGTGTTTCTTAGCTGCCAAGACTTGGATTTGAACTTTTTACTTGCTATATATTTATTTGTTTCCATAGTGCAAGGCAGAGTCACTGTCTTTTCTGATGGCAGTGTTGGGCATTTCAAAGATAAGTGGGAAAAAAAGAAGGTTTGCACCCTGAGTGCCAGTAGCAATACAGAAATGAAAACAAAGATACTGGATGTTCACATCCTTGAGCTGCTACTTTTTTTCCCTTTCTTTACAACAAGATCTTAAAAACATGGTTCACTGTGACGCATGGAGATCACAATGGTCCTTCCTATCCCCTTTGTCTCTTCCCATTCTACTTTCTGTAACCATGCTACTCTACAAGGGACAAAGAACAGAAGGGTGTCTTACACTATCAACATCTGCTGGCTGAGGACTTGTAGGAGGTCATAGCTGTGCACTAAGAACCATAACACTGAGATACTGATGGTGCTAAAGTACATTACCAAATATATTCATACTGAGTTAGCTTCCCCCATCTGTAAAGTAACAAACACTTACAAAAGGTAGTGAGAAAAGAGAAATTAGATAATACCTGCATTTGAAACTCAGGCAAAGTTTACAAATAGCATAGGCACCCTAGGTTGTGGCTTATGGGCAGTATGGAGGTCAGAGTGAAGATAATTTTTTATTTAAGATTTAATATAAGACATCAGGTATACTTTAAAGACTGTGAAACAGCATATGCACCAGTATATGTTTGTATTTAAAATATACAAAGGGACATAACTGTATTTTGATACTTTCAACTTGTTACTTCTGTCCTCTAATTATATCAGAGACTGGAGATGGGAGGTGTTCATTCCTCAGTTCTACCAGTTCTGGATATAAATATAGCCAGGTCTTTAACTGGAGTGAAGTAGAAGATACTCTGCTGCAATCCTCAATCTGCAGTCCTGATGCCTGTGCTAAGTCATACCCTTTCCTATATATCTTGGAAACAACTATCTTCAGTGTAAATTGTTATCTTGTCTGAAGAAGCTTTAAGGAAAAAAGAAAACAAAGCAAAAATTATGTAAGAAAAGAGGTAGGGAGAGAAAGAGGGAGATTAAGATAGGAGGGAGGCAAAGGACAAGGAGAAAGAAGTACACAGGCAGAAGCAGAGCTAGAGATCTGTAAGAAAGAAAAGGTGACTGAAATAATGAACCCCCCAGTGGGCAAAACCTGGCCTAGATTGTGAAAGTTACTCATAGCAGCTCCAGCTCCAGGAATTTGAGACACCAAGCTGGGCTACTTTGTATGCTTCCTGGTATGTTGATACCAAGATTACACTTCCAGCTCTCAGCTGCTTCACAGCAGTGTCGGTGATTCAGTTCTGGGAGCAGAACCAAAATATTTGGCTGTGTTTGTGTGTGAAATGCACAGTGAGTTCCTTTCTTTTGCTCTGTGCAAAACTGTAAGATGGGGAAAAAATATCTAGGTAATTAAAGCTACCAACAAACTGTCTTATTAATCTTCTGTACACTTTTTTCCCCATTGGGGGGGGGAAAGAAGGGGAAAGATTCTAGAGAAATAGAATACAACGAGGTGTTATATATCAAGTTATGCAATGATTGCTCTGCTAAATATGACTATAATAAAGTAACAAAAATTATGATAATATTATGTATATGTTACTGGCTGGCTGGAAAGTCAGCTTCTGTAGTACTAGAAAATAAATTCATGGCAACTAACTGAGGTTGGTAGGCTCAAAGGACTTAAGATGGAAAGCAAAAATACAGTCCATTTGGCCTTCGGTTTCTGGATTACACTCATTTGACATTTTCAAGCTTTCTGCTGCAGCTGAGGGACAGAAAATTGCTCTCTGCTTTGAATGAAAGCTGAGATTCTTCTTTAGTTTGTTGGTTGGTTTGGGGTTTTTTTCAATGAAACTTCGAAGGAAAACAAGTGTAGAGAGACTCACAGGAAAATTGTGTGAGATGGCAGAAGAAGCCATTTTCAGCATGTATGCCCAGGGTTTTCCAGTCACTGAGATTCGCATACCCCCTGCATATTTTTCAGCAGAGATAAGTTCCCCTTGTAGCAAATTTAAAGCTATGAATAACATGTTTTTTCTTATTTACTTCTGGCAGATTCCTACCTAGTACCCTACAGATCCGTGGAGTACAGGCTGATTAAAACAGTTTGAGTTTGTCTTCCTTTCATAGCAAAAGACCAAGACTTTCCAAGTGTAATTCTTCACTGAACAATTTATCTTACCTTTCTAAGACATACTTAGATATGCATTTGATATACGTATGCTTCTACATAGATGTCTCCAGTTTTCCAGCTTCAAGGTGTACAAAGGCCACTGCTGGAGGATTCAAGTAAGTTGTTCACAATGATTAATTACTTTCACTCCAAATAAATGTGCCCAGTGTTAGGTATGAACAAATAGGAAAAAATTTCTAGTCACTCTATCACTTGTTATGCCTATTTGTGTGAGAGAGGATACCTCACTATAAAAGTACTGTTTCCTTCTATATATGAAATTTTTGGAAATGTTGCAAGTGATGCCCTGAGTGAACATCAGAAGAGTGGAAAAGAATCACATTATTGACAGCATGAAACAGAATAAGGGAACTTCTGAACTTTGCAGTTGTTTTAGTTCTCTTTTGCCCTTTCTGATACTGGGAGCTGCAAAGCTATAAGATGTTTGTGTAAAGAAGCATGTCAGTGTATCGGTTTGTAAAGAAACTTACAGAGTGTTTGAAGAAACTGTTGAAAGAGAACCAGTGGCATGAGAGAAATATGCAAAGCCACATGTAGCAACATAATCCTCATAGATCAGAAGAAAAAACCAAGAGGAACAGTTCACAGCCAAGCCAGTGAACTGCCAGTCTTTGTCTCTTAGTAGTGTGAAAGACTGAGACATAGTTAACATCCATCAGAATTACCAAGATGATATACTTGTTCTGGTTTCAGGTACTTTATCCTGTGCAAGTCATGGAGGTGTTCACGGTGTAGTGCATCTGGCCTTTTGTGTTGTTTGACATCTAAGCCATCCTTTGTGTCCTTGTACAGGGGCAGAGTACAGATTGATGCACATTGGTGTTGCTCAAAGTCAGTGCTAATTTATATCAGCAGAGTCTTTCTCTTTCATTTTTTATATTCAGGGAAGCTGAATGAATTACACACTCTAGTTTTGATCTTTAGGTACTATCTTACTGCACTTATCCAATTATTTAAACAGTTTATCTATCCTGAGTACTTTGCCAATCATTAATAAAACTGTGCTAAACCCATCAAGGATTATCATCTTAGACACTCAAGAGAGCTGGAGAGATCAGACAGCAGCTGGGATTTCAAAAACTTTCTAGTTCCTAGGCTGAATGAGTTTCTTGAGGACACAAAGCAAGTTCCTCCAGCAAGTGAGGGAACTTAGAATTTCTCAAATGTGAATCCAAATGGCTTTTGGCTATCACTCTTTTCAGTGTTGCTCTGAGTTAGCTGGATCTGGGCTAGAAGCAGACTTCACCGTTCCATGGAAATAAGTTGGATGAAATATGCTTTGAGTCTTCAGAAGACTACTATGGTGACCTGGAATAATGGATTTTGAAGTGTCAGATGCTCTTAAGGAAGTTGTGTGGGACGCTAATTCCACCAGCACACTTTTCTGAACCTAGCCTTATGGCCTTACAGCTCCAGCTAACATAAAAATAAATACCTCAATGTTCCCAAAGGGCTGAAAGCTTTTAGGTGATAATTGCCATTTCTGTATATTGTATGCATGCAGGGCTTTCCCCCCATGCTTTAGGACTGTCTTATTTTGGTTTTAGTTAAAATAAAAAATATGGTCTCACATGTGAACCTTATTATCGTCCATTGTTACACTAAGACAGGATAGTAATAGATAAAAAATTTCTCTGATTTCCTTTAACAGATGACATGAAAGGTGATACAGTGGCAGAAAATTATGCCTTAAATTTTCTAAAGCTCTTGGAAACATTTGTTGGATTTCTGAGAAAACAATACTTTTTGAGGGTTTGGTGGTTTTTGGTTTGTTTTTTTTTTTTTTTAGTTCTGGCTTCAGATGAAAACTGGATTAGCAGCCTAAATATTTGCTGAAGAAAAGGTGTTTGACATGTTTGTTTTCCCAGAAATCTGCATTAAAATCACCGGTCCAGACATTTAGGCTTGTCATATTTGATGAATGGTAATTTTTCTCTGAGAAATAATAAAAAAATACATTGAAAATGAAAAGATGACAAGCTGTGTTTCTTACTTGTCTCAAGAAGAAGGAAATATCTCTTTTAACCTTGCCAGATGATGAAGGTAGTTGAAAAGTGTTATTATTACTCTTTATGAGTTTAAATTGTTTCTTTAAACTCATATGTTCACTATGTTCCTATCTCATCACAACCTGGATGACACTATCATGATAGCATAAAGAGGTTTGTATACCTATGCCTTGATAAATATCTCTGACCTGTTAGATTTTTCTCCAATAAAAATGTCATACTAATCCATATTTTCAAATATGCTAGAGTCTTACTCAGTCCTAGCTTTCTTTAATTTATTATCATGCAATTCTTCAGGATGAGGGGAATGAGGGGACTTCATCTTCTGGTTTCTTTTGTCTTTCCTTCCTATTTTGTTTGATTTTTCCAAGGAATGCCTCAGGCTTCTGTCTTGCGATTGTATCACTACATTTGACTGCAAAACTTTCTCAACTGCATGACTTGAATTGCGTTTAGGAGTAGGATAGTGAGTTTCTTCTCCTGTGCTGGCCACAGGGTTTAAAGTTGTTTTCTGATGCACAGGTGTACATCTCTATGCAATTTGCTTATGAGAGGAGAGAATAATATCATTTTGTAAACTATACAAGGGTGGGTATCTGAGGATCTGGAAAACCATATTACTCAATATGTTTTCCCTCGCCTAATATTTTATTCATGCTAATGTAGACCCAGACTTTTACTTTGATACATTAGTTAGGTAGCCAGTGTTAAAACCCACTACATATAATTATTTTTTTTTTAACCTGATTAGATTCTTACAATATAACAACTATATATATATATATATATAAAAATTATATATATATAAAAATTATATATATATATATAAATTATATATATATGTTATATATAATATAACAACTATATATATAATATAGCAACTATAACAGAGAGATCTGGTCATGGTTCAAACCAGTTACAGAGATGCTGACCTCTAAAGAGAGCTGTGAGGTAAGGGTGAGTAGGACTGGGAAGGAAGTAGTTTACCCATGACTTTTTCATTTAAAATTTCAAAGTACTTCTTTAAAGTGCACAGGTCAGTCAGTGAAAACACTTGGTAACTTTCCAACTTTTTCTTCTCTTTTCATGTTATACATGGAAAATTAATGAAGTTTATAAAACAGAAGAAAACAAGAATTTAATTGCAGAAATATCAGAACGGGAACTTCAACTGTATCACCTTCAAGTAAAAACAGAAATAACTACAAAAGCTATTTTTTCTTAAATTATGTTCAGATTTTAGAAATTAACATTTCTGCTTGGAACCTGTTTGAAGTGTCTTATCTTCTGGAAAAAAATGACAAAATAGACACAAATAAGTGTGAGGACTTAGACCACAGTCCCTGCATTTATTCTGTGGGCAGTGTGCTTCATGCTGGCAAAAGCATTTTCAACACCATTTTAAGTAACTTAGCTTCTTTGAGATGGCACAGTGTTTTGTAGCACACTTAATAGACCAGCCCTTCCTTTTTTCTATAGCATTTTAAGAAAAATGCCTATTCAGTTAGTTACTGGTTCCAAGATATTAAGCAAAGCCTTTCTCACAGAGGTAACTTGAAAAAGCTTCAACCTTGCAGAATTGCTTGACCAGGGTAGCAAAACTGAATTTCCTTTTATATTTTTTCAAATAGTGCTGTTCTAAGCATACTTAACTTTCAAATATAATTTTAATATGTGTTTCTAAATAACTAGCAAAGATACATCCTCATCTCTTCATCAGGAGACAGAACTTTGGCATTGAGCTTATTGGAATTGGAAAGCTGCTGTAACTATAGATAGAGGAGAAAAAACACCTCAGAAAATTAACAAACTGTGGTATGCTACGGTAAATAGTTATCCCTGTCCAGATTTTTTTAATGTTGTTTTTTACACACCATTTGCTATGTAACAGTTCCTTGCAGAACATAACACACGGCCTAAGATTCATGAAAACTTAATGGAGCTTGATTTCAAAAGCATGAAGACAAAAATAGATGGTGGAAGAATAACTTAACATAGACTCTTTTGTTAAAACCTGCCATGTCTCATAAGATGATATCTTACAACATTAATTCTGTCCTTGTTTTCTGTTAGCTCCATCCTGCCACATTATCTTTTAATGAATCTTTCTTCTATTTTTCTGACCTGATTAGTGACATTTTCATTTTCTAGTTCCAGGGGATTGAGTAGAAGCAACCTGCAGATGACTTGCAGTTATCCAGATAACATCCAGTTGCTGGAGGTACTACGTCAGGAGGCCTCTCTACTTTCTAAATCTTTCAAACTGAACATGATGATCCTCCCTACTATTCTCGATAACCCCCAAAAAATCATGGGTCATGTAGAAATAGTCATGAAGATGACTAAATATCGGCACCTGTCAGTTACTGAAATGGAAGAAACCAGTTGTCTGATCGGGCAAAAATGGATAAAAGAGAGAAATGTAGAGAATTGTCCGTGGTCACAAAGTTGTTCATTGACATTTGTGATGGGTCAAGCCCCATGTTATCCAACTCCCCTCCTGCTCTGTTTTTATCTCTGATATTCTCCACCTAGATTTATGTAAATTAGACATTGTCAGAGGTTTTCCTCCTCCTAGGATGTAAAAATTTTTCAGATTTTGCCATGGCTCTCCATTCTTTAATGTCAAATTTGGTAACAGTGTGATCATCCAAATTTCATTTCCTGTGTACAGTGGAGCCTGGAGAGCTGTGTGGTGAAAGATAATTTTAATTTCTTAGAGAAAGTACCACACTATTTTATGGTGCAGCTATCCTAATAATAATAATAATAAAAAAATTATTGTCTCCACTTGGAATAATTGAGTACACTTTTCTTAAGTCAAAACCTCTGCGTTTATATATGCTTTGAAACTTTTTTTTAAACCAAGACCATTTATGGGTCATTTAGTATTTACAAGATTAAGGCATTTCAGCTTGTATGTAGAATAAAACTATCACTCAGAAAATACGTAGTTTAGAAATTTCCAGGGGGTTGTGGATCATAGTTTTTTTTACAGTTAATCGCTTAGATCTCCCCCAAAGTCCTCTGAGTCCTAGTCTGGATCAGCCTAAGAACTTGGTTTTGTTTCTCTGCCACTTCCCTGGAGCTTTAGAAAAAAACATATATATTCCTACACCATTTCCTACCTGTATTACCAGTATGTAGGTTAAAAATTTACCTGGATATCAGATTTAGAGGGAAATATTGAGAAGGGATGATGTGATTTTCAGGAGGGGGGAAAAATAGACCACAACAAAAAAACAGCAGAAAACAGTTCAAACTGGACTAATATTTAGCTGCCTTAACTTAAGGACAGTTTGGCATGTATTCCTCAGACTTCATAGTAACATTTCATTTTACCTTTCTATTAAGTGACAATCTCCTAGATTTAGCAAATGCATCTAGGCTAAAATACCATTTCGTAGCAAATGCCCTGGAGAATCAGCTGATGTTGTATTTCAGTTAATAGTGCATTTATTAACAGAATTTGGAAAATTCACAGAGATGGAAAGATGGAAATCAAGGAAACTGTTTTCCACTGACCTAGTATATTAACTTGATCATAGCACTTGGCTAGTCTATTACAGATCCCCACAATAAAACTGATATAATGACATGTATCTTCCTAAGAAGACATCAATTAATGCTTTCCCTCTGTCAGACACTTCATTAGCTTGAAAACCCTCAATCCCAAAATGACAGCTTTGGATGGGAAATGAACACTGTCATCAAGTCTTGAAGGCATGGGAAATGTTAGACTGCCAATCTCCATAACTGGGATTTGTATTCTCATTTTCTTGTCCATAGTTGTTTTGTCCTAAATGAAAAGAATTAGAATTTAATACCAATGAAAACAAACAGATATTTAATTAGCCAAATGATGTATTTCTTGTGCCAAAAATTTTCTCCCACCTGTGTCTACATGCCATATTTTTGTTTACTTAAAAGAGAAAGGGAGAGAGAAAGAAAAGGATTGAAATAGATCTGCTGGATTTTTTACTGTAATATCCACACCTGCCAAGGTTACTCAATAGGTTTTCTACTGTAATGCTCTTCCACCCAAAACCAGCTAAAAACCCATCTGTAATTTATTACTTTTTAAAAAAATTGTTCTGTTACCCTTTTTTTTTCTCTTTAGAAAGTTTATAAATGGCAAGAGCTGTCCACTGAATTCAATAATTTTTGAGCAAAGCAGTAGTGTCTGTCAGGATCTCAGAATATGAATGTATCCCACTTTTATTTTCATTTTTTAGACATGGAAACGAATGTGAAGGCTTTGCAAACATAGGATACTGGGGTTTATACCCTAGACTGGAGCATGTAATTTTCAATAAAAGATAAGATCTTCCCAAAGGGACTGGGTAAATGCATGTACATATAGCCCAGCTCTGCCACAAATCAGCACCACAATTTGTATTCGGTGTGTTTTGTGCTGATCACAGCTTGCAGTCAGGTCAACCTCATCTGCTTTGTTTATTAAACACCACATGTATCACACCATGCCAGTTTTTATCGATTTGAATTTTATGCAATTCCACTGAATGCTACAAAATGCTATAGCTGAGACTAGCACTTGAGATTAAAACTGAAGAGTGCTGCATATAAACAACAACATTTTTAATAAAAATTGTATTTAAGTACTACTGTGACGACAGGCTGAATGGTTGATGCAGAACAGGCTCTTGTTCTTAGCTGATGCTGTGCATTATGTGTTGCATCACCAAACTGGGCCTGGACAAAATATGAAAATCATTATCTAATTAACTAAACTGAGTCCAGCACCTTATAATGTAGTCCTGTGTCCTGCTAGCAGCTAAACTGCAAGTATATAGGATAGCTGCAGAGAGGGGGGAATAAAAAAGAAAACTAAACCTGAGGCTGTTTAACACAGTAGATGCAAAGAGATTCACCTGCTAAGGACTCCTAGTTCAAAGCTTGCAAGTGGTCAATCACACAGGGACATGGCAAACATCTGCTTAAAGATAACCGCAGCTTTTTAGAAAAGTGCAAGAAACCCTACTAATCTGAGCTGTTGAAATTCTGTATCTCACTGTATCTTACATAATTCCTGGCTGCACAAGTTCCCTTTCCAGCAGTTGGTTGGCTAAAAAGATTTCCACTCTCAGAAATCCAGCCTTCTTCAGCGACTCAGCTATAAACTAACCACATTTCCCTTCCAGATGCAGCTGAGATGGTAACAAATCACAGATCACAATTACAAATATAAAGTTTTGTCATGGTTTAACCCCAGTTGTCAGCTATGTACCATGCAGCCGCTTTCTCACTCCCCCCTGCTGTGGTTGGATGGGGAGGGAGAATCAGGAAAAAGGCAAAACCCATGGGCTGAGACGAGAAGAGTTTAATGATTGAAGGCAAGTAAATAACAACAACAACAATCATCATCATCATCATCATCATCATGGAGATAACAAAGAGAGAGAGGAATAAAACTCGGGAGAAACAAATGATGCACAATAAATCACCCACCCACCACCCACTGACTGGTGCCCAGCCAGTCGCCCAGCAGTGATTGCCCCCCCCCAACCAGCTCCACCCATTTTGTATACTGGGCATGACGTTCTATGGTATGGAATAGCCCTCTGGCTAGTTCGGGTCAGTGTCCTGGCTCTGCTCCCTCCCGGCTCCTTGTGCAGCCCCTCGCTGGCAGAGCACAGGGAACTGAAAAGGCCTTGGCTTAGGGTAAGCACGACTTAGCAACAGCTAAAAGCATCAGTGTCTTATCAATGTTATTCTCATACTAAATCCAAAACACAGCGCTCTACTAGCTACTGGGAAGAAAATTAACTCTATCCCAGCTAAAACCAGGACACAAGTTTTAAGGTAATTGTGAAACTATTTTCCCCCAGAGAATCTGTCCTTTATAGAGTTTTAAGATCCTGAAATGGCTTTTCCCAACTGCTGGCAGCATGACCCAGTGAGTGTACACGCCTCTTCAAAAAAACTTAACATATGTATACTGCTAACTATGTACAGAACAGGATGTTATTATCATGTCATTGGAATTGTAAATGTAGAACAAATTTTAAAAAGGTAAATTACATTACTAGAGCCCAGAAGTTTTAAAGTTAAAATTACTTGTTTTATTCAACTATCTACTTCCTTCTGCTGTGCTAGCTTCTATAACTCACAGGATTGATCCATAGATCAGAATAATAGCTCTTATACAATGTGGATATTTCAGTATTTTAAAATAGCAGAGGTTTTTGGGAGAGTTATTATAAACTGAAGCCAATCAAAAGAGAAAAGTACTCAGGTTATTTCTTTGTTAGAGCTATAATTTCTGTAGGAAAAAAAAAGGTTGTTTGTATTCAAACCCTACATTTATTACTGTGCCTGGAAACAAATAGTTTGGAACCAAAACTCCATTTTTAAGTGAGCATGAACTAAATGTCTTCCAATTATAGTTCGGACTGCAGTCAGACATAACTTTCTGAAAACACACTGTGTTTTAAGGAGTGCTGACAATCTAAATGCCAGGTGAACTACAGTGATGGCTTGTGGGTTCTGCAGAAGTCAGGGGGCAGACTGCATTCAGCTGCACTTGTTGCACAGCATTGCCTGAGCTGATCTGGCCAAGGATGCCTCCATATAATATGAACAGTTCCACACTTATCACCTATATCATGATCATAAAGCTGTAGTGGTGTCAGTTATGAAGTTCCTGCCAATTGGGTAACCTCGTGTGACCTGCAAGCAAGTTGTAGCGTGTCTCTGTTTGGAAAACTAGACCCACACATTTATCTTAAGTTCATTGAGCTTAACTGAATTCAAGGAGAACTCCAAATTCCATACCAGTGGTGTCAAGTTCAAGGTTTTACATCAGGGAAAACAGTCAGCTCTGAAAGTAAAACGTATGGAGTTTCCATTGCACCACTTTACATTGCACCAAAGAAGACCATTTTGCCTGTTTATTTAGAGAAGCAAGGTACTGAGTCATGAGCTGTGTAGTTTACTCTAATATCAGTTATTAGCATCAACAGACAATCTGGAAAGGAAGAATCAAGCCCCTTTCCTAAGTGACCTGATATGCTTTGTACAATTTAGTCATCTACTTACAGGCTCAGGGACGCAGAACAACCCAGGGTATTCAACCCCCACCCCCCTACCCCCCATAGTGTATGGTCTACCCCTCTGGAAGGTGTATTGGAAATTATGTCTGAAAGCATAGGATAATCACTATCTTGATGTTTTGTTTGCCCATTCTTTTTAAACCTCACAACGATTATGACCAATCCCCATGAAAATTCTTATGTTTCAAATTGGAAAGAAGATGGTTAAACAAAAAACCCACATCTTTCCAATGGAGCTAGAAAAATCACTTAATCTCTGCAGTTTAAAACAGTAGTCACTAAGATGCATGCACCATTGGACCCTTAGGTAGCATAATCACTGCTCTGAGATTTTCTAGAAGCTATTTTACCCATATTACTCTCCAAAATAGGCCCTTTTTTAGGATTATTAGACAAATCACCAGCCTATTTTCTTGTCTCATTTGCACCTGCTCTCTGCATTGTGTTCAGTTACAGAACTCAGAGCATGGCTTTCCTGATGTAAAAATAACATACGGGACACAAGAAAGGAATTTTTTTTGTTGTTGTTTTTTTGTGGTGGCAGAGAATAGTGCAATGGGTTTGCTTACAACAAACATGCCTGGGTTAATTAATGATAAACTAGAAATTCCTTTTTCCCCCAAACCTGAATATTTAATTTCAAATTCCATATTGTATTAACCCTTCCATTGACTTTATATTTTTAAATAAAACTGAATCTTTCAAATATTTTTTGGTTTTGCAATGCCAACATAAAGCACCATGGCACTTTTAATATACCATTTAGAAAATTTCCTCCCTACTTCTTCCCAAATAGTGGGAATAATTTAGCCTCCTCAAAGAAATTGACTTTTGAAAATATTTACTTGTCTGTATGTAACTAAAACAGACAGTTACCCCAAAGTTCACAACAGCTGGGTAGGAGAAAGATAGTATTTCTCCTTTTCAGCACCAAAAGATCTAAAGCGTTATTTGGATTATGGACATAGGAACCAAACAGCAGGCAAGCCAGAAGACTGCAGTTCAGTATTTTACCTGAGTACATGAGACAGAAGCAAAAAATTTACCAGCCATTTTCCACATGAACACCAACTGTATAAGAGGTGCTTACAGAAATACATTGCTGAGGTATGGTTTAGTTTTTAATTTTAACTGATTACCACAAATCAGAAGATATTTGCTCAGTCCCAAGAGTGGTTCAGACACCAAATCATGCTAGAAAAACAAGAGTATATTTTCAATCTATGTCTCACCAGAAAAGTCTAAGGAACAAGAATTGGCTGGAGGAGTAGCCAGTGGATATGGACACAGTCATGACAGAAGGAGGGAAGTTGAGGGATGGAAGTATTTGAGAACTGCCTGGGATTTTATCTGACAGTGATCTGAGCTGCCAGTTCTGTGATCCTATGTAACCTGACAGTCAGGAGATGTCTTTGTCAAGAAGATTCCATTTTCTGATTCTTACATATTTTTCATTCTTAAACAACTGTACAGACTGCTGCTTGGAAGGAAAATATGTATCAAGAAAGTTCTCATTAGAATGATGCTTTTTTCTAAAGACAGTTATTCTATAACTCCAAATGAAAAAAAAATATCTCCTAGATAATGTTATTTTGTCTCAATTTTTATTTTTTCTTTGTGTATGTATGTTTCAGCAGATAAGAGATTTTGATTTCAAAATGAGATCCTGTAACTATAATGAAGAAACTTCCCCCTCCCCCCTCTTTTGGTCTTCAAGATGAATTTCTAAGTGAAGAGTTGTCATGATCACACTAAATACTGTTTCGTCATCCTGAAGAATTCAAAGTTAATATGACTTGTTCAGGCTTACTTCCAATTCTTTTCAGTCGCTGATTTCTCTTACAGAAATACACTGACAATCATTTCAAGAGGCATTTGCATTAAGCTGGGAGCTAGCAAAGCACTTAAGTTGGTGGACTTAATAAAATGCATCTTCTATTGAAATCACTGTGCCAGCCTGTGAGCTTAAAAATAAGCATATGCTTAACTGCTCTGATGAATTACAGCAGATCAGCAGTTTTATTATCACTGAAATCAGGAGAAGTCCTCAAATTCATTATTGCTTTCCTCCTTTTAGCCCATTGTTAAAGTGAAGCATTATAATCGGGAGGTTTCAGACTGTGATTCAAAGCCAGTCACGATTCATCACTAAAAGGACATGCAACGTGACCGTTTGAGATAGTCAACTTCTTTTTAATTTTTGAACAACAGTAATTAGTTTTTGCAAACAGTCTTCCATTTGACTGCCTGAGACAGCAATTTCTAGGCCAGCAGTTGCTTTCATGGAGTCACCAGTTGCTCTTTTCTTCAGCAGGTCAGAAATAGGTGAGGTGGGTTATCTTGAGCTCGGCACCTACCACCAAAGCTTTAAATTTGTGTAGCTGTCTCCTGTATAGCTGATGAGTGCAGAGCTACATCAGTGGGATATTACTTATTTTACAGTAGTGCCTTAATACTTTGCATAATATATTTTTTCACGTATGTTAAGTTGACCCTTGTCCCTTAGTGCTTCCAGGATGAGTGGTTCATAGCTTTTGAGTAAGGCAGAGAAATTAGAGACTGTCTGCCTTTCCAAAGCATCACAAAGTCACCTGAGCATCAGCTAGGGCACAACTTCACAACAGTCAGACCCTCCTTCACATTGATTTCATTGAACCACTACCTTATCTCAGTGCTGTATAAGACTTGAGCAATACTAATGACGTCAAAATCGTCGAAGACTTAATACTCTATGAAGTAGTTACCCAGAACAGGACTTCCCTTAATCTTAGCCACCTAGGATTGAAATAGCACTGCCTTTACGTGGTTATCTAATGCCAAAAGAGTGGAACAGGGTAAATCATCTTCTGGAGATACGTCTCTCCAGTGTCTAGCAAGAGAGTTTAGCTGAAACATGTAAATCTAGACACAGCAGCGGCAAGATGAATTAGCTGCAAGGCCAAGGCATAAAGAATGTTTAGGTATTCAGCTTCTATCAACAAGTTATGCAACCAGGTATAGAATTATTTGGGATTAAAGGCAATTTTTGAGATATTTTTACTTGGCCACTAATTAGACTAAAGGTGGAGATGACTACAGAGAGTTGGGCATGGTTGTTGGTTTTTTTAGTCATAAAATTCCATACATTGCACAATATTTTTTACTCCATTACTCTTTTTTACGATGAAACATTGAATGGGATTGCTCTAGTGAAATACTTGCCTTACAATAGATTGAAATTGAAAAACATTAAAGTTTATAGCAATAATTCTTCAAATTATAATTGCCTTTCCATGCCAGAGATTTGGTTTTGTGTGAAGCTATCAAATATTTAATAGCAGACCTTTACATAAAAGCAATTTTATTAAACAAAATGTAAAAATACAGCTGCTTAAATTATTGGACTCAATCCCTCAGAAGTTTGCTGGTAGTGCAACTACTGCTTATTTCTAAGAGAGAATAATAGAATAACTTTAGGAAATATCTTATCTGATATTTTTCAATATCATATAAATGTAAATGTAAACAAATCATTCTTGGAAAATGACTATGTAAAGAACAAATTACTAGTCTCTAGTTTACAGCTGCAGTATTCTCATCTGAGAAATAAGAGAAAATTCTTTGCTGCATTTGTTTACCCACCCTGGCAGTGGCCGAAGACTGTGTAAGGCAGAATCATTTCTATGGTTGCCAAACAAAACTGATGACCAAATATATGGTCAGAAAGCTACTAAACCTGTTTCAAAGCACCTGATGCCCAAGTCTGAGACTGGGCAGTTCAGGTCTGAGGCAGGGAGCTCTGCAAGCTCTTTTCATGAGCTGTGTCAGGGAAAAAGGCTCTGCACCAACTCACCTCTTTACTCCTGAGTGACAGCAGACCTACACCTTGAAGAAGGAAGCTTTAACATCTTTTGGCAACATGCCATCTGCTCTGTAAACCTTCAGGACACAGCCAGCTTCTTTGGTGGGTGTTTTTCAAGGGGGTAATTAGCAATTCTTAGTGGCAGTGCAGAAGTCATTTTGTCAATGATCAGTCATTCAGTCTTCCTTATACTTTTAAAAAAGCCTGAAGTCTTTCGTATTTTATGTTTCAGACATAACACATTGGAGAGAAAAATCAATTGTGGAGTTTGAAGTTGCCAAGTTTTATATGTGAACCTTGAGTTCACATCCATGTACTGAACTTCAAAAAGCAAAAGAGGTGGCAATGCTACAAAGAATAAAGTTAGTCAGATGGAAGGTCATTTAAAAGAGGAATTCTTCAATAGAAACTTATGGCTAAATCCTAGCTGATCAGCATCTAGCAGGAAGCAAAATACTTCATACTAGATGTACTGTAGGAGAAATGCAGAAAATTATGTAATTGCATCTTTCATTCAGTTTATGCACTGACCTTCTTATCAGACATTTCTCTTTGAATTTGGAGGTTTTGCCTTTCCTTCTAAGCATAAAGTAGAGGCTGTCCTGTTCACATATGCCTTCTCATAAGCTTGGAAATGGGTGCCTGGGCTGGACTTTCAGTGTGTCAGTGGCTGCATGAGAGACATGTTTTTCACAGGATGGGCAAGATGAACGAGAGGAAGGTTACATGGCACAGTCAGTTTGTGTGGCACAGAATGTACCATGCTTGTGTGTCTGGAGCAGAGCAACAGCAACAGCCCTTGGACCAGTTCCCAGTCTGCTCTACATCTCCTGTCTCATCAACCTGTTCTGCTTCTCTTAGTTTCTGCATATTGTCAAGGCTGCGAGTAAAAGGCTTAGCACTGGCTTGAGGTTAAGCAAACTGGGGTGGACATGGAAAACTACTGGACATGACACAAGAAATTGCTGGATGTGACATAAAGTATTATCTTGTGATAATACAAGATGTGACAGAAGTTGCAGATGGAGCCATGAGGGATGACTGGATTTGCTAAGGTAGTTAAGGATATCAGTAAATGGGAAAACTTCACAGGTAATGGGAAGGGAGTACTGGGGACATTTTTGGGAATAAAACCTTATAAGGAAACCTACGTAACCATATTAGTAATGCCATGCAAGGTCAGATGGCATAGGGAACCATATCACAAATACCAAATTTGGATATGGAAATAAAAAAAAACCTGGTACCAACGGGTAAAAAGTAATTTAGACAGGTTGAGTATCTGGAAAGAGACTGGGGTGGAGAAAGGGAGGTACAAAGGCAGAGAAAAGGACCATCAAGAAACATGAAAAAAGGAACAATAACATATAAAATACTATTAATGAAGCCATCTAGGGGTAAATAAAACCTGCTGTCCTGGTCAGGAGGACTGGGGCAGGATTCTGGCTAACAGAGTATCTGGACAGATGAAAGGAACGTCCCAATATCACCGTGTTGGTGATACCATCATTCCCTGGCACACTCAGTATATAATGCCCACGTTAGGGCAGCTGTCTTCTGAATTGGTGGACTGTGCTGAGCTCTGCATTTCGCAATGCTTCAGCAGTTCAGAACTGAGTTTGCTGCGCAATATAAGGAACCATAGATGAGGTGGCTATTTGGTTTGTATATTGATAATTTCTTTCTCTTCTTGTTTTTATTATTCTAGCACTTTCTGATGTTTCATATGGTAGCACTTCAATATTTATAAGTTATATTGATTGCTCATAATTTTTTCTGCCATACATCAGGACCCACCACAGCTAGAACATTAATTTGCACTGTCAAGTCAAATGCACACTTAGAAAAATGAGATATTAACAAAATCAACACCTCAGGCTGTATATATGTTGTAAAACACACTGGCTGAGTTGCTTGCAGTTCTACGTCTTCTTGCCTGCAAGTTTGTAATATTATTTTTTTTTTAATAGAGCAACTGTAGCAAGGAGTATTCCTAATGCCTTTCATAGTTCAATTTAATGTAGATATGTATTAAAAAAACCCGAAAACATAAACAAACACAAAAAAATCTCCCAAACTTAATAAAGTTGAGAACTGAAAGTACTGTGGGCAGAGGAGGACAACTAAACTCATCCTATTTTAAATTCACTTCAAAGATCAAAGCTTCTAGCCTTTCTTTTGATTTTGATAAGCAGGCTCAAAAAATGGTAAGGTGGTTTAGGAAGACAATAGGAAAATGAAGTCTTAAAATCAAAAGGAATGTTTAAGAAACTGAAACTTGTGTTGTTGAGATTCTTTGAATCTAAAGTATGCAGATTACACCTCATTGTCTGAGACTTCTGCAAATATTTTTAAATAAATCAACCGGATTTTCAAGTTTTTGGAAAAGATACAGGACTTGATTCCAGACTGAGAGGTTTGTGTCAGTGCCTGATTCTAGAAGACCACTTCATGAAAAAAACCCCATAGAACAAAGACTTGAAAGAGTTTAAGGGCACTGTAGCTTCTACCCTCCTCTTTGACCCATTCCACTAGCATAACCTGAAGAAAGACTGGGTCATCTTTGGATAGCTGTACCTCTTCCATCCACACTCACCTTCTCTTCTCACCCTTCCTATTGGTTTAGCAGCACTGTGTCCTAACAATTACAGATTTTGCTTCATCATATTCTCGTGTTGATGTTCATTGCAGTAGTTTTAAGTCTTCTTCAGCTGGAAATTTACCCTGACATCACCTGCTTGAACAGCTTTTCTCTTACTGAGTCAAAATCTATCTTTATGTCTAATGACCTTTATGTCTAATGATCTTTATGTCTAATATGATGCACTGAAAACTGTTATTGTTTTTAAGGTTGTTTATGCAAAATACACGAGGTGGTATGCATTTCAGTCAATGCAAGTTTGTAATTAACTCTAAATAGTAGAATAGTGCAGAACACTGAGAGTAAGAAGCCAGTACTCATGCACCATCCTGTTATATATTCTGAATATAAACTTAAGAAATGCATTCTAGACAACATATTTTAAATGGGATTTTAATAGCCAAACCTTCACTATTGAAATGTCTATTTTTCATAAGTCTTGACTTGGAAAGCTAAGTGACTTAAGTCACTGTTGATGGGTCAGGAGCTGATGTGTATTTCACTTTGGCAAACAAGGTTCTTGAGTTTTGACAAGTGGGTATAGTTTTAAGAAGTTGAAAGTTATGCTAAAAATAAATGCAAAGCAGGCAGCTGTTAACTCTTTGGATCCTGGAATATTCTTTTTCCTAGAATTTTGCTCTGAAGCACTCGCATCTGAACAAAATACAGCTGCCCTGAGAGAGGGGTCTGGATCACTTCGACACTCTCCCACCAGGTGGTTGCTCTAACAAGCAAGTCCTGCTGTCCGTGGTCCAGGTATGCTGACAGCACACACGGAAGATGGAATATACACTGTCTCACTCATTCCCTGTTCCTCAACTAATAAACTTATCAGGGGGAAATAAAGGATGAGCAAAGGTCTCCCACTGACCAGTTGATGCTGTGCATAGAAAAGACGCCTCTCTTCAGCTGTATTTAAAGGGTAGAGCAAGTCCTACTCTGCAGTTTTTTTAAAAAAGGGTAAATTTTACATTTAAAATATACCTTATATTTATAGGACTCTCACAGCAAATACGAAGCAAGAAGAGGTACATAACACTTCTGCAGCATAGAGTACTGCTTGTGAATCCTAATGGTTTCAGACATTCATTTCCTCTTTTTGGAGTTAACATTAAGTAGACTAAGAATTTTTCCATCTGTCATGTTGGGAACATCAGACCCTATTCCACTGTCCAATTGTCCCTGTATGATCCAAATTTCAGAATTCAGGTATATGTGCTAAGTCATATAAGTGCTACCTCCCTTCCAACATTTGGCCTGTCAGGCTGCAAGCCAGCTCCAAACTGAGAGCTAACTAGTTCAACTGGTTCACTTGAACTCACCACCCTGCTACGGAGCACAGCTAGTTAACAGGAGGCAAAGAAAGCCACCATGTTATCTTGACCAGAAGCACACTCGTGTGAATAACTCCTTTCCAGCTCAAAGGTGGCTTGTGCTCACCCTGCTGGAGTTTAGTCTTCTCAGCCTACCCATACAAAATTGACTTTCTAAGGTCATTATTGTTACAGTACATCAAGTCCTAACTGTTACACTTTTTTTAGCCAGCTGGAGAGATAGCATGAGCTTTCTAGCCAAAGAACTAAAGGAGTGAGGACAAAAGACTAATCTTTCTGCCGAAGAACTCCCTTTTTGCCAGACCTACAGAGAATTTTCTGTACTATTCCCACCCTCAATCAAGAGGTCAACATTGCTTTGACCCTATGCATGCTGAGCTGTTCTCCTGCAGATTTAAATAAAACACCCCAAAGGAAATTCTGAAGTGGAATCACAGATCACAGGTGATTCTTCGTTTTTAAAGTTAGTATTTAGGTAAGTACTGCAGACTTTAATTGCAAAAAGGTGAAGCTATTATTGTGAGGTCTTGACATGAAATAGCTGTCTATGGGTTTAGAAGGTTAACTTTAGTGACATATCAACTCAGGATTAAATATGCTAAGAATAGTAAAGAATAACTGATTTTGTAGAAGAAGAATATGAGGAGAATCAATTGCGATGCAGTGCCAAACCTGAATTTTGAATGTGGTTCATTTTTTAAAAAATCTGTTCAAAGGTGATAGAACTGCTGTAGAACAGAAGCTTGCCCTTTTGGAAATGCAATTAAGTCATCCTTACTCTGTCCTCTCAGTTGTAAAATTTCCATTTAAATAAAACACATTTAGGCAGCATACACAGAGAAATAAAAATCCATAAGGTATAAGTCTGAGTAGGAACACTGGATGTCTGCTGGACGTCCTGGAAGGTGAATTTTATTGAGGTTGTGAAAGTTAATACAAAATAAGCCTCTGTTTTCAAAGAGAGTTCTGTTAGCTTTTGTTGTTAAATCTGACCCTAATTGATAATGCATTAGTGATGGTTTTGGACTCGTTTGTTCTAGTGAGGGATGCTGGTTTTAACCACATCCATCAGAACAAAAATCTAGCAGTGGAGGCTGGTGTCAGTCAAGTTGTTTAGTTAGAATATAGCCTGTTGATTTAGTTAAAATATATGCTACTGATTCCTTATTATTAATAATGATACCAGAAGCAAGGTTTCTACTTTAAACACCCAGCACTGTGTAAAACATAAGAGATTAATTTAGTGGAGGGACTAAATATCAATAAAGAAGGTATCATAGAACTGATGAGGATGTTTGTTGAACCTTTTTCAAAATGCATCGTTTATCTTCTGTTAAAGAGCTGTTAGGAAAGGTCAAAATTTGCACAATTATCTTTTTTTCAACAGTTGTAATTGTTAATCTTTTATACCTCAGTCATGATAAAGATGAAAAAAACCTGGAAAATTGTGTGTAATACAGAGCTGAACTATGTCCATTATGGAGAACTGTGTTTGGTATGACATCTGACTACTGCGGACCTTGTAGTACCGAAAAGTGGTCACTTACAGATGAATCAACTAACATGTTATAAAACATGACAAAAAACCTCCCAAATTCCTTCCAAAGAAGTCTAATGACAGTCACCATGGTAATTTCTGCCCAGCATGGATTTCTTTCTGGTACAGATTAAAAATACTTTTGCAAAGGCAGTGTTTGAAAGTAAAAGCAGTGTCCAAGGATTATTTACCTAATTGTAACAACCAGTTAACTAATTGTAACAGGAAAGCATAATTTGTTAGGAAAACAGTTTATGAAAAACAGAAAAAAGGTCAGAGCAAGCAAGCAGTGGACAAAGAGTGTGGAAAAAACAGTGGCTTAATGTGCATTGGAGGCAGGGACAGGACCATGAACTTACCTGAAATCTTCAAATTCCCCGATGAAAACTATGACCAAAGCCTCACTTTCTAGCCACTGCTGGCTAAGTTACCCGTTCTGCTTGCAATGTACCATTTAAATATTATTCACAGAGATTTTTGTCTATAATTAACAGCCTCCTACAGATTTATTTCTTCTAGTGACGTACAGTCTCTCCCTACCAAATCAATTCAGCTGTGAATCTCTAGTCTGATCAGATGTGACTTGGTTACTTTTTTCTAATATGGACACTACCAAAAGCCACCACGAATACGTTACAGTCAGTAGCCCAAAGCTAGTGGAAGTTCTTTCCTCTTAATCAAGACGCTGTGCAAGTCTTAAAACTTTTTAATTCTGTGTCTGAATCAGAAACTCTTCATTAAGTACTTCTAAAAAATAAATTTATCTGCAGCTGAAAGAGTTGAATCATGGGAATTCAGGACCAAAACCAACATGGGGTCTGTAATAATTATTAGGCACCTAAGCCAGAAATGACTGTTTGGAAAGCCCTGTGGCAGAAAGCTGTACTAAACTTTCATGTCATGAAACATGTAGAAATAGAAAATGCTTTCAAGACATCTGCAGCTCTTGAGCTGTCCATCCCAAAACAGGCAGGTCTAGTACAAGGCGGGATGCAATAGGGCTGGTGGTACCTCAGATGTTTGTGCACCAGAACACATTTTACAGCCTACACATGCAGAAACTTTTCAAACACTGTATGAAAAAACCTTTATACTCAATAAAGCATCCTAGATTTCATTGTGAGGGCCAGACACTTAGCATTTTGATGCTCCAGTGCACAGCTTTTAGTCACCAAAGTCTTTATGGCATTCAGACCAAGTAATTAATTGCACCAAAAGTTTAATATTAAACCAGTTCTTCAGCTATTGTATATACTCTTCATTCAAGTGCAAATCAGTACCTTCACTGTGCCTATTTTACAAAAGCAGAGAAAATATTTTCTATTCAAGCTTTAAGTAAAAGTTTAAATGCAAAAACACCACTTAAGAGTTCTTTTCCCAACCTTAGGACTTGCTGGCTGCATAATGAACTGCTACTTCAAATACAACTATTCGTTTAGAAAACACTGTAGCCACATTGTCTTATCTAAAATTACAATATTTTTCATTCAAAATATAAACCAAAGCAAGAAAAGGCTTGAGCAAAGTCCTGTAGAAACACCAGAAAAGAATGTAAAAACACATTTTAAGGAATTTGGGTTTCTTGTCCGGATTTAGTTGATATCTGTGCACCAATTTTACCACAAGGATGATACAATTATAAGCATTAAATATGCTCATTTTAAGACCCACAATATTATGTGAGCATTGTTCTTGGTTTCAGCACTTGTTGAAAGAAACCAATTGAGTATTCATTTGTAAAAATATCAAAATGACATGAATAAATATGTGAAATAGTTTTAGAATCATTTGATTAGTAAAGTATACAGAAAATTGCCTGAACACCTCTAACAAGGAAAATGGAATAAAAACTTAAATCTCATTGACTTTTATGTCAGAATGACTAAACCTGTGTCTTGTTTTGTACTTAAATTAAAACTGGATTTATTCAGAACTAGGTGAAATCCTTATTCTGTTAAACCAGGTGAGCACACAAGATGACTGCAACACGCTTCAGGAATTTACCCTTTTAGACTTCTTAATATCCAGAAGCTTTTGCAAATTGTTACCTAAACCCACATACTGTATCTACTTCAAAATGTACTAATTTTCAGATATGATAAGCAATCTCATTTCCCTCCATTGTGACTGCAACCTGCAATTGCTCAGATGCTCTGTGAGTTGGTTGGGATAGATATTGATTCCTCCACATGTGGATAAAGGTAAAAAGCTGCTAGGCAGGTCATACCTCCAAGTCTGTCAGTCTGTTTCAGTACTCCTATGAAACCGGTAAGATTCAGAGGTTTATGACACAAAATTATAAGTCAGTAGCAACAATAACTACAACAGCAACAACTACAAAAGTTATATGTATGATGAATACAATGACATTATGAAAGTACAGAATAGAGAAGAGCTCTTGGCTGTGGCCTGGATAAAGCCTCTTGCCTAAATTCAGGCTGGCATATGAAATGTTCTCCTTGGGAGCTTGCAGCACGAGGCTCTTTCCAAGGAGTCCATTAACATCAGTTTGGACAGAGTATCCTTACATAGGGGAAATATGATGGTTCATTCAACCGTCTTATAGTAAGCATTTTCCACTGAAAATTTCATGTGCTAACACAGTGATAGAGCAGTATCTTGTAACTGGTATTTTTGCAGCACACTACCCCAGACATGATGTATCCAGGGAGATCACTGTATGGAGAGAATCCAGCCTGTGAAGGAAACAAGGAACCTGATAAACTTGATTCTGATTTTAATTTAGCGTTTTGGAAATACAAATGCAGCCTGGTATTTTAACTTGTTAAGTTTCAATAGAATCTCATTTCATTTTCTGCATCCATGGATCATATAACTTTATTCTTTTTCCTGCCCCTTCTCTCCCTTCTCCCATTAAACAGACACTTATATTTTGTCTCTAGTTAAAGGGATTATGTCCTGTACCTATGTAAAATAGAATTTTTCAATTCCATCTCTTAAATAAGGAAGCTGGATATCTGGGCTCTGATTGCAGACAACAAACTCTATTCAATAGAGGAGGAAACTGTTTAAAATCTGAGACATATATCTCTCCAAAAATTCAGTATGGTAAAAGCTACATCCCAGAAGTCTGAAGTGATAGTTCCTTTTTCCCTGTAGACACCTATAACAATTGCTCTCGATTATATAGTCTTCAGTAAAAAGACTTTTGCTAACCTATCTTGTACTGAGCCGTATGAGACTGCTTGAGACCCACAAGAGCATGTAGGCCCATTCCAAGAAAAAAGAGCAAAGAGGCAGGAAGAAAATCAAGATTGGAGGACTGATTTCTAGCAGATTTGTGTCCACGTTTTCTGGCCCAGTGAAAAATTGAGAAGTTAATACCTTTCAGAAAGGTATTCAGAAAGGTACTCTCACAGAGGACAGGCTTAGAAGGACTCTTTCAGGGGGACTGAGCAATGTTTCCCAGCTTATAGGGGATGTGATGGGCTTTCCTCTCCACAGAAATGGGAGTTTCCTGCTTGCTCCCAAGAAATACAGCAATTAAAGAGATCAGAAGTAGTCACTATGACTGGCTTGGTGTTTTAAAAATGATTGGAGGATCCTGGGATGAAACTGTAAACATGCTCTTAAGTATTGGCTATTCATCACAAAACATTTATAAGCAGCTCCATAAAACAGGATACCAAAATGGAGCAAAAAAGAAATGTAAATACTCCATGTCAACTAGAAAAAAGTTAGCTGAAAAGAGAACTTCAAGAAAAGGAAGATAAGAAACTGTACATTCACATTATCGTTGTGGTTAAGGGAGTATAGTAAAACATTACCAAAAAATAATTTTCACAATAATTGTTTCACATTGTTTAAAAGTTCATGATCTCAAAATCAGAAGTTCAAAAGGTGCCCCAAGGAATTAATAATCTGTGGGTGTTGTTTTTACGTGGCTTGGAAGTCATCTGAAGGAAAGGCAGAGCCTTATCAGTCAGGGGCATCCTATATCTTTTCTATTGTTGAAGTCTTGGATATAACTATAAGAACCCTTTACAAAAAGAAGGTTTTCTGCCCTTCTCACCTCTTCTTTCTTCAAGCAGTTGTGTAGATCTTCAAATATGAATAAAAACCCATGGGGCCAATTTTTCAAAATGAAAAGGCTGACTTCCAGCTCTTGACTTTGCTAACTCAGAGTTCAATGGGATTCTTCTGAAGGTAAGTGAATGCTGTTCTCACACATGGATCATGTGTCCTATGGTGACCAGAGGCCTGTACTCAGAGACTGTCAAGCAAGAGGTGCTTTATTCTGGGTCTTTCACAACTGCAGAAAGTCAAATGCCTATCTAGTTTCATGTATCATAATAATGTTAGTTTTAACTAAGGAGCCACATCATGCACTAGCTGATGTACAGCAGATTTTTTCCTTCACTAGCATTTGGTTTGTTTTATTAAATCCCATTAATGCCACTGATTCTACACCAGTGCTTGAAAGCAGGCTCTATCTGCAGCTGAACTCTTCTGCACCATCACTTATAGTGAGATTAAGCCATATTCATCCTGCTAAAGTTGGTTCTGTGGTTCCTCAAGCTTTGGCCCTTTTGTATACTTGAAATTAGCCACTTGAGCTAGAATTCTGTCAGATACGCTGCCATTGCACAAACCATCTTAGCCAAATTCAGTTCTTATTCTACCATTAAACTGTAGTTTTAGCCAGATACTGATTTTGTGATACTGTAAATTACTTTTAAGTTTGAGAAGCTGATAAGTTAAAATATAAATACAGGTGAGTCTTAGGTTCCCACCTGCTCAAAAAATAAGATACTGTTTTTCTTATACTCCTGCATTTGCAAAACACATCTCTTATTGTACAAAAAATTACATTTGGAACTCAATTTCTTAAATGGAAACAAGAATAAGATCTATTGAATTCTACTCCACTTCTGAAGAGTCTATAGAGTAATTAAATTTTTGGTATGAATGGAAGAACAATATGCTTAAAATTCTTGAATAAAAACGTCTTTCCCATTATTTATTTTTTACTTTTGCAGGCACATGGTAACTTGCATGTGATGGTAACACTCAAGATATTTAAATCAGAATTCCCTCCTTAAGGTCCTCACCTTCCACCACAGAGAAGTCAGTAATTGTTTTTCTGGGATGTATGAGTTACCTCAGTTACCTGAATGAATATTAATCATTCACAATTAGACTGTTTGCATTCAATCAGAATTCCATATAATTTGAGGGTAATCGCAACCTGTGCTTCCCCAAGTAACATATGCACAAATATCTATGTCAAGTCATCCAAATCTCTGCTTTTGAAGCATATGCCATCTTTTCCCCCATTCTGCTTTATAGTAGTTGCACTCAAATGTGATTTTATTAGACAATTGATACAATATGTACTATTAAACATATGTATATTTATAATAACAATTTTGTATAATAACAATTTTATGTTGTATTTATTGTATGTATTATAGAAAAAATTGCCAAAAGGCTAAATGCTGCTTTCTGCATGATTAAAACTTTCCTAATCCTTCCCCATATCACATTCTGTTTCCATCCCCAGTAGAATTGCAAGTACTTTTTTTTTAATTGTACCTTCATCTCAAAAGCAAACTCTACAAAACAGAAACAAAACATTAAAAAATGCTAAAATGGAACAGTTGATGAACAGATCATCATTACTTTGATCTCAAGTTTTGCCTGCTAGTATCTCAGATATGCTCAGTATTTCAACGGCAGAGGAGAGAGAAACAACTTCTTTCCCATTACAGTCACCTCTCTCAGCTCTGCACAAAGAATGGACTGATCAATACACCTATTAGGTATCACAACCAGACTGTTTCCTAGGTGGAATATTCCTTATTGGACAATGAAATTTTAGAGTAACTCACTAAACCAGGAAATTTTAAGCTTAATGAATCAGTATTATGCTCCTTCCAAATGCAGTAAAGTTCAACCCTAACATTTATGGGAAATCTGAAACACCTGAAGATTACTTATGCTGCATCAGGAATCAACAGATAATGACACTCCGGTACATGATTTACCACCTGATGTTCCCGACAAATGTTTATTTAGCCTTTAATACCACATAAACCCTAATCCCTTACTACAAATTCTGTTAAGGGAAGAGAAGTTAACAATGTGTGGCTGATCAGGAGTAGAAATGAGTGACAAGAGGGTATTTATTGATCAGGAATTTAGACACTTACAATACATTATCTGTGGAACTGGTAATTGGTCCTCTTGCCTGATGAAAGAATTTAAGGCTACAGCTTTCCAGAATCCTTGAAAAATACAGGCTTCCACTGAATCTGAAAATTTAGCACGAAATGCATAACTTTTTTTTAATTACTTTTTATGCCCAGGATTATCTTAGACAAAGAAGAAGAGGTGTAGTCCCCCATTACGGTGTATTCTGGTGAAGTTTCATTGAAGTCAGCAGTGGTATTGGTAGGGTAGGCATAGAGCTGAAGCTTAGTTACGGAGGTAGATCTGGGCTGTGAGAAAGTGGTGTTTGCAAATTCCGTTAACATATGATTTCTGAGAGTATTAAGAAATTTAGGGTGAGAGCTGACATGGACCCATGGAAGTCATTCAGTGGAAGAGGAATTTGAAAGGCTCCAGAATCTGATTTTGCAGTTCTGATCACATCAGTATTTTAACAGTCTTCTCAAAAGACTGAAGAAAAAAGTCATTATGAGAGACAACTATTGGATAAACAAAAGATCTAGGTAGAACTATGCAGAAATGAATTTTGTGTGAATTAGAATGGCCAAATTTTGCTGGTACTTGCACTCTTGAGTGAATATAAGGTAATACTTGCCTGTTCTCAGGGGAAATGGGAATGCTGACATCTGCATTGTCTGTGAATGTAATACAACAAAGCTCGTAAACTGATTATATGTCACCAGAGTCATTAGAGACCATACTTCAGCCAAAGTGGAGATAGTGACTGTCCTAGTTCTTCACTTCCTAACTTTTTCTTCTGAAGCTGTACTGTGCGGGTTTTTTGATATTTTTTTTTTCTTTTTCATTTCCCCAAAAACATGATTCTTCCTATTCCAATGCAAGTCACGAGGTCAGATATTGTTCTCGTTGTTCTTTTTTTTTCATCCAACAAGGACTGAAAAAGCATTTTTCTCTTATTCACAACCTACTTTTTACCTGATCTAATTCAATTACACTTAATGGAGCACGAGCAAGAAAGTCATCCCTGTATTAAAAGCAGATTTTTTCATACCAGACCAAATTTACCATAGGTGTGTAAATCTGTGCAGCTTCACTGATGCAGGGAGATTGATCTATTGTATTACCAGAGAGTTTGGCAGAACACATCACATTAGAAGCAAAATATACAATGGTGAGAATTTGCCTTCATATAGTGCCTGCCATCTGAGAGTCTCAAGGTTAACCAACAATTTATGGTCTGTTAGTTCCAGGGACTAGCTTGAGATGGAGGATCAGTTTTGAAATACACCACAAATTTTCCTTACAAAATATATATATGAAAGTGGAGGGAGAGTATGCAAACAAGAGAATTTACAGCCCTTTTATCACCAGGTAAGACAGTGATTATGACCATGCAAATGGTGATGTAGTTGTTACATGACCCCTTACCTCCTTAAATCCTGTCTCCTGATCAATACAGATCACTGAATACGACCTCATTAAAAAAATGAACACAGGAAAATTATCCAGCCCAAGATCCCTTCGCCACCCCGAAGACTGTGCCATGGGCTCAGTTTACATTCAGAGTGATTTAGCTTTTCCTTTGAATACATGGTAACAGCAACTATACTGTTTTTGAGGATTAGTCCTTGGAATCACTGTCCCCTGATGCTTCCCTGGGAATCATCCCAGGAAGTGCTCACTGGTACCTACCATAACCCAGATTAGGGATTGTGTTATAAACTAGTGAATTAGATAATCACAGGTCAGTGCTAGAGCTCAGGCCCTGATCCTATTTTATGAGCTAGTGTGGACACGGTCTATGTAATCCAGGATAAACCCCCACAGGTTTAATCAACAGATAGATTCAGCCCCCTCAGTCACACCCAGAGCCTTCCAGACTTCCCATGCACCATCATTCCCTTGCCAGGAAACGTACACAGCACGCAGGCTTCCACCGATGTGCATTGATACCATTACTTGCATCGTGTATATTAAGGCAAGGGTCTTAGTCCCAGAGCTCTGTTGGGTTGCCCCCTGGCTTTATTTGAAAATATTAATCTTTTGATGAATTTCAGCATAGGTGCTGTGAGACCTGTTCTGAGATCTAACTCACACTTGATCTGGAGCAAAACTTGAACGTTATCCCCATCGCGCAGCTGTTGACCTAAGACAGTGACAGCTGAATGACTTGCCAAAGGGTGTCCAAATGGCACAGCAGAGGCTGATCCATATCTGCTGAGGCCAGCACACCATGGTGAGCCTCAGCTCTCCACGAACAAATGGAGAAGAGCTGTGTGACAGATGGGAGTTTTGTTCTGATCACAAACCTTTTCCCACAGCAGCCATGGAAAATACATGAATGTGCAGAATTAAGTGTATATGATATTTTAAAAACCTGACCCTATCAGCCACAAAACCCTCATGAACAGGAGAAAGGGAATGAAGCAGTATAACTGAAGATTTGTATAACTGCCCTATTTTTTGACTGCTAAATAAAATATACATGCTCAGGTGTCTTTCTTTAGAAAGTCAATACTTTTGCATACCTTAAACAGTCTGAAAGTGAGATTTTTTTGTCTAATTCCAAGGAACTGATGATTCAACAGTGGGATGAGTTAAATATCATGTTGGCTTCATTTCTTCATTATGCTGTAATTAAAGGCTGAAATAGTCCCCTGGTATTGGGGTTCTGAGGAGGTAAACAGTGAACTTGATCACTCATAATGGATGGCTTTGTTGTGGAATTTACTAGTGAGAGTGTTTTGGGGATGCAGTTAATTCTTTTCCCTTTTTGAAAATATTACATATGAATCAAAGCACTTGAAATTAAACTTTCATTGAGAGAGTAAAAAGCTGGGCGCTCAGTTTTCAAAAGGAACTTTTATGTTGGTGGATTTATACTTTATTTTTGATTGATTAATGTGATTAAAGATGTTCATTCTCATGCAACAACCTGAAATCAAGATTGTGTCACGCTAAGTGTTGGAATATAGATCCCCTCTCACCACCTCCAGCTCCTGGGAACCTCTACTGTGATCAGAATTACAGAACCTCAGCCTTGATTTAGCCTTATGACTTCACCTCTCTCTGCCTGTTATTGTATTTGTCCCACATAAGGTCATGGACTTTCTCTGTCACATTTCCACTCAGCTAAATTCACACCATATCTAATTCTGGGAATGACAAGCTACATTCATCCTGGAATTCTGAACAGACAGATGTGCAGCCTTTCATCTCTTTCTTCTCCCATTATGCCACAGCCTCGCTCATTATCACACTCTGGGGCTAACCTAACATCAGCCTTGTTCAGCTCCAGGAATGGAAAAATTCACTTCCAGTTCTATAGACTATGGCACAAACTGATAGGACCACAATTGGCCCCAAGGTTTTGTAGTGAACAGAGTGGGATGGCGTTTTCAGATGGCAGAAACCAGCATTGCTTTCTGGAAGTCAATGTTATTGCAGTAATACTCAGGAACTTAAGAGAGAGCTTTCCAGCTGGACATTTCTGTCCTCAGGATCCTGCATTTGGATTTCATACATTCCACATGGAGACAGTCTGGGGAGGTCCTTTAGAAAAGCAACAAAAAATAAACAACAAAACCTGTCCATGCGCTCTTACTCACCTAGACCTCTGTAATAAATACCAGTCAGACTACTTAAAAAATGTCAGAGCTCTGAGATTATACATCTAAACCCCTGTATTTATTTATTAATTACAGCAGATTCAGACTTTTTCATGTGATGTTTCTCTATATCTTTTAGCAGCATTTGTCCTCTTAGCCAGAAGATTTTTTGCTCTTTCTAAATGGCTTTCTTTCAAATGTTTTGAGTTAAACTGCCTCAGCAGGTAGCAGTTTGTAACATCAACTGTTTGTGATCAACCTGTGCAGCTTCATTCCTGCCAGCAGATACTTCTGTAGTATTCTTGATCATGGACATGTGGCCTCTTCCACTCTGGAGCAAGTTGGTAACCTTTCCTTGCCTAAATTCCTGTCCTTGGAATCTGGCTTGTAGGATACTTTTCTCTGAAATATGCCATGCAGCAGAAGTGTTCAGATAAGATATACCATGATGGCATCTGCTCTGTCGAGACTGGACCTCACCCTCATGTCTGTACTGAAAGTAGGTGGGAATGATTTAATACCCCAAAGCTGCCTGAAGTCCTGCTCATCTTTGATGTCTCAGATAAATCCCATCCCAGGTAGGAGGAACCACAGAAGGCATACATGGACCACGGACAGTTCCACCACCTTCTGTCCCTCACTCCTGCCTACAACGTGCACTGCCTTTCGGGGCACTCACTCCTTCAAAGATACAGCTGAAGAGCAGCCTGAAAGTGTCTTCTCTGTTGCTGGCACAGCTGGTGAGGTTTGGTAGACGTTAGATGGTGCACAGCAAATGACAGGAGACACAGCACTGGGCCTAGAAGAGCCCTGTTAGAAGACCTTCTCTCTTTACACAGTTCATCTCTTAGGTTCTTACTGGTATGAATCATCCATTTAAACTATTTAAACTTAGTCTGCAGTAAAATTTCCCCATGATTTTTCAATAAAACAATAATTTAAAAAATCTTTTCCATAGTTTTCCATTATATTAATCATGGAAAATATATGTAATTAAGGAGATAAAACAACTAGTGTTTTTCACCTCAAATAAAATTTCTTATTGTCTTTAATGATTGTGTAAATATAGATGCTTGTATTATTTTGGATAGAAAATCCTGCATATTGGAAGATAAATATAAATTCAAGTTATTTAGTTATGTCTGTAAACAGTCAACATATCTTTAAAGTAGAAGAACTACACGTGGGGAAGGTTTTAGTAAGGGAATTAAGTTTTTAAAAAAACATGAAAATGTTCCACTCTGGAAGAACAACAGGAATGGCTACTAGTTTAATTCCTTTTTTTTTATCATACATTTCTGAATATTTTGTAGGGTTGTGGAATGTAATTCTCATTAAGATGGAAATCTGTAAAAGATGCTCAAGGGGAAAACATGGTCTGTATTATGTAATACCCTACAATATGCAATAAAATTGGAGGTGGGGGGAAGAGCAAGAGAGAAGAAAGGCTGATAACTCTTTGGTATAATGTGGTGAGATATAGTCATGTACAGCAACATGAAACATTAGCTGTCAATCAGGAATCGGTGAATTGTCATCCTTGGAGGAGGACAAAGTACTAGATAATTTTTGAAGTGTATTTTACTTCTATTTACTATGATTTCCTGAGAATCAAAAGATTAATAGCTAGATGAATACACACTTCTGACATCAAATCATTCTAGCATCCTATTCAAGATAGTTTTACAATATGGCTGCAGTTTGTACTTTTGCGTGGTTTCATAACAGGATTATTCAGTGTAGGATTTATTTATACTGATAGACATCATAAAGCCAGGTTCTTTTTCTTACATCTTTTTTGTAGGTATATACTATCTAGTAGTAAAATTCAAGCAAACTGTTGTTGTAATTTCCTATTAAATTGGCTTTAGTTCCTTTAATTTTTCTTCCTTAATTTCCTGGACTTCCTGAACACAAGACAGTAGAATAATCAATATTTTACAACTGTCATAATGGTGTGGACTGTGGAGTTTTCTTCTTGAAGTACTAATGGACAGATTATATGACAGGTAGAAATATAATTTATATAGCTTGTTGCAGGAAAGCTATAAATGCTGATCAATATATTAGAAACAGTGCAGATATTTTTATTGATTAAATATATGTTTCAAAACATTAAATTCAATCCTTTTTTTCTTTGAACATTTTGTTTGAGTTTTAGATTACACCTACAAAGAATTTGTTTTGTTTGCTTTTTAAATGCATTCTCTTCAAAGACAAACACTGTGTTTGATTTCATATTATATATTGACTCATAATGGTGAGGCACATCTATTCTGTAACAGCATTCAGTATCACCAAGGAGACTTTTTCTGATGAGCTGTGGTATGCCTTCAAAGAAATCCTTGGAATTGTAGATAATTGCCAGCCTCAGAAATCATATAATTAACACTTTAATACAGATTAAGGCAACTTACTTCCAAGTGTGAAAATTTGGTTGTCATCATTGTCAGCATACATTGTTCAAGAGGTATCTATAAGTCAGTAAGAATACTACAACATACTTCAACTGAGCTGATATTTGACTATAAAAGAGATTATATGTCTTAGTTATGAGACTGAATTTTGGGTTGAAGTTGACCTGTAGTAATTCCAAGCTTGTTGTGTCAAATCTTCCTGTTTATAAGATAGCACAACCATGATTAAAGCCTATTAATAAAAAGCTTTTTACTGGAATAAATTGACAGTTGATTAAAATTTTGGAAAAAAACCATTAAAATTCCATTTCTAAGAATGGCAAAAATGAAAGGAAAGAGAAAAGGATGGTTTGAGGGCTCAAAAAGTAAACAGAAAGCAAGTAATTATTTTTTTACTTTTGAAAAGCAGAATAAAATTACATTTTCAATGGGAAAAAAACCAGATTTCACTTATCTTGGCTCTTTACCCATAAAATGAAAATAAGATTATAAAATATTTTCCTGTTGTTGTTTTTCCCCAATAGTTTCTTCCCTGTCTTCTTCACCAGCTGCAGGTGCCTACTTATCTCTTTGTGATACATCATCAGAAAAGAAAGAAAAGCATCAAGACAAAACAACACAAGTATGCTTCTAACATACAGAAATAAAAATAAAAGTGGGAAGCGCTAGACATTGCACAATTACTCACACTTGTTTCTGCTTTCTGAGAAGCCCTTGGCTGGAAGTTTGGGTGGTAGTCATAGCAAGCGTTGGCTCCTGAAACAGAGAAGTCCCTCTCATCTTGAAGCATCTGTCATGGTTGATGGTTGGTGGAAGAAAAAAATTAAAAGCCTTTTGGGTAAAATTTGTCTGATTATTACAATAAGCAACCTCAAATCACTCAGTAGAGTGTATGGAGTTGGGTAGATTCAAGTAGAGCTGGAAGCAGCTAAGGGAGTGAAGACATTTCCTATGGAACTATGTGAGAATACTAGCACAAATAGCAGAGATGGTGAATGTATATATATGCATCCCCATCCATCTTAGCATCTCTTCTCCTCTACATCCCTAATATCCTCTGTGAGCTGAATTTTCAAATTTAAAAACTGGAGTAACTTTTTAGGCATTTTCTCAAAGCTGTCTTCTGTGCCTATATAAAGAAGTTGGTGGCAGGTAGAAAGCAAAACGTGTAGAGGGAGCTGATCCTTCCATGGAGCATCATTCTGTTGTATTTATGAAACATTACTTTCCTATAAAGGTCCCACTAGATCTCCACTTTGAAGGAGGATAGCCAATACTTGTGGTGAACACTGCCTCTGTTTCATGAGGTAAAAGTGAGAAGTTCAGCAACATCTACATAATGTGACATGGAATGGATGCTGAACCAACCATTACTACTGAAGTCATTAAGTCATCCTATGCACTCCTGACAAGTCCTCCAGAATTTCCCGATATCATTACAATTTTATTCTCAACTTTTTTCTTACAGTTAGGCTACTAGCATGCAAGCGTTTATACTGCTCTCTGGGGAATTTGTCTGAACATTTGACCTATTGTGTAGCATACATTTATTTTCTCTAAGAAGTTTCAGAAAGGAAGGCTTGAAAGACACATCCTACTGCTCTGACACTTGTTTTCCACTGGGAACCATGAAAAAAAAAAAGCATTACTAACGTTACATGCATAAAATGAAATTAAAGCAAACTCAATAAAAATCTTCAGAAAATCCTTTAGAAGCAATTTATTTATGTAAGTCAGAACTTCTAAAAAGGATCATCTACTAAAGAGAAGCTAAAACATCACAAATATCTTTCAACAACTGTATATCAATTAATATCGAAACCTAAATCTCCACACAACATGAACTGGCAGGACTCCAGTGAAAGCAGCGCACAGGGTACAGCAGCTGACATATCACTTATGGGTCTAGCCGCAAATATTTAGGCACAGATTGCAGTTTCTGATTGTTTTAGTGCACTTTTAATGATCTTGTTTATTTATTGTGAAAACTTTATTATAGTGGATGTAATCAATATATTATATTCTTTTTTTTTTCCTCAAATAATATTTATTATGCATGTTGGTTGGCATGCAATTCATACTTGGATATGTGTTTCTTTTTGGTCATTAAGATATTCAGTAAATTAGCTTTCCAAATTCACTAGACAGTGCCACAATGGAAACTTGGGGGGGGGGGGGGGGGGGGGCGGCGGGAATAGGGAGAGAAAAAAAATGGCAAAAAAACCCCTCAGAAACCTTTTTGCTTATTGTCTATACACAGAAAACACTTAAGAACTATCAAGTCAAAAATGCGAGAAAAATGTTTGGTTCACTGAGATAAAAACAACTGAATTTGGAATTATCATAGACTTTTTTCCCTATTTTACAGTTGTTAATAAAGCAAAAAAGCGATCTCCACAGAATTTGTTCATGTTGTCATTGAGGTCTGCTGTAATTTTGCTTTCTTAGGATAAAATTATTTCACCGCCTCACAACCTTCCAGTGCTGACTTTTATAGACTGACAAGTAAGTGAAAGACAGATGATGATCTGTCCATTTCACTTTTTTTTGTGGGCACCCTTTCCTGGTTACCTGTCGTGGCATTATTACAAGGAAAGAATTCTTTTCTCTGTTATTTTGTTCTCTCTTCTGCATTTTAAACACCTTTTCTTGGATGTCAGCTCCTGAATGATGATACTTTAAAAACTTGGACTTACTTTTTTCCCCAGGTCTTTCTACTTACCTTTTCCTGGCAGTATTTTGCCAAACATTTATCTCAAAGAGTAAATGTTTAAAAAAATGTTTTAAAATGATTTATCACAGAAAATGGGGCAGGATGGAATTTCAAGAGATCATTTGTTTTGTTTCCAATCTTTTGCACAGAGATAGGATTGATTAATCATAAAAGTTCATGACAAACATTTGTCTAAGCAAATCTTTGAAAAATGGAGTTGCAGATTGCAGAAATTCCTGTAATGTCCTATTCTAGTATTTTTTATGCAGATTGTTGTGAAATTAGTGGTTTAGTTTAGGTTGCCTAAAGAATCACCATCAAAGGTATGAGCAAATTAGTTTTAATATGAATTTAGGAAATGTGACTTCACAAAGTTCAATGACAAGGTTCACTAGTACTTATTACATGGATAGAACACACAGAGAAAAATCAAATTTAGTTAGAATTGATTCAAAAATATTTTTATAAGGATCAAAGATGTAAAAGGGAAAGGGAGATTCTCCCATAGAGTCATAAGGTTTAGAGTGGACTCTCTTGCTTTCTAAACCCTTAGTAGAATTTAGGTGTTGCAATATCCATTCTTAGTCTCAGGCTTGGTCAATGGTTTATGTCTAATGGGGGAGATATAGAGTAGGATGAAGAGTAAGAGAGACCTTCCTGTTGAGTCACGAGGTTCAGAATAGACCCCTTTGCTTTCTAAACTCTTAATAGAGCTTAGGGGTGGCTAGGTCCAATCTTAGTCTCAGACTTGGACAACAGTTATATGTAAAGGATGCCTAAGGTTTATTCACAGTTTAAGGTTGATCATAAGATTTTACCAGCACTTAATCTATGACTGCTTTAACAAAGTGAATCAATAGGAATTGCTTAAATTACAAAAGTGGTGTACTATGGTGACAAAACAGTAATACTTACACTATACTTATATTCACACACACATGCACACAAGCACAAAAGAGATAGATTTATAGAGATATATGCACAAATGCAGAAAGATATATCTGTTAAAAATTCCCCTTGAGATCAGTGAAATAATGACAATAAATGCCTTTGCATTTCTCAGTGGTTGAAAGGTTGAGCCTTAAGGAGCAGTGGTATCAGTCCAGGCCCCATCGTCAGCTTTTGGCGACGGTCCCACTAGTATCACAAACTTGGATTTTGCAAGCTTTGAGCAGTGCCCTGCTCAGAGGGAGATGCTGGCTACAGCCCATTGCTGTCCAGGAGAACTCAAAAGGTCTCACTTAGAATTGCTCTTTATAAGTGGTTTGGCTTTAGTCATCAGTAAATTTTCATCCTGGCCACAAACTGGATCGATAATTTTTCAGAATCTCAGTAACAATGGTACCGTTCTACTCGGGCTGTGATTCAGGTAAGGAATGTTCCAAGGCTGTCAGGGGATGACTGATTAGTCCTGCTGTCATTCCCCACCTTGGCCAGGCACCAGGAGTTCCTGGTATGGACAGTGTCATTCCCCACCTTAGCCATGCAAGTGTCACTGGTGCAGTCAAGGGATGCTTAACTGCCCAACTCCTTACACAATTGCCAAGGTCTAACGGGGATTCCTGAGGCCGTAAAGCAGCCCAGAGGAGTGGAAGAAATGCACCATCACACAGATGAAAAGCTCTTCCTGCTGTGTAACCTACTGCCTTTGTTGCTGCTTTAACTCCAGTCATACTTTCTTCATATAGAAGAAAGCATAAGTTCACTGTCACACCACAGAAGTAGAGTCTTTTTACCTCTCTTCTAAATTGTGGTGTTATAATCCATGAGTTGAATCCTACTGTTTTTCTCCTGTTTTTCTAGGTGAGTTGTGTTTTGCATCCTAGCAAGAGAAAAACTATATAAATCTCATACCCAGCAAGAAATCAAAAGAACAAAATAGATGAAAAGAGAATGTAATCTACAGATTTATAAACTTGAGTGCAATTTACACCTTGTCTTGACTTCTGTGTTTTATTATTGCTTTATTTATCTTTTTTTTTTTTTTGCTCCAGTTAATCTTATATTCATTTTTCCCATAGAGGAATTCTGGATTATTAAAATATTACTTGAATCAAGGTCTGAATTAAATAATATCTGGTTACTAAATGCTGACATAGACCCAGGCTAAAATTCAAATATTCAATTATCAATCTACAGCATGTTTTAACAACATAGCCTAAAGCTACTAATTGTATACAGGATTTGAGGTGTTTCTATTGCTAAATGGCAACAGCAAATAATGAAGTAATCAATTTAGCAAGCAGAGGATCTCTTGGGCTATATCTTAATATGTCACTGGAGAGACTCAGGAACTTATGTTCAGAAAATATGAAAACTCTCAGAAGTAAAGCCTCTTAAAAAAGGCATGTATGGGAGAAATCAGAACTTTTGAAAGAGAATTGAAGCTGATTAATGCCTAAAACATTTATTTTAAACGTTTTTTAAAGTACAGATAAGTGAGATAACCTCTATCACCTTTGCGGTAAAATTTGTGTCAGATTTTATTGGAAAGCAATGTACTGTATTTTAATTGTCATGTTAAAATTAGTGCTTCATTCATTTCTCCAATGCAATAAATAAAAAAGATTTTAAAATTATATGATAAAAATACTTTATTCCTGATCCAGTGTCATAATGCATGGCTGTGGAGAACCTGCTGGAATCAAGTTTGATTATGTCAGAAATACTTATTTTTTAAAATAATCTATGCAATCCAAATAGATTTCCATTCACTTCAAATTGCTGATTTCAGAACTACAGGGAGTGTTAAAAGAAGTATATTTGCTTCTTATCAGAGCCTGTCTACTTGCTCCTAAGGATCATGAGTGACATCAGCATTTGCATTATAACTGAAGATTGGGCCAAGGCCACCAAAAGCTCAAACACTGAACCTCAGAAGATCCAGTAAAATGTGTTATAGTGGAAGCTGAGTGAGGAATATTATTGGTCTGTAATAAATTCAGCTCTTCATCCCTCTTCACTCTGAATTATATAAACAATCCTATTACACTACATACATTATCTTAAAACTTCTTTTACTTTTGGGAGGATGATTATATTTCCCAGAGTCTTTAGACATGGTGTTTGATACAATTACAGAGAATCTTTTAAAGGTGTGTATTATTGCAATGGAAATTAAACCCTTGACTTAAGAAGGAATAATCTTCTGATTAAACAGTGATCTACATTTCAGGCAGTTTGAGTTAGTCAGAAATCCTTTCTGTGTTTGCTTCGATAGCGTATCAATAAAAAATTACTTCTTTATCTTGGTAAGGTTTGTGAGGATTTCACAATATATAGACATATACATGCACAAATAGACCAGAACAGAAGCAGGGAAGAATCTAGAACATGTTCATTTACTAAACACAAAATAAGTCAAATATTACATACTGTTCAGAGGATTGTGTTTGTGATGAGATATCAAATGAGAATTGAAAGCACAATATCTAGATGCAGCAATGAAGAGCAATGGAAAAAAATTGACAGACCTATACTGATCATGGTCTTCGTGCTTCTGGATATATAGGTTCATTCAATTTAAAAAAGAAAGAGAGGGAGAGAGAGAGAGAGAGAAGAGAAAGAATACATAAGGAAATCCAGCCTCCTTTGTCATCTCATAACTGTTATTGCTTAAGACATTATTGAATTCTTAACAACGCATTTTTCAGAAAGGGAGAAATGAAAAATTACAGCATAGATCAGGTATGCAGCTTTATGCCTTCCAATGCACCCAAAATTACAAAAATAAAATCCCATGAATTGTGAAACAATTTAAAAAAGAAATTATGTATCCTTTTTTTTTTTTTTCCAAGGGAATGGTGAAAAAGTTATTGCTCATTAGGAAACAGACAGAAATTAATCTCTATAGTATCCAGAGTTTAAACCCATCATATACACCAGGAAGTGCATTCTGGGATGATTATGGCAAATCCTGTGCTATGTTCCCTGATTTGCAAAAGCCATTGCACAATGATCTATAATTATACAGATTTGTATACGCAGGCTATTATGTGATATTGCTTAATTATCCAATACATAGGTCACTGAATTGAGTTAATAGCTCTCCTTTTGAGATTAGCTACATGAACTAGAGGCAGAGGAAAAAGAGGAGAAGAAAAAAACCAAAACAACAAAGCATTAAGATTAAACTCTAATGAATCATTTAAGCACAAAAATAATAAAAAGCAAAGGTGCTAGGAAAAACCTCTATTTGTATTCTACACTTTCCACTCTTTAAAATATAGATGCTCTGGTGACAGAGAAGTAACACACAAGTAGTTTTAACAAGTAGTTCTAATTAAGGATCCAGTGGAATGGCTTCAAGGTACTTGCCCATACTTGGCCAATCCAGTATGAACATTGGTACTGCATGCTCATACTCGTTTGCCAAGTATGAACATTGATACCAAAACAATCTCCATGTTCCTCAGATGTTGAGGCAGGACATAACCCTGTATTTTTTGCTTCTGGTATTACTCTTTGTCTTAAAGCCGCATTTTGCTTGGATAAGATAGATAATGGTCTAAGGAGGGCAGAATAACTCCATGATGTCCAGTGGAGTTCATCAACATTGTGTTTCAACGATCTTATTCAGGTCATGAATAGGATGATGTCATCATACCTGTAACTCATACAGACAGAACTTGTTTTGTAGAAAATAACTTGACTCCTATTTTCCCATGACATTCCCTTGAAGACAGTTTTATGCTATGAAGTCCAAAGGATTCCGAATCAGGTGGACAAACTGTAATGAAATATAATTTCCTTGCTATCTTCTCCAGAGTATGATTTTATTTTTCCTTTATCAGATTACTTGCATCAAAGGATATTTCCTGGTCCTTGTTCAGCTCTCAACAAAGAACTAGATGGGAAATTTTAGGCATAATTATCTAAATCTATTTCTGCCACTAGGGTACAGTGATCTATGGGACCTGACCCATAAGCTCTCATCTGGTCCATAACATCAACAGCAATGTCTTGTGCAGTTGTGGCACTCCTTTTCTGAAGGAACACACACCCTATCCCCCATCTTTCTTGCCTGTCTTTCCTAACAAGCGTGTATCCATCTAGAACAGCACTCCAGGCAATGATCCCGGTGAACTATTAGGTCTGTGACTCTGAGCAGACTGCTAACTCCTCCTGCCTGGTTCCCATGCTTTTGTCAAGGTGTTGAGTACCTCCCCACCATCACACTAGCCTCTACAAGCTTCCCTCTCCTCCCTGTACCTGAACTTCTCTTTGGGCTTGGCTTCTTGGTCTGAGGCTAACCTAGCCTTCCTCACTAGATTAGCAAGCCTGCTAACAAAGATGCTTTTGTCTGGCTTTGTCAGATTCATCGTGTCTGCAGAGGTTTTTGTTCTTCAAAGAGTATCCAAGAAACAGATGAGCAAAAGCTCTACCTCTGACATCAGATGCACAGCAGTTAATGGGCTGGAGTTTTCTCATGGCAGAAGAGGGAATAGAATGAGGATGTTTTGCTTCTTGGATTTCTTACTCCTTTGCTAATAGCTAGAATACAGACACCGTAGTCTTCCCATGCATTGCAAAAGGAATCCGAAGACAGTACTATGAACTCAAGTAGCTGGACCCACAAACCAAAAAATCAAGATCTGCAAAACCAGAAAATTTAGTTGTGTCTTAATGTCATGTATTCATTAAGTTAAGAATTCCTGGGGCCAGGAGAATGATGCACTGCATACTTGTGTAGTAAACAGAGGCAGTGCAGATAGAGTCTGGACCTACTTTAATATAATTTAAGGTAGAAAGTCCCATTAATTCTAAATAAAATGGGCTTGGAATTTCATGAATAATATGCATACTATTTCTGTTTTAAAGGGAACACAGGGAATCATAAAATAAGATAAAAATAAATGCTCTTTTCAGCAACCTTTTTATTGTTATAACTTCCTGCCCCCATTAAGTTATTAGTTACAGACTTAGCATTGCAAGTTTTCTTTTGTAATGTAATTAAATGCTAGAAGATTGCTGTCTGAGAAAACTTAGGTATAATATCATTAGCTCTAAATTAGACATCAGAAAGCAATCTGTTATACTTTTATTAACTTATCAGACATCTAGTTCTATTAAAGCATTTTTCTGGCATCTCAAAAACCATTTGGATATCAATAAAAAGGTAGCTAAACTGTGTTAATTTAGACTTTGGAAGTGGGTTGGTTGGTAACTTGTAGCTGCTTTGAAATACCTCAGTTAAAGCCTAATCATCTCTTTGAAGTAGATTCCACTTAAAATATTTAAATGGACATAATTAAAACTTAATTGTTTATGTGAATTTTTCATTGTAATTGCTGGAGAAATTAGATATGGATCTTCATATTACTGTTTAATAGGTGTTCTTGTTATCAGTTGGCATTAAAAAAATGCTGCAATCACTGTTCTTTCATGTTTTGAAATCTAAATTGAGAATTAGTGCTTTGGAAAACAAGAGATTAATATAATAGTCCAGATTTTAGGTAGCGGTGGAATTGCTCCTGGGTCAAACGTATAGACTGTCATATTTCCTGATGTTTGCAAGTACCAGATGTTGCAGAAGAAGGCATAAATCCTCTCATTCTCAGTCAACAGATGTGTAATCTGTCCCCATGAAGGTCTCGTTATAATCCCAAGGGATTTGGTTTAAACCATGAAGTACGGGATTAATTTTATTTTAGTTTTATAAATCTCTGACAGTTTTAATTACTATATGTCTGAATATTTCTTCTCCATATAAACAGTCTCTGTTAGAGCTTCTCTAATTCTGACTATTTTTTAGTGAAGGCTACTAACTATGATGATGTGCATTACAAGGTGGTAAAAAACATGTGTTTGCAGAAAGTCCAAATAAAATATAATATCTGAAAATACAAATGCGGGTTTCAACTCCAGATTTGATATATGTTTTGTATGAGGAACAGGAACACTAGAAAGAAAGGAACTAAATAAAATTTTACAGATAAATTTCAGATCTGCGAATTTCTTGGAAGAAAATTACTATCTTCAAGTATTCCTGAAAAAAACAAATAGCCTGAAATAATAAGAAATATATAAAAAATATCAAGTCTTTGTGCTAAAGAAGTCACATGTGCTCCCAGAGAATCAGCAGCAATACGCTAAAGTGACATGATTTGTGACAGTATTCATTAAACGTTGGCAGAACCATCTATTTGAGCAGCTCTGTCCTAGGGACATCACAGATTTCGCACTGCTGGGCTACCTGTCTGTCTGGCAAGCATGAACTCACTGATGAGATGATATCCCTTTCTCCTGAAGTGTGGCAATATGAGGAGGCAGCTGACCTGCACGACTGGAAGTCCTGAGTAGTTCACATGTAAAAGCTTCCTCAAAGCTATGACTTCTGTGTATCCAGGCTCCTAAATAGCTTTCCAGAAAAGCTGACTGAAAACCTCCCTGGTTCTCGGCAGCAGTTCACCAAAACTATCATCAATCTGACAATTCTTTTATGAAATGCAGACATGTTTTAACTGAAAATTCTCAGTTTTATTCTCTGAAAACATTAAATTCAAGGTATGGTTCCTGAGGAAGGGACATAGCTACCTCTCAGGTTGCATTGGATAAGCACACCCAGGTTCTCACTGAATTCCAAGTTTTTCTGTGCTTCCTCCTGTACATTGCTGTGAGGCTTGAAAAACTGTGCACACTGTGCCGTGAGGCTGTCTGCAATGTGGGCACTTGACAATAGAAGATAAATTCATATGCACTACCATATTCAGTATGTATAGAATACATACAATGAAGGAGTCAGACTTTCAGCCTTAATTAAGAAGCATCCAGAACAGGATTCAAAATCTGATAGCACAATTCACCAATGTAACACAGGGAGGATAGAGCAATGTACCTCAATAGAAAAAACAAAAAAATCTGAAAAAAATACCCCAAAAAACCATGACATGACCAGAGACTTGTAAAATGTTTTGGATATAACAAGTGGGAAACACTGAACACAGGTATAAATATAAAATCAGTCACTACCTGATTCCCGAGTCTGGAATACATTCTCTATTATAGATTTAAACACATATATTTAAAAAAGAAAAGAAAAAAAACAAACAAACACCAAAAAAAACCCCAACACTACCAAAAAAAAACCCAACTGAGAGGGGATAAAGTTTCTACCTACTTCCTCCCAAGAAGTTCCCAATTGCTGCCTTGTCACTGGTAGTGGATAAAATACACAAGAAAATCTTAGCCTAATGGTTAGAAATCTTATTGAGGAAAAGAGATTTCAGGTTTTGTTTCCTGAGCTATGTGCAAACTTTGTACTGGTCTAAAACCAGGAATGAACCCCTCAAAGCAAGCAACATAGCACTCATCTCCTGCCTAAGCCTCCTGGCCATCTGGGTGCAGAGGAAGGTTGTACAAGTCTAAATATTCCTTCCACCCCTGTATCCTCTGAATGCTTTGGAAAAGATTATAAGAATCAGGGAAAGCACTGTGTAAGCAGAAGAAAAGTGAATGCTAAGGTTCTCCTTGCTGTCCTGACCCTATGAGTCCTCCTTTCCATCCTACACAGTGACTCAGGGTTAACAAAAAGTACCATTCCATTGGAATAACCAAGGACACATTTTTTTGGAGACAAATATGAATATTCATGTCATGATAGATACATAATCTTCAAAGCAATCTTCAGTCTATCCATCCATCCCAGTTCAAGGCATAGTGAATGCTATATTTAGTCTCCAGCTTCCCAGATATAGCATGTAGAGCAGCAGCAAGGGGAGAAGAAAAATGGGCTATATTGAAATTGTAAAGGGATGCATTACACAGTAATTCATGAACTTGCTGTAGCTAATGCTGTTATCATGAATCTACTGCTATTTGCAGTGCTATCGTATGCACAGAAATGCTTGATTCAGTTTTAAATATGGAAATTAAACCTATAAAAGTGCACATTTATCCTTATTAGGCAGTGAAATGTTATTACTCAAATGTAACAAATAAGTTTTTGAATAGGTAACGGTGGCCATCCTTTTTACACTATTCCCTGCAAACCAGAAATACCTTTATATCCTGATGAAATTCCTGAATACCTGGCAGAATGAGCCAAATAGATTTCAAATATTGTAAAGCATTTCTGAATAAGATAGTGGGAACTCCAGTCTTCAGACTCCTTTTATATTCCCCAGAGATTAAAAGCCTTTTCCTCTTTGTTTTTCTCTGGATTCAGTTTGTTTGGTTTTTGGCTACTTGAAGAAGGAATTGATTGATTTTAACAGAGATACTAATTTGAGTAAAAAGCCACCTTGATGTCTGCCACATGCCATCTTCCTGCAATAATACAGAGCTGAAGCTGCCACTTATAAATAAGTTTTGGTGTATTTTTTTAGTCAGTAACCTGGGATTCGATAACTCGAAGCTGAGTCCCCTGATTTACCATAGATTTTGCTTGTGACCTAAAAAGGTCCCGTAATTTCTTTGTATCTCATAGTAACATCTGGAAATAGCCATATGTGTGTCTCTCACAGTACATTTGGATGTTTTAAGAAAAAAATGAAGGGTACTGACATGCAACCCCTGGAAATGTCTGAAAGACCAAGGTAATGAACAAGTTCGGGGAAAGGAAACAAAGGGGGAACTGGTGTCACAGACCTGTCTCTCAATTCGTGTCACTCAGAAGAACTGACAGACGAGACACTGTGATCACTCAAAGCTTTGTGAAAACATTCCCTAAATGGTTTTCAGAATTCTAGTTTTTCCCATTTGTTCTTGGATTGGGAAGAGTAGGCAGGGGAGGAATAATTAATTGGAAGTTACTAAACAGAGAAATGAGATACTCTTGTGTAGTCATGTCAATCTTTTGTAGGTATTTTCTTATGGCCACTGTCTCTAAGGGACTGTTAAGCTTGAACAATCCTTCATTCAGTTTAGTATGGTCATTCTCTCAATCTTACAATATGGAAGAAGAAACAACTTCCCCAAGAAATAAATTTGAAAAAATTCAGAACAACTGCAGAGTTTTCTCTTCTACAAAGTATTTAACTTAATTTGAGACACTAGGGTGTGCTTCAGTGCTCTTTGTAATACATTAGATAGCACATATTAAAACACAGTATTATATTAATATTAAGCTATTTTTTTAATGAGATATAGCAACCAACCTGAAAGGATCTACAGGAGCACTGTCAAATGTTTTGACAATGTTAAAACAAGATTTAACTTTTTGCCCCCATCAAAGATATCTCATGGACTGACTGCTGTGAAACATTTGGATTTTGGTGAAACTTGATGACATGATAGTAAGCTGCCATGAACTCTAGTCAAGGCAGTGCAGACTCTAAGTGAATGTGTGCCTGCTGGCTACAACATATATATGACTTCAACATTTGGCGGGTAAATCTGATTAAGTATTGTGATAGACAGTGGAAAATTGAGTAACCCAACAGATCTGAAGCTGCTGCAGCTCTGTGTCCCCAAGTCTAGCCTGTAGGGAAGCTGAGCAGGGATTCCCAGCAGGGGCGCGTGTGCCTGCTTGTTTTTGCCATCTCTTTCTGTTATCCAGTTAACCAGTTTTAATGTGGTAATTGATTGCATTCCATTTATTTTTGATGGTTCTTTGCATTTTAAGGAACAGAGGGTCAGACCTTCAGCTTGTGTAAATGGGTACAGCTCAAGCAGAGCTGAGGAATACACAGATGTCAATTGTTTTAGACTTCTTTCTACCTCGTGAGGATAAGACCAAGTGATGTCATCTTTTTTTTTATTTTTTTTTCCCCATGAAGAATAACAATGATCCACTAATAAATCAGAATATATTGCCATTTTTCTTCCCTACATTGTTCTTAATTATGTTTCCTGGAAATTCTCAGTCTACCACATCAGTGAATCCTGAATTTTGCCAACATATATATAATCTATATTCTAGTTGGCTTTTGTATCATATTCTCCTTTTTGTTGCACTGATTTACATGATAAATAATTTTACAGGTATAGTGATTTACACTGCACAAAGTTGATCAGAATATCTTAATTAGATTTTGGGGAAAAAACCCCAAAACAATAGATACCATAATAATAAAATGTCAAAACTGTGTCTGATACCTGTTTGAAAACTGTTGCTGTTTAAGTTAAGGAGGCAGATCAGTCATCATGAGTTTACATTGAAAAACAAGCAAATTAAAACTGTAAAATTAAACAATTCCCTCTATGCTGAAAGACCAAGACAAAAATATTTGCACTGTAATATTTACTTGTCAGAGAAATGCATGGCATAAGTGACACAACAGCCTTTTTGGGAATTGTGAGAATACAGCAGAGTGAGAGTAGTTCTTGGAGCATGTGCATTTGAAATATACATTGTCTGTAATGATTGATTTGTAGCTTGTCTCTCTCACGTCTGATCTGTTTTTCTTCTCTCTACATTTTTTTTTTTTTTTTTTTTGCTTTAATTTCCTAGCATGCTTGCAGCTTTTTTTACTCTTTGGATATTCCGTGACACATCTGACCTTTAGAATAATTCATTTCCTTTGAAAGTTGCACTGAATTTGTCATAATATGTATGAAGCACTTAACATTTAAACTAAATTTTTACTTTTGATGCCTGGCAGAAAAAAAAATACATGAACTCTAGATGATATTGAAAGAATGCCGGTATACAGTGTACTGCTTTCAGTGGTGTCTCCAAAAGCCATGTTGAAATTTTTATTAAACTTCTTACAAAAGTGCCTGTATTCTTATCTGCTAACTCAGTTCCATATACTTATTTCATATGGGACCGATCTCTTTTTGGATCCTCCTAAACTATGAGTTTTACTTCTAAAGCTGCTTTTTTAATCTGAACACTACTGAGAAACATGGGATAAAATTATGGTCCACTGTAAAATCCTACAATCTAAGTATAAAAATGTTAATTCAGTCTGAACTCATGTGTACAGGGTAATACAAGATGGCAATGAAATGTGAGTTGGCATGGTAATAGATAATCTCAGTGCATTTTGCAAAGATCTGAAATAATTCTTTTCCAAGAGTCCGCTAACGAGGGAATGAGTTTGTTCCAGAAGTGAGCTATCACCCTTGACATCATGACATCTCCAACAATTTCAAGACAGATCTCACAAGCTTTACAGTTCAACTCATCACTGAAATATTAATGTGGTATTGAGGCCTTTTCTGAGGTTTTCTTTTCCAGACTGAATCCTAGGACTCATTCTGCTCATAAAGATGCCAGAAGATGTTAGTGGAGAACAGAGGTCTACCACTCAAGGGCCCTTGGTCATGAACCATTATGGAGTCCGGTCATTCTGGAATAACATAATGGGAATAACTCTGATGCTTTTCTAATTCTTAGTTACTAACTTGGCTTGAAATGAGAAATTACACTTCTTCATGCTCCCATGAAATTTTTTGATTACAATAAGTGAGGAGACTGACTCAGCAGTATTAGATAGTGTATTCATAGTTGTTTGTGACCCTATCAATTGACTTTACTCTCAGTCAACCGCAGAAATATGTTAGAATCTCTTCTAGGGGTTATCCAGACCTATGCCTAATGGCTGAGAAAGCAGCACCAACGGTTGTCAAACCAAGCGGCTGTTTTCACTACACATCACAAATTCTTTTGGCTTGAAATTTTACACACTGACATATGCAAGTTGTCAGTAGCCACTCAGACTGCCTCCAAGGACTGCAAAGGTGTGGAGAGACCTGCAGGAAGGGGAACCTTTAGGACTGTTTCTCGTGCACTGAATTTCTATGATCAGGGCTGTATCCATAGGTCAGAATATCCAGGTTAGATTTCTTGACCTGAAAGAGTTGGAAAGGTGAGATTTGACTGAATACAACTGGGAAAGCATCTTTGAAACCCCAGAAACTTTCTGTATTTAGTACATTTCTGGACTAAATAGATACTTCATATATTTATCAGATCAGTCCAAAGAAACATGTTTTCTCATTTTAAACAAATGCAAAGTTCTTTATATACTAGTATTGGAGATGTTAACTTTAATGCATGAAAACTTGTAATTTACATAGGTTTGCATTCTCTGGTGACAACATAATTTGCCAGTTTGTGCTGAAAGGAGGTCTGAAAAGAACTGATAATTGTGGTTAATGGGAAGAAAAAAAGAGGAAGAAAAACTTGATGATTTTGTTACTACAGTATTATTAGTAATTCCTGTGCTATGGGAGAATGACAAATTATTTAATGAAAAATAGGCTACTTTTCTCAACAAGATGTCCACAGTTTTGTAGTTGAAGTAATAATGATTTTAAGTAGAAGAACAAGTAGCTAAGTCAATTCTATAGGGCGAAACATTTACAGAAATCATGCAATTCATAATTAAGAGATTTCATGCTTCATGTCAATGTCAAAATATAAACATGGATGGCCCACCCATCCTAACTTGCAATGTATTTCCTTGAGGGATTCATTACTAGCACTCTCACCTGAAGTCTCTGCCTGTCTGGATGTAGTAACTTGTTATGATATTTGAAAATCATACCTTTACCTTTTCAAGTTTTGTATGTGTAAAGAAAACCAGCCCTGTTTCCTTAGGCATCTTTTTCTGCTCCTACACAGCTAGATGGATCTTGGTAATATAATTTAGTATTCTGTCAAGTTTAATATAACATAAATGCCCAATCTAAAACTATAAGTCCAAACAGTAAAATATAAAATTCAATAGGAAACCATGAAAAGCAAAATAATACTTTGATTGAACAAAAAGAGTAACCGTGTCCTTAATTTTAAGCATGCTTATAATTTCACCATCAGTCAAACATAAATATTGAATTGAACCTTTTGTAAGCAATACTAAACAAACACTGTGTGCCTTGGCCTACTTTAATCAAGGTCTGTAAAATAGCCACATAACAATAACTCCCTCTAAAAGGAGGGAAAAGCAAAGCACTGGCTGTATTCTGGAACATACAAAGAACTATGAGGCCATGTTATCAACTAATATAACCAAAATTAGAAGATACATGGAGGAATCTAACTGATCTTAGCTCAGCTTGTAAACCAGGGTCAGTGGGTCTTTCCAGAGAACGTATACTAAAGGTCACTGTCTCCTCAGCATCAAGCCAAAGGTGAAATGTAGGTTAAGAAAGCAACAAAGAGCCAATATCAGGGAAGAATTATTCACTCCCAGAGCAATGAACATTTGGGACATATTACTTCATGCCTTTTTCTCTCTACAAACACATGAGTGTTAACCGAAAATCAGAAACATTTACTCCAGGGAGAGCTACATATTGCCCTTGATAACAGCCGAGTTCTCTATGGCCTTTTTATTCATCTTCTGACTTTATTCTTGTCTTATCTAGGTTTCTAAATCAAATTTTCAGCAAACTAAAGCCTACCCAATCAAAGCAAACAAATCTCTTACAGTTTTATGTCCCAGCACATAAAGACTAAGTAAACAAAATAAATGTATAATCATAAGATAGATTTTGGTGCATAAGCACAAAAAGATGCATTCTCTGCAGATCATTAGTGTATTAAAACCCTAAATTATCTACCCGTAAACTCCCATCCTATCTACTCTCAGAAATATTTTTTTTTGAAATTTCAATGGTGTGTATATTTATGATTGGGAAAGTGAAAATCACAAGAAAAAATATGAACCAAATTTGAAACCTAAGTTAAAATTAAATAGACATTGCATGAGCCATAATTATTTTCATTGTTATTATTGTATGAATCAGTATTTAAGAATATTTTATAATAGTGTATGTAAAAAAATTCAGAAGTAAAACTACCTAAATATTACAAATCATAAAAATTTTCAGCACAGACATTAGCAATAGGATGTTCTGAGCTGCACTTATTTTTATAACTCTCATTTTCATAAAGGAATTATGCTGCGGCTTCCATTCTGGGCAATGAAATATTTATGTATAGAAGTCCTACTATACAACAATCAAAATTTGATATACATTGTCAGAAATGAAAACATCTCCATTCACTTTATGAGACTGGTCTGAATAACATGGAATTTCCTTACTGACTGCTTTGGGTTCTTCTCTGGCTGTACCTGGTGGGATCCTCTCTAGCTGAATCCTAAGGTACAGGACCCTCATTTAAACCTGTTTAGCTCAGTTTTTTTTCTTCTGGGTCCTCATTCAAAAATGAGTCCCGTCTAGTTACTGGCTACTAAAATATTATTTACTTCTAAAATATTTCAAAAGTATTTGGTGAAAACTCTGCCTGAATTGTTGCCTGAGCTGTTCCATCACCATGGTGAGAAAAACAGCCAAAAGAAAAGGCAAAGAATATTCCCTCAAATACCATTTCCTCCAAGACAAAAGAGCAGTTATTAAGACCTAGAAGCTCAGGTATCTCTATCTCCTCTCATCCTCCTAACAAGGAGATTGGAATCTGATCCCTACCCCTTCTGTGTTTCTCCACAGCAGCCTAGGAAAGGATAAAGTGGGTAGAGCATTTTTCATTTCTGAAACCATTGCAAATGATGGGTCTGGAGGAAGGAGTGAGCAGATGTTCCCAGGAGTTACATCCCAAATGCATCAGTCCAGGAGAACAGAATCAATAAAGAACAGGCAGGAAGACCTGAAATCAAGGGAATTCTGCACAAATGCAATAGCTTTATTTTGTTTTAATTTTATTTTAAGTAAAGATTTTACTGCAGCTTTATTGACTAGAAACAACTCCAGAAGATAAGTTCAGGAAAGAAAAGAAACCAGTTCTCCACTCCTTGAGAAATCCATCACATAATAGATTAAGATGTCCTGGTGCGGGGACCCCCATAAGACATTTGGAGCTGATTATTTTAAGAGAGGAAAAAGAACTGAGACTAGAGTCCATCTGGAAGCAAACCTTCATGAGTCACAAAAAAATAAGGAATAATACTCCAGGAATCCACAGATAGTTTACAATTTACTTGATGTGGTTTATTCAGTGAATAAACTTCTAAATATGCACATGAATATTTACTTGAGCTTGTCTTTAATCTTCATAAACAATTTAGCTGAGGATGCTTTCCTGTTTTGTTGGTTACAGGTTTATTGAGCGGGAAATGAGAGCTGTGCTCCTATCGGGACCAAATGTTACCTTGTGCAGTGGCCATCAGTGTGCTGTTGCACTGCAAAGCTAGGATGCTGGGTGGCAAGGAAAAGTTACTGAAAAAGACCCTCAACCCTTCAAAAAAAAAAATTGAAAAATTAGCAAAAAACTCCATTTTTTGTCAGGATAAAGAGAGTATTGTTTTGTTTCAGCCCATCATACACCAATATGTTATAAATGAAGTAATTTGTAACATAATCTAAAGTGCTGCTCCATTTATGTTACTTTGTCTCTCAGAATATATTACAGCAAGTATTCCTTATTGGATTAAGTGTTGCCTCTCAATCAAAAACAGATGCGGTCGTTCACGTAAGGTGAAGAGCATCCGTAAATAAACAAAACACATTAGGTTCACTGACCATCTCTGTAATTCCTCTGACATCAGTGCATCTTTCATGCACAGTCATACCTAGACTCATAATGCCTTTTTTCCTTCCTTTTTTCAAAGTTGTCAGATGTATTAGTGGCCTAGCTACTCTTAAAACAATCATTATAACCCCTCTCCCAAACGTTTTTGTGCCAGAGCCTTTTGCTGATAGACTCCAATCAGTTATGAATCCCATTAGTGGTGATTGTTTTTGTGAGCAGAAACTTAGAATATCATCATAGCAGACAGCTAGGACATTTACACTTTAAAACAAGTTTTATATTATAACAAAAGCAGCATAAATTGGAATTGATTTCATTAGAGAAATTTAATACCAGAAAAATAATGGCACTGATTTTTCTTCAGGGACACTATTGCATTAGAGTGTTGCTTCACTAAATTAAAAATGTTATCAAGTTGGCAGTAAATTCTGGAATGCATTACTGTGCAAACTATAAAGTCTGTTTAATGCCTGAGAGCTCATATGTAACAATGGAAACATATATGACAAAGTGGTTTAAAAAAAAAAACAAACACAAACCCAAACAAAACCCAAACCTTTAAGTCCAGGAAACTTTGACAGCAAAGAGTAATAATAATAATAATAACAACAACAACAACCACCAAAAAACATAAATATATTTTGTGAGTAGTTAAATGAACCAGTAGCATTGCTGCTGCTGCATTTAGCTTTTACTGTTACTGGAATTGTTTATTGATTGGATTATCAAAATGACTAGAGCATTCATGTTTTCATCAAATAAAATGTTCACTCAGTGTTTAAATGGAGTGGTTTTTTGTTTTGTTTGTTTTTTGATTTTGGGTTTTTTTTTTTAAACCATGTCAAAACAGTAGTGGGGAACTGCTAATATCATTCTGGAACTCATAAAATCCTCAGTGCTGGTGTGGAGAGAAAATAGTCATTGATAGATTTTAGCTGAAGGTGAAAATCTCTGACAGGTTTCTATTCCCCTTCATTGGATGAGCAGTATAGGGAGGGAGATGAGAGCCTGTCAACAAGTATCCCAAGGATATATATTTATGAGTACTGGGAATATATAGCAGAGTGTCTCCTCCTTATGAAGTTCTTCCTTAGAAAGGGAAATATAGATACTAATACATGCAAAAAATATGAAGTTACATTTGTGGTGGAATCCATTCTGCTTGAAGCAACCGCATTCCTCTTTATTAACAAGCTTCAGAGACACTCCCAGCTTCTAGGCACCCAGGTAAAGATCAATATATTCAATTTAGATACCTAAGTAAAAGATATCAGAGGAGAATTAAGATGTGCTCAGATGATCAGTTTGGCTTCCATTTGCTATCCAAGAAAGCTAGAGGCCTCCTATAAGTCCTGTGTTGTATCTGCCACAGACATACATCAAAAACCCTGGGTCATCTCAGATGCTGACGGATAGCTGTATGTAGCTGCCTGAATTGCTTGTTGAATTGCTTGTTGCTAAATAAAGTCTTGCATTCCACCACCATCTTCTCTTTTTCTATAGTGTTAAGTATTCATAAGATTACCTGGCACATTCTATTATGAAATTCGGCTTTCAAATGTTTACGGTTCTGTTCAGCTTTAGCCACAAAAGCAGAAATTTTCCATCTCAGACTTTTTATGGAAAGAATCTGCAAACAAGGCATGATCACATTGGAGACCAAAATAGACGGAGAGGCATCACTTTGTCCATATTTTATTACTATCCTTTGACAAATTCTGTCAATGGCATAAATTTGGATGTGACATTGTGGCTTTTGCCAAACCCAAGACAGTTTGGCCAAATTTCAGACTTTTCAGACTTTTTTTTTTTTGGGGGGGGTGGGGGTGGGGGGTTGTAAATCACATTTAATAAAGGCTTGTAATGCTTAAAAACAACTTTCTACGCAGACCATGCCTCAGTTCTGACTTCAAAGTTACTCTCTCTAGGAAATATGATTTAATTCAGATCTCGCATTCAGATGAAGTAGTTTTTGCTTGCACTCCCAGTTGACAGTCTGGAAAGAGCAAGGAAGTAGCTACAGATTGAGTTTTAAGGGGTGCTGAGAGACGATAAAAGCACCAGCAGTCCGACAAAGGAAAGCAGAAAGAGGCTGGGATGATATATAGTGAAGTCCAGCAGTTTAGTGGGGAGACCTCAGGTTCAGAAAACAAGAGGAGAATTTTTGTTTGGTTTTTTTTGGTGGGCAGGGAGGGGGAAAGCAATGGCCCCAGGAGCTATGGAACTAATGAAGCCTAAATTTTCTTTTACTTTTTATATCCAGTGACACCCCAATGCCCCCAAGCTCAACTCCATCCCCTTGTCACAGTCGCCTGATCCCCAGGGCTCTTTTTTCCTTTGTCCTCAGCTCTTCCTCAGTCTGCACTCTGCACTCCAATGCCAACCTCTGCAGAAAAATCTGTGGAGGAAATGATACATCTAAGGACCAGCCAGAATTACAACACACTAACTGGCTAGCCAAGTGTAATAGTTGGGATTTGTTTTCTACTTGCTTTTCCCTCAATAGTGAAATTAACTCAAATTTCACATCAATTTTCTTAAAATTTCCTCCAAACATGTAGAAAATTAATAATTTTTAAAAATAATTACTGGGAGTTGGACAAGATATTGAAAATTTACAAGAATATGCTCTTCAAAAGTGGACAAACATAATAGACCCTGCCAGCATTTTTCCCTTGGAAACCTGGCTTAAAATGATGTCATGTTATACATATTTCATCAGAGAGTAAATTTAAGTAGACGATATAACTTCAGTACTATCGTGTTAGGATATTTGGAGTTGTTATAACTTTGTCTAACTCCAATACTGACAAATTTTAAAATGGTTAAGTTCTGGATACCAGACTTTCTAAAATGGCTTTTCTTTATCCTTGTGTCTTCTGAATAATATGGCTGTATACAAGCACACTGGACAGAGGAAGCAAAAACAAGTAATCATTTTCTTATATAGGAGAGTCATTCCCTCAGAACAAAACAAAGTAAAATAGAATTATTTGCAGGAATGGAATTAGGAAACCCTTTCAAAGGTTTTGCTAATATCGAGGCAGCTGATCCTACTATTTGCTGCGATGAAGCACTTTGAGTACTAAGCATGCACTTATCTTTAAGCACATGAATAGTCCCAGAGGAGTCTTTGTTGTTCTTTGATTGTTTTTTTTCTGGATTAAAGTCACAATTAGGAGCATTTTACAGCCCTGAGCTCTAAATTAGTGTATCTATTTTGCGGGGGGAGACATAAACAGATACTCCAGTCAGGGGAATTAGAATAAATCTCTAAACATAATTTAGTTCATGTCTCATTTCCCAGTGCTGCTATATGTAATAAAAACAGGAATGGAAAAAAAGGAAAAATAGGGGGTGGGGGGTGGGGGTGGCGGAAGAGGAAGAGGAAAAAAAAAGGGGGAAAAAAGAGCCCATAGCACCCTGCAGCAACCTCCAGAGGGCACTGCTTGACACAGAAGGAAAAGAATTCCCGGACAGCCAAGCCACTGCTACATCTAAATTTTCCCATGATTCCTATAAAGCCTCCTTTCAGATCATGCAGTGAAATAGGTAAGGAAACCAGGCTCTTTTTGTGACCTCTGCCATGCTGTGAGGGCAAGGGATCACAAAAATGTAGGGTTCGTGTTGCGACATTCAGTTTCTTGTTCCCCCAGATTCATTCAAATTTAGCAACATTTATACAAACTTGCGAAATTCAGTGACAACATCAAGTAAAAAAAATGGGTTTTTCTCCCTGTGAATATATAAAAATGGAAAGGGGAAATCTGGGAAACAATATTTTTTCTAACCATTCATCACTATGTTAAGCTTGTCTTCATGCAATGAAAGAAATTCCTTAAAGAATTGAACTGGGATGCTAATGACAATGGTATAGGATTTATGGCTAGGTATTGACAGGAAACACTAAAAATATCTAAAGCTGCAAATGATTTATGAGGCATCATTCCCCAGCAACTGCAAATGCAATTCATATAGACTTGTATGAATTATGGTATATAACAGCACTTTAAAATGTAATTTTAAATGGTAGTATGCTAAATGTGTTCCTTTAATGAACCCCAAGCATGAGATAGAAAAATGTAATGGAAATATGTTAAATATATAATAGGAACCACATAATGGAAGGAGGGGGGAAAGTTATATATTTGTCAAAGAAAAGCATGGTTAGTTAAGAACATCTCTTGTCCTCATTATGGTCAGGTGTGAGTGATGACTGTGGTGGCAGCAGTCCTGGTGCGTCTTGGGTTACCTGATGCTTCAAGGCACAAGGACAGAGACATCTTTAGAGACATCCTTAGAGACATCCTTGGTCACCTCTCCCTGACCTCTGTGTTAAATGAGTCCATGTGTCGGGAGGATAGCGCACCCTCTCCTGGGTGCTCCTCACCTGTACTCAGGGAAAATCTCTCAGGCTCTGCAAAGGTTTATGTCACCTCTGTCTGATGCTTAGTGGTTAAGATTAAGCTGCATAGTCAAAGTTAAAAAAGAGATTGCCAGTTCTGTGGATGATTTATTCTAGCCAAACAGCTGTTGTATTTAAAATGGGATTAATTGGTCCCTGTAGTTGTCACTTTCTTCTTGGGTTTTAGAGGAACCTAGACAACTAGTTAGACTAAGGCTCTTATCTTTTAGAGGACTACAGTCAACTAAAAGGGATCCAGTCCTGAATGAAGACTTCCTTTTACAGAAGAAAACTGAAATACAGTGATATTTCCTGTTTTCAAATTTGTTATAAACTTATCTGTGATAAAGTCATGAAAGAGGAATCTATTTTACGCAGACTTATTAGAGAAAATTGGTCTTTTTTGCATGAATGGATCAAATCTATTTCTGACAAAAGTTTGCTAGTGGAAGCAGACTTATGTTAGGAATGCACTTATAATAAACGCACTTGAAAAATCCCTAAACCTAATAGAACAGGCACTCCAGCAAAATTGTAATCCTGCAGGTTGAATTTGTGTTCAGTTCTAATGTGCTGAAAAAATTAAGGATAACTTACTTTAAAGTCAATGTTAAAAATTTCAAATTAATAAAATCATTTAGTTGCTACTCTGTGTAAATAAAACACATGCACTGCGATAAATATCAGGAAAGAAAAGAATAGAATATGGAAAAGTACAAGGAGAAGATACAGAAGGTGTGATAAGAAACTTGGGATGGCAGATGTGTGGTCTGTGAGGAAGGACCATTCTGAGCTGTGCCACCTGCAAGTGCACATCTCCTTTGGGACATAAGGAAAGTCTCAGCTAGGTGTCACGGTCTCTGAGAAAACCTTTAATATTTAATCAGCAATTTTTTTGGCTCCTCAGGGCATTTTAACTGAATTTAACAAGAAATTACATGTGGCGATGCAAGTTGAGACAGACATAAAAACACTATATCTACGTGGCTGGGTTTGGGCAAAATGGCCAAGATGGTGTTTATTATTTTTACATATTGCTTATATATCTTAGACAGTTCATGTGTCAGACCCTGATAGGCTTTCTGTGTTCTTCTTCTTGCTTGCTATTTGCTGTTGTTGTAGGTGCCCGTATGCTGCGGTTCCAAGTTCCGGGTTCTCACACCCTGTTTACATACTTGACATTTTTGTGGCTGTCTTAAATGTACACGACTAAGTCTTTAAAGTCAACTAACTCGTCTACAGACCCGCTGCAGACCCCAACAATTAAATTGTCAAAATTTAGGTCCATAATCTGTGTACAGTGTCTTAAGGCTAAAGCTGCTTTCTTCCCTTGTACTTAAGCAATATATTGGAGTTAGAATACATATTGGAATGATTTTTAATATTATTTACTATCCTTTATTCATGTCCATAACTATTTTTTCATTTCTTACTCCTCAAGGTATGGGTCTCAGTTCACCACCCTATTTTTCCTTGCAATAATTTCCATTAAAAATTGGGTGCTCTGAGCTAAAATTTATTTGAAAGCAAGGCAAGTATTTCTCAGGTCCTCTAGGGAATTCATTTCATCTGAGATTAGTTCCCTAAAAGTCAGAAGGTTAGTTGCCATCACTTATTTATTGTCCATCAAAACTCATGGAATAGAGAGATTTCCAAAGGCAGATTTGTTCCATCCCAGGATAGATAGGCACCTACAGCAAACAGGACAGGTGACTTCTAGAGATATTTCTTTGCCTACACTGAGGGAAATGTTAGACATTTCTCTAATCAATTCACAACAAAATAGCAAAAATTTCAATATTCAGAACTTCTTGTTCAACAGTTACTCCATGCTTAAAGTTCTACATGGGGGCAGATGAAAATAATTGGCTTTGACTTTCCAACATATTAGAACACTTAATTTTATTAAAGAAACCTTAAAAAGACCTGATGCCAAAATAATTTTGAACTCAAAAAAATAAAAAATTTGCTTCAAAAATTTTGAAACTGTACCTTTCCTTGTGTTTGTAAATCCTCTCCCCATTCTTTCTCCATCATTTTCCTGCATTAAGAATATTTTTTTCGGGGTGTGTGGGGGTGTGTGTGTGTGTGAAAAAATTCACCAGCATTTTTATAGAAACAGATTTTTGCAAAATGCTACTCCAGCAATTTTTACCAACCACTTATCCCTGTACATGATCTTTTCCACATGAACTGTCATGACATCATTTTAGTTCCTCAGGATTTCTATTGTGTGTATTCATAACAGCTAAGCAAATAAATACAACTACAGACTTTTGCTATTTATCTTACTGATCAGTTTATGTCTTATCTGAAAGCCATCTATGTGTTCACACAACTGGCTTCTGCATATAGAATCATTTAAGTTGGAAAAAAAGATCAACAAGTCCAAACGTTAATCCAGCACTGCCAAGTTCACCACTAAACCATGTCCCCAAGTGCCACATCTACTCGTCTTTTAAATATCTCCAGGAAAGGTGATTCCACCACCTCCCTGGGCATCCTGTTCCAGTCTTGACAACCCTTTCAAGTGAAGAATTTTTTCCTCACACTCAACCTTAAACCTTCCTTGGTGCAACATGAGGCCATTTGCTCTCATCCTATCACTAATTTTCTGGGAGCAGAGACTGACCCCACCTGCCTACAACCTCCTTTCAGACAGCTGTAGAGAGCAATAAGGTCCCCCCCAGCCCCCTTCTCTCCAGGCTGACCCCCCTGCCCCCCCAGGCTGGTGCCCCAGCCCCTGCCCCAGCCCCTGCCCGGCTCTGGACACGCTCCAGCCCCTCAGTGTCTGTCTGGCCGTGAGGGGCCCAACGCTGAGCCCAGGCCCCGCGGGGCGGCCCCACCAGTGCCCAGGGCAGGGGGACGGGCGCTGCCCCGGCCCTGCCGGCCACACCGTTTCGGACACCGGCCGGGACGCTGCTGGCCTCCTGGGCCACCTGGGCACGCTGGGGGCTCATGCCCAGCCGCTGCCGCCCAGCCCCCCCGGGCCCTGTCCCGCCGGGCAGTTCCCAGCCCCCTGCCCCCAGCCCGCAGCTGCCGGGGGCTGGTGTGACCCAGGGGCAGGGCCCGGCGCTCGGCCCTGGGGACCCCCACACCACCGGCCCCGGCCCCTCGGCCCGGCCTGCCCGGAGCCCCCCGCAGAGCCCCCTGCCCCCGGCACAGCCACGCTCCCCCCGGCTTGGTGCCATCTGCAAACTGACCGCGGGTGCACTCGATCCCCTCGCCCACATCATCCATAAAGGCATGAGACAGGGCTGGCCCCGGCGCTGGGCCCTGGGGACACCCCTGTGACCGGCCACCAGCAGGAGGTAACTCCGTTCCCCACCGCTCCTTGGGCCCAGCCAACCAGCCAGTTTTTTATCCAGCAAAGAGTATGCCCACCCAAGCCATGAGCAGCCACTTTCTCCAGGAGATGCTGTGGCAATGGTGTTAAAAGCTTTACTAAAATCCAAGTAGACACCATCCACAGACTCTCCCTCATGCACTAAGCAGGTCACTTTGTCATAGGAGATCAGGTTCATCAAGCAGAACCAGCCTTTCATAAACCCATGCTGGCTGGGCTTGATGTCCTGGTTGTCCTGTATGTGTTATGGGATAGCACTCAAGAAGATCTGCTCCTTCACCTGCTCCATATGAATTGTCCCAGTGCTATTTACATTTATTTTGACCTGTGTATGTACTTGTTTCAGTCTAATTTAGACAAGACGGATCCCACTTGGTACAGGAACAGTCTGTTTTATAACTGCTACAGAATGTTACACAACAAACTACAATGGGTATATGTGGCAGAGCTTCCTGCTTCTCTTTTGCATTTAACAACTTGAGGTAGAAAGGAGTGAGACTAATCACACAGATGAGGGTTTAAGTCCACTCTTTGATTGGTCCTTCCTGTTCTTCTAAAACTAAGAAATATGATTAAGAGCAGACAGGTCTGTTTTTATGATATTTTAGACCTTACAGATATTATCAGGTCCTTACCTTGTAAGACTATATGTAAAAATTTAGAAGATCTGCAATTCATTTTTATTTCCAAAACTTTTTTTCCTCTTATCCTTCCTATTTTCTCACCTCTGCTTCCTTATTTGTTTATGATACATTATTTCCCCACAAAATCTGGTACCTACCATGGACAGAAAATGGAGTTTTTCTTTCTGCTTTGTTGCAGGCCTCTGTCAAAGATATTGAATGGACTTCACAAGCACTATGTCACTGTTTCTGTGCTGTGGGAATGCAGACAATTTTGGAGTTTGGGGTACGTGGCATTGAGTTTTTCAAATCGTGACGTCTATGGACTGGAATGTCATTCTACTATATCAGAAACACAGGAATTACAGCAAAAACCACCATTCCATATTAAAAATAAATACATTTAAAGGGAGTTACAACAGACAGGAAGGTTTTCAAATCCCTTGTCTCAGTTCCCTTATCTCCTGGTGTCCCTGAAGGATATATACATTACAGACACATCCTATCCTTGTTTTGAGGATCAGTCTTTTGGAACATTTCCTCTAACATATCCTGCAGGACCCAATTTAGCATCCAGTTCAACTAACAAGGAGATAAAACATCTTCTATTCACTGATCTTGTTAACGGGCACTAGACCCCTGCATCAAGAGATACTATCTTCTGCAGTTTGGAAGAGAACACAGCTCATGAATAACATTAGGATGTAAAAGATGTGGGTCTCATTCCAGTAGGACGTTGAAGACAGTGACTCATGGGAAATTATTGGTTCAGGTAGAGAATGAATGAGATGAATTTTCATAGTACATACTAAAAATGCATGAATTTGGTAAAGCCTCAACTACAAGGTGCAAACTCAGGTGGAAGTAACAGAATGGGAAGCTGACCTAGATAGAAAGCGATCACATGATGTTGTCTTTGATGTCATGAAACGTGAAGACCTATTAGGTGAGATACCTTCACGAGTGATAGGAAAGCACTAGTTGCAGGCATTGGTACAAGCTTGGTAGGAATACTATATTCATTTATATTTAACTACATTGAATACGGGAATGGGAGTGGGAAAGCAAATAATCTTTCATTAATCATTTATACTTCTAAAATAAAGATTGAGAAAGATTATAGGTTTTGCTAGTAAGATTTGAAGGAAGGGGAATTATTAAAGAAGAACAGTAGCATGGACCTAGGAACTGTCTATGAAGAGATTTAAAGCAGAGTTTAGGTGGGATCAGAAGGGATCTCAAATACCCTTCCATCAGGTATGGTGAGGCCTGGGAAGAAAAAAAGCTTCCAAAACTGTATAGTTTTACACCTATGAATTGCTGTTATCTGTGTCAACAAGAAGCTTGAACCACTAATCTGTTCTATATGCATGTTGTAAGGTAAAATGTTTTATAGAAAATTCAAAAGCCTATGTCAAGCAGGAAAAAGAAAAGCTGTTTAGGTTGAGTTTTTTCTGTGTTTTCATTCTTTTCATCGCAGGATGAAGAGATAAATGGAACATTCTGCAAACAGCTGGGAGAAGCCTTAAGATCGCTAGCCCTTGTTCTCATGGGGGACTTCAACTTATCAGATGTCTGCTGGAAATACTACACAGCAAATAGGAAGCAGTCTAGGAAGTTCCTGGAGAGTGTGAAAGAGACCTTTCTGACACAGCTGGAAAGGAAGCCAGCCAGGGGAGGTGCTCCACTGTACCTGCTGTCTACAAACAGGGAAGGACTGGTGGGTGATGTGGTGATCAGAGTAGTAGTGTAGTTGGGTGTACTACACATTGGGTGTAGTGATCACAACATGATAGAGCTTTCAATTCTCAGAGAAGTAAAGGAGTCAACAGAACTGCCACCTTGGGCTTCCAGAGGGCAGGCTTTGGCCTATTTAGGAACCTGGTTGACAGAGTCCCTTCGGAGGCAGTCCTGAAGGGCCAAGGAGTCCAGGAAGGCTGGGCATTCTTCAAGAGCGTAGCCTTAAAGGCATAGGAGCAGGCCATCCCCATGTGCCAGAAAATGAGACAGCAGGCAAGAAGACCAGCCTCACTGAACAGAGACCTTTCACTGGAACTCAGGTGAAAAAAGGAGAGTTTACTACCTTTGGAAGAAGGGCCAGGCAACTCTGGAGGACTACAAGGATTCAGGACAACAAACCTGGTGATGGGTCTGGAGTACAAGTCTGACGAGGAGTGGCCGAGGGGACTGGGGTTGTTTAGTCTGGAGAAGAAGAGTCTCAGGGGATCTTATCACTCTGTACAACTACCTGAAAGAGGGTTGTAGACAGATGTGGGTCGGTCTCTTCTTCCTAAGAAGTGATAGGAGAAGAGGAGATGGCCTGAAATTGCACCAGAGGTTTAGGTTGGATACTAGGAAAAACGCCTTCACTGCAAGGGTTGTAAAACATTGGACAGGCTGCCCAGGGCAGCGGTTGACTCACCATCACTGGAGGCACTTAAAAAAAAAAAAATGTAGATGCTGTGCTTAGCAACATGGCTTAGAGATGGACTTGGCAGTCCTGGGTTAATGTTTGGACTTGATGATCTCAAAGAGCTTTTCAAACCTAAATCTTTAAACTGTGAACTCACAAACATGGCTGCACTCTTTTCACAAACTATGTTCTTTTGCATGCCTATGATATTTACAAGCAACCATGAATAAGTAAACCTGCTCTTGGCTGATGTTGAGATACATGCTAGTTACAGCAAGGTATGTTATCTCCCAGAGACGTGCCCTCTAGAGAGCAACTACTTTCACAGAGCTAAAATTCTGTGAAACCAAAACCTAATAGATTCCTAGATTTCCCTCAGGCAATCAAGATTTTTTTTCTTGACAAGAACTTTTTAGGTAAAAAACATATTGTAAAATGGTTGAAAACTTTTGTCTGATCTGTCACAAGTTATGTAGTTGCTTTGTAGTAAGTCACCTGTGCATGTTATGCATGCAGTACTATAGTTTTGATAGATTGGTATTTTCTTGTTTTAATTGAAAAGCAAGAGGTAAACACTGGAAAGTGTTGCAGCGCTTTCAAAACTAGCCAGCTGCAACAAGGTCTTTTACCATCACATACCAACACACTCTTCATGCCAGTCCCTCTGCTGCCTTCTCCTTGTCCCTCCTCATCCAGGGCAATCACGGGCTCGCTCTCTCTTCTGCTTCTTCCTCCCCTCTCTTCCTTGGCTGTTCTTTCTTCATTGGCTCTCAACCACCTAACAGCCACACCTGCACTTTACCTACATCAGCCAACCCACAGCTGTATATTATCAATGATATTTAACCCAGCCTCATTCATCTACAATTCCCCCTTTTTAACATTTCATACCTCATGTTTTTATCAATCATCACAAACTTTTTACAAATAAACTTTTCATACAATCCTCTATAACTCCTCTACAATTCCTTCCTTTCTTTCTTTTCCTCTTAACATTTCACACCTTATGTTTTTAATAATCAGCAGAACCTTTCTACAAATAAACTTTTCATACAGTCCGGACAACTTGTCCCTGAATTCATACACATATCCATTCTTCAATTTTATCTTGGGCTTTTCAGCTTCTGGGGGCTGATCACCTTTCTTCTCATCTGCTTTCTTGAAATCTGGGGTTTTGTTTTCTTCAGAGTGGGGTTCTGATGAACTTATAGTACCTCATCCTTTCACCTCTTGGGTCACACTGGACAGTAACCTGAATGAGCTTTCAACAAAAGCAGATCTAGAATACATCACTAATACATTACTCCGTGTCCCAACAAGCTTCTCAACATCCTTGTGGTTACTCATTTCTTCTATGACTGGAGACACCTTCAACAAGCACATGAACACCAGCAAGAATACCACCAGGCCAAGCAGCAGCAGTGGCAGGAGCTGCTTGCGGTACTGCACTGCTCCTGTACCTTCCCCCGGCACAGCCATCGCCACTGTCTAGCCAGACCCACTCTGGACCTGCCGCTGCTGCCAGATCTGGCCACATACTCTGTTGCTATTGCCTGTTACCCTCAGTCTCTAAACTCCACAGCAGCTGGGCTTCCTTCTCTTTGATCCCAACAGCTCACCTTTACCAGTGTCTGATCCAGATCTCCAGGCTCTTCCCACCTATCTCAATGTGATCCAGATCACAGGCTACCTCTGCCTGTCTCCACTACATTAGGCACCACTGTCACTGTTCAAAACTTCAAATGTCCCCTGGCACAACCATCAACTGCTGTCACCACTCATTACACTCAGTCTCATAATCTGAAGGGCCTCACACAGGGCACCAACTGTCACAGCACTCTCAAAACTAGCCAGCTCCAACAAGGTCCTTTACCCTCACATACCGAGTTAACTTCAATAAGTAGTTAGCACACTTTGCCCTAGCACAGCCACCAATCCCACACAATGCCTCAAAGGTCCATCTACTCTTCATGCTGTTTCTTCACGCTGCTCTAGCTAGTCCCTCTGCTTTTCACCTCTGCTGACTTCTCTTTGTCTCTCCTCATCCAAGATGCTCTCTCTTCATTGGCTGCTCTCCCTCCTAACAGAACCAGCCACAGCTGCACCTTATCTACATCAGCCCCCCACACCCCTGAAGCCAGCCTACAGCTGTATATTATCAATGATAATTAACACAGCTTCAGTCTTCCACAGGAAAGTACTTATGCCTTAGAAGTAAAGAATTTTGGGTTTTATTTCATTTTAGGACTTTTCCACACCTATGACTAGGCCACTGAGAAGCATAGATAGTCACGAAGTAACTATATTCCATTACACATAGGCCTCTATTAAGCATTATCCATATCTACAGGGAACTGAAACAGATTTTCTATAAGGCAGAAAAAGCCCTTCTGAGTATAATTAACCTCATCAAATTGCATTTTTATCTATTTACTTCCACAAGATCTGCCCTGTGTGTATTTACTGGCTTGTGTTACTTTATGCTACATTGTTTTGTTTTAAAATAATATTGTTCACTTCAACTTTGTTACAAATGACAACCCTTCAGGGGGATTAGTCAGGAGTCTTATGCAGTAAACCTATAAAGAAGTGGAAGGAATATCAGCCAGTGATTAATCACATATAGCTTTCAAAAAGAGTTTTCTTTTCCTTTTTATCCATATCTCATGTGCAGTCTCTAGCCTCCCGAGACGAAGCTGAGTTTATCGGTGGGCTGACAATAACAGCATACACCATGGAGGTGAAAAGAAGATAAGCCAAGACTATAAACTGCTGCCGGCTAAATGAATGCCCTGAAGGACTTGAATTGGCAGTTAATTCTAAGCTGTTTTCTTCAGAAGTACAAAAATAGCCCTGAAGTTTTTGACAAAAACAAAAAAAAAAAACACAAAACAAACAAAAAAAACCCAGAACAAAACAAAAAACCCCAAAACAAAACAAGAAAAATAAAGAAAAAAAAAAGGTGAAACCACTGCATTTGGAAAAGAGGATATTCTTTCAAAATTGGAAACAGTTAAATATTTTAGGTTGCTGGCTTGTTCTTTTCACACCAACTGCAAGGTTTATGCACACACTGTTTACTCAGCAAATATTTGAGCACATCTGAGGTTGCTTTCAGGGTACTCTAAGCCCTGGTCTTGGGATTCAAAATGACCAAGTGTATATACGTTCCAGTTTGGCACATTCTCCTGAGTCCAGTTCTCAAATTCTCCAAGAAAGTCTCTAGGGAACCAAGTGGCTCATTTTAAATTCTCACATCAGACTACGTACCAGTGTTGACAGCATGCCATACCAGACCTGCCACATAAACACCCTGTCTGCAGGGTTTAAGCACTTAACTGATTTCTTTTCAGGCAGCCTGATGGACTGGAGAGGAAGAAGGTACACACCTACCCCACAGTTAAAGTAGATAAATGAACAGGCTTTGTGATGGAGTAGCTGGCACCCACAGGGAACTCCATAACAGGAGACATGTTTTTTATGAAATTGTGTATCACCAGTAGGAGTCTGGGCTGATCAGGCTCCCAGTGTCTGGCTATTACGTGGCGGAAGTGGATACTCACAGTTACCCAGCTGTTGCTGCAAAGATAAGGTTGGATTGTTACACAGGAATGTGACCATGTACCTCTGAACCAGCAACTCACAGATAAATAAACCCCATCTCAAGGATCATACACTTCCACCACCACATAATTGCTGCTTGTTCTTTACAGCCAGTGGGAGATAGTGGGTTTATAATTGTTAGCAATCATCTTGAAGAACTGAGTGTTTCAACTGAACGGTGAATGCTTAGCAGAATATACTTGAAAGGCCACATGAAGATGTCAGAAGTCCAACATGAGTATTGAGCCACTGCACTCATAGAAAACACAGAGTTGGCCCAGCTTGCCATCGAAGGGGTTCTGTATAGCCTTCAACATGGACTGGTGCCTGTCCCACTTCTTTCTTAGTATAAGATCACCATAAGGCCAATTCATAAATGTAGTACTGTTAATAAAGGTTGGACTGGACTAGGTTGTTGTTATGCAGTATCTCACAGGTCACAGAGTGAATGTTTCTTCTATGACACTAACACATGACAGACAGCACAGATCTTTTTGTAAAGGGACATGGGCACACTTGTGTTGCCAAGGCTGTGACAACAGATAGGTAATATAATACAACATGGTCACTTTGAAGGAGATTCAGGGCCTGAAATTTTGGCGTATATGGTGGGATATTCTGTGAGTCAAGCATTATACAGTAAAGGGTGCACCTACCCCTATTTCTACCTGGAGCAGGAAAGGCATGCAGCGAGCAGAACTCCTGAGCAATATGCTATGCTCCATCATTATCCTGTTTAAACAATCAGGATCTGCTCTAAAGATCTCTTAAGTTACAAGTATTTCAATGACCTTGTGGAAGAAGAGAGACTGTATGACTACTCAGACTACTGTAATAACTAGTCAGCTTGTACTCACATTAGCTTCTTTATTATCTTCTGCTCTGTACATGACAGTATCTGCTTATTTATGCTGGTTGTTGTCTCGACCATAGAATTCAGTCTTCTACAGTAAGCCATTGACAAAGTCTATCCCCTTTGAAGACAGTAGTCTGAGAGAGGCTGCAAAATGACATTTTCTGTCTAGTGCCTGTCTCAGCTCCCTGTGCCTGGCAGGACACTGTGTTGGCAAGTGTGATCAAGTCTGGTTCCCACACACTCTGAAAGAGGCAACCACGCTGCATCCAAGTACACACATGGAAGTTTGGTACCTATGCAGGAGGCAGTTCTAGGAATGACATAATTTCAGGTTTACTTTGCTGCAGAAAATAGACAGCTTTTGGGTGGGGTTCTTTTTTAGTTTACTGGACTTTGTTAGAATGCTATCCTTGTTCCTTTTCTGGTCTCCTTGTAGTGGAGCTGAACGAACTAATTAAAAATGTTCAGGACTCACTATTACTCATTTGTAAAATGGGAATGTTCTGTTCATTTCTAACACAGGCATGTGCAGAGATTACTCACTTGTTTTACAAGCATTATGTGGCATACAATCCCTTTGTTCCAGAAGTTAAGACCTCAGCTACAGACATTTTGCTTTGGACTGAAAATTGGCATGCACTGCTTTCTTCAGAAGCATAATTCTTTTGGCAAATTGCCCTTTCATACTTCAACAAAGCTTCCTTCTTGAACATTGCTTTTTACTCTCTGCTCTTTTCTCCTTCTTAAAATGCTTGCTTTTTTGCTTTTTTTTTTTGTTTGTTTGTTTAATGCACTTGAATATATACTTTGTACTTCATAGGAAGTGAAGCAAGGCCTCTACTTTATTCCTGCTTAATGTATGGTCAAGAAAAAATGGTTTTCCTTGCTTTTAATAACTCTCAGTCTCTATGGTATCTATTCTTTATGTCTCTGAAATGCATGTAGTCACCCCCCCCCACCCTGCATTTAAATAGTACACATTCATATTTTAATCCCTCTGTGTATCTGAAAAAAAAAAAAAAGAATTAAAAAAATATTGAAATGTTAACCCTTCATAAAAGCCAAAATGTGCATACCGTTGCTAGGCTGCATGTCAGGCTGTCCTTATTAACAGAAGACCGCAGGCAGCAATATGATATATCCATGAGTAGTCAGTAAATTTAGGATTGATTGTTAGGGATTCTGTGTTGCACAAGGTGAATACATGGCACAAGGTGAACACAAGGAGACCACTTTAATCTTCCATGTGCCAAAGAAGATTCTGTATTAGAGAGCTTCTGTACTGCACAAAATGGAGTGATAGTGGTCCTTTCCAGTAGAAAATATTAGTGTTTTCGTTAAAACAGCTGGCTAACATAAGTATCCAAACAACTACCAAGTTTTAGAAACAACATGCTGCCCCTTGCTTTTGCAAGGGAAGTTTGAAGTCAGTCATTCTGGAAGAAGATCAGGAGTCTTGCATGGGGTAAGGCATTTTCCAGTGACCCATGAAGTGAATGAGAGGCTTCAGCCCTGACCCTGCTGCTTCTGCAGATGAGAGCTGTGTGTAGGTTGCAGTCTACAATGCCAGATCTGGGGACAATTTGAGACAACTCTTTCCTAACGTCCAGTTTAGATTCATTCTAGGGAAAGTCTAAGCTGGTACTTCTTAACCATGGCTCATGCACAGTACAGTCCACCAGCCTAAAATGGGAAATATTTAATGTTTTGGAACAAACCGTGCCCTTTGGGGCTCCATGTTTCAGTTCCTAAAATCAGTTGCTGTTATCTTCAGCAATAACAGATCTTTATTTCCTCACTGGGACGTTGAGAGGATAAATAAAATCAGCATTCTGGGGCACACAGTAATAGTGGTGATATGGTCCATGAACCAGCCTAGGATAGCGGGATACAAACTGGGATATTTCCCTTAACACAGTAGCAAATCCCTTTGCAGCCTTTATCACACTTATGGCAGTATGATATTACAGAAGCATCCATAAACTGGGGAGCAGAAACACACATCAAAAAAGCAAGTAAAGTAAGTAATGGTGTGGTGGTGTTTTGCTCTTTTTCTGAAAATATATCCTTTCCTGGTCAGAGTCTGAGGACAGTTATAATTACTCTGAGTTACCCAGAAACAGATTTTAAAGAGTGAATTAATCTTATCTGGAGTCATCAAAACGTTAGATGTGTAAATTTGAGCTAGTTACCCTATGTTTCCTTTATAAACACTGGAAAGTAGATTAATAACCTTCAGAGGGAAATTCATCCAGTCTATGTAAAAGTTCTATGTTGGTGTGTGATGGATCATTCACTGGGAAAGCCTGATTCCTAGCATGGACTCGTACATCTAACTTTTAAACAACAATAACAGAGATTGTAGAAGCATAGATGGTTTGGTTTGGAAGGGACCTTAGAGACCATCCAGCTCCAACTCCTGTGCCATGGGTAGGGACACCTTCCATTAGACCAGTTTGCTCAATGCCACTGTTCCATACAGTATTTTGTCCCCATCCTTTTGCTTTCCAAGTGTATTTACACAATAGAATGGACAAATTGCCCACTTAACCTACATATGCTGCTTGACTTGTCAAAAGATGTGATTTTCATTTTACCCAAGGCTAGCTGATAAAATTTGACAATTTTGCATTAAGTGTGAAATTATTGATATAACTCTAGATTTTACTGCTTCTCAATGCCATTTTTAATCTAATCATCTTTACCTATTTATTAGCTTCCTCAGCTGGTCACTGGAATCAAAGAATAGAAATCATTGCAGAACTGACTCATTTCACCAAACACTTAAGGAAGTACAGCCCAGTATCAGTCCCTTAGTGTCAGAGCAGCAAATCATCATTTCAAGTAAGGAAATATGAGAAGACAAATAGACCTAGGTCTTTTCATGTGGACCTGAATGTTGTGTGAAAATTTTTAAAAAATTTCTTTCAGTAAATTACTCAGTTTTCATACATTACCCATCAAAGCTGATGTCTTTATTAAACTACTTCTTTAATTACCTATTCCCATTACTTCTACCACTATTGCATGCTGTCAATTGCTCCACTATAGTTTTTATCCCACATATATTTACTTCCTGTCTAAGGAACTGAAGGTAAGACCAGTCCAGTAAAGCACGCTCAGGGACACGCATATATGTCTATATGTATCGTATATACTCTTTCCCATGTCTCTAAGCAAATGAGATAGCTGTTACAGTAGGCAGAAAGCCAGGCTAAGATTTAAAAGCAAAAGGAAGTAAAGGGAGATTTAATATTAAAATACCTTTTTTATATATAAAAAAGGCACGACAGCTGCAATCACTGGCAAAACCTGAAGTTCAGTGTTATTTAACTGAAACATCATACGCCAGTGCTAGACTGTTCAAGTAATGAAAGAAATCAATCTACACTGAACATTACTTAATTATAGCTGCTGAAAAGTAGGGTAACAAATGTCTAGAAGCTTTTGCAGGTTAATTGTGTAGAAAGTTAATAACGTGTAAACTGCTTTTTTTTAATCTTATTTTCTTCTTTATATTTCAAACTACTGTCTATCAGCATTCAGACAGCTGACAGAATATGATTTAGGCAACTACTGCAGTATGAGAAAATGTTATAAATGCATGAAACAGACACAAGACTGAGTTAAAGACATATAATGTGCTTGAGGTCATGAAGGACTAAAGAAGACCATTGAAATTATACCAGAAATAAAACTTTCCCTGACATGAGAAGTCGCCTATCCCTTCTTCCTCTATGACAATGACAAGTATAAAACAAAATATCGGCACTCAAAAAAATTCCCATGTAAGAAAGATATTCAAAATGGCGATTACCTTAACCAAGTTCTATCTGCTATACCTACTATTATTGCTGTTGATATCTCGTGGGAGAAAAAAAAAAAAAGAAAAAAAACAATGCGGGGGGGGGGGGGGAAATGTGGAGTTAATATGAAACAATAACATCTGGAAGGAATCTGAGTTGAAATGGGTGAGGGAAGTGTCAAAGATGCAAGATATGTTCTGTATGTTGACTTGATAAAGTGATGTATGCACTGATCAGAAAGGCATAAAATAGTGCCTAGATCCCCCTACCTTGCACACTTTACTACTTTGGATCCCTTGGATTTCTGGTTCTTCAACATATATAAGTCTACTTTCCAGTAGCTACTGACATGTCTCCTGAATCATGTCTACTCTCTGTAAGAGCAGAAGATCAGGTTCCTTTAAGCATGGCTGTTCCTAATTGTACAAGCTAATGGAAAAATAGTCAAACCAAAAGAGTTTGCCAGCAGAAGAAACAGAAAATGGACTGAACAGCCTTTAGCTCAGAAAATTACTCCACGACTTACAAATACATATTATTAAAACCTAAATCAGATGTGATTTATTAGTGTCAAGAAAATGGGATGCAATTGAAAGAAACTCTATTAATAATATTTATTTGCCTTATTTTAATGTTTATTATTGAAACCACCCAGAAGGTACAAGCCTATTCAAAATACATTAACTAATAAAGCAATTATTGAATTGTGCTTTTGACAGAATTAAAACATGACACCTCTGTAAGAAGGGCAAATTTCAAACATTTTCTCAGTTGTGCAGTGAAGTCTGCAGGCACTGCAATTTGTCCAGCCAGGTCTTTTTCCTTACCTTTTCTTACCTCTCACCTTTTTCTCCTACATCAGTTCGACTGGGGAACATCAGACCCGTGTAGATACCAGTGTTTTAATCTCAGTGCCAGATCTTTTTCAAGTAAGGTGTCAGAGGAGTTAAATTCTCAGCTGGACCCATCACTTTCACATGGCCTTTCTATCCTGGGATGGATCTGCAGGCACAGCAAAGAGGACCGGTATGCCAAAACCTCCCTCCTGCCTCACACACTGTGTGCTTGATGGCCTGTGAAAGACATATGGAGAAGGTGGAGCGCAGGCAAGACAGGTAGTCTGATCATTTAGAGGGGAAAGAAACCCAAACAAAAAGACAACAAAATGAGTGAATGGGTCAGAATGAAAAAAAATAACTGGTTAATGCAATCAAACCATTTCAGTCATGGTTATTTTTTGTTTTAGTTTTTTTAAAGCTTTCTGGATTGGCAAATTGTGAATTTGGGATGGGGTACAGAGATTAGAGGGGAAACTAAACAAATCTAACAGGACTGCCGGGATTGTTAATGCCAAGACTCTTACTCCAAACAGCTGTGCAGCATTTGGCAACAATTGATTCCATTTGTGAAACTGGAGAGAGAGAAAATGAATATAAAAGGACCAAGCCATTCAATAATTACCAGCTAAGATTCAATTTATGGAACAGCTGAAAGAAGTGAGAGAAGGTCACACCAAATTAGAGGCCAAAACTCAATACTCCTGATCTTTTGAGCACCTCTAATATGCTGCGTTGGAACCAGATTCCCCTTGCCTTTACTTAGAACAGGATCATTTCAGTGGTATCTGGGATTTCTTTCTTGTAACACCAGTTCCTAGTGCTGGTGACAAGAACTGTAGGTAATGATGAAAGCAGTTTGGCTACAATTTAGAAAACAGTTATACCATTTCCAAGGAGAATGGAAAGCTACAGATCTGAATCATCCAAATTAATAGGCACTTTGGAGCGAAGTTGAAAAAGAGGTTAGCCAAGACCTTTGCTGTTAGAAAACATAGATGGTTGTATATAGCCAGCTGTGTACATCTTTAAGCCTTTATGAGGTAGTCTGAAGCCAAGGGCTGATTTGCTTCAAACTTAAATACTAAGAAAGTATATTTAGGACGAATATAATATTTTGCAGAGTTCCTGCTTATGTTAGCCAAAATAATAATAAAACAAACAAACAAACAAAACCCCAAAACACCCAAAAAAAGTACAAATCTGCTTTAGCTTACTAATGAAGTAACAGAACTATTCCTGGAATGGCAGAGGGTGGGAATGAGGGGGAAGAACAGAAATGAGAGCTGATGAGGAACATTTGTTGTATGCAAAATTGACTGCAGTATAGAAAGTACTAAAGTGTGTGACTTTAGCGTATTACATACAAAACATTATGTGCCACATCTATTAATTCAGTGTTTCTCTGTGCCTGGTAAATACAATAATTAACCCTATTGTTTAGAAATTTTGTCACTGGGACCTGTTAAAATAAAGCATTCCTCCTTAGCCTGTTTAAGGAAAGTCTATTTGGAGGGCCTTGCCAACACTTAAATCCTGGCTGGGTCAGACCTACATTTGTGTTTGCAGCTGAATCAGTCTTTTTAATTCCCTTCGCTACCCCCATCAGCTCAGCCTGGTGCCCTTTACTTTAAATTGGAATCTGGCATCTTTCCAAAGACTAATAGAAAGTTTGCTGAGACAACATTGTGAGCATTTGGCTGCTTATCTAAATGATGTCCCAGCTTCCTCCAAATAGGATGAATCTTACAAGGAAGGGATTCAACAGCTGAACATCTTTAGACTAGTCAAAGGCAGTTAAGAGGATATGAAATCACAGTTTACAAGTACTTATGAGGGATACAAGCACTAGGCAATGCATTTTTATGTTGCAAAATACATGGGGAACTTCTTTTGTCAACTTACCTTCAGTCTGACTTTGATGAAATACAGGATTAATGTCTACCCAAGCAGCTAGAAAGGGTAGAGCAGGGAAAGCAGCAGTACTCACTATTAACATTTTTAAAGCTTTACAGATGTACATGAAATAAAACCTGTAAGTAGATATTTGGACAGATAAATTAGATAGCAGCAGATAGTGAAACCAGAATACACCTTTTGCCAAGAGAGCTTTTTAGTGTTTAGCACATCTAATCAGTCCATTGAAACAGAAAGAAAGTAACTTACTGCAAAATGGTTTAGTTTCAGTTCCAGGTCATTGGCACCACGTTGAGAAGCAGAATTCGGTGCATGGAGTTTAATGGATTTGAAAAGCATCTGTTGTATCCCATTACCAATTAAAGGCTCTTTTCACATACCTTAAATAAGTAAACAAACAAACAAACCATAAATAATTGTGCAGAGGGCAGTTACTTTGAAGTCATAGGCCAGTATTTTGGAAATTCTTGTGACACGAGTGTGTAAGTCAACGTTAAAAGTGGTGAAAGAGTTGAAAGTTTTGCAGATGGCCATGTACTTACACTTGTGGCCCTAAGCTGATACATAAAATACCTGCTCAAAGACTGAAGCAGTGTTCAGAGTGGTATGTCCCTCAAGCCTTCCCACCTTTTCTCATCTGTCATAATGTGTGCTGCAGGATGGATTTATAGCATTGTGTTTCATAGCTGTCAAGGAAACTTTCTTCCACAAATGTGTCTGCTTTTGAACTTATTTATGCGTCTGACCTTCTGAAAATCGTGTGGCATTGAATTCCATAGTGTTATTGTATACTCGATGAAAGAGTGCTTCATTTTGTTAGTTTCAGACCAGCTTATTTGTTTTTCTGTTGAAAACTGAAACGTGAAAACTTTCTCCTGACCATTCCTCATTCTCCTTCTCCATGCAGCTCACGATTTTGCATGCCTCCATCATAGTCTCCCTGACTTTTATCATCTGAAAAATCCTAAACTACTTGCTGGTCCTTTATAGAGAAAGCTATTAATGATTTTGCTCTTACCTATCTTTTTTTTTTTTCATTCCAACTCCTTTTCCAGGTGAAGAAAAGGATTTCTATACAGGCATAAAGATACAGGTACAGTTTTGGTTTTGGTTTGGTTTTTTTTTGTTTGATTCGTTTGGTTTTTTTTTTCCTTTGACTTAAAGCTTTTCATGTGTTAATCTCTACTGTTTAACAGCAATGTTGTATTTGCCTTCATGACAGCTTTTTATTGCTAAATGGAATTTCTGAAGAGACCAGTAACTGACTCCTAGATCCCTTTCCACATTGGCAAAAGCTAATTTAGAGTTTGCCTTTATTTGTGTACTGTAAGAATTTCTTTCCCATGTGTATTGCTTTGCATATAACAAGAACTGTCTTCCATCTGTGATTGTATCTCCTTGTCACTCAGCATCACAAAAACCTGCAAATTTTCACAATGTATTTCAGTTTAAAATGTCCTGAATCATTCTCTGTCATCTGCAAATTTTGTCACTGTGCTATTTGTTTCCTTTTGTGGATCACTTATGAATATTTCAAACGATGCAAGTCTTGCACAGATTCCTTTGGTGACAACTGTGCAAACCGTTTGGTTTTTTTCTCTTAAGTCCTGGAACAGTTATTATTCTTTCTCTTATATTCCTGACACTTTTATATATATATATATACCCTCAAGTAAGTAGTTTATTTTTTTTCAAATTCCAGCTGCACAGTAGAAAACACAACAGCTTTTGTTTTGAAGTTTGTTCGTTTGTTTGTCTGTGGGAGTTTGGTGTTTATTTTTGGGGTTTGGTTTTGGGGGTTTTTTTTGAATACTGGTTAAATACTGATGCAGGTGCGAGAAATAACTGATTTCTACAAGATCTTTTAAAACTCTTTTCCACTGTATCATAGTTAAACACATGACTATTAATTCTATCCTTTTAAGTGCATTTTAGCAATTTAACCTACTACTCTAATATAGAAGTCAGACCTACATAACCGTAGTCTTGCTAATATTTCTCAATGTTACTATAATGTACCTTTGTGGGATGCTTTTTTTGATACTTGCTTAATAATCAGAGACTTAATCCAAGATTAACCACCATGGCATGGTCTAGCTGATTGTACAGGGAAGGGTGTGTGTGTGTGTGATATTTTTTTCTTTCCACTTACCCAGAATTCCATGATACACTTTTTTCGCTCCTTCCCTTAATTACCCTCTTATAACCCATTTGCTCTATGAAATTAGAGTTACCATCACATTCCATGGCTCAGCATTCCTCCTCCACCTGGTATAACTGCCCCCTTGCTGGTTCACACTCTGGTGTTATATTTGTAACCGTTGGCTCTGAAACAGAAATACGTGAGAGTTTCTTCCTCCCCCAAAGAGATAAGCAAATAACAATAGGCTTGTCATTAAGTGGCATGAGCCATACCTGATGTGATGTTTCCAAGGAATCAAAGGAAGCCAGGAAGCATCGCAGGAGATAATACTTCTATAGCAGCTGCCCTCAGTACTCCCAGAGAAGGCTTTGAGCCTTCCTAGTCTGCACCTTCTGCTTGTCTCCCTCTTTTACAAAATAAAATAAATTGTATATGTCATGCATTTAGTTAGTTGTTTTATATCCACAGTGAGTTAAGCTTCATTCAACAACGTAAAAAATAGGAAGCGATGTAGGTTTGATTTTGCTTTTTGCAGTTTCCTTTCTTTGTCATTATACAAGTTGTGCATTTCCCAACTCACTGCCATTTTCCAGCCATGGTGTCCAAAGATCTTTGAAAAAAAATTTGCTCAGAAAAAGACATTGGTCTATTTCTTTCCTAATAAACATTTCTTATTCCTGTATGTTTTATCCTGGTACAGATGGATGGATTTCCTTTCCAGCAGGTGATTCACACTTCTTTACCTCTTGTTTTATGTGCATAACTACACCTTAGTAGTCTCCTTGGGAGGGGTAAAAAAGAAACTATGTTACATCCTAGCTAGACATTGTTCCCAGCTGGTGAAAGTCCCAGAGAATTGAGTAAAACCTAATTGAAGATATAAGAATTACTTGGGCATATAATGAAGTTTGAAGAGGCGTTTCAAAAATAGAAAGAGAAGAAAATCCAGTCCTCTATCAGTAAGCTAACAGAATACCCTATTCAACTCCTTTCTTACTTACGCAGAAGAGTCAATCTAAGAAACACCTACTTTTTTTTTATATATATATATATATTGATATATTCTATTTGATAGTGTAGACTTAGTTTTACTCTTTTCAAAATCTAGTCACTGTTTCTTTAATTTTCTATAGTGTAATGTCTTCTTTTATTTGATATCCACCAGATTTTGGACTGTTAGCAAAATATCCTTATGCTGAATAATATTATACTCCTCTGAGGAAAAAAGTGAACTCACATATTGTTCTGAATAGTCAGGCCAGTATGAGAAGGGATCAAAATCTATCCTGAATTGTAAAGAATAACAAATCTTCTGTTTTATCTAGGAAATAGATTGTTCTTCGGCAGATGGAAATTACCACATGTATTTTGTTAAACAAGTTCACTTCAAGGTTGCTTCCTGACCTCTTCAAAGATTTTGGGTTTGTTTCCTTTTTAATTCTTTCTGCTGAGATAATATGGATGAAATCATCCACAGAGTTATGGCTCACTGTGGACATCATTACTATGGAAATATAAGAGACAAAGTTCATGAAAAATGTCAAGGACTGTAACTTCCTTTTACTTTCAAAATGAAGACTCCTACTGGGGTGAAATATGCATAGTAAGGGGTTTTTTTACTTCCCAAATAAATGCAAGATTTTTCCTGTAGCATGCAATTCTTCTTCATCAGAAGAAACAGACCCTCTTTTCCTGAACTGCTGGAATTTGAAATTCCCGTGTTACTCTCCCCACCATCAAGTTATCATATCATTTCACAAGAGACAGCAAAGGGATAGCTGTAGCCTGGCTGCAACATGAAGCAATCCACTACTAAGCAGAAAGGCTAACACCTGACTTCTGCCTCCTTTTCCTTTGACCAAACTAGTCTTGTTCTCTCTATCCACCTGTCCATGTTTGTAATGCTTGCCAGTACTCAATTATCTACAAAACTTTTATCCTTCTTTCAAGCTTGGTGAAATTGGTCAACAGATCCAGAAGTTAGTGTCTAAGGACAGACTGGCAAATCAACATCCAACATAATAATCATTTCAGCAAAACTTCTTTAAGGAATCAAGCTAAAAGTAGTAAAAAGCTGCTAGAGATTGATTAATGGCAATAAATTTAGACACCAAAATGGGAAGCTGTGACAAGTCTTCTTGCTGAAGCTGATCTACTTTTAATGAAAGAATTAAAGATTAATCAGGTTACAGAGAAGGAGCAAAAAGAGTCATGACTTTGTCTAGTGGTTAGGGCATATGCCTGGCTGAGGAAGGAGGTAAGTTGTAATTGCTTGAAAAGCAACAGTGCTCATAAGATAAGTGATTAGAATTGCTCTCACAATATACTTTTCATACGTGATTTGTTGCAGCATTCATCTGTGATGTGTGGGTCATCCCTACAGGTGCGGAGGAAACTAGAAATGAATGTTTTGAGCCTTTAGCAATGTTTTTTTCATGTAACCACTGCTGTGGAAGTAGAGCTTGGTTGTGGCCAAGGTCCTGTGTGTTGGGCATCCTCCAATGCTACCTCCTGGATCAGCCTCTGTAGGTAAGCTAATAGGAGGGAGAGCCAACTGGGACTGTAGGGAGGGCTTAAGCAGGATTCCAAAACACTGTGAAGATGAGGAACTTCCAGGCTTGCTCAGAAGGAAATAAACAGACCGTATGGGAAAACTTTTGCTGAATGACAGTCATGGCATTGATGCCTTTGCAGTTCCTATCTGTACCTGGAATTAAACCAAGTTAAATGGCTTTAATGTTTTGTGAATGTACATTCCTAAGTTCGATGAGCTGTGGAAGCCCCCACCAGCTGTAAGACCACATCTGTTTCTCCAAGGCAGCCTCCTACCGAACTGTTCTAGGAATTGAATAATAACTCTACAGATACTAATTTCTAATTATATGTAGACAACCAATGATTCTTTCTCATTACTGATTTAGATGGGGTTTGCACCAGAAGCAAGTCACAAATGATAATTTGTTACTTGTTCTCAGCAAAAGAAAAAAAAATCTCACGTGAATTTTGCCACCATTTTCATATTAATTATAGATTATGCCTGTATGATATATTGAAGTAACATTTTGGGCGATAGGTATGTAGATGAAAAACATGTGTATGTTTGGGTAAAACCGAGGGAGAATTAAAGTCTGTATAATATCTAATTTAGGAATATTATCTAATTCAGGAATATTATCTTCATGTGGTAACTTGGAAATCACTATAACCTCTTAGTACAGAATTAATTGCATACTGATGGCAGAACAATGGGGAGTCAGCTGGCTAACTCACATAAATTTAGCCCGTAAGCTACACAAAGATTTAATACCCGATGTATTTGTACTATTACACATTACAAATTCATCATGTATAATTGATCAATATTGTTGAGCACTTCTGAATAGTGCTCCCTTTTCTCACAGCAGTGCACGGGTCCAAAATCAGATTACAGTAAGTCAGCGAGTAGCACAGGGAATGACTCAGTAAATGCTATAAACCACCCTGGGCCTGCCTGCTACCCTCTTATGTATTAAGACAGAACATAATCAAATTCACAAAGACGATTTTATTGAAAATTTGCTGTAACTTCACTTGCACTTTTTAGTCCTTTTAGGATTGAAGTTGGAATATAGTACTTTATGCACACAGTTTAAGCAGGGTCCATAGCTGTAATCTGACAAGCACAGGGCACTGGCCTTTTAGTTGCTTTCACATCACTGCATGTCACAGTGGCTCTGAGTGTCAGGATGTTAGCGAGGGGTAGGCTAGTAAAAGTCAAAAGAGTCAGGAAGATTAAAAAATGGCATTTAAAAGAAAGCTTATGAAGTCAAAAAAGCACAGTGCAGTAACTGCAGTATATAAAAAAAAAAGGGAAAAAAAGGTAGTTCTGGCTTCAACATGTGCTAACTCAGGTGGCACATCAAAATGGACATTTGGCAGGAGATGGATGATAAAGGAAGCAATCCCCCTAAAATGTTTTACTTGAGCATCTGCCTGTGTAATAAACTTTCAGCAGGGAGAAGAGTATGACCCTCTGATCCCTTTTTATCAAGGGCAACAACTTTGCAAGAGGATGGCATTTCACAGGGAAAGCAATGTCAGCTTGTGAGTCTGTTTCATTACCAACATGCCTGTTAGCTGCTGGAACAAAGCAGCCCATCTTTGATCTGCAAGAAGCTGGCTAGGAACACTGCTCATCTCATTTTAATTTTGCAAAATTACAGCAGGTAACTCCAATTTCACACCCTGCTTCCCTCACAACTTCTCTTCTCAGTGAAGGTCACAGCCTGCTCTGGATACACAGAATGGATTTCTCTTCCAATCTTGCTGTCCAGCAGCAAGAGAAAGGTGGAATAGGTGGTTTCTGTGAAAAGTCTGTCTGTCCTGTACTCATGCGTGTGACTGGCATTTGCAAGATGCCCAAGCTAGCTTTAAATTAGCTGGCTTAAATCCCCCAAATATTGTAGACAGTAGATTGTGCAGCTGAGGTTACAAAACCCTCTTTCCATCCTTCAATTGCATTCAAGCACTGACTGAGCTCCTTTTATCAGCCATCACTACCAAAATTTGTCCTCAAAGGCTGGCAGGTGTATGTAGCTGCATTGAGTACGTAGCTGGATTCTCATGGAGGTACCAAAATCAGAGGCTCATTATTTGTGCAAAGTCCAGCTCTAGATTGTGTATACTTGCCACAAATTCCCTGAAATTGCCCTGCCATGACTTTTCTCTTGTTTTTTAACTTGCTAACTCACCATCCAGTGGTAATGCTTTAACCACCACTAGAAGCAAGAAACAGATTGCAGCTTAAGGTATCTAACCTTAGGATGGGAAGATTAACTTTCTAGACTTAATGGACTTTGTTCACCAGGGGTATGAATCAATAGCTTGAACATAGTTATCTACTGTCATTTTAGGTTCTGTGGAGCATCCCACATGCACATGACTGCTGCTTCAGCTGCTGCTCTGGAATGGCAATAGGCCAAGGTATACCTTTAGCTGCAATTATATTCATTATTGAAAAGTAACTAAGACTACCTACTGCAACAGTTTCCTTAAAGGGAGTCACTGATAGAATTCCTTGCCTAACTGTCAAGGTCCCTAGCAGAAAGACAAGCCCATAAATTCTGAGGCAGTAATTGAAAAAAGCCCACCATAGCAGCCAATTCAATTATATTGGCTCTAAGGATGAAAGATTCGATTCATTGGATCAGCGGGCAAGTTTTTCCATATACTTCTTGTGTTTTCAAGGTGCATATAGAAAGCAATGTTTGCTGCTAGTATTTGAAAACAAAAAACAAAAAACAAAAAAAAAAAACCCAAAAAACAAAAAACAAAAAACAAAACAGAGCTGGCAGATGAACAATCAGATATGTCCCTAACATTTCCTTGCCATGGGTGGCAGAAGCTCGGCTCAGTAAATGACATGGGGGTCTGCTTAGGAAACCTTTTACATGCTCATAGTTCCCTTCAGGCGGTAAACATAGACTCACCACCATCCTTGATTTGGGAGGGACTAGTCAGTTTAGAGGATAGCAGGGTCATGAAATATAAGTGAGGGTTATTTAATGTGGCAGAGGCTAAAGTGAGCATAATTGCTATCATTGCTGTGAACATGAGAACACTTTTCCCCATAAAAGCAATACTTATACATTTACTCTTTGTACACTGAATTTACAATCTCAAAGAAGGAATCTCCAGAAAAATAAGAAAGAGATGTTATAGTAAGACTTGATCTTAGAGACCATAAATGAGATGCATTCAAACATATACAAGAAGTGGTTATCATCTTTGAATTATTCACAGCAATATCATCTGTAGGTAGAAGGATATATCCTTCTATTAAAAAAAGAAAAAAAAGAAAAAAAAAAACCACCAAAACACACTGAGAATGATCTCTGAAGAGATGTTGCTGAAGTGCTCATCTAAAAAATATTTTTATATTTTTCGTGGCAGAGGTCCACCAAGACAGTGGGGGGCTGAAGCATGTAGCCCATGAGAAGACACTGAGGAAACAGGGATTGTTAAGAGAAGGCTATAAGGGGATCTGAGAGCAGCTAAGTCAATGAGAAGGCACTAGTTGGACACATCACAGAAGTGCCTAGTAGGTGGATAAGAGGTAACAGGCATAAACTGCAACAAGAGAGATCCAGACCAGATATAAGGAAAAGTTCTTTTCACTATGTGGATTATCATGTATAGTTGCAGGCTGCCCAGGGAAGTTTTGCAGTTTCCACCCTGGGAGGTTTTCAGTCCCTGACTGGATAAGGCCCTGAGCAATCCGGTCTGACCCCAGAGCTGACCTTGCTTTGGACAGGACGTTGGATTACAGACCTCTTGAGGTCCTCTCCAACATCAGTTATTCCATGGGCCTATGATTCTTTTGTCAAAAACATAATTTATGTTGTGTATGTAGGTTCCTTCTCCAGGCAGATTGCCTACCAATTTTCCAGAACATGCCCCCAGATTTGAAAAATGGCTATTGAAGCTAATCTGGAAATAGAAAGTGTGTGGAGCATGAGACAACAGACAAAGGACATCCTCAGAGTAATTTGAGTAGATGGGGAAACCTTGATATAAAAGCAAAATTGTTTTATTGCAAGAAAGAGGAAACATTTTGATTTGCTAAAGAGGTTTGCACCCAACCTAAGAGAATAAGCGTTCTTTCAGTGATTAAAAATAGATATGATCATAAAATTATTGGGCTTTTGTAGTGTAGCATAATAGCAGAAGTTTTTATTAATCATATGCAATACAAAAAGAATGAAAAGCATGAAATATGGCCCAAAACCAAACTGTGTGATTTCTAAATAACACTCTTTCTTAAGTAATATTTATAAGTAATATCTTTTTCAGATTTTTAATTTTTCCAATAGATTTTGGAAATAAATTCTCATACTGATTTAAAACAGTTGCTGAAATTTTCTGGAGTTAGGTGATTTAGCATCTCAACCATCTTTAAGAAGTACATAGGCAAGAAAGAAATTTTCCTTACTCAAATGATGTATTCGAGAACTATGTTTGCCTTAAATTATTACAATAGACAATGGGATACCAGTTATTTATTACTAACTACTTCTTTTCCAAAACAATTCATCATCCTAAATACCAAACAAAAACTTTGACACAGGACTTCCAGTCTCTTTGACAGTGGGATTAAAATTAAATTCCCAATGAAATATTGAGGAACGGTTGGTTTTGTTTAAAGTAAACCTTTAATCTAGTATATTTTCAGATCTTCCATAAAAAGATGGTAGTCATAGTAGTTTCCATCTAGTATATGTCCAGCTTTTGAGCTGGTTTATTTTTTATACCTCGTTGAAAAATAATTGCTGTAATTTACAAAACACACTTTCAATTTCTGGTACAACTGAATACACCAGGCAACGAATTGTTCTTATACAAAGTCATTCAGCTATTTTCAATATAATGGCATCACAACTCTCATGTTTTATGATAAAACACAGAGTCCCTAATACCTGATTTATTATTTATTTTTAAAATATAAAATTTAATAATATAGCATATGTTTGGGAGAGATTATGTCATTTCCTCTCTTCAGTCTAAATTTTCCTGCTTATAACATTTTAATTATTTTTAATTTTGCTTTTTTTTTTTTTTATTTATTTCATCAAGAGTAGTTGTGGATATCTATGACTCCAGCTGACATCTCAATATGCCTATATTTCAATCAGTGACTACATCACTCATAGCTGCTGAAAATGTTCACTTTAACTGCAAAATCATTCAAATACCTTCTTCTATTGTAGTGAGCTTAACAGCTCCTGTGTTCTATACTAAGTGGAGAAGAAAAGACAATCCTGCCTTGAAAGAGGAAAATGATAAATTCTTCCTACAACTATCTCAAATACAGCTGACATTTCACAATAATTAACAAGGACTAACTCTTCATGGAAAAAGATAATTACCTTCTGAACAACCAGCTTGAGGATTTTTGCCAATAACAACCAAAGAAATGAGCCTACATTGCACAATGAGAGTCCTTACACTATCCTTTAAATTTGAAAATCAGGTGGACTCAAGTGAATAATGATATCTCCATCACTTTTGCCCTCATTAAGTAGACAGGATAGACTATACTTAGATATTTCTCTCTTGGGAAGCCTAGATATGGTGAAGATGCATCCTAAAACAGTTTTTCGGTGCAGCATCCACACACTTCCATTTTTTAGAAGCTGAATCTATGGCATGAAATTGAAAATTAAGCAAGTGGAGTCAAGTTCAGATTTAGCAGTTTTTCCTACTCAGGATTCTAATCAGGGTGATCCAGTTTCTTGTGTTCATGGTAGCTATGGGTAAGGCATGTTTTTTGCTTAGAGATATTCTGAACTGTTTTGACATTACTGAATACAATATTCCTCTTCGCTCACACTAAACTGATAAATAGCTAGATATCTGATGGAAGTTTTCAAAAATGAATTCATTAATCTATGGAAAATTTCATTGATTAGGTAAAGTGCATATGAAAAAAATAAAGTTCACTTTTTTGTTTGTTTGTTTGTCTTGATGCCATCCTGGAGTAGAATTCAGCTGCTCTTTAAAAATGCATAGCAAGGCTGAACAACTGTTCAGGAGCAGACATCAAGCAGAAATAGTATATCTAACTGTGAATGTAGTTCAGGTATAATTAATTATGCTAATTTTTTTGATGGACTAAAAGCAGAAACTATTCTTCTTTGATACTGGCATAGAATTTTTAATAACTAGAAATAACACATCTTATGTTTAGGTCTCAAGGAAGCTCATTTATGCAGCAGTATGATACTCTGTTTAAAAAATAAATAAATACAAAAATAAAGATCAAGTCTAGAAACTAAACCAGAAGTTTCAGTTATATTTATAGCATGGAAATCAGAGCACCCAATTCCAGGTTGCTTTTCAGTTTTGTTTTTTATTAACTTTGGACAAGAAAGCTCTACACATACATTTCAATCAGATCTCTACATGAGAAACACAGTTGTTCTAGGCACCTTCCTGGCACCACTCTCACTGACAACGATGTCACATAAATTGTGCTGTATTTCATTGGGGTCTAAGAATCAAAACTCTAGACTTCCACGCATCTCTGGTGATAACAATGTTAAAAACTGCTTGACCTGGCTGGTTCTTCTCAGCTTTCCACCCAGGAGACTTGTAGATGGATATTACCTAAATGTTAATTTATGAAAAATTTCAGGCTTAGGAACCCTAATCAATTACTTTTTATTAAAAAACCCTCACCTTTATCTCTGTTGATAGTCCTTTATGTCATGAAATCATGTACTTTGTATGTAATATGAAGGTGGATCATGTGCTTGATGTTAAGGACTGGAAAGATCAAAAACTGGTATATCTGCAAGTGAGATCCCAAGAAGGAACAGTGGTCATCCAGCCTACCTGATGTCTTCACTCTGTTCTGTTCATGTCCCTTAGGTCTTTAATGTAGGAATGGATTAAATGGAAACTAGACACTTATGCAAACATTTAAACAATTAGACTTCATGAGAAACATTCCTAGGCATGAGGAACCAATTAAAAATGTTGGTCACTGCTCATGCTAGGAACTACTTTATCTTTCCAAACAGAATGGCTGCATTCAACCTGACTACCCAGAGTGAACACTGGAATTTCCTACATGCCAAACTCCATGTGGGAATTATTCCTGAAAAATATCAGTTTAAAGAGACCAAAATAGTCCCAGGAAACATCCTGACAATGCTAGGGAAGAATGTCATTGGCTGTGTTTGGATTTACTACAATGGATCTGGGATTGCAATCACCAGTGACTGTAAAAGTGGTCTGAGACAGATCTCCTATGTGGTCCTGTTTGTCTTCTCTGTCTAGGCTGCAAACTCTCCAAGGTGGGATGGATGAAAAGGTTTCTCCTGCTAAACGTTTGTTTAGTGATTGTTGTCACAGGTCTCTAATCTCAGCTAAGGATATAGTGCCTGTGGCTGAATATGTCAGTCACGCAGAGCTACGCTAATGATCACTCAGTACAATAAGGTTTCCTAACACACTAAACTCTATAAGTATCCATCATATTTTCTAAGACGTGAAAGCTACATCAAGAAACATCTTTTTTTTAGTTTTATTTTTGCCTTAGGAGTTTTCCTGTTTTTACTAAAATGCAAGCATTTTGTTAGATAATATATTTTTAAATGTCTGAAAAAAATTAAGACTTAAACATAAATTTTTCTTTTATGTCTATATACTATTCTTTTGTCTACAGTTAGTTCTTAGGGGACTGACATTTTTAACTTCAGCATGCAATGGCCTGGCTTCTTTACTACCATAAAGGCTTCCTTTACATAAAAATGAAGAGTTAAATTCTGCTGTCAGATATGCTGATGGAAATCTGTTGATATCAGTGGGATGGCACCAGAAGGATCTGGCTTTACTTCTGTTCCCTGAATTCAACAGCCCCTAGGAGTATGCAGCTCTTTTTAAGATGAGGATGGTTTTCTCTGTCATATTCAATAATTCAGATGATTTGAACTTAACTGAACAGCATATAGGGAATTTACTGTAGATGCTTAGAGTACTGGAAAGAACCCTCTGGCAGAAAAGTTTGGTTTTCTTTACATGTTATTAGCAGTCAGTAGTTTGAAGGATAATTTTTTTTGGTGTTTTTCTTTGTCAGCTACTCATGGACCCAAATATGTATTTCTTTATTGGCTCAACGCAGTAGATGGCTTTTTTTGCTGTGTTTGTATTCCTACTTCACGAGATTGGAAACTTTCAGTCAGGACAAAGAACTAAACAGGTCTCACTTTTTGGCACTGAAAACTCCCAGGAAAGTATTTTCCCCATCTTTACAGTAGCAAAACAAAAATACCATTAGTGATGTTATAAATACATTTGCAAAGGCTTCTGTGGACTGATATTTGTAGTATTTCCTCAACTGTTTTCCTTCAGTGTCCTTTATTTGAGTTCTTTTATATCCTCAGTCTCCAATGATTTTGCACAAATACTGTAGCCTTATTTCTTTTCTAGACTACTTAGTTAATACTATGACATGATAAGCAGAGAAACACTAGAAATTTAGAAGTTGGAGTGTTTTGTTGGTACATAGCAGTAGGGAAACCTTTCAAAATTGGCAATAGTGTTTAAAATTTATTTTCTTCTAAGTTACTCTTTAAATCCAAGTCACGTAATCCAATTTTCAACCTGACAAAGGACATACTGTGGGTTTCAGCACAGAAACTGGGGACTGATTACTCAGCCAACTTTTATTACTCAATTTGTGATGGTATGCAAAAGCCTCATTTGCCAGCCCGACTCCTGTTGTGCTAGGAAAGTTTTTCTTACCAAGTACAAACTGAATACAATGGGTAGAATGGGACAGGTGAACTACTAACCCAATTGCATGTGGAATAGCTGTTCCCAGATTTAACAGTAGATAGTCAACCTACCAAGCTAGCATATTTTAAAAGCTTGCAATTCCTACTATGAGGAATTGTCTTTATAACAGAAACCTAAGAACTTGTGTGCCTGGGCTTCAAGCTGATAACTCAAATGCCATTCAAAGTCTGACAGCTTTAGCTTAAATCTGTGTCTAAATCTAATATACAGAAGTCTAAATTTAATATACAGATAAGCTGAGTATCTTTGCTCCACAGTATCATGGGTGCTGAGTGCTTACATAAATTCAGAAAAATATAGGAAAAATGTCTGGAAGAACAATCCATCAAAGGTTGTCTTTGAAATAAACTGCTGGAAATTGAAGTGTTTTGGGAAAATTTCTTTGCACATATACTTTGTTCTTACACTTGTCTTCAAGTGTCTGCTACTGGCCATTTTGTGACATTGTGTTAAATGAACTGATGCAATATAGAAGGTGTTATGGTCTCATCCAGTAAGTTCTGAACTGGACCCACTGAACAAATGTCCAAGGTCTGAAAGCAGCATTGCTCCCTTCATGCAGCACTGCTCCCTTCATGCAGCACTAATATTTGATCAAACAAGCTATATATCTCTGATGTCAAAGCCCTGGTGAACACCAGCACAGAGCCCTAGAAGCATTCTGCTCCCAATAAGAAAGTGAAGGCCTCTCCGCACAGCGCTTCCCAATGCTTCTGGATGTGTAGCTCACAAGGGCAACCCCTCCGGTATGTAGAGGTGCCCAATACGGCTTCCAGGCCAGAAGGGATTTTCACTGGCCAAAGCAGAGCAAGGGCAGAAGGGCATAGATTTTTCTTTATGCATGCCTTTAAAAACAGGCCCGAGAGAAAAAAGTAAATCTACAGGCTTTTTCAGGGCTCTGTTTTTACTTACATCCACCTATTTCTTATAACCATTATCTAGTCTGCGTGAGGGTCAGGTTTATATCTGTTCTGGGTACTTTTTTCAGTTATGCTATATTGAACTGTAATAAATCCAGCTATTTAGAAATGAAATAAGCAAAATAAGCTTGTGTGCACTATCCCTGTACTTTTCTAATCTTCTCTTTATCTTAAATCTCAAAAAAAAACCCTTTTTTTTTTTCTTTTAAAGAAACTGCCACCATATCTGTTACTGTTATGGATGACTTGTCTTTAAAAACAAATTGAGTCCAAGAGCTTAAGCTAGAAAATTGCATTTTGGCCGAATGGGAAAGTCTCATTCTTTAGAGGTAGAACATTAAGACAGCAATGTCTAGGGGATGTAACTATAAAAGGCATATTGATTTTTAATAAATATAATGAACCAGTCACTTTGTAATAGCAAAGACTTATGCACACAGTGCAGAACTTCTATAGTCTTTCTATATATATTCATATATGTGTACTGACATATATATACTTATAATCCAATAACAGTACTTTACACAAAGCAAAAATGGCGTGCACAATATTTATACACACACACATGTATATGTGAAAAGGTTCTCTTGCCATTTCTTATTTCTCCCTGTCCTTTACGACTACTTTCAAACACCACATTTTTTCATGCTTAGAGGGACATGTTTTCAGGAATATATATATATATAAGATATTTCAACAGATAGTGCAACAAAAGGAGAGTAAGGACAGTGTTGCAAAACTCTTATGAACACATTTTTATAACTTTTTCTATGCCATGGTTTTAACTGGGAGACTCCAGGATCACAGAAAAAAACCAATAACCCAACTGTAAACTGATCATCCCCTAAACACCAAAAAACAGTTTACATATTTACTTCAAGGGCAAGGCTATGTTCATGAATCCCTGAAAAGGGGTTCTGGGATCAAAATGACAATGTGTGGACTTCTTACCCCTAAAGCCATTCATATTTGCTCACCCAAAGAGACTTTTGAATGATAAAGAAGGAATTTAGGCATAGATACCTTACAAAGGTAACTCTACACTGTTACATGCCAAATGTTACTGCTCTGAGTGAGTTTTCACAAATCTCATGTTTTCTGTGATGCTGGAGGACCCAGCAGTGAAGAGTCGTAGTGCTGAACTTGACAAAAGCTGTCTGCAGCCATTTCAGCCATTTTTCACTTTCACTGGATTCTAGGTTGAGTATTTCAATTCTTTGGATATCAGAATAACCACAAACTCAGTAGCTCATGCCTATTCCTTGTATGTTTTTCCTCATGTGCTATGTGCCACAACAGCTGGGGTTCAGACAGTTTGCAGATACTATTCATTATGTCACATTCAACTTTCTTTATCTAACAGAAGGAGTATTGAGGACCTTACTAGGAAAAATAGACCATATGCATCAAGCCCTTGGCTGCAGACTACCTATCCTTCAGTAATAATTTTTTTCACACAACAATCTTTGGGCTACAAAGATGATGAGGGGACTGGAATTTCTCCCTTATGAGGAAAGGCTGAGAGCGCTGGGCCTGCTTAGCCTGAAGAAGACTGAAAAGGGATCTTATAGATGTCTACAAATATCTTGAGGGTGAGTGTCAAAAGGATGGGGCCAGGCTCCTTTCAGCAGTACCCAGTGACAGGACAAGGGGCAACGGGCACAAAATGCAACACAAAAATTTCCCTCCAAATATGAGGAAGAACTTCTTTACCGTGAGGGTGTCAGAGCTCTGGCACAGGCTGCCCAGACAGGCTGTGGAGTCTCCTTCTCTGGAGCTGTTCAAACCCACCTGGACGTGACTCTGTGCAGCTGGCTTGGGGGGAGCCTGCTCTGGCAGGGGTTGGACTAGATGGTCTCCAGAGGCCCCTTCCAACCCCAGCCATGCTGTGAGTCTGTGATTTCTGTAATGTTTAAGCTTCTTAACTGAGAGTACTGTTGGTCATATAATAAATGCTGTGGTTGTAAAGACTTTACTTTCTCAATGCTGTTCAGGACATTAAGGGTTCATAACTCTGTGAGCAGAGAGGTCAGTTGTGTGCCTAGCACAAGCTGCCACATATTCCTACTTCCACCAAGGTAGTGAAGTAGCTGAGGACTTAAGTATACGTACATGGGTGATCCCCCTGCCTGTCCCAAACACTGTGCCAAAATACCTATTTTTATTGAGCTGTGAGGGGTTTTCAATCAAATTTCTAGTGCATAGCACCCATAGTGCATTATTTCATAAGGTGTCTGGCCCACTGCTATGTACAAAACTTTATCTCATCACAGAGCAGCTGGTCACAGATACCATCACAATGTTATACAGCTGCATCATATGACTGCCTCCCCATCTGCCCAAAGATTCTCTTATCAAGACATGAATTGTCATTGATTTTCAAGCATCACAGTTTTCTTTTATAGCTTAGAAAATTAGCATGATAATCAATACCCAGAGAATGACCTAATGAAACAAGAAAATTGGTTAGTAAAATTACAATTTCAAAAGATGTTATTTTGGCTTCTACATCTTTCCTTAAAACACCAGGCTACATGGGAATTCTTTGTGTTTAAAAAACTTTTTTCTCTCTCTCCTTACTCCCCTTCTATTTTTCTGGCACACAGGGTGACTAGAGGGTTTCCATGTCTACAGTTTTTACCTATTGATGACAATTGCTCTCCCTTTCTCATCTCTCAAATACAGCTGGTGCAGCAGGAACAGATCAAATTCATCCAGTTTTATGGACAGTTACTGATTTCACTTCTTTCCTGATATGACAGTGTGACTCTCAGAAGTAAACTCCAATATGATCACAACACAGCTATATAAATGTGCACATCGCTGAAAGTATTCCTACGAAGTGGTTATTTCCTGTAATAACAACTACAGATAGATAGGAAGAGCTGTTTTCTTGATTCTGTGTCAATGTGTTAAATTGTATGGAATTTAATTGCTGATGAGAATCTGTCTCCTATTTTAGTTAAAGATGTTTAAACTACATTTATTATCCACAAGTCAATGAATAAATAAATAAATATAATCCTGCTGAATAAATTAAAAAAAAAAAAAAAGGACTATATGAACACAGCCCTGCATGCCGGCATGTTAAGGAAGGTCAGAAGCAATTCAAATCATAAAATGTCTTACACCACTAAGAATGATATTTAAACTTAGAATGACATTTCAAGGCAGATCGTGATGCTACTGAACGGACAGAAAGTAATTAGTCCTTGAAAATCAAAAGACATGGTTTGATGCAGGCAAAGATATTGTAGGTTTGGGCTTGTTTTTAACTTTAGACACTATTGCTTGGGGAAAGGAAAAAGGAGAGAGGGTAGTGAGGCATTACACACCACTGGAGGAGCCATTAAACAGCAGCAAGGGATCACTAACACATAACTGCTTCTGCAAATACCTTGGGTTGAATGCATTGGATTTTTCCAGATCTTGGAAGCTAAGTCACCTGATGTTTTTTGGCATCTGGATACTACAACATCTGGAAATTTTCCACAAACAAACTAGGGTTAGCTAAAAGCTCTTATTTGGAACTGTAGTCTACATGACTTTTAGAAAGAAATAGTAAACACTAGGAAAAGACGTGGCATGCTTAGCTGTCGTCTGACACTGTGGTCATCAGCCTTCATGAGCTAATGAAAGTGAAATGGAGAAGGAAGGGAAGAGAGAAAACTTTTCTCTGAGTTTACTTGATGTTCTCAGTTTTTCTATACAGCAGAAGGAATGGTACTAAATTTCATGCAAATGCACTTCTCAGAGAAAGGAGTTAAATACAGTGGAATTGCACTGATATAAAAGCTGAAAGGTAAGAGTAATTAGATCTGGGTGTCACTCATTTGCTGTAGAATTGCTGTTCCCAAGGCACTGGAATTAGATGCAAGTATTGGGTGCAACATAATGTTTCCCACCCTACAACATGGGTGAGACAGTCTGATAAAACAGTATGTTAAGACTTCATATAAATATTTGCTAAAGACTCCAGAAGGTCAGAGGGGGTATAAGGAAGGCCAAATGTTTCCAGTGCAATCGAAGAGGTGGCCAGGATTTTAGTTCAGAACAATCACCCCCTCAATAAGTGAGATGGTAGAAGGTGGAGATTCTCTGAATAATGAAAAAATAAAATGAAATAAATTGGAGTATAAAATTAGTTTTACTTTCAGCCTAACCACACCCCCAGTACTCAGGTAAGGTGTTTCTCCACTATGATGTGCAAATTGCTTTTAATGTAAGTAAAACTTTTAACTATGCTGATGTTAGGCATAAGCTAGTAAGCCCATCTGGACTTTTGCTAACTCCATGGGGAGCTATTTTAAGCATCTTTACTCTTATTAAAGTTCCTTCAAAAAATGAATAGTCTTCTAATAAATAACTGCTAGCACTGTATATTTTCAGGAACATTTTCAATCCTCTATAATGCACTGAATGAAAGGAAAAAAAAAAGTCTGTATAAGTATCTCCACTCAACTGTACAAATGAATAAAAGACAGAGGTTTTCTATATTCATCTATTTGTCAATAAATAAAGATCATAGAACCATTTAGATTGGAAAAGACCTTTAAGATCATCAAGTCCAAATGCTAACCAAAGCACTAAACCATGTCCCTAAGCACCACATCTACACATTTTTAAACACCTCCAGGGGCGGCGACTCCCCCCCCCCCCCCCCGTCCCCGGGCAGCCTGTGCCAGCGCCTGCCAGCCCTTTCGGTGCAGAATGTTCCCTCACACCCAATCTCACCCTCCCCTGGCGCAACGTGAGGCCGTTTGCTCTCGTCCTGTCGCTGGTTCCTGGGGAGCAGAGACCGACCCCCCTGGCTACAGCCTCCTGCCAGGCCGTTGCAGAGCCACCGGGTCCCCCCCAGCCCCCTTCTCTCCAGGCTGACCCTCCCGCCCCCCCAGGCTGGTGCCCCAGCCCCTGCCCCAGCCCCTGCCCGGCTCTGGACACGCTCCAGCCCCTCAGTGTCTGTCTGGCCGTGAGGGGCCCAACGCTGAGCCCAGGCCCCGCGGGGCGGCCCCACCAGTGCCCAGGGCAGGGGGACGGGCGCTGCCCCGGCCCTGCCGGCCACACCGTTTCGGACACCGGCCAGGACGCTGCTGGCCTCCTGGGCCACCTGGGCACGCTGGGGGCTCATGCCCAGCCGCTGCCGCCCAGCCCCCCCGGGCCCTGTCCCGCCGGGCAGTTCCCAGCCCCCTGCCCCCAGCCCGCAGCTGCCGGGGGCTGGTGTGACCCAGGGGCAGGGCCCGGTGCTCAGCTTTGGTGAACATCATACAGTTGGCCTTGTCCCATCCATCCAGCCTGCCCAGATCCCCCCTGCAGAGCCTTCCTGTCTTCAGGCTGATCAACACTCCCACCCATGTTGGTGCCATCTTCAAACTGACCGCGGGTGCACTCGATCCCCTCGCCCACATCATCCATAAAGGCATTAGACAGGACTGGCCCCGGCGCTGGGCCCTGGGGACAACGCCTGTGACAGGCCACCAGCAGGAGGTAACTCAATTCCACACCACACTTTGGGCCAGGCCATCCAGCCAGGTTTTCATCTAGTGAACAGTATGCCTGTCCAAAGCATGAGTAGCCAGTTTCTCCACGAAAAGCTAGTTTTCAGAGCTATTGTTTACTTCAACATGTTGTGGCAATCCAAAGGGATATGCTTTCATTATTTCACAGAACAAGTAATTCTTTTGTCCCATATTATGTTCCAGTGACTCAGCATAGCTGATAATATCAATGTCAATATGTCTGCAATAAATTAGATAAAGGTGGCATGTTCTTTACTGAGAGATTAATATTCATTTTGCAGACTGCATTCTAAATGGAAAACACTCTGTCACTGAAGATTAAGTACCTGTTTTGGTATCATAACAGATGTTTCGAAAACACTATTAAAAAGAATCATAGTGCTGTTTTTGTCTAATAGAAAAAAAAAATCAGTCACCTTATCACTACAAATTAACAAAATGCCCCTTAGAAAATTTCATTAAAATACCTTAAATCAACTTTCATATTCCTCCAACTACTCTTATTTTCAAAGTTTTCATGTCATAGCTTCCATCCACAGGTTATTTGGATGAGTGTATTTGTGTCATTGGTAACTGGTTCCCTTGACTGCCCTTCAAATGTATTTTGCATGGGGTTTCTTAGTGTTAAAAAAGCTGCTCGTCCCATAACACCCCTTCTGAGCTATGCATGTGTCACTGTTCTCACTGCTGAGCTATATAGAGGCCACAAAAGGGGCAACATCCACGTTTTACATATGAGGGTCAATGTTAAAAATTTCGGGTTAGCTTTCACGAAGCTGGAAATGGTCAGATCAGTCATTTATTTATCAATGTGCACTCTGTATCTAGATCTGCAAAGACAGTGGGTATCTAGACATCACTTTGAATGCCTTGATCTATCATTTTGACATTGCTGAGGTCCTGAACATCCATGTATAAGTCCGTGATCACCAGAATTCCCACTGGTCTCTAACCATAAAGCCTCACGTTGATGATGTCAGTCTACTCTGGCAGCAGTGACTGTGACGATACTGCAGGTTGAAGATGTGGAGGCTCTCTATCACAAATTTATTGGCAAAAATAATCTGAATTCAGTTCTGTACTATATAGCATACTGCACTGTACAGCCTATGGGCTGGAGCTAGCTTCTGCGCGGCTATCTTACCTAACTAAGCATGTGAGGAGAAGGGTTGAACAATGATTTGTAGCTCACATGCACACTGAATTAGCCATACATGTACTCGGTCACATGGTACTTTCCAACTCAGCCACATGTCTGCTCCTGTCCCTCACAGTTCTGCTTATAAGACTTTTTGTAAGTGTGATTCTTTATGTTTATTTGTCTAAATGGAAGCATGGATTTAACAACCTCTTAGCAATATTTTTACAGTTTTTTGCAATCCTCAATGTTCTGCTAACTCCTGTTGAGACTTATGATACATTATTTGACAAATAAGGAATGGGTAAAGGTTGGGTCAGGGTTCTAGGACTGTTATTCAGAGGAATGATTTACTGAAAAACAAAAGTTTCTGGTTTGATGACTTTAATAGCATTTGAGGTTTTTGCTCTTGGAAGAAAAGGTTGAATTGTTTGATGTCAAAACACAGGTAAGTGGTCTGGGAAACTCAGCAGAATAAAAAGCATTGAGATCTCACATTCTGCTATTGAATTGTAAGAGAAATTTTCTCAGAGGCAAGCATCAGTTAGAATATAAATTTGGCTAACAATCATTCTTTTTTTGATTATTTTTGTTTTGAATCATCCTTCCAGAAAATTACTACTCAAAGAAAAACTGAGAAAAGAGTAGTAGTGCTCTAATAAAGAGAAATATGACTATATGAAAAAGGATAAATCCTTCAAATTGCTGAGAAGTCTGGCTATTTTCCACCTAAATTTCCATTAAATCTTTGTACTCTGAATTGAAAGATTTAGCACAAAAGAGCCAATGTATGCAGCATACTTTGGGCATACAAAGATCAAGTAACAAGAAATAGCAGGAACAGGCAAACTCTGAAACAGAAATTCAAGCTTTGTCTATGGTCTTCTGAACTCCACCCACAAAAGAACCTAACAGTCATTTAAAGTCTGATTAAAGCTCAGTCCAGCTTTCAATGAACCACGTCTGAATCATGTCCCGCAGACCAAAGATCTAGTAGGAGCAGGGGTGTATTGTGTTTTTCATCCAGATAAAATGAACTATTTCACTTTGGCTAAAGATTCTCTTTAGAACACCACTCATTTAGAGATTTTCTTTCAAGACCAAAAGGTCTCTGTCTCTGTGTTTATTTATTCATATTTTAAAGAATTAAGTTTAAAACATTAAGTTTAAAGAAATGAAGAATTATGGATGCTTTACCTTGAAAAATGTGGGAGGAAGGAAAAAGATTTGTTTGTAATGCTCCTTATTAGAAGAATTCCAAACTTTTCACTTGAATCCCAAATGAAGGCTCTGCCACAGTTTCAAATGCCAGATAACAAAATTACAAACCCTTTGATCTTTGGGGCTGCAAAAACTCTTTCCAAATCTATTTCCTGCCAGATGTCTCTCACCTGAACATTCACAGTCTGCCTGCTGCTCAGATTGATGCCAAATGATCTGCAATTATGGTATGTTTAACCTGTAATCTGCTATTAGCTCTGAGCTTTGCAGAAGGCAACATTTAAGTCTAGCAAATTCTTTACCTTCAAGGAAGACTTTTGAACTAGAGGAAAGCCACCAAAGTGTAGATGACCAAAATGCATATCCATTTAACCCATGCATTGATGTTGTGCCCACTTTTCCTTGCTTTGCGCTACACTGTAGTTGCAAGATAAAAAAAAAAAAAGAATCCGCTTGCTCTGTCCCAAGAGGAGACTGGAATCAGGAGCCTGGAATCATCTCCTCCTTGGTGACTTGTGATTACCAGCTGTGAGTTGTGTGTTCAGAATTCCCAAAGTGCAGGACAAAGTTTGGATGCATCGTGAGTCTTCAGAAACATGCTGGGTGAAAGGTTGCATAAATAAGCTAAGAGTAAAATGCATGAACTGAACAAGGACAACCATGGAGTTTTTCCTATGCTAGAAGAAATTGTCACAGAATTATTTTATTTTCTGACATTTCCCCTTTGTAAAATAGTTATCTGTATTTGTCACAATGCAAAGATAGAAATTCTTGATGAACTGACATTACAGATATAGCTGGAATTACTTTAGTGCCAGGGACTTCCAGCAACAGCAGATCTGCAGACCTGTGGGTGCTTATATTTTGCAAAGCTTCCTCGGAAGACTCAGTCTTTTCAACTCACAGTGAAATTAATTTAATTGTCTTTCTTATGTTGTTGCTTGCTTTGCTTTGGTTTTAACTTGTTCTTGTGTTGAAAGGAGCGAGTAACACTTGAATAAAGCAGCCATAGTTTACTAGGTTTAATTCTAAATCAATTTAGGATAACTATGTGAATCTCAGGCAAAACTGAAACGTATCATTACCTTTCATGTTGTTGGGGTATTTTTTAAGGATTAAGGGAATGGAAGTCATCAAAGAGTTCTGAAGTGGGCCTTCACGTTCATTTACTAAGGGGAAAGCAGAATACACATACATTGCTCTGATATCTGGGGTAACTTCTTCACAGGAAAATATTAAAGGATGGAAAACAAATGTTATTTTAACTGTCAGATTGATCTCAATAGCTGTAATTAATCACAGTTACTGCTATAAAGTCACTGAGAGCACTCTTTTAAGGAGGTTATATGGTAATGAAAGAAAGTTATTCTCCCTCATGTTCCTTTCATAAATCGTCAGCAAATATACATGTATATGAGCTGCCTTCCAGCTGCGCTTTTCAGGAGTTAATAACCATTTAAAACTATTTAATGCTGGTGAAGCAAAAACATAAATGACCTTTGAACCCTGCAAAGATATTTTCTTTTTGAGCACTTTATTCTTTGCTTACAGATGGTTTGGAGCCGTATGCACAGGATTACATTTCACAACTGAATGTCATCTTTGACACAAATAGAATGAAAGAATTAACCTCTTACCTGAACTTGTATTAGATTACATTGCAGCAATAGATGTAACATGATACTATGAAAAAGTGTAGACAGAGGGCAGTATGATACATCAATATAGGAGATTTTAATGAGTTGGTTGCTGGCAAAAATCCACTGTCATGACAAAGATTTTAGTTCATGTAAAATAGCTTGGGTGTGGCAAAGCTATTCCCAGTATTTACACTTACAGTCCTAAAATATGAAGTGTTTCACCTTCTCTCTGTCCTGAAGTGCTGTTCAGAAAGTTTTTGCTGTTGTTATTACTCTGTGTCTGCAACATGAACAAATGTTAAAGCTGTTAGAGCTGCTCATTCCTGGGTTTTGAGTAATAAGGCCCAAATTCAGCACATGTAATTGCAAATTAAGGTTATTCCCCAAAATACTCATCTATCAGCCTAAATTTGCATGTCACTGTCAGAATGACCCTGAGAAATCTTTAAGAGTGGACTTGAGGACAACCTTCATACTGCTTGGGATTAGGACAACAAAGGTTTTATAGGGATTCAAGAAAGTAGTGAAGTTATTTTTGCTCTTCTTCCCTTTCCAGCTCTGGCAGGTGACTGAGCACTGGTAGGCTGACATAACAAATACAAGCATATTTCTTTGAACCATGTCCAAATGTACATTTCTGGATCCCTATTTGTATGGATGCATGCAGTCTGGGTGTTGCAAAATACTCTCTTTTCTTTTCCAGAACTATTAAACTTGGTAAATACAATTTTTAGCTTTATTTATCTCCCATTTATAGGAACTAAACTGCTGGGAAAAGGAGCAGATGCAACATTAAATGATAGATTGGACAGAACACCAAACGATACTTCTCTGTGCCTTGTAAGTGTTGCACAACCATAGCTGATTGCTACAATCATAAAGGAAGATTCTTCTAAATTATCAGTTGTTCCTAGAGATTATAATCTATTAATGTTTCCAAAATATGATTTAAAGGGTAGGCTAAGAGGAATAATGTTTTTCATTAGAGCAAATATGTATTAATCTCTGAGCAACAATGCAGCAACTTTTAATAATTTATTGCTCAATTTCAAAAGTAATTGCAAACTAAGAATTTGCCAGATCTTGCTTTTCCTTTGAAAATTCTTCCTGTATATCTCTTCTACACATGCATAAAAGTCATACATTGCCTCTTGCTGACAGTGCAATGCTACCTTTTCATTTTAAAAGACAAAGGTCGGTGCTACATGTTTGTTACATTCAGGTAGAATGTCTGTGCTTTATTCTATTTTCTGAATTCCTGCTGTCAAGAGAAGAGGACAGGGTCCTCTTTTTGTGTTTGTGTCTGCTGAAAATTACTACTTTATATATATCTAGAATAGCTCTTGCTGTGCAAGGAGGCAAGATACAGAACTATTGGGAACTCCCACTGGTCCTCACAGCATGCAACGCACAACATAGTAGACACTTTTGTTTAAAGTACCTGAAAATAACTTCAGAAATTCCAAGTTTTGTTTTCTGTTTTTCTCTCAAAACCTGACAAGGCCAGCATTTCATAGATTTACAAGTACAAAAGTTTTCTTTGAAGAAGCAACCTATAAAAACTATCAAATACAGGGACTGAAGGAAGCACTATTGAAAAGGTAGAAGTACTCCAAAATTGTAGTAAAAAAGTGTTTTTGACAGATTACAGAATGATCTGTGTCAGAAAACTAAAGTTGTTGAAAGGCAAGTAGAGAAGCTGTGGGCAATAGTACCAAATATTATTTTTTAACAAAATTAGTCTCACACTGGCAAAATGTAACCCCCTGTTCTGACACTCCCAAGCATAACTATACTGGACAGCTAAGTTAATAGTTATATCCACCTCTTCACCATTTGCACTCCTAGCATAGCACGTGCTACTTGTCATTAAATACGGAAGAGCATGCACAGGCTTGTTATCCAGATTGCAGCTCCATTTACCTCCAGTCTATCTTCATCTTCCTCCATTTACCTCCATTCTGCAGTTGCAAAATGTGAGTCTCCGTGGAGTTCAAAAAAGATGATTCAGTACGTGGCTGCAGTGTTAGTGCATGGAGAATGAGGAATGATCAAGGCTTTCATAAAGAGTGGACAGGGACAATCACATTCCTGCTTCAGTCTGTCAATCACATTCAACCTGTGGCTCAGGAATGAGGGAACAGCTGGAATCACCATGAATCCATTTTTAAACATTTTGGGCAGTGCATAGGGCTAATGAGGGAACTGCAGAGAACAAACAGAACTTCTCTGAAGTAGAGATTATGGTTTACACTACCCCTTCCCTTCATAATTTATATGAGATCTTTGATTATAGTTAAATAATGAAGTTTCCCAGTACTTCTTAGGATTTATTTTTTTTAATGCAGTTTTAGCTGAACTCAGAAAATTAAATCTTTTTGGGGAAAAAAGAAAGAAATTTTAGCAGAACTCTGTTATAGAAGCCCATCCAAGTAAGCTTTCCTTTCATTGTTACTTCGGTTGTTCAGTGAAACTGATAAAAGTATAAATTCCACTGAGCAGCTGCCTTAAATACCTGGGTTTAGCAGTCTGATTAGAGATACTGAGCCTGGGGCCATGAGGATTCCAATATGATGAGAGGAAGCCTGGAAGTCCTGTTATCATTTGTTGTCTTGGCACTATATATCCTGGAAACCCTTGGTGTCCAGATCTTCCAGGGATAATCCACCTGGCAAGTTGCCCAAAGATTCATGAACACAGAGTCCTTTTTCTAGATCAGTCTGCTCATGGGTCTGTCTAGAAGCACAAAATCAGAGCTAGAAGGTAATCTACCAGTAATCCAAGTAAGATTGCATTGGTTGAAATAATTAATTGTTGTTTCCTGAAAAAGCTGCCTTTCACCTGAATATTTTCAGCCTTTCAAACTTTTTAGAGTTCTGCAATGACAGTCTTACCAAGTGATATTTGGGTCTTAAATTCCAGGTTAGCCAAGTTTGAATATGTCTCTGGCTTCCTTTTTTCCTCCCTAATGACCCAACACCAGGTCTAGGTCCTCATCTTCCACTGATCCATGCATATGCATGAATATAAGTTTTGGTGAAGAAGCTCTTACCTTTTTTTCCATTGCTATAGTGACAGTTGCAAGAGAACTTGTCTTCCCACTTCATGTGACTGTGGGAAAAGCATTGATGGTTTGTTGCCACAAGTCATCTTGCTTACATCCATCATTTGGCTGCCAGTAGGAGCCAGAGATAAAAGTGCTTCATGTCTCACAGCTATCAGCTGAACTTTACTCCTTCTAGAGACTAAGGTAAATGTTTGGGTTTGTTGGTTTTTTTCAATTTATTTTCTGGTAGTTGACCCAGATATGCAAGTTTTAAAGATTGCAGTTCAAAGGCTTGATTCTCTGTTATCCTTGAGTAATTATTTACTTTTAGGCAAAGTAAGTGTTAGATTATACTCTAGAAGCATTTTGCATTTACTTTTCATTGAAGTGAATACAAATTGGAAGCCTCTATATTTGATGTTTACAAACTGTTGATTACAGAGATACAAAGAAAGAAATCAGTTACCTAAACAAAGAAGCTCAGAACACATTTAGTCACGCATGAAAACAAAAAGCACATAAAGCTTGTAAGACTAACAATTGTTGCTTATCTTCCTTGTTCAATTAGCTAAGAAAATATTTCTAGTCAGATAATATGAATAGATGAGGGGACAAGTCTATCATTCTATGTTTAATTGTCCATGGTATAATGTAATAAATCTATATTCCAAGGAAAGCTTTGGAATGAGATCACTGATTATATTTCAGAGAGTTCTGAAATTATTATTGATTCATGGATGTTTTTACTGAATCATACATATACAAACAACACTTCACATTGGAAAGCACCTGGATGTAATATAATAATCTGTAGAATGCTATCAATAACAGTCTTTAAGGCTACCCTCCCATAATTGAAAAAATATGTCACATTTACAGTGAGACTATTTTTTACACTCTATTTCTCGGTGATGCATGCAGACATACATACTGGTTCCCTTCTTGCATTGTACAAAGGGAAATTTCCCTTCCTACTAGAGATCTGGGGATGCTGCAGTGGTTTAATTCATTATATCTTGATATCACTAGTGTCTGTATGCATTTGGCTTCACACAGAAGCATTAGAGCAGGATCTGGCCCTTAAACCCAGAAAATTAATTGGGATGGATGGTTCCTAGATCAGACACCAACTTGGATTGTCTTAGGCTCTTGTTGAGTTCTTCTCCCAATAACATATCTGTTATATACCACAGTCATATACCCAAAACTCAAAGTAGCCACCATGATGACTTTAATGCATGTTGCTTTTACACATCTCTGTTAAGCTGTTTCAAGAACTTCCCCACTTTCCTTTCACCAGTCCTTTCCCTTTGTCCCCTGGGATTCTTTATCTTGTCTTAGGAAATTTTCTTTAGTAATGGCAGTGTATTTTAGTATTGCCTACTACATGTTGGATCAATCCCATCAACTCAGTTCACACAGGCAATCAAACAGCTATCTGACAGCAATAACTTTTCATTACTGTTGACCTGGACTACATTCAAACTGGTTACTGTGTGATGCTACAGGTTTTTTAAATGACATCCTGAAATAGGCAGCCTTGCTGAAACTGTTGTGTGCATGACTGTGAAGCTAATTTCTTTGTCACTGCAGTTATACATGCCGCAATTTCTTTAAATAAATGGTTACCACTGGAACTGACCAGAAATTATTATAGAATGATGTGCCTTGAAAAAGGAAATTTTCCACTTAAATAGTTGACAACAGGTAAAAGTTTTTCAATCACAAGTATGATTAAAAAAAAAAAAATCCCCCAATATTTCATTGGGTTGAAGCTGTATTATACTATGCCTGTGGTGGTTGAATGATTTCTGGCAAATTGATCAAAGTACTTTGGTTTGACTTAATAGTGCAGTTTATGTCACAAACTGATCTGTAAGCACTTTGTTTCACAAGATACGTAACATCTCCCACATTTCTGGTTTGGTATATAAAGAATTGTGTTATCTTCCCATAGAAATAAACTTCCCGGCTGAAACTAGGTGGAGTTATAGATTTACAGAAAATTATCCACTCTAATTTATCCCAAAAAGGAAATTAATTAGGGATCATATTGTTTAATCCCACTGAAGATATGATTTCCACAGCCTCTTGGTCTCTCTGCATTGATATGTTCTTCTCAACTGCCCAATGATTCCATGTCCCATAACTACAAATTTTTACAAAATCACTGAGCTGACTTTTTACTTATGCCTCTTCTCAGCCACAACAGCTTCCACTACCTTTCAATGAACCTTCTTTTCTGTATCTTTAACATTTCTCTGTTTTTAAATGGTGCACATAATTTTACACTGGAGAGACAAATGCACATCCACTGTTGTAAGGATGCTGTATAAATAACTATTTTGTGTTGAACATGAGAACACATGCTCTGACAAAAGCATGTAGTTTTGTAATGCTAGACTTATTTATAATATGATGAAGAAGGGAAGGTGAAACCAGGACAGAAAGTAAAAAAGAATACTCTATGTAAATCAAATTAAATGACCACTAACTTTCGTATATTGTATATTATATATATATAATATATATAAGTTATATTGTAATTAATATAACTAATATAGTTTTGCAGTAAGTTGAATATAAGAAATATAAAAATGAGAAGGTGAAGAAATTCCTGTAAAATCATTTGGGCAAGGTTAGTATTTCAGAAGTAAAATCCAGTATAAATGTGCAATGCAGAACTGCCACTAGCTAACTACAAAAGTCCCATTCATGATTCATTGGTTTCAGATATATTTGAAATGACAGAAATTGACTGCCTCCTGGGTTAACTAGCAGAATAACAAATCACATGCCAGCTCATTTTAGACAAGGGAAAGGGCATCTTTACCAAAAGTTTCCAAGTACAGTATAGACAACCGGCTGCTTCATGAAAGCACAGTGAACGTATACTGTTAAATATTTGATATGCCATATTGCTGTGCCAGCAAAGACCACTAGCAGCTGCTCTGGATGAGTTATGTAGAGCAACTCCAGGTTCATGATCATTTATGTAAATGCCAGTCAGAAGATGATGAATGCAGTCACCATTTTCTGAGCTTTTGTTTTCCAAACCAGCTAATGTTTCTATTTCAATTATAAGTATGCTTTGCTGGAGTTTTCACTTTCTTGCCAGGTGATTTTAGATAAATCCTAAATTTGATTTAATGTCATTACAGTTGGTTAAACACTGGAAAAAATTGTCACTTATAAAATAGAAAAAATATAGGAAGTTTTTTAGTGTATATGATCTACAGAGTTGAGGGCTTTCTCTGATGTGATAAAAGACTATTTAGAATGGATCTTAATGCAGAGAAATCATTCAACAGCTTGTGCATGAGTTGGGTTTCCTTTACAGGACTAGTAGATAGTCTGCTATATGTACCACCTGTCACCAACGACAACCAAGATGCTTCATACTAGCAATATCAGAAAACAGTCAGGAGAGCAGAAACGAGTTCCTAACATGAATAGTTTGATCTTCCTTAAGTCTCATTTTTTCCTGAACCAGTATCTCACCAGCAATGTGATGGAAATAATCACAGTGTATTATTCTCTTAAAGGATATGTAAACTGGGACACAAAATATAGGTGTTTATACTGCTGCAGGACTTTAATTTTATCTTTCAGTTTTTAAAATATATCTTTATTATATCTTTGGGAAAGTATTTACACTAATTTTTAATTGCTCATATTGTGTTCCTTAAAGGAACATTTTTCCATTGTTTCCAATATTTTTCTTTTAAAACCAAATCTGTCATATTAAAAAAAAAGGTACAGGGAAAACACTTTTGCTAAAAATATTTTCATTTATGTTATGAGAAAATGAAAGAGGATGGAAGCCATGAAAGCTTCATTTTTTCATCATTTAGAGGTGCAATAAAAGTATTAGGTAGGATTTAGACAATTATCTATATATGTAACTTATCAAGGTAGCTTTCCAAATTTCCTTATCTGAGTTTTCTCATCTTTTCACAAAACTTGAGCTCATTTATTCATAAAGATTCAGAAGGCAGCTTCTGAACCATGTTGAACTTCATCAGCTTCCTCAGTGGGACCTGGATTTATCAAGTTACTTAGGATTATACATTTAAGTAGAACGAGGCAGTTTATGTGTAAGAGAGTACTGAGGTTTTGTGGGTTTTGTTAAGTTTTGTCACATTTTCATCATTGTGATTTTAGCAGTTCTTGGGAGCTCTAGACCAGGACTTGACTACACACACAATAATAATAATAATAATAATAATAATAATAATAATAATAATAATAATAATAATAATAATAATAATAATAATAATAATAATAATAATAATAAAGGAACTGCATTTTCTTCACTCTAAAGAGAAGTAAAGCAAATATGGAGAAATTGTCCTCAAAAAGATATCAACAGAGATTGAGCTTACGCAAAACAATGACATGCTATAGGCTAGCATGACAAGCAAAAGCCTTATGACCTCAAAGGCTTAAATACTAAGAGAGGATATCGATAACTTGATAAAGAAATATACTTTAATATGGAGGAGAGCACAGAAACATGACCTTTAAAGTTTAACAGGTAGGTAGTGAGGACATCCTTCAGGGCTGACTAGTGATGGAAGCTGGCCACTTGCTTAATACTCTGGACAGATAATCAACCAACCAAACCCCTTATTTTATGTGACAGAGTGCTCCTTATATCAGTATGGGGCTCAACACAAGCAGTCTGTCTGGGCTAGAGTGAGAGTTGGATCCTTTCTTCCTTTCTTTTCCTTTTTTCTGCTGAAGCACTTGTCACATTATTGCACAAGTTGATACATTTCCTCAACCCTTTTACTAAGGTGCTTATTCTACCTGTCTCAGTGCTCAGTGGTCCACAGAAATAGCTGAGAGGTGGAACTGCCTCTGCCAACCAACCACACTTAGGCAGGAGATAAAATGGGAAGGAACAAAGGCAGGAAAATACCTGTAAGACAGCACTGTGGCATCATGAACCCATCTCTTGTTCTAGGTGCTGTCCAGGATTTAGTTGACTACTAGAAAAAGCACCATCCTCAGAATTCCCATGGTCTGGTAAGCACATCATACCCCTCAAGATCAGTACAAGAAGACCAGACTACAAAGTGTAGATACCTGGACCAGAAGAAACTTTACAGGGGTAATAAAACATCATGGCTGGCACTTCATCAGTTTTTACTTTTTAGTGACTCATTCTCCCAAGACATCTAGGAAGAACATTTGTGATTTTACTCTGTTAATGCTCAACATATTTTGGAGATTTTGACTGCAATTATCCAGTCTCCTTCCTGGAACCTTTATTTCATTTGTGACTATTTTCAATGTCTCAATTACTTTAGCAACACTTTTTTGATAACTAAAGCCGATAAATATGTTTTAGGTTATGTACATCCAATTACGGTGATTTTTATGGAAATGCACATAGCAAGATTTTAACATGTCCTCCTAACAGTTTAGTTTCATAAGATTTAGAACAATCTTAGAGAATTTTTATATTATCTTTTCATGCCTGATTCCAAGTTTTCCCTACTATTTTAATCCTGTTATGATATGAGTCACCTGTTAAAAGAACCAAATACATACATTTCAGAACAGAGGCGACAAAGCCAAAGTGAATACCCGCATGCTCTTTCAAATAAAACTCTATTGACTGAGCTTTTTATCTGCAAAAATTTTGGGAACATCTTCTGTAAGAGTTAAAAAAAAAAAATCATGCTAACACCAGCAGAAACTCAAATGAGCTTGTTAATGACTTTTCACTCTTAATATGCCTATGTGCTAGCTAGAGGCAACAAAGTATGTTTGTAGTTAAAATATCATCTAATCAATGAATGAATGTTACCACATGATTTTCAGGGCCAATGCTTGACATTGGTCTAATACTGAACCAGTGAACCACCCTTGCTCAATCCTTCCTGTGAAGAGCTGATCATCATTTCACAGCCTACACCACGTTCACATGAAAGGGCTGTTGAACATTTTGAATAAGCATTACAAATAGTCCACAAGTGATTAATTCCACAGAAAAACAGTGATCACTTTACTACATCCATTTATCACTTATTTTCCCCACAGATGGTGGCAAACTATCCCACTAGAGATTACTAATACAATCTGTGAATACAAACCACTCCGTTCCAGGTCTTGAGAAAGTTATTTAGAACAGATATTTCAGCCCTTAGGATACACAGGGGAAATTAAAAGTGTTCAATAGTCCTCAGTGTCATACTTTTACCAGTGTTAGTGAAAATGTGCTGCAGTGTAATATAATCATCAGGGGAAATGCGGTGCAAGAGGCAGATCTTACTTCTCTAGCCCTTCCTGATGACTTGTATAGTCATGCTCCAGAAACATGTACATTGTAGCAGGTCATTTTGGTCCTAGGTCGCCAAGGGGATGAATTCACCAAGTCAGCCTCATGAATCCTAACCATGAAACCTTCAAATTTATAGTCCCATTAAAGGAGCTGGAATTAACAGTGTGTTGTAGATACAGAGACAATAAACATAAATAGACTATTATTAGGAGTGATGTAGTATAAACAGTTTAGCTTTTCAGATCAACAAATCACTTACATGGCCATTTGTATTAAGTAGGCCAGGTAGACGGTTTTACAACTATTTACATATATGGTTCTTTCACAGAAAATAAATATTTAAGCATAAATACTACTGATGCATAATTAAAAGATACACTACCTAATCAGCTCATAAAAGGTGATAAAAAATGTGATGTATGTACATAACACTTGACTGTGTGTACAACAACAATAAAAAAGCCAGGATTGAACTTCACCATCCCTCTGGTGAAACACAGCCAGCTTTAAGAGTGGATGTTGTGAAAATTTCACACTGCAGACACAGTGGACAGCTATGTCACCTGGGAACAAAAATCCCTGTTGAAATCACAGTAAAAACATCAGTAAGCACAAATTAATTTAGAAGAACACCCAAAACTGTCTTCAGCATGTATCCCAGATGCTTCATGTGATCATGGGACATAGCAAAGTGGGTATTTTTACTTTTAATTCTTTCTCCATTGAAGATCCATTATTAATGAGAAAGAAGTGACAACATATGTAAATGACACAAAGTGACTTTGCTTGAACTTCTCTGAGGAGGACTGAGCAGATCTTCAAACAGCAGTGACTGCTATGATTTGCTTCAAACATGTGCCCAAGATCTAGCAGCATTTCAGTATTGGATGAGATGAATAATGTCTTCCTACTGTATGTGCTACAGAGAAGCTAAGCTGTTTAACCCAGACAGACACAGCTTTGTGCTTTGTGCTGAGATGATGTGGCTGCTCAAAATACTATTGTTTATTTTTACACTGCAGCTTTATTTTAGTGCTTATAAGTTAAAGCAAATGACTTAAATAAAAATTTATTTTTCTACTTCATATATAAAAAATGCTTTTACATGGTCCTTTTACATTCTCCAAACCTCCTCAAGGGATGGTACAGAATAAAGCTTTTGAGAGAATAATTCACTTCATCTAAAAGCATTTGTTTTGGGAGCAAACTTAACAAGCTATGAAGCTGCATTTCAGAGAGCCTGAATTCAAGACCAATGCCTCCAATCAGCTTAATTATACACTGCTGAAATACAGAGTTCTTATGAAGTTATCTTGCAACCTTTTCTGGATTTTTCCTTTACTTTGGAGTAACCAGAGTACCCTGCATAACATATTGACTGCATAATAGAGAAGAATACAAAAACCCTAGCACAAAGGAAAGCATGAAAAAACATGAACAATGTAAATAAATTCTTGTAAAGCAGGACTTATTCTGTATGTTTGTTTGGAGTACCTTAGTTAAATCCTTATATCCAAATAATCACTTTGACAAAGTAGTATTTTTTCAACTATCAGGATAACTTTGGGGTTATTTTGTAGAAAATGTACACACTTCTGGCTTTCTTAGCTTCAAAATGTATATTCAAATAGAAAAGTTAAAACACAGCAAAATTGTCTTTGAAGCTGAAATGTTCTTTTTCATCTATCTAATAATTTGTTTCAAATGGAAAGGGAAGGCCGTTGTGATATGACATAATTGGTAGCAGATATGCCATCGACAGAAGTAATTTCTTTTATGTTTCCTTTAGCATTCTTCAAGAAATAAAGAAAAGTTGAAAAGGGAAACTACAAAACAAAACAGTAACTTATAAAGTCAATGCACTATCTTATCAGCTTGTACACCACCTTTTTAGTCAGAAACATATTTTTGCAGCCCATGCTTCTGCCTACACCCCATAATACTACCCTTTTTAAGATTACTTATTAATCTTCTCCTGAGTGCTTTTAGCATAAAGAAAAGAGCATCTTTCTATAAAATTTATTTTACTTTTTCCGCCGTCGCATTTTATAAGCTCTTTTTGACTCAAAGCTGGCTCAAGGTTTATCAGAGGCTTATACAAAAATCAGTTTTGACCCCTCTCCGAGCGGACAGGGCTTGGCACAGAGGCCAAGGGCAGCCCCACCCAGGGGTATGGCCATGCAGCCCCTCAGATGCAGCCCCCTTTCTGCTTATTCCCGCTTCCTCCCCAGCAGCATCAGCTGCTGCCAGTTTGGCTCACCTCAGCTCTGGCACAGATAAAATGGGCAACAGGAACATGGCTCTTTATTCTTCCCTACGCCAAGCAATCCATTGCCCTCTGCAGCTGCCAGCTTTGCCCATGTCTGCAGCCAGCTCTGATTAGCCTAAATTTTGCCTATATTTATCTCTAGAGTTAATGTCCAAATTCAAGGAGGATTATAGTGGGTTTGGGATGCAGTCTATATATTAAACGGGAACCTACAGCCCTGCACTGCTGAAATCTAAGTTCATACAAGACCATGAGAGGTTCCCCTTGCTGCAGGAAATAAGGGTATAACATTTTCCCACCTCTGCAGATCTTCCTTCCTTCCTTCTGGCCCAGGTAAGCTCCCAGGAAGAAAAGGATTAGTTAGTATCAGCTCTGCACCTCTAGTATTCACAACTGTCTCCCTTTGGAAAGCAGCTATGCTGGGATCAAGTGCTTGTGTAGTCTAAGGAGTTAATCAGAGCACTTGAACTTTAAGAGTCCCATAGTACCAGCACATGCCAGGGTCTGGCAGGATTGAAAGGATCTGGAAATCCTTGCTAGATGCTGTGTCTGGGTCACTTCTCAGGCAGCATTGCTATACAGTGTATGTTATTACAGGTTGGGATAATATTATTTTATCTCTGTAACCAACACTTTCTTCCAAAGGCTCAGACTCACACTCCAAGTGGGTTTTTTTTTGGTATCAGTAACTTCTGTTTTATGTATCTTAAAGAGAACATGTAGTTTTCTAGTTATATCAACTATGAGCTGATTTGTCCTTTGTTCCCAGTGCATGGGAAGACAAATTGCCATTCAGAGCAAGGTCAGTGACTGTGCACACCACCTTTCATGTATCTTAGATACTTCACAATCAGACTATGACATTAATGTGCTTTGCACAATGGAGGGAGGCTGTAGCAGTGTGTCTAGGACATTACAGAATAGTGGAAAGCAGATCTGCAGATAGATCTAAACTCTGCATGGAAAAAAAATGAGAGAATACACATACTCAATTAGCCTAACTCATCCCAATTCTTCTGTTCAATGTGTGTCCTTTAACCTTCTACAGCCATTAGTAACTTCTGTATGTGTGGACAGCTTTTACATGTCCTAAAGAGGTTTCTACTTTCTATACAAATCATAACTGAGTTCTTCACTCTCCACTTTAACAGAAATATCTGTTTGTGAAATGCATGCAGCAGCTTGTTGCTAAACCTTGGCTTTAGAGTGAATGTTTCCTTTCCCTGTGCCCCTTTTGTGCAGCACCAAAATCAGATTCGAGACCAGAGCTATTGATGTGAAAATAAGATTTCAGTCAGCTTAGCCACTTTTGAAGTTATTATTATCTCCTTTTGTAAATGATGGGTCTGATTTAATAACTTACTTGCTGAACAATTGATCAGTAGAGTTGTTTGTTTTGGGTTGGGTTTTTTTTTTCGTTTTTTATATTTTTAACAGTTCTGAATTTGGCAGAGTAGTGACTGTGATACTCCATGTAATAGCATGTGAGTAGTGATGTATGATACTCCATAGCTGAGAAGTGTTTAGGAAAAATTCAAGTCACCATGGCACCCAGTGTACTACAGTGGCACTGCAGGAGGAATAGTTTGGCCTTAAATGTCCAGTTGCCACTGCCAAAAGAAATCCAGTTCACTCTGTCTCCAGCACAGTATATTTTCCACAACTACTATATTTACTTTATGCTAATAAATGCTGTTGCTGGAGAAACCTCTTTTCCCACTAGTCAGCCTATATTACAAAGGCAGTAACTTGCAGAGATTATAGTGTCATAGTTAAAAACTTGTCCTTGTGAATAGAAGACACTTTCTTCTCCAGACCAGCTGCCTTATTTGATGCTCAAGTGAAGTACCTAGCCTCTTAAATACCTCAGTAGAATCTGCCTGTCTTAGTCCAAATTAATATTTAATCCATTATTCGCAATGGAAATGTTTTTGATTTACCTCTTACTAAAATATCTAGCTTGATTAGAATGTGCCTTGGAATGCAGGGGGAAGTTCTTTCTGCAAAAGCTGGGTGATTTGACTGATGTCTTACATCTCAAGGGCATGTAGAAAGCACAATGGTTTTTTGTGGGTTCTCTCAGGGTTCTGTCATAGACAGAAAAAATAAAAAGTGCTAAGTAGCTACCTTGAGGAAAAAAAATCTGAGAATAATAAGAAAGAGCAAGACAGTTTCTCAGCTTCTGAGGTGGATCTTGACTCTTTCTTTGCATTTACCTCCTGACTAGTTTATAGAATTCACTGCTTAACTAACTCTGTTATTATTTAACAAGGCTTCCTCACCTCCAGTGACTAACTGTACTCCCAAAGGGGACCCTCAAGGACTGATTCAAGGCCGCGAATTCACTAGAAAGCTGGACAGCCAATGTAATGCTTAGCAGAGAGCAAACTGAGTACTTGTGACAATCAAGCTCTAATTGGAACTGACAATGTTTATTTTCCAGAAATAAAATTCATGTGACAAGGGTGATACCATTTGTAACACACTAGAACCAGATCTTCCTCCTAGGACAGTGTTTGCCCTGTGAGTTAGAAATACAGTAATCTTTACTTCTGTTCCCTTCTCTTTGTAGTCAGATTTGTTGTCAGTAATAAGGATATAGTTTAGACATAAAAAGTTAAGATTCTTCATCTTAGTCTCTTTTTTCTATAGCCACTGTACCTTGTTTTACATTCAGTTCTTATGAATATTCATGATAAGTAAGAATACTCATATTGCTGCTTATACATTCACACAATCATTTCTAGGCAGAGATTAATTCTTATTGACTTTCATCTAAGTTTTGAGCCCTTAAATTAGGCAGAAATTAATTAAATTAACTCATTTAATTTCACTGACGTGGAAAGAAAATAATGTGTAATTGGATTTGTTCTCACTTTTAGAAAATTCTGATAAATCCATATACTTTTCTCCCTCTTTTTCAGAGATCTGTAGTTTTACTTCATATTCAAGGTGGACTGAAGGGAATTAAATATTTCAGTTCTGCTGGTTTACATACATATGCGGCAAGTATACCTTTTCTGGGCATGGAAAAATACTTCTGCTAAGAATTTGGTGATTCTTTGATGAGTTTTGAATAGATCTGATGGATTAAAAGATATATTCTGCTAAATTTTATTAATTTTTAAAAGGGAATGAGATGATGCTGACAGCCAAGACTCCTAACATTAAATCTGAAGTGAGTGTGACAATCAAAAAGACCTGGAATTCCACTTTCCTAGACAAAAAAGTCTGAACAGTGCTGCTCCTGATGCTGTATTAGAAGCATAGAGCCTGGATTTGACTCACTGAAAATATCATTTTGTGTAAAACAGAAGATGAGTTAACAGCTGGGGACTACCATATGTGAAACCTTGTGCCATTACCAGCTCTCATTCAGCTGTCTCAGAGGGTCATGCTGTAGCAGAGCTGCAGTATTAATATGAGCTGCTGTGCCTATGCCCAAATATAACTCTGTGTTCACTCCAAGAGAGAGTGGGAGCTTAGTCAACTTGTTCTTAATGCAGCCATTAAGCCCCTCTCTTTGCAGAATTAGGCAGTCTTTAGTAAGCAGTTGGATAATTAAAAGCAAATCCTTTATATGCCACCACAGCAGGACTATCAAGGACACAGAAGCAGACCAAACATGCAAAATTCTAATGGACTTTGTGTGCTCAAGCTTCAGGGGACCTATATGAATGATACCACTTGTGTAAAATATAATAAAAGTATTATTATGATTGTCGATATTAAGATTTATACTGCTTTTTAAGTGCAGAATTCTGGCTCAATCCTAGGAGGTGCTTCAGGAAAGTTTAAACCAGGGCAAAGCCTGTAGTCAGGACCACAGTGGAGTGGCTAACATGAAATCCACTTACCCTGATACTTGATGACAAGGTGGTAATATATTTGTATAATACTCTGAATTTTTTTTAATATGCTGCCATATTAATACAGTGACTGTTAATAAAATAATATTACAATTAACATTATACATCAGATAAAATGCATAGTTATTGGGTTTGAACTTCAAAATACAGAATAATGTATGCTGATAAAAATGGAATTTTCTGTTTTAGGTATGTTTTTGAAACATTCACACTTGTATTTACATACATAAAATTTCTGCTCATTCAAAGGCACTGTCCCTTATGAGACATTGATGTATTTTCTCTTGTGCTCTAATAACACTGTTAACACAGCTGCCTGTGTACTGTGGAAATTAGAATGCTTTTGCAGTGTGTTAGAAACTAAAGTGGCTTCCTGCTGTTGACAGAAGCAAAATCCCTGTGCTCAGTCTTCAGATTTTTCCATAAGGTACCTCCAGGTTACTTAGTAGTTCTCTACAGATCATTTCCTTCACTTACAGAAGCAATTTGCTTCTCAATTCCTATCAGTAGAAACAGAAAATAAGATTAAATAAATACTCACTTTTTTTTTTATTTTATGCTTGTTTTTTGTTGTCCATTGTATGTTTATACCCCCGTTTTATGGTGAATGGCAGATTTCTCGTTTCCCAAGAAGTGTCTTCATGTTAGTTATAATTTTCTAGGCAGCTAATATATATTATGTAGGTCATAGCATGTAATTTTCTATTATATTCCTCTCAGTATGTTTATTTCTTACTGACTTTTTGTAGCTCTGAGTTTTGCTCAATGAATTCTAGTTTAGATGTACTACAATCATGTACACTTGAAGTCTGTCAAAAAGGAAGCAAATGCTAATAAGCATCACATACCATATCCTTGCCATACGAAAAGCAAAAAAGAATAGCTTCTCAAACCAACATTTAGTCAAAATTTTAGGCAAAACAATGGCCCCTGTATCCTCCTATTGTTCTTTAATGACAAAGAAAACATCCAGGTTTTTGGATACAGAAAAAAATTAATAGGCACAATTTAGGCTGGGCATTTAAATGGGTTCCCTAGGAGAATATTCCTTCAGTATATCTCTCTGTTGGATTGGATCATTAAAACAGTGAGAAAAATCTGCTCCTCTGGCCTCACTGAAGTTGACCCTCTATTTCAACACGTTTTCACAGCAACATGAAGCCTCGTAAAACTGTTGAACTGCTGATGGTGTAACCTGGTTAAATCCAGAGACCGAAAAGAGTTGCATGCTCTCACCAGCCGCAACTATTACTCTTTGACAGTCCTCCCATCAAAAGGGATTACAGCTCTGTATGGTTCATTTGTGTCTTAGTGGTTACCCTGAATGGTTACAACAGGGGTGAAATTGTCTGTCATCTGTAGAAACTGCCAGTTGATGTATTTGAGCCTTTTAAGCAGGACAAACCTCTGATTATGGTTTTATTAACAGCAAAACCCCAGTGTAAAATTTGGGTTTAGTTGAAAAGCATTGAGTCTGTAGAGTCAAGATTGATACATGGCTGCATGAATTAGAGCTAGAGAACACAATTTAAACCTTTTAAGTTATGTAGTGTGCTTGCAATGGAGGACCTTAAATACACTGGAACATACAGCCTCAAAATATGTCTGAGATAAAAATATATATATATATATATAAATTCAGAAAGTGCTACTGATACTGGGTTTTGTTTCTTAAATGGGGAAGACTAGATGTAGGTATTGTTCGTTTATTAATGTGCTGAATAAGTGTGTTAATGGGACAATACTCAGCATTTTTTGAACAATTTCTTATTACCGATTTGGAAGTTCTCAAGTGCTTTTGACACATAATTGTGTTTTAAATTTTAAATACTTTTATGATGAATTTTTGAAGCAGGTGGTGCTTTGATTAAATTTTTAAAAGCCCTGATTATGCGAAGGATGTGAGAAGTATTGCATACATGTGTAATCTGTTTCTCAATAAAATTTAAACACTATTTTCTTTGTGAAGAATGTGTTGTAACTTGGAGAGTAACTTCCATATTATTTTTTTTTGCTCTTTGGGTGTGTTTAGATGAGTTAAAACTATGACTAAAATCTGAAATTCATTTTTGTTTGAATGTAGAGGTTTGGAAATGTTGAAGAAGTCTTTTTGTTCGGTTGGTCTTGTGGGACTTTTTTTTGTGGTATTCTTTGTTGTTGGGGTTTTTTAGTAACATGAATGATTTAATTATCTAGACTGTCTAAATCTGAAGTGAGCTTAATGTTATTCACACAGTATAGCGTAGCAAGAATCTCATATACTCAAATATCAGTAAACTTGATTAAACTGTAAATTATCATACATTTAAATATCCCAGTGGAAAGACAGAGTGAAAGAAATGCACCCTAACCAGCTGCTTTGTATGGAGTATTGAGCAGTCAACATTACCAAGCCCAAACAACATCCAGGAATGATGTAAAAAGTTTGAAAGCAAGTTGTTGATCTGTTGACAGGCTGTGATTAACACACGAACCAGACTTTATACTCCTAGTTTGTTCCCTCTGTTCTTGTGAGATATGGCTTGCCAGCAACGATCTAGAAACAATGTTTATGTGAAATGATCAAGGACCAGAGGCAGGAGCCCAATAGTGGGATTCATCTGCTTATTTAAGCCACTTAAGAGTTCAATGACCAGTCAGAGGCTTGTATTTTGTATAACCCTTTACAGCAAATAAAAATAAAAAGATACCATAAAAATTCAGTTCTTCCCATCCCTTTATTGTTAAAATAGATACACAGAATAAACTGTCATCTGGAGCTGATAACTCTATAGGCTACCCCTGCAGTGACTACCTTTTAACAACATGAGAATCCTATTTTCTTTACACAGTGAAGGAGAAGTTGTGGACTCCCAGAGTGGGATTACATGGCTGAGAAATCAAAAGTTGTCTTGATGTAGAAATTTCCTTGATCCAAGCAGATTGTTCTAGAGTCAGAAAAATCCCTATAGAGTGGTTAGGATAACAATCACACTGTACAATGCTGTTGTCATCTCTCAGTGATGGCATGTCACTATGATACCAACTATGGGGCAAAATGCTGACCCCTTTCCTAAACACATCTATCTCTATGCTGTGAATCTCCTTAGACTTCTTACAAGTGCAATGGAGAAAATACACAAGTCATGAAGCTAACTACATGTTTCATGGAGCTGCCTCAAACAGCAAACTAATTTGCTCTGTAAAGGTTGCTAAGAGATTGCTACATACTTAGAATACTCATCTCAGAGCTGGATGAATGAAATTCAGGTTCTAGTACAGTCTGAGCTGAAATAGTAGATGATAAATTGTTCTGACTCAGAACTCCACAAAGTGAGTTTCTGAACCTGAATCTCCAACACCCCTGGCAAGTGCACTGACATGATGCACAGTGCTGAATGAAATAACTACTATAAGATTTAAATTTCCAGTCTATATTGGTTATGTATTTTTTGCTGTTCATCTTGATGTATCCACTCTAAGCACATTATTCAAGCTGCTGGGTACATTAAACTACAGTGAGTTGTGTATCCTTATTTGTGTATAGGATGAGTTGCATACCTTCTGGCAAATATCATGCATCAAGGTGACAGATATCCTAGTAATATATGTTACTTGGAAGGCAATTCAGCACCAAGAGAAGAGTTGGAGGAAAGGGTCAGATAATTTGTCACTGGGGATACAAGAAAGGAAAGAACATAAAAATAAAACAAAACCTACAAAACCAGCTGTTCTAATGATGGCTACAATTCTATTCTAAGACAACTTGCAAAGCACTAAGATAAAATTGCCAAACATCAGAGAAATCTGAAAAGGTGGACAAAAAAAGATGACTAGCACAGCACAGTATCAACCACATTAGAAACCAGAATAAAGAACAAGTGCTGAACAGGAGGTGAAATTACGGCTGCAATGACATACAAGCAGTTCTCATGGGTAACAAAATATCCCTGATAACTATGCTACAAAAAATCTTTTTTTTTTCTGCCTTTATTAACAAGTCTTTAGCCAGTCTTGTACCATGAAAGTTTGGATTTGCCTCTCTTTTTTTTTTTTTTCTTTTTTTTTTTTCTTTTTTTTTTACCATAAATGTCTTTGGCCATTATGTTTTCTGCAGACTATGAAGTGTTAAACCTCTCAGTGAAATATTTTCCACTGCTGTACAAAATAGATTTGTATTTATGAAACCTCATTAATACAGATCTATTGCTCACACACATGCTTAACACACCCACAGAAAAATAGATTGAAAGGAGTTTAGGCTGCCAAATATTCCACCTAGATACTATGAAATGCAGGAAACATTTTGGTCCAGCAACCAGATGCTGGCCTCCTTATGTTTTTACATTACAAGGTGGACCTTAATTATAAAATTGAATGATTTGTTTATGACTTATTTAGGACTGAAGATTGTGGAATCAGAATGGTTTGAGACAGCAGGGACCTTTAATGATCATCTAGTCCAACCCCTCTGCCATGGGCAGGGACATCTTTCACTATATCAGGTTGCTCCAAATTCTGTCCAATGTGACCTTGAACACTTCCAGTGATGGGACATCAACAGCACCTCCGTGCAACCTGTCTCAGTGTCTCACTACCCTCATAATAAAGAATTGCTTCTTTATGTCAAATCTAAATCTACCTCTTTTAGTTTAAAACCATTGGCACTTGTCCTATCATTACAGGCCCTGGTAAGAAGTCTCTCTGTCTTATAAATGCACTTTAAGTACTGAAAAGCCACAATCAGGTCACCCTTGTGCCTTCTCTTCTCCAGGCTGAACAGCCCCAACTCTCTCAGCCTTTCGTTATAGGAGAGGTCTTCCAGCCTTTTGATAATTTTTGTGGACCTGCTCTAAGAGGTCCATGTCTTTCTTCTGCTGGGTCCCCAGAGCTGGATGCAGTACTTGAGGAGGGGTCCCACAAAAGCAGAGTAGATGGGGAGACACAACTTCCTCACCTTGCTGGTCATGCTTCTTTTGATATATCTGAGGACATGGATGGCTTTCTGGGCCACAAGTGCACTTTTCTAGCTCGTGTCCAACTTTTCATACACCAGTTTCCCCAAGTCCTTCTCTGCAGGGCTGCTCTCAATCCATTAATAGAATCATAGAATCATACATTCCATCTAGTTCCAACCCCCCTGCCATGGGCAAAGGCACCTTCCACTAGACCAAGCTGCTCAAAGCCCTGTCCAACCTGGCCTTGAACACTTCCAGGGATGGGGCATCCACAGCTTCTCTGGGAAACCTCTGCCAGCACCTAACCCAGTCTGTATTGATACTGGAAATTCCCCCAACACAGGCACTGGATGTTGCACTTGGCCTTGTTGAACTTCATGAGGTTCACATGGGCCAGCTTCTCCAGCCTGTCAAGGTCCCTCTGGATGGCACCCCTTCCCTCAAGCATATAAACTACACGACTCAGCTCAGTGTCATCCGTAAATTTGCTGAGGGTGCACTCAATCCCACTGTCTATGTCATTAATGAACATACTGAATAGTACTAGCCCCAGCATGGACCCTTGAAGGATACCACTTTTTACTGGTTTCCTCTTGGACTGTGGAATGAAGATGACTTGCTGCACTTTTATAATAGGCAGCTAATAAATTTGGGGTTTATATGTTTGGATAAGAGATGTATCAATGCTTTATTTACTGGATGCAGCTCAAAACCTGTTTTCCAAACAGAATTGTTAATTTCTAGAGCTATATGAAAAACTATCTTTAGAATATTATTTTCTTGAGAAATGCTATACTAAATAAGCTTTTTCATTTGCAGACTTTTTATTGATGGGATCGGATCAATTTCAATGTGGGTTGGTTTTTTTTTTTCCAATTTACTGACAAAATCACAAACAGCATAGAAAAGACATGGTTATTGGTTTTCAAGATCAGTTAACTCAATATTTCAATTTAGATATCCCTCATATTTAGTAGGAAGTCATTTAAATACACTCACAAGAAAGATTAGAGGAAAAGGGTTGGAACTGAACTCCTAGTCTTTGTAGTGCCAAAACCTCTTCCAGAGAATCCTTTCCAAAGGTGGATGGCTTACAAAGCAGGTTGTATTTCAAAAGGCAAGATGACAGTCCATGAGACTTGCTAAAATACTCTAATGATTATGAATAAATCGTTTGAACTCCTTCCTCTGCCTGAATTAAGTAAACAATACGTTTCTTACTATCAGGCTGTTCACATCCCTCCCATTATTGCAACTCTTGACCATCTACAGCAAGAACAGTGTACAGCTGTGGGGCTACAGAAGAAAGAGAGGCATATTAGTCATAATCTAAGCTGCTTTGATGCACACGCTGGGGTACACATGCCAGCACCTCCACAGATAGAGTATGTTGTCTCTGAGGCACAGAGCTGGCTCTCTGGGATTATGTGACTTCGTTGAAAGTGTGCAAACCGTCACTTGCTCAAAACCAAACTCATTGCCCAGTTGGAATTAATGTTACCAGGGACAACAAATATCCCAATGACACAAAGTGCATTATTGTCAAGTCTGAAATCTTTTCACTAGATGTACGGGCAATAAAGCTAGTAAATCTTTAGTCATATAGGTTGCTTTTGTGTTCAAAGATGACACAGACATCTCTACGGGGTGATTCCTCCTTTCCTAAAATATTTGATGTTAGATGACTTACCTTTCAGGGGTGCATATGCTTGGATGAGAAATTATATTCAACACTGTGAAAGAGTAATATATTTTCTCCTTAACATTTTTGTCAAAAACAACTGAAGCAAGTGTATGTTTGTAACTTTCAGTAAAGAAAACCCATAGAACAAAACAGGCAGACACATGACATGGGAAAAAAGAAAACAAAAGCCACTTCAGCCCAAATGATTACTGTTTGATATTAGAAGTAATAAAAAGATGGTCTTGTGGTGTGAAGTGCCAGACAAACTTAGTAATAGGCAGTGGCATCATCCTGGAATTCTGTGTTTGCAGTTTGATCAGCAAACAGTGGTGCTATAATTGTAAACGACATAGAAAAGAGACCAAAACTTCAACAACTACGAATTTACAAACTGCAGACTTCAGTACATGTTCAGGTGCTTTTTTTCATCCATCAAAAATTGGAGTTGCAATATTTCTGAAATATGCATTACAAGATTTTAGTGAAAGTCTGCTGAATATTTCATTTTCAATCATTTGTTACAAAAGTTACAAAAGACTGCCTTTAAGCTGAAAGAGGTAGTTTTACAAGCAGAACAGCCCATTTTGGGGAATGACCAATGCTTTTCTTCCATTTTTGTGTTTCCAAGAGGACATTTTTAGCAGCTGGATTTGCTGTTTTTATTTTTTAGTGTTCTATAAGACCCTGCTTGCTGAATAATGCTGCCAGTTACTGGTCACATCATCTAAAGAGCATATATTTTATTGCTGACTGGCAGAAAAAGTTTTCTTAGAAAAATACTGGCTGCAGACATCTTTACTGTTACTTTGGAAGCAATTATAGATGGCAAGGTATGCAGTGAACTAATGTCAAAGCTGGCTAAGACTGAGCAAAGCTGCCTCATTGTGATATCTGGAAAGGATGTTACCACGGCATTCAGGCCTGAATGTAAGACAAATACACTTTCATTTATCTAAGTTTCAGCTACTGCTAAAGGAAGATATCTTAACAGCCTTCCTCTGGAGATGCCTCTTGCCACTGACTACATAGGGGAATCTAGGTACTTGGCTTTGAATAGAAAATTCTAGAAACTTCTAGAAAAATGAAATCAGCTGAGATGAATCTCACACTAGGTACAAGTCTTCGAAGACATAATTACTTTGGCTTGGATTCAAAAGTACATTGTTCTGAACAAGGTGACACCTGACTATTCATGGAGGAGAACCGGTGACGCTTAGTGCAAGTGCAGTTGTTAACCAATTATCATGCTTAGAAAGACTGGGAACTTCAGAGAAATCAGATGCACATGTCACAAGGAGAATGGGAGATTTTATGTCTGTTTTATCTCATTCAGGCATGATGCTGAGGCTGCTAATTTCTTAGAGCAAGTGGCTCAGAGATTCTCAGCCATGGTTTCTTGAGGTCCATCGACTCCCAGCTCTTTCAGAGAAAGGTCCTGACAAATGGGAACTCTGGGGTTGTAAAAGCCACATCCTAAGGTAGACTTTAAAACCTGTCTTCACTGAAATTCAAATAAGTGTGTTGCCTACATATTTTTGTGACCCTAAATGTTGGCAAAACCTAGTAGTTACATTGCTGTCTGTTTTGCAGTTGTAGGTGTTGCCATTAGCAAAGAATCATATTCTTTTTATCTTTTTGTAAATCAGAGAATCATAAAATAGTTTGGGTTGGAAGGGACCTTAAAGATCATTTAGTTCTAACTCCCCTGCCATGGGCAGCGACACCTTCCACTAGACCAGGTTGCTCCAAGCCCTGTCCAACCTGGCCTTGAACACTGCCAGGGATGGGGCATCCACAGCTTCTCTGGGCAACCTGTGCCAGTGCGTCACCACCCTCACAGTAAAGAATTTCTTCCTAAGATCTAATATAAATCTACCCTCTTTTATTTTAAAGCCATTCCCCCTTGTCCTATCACTACATGTCCTTGTAAAAAGCCCCTCTCCAGCTTTCCTGTTGGCCCCTTTAGGTACTGAAAGGTGGCTGTAAGGTCTCCCCGGACTCTTCTTTTGTCAAGGCTAAACAGCCCTAACCCTCTCAGCCTGCCTTCATTGGAGAGCTCAGCTCTCTGAGCATCTTTGTGGCTCCCTGGACCCGCTCCAACAGGTCCATGTCCTTCTTACGTTCTGGAGACCCCAGAGCTGAACACAGTGCTGCAGGGGGATCTCACGGGAACAGAGTAGAGGGGGAGAATCACCTCCCTCGACCTGCTGGTCATGCTTCTTTTCCACAATTCTTTCCCCATTTCTAAACCTTGATCCTCCATTAAGTACGATATCAATGAGCTCAGTAGTTTAATTATGTTGTCTGCAAGAACTCCCATTCATTTTATTGGCTTCATACTGATTTCTTTTCATATTTTTTATACATACACTTGTGCTTTATTAGAAGAAAGAGTAAGCAAGGACTTTTTAATTTACCTTCTCTGTGATGTTCATTACCCTGTGTGGTTCTGTAATGCCTGGTTTTAATCACCTCAAAACTAAGCAGTCTTTCCATGCCTTCAAGAACTTCATCAGGTTCTCTGGATCCCTTCCATTTCTGCTATATATTTTTGAGGTGACATAATGGAGAATGAACAGTCTGACATAAAGCTAAGCCAGGAAAGTGTGTGATGATATTATTATAGTTCCAAGTTTTGTTTTCTAGACCTTCTTTAAATGCTTTTATGTTTTGTTTGTTTAACTGCAACTAAATAATTAATTATCTGAAAAGACTTCAAGGACTTTTTCCTGTAATGATTTGAGGTGCACTCTAACTGGATTCCAATATATGCTTGCTACTGCATTAAAGTTTCTTACCTTCTTCTCCATAGTTGAATGTTTATCTGCTGTTATGCCACACTTGCCTTAAGTCTATCTAAAAAATATATTTTAGTTTAACCATAAATTAATAGAGTTATATAAGTATAGAAAAGCATATGATCTGCAGAAAAGAACTATGGATAAACAAGTGAGGGCACCATTAGAAGTCAGCTCCTTCCACCAAACAGCATCAACTAAATCATCACTGATAAATGTTTTTCTAAATGTTTTTATAACTCCAGTTAAGAATGTTACAACATTTTTGCACAGGCTTTCCCAGTGTTTAAACTCTGTTAACAACTAAGGCACAAGCTGAAGCTCACTGGTACTTGTTTCAATGTAGTGACTATGTGGTTCTCTTGCTCTTTATAACAAATGCTCATTAAGCACTTGAAGACTGTATTCCTTCAGTCTTTAAATGAGAAGATATAGTAGTTGATCACAGTGGTCCTGGTGATCTTGAAAATATTAATCAGTAAATTTATTAGATCTGAAGGATTTCACACAGCTATCTGATCTTCATTGGCTCAGAAGTTTTCTGTGCTGTTGAAAATGTTCTTGCCTCATGTATAACGCTGACAACTTACAGCCACACCACTTTAAAACAAATATACCCACAAATGCCTATGCCATAAGCAAGTAGAGAATAAGGTTTCTACATGTGTGCCTTGGGATATGCTCCTGTATTGGATTCCCAAACTAAAGTTTCCTGATCCTATGTTTTCCCTCCTTAAAGCAGAATGCCAGATTTTGAGGGAGAAATTGCATTGCCTTAAAACCTAGGAACCTTCAAAACTTAGGGAATTCCTGCAAATTTGAACTTTTTCTGAAGAACCCACAAACACAAGGGCTTACAGAAGCAATAGTTTTTTTACTGCTTTTCTCAACTTTCTAGAACCTGTAATGTCAAGAAAATTTCCTTGCTTTTGGAAAAAGTGAATGTTGTCGCTGCTCTGATAGCTCAGCAGTGCAGCTGAATCCTGAAACAACAAACAGCTGCAGATAGGATGAGAAAGTATCTCCAAATCATTGTCTTCAGGTCTTCATTGTAGGGAAAATAAAAGTTTATGAAGTTTCTAAAAAAGTTAGGGAGAGCAATTTGATAACAAATAAATACACAGGATGATCACAACGGTAGTCTGAAAGAGACAGTAATCTTGAAATACCCTTTAGATGTTCAGAACCCTCAGTGCTTCTACTGATTCAGGATGATAAATCCATACTTATTTGTGGTTACATAAGAAAATGCACAGATTTCCAACAGCTCAATTACTAATCTAACCTTTATCCTTTTTCATTTCTCATAATTACAGGAAAGCGTAAATATTCACACATGACATAGGATAGGAAACAAGACTTATTAGATTTATTCAGGCTGATGACATGAGCTAAAATAATTTCTATTATGTAAAGAAAAACTTTGAACTTTAGAAAAGATAAGTTCTACAGTGATTTTAGTGTTTTTATTGCGTACATCATCCCAGTGTAGGGACTATCTTGCTTTGCCTGTTCTTATTCATTTAAAAGTATAAAAAAGGCAATAAAGATACCTATTTTCATTAGATGAAATTTAATATTCAGTAGGCTGGAATAAAACCCAGCATCTTTCTATTTAATCTTAGACTATTCTTTAGCAGAGAAGAAAGCTTTAACTAACACCTGTGAATGAAGGGAAACTAAGGCTGCTTTCAGATGACTGCACAAAAGAAATCATGCAAGCCACACCATGAGAAAATGTATAAAATGATGTATTACTGCAGGAAATATCAGTGTGTGTATCAGACAGAAAAAGACCTCAAATTGTATATGCTCTGTAATGGGAAACTCAGTAAGAGAGAAGAAAAATTGTCAGCTTCCCATTCATTGTCACTGTCCTTTCTACTCACTGCAAAAAGATGACTCATACTATAAAGTTTGCAGTAGTGTAAACGTTAAGTATATCAACAGAGGCCATAAGTGGGCTGTTGCCCCCAGTTGTACTCCAGGAAGGACCCCAGGAAAAAGTTCTATGTCTCAGTTCTCTCTAATGCTCACATGCCTCAGTCCAGCATCAGGATTTAGTATGCTGAGCTCATCCCTAATTCAGACCCTGCCAGGCAGAGTCTGTGAGCTCAGCATGTGCCCAGTTGCCTGAGTTAAAAAACAAGCCCTTGACGACTTCTACACTATTCATAAACTACCTGAGCAGGCAGCAAGGTCTGTGTTAAGGATGTGGAACTCTTGCCATACCTCTGTCCAGAGGGCAGGAGGTGCTGAAGCAAGGGATCCATTTTAGCAGGGTTTTGAGGAAAGGAACAAGCAAAACCTATTCTGTTCCCTACCGTTGGCATACACTGGGATGAAGATTTCCCCCGACATGAACATCCTGTCAATAATGTTAATGTTTATGCTGATTCTTCTTCTTCACATTAAGGCCTATCTAAGATGTCCACCTGAGAGGGGGACTCCTGTGTAAAAAAATGTACAAATAGAAGAGATGAACAAAGCCCTCCTGCTGACAGAAACAGCAGCACAGGATCACAACTTCTGTATGGCATGAAATACATATTGGCTTGGGGTCATGATAATCTCAGGGTTAGCTGTCATCTTTTCTACCCTGAGAAAATCCACTCTTGCAAAGGAAAAATCACTTCCCCAAGACCTGTATAACAGATTTTACAAAAGTACTAGTACCATGACATTGACTTTACAGATAGGAAACCGGAACAGAGGAATATTTTTTAATTTGCCTAAGGCTGCAGAATGAATGCATGGTAAAGGAACGGAATTCCTGGAGTAAATTTACAGCAGTAAATAAAACAGGACTGACTCTGTGGCAGGAAGCACAGGAAAGTTTAATGGTGGCTGAACTCTTTTCTCCCAAACAACAGGGCAGCTTCAGCTGGAACCAAAGGTGCACATTCAAAGGAAAAGACTCCACAGACAAGCTGCAATAAATGAAATTCTCATCAGATATTATAATCAAAACTATTCCCATAGGGAACAGGGGGCCAGAGATGGGGTAGAATTGCCATCCATGGAGATTTTCTAAACCAAGCTGGACATGTCTGTCTATTCCTTGAGACTCGATGTGTATCAATCTTCACCTTTATTCAATGTTTCACACTAATATTTGGCTGTAGTTCTCTAGTGTCTTGCTGCTTGCAAGGCTGTTTGAATTTTTATAAATGTACCATTTTAATTCCGTTATATGAAGTATAAGCAGCAATACACACAACTTTGCTATTGTCATTCTTTGATTACAGCAGAGATGACCAACTGACAACTCAAAGATGTCTCCATCCCACAAGACAATTTTGCCTGGTCCCTTGAGATGCAAAGCAGTCAGAAGACTAACCCAACTCATTGTATAGTTTATGTGTCATGAAGTTGAGAATTACATATCTCAGCTATAGAAGTCAGGTGAGCTGTGCATCCCTTAATATAATGTTGATAATAAATATAATTAATATAATAAAATAATGTTGGCCTGGCCTTCAAGCATGTAATTAGGAGAAATAAGACCCTTCAAATCCTAGAATCCTAGACTCATAGAATCATTTACATTGGAAAAGAGTTTTGAGATCATCAAGTTCAAACGTTAACCTAGTACAGCTAAATCCATCACTAAAACATATCCCTAAGCACCACAGCTTGCTGAGCGTTTCCTCCAGCCCCCTCAGTGCCCTTGGGGGGATCCTAGCCACCTCCACAAGCTTGTGTGTGTCTCAATGGGCTGGCAGGTCGCTGACTGTTTCCCCTTGGATTGTGGGGGTTTCATTCTGCTCCTCATCCCTGTGTCCCAGCTCAGGGGGCTGGGTACCTTAAGAACAACTGGTCTGACTATTGAAGACTGAGGCAAAGAAGGCATGAGGTACCTCAGCCTTCTCCTCACCCTTGGTCACTCTGTTTCCCGGAGCACCCAATAAAGGATGGAGATTCTCGTTACCCCTCCTTTTGTTGCCAATGTCTTTATAGAAACATTTTTAATTGTATTTCGCAGCAGTAACTAGATTAGGTTCTAGTTGTGCTTTGGCCCTTTTAATGTTCTCCCTGCATAACCTCAGGACACCCTTGCAGTCCCCCTGAGTGTCCTGCCCCTCCTTCCAAAGGCCATAAACTCTCCTTTTTTCCTTAGTTCCAGCCAAAGCTCTCTGCTCAGCCAGGCTGGCCTCCCCCACCGGCTCCACCGCCAACACACACCTGCTCGGATCGCCCGGCCTGCCCGGAGCACTCAGCCCCTGGGCTGCTGCCCCAGGGGCTCTGTCAGCCCGGCTCCTCCACAGGCCCAGCTCTGCCCCCCGCTAGCCCCAGGCAGGTCTGCTGGCCCCCACCTCGCTTCTCTGGGAATGGGAAACTCTTATTGCTCCATGATAGCTGTGCCCCAGGTGGCCTCCAGCCACCACATCGCCCTTCTCGGCTCAGGAGCAGCCGGTCCCGCGGGCGCCTTCCCTCGCCGGCTCCCTCACCGGCTGGGCCAGGGAGGTCTCTTCCACACGCTCCGGGAACCTCCTGGGCTGGTCCCTCCCTGCCGGGCTGTACTTCCAGCGGGCAGCTGCTAAGCTGAAGGCCCCCACCAGAACAAGAAGATAAGTAGAAATCCCAAACATGTCCTCTCCATTTTATATCCAGCAGCATATTATACTGGTAGACTAGAAAAATTCAATATGACGCTTCACTCTTATTCAGTCAAGTTTCTTGTCTGAAGTGTGTAACAAAATGTGGAAGGGGTGCTGGCACGTTATAAACCCCACAATAGTGCCATAAAGTCTTAGCTGACAAAACACAAAGCTAATGAATTGATTAATGCTGTTATCAGAGTGGGCTTACCCTTAGAAAATTCAACAGATCAGGGCTCTAATTTTATGTCTTCTCTGCTAAATGAGGTGTGCAAGCTTTTAAATATTCCCCCTTTCGCACCAGCCAGAAACAGATGGGCTTGTAGAATACTTTAATCAAACACTTAAGCAGATGCTAAGAAAATTAATCAGCAGTGAACCAAAACATTGGGATAAATTGTTACCTTTTGTTTAGTTTGTCTATGGAGAGGTCTTTAATCATCAATTGAATGCTCCCCATACCTTTCCAAAATGATCAGGAGGCAGGCAGTCTGAAGTTTTGCTGTTTGCAAATTATGCAATGTTGGTGGCATCCCATTTTCCCCCAGATAACATCCTTTATAATGATGTTGTTCAGACATGTAAAACAAGGCCCTGATCCTGAAGATAGATCTACACAACTGGAAGGATATAATTTGTACACCAATAGTCAGAATTCGGAATAGGCAATATTTATGAAATATTGAGGTTGAAGACTGATGAAGCTGAACAATTCTCAATACAAAAACAATGACATTGAGACAAAGGTACTTATTAGTCTCTTTTATGTTCCTCTCAATGGACAACCCACTCCCTGCAACAATTTAGTGTTAGGACAGGGAATAGATGGTTTTGCACATGCAGCAGTATCATGTTAGTTCATTTCCCAAATGTGAATTTTTTTCAGCAGATCTGGGCTGTTATTCTGGCTAACTCAACAGACAAGACAACATTTTAATGTTCAAGGTTTAGGTTTAGTCATGTGGGCCTGAACTGACCTCATAGTGACACACTGAGACTGCATATGGTCCTGGAAACATAAAGTCTCATGGTACAGTAGTTTTGGTGGCTCAGGTTCTTTCTTACACTGCTGAGTATCTAGAATATCAGTCCATTAAGCTATAATATTATGCATAGAAGTAGTGCTACTGTATTGTGATGGCCAACAAAAGACATGTGAAATATAATTAAATCTTTCTAATTCAGCTATTTAATTTTCAGTAAGACCCTACATCTGACTACCCAGGAGGCTACCCAGCCACTGTGAGAAAGTTTAGCTGATGATTAGGTATCTGTAGAAATACCAATGACACAGTGTCAAGCAAAATTGTATAGAAATACACATACACATATGGTCTTTAGGAGCCCCAGTTCTGTTGAAAATAATGGGAATATACAAAAATGTAAAAAAATGGCTCTGTGAATGCTCTAAGTATATATTAGCTTAGATTAATGCAATGTATAGTTCAAACTATTCTTTGCATAGAAAAGGTTTTTGTTAAAGTTTTTCAAAATGTTGGTCAAAATCAAAATATGAAAAGGAACAAGGAAAGTTGTTATATATTGCTTTAAGGGAAACCTTTCAATTTCCACTCCCTACCCAAAGAGAAAACTTGATGAATTGTTTCTTTTAAAAACTTCACTTTTTTTTAGAATTTACATCCAGTTAAGTTTGGTTCCAAAATGTCATATAGAAATTAGAAGACTCAAAAAATTCCTTTCTGATATATTGTAGTAAAATGTTGTAAGGGGAGAGGGAAGAATTAATTCTTTTAATTTTGGAAAGCAAATGGAGGGAAAGAAAGAGGAAGAACTGGCCATTCAGCAAATATTCATGAATGATTCACGAATACTTCAGATTAACATGAAATTGTATCTTTTGGAACCCAGCTAAAAATAAATGGAAACTAAAAGCAAAGCAAATGTCATGTAAGGAGAAGGTCATCAGGCTAATAAATCTGAAACCAAGTTTGAAAGGAAACTTGGCACCCTTCAAGGCACACTGGTAACAAAGGAGTGAAAAAAGGGACAATTAAATTTCAGATACCTTTCGGAAAATGTAAAAGCCATCATCCTTCAGATTCACAGAATCACAGAATGGTGATATTTTCTTCTCCTCCTATTTTTGTAGTTTTGTGAAAGTATGCTGTACTGAGAACACCAATTTTCGCTCTTTCCTGTTTCTGTATGTCTCCTTTGTTATTTTCCTTTCTTCATTATTTAAAATGCAAGGCTTCTGAGAATTCTGAAGTTAAATATCTGAACTCACTTTACAAGATCACCAGAGCTGCTTCTTTTTTCATTCTTTCCTTGCTTCATTCTATTATTTAATGTTATCAGGTTGAATGGATTTTATTTTTTTTAATAGCTAAAAAGTGGATGGGGAAAAAACCAGATAAAACTTTAAAAACTTGTACATAACAGGATTGTGGCTACTTCAAAAAAGTTGTATAAGAACATGTCTGTTCATCTGTGATAGATATTATCTTCGCTTCTTAATAAGGCATCAAGTCACTCTCAGAGGACTTTTGAGCAGCTCTGCTTCCCACTGTGAAGAGCTTATTGCAGCTCTTAGTGGTGCAGCCCAGAGTGAAGCTTTTTGCAATTCACTGTTGCCTTAAGCTGGGTAATATTCTGTTCTGACTAGCAGCTCCACAGCCTAATGCAGTGTTCCTTTCTAAGCAAGGAAAAGTCAGCGGAACTATACCTTTCCATTTCTCTGGAGGCAAAGTGCAAACAGATCTTGAGCACCCTTGGGATGGTCTCTACAATGTCTTCAGTCTGTCACAACTTGTAACTGTGTGATTTGGAAAAATTTAAAGACAAGACAGGAGCAAATTATCTTTCATCAGATAAATTTAGCGCTTTAAACTATGTAATTCACTTTATCAAGATAGGTCCCTTTCATGCTCTTGTTATAAGTTATTCAGAGTATGATGCTGGTGCTAAAAAAAAAAAAAGATTATTAAGGTGTCTCACAAAATATTTGCTGTGACCAAAAGAGTAATATTTTTCAAATCAGCCCTAATATGCAGAGGTAAAAACAATTCTTTGCCTACATCAGCTGAACTAAATGTTGACCATACAGAACAGTGACCTCACTGTCTTTCTGCCATCAGAATGATTTGTTTGTTTGGTCTTTGGTGTTGGCCTTTTCTTTCATCCATTTTATGCTAAAATACCTGTGCATAGAAGTTTTGTGTATAAAAAACTCTGTCTACCAATATTAAACTGGCAAAAACTCAAAGCATAGGAGACATCAGTTTTACAACAGTGCTCAGTCCAACACAAGGAATGCGAAACAAGACATAACCTGCACCCCAGCACTTCTTACAGCTTCACAAACTCCTCATCACCCAGGACTAACCCAGTTATTTCCACATGACATGAATTAGGGCACAGGATAGTAAGTAGGTGTAGTCATCCATCCATCCCCGTCTCACTGCATTCATACGCCATGATTGGATCATGAGGGAAGCAGAGTTTTTCATACATCCACATTCCTTTTAGGATGGGCTGATATTCTGTGTTATATTATTAGGGAGAGATCAGAAGTGTTTCCTGACTGTACATGAGCTGGAGTTGGAAACCAGACACATTCAATCCAGAAGTTATTTGTACTCTTGAGCAAACTATATAAATAACCATCAGTCTACGCAACTTACCTTGGGGTGAAGATAGCTTCTGTACTGCCCATCATTGTCACACAGATGATTTTCTAAATTATGTTCTAAATACTGTTGTTCAAACATTTTTATTCTTTTCCCCCCCCCCCCCCCCCCCAGAGAATTCTCTGGCCAATGTTATGCAGTAGGTGAGATGATGCACAATGACAAAAGTCCTTAATATGAACCTGTTCAGTTCATCCAGGAAAAAGCAATCAGATGGACTGAAAAGGTTGGATTCTGAGGTACGTAAAGCCAGATGTTTCTTTTTTAAATTTTCATCCTGCTTATCCTCTTTCCTTTTTTTATGGGTGAATGCTGTGTTCAGCATAGCTGGGTTTATTACTTCTTCTCCATGTTATATACTTGTGTACCTAAGAGGCTATTGCCTTCATGCTGAATTATCCAGCTGGACTTCTCAGGCAGCCAACTCTCACAACAGTTAACTTTCAAAATGCAGAACTCAGCAAGCAAAGGACAAAACCAGAAAGAAAACCCTAAGTACTTGACTTCTTGCTTTAATTGCACATCACAGGCTCTTATTTTAAACGCCTAGAAAAGTTATCTTTATTATACTGTTTAGCTTATGTGTTGCTCCCAGATTAATGTCTAATTTAAAAGCAGCTATCATTTTTCCTTTGTAGAAATTATTTTTCATTGTAACAGTCTTCAAAGTAGCTAAAAATATCCTTGTGATGCAGAGCAATAAATGTTTGCAGATATGAATCTCATTATAGTTTATGGTGATTAAAGCATGAAATAGGACTTGGTATTTGGTCTTTGTGACTCTTGCTGTAATTTGAAACAGACTTAACAGCAAATAATGATATTTATGTCCCCTTTACCTCAGGGCTTCATAGTGTGATGGGGATAGCTAATATCTTTTTAAAAAGAGACTGAGAAGATATCAGATCTAAGATTTGCTCTTTACCTCTCATGCGTGTTTCATTAACTGTTCTGACCAACACACTACTATAGAAGGGGATGAGGACAGTGAGTGGATGATGACATGTTTTTAAGAGAAGAGAAAACTGGGGTCATCTGTCCTTCACAGGTTATTTATGTAGGTTTTTTTTTTCCTGCAGCAGTATATATACAAAAAGGTTAAAAGTACTGAATAAATGAGAGACTCCAGCATGCACCATCCTCATATATCAGAATTCTTGGTGGTTTTTTTTGCTGTTGTTGTTCTGGTTTTGTTTGCTTTGTGTGTGTGTTTGTTTTGGGGTTTTGTGTTTGTTGTTGGGTTGTTTTTTTTAAGAAGAAGCCTATATGCATACCTCAAAGAAGAACCTGAAGGATCTGTGTCAGGTTATGTTCTCAGGAGAGCCTTGAAGCACACCCATTAGTCTGTATCTATGCCAGGCAGTAAGAGTCTATAAAATACACTACATGAGGAAGATTTTTCTCACACTAAGCCATTCTTAAACACTCAAGCAGAAGCCTAACAAAAAGCTAACATAACTTTATTCCACAAATGTGTCAAGACAGAAAATTTCGGTTTTCATCTATGCAGCTTTTATTTTATACTGAGGTAGACTAGAAAACCTTATGCAGACAGACATTTTGAAGGTAATTATCCTAAAGTTCTTGCTTAACATCTTTCAGATTTGTCATTGGACTGTGAAAACTGGTTTGTGTCTTGGTTAATAGGTCCGGTTTGAACATATATTTGCTACTCAGAGAAACAAACCATAACTAATTTCAGGTGTAAGGGTTAAGTTGTATTGCCAGGTATGTGTACCTGAAGATACTTAGCTATTCTACGCATTTGCCTGTCCTTTTCCATAGTGCTAGTGAAAAGTAGATATGGGCTTTATGGAGAGGAAAAAAAATACAAAAAGAAAACCTTTCATAGCTGCACAGGCACCAAAGAAGCAGTCACTTGCGTTGTGGGCTACACAGCATGAATCAAATTCACTTGAAGCCAGCAGTTTTTCAGCCACTTCCAGTTGTGGTATTTAAAAATACTTTGAACAACTACAGTATTATGGCAAGAGCTTTTCTAGGCTTAGACTGATCAACTCAAGCTGTAATAAGGGAGTCATTTCCCCCATCCAAACACACATGCTCAGGAATAACGAAAAAGACATACAACACAGAAATGGGAAAGTGGGAAATATTAGGGTCACTTTGTAGTGTCTTGTGGACAACTCCAATCAACAGTAGCACTTACCTGTGACTCTCTTACCTATTTTTATCATTATATAAAAATTATGCTAACATTTTTATGTAATGTTGAAATAGAGTTTAAGGAGTATTGACGATTTAAGTACAAATTGGTTATAACAAAGGGAATGACTTTAAATAGTGGGAGCTTTTTAGCGACACTAATATGATTTTAAAATAATTTTCAATAATGCTCAGTTTCTTTAAAAAGTATATTACCATAAAATATTTCAATGTCAATCAAATATCTTTTTCCAAAAGACAGTTGTGTACCTAAAGAAAAACAAATGAGAATTTACCATCCTCAAGATGGACATGTCTTTAGGCAAGTAAGATACTCCAATGACAGAATCTAGGGCATTACACTCCATTTCTTCCAAATACTGTGCTCCTGGAAGCACGTTTGTTAATATATTCCTCAGCTTTATATCTCTCACCATACTCTTCCTCTGAAGGTTTTCTCAATGGTTACAAAATCACATTAGCAGCAAAGTTTCCTGTAACGGACACCAACGCAACAAAATTGGTCCAAGTTTTCTGAGTATGACTTATCAGTACATTCAAAATGACTGGAAGAAATGGCCTTTATAAGCAAAAGGAAAAATTCTCCTTCACATGTCTCTGCTTGTCGTGATAGCAAGGAAAAGAAATATGATACCAGCTTTGAAGACAAAGTCATTAGAAATAGGTGAACTACATTTTGATGGATTGGTTTATTTTAGCATAAATAGCCAAGATTTCAAACCATTACAAAATCAAGCTGGTTTTTCACTTGACAGTTTTGGTTGCAGAATATCAGCATCTGGAAAGTTTTATATTTTTGGGGGTTTGTTTTTTGTTGGTTTTTTTTTCCCCTCAAGAGTAGCTACTGCAACTGAACTGAAATCTGATTTGGGAGAAAAATCTAAGTTATGTTTAAAATATAAATAAATCATAGTTGTGTATGTGCTGGGTTTGGTTTTTTTCATTTCTGAGAATTTTTTATCTCTAAGCAACTGCAGCAGAAAGTGATCAATAGGCACAATGGCTATTTAGACTGCAGTTGTTGCTACCAGATCATATCATATCCTACACAAATAAACCCTGAAATTTCAGTGTAAGAGTATGCCATATTTTTGGCAAGGTAGATTCACTCTATCCCCGCAGAAAAAAAATAATTTTATTATAAAAGGGTTAGTTCAAGTCTGAGATGCATTGAGTGATTATTTGATGCATCATTCTGTGGTTCTTTGTGCTATTAGATCCATTGTGAAAAAGGCTGTGTGTAGGCAGCTAATTCTAGGAGGAGGTAGCATTTTTGTTATAAATCTCATAAGGACTAAAGCTTGTGAAGATGCCTGCCATTTACCACTTTCATTGACATGTTGAAGAGAATATCTGAAAAAAAAAAAATGAGCCTAGCAATGTTTCAATATATGGTGCTGGCTTATTCGCACCCTGCCATGTTCAATACAGCAGTTTTAGAAGTTCGGCATACCAGGTGCAGGTAATCACACTACATGTTGAACCTATGCGCCCTTGTTTATTGGCTTACAAACAAAAGTCTATTATTAATTATTAAATGCAAGGCTAGTATCAATGCCAAAAACGAAACTGAACAATCTGCAACTGAGAAGACAAAGAATTCTGAAAGTTAGAGTTTCTATGGCAACACTGACTTGGACAACCTGCTACAAAAATTAATAACTTCTCTATTCCTTTATGATAGGAGGTACAGGTAGTAAGAACACTGGTGAAATAAACATGAACACTCACAGCCTACTTGATCAAGTATGCTTTGATATCATACACAATTCTGTCAAGCCTAGGTTTTTGAGCATGTTTAGAAAAGCAGTGACTAAGTAGTACACAGTTAAGTACATTACGGGTTCTGTGCATTACCCTCTCATGGAAGATAAATCAGTTTATACACATACACATGCCATCCAGTACAGTTTAGTTACTATGCAATCCCTACACTGGTTTTGCTTGCAATTTTAAGAGATGCTCTTGCAATCAGTTATAAAATTTACTCTGTTCTTTTAATTTCATTTACTTCAGTCCTCAGGAGGATTGTTTCCTGGAAATCAGCACCAAGAAAGTATTTGAGAGGAGTTTACCTGCATGTAATTAGTTACTTCCTGTATCTGAGGTGTGTTGCAGTGTAAACAAAGAATAAAAAATTCATCACCAGGTATTTTAATCAAGATCTTGCATCATTGATCTATCTCCAGCAAGAAAACTGTCTCCGTGGTCCCAAAGTTCAGCTAATGTTCCCAGAGATAATTTTGTATGCACAGTATAAAACAGGCATGGAAATATTTATGAAGTGTGATGAAAAGCACCTGAATGCCAAAGATGATTACAACTGTGATTTTGAGGCATGCTATATAAGTATCATTCTTTGTACACCTCTGCTTAAACCTTCCCTCAGAAGTTTCTGTATGTTGTTAAGACACCTCCAGAATCATATTTTTAAGACATCTTCCATTCAAATTGCTTGGTCCTTCCCAAAGATCTGCCTTTTATGTGGTATCTTAAAGCCTATTCACCAGCACATGTTGTGCCCCAGAATACTCTATTTCTACACAAGTCTGGGAATACTTTGACAATGAAACATATGAAGAAACATCACAGCCCATATTAGAAGACCCTGATATCAAATCACAGATGTGATACTAATTCACACAAGCCTTGCCCATTTTAACTGACACATTGTCAGTGACAGCCCATTACGATGTACATCCAGACCTTCATAGTGTGGCATCCCTTTTTCCAAGGCATCTTTGTTCCCAGAGCATCTGCTCCTAAACAATTCAAACAAGAGATTGTCTCCCAGCAGAATCTGTGCTGTGCTGTATTTTATCATAAATCTTTAATATAACACTACTGAGAAGCTGTGTAATCCAGCAGTGAGGACCTCAGAGCTGTGAAACATCATACCTGAGACTGTTACTCCTCCCCCAAAAGATTATTTCTGCAGGCTTAAACTAAGGCTGCTACCATACTTGAAGCTTGACCTCTTTGTACCAGCTCTTTTGTCTGAAGTTCTCCCTCTCCTTCCCAGAAGTGTTATCTGAAATAAGGTGATGATTCCAAGAGCACCACTGACTTGTCAGCAAATGAGCAATAGCCCAGCACTGTAAACTCCTGCCAGTAACTGCGGAGAAGAGGAACTTTTTCCTGCAAATGGAGTAGGGTTTTTTTTTTGCACTTTAGTAAGTCCCACAATCTATGGGCAGCTGACCTTCAGTGCCTGTGAAAGTTATCCCTGTATGGATAGAAGTACATCTACCTTCATGGTATTGTGTGTGAGAAAGATTTGCCCATTTAAGACCAAATTAACCACCCACACTTCACTGCTTGCCTGTTAATGACCCTTGCAGTCTGTTATAGAGTAGACCTCATGAAATTTTCCAATGGGGAAAAAATATTTATAAATTTTATAAGTAGAATATATTTGAAAGTATCCTCAGGACCGCATGCATATTATCTCAACATAACCTATCTGTCACAGACAGGCAGATAAACAGTCCTTCCTTGAAAAGCCACAAAACATCCTGACACAAAAACATATGGGATTTATGGGCAGCTTGAACACAGGCAGTCTGAGCTGCATGGAGAGATAGCCTTGTATGCACACTGCTTTAAGATTGTGCTCAGAACCAGGCTAGACCACAAACACTACGAATCCAGCCTACTTGCAAAGCACCACTTCAGGAGAGAAAAATAAATGATACACCTGTTTTGAATATTTTTTTTTGCATAGAAGTTTCTATTCATCCTTTTCTGAAGTATTACAGTCTGCAAGGCAAAGTTTGCAAAGACAACCCTTAAAAGCACCACATGGTTTACAGTTTAGCTTGGGAGAATTGACACACAAAATAAAACACAAGGAAGCAGAAAAGCATGTCATTGTCATTATAGCAAATTGTTTTATGAAATGCAAATAAATAATTTCAAAGCATTTTATTGTCTAAAGTGTTTTTTATACTAATCAAATGGTAAACACTTCTACCACTCCTTGAAATGTTAGAGGTGTCAAGCATTATTTATACAGACCACATGAAGAGGCTGCCTTTACTTTTTTAAGTGTCGGACATTGAAAAAGAAATTGCCTTTATTATGTTAATATTCTTAAGCACTCTGAGAATGGGTATCATCCCATTTCCCTTTACAACCCTCTTCTCTTCCTTTGCTTGACTGGCTTCATGTATTTTGGGAAGAGAATGTAATATCAATAGTAATTTTAAAAAAAAACCCAACCTGCTACAGTCACTTCCAGCTGGTGGAGATGTGGTTTGAGGTACGATGTAGTTTCAACAGTAATGTTGTATCAGAAAACAAGACCTTTTTGAGAGGCCTATAGACTCCCTCATGTTTGGAGCTGCCCTGCAGTATCATTTAACTTCTCGGTACCTTTTCAAGTTCTTGTGGAAGAACAAGGATGATCAAAGGTACAGGACTGCATCAGCATGATGAGCATAAAACAGTCTAGCACTTCTCAGCCTGGAAAAAAGATAGGTGAAGAGATACATGACAGATGCCATCAGTGGCACATAAAAGATAAGTCATTCATTGTCTCTTTCAATAGAATGAAATATAAAGCAGGCAGATCCAAAATAAGTACACATTTTCAAAGTGTATAGTTAAAACAGTACTTCTTGCCACAGGCAGTTGTGCATCAAATTTTTAGAAGTGTTCAAAAGGCAATTGAAGAAGTTGAAGATATTTATATAATAAATTCACCATGGGCTACTATGTAAAGGCACTTCTGCTTGGTTAGTGGGACTCTGAACAGAAATTTCCTCAAGCTGGGAGAAAACACTCCAAAAAAGTATCATAGCTTATTTTCCCCGCTCTTATACTTTTATGCACTTATCAAATACTGGTCATGCTGAGTGACAGAATACAAGGCTAGATGCACACTTCATCTGATGCACCACAGTCATTCTTATAGTGCAACTGTGTGGAAAAGTACCATATACTGCCTGGAAAACATAAGGAAAAATAACCATATTTCCATAAGCATTTTTCTGCCAGATAACCCGCAACAGGACAAGAAGAAACAGCCTCAAGTTATGCCAAGGGAGGTTTAGATTAGATATTAGGAAGAATTTCTTCACTAAAAGGGTGGTCAAGCATTGGAACAGGTTTGTCCAGGGACATTGTGGAATTACCATCCCTGGAGGGATTTAAAACACATGTAGATGTGATGCTTAGAGACATGGTTTAGTGATGGACTTGGCAGTCTGGGGGTTAAAGGTTAGACTATCTCAGGGGTCTTTTCCAACCTAAATGATTCTATAAATCTGTGATTTTCTGTCTGGAACAGACTTTTCTGAATGCCTTGCAACATCACCTGGAGTATGAAATAGCACTGAAGCCTACCATTGGTAAACAAGAACATATTAATTTGCCTGTATTTGTCCTTATGTAGATTCTGTATGAAGAAATCTGACCAGACACTTTGCACAGCTAAAAACAAGATTGTTTGGGACCCAAAAATACAGGATCTTTATCCAGGGAAGAGGGGGATTTCAAAATCTTGAAGACAGCCTTGTTGTAGTTACCAGTCTCTAGCTAGAGTTTCTTTTGCATTGTAATGAGACTCAATGCCTAATCCCAGGGGATGGTAAAGCATCCCTTGATGAAGGAATACACCTTGAATTTTCTACCTTTAGAAATGGATGGATGTTAGCACTGTACACATTGGAGACCACCACCAAAGTGATCCGTCAGATGTTACCATGACATTCAACAGGTTTGTTGTCATATACTAGTTGAGGGCTGCTACCACTCAGCAACTAGACTAGTAGATTGATGGAATATTTTTGGTTCTGTCATCCATTCTTGCTTTTAAAAAAATTGCAAGGGAACCCCAAAATTAAGACTGAAGAGGTAGTCTAGTTTATGATAAAAAATGCAAGTAAGGAATGAAACATCATCCCTAGTTACCCCAGTGTGTTACTGTTTTCAAAAGAGGCAGAACACATTTAGAAATTCACTTAGAATCTGGTAACACTAAGTTATAGTTAGCTGAGATCAAGTAGGTCTCATACCTCATTAGGAAGAGCCCGAAGTCTTGTATTTCTCCCTCACAGGCCACTGAAACCAAATTTCTTTCTAACCAAGGTAAGTCAGATCCACCTCAGACTGTCAAAATGACATGGTGATAAGTACAGGGCAATCACATTAGCTATTACTCCTTTCTGTCATTTTCGCTTGTTCTTTTTCCCAGTTTTTGAAGTGGTTAAATCTAGAATATGTTAATATTGAGTTAGAGTACACCTAAGTTGGTTTTTTTTCAAGTCAGTTTTTCTTTGTAGTTCCTGGCCCAGCAACTGTCTGGCTATGTTATTTTGTTGCATGCGAGGCGAGCAGAATTTGGATAATGGCTAAATTAGAAGCACAGCTTCTGTATGGCAATACTTTCTTATGAATGTAAGTTAAATAACTATCACTTGAAATATATGTACACAAACTCTGCCAGAATATCCATTGCTGAGTGTCAGAACTGCATGTCTTTCCAGTAGATAATCTATAGCTACAATAAGTTCTTCAGGATTCAGAACAGAACTGGTGGAACTGTTCTCACCTTGCTGTAAAGAAAGTTGGGTCACAAGTCATAGTATCCCTTATGGCTTAAAAAAAATCCTCTATTTATGATGTAACTATACAAAGAGATTTATCATGCTATAAAGAGGGTACCAGGACCCTGGAAAGCATGGCAATTTTGGCTGAAGGATTCTGTTATTATCCAAGGAATTCAGCAGTGCAGGTGACCTCCTTAACACCTCTTATTGTCATATGAATATGTCATATGACAATAAGAGAGGAAAACTTCCCTAGCTGGGATAAAAAAAATTTACATATCTCCATTGTTCAGTGGAGTAAATTATTCAAGTCTGTGTCCAGCTACAGAAGGTGATGGCAAATCATGTAGAATGTGTATCTGAGGTGTTCTCAATATTATGTATTCAGAAAATGCACCAGTAAATGATAAAATTATTGGACCTAATAAGGAAGCATTAGCTGAAGTTCCATGAGCCAAACTGCACAGGAAGGTAAATCATCATGAGTTACCCTTTGGCTCAAAGAACATCTTCAAATTTATGAACTGTCCGGCTATCAACTCAAAGTTAGCTCTCCAGGTTCACATAAATTGGAGATATTGGAAATGATAGACCTGCTCTTTAGAAGTGGCTGTGTTTGCATGTGTCTGACTTAAAGCTTCTCTAAGACTTCTGATGAGGAAGGAGTTTATTCTTCTAAATTCCCTGCATTGCAAAGATATAACAGAGGCCCAAATGGCTGCCTATAACATTTTTCAGCATTACAATAATGAAAGGAACTATCATAAACCAACTTACATGTGTGCTACAAGGAAGGCCAAATACTGTACAGACCTTGGAACACTCACTCATATCTCTTACCTCCAGTCTCTCGCTTTTCTTGCATTGTCTCCTTTTGCTCATGTAATGAATCTTTACTTAATAGTTGTGGAGTGAGGAGAGCCCCATTCAAAGCTTAAGTTTCTGCATAAAACCACAGAAAATCGTATGGGCAGCTCTGTGCTACCTGACAAAAATACCAAACTTCAAACTAATGTGTCCCTGGATAAAAAACTTCATCTTCCACATTGATACAACATGCAAGAATCAGTCTCATCTCACTTCTTAGTGGATAGGTACTTGCATCAAAGTTGAAGTGACAAATACCCTCCTTGGGATTCATAGCAGATGCTTATGGATTAAGGCAAGCTACACTGACAATATAATTCATGTTTATATAACACCTTACTGCATGGGATGTGTTTACATTTATAACTATGTCAGGATCCAGAACATCAGTTAATGTGAAAATTATGCATTTAGGCTTGGTTAATAAAGTGTAACTACTAAATAGGTGGAGTGAAAAAGTGCATTTAGCTTTTTCAGTACAGAGTCTAAAGGCAGTTTACAATTTTTAGTTATTTCTACAAAATTTAATTACAATTACAAATTACTACAAAATTTACAAAATTTAGTTATTACAAATTATTACTAATTTGATGTGCTTTTATTGCAGAAATAGATAAAACACTTTGAATACAATGAATTCCACCTTTTCCCCATTCTTTGCTTTTATTGCAAAAGGCTGTGCTTTTATTGCAAATTGATTACAAATAGCCTTACTATAACTTATTAATATATTTGCTATATATAGGTAAGGAACTTCATGCACCTATGTCCATCACCATGCTCTGATCCTGAAGGTACTAGTTTTTCAGGAGGAAAAGAAGTGGTTATGTGTATATGTAGTTTATAAGTATAGTACTGGCTTGCAAGAAAAACAAAAAATTATCTTACTCTGGGTTTAATTGCCTCATCATAGCATCCTCAAGACATACCAGCATTGAGCAGTGATAATATATGTCTCTATTGATCTGAAAACACAATGGGTTATACAAGTTGAGTTATACGAGAACCTATAGAAGATTTTTTGAGGGTTTGGGGTTTAGAGTTCTTGTGACTAATATTATCAGCTGTAGAACCACAAATTAATGAGTCAAAATGGCATATTCCCAGGTTTGGTAGTTGCTAATGAAACCTGTGGGGTGCTCCTGATTCAGGTGAGCATCTGCACAGATGGCCACGATTTTGTTGTAGTTCCTGTTACTCATGAAAATCCGTGTGCAAAGGAAGCAATGTTGTTGTCTAAAATAGTCCATAAGCAGAAGTTTAAGGCTTAGATTGTAAGACTATTTCTGAAAGATAAAAAAGCTACAGTAGAAGAGTCTATTGCAGGCTTAACAGTAAAGTATTTGAATCAAGTGAAGCTGCAATATGAAAAGGTTTCTGGAAAAGACAACAGGAAGGAGAGTACACCAGAGGAAATACAAAGGGTCAGAGGAATCTAATCAGCAATCTGTGCCAGTCTCAGACTTTCTGCCAGCTGGTCATTAGCAGCATAAGATCTATTTTTAACTCATCTTAGTTTTGCTTACATTGAATCATTTTTTGTATCAACATATCCAAATAATTTCAGACAGGAAGTTGCTGTTTCACCATTGTTTCCTCTGATGAACACGTTCCTTTAGGGACCTTATGATAATCTACCACTGCTAACCACTAAATTGTTTGTTGTTTTGGGGTTTTTTACCCCCCCCATTTTTTTCTCCCATTTACCTTCAAACTGGAATAAAAGTGGGTTTGGATTATTTAGAAGGAAAATCATGATTTTATAATCTCAGCGCTAGACTGCTCAGCTGGAAGTGAAAGTCCTGGGAACCCAATCCTCTACCAGTAAGATTTACCTGATGATTAGTTCATGTAACATGGATATTTACAAAAAGTACTTATAACAGACTGAAAAAAAAAAAGTCCAAGCTAGTATCTTTACTGCCAAGTCATAGGAGTTTGACTCCAAGGTAATGCAAATGATTTTTTTCTGCAATATTTGTTTCAAATATCAATGCAACATGAATATGTTTTATTCATATTTTATATAATCCCAAAGTTTTTATATTTAGGTGACAGACAGCAGATCCCCATCTTTTTTTGTACTCATGCCTACACATAAACACACAAACATAAAAAAGTTCCTACATCGAATTCTAATTCCTAGAGAAGATTTCCCTTTATAAATAACCTCAATTCCAAGGCAGTTAAAGTCAACCTAGAATTAAAAGATATGCATTATGTATTTTCCATATGATTGCTAAACTTGATTTAATTTCTTTGCAAAGGGGGAATTCAGCTTTGTTTACCTTTTGTTAAAAAAATGCCCTTGTGCTGCAGAATGTTTTACCTTGAAATTGTGACCTTTGCCTCTTAAATGGAATCCAGTGAGAGAAGCCTCCTTTGAGTTAACCACAGTCACATTTCATTTATTGTTGGGCTTTATAATCATATTTTCTACTCATTATTTATTTGCAATTAAGAAGCAATGAGTAAAAATTATTGCAAGGTTTCATTTCTGGCCCCAATTAACATTTTATATTTTGCTTTGGGGTCTTCCTTACAAATAAGTTGTCAAATTAAATGATGTGGCAAGTTATATTTAGCAACCTATAATTTTAGCTTGTGTTTTATTGGTTGAAAACATGAGCAACTGACATCACTGCAGACAGCAGGAAAGAAGAATGAACTAATATAAAAATCCCCAATAGTATGCATTAATCTTCCCTGACTTAAACCCTCTACCTGGCCTTTCTTTGAAAAGGCAAAGATTTTAAAACTGATTAAATCTAGAGGCAAGCCCTTTTTTTCATATATTTTGAATAAAACCCCAAACTGCCCTTAACTTTAATCTTAAGTTTAGCTGTGATCAAATTCTTCTCAGACACAATCATGTACCACTATGGAATTCTTCCAGTTTTATTCCATATTACTCAAAATCTGGTCATCTTGGAGTCCGATTTTTATAAAATATGTATTTCATATATATAGTATATAGTATTTATTCACAAAGTATACTTGCATATTCACTTGATTTCATCAAATGGTTCTAAAATTGTACCGGGAAACATGAGTCTGGCTAGACTAGGTTTAGTGGAGTTTTGCTGTTTGTAATAAGGCATAGTACCTTGTTTGTTCAGAGTAGACATGTACATGTTACACGAGGAGAGTCCCTACAGCATCTTAAAAAACCATAATCAGCTCTTTCTGATCATTACAACTGTGTTCTTCCATATTTCTCACTTATTTCAATGGACTTCTAAAGTACAGAAGAACTCACAAAAAATGACACAATGGATAAAGGTAATAAATCCAAGGAAATATACAGTAGATAAAATGGGGGCAGAAACATAACCAAAGCAACACTGATGCCCCAGAAGTTCAAAATCAGTCTAGAGTTTAACAGCAGCTGTTAAGAACTAGAGTGAGAGGGTAAGAACTAGAGAAGCCTGATTCATCTCAAGTCACTGCATGCTCCACTCATGCCTTGATTATCACACGTATTGAATTAATAAGAGACTACATCTGTACTCAACAGTTTTCCAAGACACTTAGATCACTTTGATGGTCAATGCAACTCCCATCAGAAATTTGGCTTCAGATGCCTAACTGCGTTTGGAAGTCAGTTTGGAGTCAGCCTCATTTTTGAGAGCAGGGACCATAATTTAGACCAAGTGTTAGACTATAGTTATTCACAACAGAAAGAAATCATTCCATTTAAGGCACTAATAAAAGTCAGAAATCTTCATTGATTGACTAGCAGGACACAGCACTACCCACCCAGTGTGGCTTACTGAACACAGAAGTCTCACTATCAAAGTGACTGATTAGCATAACAATGAAACAAAATTAGTGCTGGCTGAGGTATTTGAGGTGGAATTTGACTTCTCTGTCTAGCTGGAAACAGGCAACATGCACTCTTCATATCAAAGAATACTAAAAAAAAAGGCTGTTAAACATAAGATTAACATTGCAACAGTTTTGCACATTGTAACTTCCAACTAGTGTAAGCTGACAAGTGCCTGGAAGTTCTGCAGTGTTTTCCAAATACAAATTTTAATACCTTGTAATAAAACTGTTTATGTGATGTGTTGGCATAATTGCTTGCAGATAGGAAATAACTTTTTAATTTCTAAGTTCTGAAGAACTGAAATCCTATGGCATAAAAGTAGGAGTAAATAAATACTGCAATATATTTTGTAGAGCATTTTAATGTTCCATGTACACACATTACAAGAAATGCACTACTTCCTTTGCTTTCCTGGATTCACTCCTAACAATGAAAAGGTTACCTTCTGCTAACCTAACCTGCAATCCAGTGTCCCGATTTTAATCCTTTGTATTTTATCTCTGTAGGTCTCACCAAGTGTATGAAATAAGACACTGACTCATATTGATGATGCTGGCAAAAAAACCCACAACAAAACCAACAACACCACAACACCACCAAAATCTTTATAGCTAGAACTGGATAAAGCTAAGGCAAACCAATAAGCACTGTAACACCTGCCTGAAGTCAAAGTGCTCTTGCCAACAGTTTTTGCCAAATGCCATTTTATTATTCCAAGAGATTCAAAGTGGCATCCTCTGAAACTTGTACGAAATATTTTCTCTCCATAGCCAGACTTCTTAGAATAAGATTGTTTTCTGTTTACAGAGATAATGTTTAACCTCTGATCAGCATAGCTGCAAGGACTTGAACACCTTTCCATAACGTGTCTGTAAGACTTTAATGAATATACTACTAATATTACTGAGAGTTTGTTCCCCCAAGGTTCCTACTACCCCTGAAGAACCCTGCCAAAGGCCAAGGCTTTGGGTCTACTGAATGACTGTTTGAATTTATACTTAAAACTAGCTATTTTTTAAAGCAACATGAACTTCTAAGTATATCAGACCAGGGTGTGTTTGACCTTGAACTAAAGTGCTATAGCAGAGCTTACATCCACACACACAAACACCTCAGAACTGTCAGGCTATATGCATATTGTCTATGGAAACAGCATGTGGCTCATGCTGTGTCTTGACATCATGGACATCATCTGGGGGAGTTGTGCATTAGCTGGCACAGACCGTCCTGGTGCACCAGAGTGGACCAAACTGTGTGGATCATCACAGGCCAATGCAGAAACCCAGTGCCCGTTCTATTTGCTAGTACAGAGGCAGCTTAAGAGACCCAGGAAACCTCCTTATGAGACACACTTTTCTCTAGATGTCTAAGCAGTGCACAGGTCACAAAGGCATGGAAGTAACTTTCATGTACAAGGGAAAAAACAAAAGCCAACAATCCAGGTGGCTCTCTGCCTGACATCTGTACAATTACATGACTGATTGCAAGGCAGACTTGTTCCTAACATGCAGACTTTTTTGAGGGACATGATATCTTTATGATACCTGTTGGGGCAAGGAGTTTGTCCTCCTTTGAACCAGTAATGGTGCTTGACAGTAACTCTAAGCTGCTGTTCTGCACTTACTTCTAAAAAAAAGCTTCCTGGGGAGATTTAATTAGAGAATGAGTTGTTCATTTAATGCTTCTGTAATAAAGATGCTTTCATACTGTCTTTGTAGACACAATGAGCAAAAGGACACAACTGATGGTCTCATCACAGCTTGAAAACACAAGTCAAAGACTTGTTCTAGCAACTAAGCAATGTCCAACCAACATAAACTTCAGGGCTGAGCTCTGCATACCATGTTTCCAGCTTTTTGGCAACTGTGGACTTGACTAGTCACAGACCTCAAGATATCCAGAGATAATTTGTATCCAGATTATCAAAATTACCTGCCTCAGAAGTGGCACGTGTATATGAGCTCCTCATAAATCTTCATGTAGTAACATCTTCATAAGGGAACTATTTCCAAGACCTGCTGCCAATGCGCAAAGGTTGTAAAAGTTCTGTAATATCTGTCATCTTCCATTTAATGCAAGAACAGTTCAGTTACAAGCAGGGAGAATTCACCTACTCCCTGTTGTAGCCATGTGTTAGAACAGCAAGGAGATACAAAGCCAAAGGTCCAACTTCCACTCAATGCATTGGCCGTTGAGCTGGCAGGAAAGTTGAGGTTTTGCATATCTGTAGTTCTGATTATGTCCAAGCCAGGCTAAAACAAAAGAATTGCTAGGAACTGAAGAGTAGAAAACTGTGGCTTTCTGGAAATACAATCACCTTTCAGTGTGTTTGAGTTTCACTTTAGTACCCCAGACCTGGTTTTGAAGAGGTACAGACTTCTTTATATTCTAACCATGCAACCTATCAGTTTGTCATTCATAGCTGACAAATGCTAATAAGAATGATGCAAACTTTCCTATAAAATTTTAGAGGAGGTAATGGCATTGGCCTTAAAGTTAGTCTACAAAATACAGTGTCAGATAAGATTCATTATTAGCTACCTTAATGTTAACTGCAACATATTATTGTCTGCAAAGATGCTTCTAGAGCATAATATCGTTTCGAGTTTGCTTCATCCTATTACAGTCAGGAAAGGTATCTTTAAACATCATTTTATAAAGGGAAATTAGGACATTCTGCATATTCAACAACGTCACATGCAATTCTGGGTTTCTTTTTTTGGTGGTTTGAACTAACAATTCAAGTTATTTATGGTAATAAGCTGTATCTAAGTTGTTTTGGTTGTTTGTTAGGGTTTTCCTGGTAATTATTTGATGTCCTCTAACAAATTTATTAAACCAGGACAAAAAAGATTAATCAAGTATATGAACTCACACAGGTTATTTTACTCAGATCATAAAAAATTGAACAAATTACCATGAATTAAACATTAGATACACTTTTCCTTTTAATTCTGCATCTGCTATCTGACTTGATAAGACAAGAATCATCAGATACAAAGGTGTTAGGAGGAAAATAATTATAATTAAGTTTAACATAGCCAGAAGCCAGCACTTCATTACAGCACAGAAGAAATTTCATGTTAATGAGAAGGCATATCTTCTGAAACAGACAGTCTTACAGCTTTAAAAAAAATTAAAACTCCTTTTCCTTCCAGGCAAACAAACAATGAAAAAATTAATTTCCTAGTTCTGAGGTACTTCCAGGACTTACATACAACTACTATATTTTGATTCCTCAGCTTTCTAACCAAGACTACCAGATCACTTCTCCAGCATTAGACAAGGAATTCAGATTTATTCACTTGTAGGCACCACATTAAGAACCAAGCTATTAAAAAATGGTAATTGGCATTTCACTTTGCAGGTTTGTTTCTTTTTTTTGGATATTACTTCAAAGACATTTGCATACTAGTAGTAAATGTATCATGTTTTGGATTACTACTACATGCCATATATCTACAAACATCAGCCTATACTTGGTTCTCTGATAGCATAACTTACAAGAGCATAGTGCTTGGTATGAATTCTTCCTCTCTCAATTTTTCCACTATTTCCACATTCATCTACAGTATGTTGTTACCCTTACTGCATATGGAGTTTTCTTAGTAATTTATATTTTTTCTAGATTATAGACATGGATTCTTTACAGCTTTCTTTCCTAGATGAAAGATTTTTAACATAGCTCACATTGTATTTTCACTTTTATCATTTAGTGGATTCAACTCCCAAACATCACTGCTGATGGTAAAACATGATATGAGTTTCAATGAAGCTGGGAGACTGTGCAATCAGCTGGATATACACTTCAGTACTGAACAGGTTTTTTAATTTTAAAAAAGTGAAAAAGTTCCATTACCAGATACTAGAGAGACCTTTAACAGAGCATTCAAGTCAAGTGAATTGTCAAATAAAGACACCTTTTATCTGTGACAGTCCATGCTGCTCTTTTTCAGTGGTTGCTTCTCTGTCTACTATCACCTGTCCCAAAAACATACAGCTGAAAAAAGTCAAAAACACCCCCTGAAATACACCATCATAATTTGTCCAGCACTTGGTGAGCTTTCAACAGCACCAATATCTCTTGGACCCAAGTCGGAGCTAAAAAGCACACTGTATTTTATGACAGGCAATACACCGGTTTGAACATGCCTCTAGACCATATGCATGAACAGACAGCTGAGGGATATACTGCGTTACTAGACTACTGCCTTGCCAGAATGCAGGAATCCCAACTGGTCACTGCCAGCCCAAGTGAAATGTATTCTCTCTCAGAAACTCATTGGATCAAAGAAATTGCACTGACAGCTGCATTTAGCTTGAACACTGCACATTGTCTCAACATAGCCAACACACCTTTCTAATTACATTATGTGACTAGAGTGGAGTTGGCAGAACTGTTCAGTGAGCAAAACACATGCCTATGCCTTAAGAAAAGTTGGGTGTCCAGTTGGGCTTGAAGGAAATAAACGGGGGGGGGGAAACAAACCAACCCAAAACCGGTTGCTTAACCATGTCCTGTTCAGAGCACAGCAAAGAAGAAAGAAAAGCGCAACAAACCTGGCATCACCATGTGGCTAGGAACCCAGTGTCAGTAAGAAATTTTTTTCTGGGCTGGGAATCCTTTCTGGCTGGTGCTGGTGGGTATAGTAGAATTATATCCAGCTTTTTACTCTAGCAACACCAGAGCAGAGGTTGTCTGTGGACACCAGGACATACAAACAGACCATTCAGTTAATACAGTAGTTGGTATGGAAGAGGACCACAGAACGGGCATAGTCAAGGGCCACAGAGAAGTCATTTGAGACACCGACCTCAGGAGTCGGCAAAACAGCAGAGTACAGAACACAGGGTACATAACCCCTGTAATGCCTGGAACAACCACACCTGCTGCATCAGGAGTCTCATCTGCAGAGTGCCTGAGGGAGGATCAGATGGGAGCCAGTACTGTTACAGATCATCACCCAGGTTACAGATGGTGACGTTACACATTAGTAACATCAGTACTGACCCTAAGAAAAAGACCACTCAACCACCTCCTAGTTAAAATTCAAAAAATATTGATCAGTTTGGCTAGTTTTTCACCCACATTATAGTCACACATTTGTCCATGCATGTCTAACTTGACAAAAAGGATGTTATGGAGGACCAAACTGAAAATCTGCTTAAGTCAAGGTAAATGATACAAAAAAGCAAAAACCTTAGTCAGGCACAGTTTACCCTTGTTAAATGCACGCTTTCCATTGACAGTCACCTTCTCTTTGCTCATGTACCTGAAAATAGCTTCCAAGAATACTTGTTAAGCAGTTTTCCAAGGAACTAAAATTTGAGATTTATTTCCCTTCACATTCTTTTCTGACCTCCCCTCTCTTTCCTCCAACCCCTAACAAGATGAGCACAACATCTGCCATTTTTCAGTCATTAAAAGCCTCTTCATCTATGTCATTTGGCTCCTAATACTATTAAACACAGGGAAACAAATTCCTAGCACAACCCTGAGGGATTTAAGTTTTATACAGAAGTATCTTTCCCATTAAAAGATTCCCTAGGAGTTGATGTTACTCCAGTCAGCCGGTCTGTAGATAGGTCAAATAACATTAGGGCTAAACATTCTCCTTCACTGCCTTAAGATGTTCAGTAATGCAGCCTTTTCTGATATACACCAGCCTCAGATTAACAGCAGTCAGGGAGCAATAAAAAACGGCTAGACCCAAGTGATAATACTCTTTCTAAATACACATGCAGAACTCAAGACATGGGTACCATATCATCATTCTTGGACAAGGAATATCTGCTATTATTAGTCAGAGAAGTAGCTAATTATTCTCTGGTGAACTTCAAAAAACTAAACAAGCAGGTGGATTTTTTCCTAGTCAGTTTTTCTTATTCTTTTTAATACCTCTAATAAATAGAATTCAGAACAGCAGGAAATATCACCTAGACACCTATTAAGTTCTCACACCTAAAAAAGATTAGATTTAGATAAACCAAGATTAAGGCAGATCTTATAAACATAGAGCTACACTATATTTTTGAGGAGGTACACATCATAGACATCCAAACAATTCAGAAATATCTCAGCACTAAGAGAAAACTGTTATTTTTAGTTATTTCACAAAAAGAGGTTTCATATGGTACAAATTAGAACTACCCGAGTAACTAGCATAGGAAATAAGGACAAAAGAATAAGGGAGAGAGGAATATCATAAGCTTCAAGAAATAATAGATTTAGAAAGTTAACTTTCTATACCTGTATACCTATGGATCTTCATCTTTAACATTTTTCTCCTACAAGAGCAGCAATTTCTAAGCAAACACAGATCTTTTGGAAAGAAAATACCTACAGAACTGCTCAAGCATTTCTAAATTTAAACACTTTTCTTCTCCCCCTGCCAATATCCCCAAGCTCTCAAAAACTGCTTTAGTGAGCTGCTCTGCATTATATAGGGACAGAGACTTCTCCCAGTTCCAGCAGGCTTTACTTGCTAATTAGCCCTTAATTAAAATGAGCTGCAGCTGGTTTGAGACACTCCCCTCTCCCCAACCCCAGTGCCTTGTTTCTAATTTCAGAACTAATAAAAATTCCCACAAGGCACCATGGTCTGGGTATTTTTCTTGAGAGAGTGTATTCAGCATTTCTTTAGTGCTCTTTCCCCTTCCTCTCCTCTGTTTTTTGTTGGTTTTTGTTTTTTGTTTTTTGTTTTTTTTCCCTAAGTACATAATTTTAAGAATAGCTTTTTCTTCTTCTCTTTTTCCCTAGTTGTTCTTTGATGTTTAGGAAGTATTGTTGCAGTCAATCTTTTTTTTCCATTTTTTTTTTCCTAGTTTGAAAACTTATTTCAGTTGTTGATTTGATGAGGCTTTAGGTTCAATTAGACTGAAAGACTACAATAAAGGCTTTCTGAAAGACAGTGCAGTTGTCTTACAGGCTTCCCAGATACTGCTGCCAATCCATTTATAGTTGAAGCTTGTGATGTCTGTTATTCCTGTGTTTCCACACACACAATTGAATCAAATTCCATTTGGGTTTTTTTGCGATGAGGACAAACATCCACAAAGGATGAAGCTAAAACTCTCAAAATCAATTGGACCTTCCCTGGATGTGTGTAAGTCTGCAAAGATGAAAAGGCTGGCCAGCATCTTAACTGTCTGCATGACTGTGTCTTACCATGTTTCTGAATATATATCACTGAACAAACCTCATTTCATCTTCCTTGTTATGCTCCTGACTCACTCTCCTGAAAGTTAATCCAATACAAGCCAAGCAACACCCAAGCTCTCCAGGCAGTCCTTTTAAATGGTTACTATACTAGACAAATATATCTCGGAGTGGAATTTCAAAGAAAAAAAAAAAAAAGAAAGGAAAAATGAGGGGAAAAAAGAAGTATATGGATACATTCACTTATTTCTGAGAGAGCAACTTGAAGTCATGGCTTACTTCTACTGGGGATAAAAAAACCCCACCAAATTATTTTCCACTTAAACATAACTGATAAAAGAATTCAGTCCACAGAGCATGAGAGGCAAAAGATGAAGACATAAACACTGGCTGCACTTTCTTATTCTCTCCAGAGTAGATCTGAAGTGGCACATAATACTGAAAGACCACCTCTGTTTATATATTGGCAACAAGACTGACTCAGCTGCTGTTAGGTCTAAAAGGATGATTCTAGTCTGTGGAGTACACAGCAAAGGGTGGCTAGAAATGTGCCTTTGTTAGTACCATTTTGCATAGCTGTGAAGACTCCCTGTCTTCATCAGGAGGATTATAAACCTCTCCATTTTAGCCTGGAAGCATAAAAAAAAAAAAAAAAAAAAAAAAGCCAATACAGAGTCTACGGTCTATAAAACTTTTGCCATATGTAACAGCAACAATGTAATGGTTGTTCTTCGCTGCTTTCGGGCTGCTGCTCTCAATAGTACTGTGCAAAGCAGATCACCACGAATGATGCATCTGACTCACTGTCTGTTGTCCTGACTTACACAGAGATACCATGTTCCTTGACTTCACGTTTTGGCTCATGAAAATGTGTAGCTGGTTGACTTCTGGCCAGAGAGGACCTTATGTTGTGATCACACAACATAACTGTTTCACCTTTGCCAAATTCTGTACAGGGTGTATCCCAATCACAGTTTAACTCTGTGGACTTACTGCTGTTTCAAGGAGGGTTTTATCTCAACCCTGGGAGCATCATGGATCCAGCTTACAGTTTTATTTCACCAGATTTTCTGTTATGCAACAATGCATATATTTCTCTCTCAGTCAAAAGTCAGAGGTCTGGGGCTAATTTCTTCCCTGCCCTCCACATGGGAGCTAAAACTCAAAATAAATGATTAATTAGACTACTTTGGATAAATTTGGAACTATTTGCTGTCAAACTCATTTGTTCAATTTAAGATAAAATAGGTATTACATCATTTCAAGGGGAAAAAAAGAAGAAAACTTCCTTCTAAAAATATTAAAATGTAAAATAATCCATTTTAAAATTAGAAAAGAGATTAGTAAAAATAACGAGTTTTCATAAAAAAACTTGCACATTCATCAGAAATTATGAAATCTGTAAAATGTTTTAGTGCATTTCTGATCCACTCTTTTCTACTTTCATATATACATCCATCATTTTATCTCCTCTATTCATGTTAAACTACTCAATCCTCCTTGCTTTACCACTCCATCCTTACCTCTTCCAGAAAGAAATTCTGATATGACTTCAGATATTTAGTTGTTAATCTCCTTAGGAGATGCCAGTGTGATGATCCTTCTTCATAATGCTTTTTGTGTAGATGAAGGTAAAATACCATAAATATGTAAACCCAAAAAGGAGGAAGGCAAAGGGAGAGACAAAGTAATAAAACCAATTGCAGCACTAGTACAAGCTTTATGGGACCAAGGAGCTACTGGTGCTCCATCCATCACATTGGGAGAAATAAAGTCCAATATGTGCATATTTCATGTATTTGTCCCCGCCCTGCTAAGAAACATCTGGAAAATCCCTTAAAGGATGTCTTCATTCACAATAGTGAAAGCTTAGACATTTAAACTCTTGATATTTAAACTAAGGCAAGATGAATCTCAAAGCTAATGCTCTTCTTGAAAGTGTATCACGTAGAAGCCACTGCACAGTGATGCCTTCTTAACATACAGCTTTTCTAATACCTGCATAGTACTTTGGCCTTTGGAAATGCCTTGGTGAGGAAGGAAATCTGAACCAAAAATGAGCAATATTCTGCCTTGATAAATACTTGTTTCCCCATATGTGTTTCCATTTATGAATCTGCTGTGAGTTCAGCAGATCAGAATAAAAATTATACATCATAAAATTTATGTTAAAATATATTTGTAAAAGGAACCTAACTTTGAGAAACTGTAGGCTGAGGGATACATGTAGATCAGGTTTAACTGGCAGAGATTGTTTTATAAGGCAGCACCACCTGCCTCTTTGTTTTCAATTAGTTGCATAAGTAAATGCAATGCATTATAGTATTTGTCATGCAGAGAACATTTTTCATCTGCTTTTAATCTTCAAAATCTCAGGTTTTACTCTTGCTGATGATCATCAGCAGTTGTGACTTCTTCCTATTTCCATACCTCATGAGATTTTACTTTGAGTCTGAAGTGAAAAAAGTCCTTAAAGTTGCATTTAGAGGCAGTTTGCTTTTGCCAATGACAGTTACAATGCATTTTCTTCCCCATCAGTTTATATTCGAAGGTTGTCTCAATTTAAAACATCCTCACAAATGGAAATCCCAGATCTTTCTCTTTAGGGACACGCTCCATATGTGTCAAACCTTATGCTGTTGTGTGCTGCCTTTTTTTTAATATTTTTTGCCCTTTTATAGCAAGAGATACTTGTGATAAATTCACTGAAATACTTTTAATAATATCTTCCAAAGATACTGATATCAGATGATGTTAAACACTTTGTGTGTAGTTGAAAATACACAATCAATGGTTGATTGCACTCCCTGCCTCACATCTAAATATCAATCACATTGAGGAGTGTGGTCTGTTCCTGTTCCTTTGCAGAGACTTCTCTTTCACTACAAAAAATTCAGTCCACTGAACAACATATCCTGCCAAGCTGCGGTGAGAAGTCTTATTGAAAATTCAGCAGCCCTCATCAAGCAATGGTGGCACCTTCCCTTTTTTCCAAAAGACTCCTTCCAGAAGTTAATCCTGAATTTTATGATGTCAAAGATAAATCTTCCATAGGCAGTTGACAGCGGGTTTTTTCATGTTCTGTCTGTCAGAAGGAAATGATAGAAGAAAAGGGACACATTAATTTAGCTACTTGCTGGAAACATAGAATAACTTTGAATAGAAGAACTCCATGATTTTGAGAAAAAGCAGAATGTACAAGAAGCAGAAATGTTTCGTCCAGCAGATTATTAAACTTCCCCTTGCAAGTGAATCAAGTAAGATTTTATAATAAATTTTAAGATTTTGCAGTTAATACACAACTGAAGTAAAAATTTGTTATGGGAAAAGAATAATTTTTTTTCTAATATTCCCCAGCGCTCTGCACATCAGGCAATGAACTAGAAAACACAAGACAATGTAAGACTGCCCTGAAGGTCCCGTAAGTTTAGTCGTATGTTGCTTTCCTGTAAATGACCCTGAAGGTAAAGGGCAATGAACAATTCAGTTCAAAAAAATTACCAAACTCACTTTGCGTGGCCAGGGGTAAATACATTTTTAAAAGACAATGAAAAATAAAGCAAGCAATGAGATCCTATGCTCTTTTTTTTAGCCATTTATATGATAATAAAATATAAATGTTTTGTGAAGGAAATACAGAAATACAAAAATAAATACTGCAAAAATTAGCTTGGGTGAGTTGATTTATGTTCCAGAGCAGTCATTCTAAAATCCATGGAATTATAAGTCAGAGGAAAGTGCTCATTTCTTTACATACAAGCAGTGCACTTATCAATTTTTGTCTTACTTGTAACTAGCATAACTTTTGCATGATTTTCATACATCTTACAAAAAGCAGCATTTAGAAAAGAGTTAAAAGAATAACATTTTGTCTACAGGAAATCAGCATATTTCAACATATTAAAAATGATGAATATCTGTGTAATGGCATTAAGGGATCTGTTTTGGCATTCTTTATAGAGTCAAGCTAGGTATTAAGCAGTAAAGAAAATAAAACATGAAGAGCAGAATTTCTTGGCTTCGACTGAGGTAACAAAATTACTGAAGAGTGATGACATTGTACAGTACTGTGGTATTACAGGGAAGGTAATATAAGGAAGCTTGAGGTTCGAGTGCTTTTGGTTTTTTCTTCTCATCTCAGATTTGGGGATCAAAATGCATTTCACATACTAGATCTGAAAATATGATGTATCACATAATTTCTGTAGAGAGCAGGTGCAGTCAGGAAATGCAGTCTATTTCCAGTCTATGGCACTTTGGAGAAAGTCAAACCTATCTCACTGCATCTACAATGTAGTACCACATGGAAATGTGACACACTTCAATTGACTCAAAGTAAATTTTCAATTGAATTTAAAATTATACAATTTTAATGTCGGTTGAAAATACTATAAAAGAAAAGTGTAATATTTTATTTTCCAAGGACAATATAGTGTCATTTTAAGGAAATGGTATTGGCAAGGCTGAATAATCTTTCCTACAGCTGTGAGTGGGCTTGTTTTGGGTTTTGGTTTTGTTTTTTTTTTTCTCTTGCTTTACCCAAGCTTTAATATTTTCCCTATGTTAAGTCCAAAGGTATTCTGCAAAAAATATTTTTCTGAAATGTGTATTTCTCAATTCAAGCTACTGAGATTGGTGTGTAATACAGCATTTTAATAAATCTTAGAAAAAAATTACCATCTTATTGGAAGATGGTAACTGGGTTTACTCCTTGCGTGTTCTTCAATGGTTAGTCATTCTCTGCAATAATTTCCCAGTTAAAAAAAATATAGGAATTTGAATGTTTCCCTTTCTCACAAGTGTGTCATGAGGCAACTCCCTTTAGTATCTTATAGGCATTCAGTGCACTCAACTATTCATTTGGAGCCTGCTGTATTTCTACATACAGTATTTGTGCAGTTAACTACAGATTTTAGATGGAAATCACCTACCATTTGGTATGCAAAAGATAGTAAATGAGAAAGTAATTTTTTGAAATTATTGATTCAAGTCATATCAAACCTATTAGGATATTAAGAAAAAATGTTGACACTCCCACTTAAGTAGATCAGAGACAATATTACTAAGGTCGGGGTGATAAAAATCTTTCTCTCTGTAATGGACATATAAGGAGGACACAGTGAAAGGTGGGGAGGACAGGTATATACAGTTTAAGTTGTGGCACTTGAAGAATGCATGTCAGGCAAGAAGAGGCATCCTTTTTGAAATCCATGGTTATATTTCTGACAGCAGTGTTTAGATGGATCTAGAAAAAAGAGAATTTGAAGAAGAGCTAGCTTGATGGGTTCCCCATTCATAAATTTTAAAGCATAATCAGGCTAAGAAAACAATCCCCAAGCAGGCAGCACATCTGGAAAGGCCATAGCCATACCAGAACACAGATGTTGCAAAAATCCTATTTATACTGCCAAAACAAGAACAAAAGAAAGTAGGAGAAAAAGACACACGGCCATAAGTCAAGTCTGGCTAGACTGGTCAGCCAATTAGAAATTCTGGGAGTCTTTTTACTTCCTGCCTTTATAAAAGCTCAGGTATTGATCAGTCTGGAAATGTTTTAATTTCTGAAACATTAAATAAATAGATAAATAATAAAGTCTGTTTGAACATCTGGCAGCTAAAGTCACAGCTCAAAGATCAAGTATAGACTTTGCTTCAGAAACAAAGAGATCTTTTCCCTGTATTTTAACCCTAGACCCATTGCAATATTGGTGTGGTAAGAAGAAGGGGGCAAAAAGAATGTAATATAAAAGAGAATTCATAAAGAAGTTAACTGCTTGTAGTGAAAACACAACACATTTAAGGAGGAAGATTCTTTCTTCCTTTAGGAACTGTGCAAACATGACTCCAGTAAGTTGCTCTCTCAATTTCACTTATTTGCCTCTTGTGATGTTTTGTTTCCCTTCTAATAAATATTTCAAAGTTCAGATTTGCAAAGATTTTTCCCATCAGCTTGAATTATTAAATCAAGTAAGGTAAATGAGTAAAGCAGAAAGGATAAACTTTATACAGAATAATCTTCACAGAAAATTCACACGGACATTTTCTGAGGCTATGACTATGTGCTTCTAATGAATATCTGTATATTTATATTTTTTCTCCTTAAATTATATATCAGCTGCCATAGTCTATAAACATAAAGAAAACTTACTTCCTAAAATATTTATGAAGTCTAAAATATTAATAGCAACAGTAACTTAATTCAAATGAAAAATAAAGGTATTTAGAGTATTCTCTTTTTTGTGATGCTGAACTGATTTGAGACATTGCAGTTATTTCGAAATTACATGGTTCTCACATGATATTTCTTATACAGAACTTCTATATACTGATTTTAAAGTGTATTTAAATCTAATAGCAATGTTATCACATCCCGCAGAAAGTATGAATGATTGAACGTGCTCAAAGATACTTGAGTGAAAATTATCTCCTTATATTGGGTGTATAAATTTTATCGTTATAAAATGATCTTGCTGGAATAACCAGGTGAAGAAGTAAAAAAAACTACTGAGTTTGATAGGCAGCTCTTATACAAATATATGTATGCATATAAAAGTATGTGTTTTTCTGTGTGCCTGTACGTAAAAAAATGCATGCCTGTTAAAAAACATTGAAGTGGATGTTGTGAATATTCAATATTCTTTCTAATATATTATAAATGTGAACAGAACTATTAGAAATTCAGTAGAAACAAAAAGACCATAAGGCCACAGCAGGGAATAAAATTTGTTATTGGTCATTAGACATCATTAGTCACTACACAAGAAAGCAAGGTATACCTCCATCTTCTTTTTATGGAGGATGAGCTGCATGTATTGTTTAACAAATAGCCAGGGAATTTTTAGCTCTGTCTGTAGAAAAATGTACATAGAAACAAGTAGCAAATTACCAGGAAGTTCCCATAAATGTCTAAATGGATTAGAAAAGGATTATGCAAATTCATGTAAAATTGGTCCATCCTTTTGACTTTTAAACACAATTGCATGCATAAAGTGGTTCAGAAAGTCCAGAAACTGCTGATGGCAGAGAATCTACCTGGAGGAGAATCTGTCTGCATATGCCTATTTCTTTTATAATCCAAGTTTCTCCTGTTGTCAAGTGGTATATTGGATTAGGAAAAAACTTTAGCCTGTGTCAGTACGGCACTTCTTTGGATGTTATTGGGAGAAAACAAGATTTAAGTACATCAGCATATTATTATGTCTGTAAATCTGTCCCAGACTTAAGCTTGAGCATGCAATTAACTTATTTGCTGACTTTGTGCTTTTGGATTTTGTTCTGCAAATAATTTATTGCAGAACTCTAACAGGTTCCAGTGACCACAGCACAGACTATTTATAGGAGCATACCCTTATTGTGCCCTGTTTTACCACTTCTGACAGGTGAACTTTCAGATCTTTGAACTAAGAAATGGTTGTTTAAAACTTTCAAGGTGAAACGCAAAGAGCAGTAAGACTGCATCCAATTAAAAAATAATTCCCCAACAATATTAACTCACAGGTCACTCATCTTTTTGAGAATCCATAAATAATGTATTCATTACTAATTAGCTGCATCTACTTTATCAACATATCTCCTATTTAATGAGCAAGATGAGAGCAGTATGGTGATTTAAAACGATATGACTTGTCGAAAAAGAGTCAATTAAAGGAATTCTCTTCAGGAGGCTCTAACAGAATTCAGGACAGGATTACACCAGAAACAAATTGAACTTCCTGTCCTGTGGGTGGTTTTGAGAATTCAAGCTACTTCTGTCCCAAACTGAAACAAAAATAATCTTATTTTTGTAAGAACGGCAAAAGCACATCAGTTTTAATCACTCACTCTGTGTATCCTTGTGGCTTATATTTGAGATATCTCCTGCAGTGTGCTGTCAGTAGGTAGGATTAGGAAGAACTTTTAGTGTAGCAATTCTTTGGTTGTTGGAAGAGAATTTTTTTTTTTTTTCTGAAGAGTTTTGAAGGGTCAAAGACACTCCCTATGGTCCCACGTGGCTCCTGCTGGCTTGAGGGTGTGAACAGTGGAGTATGGCTTCAGAATGTGGCCACAGGCAGAATCCTGACTCTTCTCCTAAGCACCTGCATGAGGCAGAAAGTCCCTTATTTTCTATATGAAAAGATAGATCCAGAGGTGTATTAAAAACTTAAACACAGCTAAGTTGAGGGCAAGATTAATATCACATAATCTTAGCTAATTGGATTTGTTCAGATGCATTTACTATAACAGGGATGTGGACAGCTAGCTCACATAGGGATCTCGGCACTGTAGGTTTCTAGAAGAAGGCAAGATGACTTCTACCAAAAGTGTCTTGAGCTATTCAGCATAAATATGCTTTTTATACCTCCCACTCCTTTAGGAGTACATGTATGAGTAAAAACTTTTATCTAGCTCCTCAAGACTTGCTAAAATTTCTGTACTTGTTTACAAGATTAGGGCCACAGTTTTCAGACACTGGAAATATAGAGATTATTTTTATATATATACTCTTAAAAACTGGAGATTAAACACCTGATCAGTAAAAATAGCTGATCATGCCATGAAACTTAAGATTTCTAAAACAAACCTCCTAATCTCACCTAGAAGTTAAAATCCTACACACAGTCAATAGTAAAAGACAGGCAATTCCAGAACCCAAGACACTTTGTTTGGAAACCTGATTTAGGATACCCACTGGAGACACCTAGCTCTCTGGTTGAGAGTTAGGTTGTTACAAAGCACATTTTGAACTGAGAAACATGAGTCCACCCATACAAGTCAGAATGCAGGAGTCGAAAATGAGAGAAAGCACAAAGGTATAAAGATCATAGAGTGCTAATGTGACTTGTTTAGTGGTTACTTTTACATTTTCATGGCAACTTTGCATGGGTTAGCTTAAATTCTCAAATGGCCTGACTGCAGAAACAAATCCTCTCATCAATGAAAGGATATAAGTCTAGAGAATTTTCAGTGCAAGGGGCAAGCTTAGAAGAGCACAGGAACAGACTAGCTGTCTTTAAAAGGCCATAATTTTCATTATTTTGTAACCACATTCTTTCTGTTGCTCAAACAAAACATTGCACATCTGGAGCATATGATGATGATATGTATGTTTGCACACAGTTGCACTTGCAAGAAATTAGATGGAAGTCAGAGTTTTAGGCTGTATTTATCTTCAGGTGTTCAGGTACTTGACTCTTTTTCAGTTCATGGTTAATTAATTGACTGCAAAGCTTTCAGCACAGCTTTACCTTAAACATATCTTGGTTCTGACACGTGCCTCCAGAGTTTTTGCCTGAATAGACATTTGTGCTCTCTCTGGAGCCTATCTGCAGCATTCCTTAATGTCAATGGGAGCTGTAAGCCTGAAACAAGCAAAGAAAACATGATGTGATATTTTAAAGAGTTTGTCTTTGAGTAGGTTTTAAAAGTTCCTTCTTTTTTCTCTGCATTGGAAAGATATTTTATTGATCTAGAAGTAGCAGTATTCCCATGACCAATAACACAACACATAACTCTGAATGTTCTGAAGGAATTTTCAAGACAATCAGATAACTATTTCCAGCAGCGCCCTGCTTTGTGTATTTCTGACTTCAAATACTCTCTAAATATTAGTATGAAATTAAAGCAGGACCTTGATGTTTTTAAAGTAACTTCAATACCACACAGCTCTTCCAGGCTGTTAGCCTTCTGGGTATGCAGATTGTCAGATAATTCAGTTCTGATCTGTGGCCCATGTCTGTCCCAGTTCCTTAATGGCAGTTCTATCATTAGATATTGCGTGCTTAGTAATTTCAAGTAAGTAAAAAAAAAAAAAAAAAAGGCAAACACCTTTAAATAAAGCTTGTAATTTATTTTTGGATTTTTTTTTTAATAATACAAAGAGACATTAAATGTTGAACCCATTTTAGAGTCCCACTGTTCTCAGAAGAAAATAGAAAGAAGTGCAAAACCACCATGCAGTGGCACAAATGCTAAATGAAAAGAAATATTCATTAAATCCTGTTGTCAAAATAAGTGACATTCTGTAAATTCACAGTAATACCTGTACACCCAGATTCTTCTATCACCATAGGACATATTTAAGATTGTTTAAAAGCTTTAATATTATTTTTTTACTTTTTAAACATAGATTTTCAACATTTTTCAATTTCTGCTCCCTTAATTTTTTTTTAAGGTGTGTATCATCATATAGTAGATTTTACATGTCACACAGTGGACTTTCTTTTGTTACCTACACCTTGCAGAACCCCTCAGAGTAATCCACTAATTTCTAACAGTCATTAGGTGTTATGCTGAAAATCACTGCTTTAAATAACTGGATTTCATTATCTTTAGCCTTAACTCTGAATTTCCTATTTTATCTATGTCCTGGTTCATCTTACCTATAAAGAAAATCCTGTGTGGAATTCTCTCTAGAACACTTTTGTTCAGTGTGTGGTGAAGAAATTTTCATTTATGAAAAATAATATGGGTAGAAATGTCTTTAATCCTGAAATGCATATATCCACACATATGTTATGCTCCGGATATCAGCAAGTGAAATGCCTGCATACACTACACAGGCAATGAAAACACCATAAGGAGCATACAGTTCAGCTCAAAATTTGAATGGAGAACTACTTAATTAGTTAGAAAAACAGGAACAATAAAACCCTACCATCCTAGTATATATATATTTAACTCTTAAAGTTCAAAGTTTGACATTGCAGTCTTGCAGGAAAGGTTAAAAGCTGTTACCTCTTATCTCTTCACCTTTCTGGGTACCTGGCAGTAATTATATTTTACAAACATTCTTCTACAAAGATCTGATTCTGTATTTGGATACAGGGGTACTTAGTACAGTGAAGAAATGTGAACAAAGTCTTTCTTCTCCTAGACCTCTGAATAAAAAGCCTGGAGACCTATAAAATAATACCATTCCATGAAATTTATGTGTGGTTTTTATTCCATTGTGCTAAAAAAACCCAGACGATCCAACCAACCAACCAAACCTTTGTGTCTTCTTTCAGTTGATGGTGGTGATGGATGATGTTTCCAGGTAAGTAAATCTTCAAGGTTAATAACATGAGAGTGGCCATGAAGACATGAAGGTCTTGTCAATGGTCCACTTGTTTTTTGTCCTGATTCTAAAGGGGCTAAAAATAGAAAACTGTAATAACAGAGCAAACATATTGACACCACTTAAAACATTAAAAATTTCTTCATATACTTTAAAAGACCCAAATCCAAACATTTCATCAAGATAAAAAATAAAAAAATAAAAAATAAAGAATAAAAAAAATTAAAAATCAGCATGTGTAGATACAGTCAAGTTTTAAAAATTTCTTGCAGTGCTCTTCATTTTCCTCAAATAAACATGTTTTCAGAGAATGCAACAATTTCTGATATGCTTTGATTTCATTGGAATATGTTTCTGCTGGCATTTCTGTAGGCAGCTCTAGAAGGAAAGCCATCTCAATAGCTCCATGCTAGGGATGAAGGGGTGACAGTGGAGAAGTGACCTGTCCCCAGTCCAACCGCAAGGCAGCGGCTGACCTGTGAGTAGAGCTGTGAGTCTGTAAGAACTCATCTGGTGCCAGGCGCTTTGTTTCCTTCAGCACAACCCTTCTTCACTACTGTGAACACTTCACTGCAACTCTAGTTGTTCATTTGAGTGCATTATCTAACCTTCAGTTCTTCTGCCAGTCATTTTTTCATGTTCTTCACAGTGCTGAAGCAGTTTAACTGATATATCACTCATGTCATTTCATTACCTTTCAAACTCAGATTTATGATGCTCTTACCTACATGACATTGGTAACTAGCATTTGATGCAGTATGCTGTTTTTATAGCTCTATGCACAATTTGGTGTACATCTCCATAGCATGAAAGTAGTACTGAACAGCTGGTCTATATTTTCAGTAGTTCACTGAAAAATTCCTCACAGGCTGGAGCACAACCTAACCATTATGTGAACCTAATGCCCTTCTTAAAAAATATGATTTCTAAATTTGTATCATCATGCCACTATGTGAGTTGTGGTCTGCTCTAGCACTTCTATTTAAAGGTTATGCTGCCTCTCCAAAGATTCCTTAAACTTTGAAGTAAACTGCTGAATGACAATAAATCAGAGTGATACTAAAAACAAAAGGAGGGGGGATAAAGAAAAGGAATAAGCTAAAATAACAACCATAACCAACTTTGTCATCTTCCTTGTAACCAAACTCACATTTGTCATCATTGTACACAATACCTTGTAAGTTGCTGACCTTTCACAATTCAGTGTGGAGGCATGGGGATAGGACTGACACAAAAAAAGATAATAAAAAGGAGGTATTTTTAGAGGATGGAATTATTTGGTCCATCTATTTCCATACCAGCAATTGCACACAGTGTTGAATTTGTCCTCAGCAACGATCTCGAGCAATGTCAAAAACTGGTTGTCTCATAGAGTATAGGGTTTATGATTGCTTTTGATTTTTCCACAGAGAATTTTCAGGAAAAACGTGAGTCTATAATTTGAATATCTCAAAGGAGAAAAATAAAGTGTCTGTCAATAAATAAACATAGGAAAGTGAAAAAAGAAGACTAGGCTATCATAGGAGAAGTGAGTACGAAATGAACACACAATATGCATGTGTTAGTATATATATATGAATTTGTAGGTCTATTTATCTATATTCTCGTTTGTACATGTGAGTAGCTATATATGGCTACACATGCACACAGGAGTTAGCAACAAAGTTGAGAGAACAAAACCAGTGACACTTGATACTTTATTTTTCTTTTAAGGATGATTTTTTCTACAGAACACCAATTTCTGTCTTTTTCTGTCTTTAATGGGCTGCAATAATTCCCATTTCTGGCTCCTTATAATAATGATTTTGATACTAACATCCCACTGACAATTTATATCAATAGTAGACATCTTCAATAGCTCTCAAACTGAAAATTATTTTGATGGGGAAAGATGTACATGTTACCCTTCTTATTGTAAAAGTCTCTAAAAACATTTTTCTGAGTCCTCTACTTGTTTTTAATATTGGAATAAAAGTAGCATAGCTTCTTTGAAAAAATCTTTGATCAACACATAGTTAAAAACCAAAGATGACTGGTGCAACATCATCTGCCCAACCAGAAATGAAACTGGTCAGATAGTTAGCAAAATCCCACTAACATTCTTAAAATAATCTTTTCTCACCGTTCTATAGTAATTTCTGGCATTGAATTAATTATGATTTTGAACCATCCCCACCTTCCACAACAGAAGTGGCTGGATTTAATTAGTGGAAGAGGGGTAATTTAGTTATGAGAGTAGTTCCAGAAGCACAGGCCTACTTTTGTTTATGGTGGCTACTTAGTAAGAAAAAAATGAATATGTTTAGGTTTATAACGTGCTCTGAGTAATCTGAGACCCTCTGACCCAAAATATCTTTCCCCTTACTCTTGGATGCTCATCACTTCCTCAACATTTAAATTTGAGATGTGACAGTAATCATCACTCTTAACTCTTGTAGCAGCTCTGAGTTGCTTCCAAAAATCCTGTTCATATCACACTCTTAATGTAAAAGGAATTAATTACCTTTTGTTTTCTCTACTTTTGTAGTCTCCACTAAAATGTTTAGCTGACACAGTAGACCTGTTACTCAGCACTCATAAAGAACAAATCCAAAATACCAACACTTTAAGCTTCCAACAGAACAAAATAAAGAACCAACAAATTGTTATTAATTGAATTGCACCATTCCCCATGCCCCACACCCCCCACATCCCATCTGTAAACCCGTTGAGCAGATTTTGAGATTGAAGTATTTTCAAAGTGCTGACCAGGATAAGATAATTAGTGAAATTAATTGCATAATTAATGTCAGATTGGATATTAGGAAAAAGGTTTTCACTGAGAGGTTAGTCAAGCACTAGAACAAGCTTCTCAGGGACGTAGTCATGGCCCCAAGCCCGCTGGTGTTCAAGAAGCATTTGGGCAATGCTCTTTGATATATGGTTTAATTTTAAGTTGCCCCATATGGAGTCAGGAGTTGGACTTAATGATCCTTGTGGGACACTTCCAGCTCAGGATATTATAGGATTAATGAAATGTACTTTCCAAGCATTCCAATGCAGACGTTTGTTTCCAAAGTTCAAAACAAGTGTAAACCAGAACAGATTATGTGTTTGTAGATTAAACTTTCTGCTTAGAAAGCTTCTTTATTCCTGCTCCAGTCTTCAAAGTCCCCATTATCATATTTTAGAAAAGTTTTTTTTGATCTGTAAAAAAAGGTGTTTGTAGATACTAAAATAAAGTGAAGTTTACAGTGCAATGCAAACCCAAAATGTGCTTGGAAAAACTTTTTCTCACATGTTCAGTGTGAGATATATCTTATTGAAGGAAATATGAACCATTTGATTGAATATCTAGACTAAAATTTAGTAGCTACATGGTATAATGCTCAGAATCATAGTATAACTTAGGTTGGAAGGGATCTCTGGATATCAGTAAGTTTGATCACTGCTCAAACACTAACTTCAAAGTTAGATAAGGTTGCTTAGGGCCTCACCTAATCAAGTTCTGAAAATTTATGTAGATGGTGTTTCGACCACTTTTCCAGGTAGCCTGGCCCCAACTGTAACAATTTTTTTCAGAATTTTTTTCCTCTTATACCCAGTCAGAATTTCCCTCACTGCAGCTTTTTGCTGCATACTACTGGAAGGGCCTGGTTCCCAGTTCTCTCAAATTCACTGTATATAAAGGAAGATAACAACTGTAGCCTTTCCTTGGCGTTCTGTTCTCTTCTCCAGGCTGAGTAAAAGCACACTTGGCTTCACCTTGTAAGTCATGTTCTTGAGTTCCCTAAATATCTTAGTGGCCCTCCACTGGACTCAAACCAGTGCTGGAAAGTCTAAAACATGACTCCAAACTCCAGGTGCCTCCTTGAAAGTAATTTGCATTAGACATGATAACTCAGGATCTAACTGTTATTCTGCTTCATGTGGAAGTTAGAAGAGGAAAGCTGTTTTATTGCACAAAAAACTATTGACATCAATAAATATTCTGATGTTCCTGGAAAGACATGAACTGCCAGCTAGCTAACATTTATTTAAATACTCTGTGGAAGTAATAAAACTTTGCTACATGATTCTTCTAAAGTAAAAATTATTCTTTCTAGTGGATTCATACTGAATCCTGTCTCCTAAACTGCAATAAGATGTTATATAATGAACTCTTTGATAAAAAAATGCTCTGAAAATGTTCCATGGATTTAAAATGTAATTTTTACCACTGTGTTTCTAAGGTCAAAAGTAATTTCTCTGTAAATAAGCATGTCATTTCACCCATAGATAGCAGTCAGTTTAAATTATATCTAGAGAAAAAGATCATGAATATTGTCTCTGTGAAAATTAGTGCCTTATTTACTATCGATTGACTAACATTCATCTAAGTTATTACTATTTGACTAAATAAGCATTTGCTTAAAAAGAGATCTGCTATGAAGAATTATTTCAGAGAAAAAGATAACCAACAGCATTAGATGGAGAGGGTAATTCTGGGTTTAATTAAAAAACACCACTGAAAATGTTTGTTCTAAACCACACTGCCTACCTCAAAGAGATAATCAGATTTAAAACATGCAAACATACATAATTCCATATTTAATGTAATCACATATATATGTGCCACAGTACACTTTACGGGTGTTATTCAATTGCTAATACCATATTAACTCATCTGCATTGTTTTGTGAACATACATTTTTCATATGTGACCCTTTTTTTTTTTTTTTTTTTGTTTGTACAACAGATGAAACTTAATTTGCATTGTCTTTTCTGAGAATTGAATTTTCCTGAGTTAGAGACTACTTACATAGCCTTTTCATTGCAATTTATCACATTTGATTTCATATGCTGTTTTGGTGTTGTGGGCTCCTGATACTGCTTTCACCTTAAATAAACCTCATATTCTTAAGGTATTGGTATTAGGAATGTAAGAGAGGAAAAAAGAATTACCACACAATAGCAGAAAGATGGCTAAAGGAGACACTAATAATTTCTGTCTCTCGGCTCTTCTCTGTCTACTGAATTAAATGCAGTATTTATAATATTATTGTGTCTATACCTAGTGTTTTAGGGAATCACGGTAAGTGCATGAAATCTTTATGTTTTAAAGGACAGTTTTATGAAATCAGAAACAGGACTATCTAGGGATTAGCTTCACCTTACTGGAATTTGCTTTCCTTTTTTCTGAATACAATGGAGAGAAAAAGAGAAAAAGAAAGAAAATTTTCCAATTAAAAACATCTACAGGAACTATAAAGCTTTGGACAAATCTCAGCTGAGATCCAACTATTTCTGTTCATAAGCCACCAAACTAAACTAAAAGAGTTGTCATGCTGGTACTGTATAAAGCAACCTCTTCTAAACAAGGCTTTCACTGATCTATCCCAAAGTTCACCACAGTCTCACCTCTAAGTTCATGGAAATGATTTATCATGACAGCCAGAGGTCTGTAATGCCTGATAATAAAAGTCAGCCTGAGGGGCCTTGGTTATAGGAGCAAAAGTTCAGATCTCAGGTTCCTACAAGTCTTGTGGGATACCAGAGAGAAATTTGAGGACCAGAATACTCTAGTTTTCACTGTGATTAAAGCAATAAATTTCCAGTCTCACTTTTTAAAAAATATTAGATGTACAAATACTAGAAAACCCCATTTTTTTACCAAGTGTTCCAAAAAATAGTTTTCAATAAAAAGTGTTGGCCAACCTGCATAGCATTAATAAAAAAAATACAAACTACCCCCCAAACAAATAAAAATGCAATGTCAGCACATTATTATGCAGTGTAGGACCGCATTTTGTTTCAAGAAGAATACATTTAAGACTCTTCAGAGTCGTCTGGAGTTTCATTCATCCATTATTTCTGAAAATCACAACCTAGATATATGTCAGAAAACAGTAATGAGCCAAAAGAAAACCTTGTGTCCTCAGTTACCTTTCTCAGCATGTATGTAGACTTTACAAGCATCTGAAAAGGTGAGAATAAAACAGCCATAACCCCATCCATGCATCCCAATATTCAATGTTGAAGTGAAATGTAATTTCATTTAAAAACTTTGAAAAGGCTGCATTTTTCAAAAATTTGCAGTGCTTTTTGAGCCTTTGTATACATCCATAAAGCAGCAAGATCTACAGCTTTAGATACAAGTAGGACAAAGACAGTAACTTCTCTCATCTGGTCTAAACTTCCTACCTCCCAGCTTTTATTTGATGATCCTTTTTCAGAAAAGTCAGTGAAAAATTGTTGTTTATTCCCTTTCTCCATGCCTCCCATTGTACCTCTGTCATACGTCATGTCATTTCTTTTGCCTACACTATCCGTATACTTTATTTTTGCCAAGTCTCATGTCCTTTCTTCAGCTGAAAAGCTCTAGCCTATCTAGGTGAAATTCGGATCAGACAAGTGTTGAACAAGTATCACAGAACTGCATCTTTTGCATCCTGCAAACCTTTCTTTCCAGATGATATACTCCAGAAACAGCACTCTGGGAATCCCAATAAAGATACGCTTACAAAAGCTGATCACCTTTCATGTTTGCTACCATATGTTAATCTTTGATGTCCATAGTCTGTTGTGTTTACAAATTTCTCATCAAAGAGGTGTTCTCCTATAAAGAGTGTAAGATTCCCCATATGAAGTCTCAAGAGAGTAGCAACTCACACTAAGGTGTGGGAAGCTTGGGTCTATCCCTGCTTATACTGGCTGACTATATTAGTCTGTGTGGGAGTCGAGTCAGAATACTAATAATGTGTGTGGCCATGGAGACCAGTGCTGTAATTCCACAGCCACCTTAAGGCAGCTTAAGACAATGGTAGCATAGAAAAAAAATTTACTTTCCGAAAATCTCACCTGGTTCAAAACTAACACCTCCTTTTCCCTGATAAAAACTAGTACTAACCTGGATTCCTGCATTGGTGGAGAAGCTATCTCTATCACACTAAACAGGGGACATAATTTGGAGAATTATCTGTGGATCTATTTATAGATTCAACACTGGAATATGACTGACAGTTTCACATATTTTGTTTATTCATATACTTCGCAGACAGGGTTACTTGCATGCTTCAACCATTCCCATGCAAATGCTTTGCTGGATGGATGGATGTCTCTTCAGGGAGTAAAAGGCCTTTTATATCACTTTCATGTCTGGCTGCACAGCACAGTTATGAAATCCATGCATTCTCTGAACCATCAAACAAAGAATTATTACTACTAATTATTATTCTGATAAGTATGATTATTATTGTCATACTGAATACCAGAAAAAATCCATTAAAATAAATATTCTGAAATAGCTATTTAAAAAAAAAAAATAATAATTGAAAAGCCTACCAGAAGACAAAATGCCGAGGAATAAATTAAATTAATTACTCAGATTGTTAGTTTGTCCTGCTAATATTGAAGATCCATTGCTAATAATTTGATATAAAAATTAATTTGAAATTCAAGGTTGCATCTAGAAACTCAGATGCAGATATGTAAAACAAGAGAGAGGATTAAATCCTGGAAGTTCTGAAGTCAATGAAAAATTCTCCTGAATTTAATGAGCTCCATATTTTACATGCAGAAAAGCCAGGAGGCCATGAATTCCCATTTATATGCAGAGTTCATACCTCTCTGCAGTGCAGTGTGAAGGAGTGGAAACATGACGTGTTCCATTTTCTACTGATCTGGATATTACTAGAGCTGGTAGACCACAAAAATAGTGTAATGACAGAATCATGTAAAATTTGAGTGGATATTATTTTAAATTCAGTATGCTAGAAAATACACTGAAGAAGCTAATTTTGCACCATGGGCTAAGTAAATGAAGTATCATACAAATCACCTGGACTTTTTCCACTGTATATTTGTGTATATTTGGACTAGACAATAATGTGCTCCCTTATGTGTAGTGAGATCACTGAAATAATACACAAGTCCAAGTCCTAGATATTATTCTAGCCAGAGTTAGTACAAACCCTGTTGAAAACAAACCTGTAGCCACAAAGATCTCACGTGGATTTGAAAGTCCATATTCATTACTTTTTGTCAATATTATTCTCTACAGGAAAAAAATCAGGAGTGTGAAAAATAAATATTGGTGTATTTTTTGGGGGGTCATAGTTAATTATAGTTTGTTTTGTTATAACTACTTCTCCATGAATATACATAAGCCTAAATGTCCCATTACGGTTTAATTATACAGCCATTAGAAGAAGAAAATTGCTAATGAAAGCAGCTATGAAAAATGTATATAATTTACAAAACCACTCATAATATACCACAGATATTTTCAAATATCATAGTAAAAAGATGACTCTCTGAGGATTTCAGTATTGCATTTAATAACTTTTATACATTATCAAACCTTTAATTATGTAGAATTATGAGGGAGATGGAAATGGAAAATCATTTCTGTGCCATTTTAAATTATACATCGGGTTTATTATAGGATATGGGGTGGACTTACTCCTTCACCTGAGCTGCTGCTTTACCATCTGGACTTTTTAGTCATAAACTTCAAAAAATTTTCATTAAGGCATGACATTAACCTTCAACACAAGACTTTCAGACTCTCATCTTCTAACTTTGCAATATTGCCAAGCTACATTATTGTCTTTAGGTTTTTCCTGTCAGTAGCATTTCATGTAATGAGTGCTTGTCACCTATAATAGATCAACTTGAGTTTTTTTGCATGAACTGAATAAAGCTATCAAATTTATATAAAATGAGGAACACATATGCAGCTAATACAAACCTAATAGGGCTCTGCTACAAGATATGCGTTCCCAAATTATTTACTTTTCCAAAAAATTAGCTAGATGGTTGTTTGCATTTTGGGGTTTGGTTGTTGGTTTGTTTCAGGGGAGTTTTCTTGATTGAGAATTCTTTAATTCACTACCAGACCAAAGAATTTATTGATTATAGGAAACTTTTTGCAGTTGTATAGAAAGTTACCAAAACACTCAGGCAAAGACTTTTCCTTGTGTTGACATGATCTATATATTGTAATTCCTTATTCCGTGATGCAAAGTCTGTTTCAGTCGAGGATTTGTCGTTCTTCCAGCCCACATGACCACTTATCAGTCAGACTGAGAAGCCAAAGAAAGCTAACTTCATCCTGCAATTTGTCGTACAGAAGATGTCCCTCTTGAAACACAGTTAAACTGTACTTATTGAAGATGCAACTGGTCGTGACTTTACCTGCTTCAGGAGCTGGGCATGTCCAGTTGTGTATTTCCCACACCATGTCTGCACAAATCCAAAGTGTGGCCAAAACTTCAACAGCATTGGAAATGAAGGGTTAAATCCTTATCTGGTCATTATATATATATTCTGTCTTCACGCAGAGGAAAAGCACTGCATGTTTCGATGTGTTCCTTCATCTAGCTAACTGGTGGATCAGGATATGCAGGACTATGCTAGAGTACATTTGACTCTCAGTATAGGCACAATTTAAGAATCCTTCAAGCAAAATCAAAGATCCAACTCTTCCAAGAGGAAAGTCTTGGTTCTCTGTGATCCTAAGGATCATCCTAGATACTGAGTGGAGGAACGGTATAAAAAGTCTTCTCTACCTCAGAAAATCTAACAGCTAAGTTATATCATACTTGTTAAAATAAAGAACATGGGATTAGATCACATCATTTGGACAGAGGTGGGATTCAAACCAGAGTTTCCCGTTTCCAGAAGGGAATTGCAGATACTCACTAGAAAGAGAAACATCTCCACCAGCTGTGTTTCTGAGACACAGTGGAAACTCCCACTGCATGTGAAATTGAACTGGTAAGTGTTTCATAAGTGTGTTCATAATGTCCAGCAGGCCCTTCAGATGTCGTAAGTGGAGATTGGGTTTTGATTGTCATTAGGATGTGTATGGCCAGACCAGATAGACATTTTCTACAGCTTTGTAAGGAGGTTTTAAGCACCTCATTGTCTTCATAGGTGAAAACTCAGTGACTGTGGCACCAGGAAACATCTGAAAAAGAAATTCAAGAATCACGATTCAGAGTCCTCCCAGGTCTTTGGAGAATTCTTCCGATCAGCTGCAAATGTCTATGTCTGAGCTGGTCACACTAAACTCCCTTTATTGTCAGTGGTTGCCAATAGGCATGATTCATCTATATACGGCTCTTTGTGTGAGCTGATTCTATAATTAAACTTTATCTACGTGAATGTGTTCAGCACAGGAGGACTCTGGTCTGAATTGTGCCTCTATGTAGGGATCTAAAGATCTTGAGGACTTCTGTTACGAGGGCTGATAATAGAAGTGCATAATGAGAAAGATAGGTTATTTTCAGTAACTTAGAGGGGAAACTTCTGTTTTACAAAAAGTGAAAACAAAGGAAGACTTACATAACAAAAAGCTGTTTATTTTTGGTGTGACAGTGCAATAGGTCTGAAATATTTTCAGTGGATACTGACTGCTTCAGTTAAGTACCATTCTGTAATGTCACTTTATTGGTCACACCCCTTTTGCTGTGCCTCTCCATTTGCATGTTCAAACCACAGCAATTCATGGATATGTGAATTAATAATTCAGGAAAGCACATTTTATACCTCTGTACAAAAAGTTTTAGTGCACACATTTCTGGCTTTGTAACAGCAGGCATTAGAAGGTACATAAACGACTGCAATTTTTTTTTTCTCCAATGATAAAATTCTGTTTGCCTCCAGGCTGTAAGTGAACTGAAAATCACTTCTCTTTTCTTTAGGGTTATTTAGGGCTATTGTATTTCACAGGTATCCATTAGCAAAAGACAGACAAGTGGACACATAACAGCCTACATATCTAAAAAAAACCCCAAACAAATAAAGAAAAGAGTTTAAAAGTTATGGGCTTCCCATGAAATGATTCAGCAGACCCAAACTGAAAAATGTCTCTTTTGTCTGATGATGTCTGTTGGTAAGAAATGAAAGCACATGTTTAAATTCTGTGTTATGTCAAAAACAGAAGTGGAAGGCAAGAAGTTATAGCACCCTGACATGAACCTTTGAGGTGGAGGGGTAGGAAAAGAAAATTGGGTGAGAAGTACAAATAATTCTCCTATGCTGTTTCATAAATTTGAGGAAGATAAAGCTGTTCAAAGGAGCAGAAAATTGAAGTTGAGTAGACATAAAGGAAAATATTATACTGATTTTAATTATGCTATAGCATAAAAAAATGAAAACAGTACACAACAAGTTGAGGAGCAGAGATGGCACAATGTTATGTCTGATTTTCTATTTTGCATATGCATACATATAAAATAAGCAATCAGCCCAGAAAAACAAAAAAAAAAAATCATTTCACAATGAAGCATAGTCAGTGTATGAATTTACTTGCTTCCTAATATTTTTGCTGAATAGCTAGTTGAAAATTTATGGCAGTACTAATTTCCAATGGTCAGCTACAGTGAACAATAATCAATCCCCTGGCAGGGAACTGTAAAAAGGGGACTAAAACCTAATCTGCCTATAAACACTGAATTATCCATCTGCCTTTAAAGTATTCTGAACGATCATTACTCTGAAATGTAAGCAGTCATTTTGAAGTGGCCTGAGCAACTGATTGCAGAGATCAAAAATGATATGATCATGTTTAAAATTGGCCTTTTCCTCTAGTTTGGCTGTATTGGTGGCTCAGACACAGAATGTAAATATCAAAAACCCTGTATTCATTCTACAAGTTGTTTATATGATCTACTCCGCATTTGTTTCTGTCACCTCAATAAAATGTGTGCTTAGATTTAAGATTATTTTAAGTTATATTAAAAGGGAAGGTTTGTCATAAAACTCAGTTTTTCACTCAAATGCATACCAAGGAGCCATTTATTCCAATTCACCTAATAAATCTCTGGCTTTTTTTAACATAAAGAACTGGTAGAAAATAAATGTGCTCATATATATGTCTGTATATTTTTACATAAATTAAAAATATATCAAGTTTTTCCTCCTGTAGCATGCCTACAGAAAAAAAAATATTGAAGCAAATAATAATTGTTAATAGGATGGAAATTCTACATTAAACCTTTCTATCATGAACAAAAGTCTTGAAAGAATTCAAGGATGAAGTGGGTTATATGGCTAAGATAGGGTATAACATCACATATGTTAGAGCGCACAAAGATCAAAACCAGCATTTCCAGACTTACCCAGTGTATGGTGCAGAGAAAATTCATGTTCAGGCCTGGGGCATTTTGCAGCACAGCTGGATTTGATTTCCCACCCATATAGAAGTCCTGCTTCAGCAAATGAGTTTTCTAAGCAGGCCAAATATCAGCTTCCCTATTTCAGCTGGATTGTCAGAACTATTGGCACTGGCCTTCTCCAATTCCATCTGGTCTCAAATGTCTGCTTAAATTTTTGAGGGCTCCTTGTGTTATCGATTTGTTAATAAGTTAAGATTGATTGACTTTATTTGATTGATTAATAAAATCATTTTATAAAATTGAAAAATAGAAGGATAAGAAATATTTTAAATGAAACCTATAGTTGTACAGTAAAAGCTGTTATGAGATCATCTGTATGTCCTGTATCAAGGCTAGAAGAAGGGGCTGGAACCATTGTTAAAACTTAGGTAATAACTCTAGGGTTGAAAGGTTTTTTTGTATTTGACCAGTCTTCTGTATGTAGAAGTGTATTGAAATGTCAGAATATGAGACTAATGGAAACTGGGGAGAGTCGACTGGAACAGCTTGTAGTTACCTGCCAAGAAACTGTGAACTTTAGTAAAAGGTAATTCCGGCAGGGGGAGATCGCGACCACCGACTCATATACCACCTACCCAAATTGTACCCCAGACCCATTTCTAGACCTTTCTAAGCTCTACTGCGCAGAATCGGATATAAGAGGAGAATATGTTAATGATTTATGGGAAACATCATGGTTATTCATGAATACTTAATGAATATGTATGAATAAGTTTTATATATGGTGTCTGATTTTGAGACCTGGTGTGCGTTGATCATGAGAGGACTCACTCACGCACCCGGCCGTCAATAAAGAAGTGTCTGCTTATCTACATCACATTGGTGTCGATAAGTTTTTCATTCCGAGATTTCAGTAACACTTGCAGTCCTGATTTTATTTCACTTTTTGTGTACATGCTCCATCAACTTTAATTAAAATCTAAATAGGTGCATTTAGCTGTAAAGTTGTACTACAGTTTTATTTACATGCAAGGTATCCAAACCCTTCAGAAAGGTTATATGAATCTTCCCTCCCCACTAAACTTTTTTTTAGCATACTCCACTGGTTTATCATTTCTTTGGACTCAGCTGATGATGCATCTTGCAATTCCACTAAGAGTGATGGCGGGGGGTGGGGTGTGTGGGGGTTAAGGGGGTGGGGGTTTCCGTATGGGTAGATCCATGATAATAGGTAAAGACACTGAGGATGAGCTGTGCATTCATTTCTCCTGTCTTCTTTTGGTAATACATGCCTTTAACTGAAATTTCTTCTACAGATAGAAGGGTTATGTTATTCCCACAGCATATCCAAACTGTCATCTGAGTTTTTTTGTTGGCTGTAATGACAATGTCTTCCTCCCACCAGCCAGGACCCTGTTCTCTTAGGTTACATAATCAGTTTGAAACCATAACTCTCACCTTTTTGACTAAAAGAGCTTTACTAGAACTATAGAGCAGTGGAAAGCTCATAGAATACTCTTTAATCAATGTAGTGTATCATAGATGTACTAATGACAGAATTTACCAGTGAACTTTGTATGCACTAATCAATTTTCTTATGGGGACACTATTCTCATTATTATTTACAAAACTGAAGGTAAAGATAGACCAAGCTAAGCAGCAGTTGCTCTGTTTTTTAACCTGTTCCTGCTGTCTCATTATCCAAACTCATTAGTATCCTGTTATACTAAAGGTCTTGCTATGGCCCAAATAAAGCACACGACACATATAGACTATGACTTTATTGTTAGTCCAATTAAACAGTTTCTTTAATCCAAATTATGTAATTACACACATAATTACAGGAAAGTCTAATTAATAATATAGTCAAAATTGTTATATAAAGACCACCTTCACCTGTATTGCCCCTTTGTTCTGGCATTGTGCTGAGTTTTCTAAAGTTACTTGTACACGTTATCATTACAAACTAAAGCTAAACTGCAACATGATTCCTCAATTATCACCTTATGGCTAGATAACTGTTACTACAGAGAAACAACCCCAATTCAAAGCAAGAGAAAGTGAGCTCAGACAAGTTCTAAGACCCTGCACTGTCAGCTCAATACAAAGCTTGAGGTCTTTTACCACTTACAGTAAAAATGTGTTTGTGTTTACTCATCTATGATCCACATCAACTTTCTATTTTTATTCGTTAGATGTATAACAAGTCATCACATATTTACCTCCTCCATTTCAGAGATGCTCATCATTTGAAATCTGCATTAATTTATCGCTAACTGAATTCAAACATGTTCCTACTAAGACTAGGAGGTGAGGACAACTCACCAGACATTTCTAAGCTCTTTGTACAGCTAAAAAGATAAATATGTTCCTACACCCTGTTGACTTTATATAGCCACAGACAACAGAACAACACAAAATGGTCCAGACCTTGTATGGAGATATACGTCATCACTGCAAACATTGCTTACAGATATTCGACATTGCTCAGTGTATATGTCACAGTGACATCAACTAAATTTAAAAATCTCAAATAGGTCAGATGCTTACTCTAAAAATGCCTGTTTCTCTCACATGACCATATAGAAAACTGAATAGCTCAGCTGTAGACATCCACATTGTGGAGATGAGGCCTAAAATATGATGAGATGTGTCCCTCACTAAACCTCTAAAACTACCCTTCTTTTTGATGGAGCTTATACTCCACTTTTGATTACAATTTAATATCCCTCAACAACATGCTGCTACAAAAAGAAACAGACGGCTGACTATAGGCAAGCAAGTAAGTCCTTGTATTTCTTTGCTGCCAAAAGTCTTTCCATCTGTAAGGAAGAAAAACTGAAAAAAAACCCCAACAAACCAAGCTTGCCCAAAACCCAGCAAAGATTTACTGAAAAATCAAAGCACAAGTCCTTTTTATCCCATGCACAGCATAAGCTGTTTACAGAGCTGGATGTTTGCAATATTAATCCCTGGATGCAGTTTTAATTTTCCTGTGAGACAGCTTATTGTGCATACATGCACACCCATACACACAGAGACAGAGCACCCATAAAATATTTTCATATTTTCCACCCGTGGTATCATTTATCTTAATAGTTGTTAGTGCTGCAGTTTCCACTTTAACAGTAATCATGACACATTTGTAACTTGATTTATTTGAATAGCACTGTCAAACACTGCATAAACAATACTGTTCTGGGACCTGGCCAAAACTTTCAAATTGCATTTTAATATTTATGTGCCTTCAGACTCCATGAGAAAAAAATACTGATGCTAGCTTGCGATTTGAACTGCTATAATACCAAAGCCGGAATAAGTATGCTTTTTCCTATAACTTGTGTAATCTATCATGATATTTCTCTGGTTGATCACAAGTAAAAAGAACATTAATATGTATTTTTAACAACTGGCGATTACTGAAATAATATTTAGGTGGAATTAAAGGATGATTACATCTTCCTGGATTGGCTTTCTAAATAGCTGCTGATCATCTATATGACTTCACAGCAATGAGTATCACTGCTAATGCTTAAAAGCAACATGAACAGAGACAGCATGACTTTTGGAGTTTGTTTTCTGAAATGTAATACCTCTCTTTCAGTCTTTACTTTCTATTTTCCATTTAGCTGGAATCCATTAACTGCAAAATGTTATTTATAGCCATGAGCTGGTCATAAATTATCATTAGGACCACTATGTTTGTTAGTGGTACATTTTTGATTAGCTGTCTCTGAGGGCAACAATTTTTTTTGCAGCTAATAAGTCCCACCATCACAATTACAATCACTGTAGGATATATGATATAGCCGGGTTCTAGCTATTAGCTTCTTGCTGCTAATGACAAATGATAAGGATATTCACAGTGTTTTCTTTATCTTTCCATTGCTCCATGTTCAGAAACCAGCCACTTAAACCACATCTTCAGGTAGGTGAGGCTGGGCTTTTACTGGCTTTATTTAAAAGCTTCTCTTTATCAGTGACCATCTGGATCTGAATGTGTTATGTTCTTTTGTAAGTTAAATTATATCACTTTGTCCATCATACCACTTAGTGTGGGTTGCTTTATATGACAAAACAGCAATAGTAATTACTCATCCCTTGGAATAATAATGATACTTATATGAAGAGAGTGTATAGGGCTTGGTCCCATTGTCTCTTAGGCAAAATTGCCAGCTGTGATATTTTGGAGTTGGTACAGAAATGGATCCTCTTCTCTGAAGCATGCCCTGCTCTCTTGTTGGGGGCAGTGGGATGGGCCCTGGCTACCCTAATGGCCCAAGGAGCCCCTGAAGTCCCCAGTACCCTGCTCCAGGGAGCCCCCAGCTCTCACTAGCCCCTGACAGTGTGCTGTAGTTCAGCCCCTACCAGCAACTAAGTATGATGTAACCACTTTCTTATTCCCAGCCTCCCACAGTGGGATAGGGAAGAGAATTGGAAAAAAAAGGTAAAACCTGTGGGTTGAGACAAGAACAGTTTAATAATTGAAATAAAGTAACATATAATACTAATATTACTAATAATAACTGTAATGGAAAGGGTGACAACAAAAAATAGAAAGAGAAAGAGAAAGAGAAAGAGAAAGAGAAAGAGAAAGAGAAAGAGAAAGAGAAAAGAAAGAAAGAAAGAAAGAAAGAAAGAAAGAAAGAAAGAAAGAAAGAAAGAAAGAAAGAAAGAAAGAAAGAAAGAAAGAAAGAAAGAAAGAAAGAAAGAAAAGAAAAGAAAGAAAGAAAGAAAGAAAGAAAGAAAGAAAGAAAGAAAGAAAAACAAAACCCCAAAACAAAACAAGTGATGCACAATAAAATTGCTCACCCACTAACCAATGCCCAGCCAGTCCCCAAGCAGAGACACTCTCCTTCTTTCAGCTAACTCCTCCCAGTTTATATGCTGAGCATGATGTCATATGTTATGGAATATGCCTTTGGCTAGCTTGGGTGAGCTGTCCTGGCTGTGTCCCCTCCCAATTTTTTTGTGCCCCTCCAGCCTTCTTGCTGGCAGGACCTGAGAAGCTGAAGAGTCCTTAACTTTGCATAAACATTACTTAGCGACAGGTAAAACACCAGTGTGTTATCATCATTATTCTCATCCTAAATCCAAAGCACAGCACTGTACCAGCTACTAGGAAGAAAATTAACTCTGTCCCAGCCAAAACCAGGACACGGTGATTTCCTTTCCTTTTTTCAAACTCTTTATTTTCCTTACTATGTCATAGAATAGGAAACAGAGGACACATTTGTACCCTCCCCTCTCTTTTTGAAGTAGCTGTCATGAAAACTAAGAATGTTGGCCAGTCCAGGGAATGTCTAAGGAAAACACAGAGGAACATCATCAAACTTGAGGAATAGGTAGACAAGAACATCATGAAGTTCATTTTAAAAAGAGAAAAGTCTGGGACTGACGTCATCCAGTGCAGATTCACAGACTGGGATCTGACTAACCACAGAACAACTTTGCAGAAAAGAGCTTGAAGGTCCTGGTTGAAAGGCTGACCATGTGTGACCATGAAAGGCTGTGTGCCCCCGCTGTCATTAAGGCCATTCATACTGTGGGCTACATTAGCAAAAGCACAGTCAGTACCTTGAGGGAGATGATTGCTTTTCTCTGTTTACCACTTGCAAGTGTGCCTCTTGTGTGCTGTGTCCACCTGGGCTGCCCCAGTACAGGAATGAAAGTGTCAGACTGGAGTAAACCCAGCAGATTGTCACTGGAATGGAAAGTAGGTCGGAGTACATGGCATACAACGGCAGCAGAAGGACTTAAGTTTCAGTGTTAAAAGAACTAACAGAGAATCTAACTACTGTGTTTCGGTATTGAGGACGTCTAGAGAAGGCAGATCCAGACTCCTTGCAGCACAGCAGAAACAACAAGCAATAGTCACAAGCTGCAGTAAGGGACACCTTTACTGGATTTAGGAGCAAATTCTTCTCTGTGACAGTACTTAAGAATGGGAACAAATTGCCTAAAGTGATGTGAAACCTCCATCCACAGAGATTTTTAGAGTTCTACTATGTAAGGCCCTGAGTAATTTATCTAGCTTGGAGTTAGCCCTTCCTGAGTAGCAGGTTGGCTTAATGACCTGCTGAGCTCCCTTACAGTAATTCAGATTTTACAACTGCAGATATCAAGAGCACATACATTTAGTAGCAGAGGAAATTAATTGATTTGGTTAAAATGACTGATTGGTCAAAGCCAGATTAGGTAACATGCAGTGAATGAAAGGTCAAGGAATTAGGATCTGAGAGCAAGCCAGAAAGAGAAATAATTTTCCAATGTAGTGACATTTAGTAAAACCTTTGACACCATCTCCCACAGCATTCTCCTGCAGAAACTGGGTCTCATGCCTTGAACAGGCATACTTTTCACTGGGTAAAAAACCTGGCTGGATAGCCGGGCCTAAAGAGTGGCGGGGAATGGAGTTACCTCCCACTGGTGGCCCGTCACAGGGAGTGTTCCCCAGGGCTCAGTATTGGGGCCAGTTCTGTTTAATGTCTTTGTTAATGATCTGGACAAGGGGATCGAGTACACCCTCAGTCAGTTTGCAGATGGCACCAAGATGGGTGGGAGTGTGTCACATGCTGGTCTGAGACCGGAGCGTGGTTCTGTTTGTATCCTCAGGAACAGAATTAAGACTCAAAACAGAGTCAAGGGCCAAGGAACTTTATTTGCCCAACAATAAATCTGCAAATGCAAAGGGAGAGAGAGTGAGAGATAAAGAGAGAGAAAGGAAGGAAAGAAAGAAGGAAAAAAAAAAAGGAAGGAGTTCAGAGCAATAGCTACCACCCCGGAGCTGTGGCATCACAATAGTCCTATTTGTTTCCAAGTCGGGGGGGGGGCGGGGCGGGGGGCAGAACGGGAACATTCCGTCCCATGTTAATTGGTTCTGGTTTTTTTAGAGAGTTGTTACAAGCTGTTCTGCTTAACCACACCTTCCATCCAACAACGGTGTACGTGCCCAACAATCCTCAGGGGTCTCCAGGCACCCTGACCCCCTGACCCCAAGTCTGGGCACATGCACAGGGGTTACATGCCCAACATACCCCAAGTCTGGGAATATGCACAGGGGTTTGTTTAAGTTTTGCAGGATCAGCCTCCCCCATTGCTCCATGGCAGCCGTTGGTTTCCTAAATCTCTTCTGTGGCAGTGTTGTTATCTTCCTTCCTTAAATCTCTTCTGTGGAAGTGGTGATATAATTCACTGTGGTGATGGCATAAGTTTCCTGCCATAGCAATGCTGAGACAACACACCTGCTGTGGCAATGGTGGGCCTCACCAGCACAGTCTCTCACAGAGTGTTGATCAGCCTGAAGACAGCAAGGCTCTGCAGGGGGGATCTGGGCAGGCTGGACGGATGGGCCAAGGCCAACTGTATGAGGTTCACCAAAGCTGAGTGCTGGGTCCTGCCCTTGGGTCACACCAGCCCCAGGCAGCTGCGGGCTGGGGGCAGAGTGGCTGGAAAACTGCCTAGCAGCAAAGAACCTGGTGCTGTTGGCCAACAGCTGACTGAACATGAGCCAGCACTGTGCCCAGGTGGCCAAGAAGGCCAACAGCATTCTGGCTTGTATCAGGAATAGTGTGGCCAGCAGGACAAAGGTAATGATTGTCACCCTGCACACGGCACTGGTGGGGCTGCACCTTGAATAGTGTCTTCAGTTTTGGGCCACTCACTTCAAGAGGGATGTAGAGGTGCTGGAGCATGTCCAGAGATGGGTAATGGAGCTGGTGAAGGTCTAGAGAACAAGTCTGATGAGGAGTGGCTGAGGGAGCTGGGGGTTGTTCAGTCTGAAGAAAAGGAGACTCAGGAGGGAGATCTTATTGCTCTCTACAGCTTCTAGAAAGAAGGCTATAGCCAGGTGGATGTTGGTCTCTTCTCCAAGATAAGTAGTGACAGGACAAGAGGAAACATTCTCAAGTTATGGCAGGGCAGGTTTGGATTAGATATTAGTAAGAATTTCTTCACTGAAAGGGTGGTCAAGGATTTGAAAAAGCTGCCCAAGGAGGTGGTAGATTCATCGTTTCTGGAAGTGTTTAAAAAACATGTAGCTGTGGTGCTTAGGGGCATGGTTTAGTGGTGGACTTGGCAGTGCTGGGTTAACAGCTGGACTTGATGATATCAAAGGTGTTTTCTGACCTAAACGATTCTATGACACATTTGGTCAAACACTTCTATACCCAAAGTGGAGCCACGTGTCTTATGGGTACATTAGTTAGAAAAGGAAGACAAAAGAAGTTGTACCTCCACCTCCCTATCCCATCCCCCAATAAATGAGTCAGGGGGTCTGGTGATCACTGACAGGGGGAAGGCTGAGGTACTCAACAACTTTTCTGCATCAGTTTTCAATAGCAATTCCTCTTCCTAACACTCTCAACTGCCTGAATCTCAGTGGAGGGAAATGGGGAAAAAAGTCCCTTCCATCATAAGAGAAGATCTAGTTCAAGACCACCTGAGGAACCTGAATGTACACTAGTCCATGGGACCAGATGAGATTAATCCCAGCATCTTGAAGGAGCTGGCAGATGTAGTCATTACATTATGGCAGTCAGGAGAAGTCCTCAGTGACTAGAAAAAGGGAAATATCACACCCATTTTTAAAAAGGGTATAAAGCAGGACCCTAGAAACTATCGGCCAGTAAGCCTCACCTCTGTGCCTGGTAAGATCATGGAACAGATCCTCCTTGAAGACATGTCAAAGCATGTGGATCCCAGGGGGATGATTAGAGACAATCAGCATGGTTTCATAAAAGGTAAATCATGCCTGGCTAATCTGGTTGCCTCCTGTGATGAAGTGACTGCATTGGTGGATAAGGGAAGGTCAACCCATGTTGCTCTTGACTGCTCTAAGGCCTTTGACACAATCCCCCACAAAATTCTTGCTCTAAATAGGACTGATATGGATTTGAGGGATGGACTCTGAGATGGATAAGAAATTTGCTGAGTGTCTCCATCCAAAGTGTTACAGTCAAAACCTCAGTGTCCAAATAGTGATCAGTAACAAGTGGTGTCCCTCAGGGGTCTGTATCAGGAGCAGTACTGTTCAATAGACAGTAGAATTGAGTGCACTCTCAGCAAGTTTGCAGGTGACACTAAGCTGACTGGTACAGCTGATATGCTTGAGACACTGGAACAGGTAGCCCAGAGAAGTTAAAGGTGCACCATCCCTGGAAGTGTTCAAAGTCAGGTTGGTTGGGGCTTTGAGCAACCTGATTTAGTGGAAGATGTCCCTGGCCCACAGCAAGGACATTGGCCTAGGTGAGCTTTGAAGGACCCTTCTGACCCACACCATTCTATGGTTATTCTACATCTTATGAAATACAATTGAGGTCATATTGATCTACAGATACCAGCCATTTACTTTATTATTATTTTATATTATTTTATTGTATTATTTATATCATATCATATCATATTACATTACATTACATATTATTAATGCTTCATTGCTTACTGCCTTAATGGGACTCACTCTGTCCAGTCCAGAAAGCTTAGCTCAGTTCTCTCACATTGAATTTGTGTGATTAAGGTGGAAGATGGGATTTCAGGAATCCATTGCCATTTATTATTTGTTTGTTTCTTTGTTCAACTGGATTGAATACAAACATGCCAGAGGGTCTCCTGTCATTCGGATGGGGAACTCAGTGAAAGCAACAGTGATGGTACTTCTAATGTACATATGTATGTTTGTGTTTTAACTTCTGCAGCCTTAGTTATTGCAGACCAGCTGATACAATATTCCAGTTGCTAATTTGTCATGAGACGCATTATTACCAGTCTTGTCATCTTGAGTGCCTTACATAATCAGATTGCTGTCTGCTGGGAGAAATATCTTCTATCTGGTGATATACAGCAATTGTTATAATAAAAAATTCTCTCTACTTTCTGTGCTCTGGAAATGTTAATTTCATGCATCCTCCACCAGCTTCAGCTTATTTTCACAAGTTGTTAAACTGTTACTTAAGTGAAATGAAAACTTATTTCTTTTCTTCCTACCTCCACTGAACCACACAAATTTGTGGAGGGAAAGTGAATCTATTTTTAAGTTGCTGTGTTTTGTGATTTTTATTGTGATTCTGACAATTAAAGGCCATATTCTCTAATCATGTAATTAAGCAGTTCAAAGAAAACCTTGAAAAAGGGATCCTTTAAAGCTCAAGAAACCAGAAAAGAAACTAAAACACAAAAAAACACCATTTCTTTTTTGAGTTTCAGGTATTTTCTTTTCAGGGTCTGCCTCCTGACTAAAATAGCACAATTTCAGTTCTATAGCTCCTTTCTTCATAAGCTCCAATGACTGCCCCAAAACAATGTAGTCCATAGATCAGTGTAGAAATGCCGCAGAAGATGACAGAACCAGATTAAAGAACTAATTATTAAGAGAATGAGCAGAACACACAGATGGCTAAACAAAAAGTATACTTTATAGAGTTAAGAGCCAAAGTCTAACTAGGGTATTCCATGGCTGCTATTTTTGGTCTCAACCTCTTTCAGGAGAATGGGACATCTGAGCCTGAATTATCTCTTGATGAAAGACACAGAGAAAAATACATTCTTGATGGTATTCTATTAACAAAATTTTACAGAGTGGATCAGATAATCCATTCTCAGAATTGTTGGACCTGCAGAAAAATGTCTGGAAAGCAATCCTGTCTCCAAAGCTTTAAGCATCTCATCTTGCAGTCATGCTTATCAGAGAAGGCAGCAAAGACATGTAATAATCTCCACATTAGGACCAAAAGAGGGTGTTATGATTTGGTAGGGTATGTATATTGCCTCCTTCAGCTGTGAATTCTGATTTTTCATACTGCCTTACCTCTCTGCCTATCCCTGAATGTACCTTCTTTGTGCTTCCTTCTCCAGACAAACTCATACATTAAAGACCTTAACTGGTGAAGCCGGGAGAAATCAATTACTATTTTTCTCCAAAGTTTCCTTCTCTTGAAACTTACCGGAATACTGTCTCCATCTACTTTTGCCTGTGTAGACTGCTAAAATGTAATAGACTTCCTGGCTTCCCAGAGAAGTTGTTTTTTGAATCGGATGTAGCCTATGGAAACTCTTCTCCCATCTTCCCCTGAAAGACATACAGCAGGAGTGCTTGGATGATCCTCTTTATAATTAATTACTCTCTGATCTGTGTTGGCTGTTTAAGTTCTTGCTGAATTTGATGCTTTCATGTTTCTTTCTGTGTTAAGGGAGAATATGTATTGTTCAATAATCTTGGTTTAACACACTTGGAACAGAGTTGACATTTTCTATTCACAGTAGTTAATCCACCTGTGAGTATGAACATCTAATCCTTTTAAAGATTTTCCCTTTGGAAATGTTAATCTGTGCTTTTTCTTATGGAAATCCACTGATTTTTCTTTACACTGTAATTAAGAAAATGTGGCTATATTTTATCATTAACTTATCTTTTTCTACGATTTATCATTTACTTCATAATATCATTTATCATTATCTTCTACCTTTTCATCCTCCTGTTTTCTCTGGAATATTTCAAACAGCATGTAGTTAAAAGAAATTGCAAAAAGGACTTTCATACAATAAAACGATTTGTAATAATATGGCTCGTTTAAAGTTTTGTGGTAGCATTTTGTTTGTTTGTATTTTGGATTCTAAATACTGCACCCAGATAATGCTTTTGCATTTGGGTGTAAGTCCAGAGTTAAAAAAACCTATTGATCTTTGTATCTGCAGGAAGTTCTTGGCAACATAAGCAATTCAAATTTATTCTTTGGAGATCTAGCGTTTTAAGAGTCATGGCTCATATACAGAACATCCCTAATGCCACTTGTTTTCTTTCATAAATAGTCTTTCAGCTAAGTAAGGCTGTTTTTTTAAGTAGGGAAAGTAGGATGTCTGCAGACAAATCTAAAATTTATTTGACACAATGGGCTAGAGTATGCAATGGCTGGTTGAGAACATTACACACGTTACCCAGCAAAAGTAGAAATCTGCCTAAGACAACTCTCAGGAGCTGACTAAACCCTATTATTCTTAATACGAGCTGACTTTTTTATGGCTGTAGAATCTAAACAATTCAGGGAAGTAACGGTGCTTTCTTTGTTTCATAAACCAGGCTACCAGCTTACTGCACGTGCAAGGCCTTCATCTGCCTGCTAAGAGCTATAAAGAAAATCTGTAGTGAAAGGATACATTATCCTTAACTGGTTCCTCTAAAGTATTTTATGCTAATAATTGCAACTTTTCTTCCTACTTTGTCTTCAGTCTGTGTGTCTCAGTTAACCACTAGCTTTGACCAGTCACCCCTAACCAGTATAGCTCTCTCACTGATCTCACACCAATACACCAACTCCATGAATTCCACCCTCCTATCCTCTTAACCAGCATAAATCTCTGCTGTTTCCTTCAGTCATACAAAGATTCAGAACATTCATACACCAGAGGCAACTCCTGTGTTTAGACAGTCAAATAAAATATGCTTAGCCCCAGTGCAAGCTTGGGAAAGCGCCTGTCAAACTGGGGAGAGCATTTCCTTGTCTTGAACCCTGCACAAGGTCATATTATAGTGCAGGTTCACAGCTGGAAATTGCTAAGTAGAAAATGGTGGTCACCTCCTAGCAGGTATCACAGAATAACAGAATGGTTTGGGTTGGAAGAGGCCTCTGGAAATTTTCTTGTTCAAACCCCCTGCTAAAGCAGGTTCCCTTGAGCAGGCTGCACAGAGGTGAGGTTTGAATGTCTCCAGGGAAGAAGAATGCACAGCCTTTCTGGGCAGCCTGTGCCAGGGCTCTGCCACCCTCACAGTAAATTAGTTCTTCCTCATATTCAGATGGAACTCCCTGTGTGGCAGTTTGTGCCTATTGCCCCTTGTCCTGTCGCTTTGCACCACTGAAAAGAGCCTGGCCCGTCCTCCTGACACTCACCCTGAAAGTATTTATATGCGTTGGCAAGATCCCCCCTCAGTCTTCCCTTCTCCAGCCCAAAGAGCCCCAGCTCCCTCAGCCTCTCCTCATCTGGGAGATGCTCCAGTCCCCTCATCACCTTTGTAGCCTCCACTGGCCCCTGCCCAGCAGTTCCCTGTCTCTGGAACTGGGGAGCCCAGCCCTGGCCACAGCACTCCAGGGGCGGCCTCACCGGGGCAGGGCAGGGGCAGGATCCCCTCAGGGCAGCCCCAGCCCGTGCTGGTGCCTGGGGCTGTCCCTCCCCAGGGCAGGGCCTGGCACTGGCCTTGGCTGAACTCCATGAGGTTCCTCTCCGCCAACTCTCCAGCCTGCCCAGGCCTCGCTGAGCGGCAGCGCAGCCTCCGGGGCATCGGCCGCTCCTCCCGGCTCTGTGTCACCAGCCAACTCACTGGGGGTGCTCCCTGCCCTTCACCCAGGTCACTGGTCAGTGAGTAGGATGGGACCGGACCCAGCCGTGACCCTGGGGAACGCCACTGGCTACAGCCTCCAGCCAGACTCTGCGCCGCTGATCGCAGCCCTCTGAGCTCTGCCATTCGGCCAGTTCCCGACCCCCCTCACTGCCCACCCACCTCACCCGCTGCCTGAGCTGGCCTGTGAGGGTGTTGTGGGAGACAGCATCAGAAGCCTTGCTGGATCAAGGTGGACAACACCCACTGCTCTGTCCTCTTCAGTCCAACCAGTCATTCCATCATAGAAGGCTCTCAGGCTGGTCAGGCATGATTCCCCCTTGGGAAATCCATGCTGACTGTTGCCAATGACCTTCTTTTCCTCCACATACTTTGAGATGACCTCCAGGATGAGCTGTTCCACCACCTTTCTACAGGCGGAGGTGAGGCTGACAGGCCTGTAGATTCCTGTGTCCTCCTTCTTGACCTGTTTGAAGACTGGATTCCTGATTCTCTATAGTTTTGCTGAGGCCAGAGAAGAGCTAAAGGTTATTGGGAAAATTTCAAGTGGCACAGTCAGACAGTAGGAAAGACTGGTTTTGAACATGGATAAGATTGTGAGGAGTGCTAATTCTTCCTTGGCTTTCCTTTCCCCTCTGCCATCAGCTCTAGGAAAGCTGTATCAGGTCATCATAATGCCAAATTTGAGATTGAATTTCCTTTGGTATATATTATTACCTGGATTATTCAATGCATCATGAGACCCATGACAATGTAGCCGTAAGCAGACCTTGTAAATCTGTAGGTGATTGGTATTTTTATTTTTTATGTAGGTAGGTAACAATCTAAAGGTTGTCAAAAAAAAGGAATTATAGTTTTAACTTGGTTTGGGTTAGGATGGAAGTACATCACTTGCAACTGGGGAATTATCTAAAGTCCCTCCAAATAAAAGAGATGATCAAAGACAGAGTTCTATAAGTAATAATAATAGCAAGAAAACCTCAGTTCCTCAGTAGTAAACTTTACTGCTCACTGTTACAGATTGATTTAGATAGAATGATAGACAGAATGAAAAAATAAATCAGAAAAAGTAGGCAATGAAGCCTGAGCCTGTGGTTCAGTCCCCAGTGGGCTATTGTACCCAGTTTCCTATCATTCAGAGTGGTATTCATCTCACCTAACATTAGCTGTCCAAAAAATAAGGCATTTTGCCATTGCTAGCCATCTAGACTCCCCTTTGGGCCCATGGAGAGACACAAGTTCTCTCCACATGACTTCTTTCAAATTATTAAAGATTTCCTGCTTTAGAAAAGGAAATTAGAATGTTCTGTCATGTCCATAAAATACCTCAAGATTTCCAAGTAAAAGCATGCCACAAATCTGCAAATTACAATTACTATAGCTATCATTAAGTGTTCTAAATCAGTAAAAAATTCAGCTACAAAGCGGATGCATTTCTCTGTGTTAGTATATCAGCCTTTACATACATCAGGTGTTTTAAATTGCAGGTGGAAAATTAATGAAAAAGCAGAAAAATAGCATTTTTTTAATAGAAAACTTTTATTTCCTCATGCAATTCCATCAGAATATTTTCTGAGGGAGTAAAAAGATGAAGAAAGAAATAGACTGCTAGAAATAAAGTCTGTGAAAAACTTATAGATCATGAAATAAAAAAAGACACAGTATCTGAAAGATTTATTGAAAGATCTGAGGAATTTATAATTAAAAACTCAGCAACAAACAGTTCAAGAAAGAAATAAGAATATGTATTAGAGAAGAGAATCAGAATAAACAAACAAAAAGTAACTTTTTGGAAAGTTATTTTATTTATTTATTTTATTTCATTTGATTATAGTTATTTAATAGATTTGGTTTAATATAAAAATATTTGATTATTTAATTATTTTAATGATTACTACCTAATGCAAATTATAAATCTGAGCTTGGAAACTTTTCTAACCCATAAATTGCTTCCAATATGAGGAAGATATCTGAAGCTATTGGAAAAATTACAATCTGAGTTGACTAGCAACAAGAAAAAACACCCCATGCTCAAATATTAAATCATTTTATGGGTTGAAATTTGATGCCTGTTATGACTAGAGCTGACTGGAAAATTGTATGGTTATGCATACACACATGTATTGTGTATTTTTTATTCATTAGAACATTAGGTAATGAAAATTATACAGACCAAAAGTATTTTAGTAGACCATGGAAATGGTAATCAGGGTTCTTTAGAGATTAAGTGAACTTAAAAAAACCCTAACAGATCTTCTTCATCCCCCCAAAATCAGTGTCCTATCCACTCTGTAATTGCAATTAAGCTAATGCAAGGTCACACAGTGCTATCAGGAGAGGTGGAGAAAGACATGACAGTTAACAAATTAACACACATATTTTTTCTTGTGGAGTTTTCTGCTCATTTCATTGCCTGCAAAGAAAGACAGGAGTGATTAGATGATCAGGTCATGAGCCTGAAGTTAAGTGGGATTAATCCAGTGTACGGTTCTGCAAACTTTTCTTATTTTCTCCTAAATGAGCAAACAAACATATGAGGATATTTGGAGAGACTCTTGAATTTTAAGGTCCTAATGGTCTGCAGGGAAGTCTCTGATCTGACATCCTGCAGAGCCTCAACCACATTAATGGGATAAACTGACAGTAGCTAGTAAAATGCACACAAGAGTGGAAAGGCCTTGTGACAGCTATATGATAGTAGTGTGAGTACTGAACGCTTGACAACTGTTTTTAAAACACACACAATCAGTCAGCAGAGAAAATGAGGTTAATGTAACAGTCTCTTCCCCCATCCCTCTGTCCCCAGCAGACACTAGGCGAAATAGCTATGAACACTTGACAAATACAAATTTATATATACTCCGGAACTTGTTTATTTCCATTATCTCAGGGAGCAGCAACTACAGTACCAAATTAAGGCCTGACACTTACCCTGGAGAAAAAATAACAATTAACCCTACTTCTAGTGAGCATTTAATAGAGGAAGAAAATCATTGTGAAGTTTCTGTTATTTTTCTTATTAGCCTATGCAATATGCCAGTAGCTGGATTGTGCAAAGAAGGGTTTACAGCCCTAGCTTAGTGCTACACATAATCAGGGGAGCTGCACAGATTGTATGTTACTTCAAAGTTAAAAAAAAAAAAAATATCCAAATTTCAGTGCATCTTCAACTGAACATGAAATGAAAAATAATCTCTCTTCTTTTAGCCCATGCTATCATGTGTACTGTATCCATCCAAGCTAAATTAATGATAAATACGCTTAGGAAGGATTTGATGATTTTCCCTTGCTCCTAGAATCTGTGATTGACTTGGAAGGTAAGGACAGCAGTATTATGCCCTGAACAAAGAGCAAGTGCCTGAGGTTTGAACAACCTGGACCACGCATACCTTTCTCCTGCCTATACCACATGCCTGAATTCCAGGTACATGAGATCTCTATTTTAAATTAATATGCACTTAAAGAAGCTGTTGCTCTGTGAAAATACTTTTCATTGAGACAAACTGCTCTGTGTGGGTGGATGATTATGTTATGAAAAATAGCATATCAGAGGTTATAAACCAAAACCTGTTTCCCACCTTTTACTCCACAGCAGTTTAGAAAATACCATTACTTGGCAAAAATTCAGTTCATGACGTTAAAGACCTGACATCCAAGACCTGTTCATGATCAAAGAGAATATAAACCAAAGTAACGTGCTGATGTAGCATTTTAATTTAATTTGATAGTGGAAAACAGAAAATAGGATGACAGAAAGTGATTTATAAATTTTTCTAATTCACAGAAATACATGGGAAACATCTAAAAATTTGCATTCCAAAAGTGATATTTTTCTTTTCTTTTCTTTTCTTTTCTTTTCTTTTCTTTTCTTTTCTTTTCTTTTCTTTTCTTTTCTTTTCTTTTCTTTTCTTTTCTTTTCTTTTCTTTTCTTTTCTTTTCTTTTCTTTTCTTTTCTTCTTTTCTTTTTTCTTTTCTTTTCTTTTCCTTTTCTTTTCTTTTCTTTTCTTTTCTTTTCTTTTCTTTTCTTTTCTTTTCTTTTCTTTTCTTTTCTTTTCTTTTCTTTTCTTTTCTTTTCTTTTCTTTTCTTTTCTTTTCTTATTATTATCAGGTCTTCTTACCTTTCTCAAGATATAATAGATTTTATCAAATGTAGCATGTAAAATAGTCATGGTGAAACAAGGCAAACTCTTTAATTTGAAAAAGTTGGAATAAAATATTACCCCTTTTTTTCCCCCTCCCCATTGCTTATAACAAAAGTGACTGAACTGCATATTGACTTATAGATTGTTTTGGATTTCACCTTCCCCTAAATGCATATTTACAGAATAAAGAGTACAGAAAACCTCACTAAGCTCCAGGCTATCATCCTCATCATGTGCAAATTAAAAACTGTAAGACAACTCTTCCAGTATCTGACCTTACACATTGGTCCTGCCTTTCATCTCAGCTGATTCCCTAAAACTTCCTAGATTGTTTTCATTGAACCTGTCCAGTTCAATATCCTTATTATAGAACACACACACACACATATATATATATATACACACGTATAGATAAAGAGCACACATGAACCAGCTTTTTAGTACATACACCTGCTACTATCACTACATGGCACTGTGCCATGTTAACGAAAATGAAGCTTCAATTTTTGTTTCAGGTTTTCTTAGATTTCAGAAACCTTTCAAAAGTATTTGGTGTTTTGACATATTTCCCTGTTAAGCTTTTTAAAATATTTAGTTTATGGCTTTTAGATTTCAGTGGAAACAGAAAGAGGGAAACAAAAGAAATATTAACATAAGAATACACAAGGGATGACTTTGAAGTTTAACTTTATTGATTCTTTCTTTTTCTTAGAGTTAGATCTGTTCATTTACAATCATATCCCCTGAAGAAAGACAGTATGGAATGCATTAAGAAGTTGCTTCAACTGTTTTTTTTCATTCATTAGAATACACTTTTGAGCCAGCAGGAGTAACTGAAATACTGAAAAAAGAGTTTCAGAGAGGAAGGATTCTTTTGTCACATAACCCATATGTTAGAATAATTTTCCTAACTATATGATGCTTCATGACCAGACTACTAAAGGGAAATATTGAAATAGTGCAGAAAAGTATAATATTATTTATAGATCAACCAAGGTCATGTACATTTTGCCTTACATTCTTAGCTTACTAAGAATGTTCTTCATGAGTTTTAGCATTTAAGTGTGACTAGTTTCAAAATATCATTCAAAAACATGATAAATTTTCCTGTCTGGGTCAGATGCAGTTTCATTTAAAACAGTGAAAAAATCTGTGACTGATTTCACAAGATTCCACAAGCCCTGAAGAGCTGCAGCTAATATTGATCATACATTATTAAAAAAAATATTTTGTGTTTGTTTCCCTCTCTGTAAGCTCGTGATATATGAAATAAAGTTAAAGCTAAAAGCCTATTTAAATCTCGATCCACTGCAGCACTAGAAGTTTAAATGATAAGAATAAGAAATCATGAAAAAAAATGCCCAAAACCATGAAAATAAAAAACCAAACAGCAAACATTTCCAGAAACATACTTGAGAAAAAAGTATATTCCTTAACTACTTACACCAAAACTTATTAAAATCAAGTATCTTAAAAATAACTGTATATTAGTTATTAAACATCTTTTATATGTAGCCAAAGTTGTTTAATTCTAGTTAAAATGAAACAATGATAAAACTCCCAGTAACTCTGTGGGATTGATTTTAGAAGTTCCACCTCAAATAAAAGTAGGATACAGTAAGAAAGAGAGGTTTGGTTTTTTTACCATTATGCAAAAAATAACAGAAAAACTCCAGATGAAAAGATGGAGTAACTATGTTTTCTGAGAGAACAAATTCCTTTTATTCTTCTCTATGATGAGACATTGTTCACTGGAAGACAAAACAAAGCGAAACAAAAGATGAAAAATAAACCAAAGAAAAAACTTAAACCTTTGCTTAAATAGAAAGATACTTTGTAAGACAAGTAAAAATATACCTAGATTTGACTGAGGTGTTTTTCCTCAAACATATTCAGTAACTTCGGTTTTCAGTTAAACTTTTCACAGGTAAAAATAGGAATTTATTTTATTTAGTAAAGATTAATGTTTTAGTAAAAAAGGAGACACATACACTTCTCCCCCTTAGATGTCCATATATCAGCTGAAAATTTTTCGTGGTATTGACTTGGTTGACAAAATATTTTTCCACCGTTACAAAAATGAACAAATATTCTGACCACATCTATACATAAATAACAATTAGTTATCCAAAACAAGCAAAGCCTGAAAGCATCCATGTGTTGATGGTACTGAGGTCCTAAGGTCTCAAAAAGGGTATTAAACAATACTGTTCCAGACAGGTAGATATTTCAGAGATGTGGACTGAGGTACTTCCTCTTTCCTCCTGTTTACCTTCACCTGAATATTGTTTAATTTTTCAACAGAAAGTTCTGCTAGCTGTTAAAACTCACAAAATTCCCCCTCATCCAAAACTGAGATTTCACAAATAATGCTACAAGAATTCTGTTGATAAATGAAACTTAAATTACTTTGAAAATAATCTAAAATTGATAGACTCATTTAAAATCTATAAACTCATTTAATTGAATTAGTTGTTTCAATTAAGCAACAGGAACTCAGAAACACAGCTCATTCCATATCTCTATTAGATTCTTTTGGGACAGGGGGAGGAAGGGGAGGGGAAAACTGTATTAGTTGTTGACAGACTGCTACATTAATGCAGGAGGGGTTTGTATGTCAAGATAGACAATTGTTTGGTCTCCTGTTGCTGATCCCATAGATTCTTTGCTGTGTTTGTTAAGTCCTGAGTGGCCTCTCAGATAACCTAGGACATCTCAACTGGCAGTTGAACCATTTAGACACCTGAATCTGGTTGTCTAATTTGGGTGAGTTAAGTCATTCTCCAGATTCAGTTGACTGCATTGGCTGCATTGCTCTTGACCTAAAGACAATCTTTGTGTGCATGCGAACATTTAAATTCGGGTGTCTTAAGCATCAGCAGACTCCAATCTCTGGATCTTATTTTTGTCTATTAAAAGAACAAAATAAAATAAATATAAATATTTTTTTAAGGTTATAGCACTTTAATTTACAACAATAAAAGGAATTAATACAATTTGCAGCAGTTAAAGGAGATACTTTGAAGCATATGTATCTTAACAACTCCAAATGTCTTGGAGACCCCTCCACATAAACACTGTTCAGCCAGTGTCTTGCAGCTCACACCATACTGCGTAGTTTCTTGAAGCCTTTCAGATTTCAGGAAATTTATGTATGCTTTGATCATTCTTTAAATATTTTCTAATGGGAATAAATGTGCTTAGTGACAGCCTAGACTGTTGTAGGGAATATAATCTCTGCTAACATTTAATTAATAGAGTATATGGCTGTTATGCAGAAAGACTACAGCACAATGTACAAAGGCAGTGTATTTCTTATTAAATCTTGCATAATTTAATTGCTTTCAGAGTTTGAATAATAATTTTGCACCTTTAAATACCAAATTTACTTCAGTAAGCAACTCACAAATATGAAGAACAAAACTTTCATTCCCCTTAGACTTCGGGGATGAAAGTTCAGGGGAAGAACTTCCTTACTGGTGGGAGTGGGTTATTATAATGGCAGGGAGAAAAGAAAAGAATATGAGGGGGAAGTTCAGGAAAAAATGTAGGTATATTTGAGATAAATAGGGAGAAAAAGAAGACTTTAAAAGACCAGAGCTTTTATTGATTTTTTTGAAGCCTGTTTCCTTCTACTTAGGTAGACCCACCGGCTCTAGTAGTATTGAAGGGACAAGTTCTGGCTACCACTGGATGGTGTGAAAATCAGTATATAGCCAATGTGCTTCCATTTATTCCATTAAAGACACAGAAGAAAGTTTTGATGTTGTATTGCTAATGAGAATGCTATAGGGTTTATATTAGATAAATCGGTTTTTCACAAAGGCTTGGATTTTGCTGCTGTGTGTGAGACTTTTTTATGACTTCTAACCTGTTTATCAACACACTCAACACTGAACTAAAGTGTTCAGAAGATGGACACACTCATACCTTGCTCATTGAAGTTCTGTGTCTGTGAACTCTCTTGTTCTGGAGACACATCAGATGGCAGAGAGCTTCACCTAAGAATAAGACCCACCATTCATAGTAGCAACTCACACCAACTCATCCTAGATCTCAAGAGTGGCTCACAGCCCAGCTGCCTTTCTACCTTAAGAAGGTAACCGCTTTAAGAATCTCAGATGCACTTAGTCTTCTCTTCTGGCCCATGAATTTTTTTATCAGAGCTGAACTGACTATTTAATGGGAAAGCTTGCAGACCTATACACTTACAAGCATGTGAAGTAGGTATTTGGAATTTGGAAGCACGGTCTTCATACAGAATCACAATGATTTACAGTGGTAACATCCAGAGTGATACTAACGTAATTATATAAAAAAGCGAAGAGGAGACTACTGCAGGTGAGGCAATGAGAGATCAGCAGAAATGACACTTATGCCTGTACAACAAACAGGCTTCTTCCTCCCTTGGCGTGCCCTCCCAAACACTCTCTAAGCCAAGCAACTGACAAGGAGCATTCACTACAGATGGATCAGCTGTAGCTGATATAATAGTGTACAGCTGAATCCATCTGGCACTTAAGAGTTCGATATGTTGTTTGTTAGCTGCTTACCAGATTTTTTCCCCTCTCTATGTAAAAGCAGGGAAAGGGTTTTTCACGTCCACTAGCCATATTCTGTGAAGTGTCTTTGTAGCCAAGAGGGTGTTTGAGCAAACTGCTCCCATGCTGCTTCCTCTCCCCTCACCCTCCTGCTTCTGAGTCACTTTCAGATGCTCTTGAATATTATCTCCATGTAAATGGATGGCAGATTGTTTGGGCTGTGATTAAATTAGGCAGGCACAGGTGGCATCACCTATTGTAAGTTTGTCAATTTTTATGTCTGCTGCAGCAGCTGCTCTTCTTTATCTTTTAATAACTCAGCAAAGAGGAGAGGGAAAGGATGCTGAGCCCACGAGGTGAATTACATGAAAAAAGTCCCATCAGTTTCAGAGTCAGGATGTTGTTACCCGTGCCATCGCTCAGTGACACCTATCTTTCTTGCCTGGTGTCAATGAGGAGATTTTTGGTATGAAAGGCATTAAATCAGCAGCAGGGAAGAAATGCTCTACGGTGTTTGCTTTGTCCTTTAATTTAGATTTGTTTAATGACCTAGGACAATTTACAGAGCTCTATAACACAGTGCACTGTTTTACAGAAGACACAGTCTCTCAGATACCGCACTACCCAGTGGTTTGGAAGCAATAATTCTTAGATTTCAGCACTATTTTAGTTAACACAGAAATGAATTAGCTACAGTTCTTACTCTGATCTTTTCACAGCATCATATCAATACAACCTACATTATATTTCACATTAGTTCATTTTTAAATGGTCAGCATTCTAGCTTAATTTATTGTTAATCAGTTACTGCTATTTATAAACATTATATCAGGTACTATAAGACTGTAAAAAGTGTATTAATATATGTATTTTGAAACAATTGTCTTAATAGCATAACATAGGTAAATCTGCCTCCACAGTAGGACTCTCAGTACTCAGTAAAGTTCTCATTCTTTACAGTTGTTTGCTACTGAGTTGTTCTTTTCTGGTCCTGCCAAAATCATGCCCTTTTCATTCTATATTATGCTAACAAATCACATAATTTTCAGTTCCATTTCTGTTTCCTATTAACAGTAATTCAGTTGGCTGCCTTTTGACCCTCACATATATTCATTGACCAAAAGATGCAATGTACTTGCTTTTTAAAATTCAGACCCAGTTTTGATACAGTAATGTGAGCCAACAGTACTGCACAGCAATATGATTCATGGCCTAACTTATTACTTATTCATTAATTACTATAAATTGTTTGGAAGCCTTCTGAGAGTTTTTCAGCATTGGAAAGAGATACCGCAGAACTGAGGAAGGACCTATGTGTCTCACATCTCAGTTCTTTCTTCCAGTTATACCAGCTGGTTTAATAAGAGATGTTAACTCTCACTAAAAATATTCCTATTGTTTGAAAGGGACTGTAATTATTGTTTTTTTTCTTGCTACTCTTGGAACAAGGCTTTACCCAAGCAGCTAGATTGAGGCAATATGGAAAGCAATTACAGATAAAATTTCAAATGTTTTTCTGTGAACAAAACCTAAAGAATAATGGCCAAGGAGCTGGCCACAGAAAATCAGGAAATACATTTGCAATAAGCCTCAGCGACAATTGATCTAAGCAAAACTCACCAGCAGAGGAAAGAGAGAGATGAAGTCATTGGGAGGTCACTCTTGTGTTCAGTGGCAGATAGGAATTCTGGAAAATACAGGGTGGAAAGGATTTAAACAATTAACTCTGCCATGATCAGAGTGTGGTGGTTGCATTCATGAGGGTGATACACACCTTTTGAAAGAGCTGCAAGGGAATCTTGATTAATTCAGCAGGAAAATGTGAAAACTGTATTCGGGCAAATTCCATTCAGCTTGCTCTTTCAGAACCTGGTCCTAAGTGTGTTTTAGTTACAACAAAGAAATACTGTGGTGGTATCTTCAAATTGAATTTGAAGGACTTTTCCAACCTAAGTATTTGATTATAAAATTTGACTTCATATTTGTATATTCACTTTGCATTGCTCTGTATTTTTGCAAGAAACTCAAGTGAAAATAACTTGTTAGACATCAGATCACTTATCATCAGTTCAATCATTTAAAAGCCATTAGTATTTACAAACATTTGGAGCAGTAGATGACTGGCATGGATATAGTCAGTCCATCCCGATTATAGAGCCACTGTCCGTAACATTTGACCATATCAGATGATCTATACCTTCTTTCCCAGAAGGTTTGCTAGAGTAGGTTGTTATCCTGGCTGCACTAGGCCTCTGATTTCAATAAAAATACACAGAGGTCAGTCCACACAGTTCCTAGATGACCTGATATCCTACAAACATAAGACTGCAGCTGCTAACAGATGTGTTAATCATTGCCATGGATGAGCCTTCTCAGAATCAAAACCTTAGTGAATCCTCCAATCCAGAGAACTGGGATTTAAACCTCTTTCTCTTATTAACATTTATTCTCATTAACTCCCAGTGAGATTATTCAAGGACAAGCGGGATTTGATCATTAATGCAGAAAAATACCTATTATTGAAACAAAGATACAGAGTGTAGCTTCCAAATGCACAAAAAGTTGTAGTCTTTTTATTATCATTTGTTTGGGGCTTTCTGGTGGGTAAATGCTATTGCTGTCAAGATAAATTTATTATTTCATTAATACTGAGTTGACAATTTATATTCTCCACCCCCTCGCCCCCTTATGGCTGTACACTGGGTACTGTAAATCAGATTACTACTGCAAACAGAATAATAAAGAGAAGATCAGAAACGTGGGCAAGTTTCACAACTTTAGACATCATGTTAAGTACTTTGTTAACTCTTGATTGAAATAGCCATTTGCTATATTCACTATCAGTCATCCTTTAGCAACAGTGCCTGAATGAAGCTGATGTAAAGTTAAAGCATAAGCAGATCAGTAATGAACGAACAGTAACTTTTGCTTGTACAGCAATGCATTTTGAGATGTTTACTACATTATCTTTGCCCCAACTTCTGTCATTTAACACAAGAGAGAATCACAGACTAAACTGAGCTTTATTACAGGGTATTTTCAGACCCAAGCTCCTCTAGTAATGACTAATTATATTCTAGTTACTAGATCAGACTTGGATGGCTATGTCTTGCTGTAAAACTTTTCCTATGTGTGATCGATCAGTTTCTTTGGCTGGTTTAACTTCAACTGAAAAAGGCAAGTGAAAATGAGGACAACCCAAAATTTCAATGTGTGACTAAATTCAGGAAGTCTGGTTTTCTATTTTTTTATATATCAAAGTTAGATTATCTCTTGTTTCATACAGTGCACTCTCAGTTTTTTAATCTTTTTTTATTCTATTATTAATTCTAACATTTCTCAGATTTACTTGAGGTTAATAATCATGTAGAATTTATGCTGAAGTCTTCCTGCTAACTTCACTTTCCACCTTCTACTTATCTATATAGAAAAATATATGGGAATGTAATGCCTTTCTAACATCTCAGAAATTTCCTCTCAAAGTTTGTCAAAATTCACAGATGTACAAAATTACTGGGGAGAGAACAATGATAAACACTAGGATACTACAACAGAATAAACATTTTTTAATTAGGATATCAGATTAAAAACTGAACAGCATTTTACTTGAGGTTTATAAAGGTATGGAGCATTAGTTTCATATTATTATTGTTGTTATTATTGTTGCTGTTGTTATTATTATTTCAAGATAAGCATGGCTTATTTGGGTGGGGAAGCAGCCTCCCATTTCTCCAAATACACATAATCTCTGGAAATCTGTCACTTCATTGCTAGGCAGCCATTGATTTCTCACCTCTGCTAAATAAATACAGCATTTTGTCTCTATCACAAGGTAAAACTGGAGTTTTGCTGAACACCCAAGAGGTAAAGTAAGTGCAGAAGCTTGCATATAAAAATGCCACATCTAGCAGCAAAGTGAGTTCAGAAAGTGAGAAAAGGAAAGTAACAGGTGTTTTTTTTTAAAAAGGGGGAATATTGACTAGATATGAGACATACAGCTAGGGAGCAGTGCAGACAGGCACGGGTATTGGCAGAAGCTCAGCCCCATTAAAATATCCAAAACAGTCTTCTGAGCAGCTCTGCAAGCTTGTGTTCCTGTTGATTCACTGCTTTGTGTTATGGGACATGGCATTTTTGATCCAGCCATAGGTATTCAAGAAATTGATTTACTCTGCTCTGCTTTTGTGCAGTCAATGTCTAAGAAATGTAAGTGCATGAATGGTAACTGTAAACGCAATGGCATGTGTTAGAAGCCAGATTCAAGTGCAAATCAAAGGAGTCTTCATTGGCTGTAGTTGTCTTTAGGTCAGGCTGTCCCTGTGGTATCTGACATTACTGTTATTTGCCTTTTTCCTGAGTGATCTAGGTCCTACAACAAGCTCAGGTTTTGCAGGTCCTACATAGCTCAGATTTCCTTGGTGGGGGAAAAGAACTGAAAGACATTTCCTAGTATTTTAGTTGTGGACAGAGACCAAAAAAGCTTACCCCTCAAAACCATGAGTTCTGGGAGCTCCAAATTCACCCGCTGAATCCAAATATGCCATTTGTAAGTAATTTTTGTTACTTCTTGTAAATCTCAGCATCCTTTTTTACAAGTTGTGAATACAAATAAGCTCCTGGATTGTCTATTTTGACAAAGCAAAGACAAAAAGGGTATTTTCCTTATTGAGGAAATACAGGGGCAGGAAATCTAAGGGTAAATACAGAGAAAAGAATAAATAGATTAAATTGGCTAGTAAATAAGGCAGGTTAGAAATTAGATGGATCTTTCAAAATATTAGAACCACGATTACAAAATTCATGGTCTGGAATAGCTTGCTTTGAAAATAGAGCTTTGTGCTGTTTTGAATGATTCTATACAACCTATTGGCTCTGATAGTACAAGATCCGGACATCCCAAGAAGTCTCTTTCAAGACCGTTGTTTTAACATTGCCCTACAAAAATATTTCTAATACAATATGCACTTTACCCTTTACTCACAGATTTCAACTTAACCATTCTGATCCAAAAACAAATGTTCCAGACCAAATTCATTTTGCAAAAATTACCAAAGCATTAGGGTTTATTCCAACATAGACTGAATATAAACATCTATGCCTGGAAAGCTGTTGCAAAATGAAATTATCCACTGGCCAGCTTTAACTAAGTCTAATATATGCACGTGGTCCTTACCTGCTTTATTGAATGCAGGAACAAATGGCGGGGAAATCACTAAAACTAACACTGACTGCAATTATAGGCACAAACTGGAACTATGTAAGCTTAGAATTTCCATGCCAGCTGGTAGTCTCAAGTTGTTTATGTGCTTATTTCACTTCAGTTTGTATTGCTCAGCAATTTTTAATTTTTACTTGTTATCAGCTATACTGAGAGTTTTGTCTGGCTTCTTCTACCCACAAAGCTCCTTAAAAGTACTAATTAAGGCAAGACAAATGATAAAGCTCTGTGGTTCAAGGAGGAAGAAAGCCAAAGTCCTCCAGGGAATCAACACCAAAGCTTACTCATTCTGCTTCCCCATTCAACATTTCTCTCACCTCAATTTCTGTTCATGTATATATTTCATTCTCTTACTCGTCTTCCTCTCTGCTGACACCCAATCCTTACGATGCTTTTTAATCTGTGATGCATCACACAGATACGTGTTTCATTGATATTATGACTATGACTGGTATTTGGAAGCTTTCAGTCTGCACTTTAAAAGCCCTAATGTTAACTAGGTTTCCCTAGCTCTCCAGGGTTTATACGTCCTTTTCTATTCCCACAAAAAACTTCAGCAGTCATTTGGAAAAAGCTAGTGCAATTTTTCAAGGTCCATTTTGATCCAGCTTCTTGCCTTGTTAGTATTGATCAAAGCTCCTAGTCTGGTGTCACTTTTTCATTTGTACACCTTTTTTAACATTCCTTCTTCTCGGTCATCTCGTCGATACAAAATGTGAATGAGATTAGACTTGGCACTAACTGCAATGGCACTCCATTTGTCGTCCTACTCTTGCACAGCCTGGATCTATTTGACTTGCTTTTGGCCTGTTAACTATGCTAATATTGAATCCAGGTGAGAATCTGCCATTAGACTTGTGCTTAATAGTTCCATGCATTTATCATTTGTCTTTTTCTATGCAGTGAATACTTTGGAAGAGCCAGAATATTTTTATCTTCTGAGTTTCTCCATGTTGACCTGCATTAGCACACCTTTAAAGATGATGACTAGGTCCTTAAAGAAAGGAATTGTCCCTGCAAAGAAAACAATACCTGCCAACAATGTTTCTAGTGAAGCCCTCAAACAACTGAGTAAGGACATATCCTGTAAGGATGGGAGTAGACAGGACCATGACAGGAGCATCTGTGCTACAAACCAGTTCCAGAACAGTATTCAAATCGCAGCAAAAACCTGCAGCTCATATTGGTCCAGATACAGTACTACACCAATATACCTCTATGCTGATGGAAGACTACATCTTAGTAGTTCAGAGACAGGCCAAATAACACTGGCCTTCTCTGTGCTTATCAATGTAGAGGAGCCACTACAAAAAATATGGATGCTGACCACACAACTGATTTCATAATCTGAAGTGACATGGGTCAGTAATATGCATTCTGTTCTCTCCTTGACCATTTAGAGCCTCTGGCAATCACAACAGCTCTGTAACAGAGCTTTGCCATTCTTGTTGAGAGCTGCAGTTTAGCAATGTACTCACATGTTTGGACATTGTTGAGATGAAAATTTTTGTTTTATTTCACTGAGATGAAGTGACACATTCAAATTTTGAGTAGGTTAGAAGGACCTCTTTGATCTAAAGATTTCTGAAACCACCAAATAAGTCAAAGATGTACACGGTAATTGACATTTATATGACAATTTATATTTAAGCAAAATAAAATTTGCTTAACATACATTTTAAAAAGGGACAGCATTTCCACCCATATTTCACAAATCCAAAAACATTTTGCAACATTACTTCTATTATTCCAAGAAATGTATAATATCAAGCATACAATATCATAGAGAGGACTGAGTAAGCTGGTAAACTGAGAGGAGTTCAAGTCAGGAGAAGCTTTAAGAGGTCCATCCAAATCTATTTCAATTTCTGAGACCCTGAAATAGTGGTATTACTAAAAACCCTTCTTGCATAAGGCTTGGATAAGACAGAATGGATATCTTACTTAGACCAAATACTTAATAATAACCTTACTTAAATAAATGGTATTTTCAAATACTGACGGGTCCATCTCTCCTTGGGCAAGGTGTTGTACATAGGCCTATGCAAGGCTACATATATGAGCCAAGGGAAAATCCTAAATCCCAGAAACTAAATCAGATAAACGCAGTGAGATGGAAACCAATCATCATCTTTACAATTCCTATTTTATACCTTTAGTTTGAAGGCCCAGAGCAGTTGTATGGTGCCTGAAGCTATATAACAAGCCTGAGGTAGTGCTGAAAATTGAGCTCACATACCGAGACTATAATGCTCATGCTTTTCCCATCATATCTGCCTTTGTCTGACTGAAGCAGGATAAGCCACAGCCTCCTCAGCACTTTCAAACTCTGACTTCCCTGACTTTCTTGCACCGGCTGCATACAGCTCTTACTTATTTATTTAACTGTCCAATGGCACTTAGTTCAATAAATGAAAAGAAACAGATGGCGAATCACATCAACTCAGCTCAGTGTAACTCATTCAAGTAATGAAGCAATTATTTCCAGGAATACAGATTCAGCTAACCCTTCTCAGCCCCCTCCCACCTGCAAACACACCACCAGCACATGCACCTGGAATATCCTTTCCTCCATTTTACATCATGCTAAAAGCAGCAAAAATTTGAGCAAACACATGATACAAGTGCTGTTAAATTACACTACAAATAATTAAAGTGAAACCTTTTTTCCAGTGCAATCCATCACAGTTGTTTGTTTTTTTCTTTTCTTTGATATAGTTAGAATTAGAAAAGAAAAAAAAAAAGGTCAGAATGGGGGATAATTCTGGCATGGGATTGTAATGCTAGAGCAGATTAGTGGTAAATCTCCAGCAGAGGGCTATAAAAGCCTTAGTCAGGGGTTTCCTTTTGATAAGTTGTGTGCAATATAAAAAGAGGAGTTTTTTTCAGTAGAACTTTGAGCAATGGCATAAATTCCCTTGCAGTGCTCTTAGGCAAAAAGCACAGGATAGTAATTTCCACACATGCTCCCAGTATGATAATATATTATGTAACAAAGGACTCAGTGGAAAATAGAAATAATCTTGTAGGATCTAAGCTAGCCTGTTAATACAGTAACATTCCCAGGGAAACTGCAAGCTGGGGACATCTATATAAGCCATTTAAGATCCAAAAACTGACAACTGAGAAATCTGGTATGGGAAAATATTCTCTCTTTCAGATGGGCTTTGCTGCAGTTTTTTAGCTTTCCAAATCTTAAGTGTCTAGTCAAAAGGAGACACAGACTCCCTGCTTTTCATTTGAGAGAGAAAAAAATTTCCAGAGGGTGATTCATCCAGTGCAGAGATAGATGTCTAAGACAACTGGTACCTCTTTTGGACATGCCTTTCTCTACTGTTTCAAGGAGGACTGCATACCAGCCTGTTGGTCTGATAACTTTAGGCAAAAGAGTTCCTATCCCATAAATCAGATTGAATTAATATTCCACAATTTAGCCATATCAGTTGGCAGTGTTTCCACATAGATCTGTTTTCATTTTTCACCAAAATTTTTCTTGCTTTATTGAAATAGCAACCTGTGGGCCTCTTCCCCTTTGATTCTCCTTACCCTCTTTTCATGACTGCATTACTGGTAGAAAAATTTTGAGCCTGCAACTCCAGAGAGATTATTGGTCATAACAAGAAAAACAAGTTGATAGAAAATAGTTTTGTACATACTTAGCATTCAACATTTGTATTTCCTCCTCACTAGCAAGGCAAACCCTCTGGGCTTCTTACCCCATAACTAAGTTAATACCCTATTAAGTAGGAAGTTTAAAAGCACATATATCTTCAGATGCACATAACAAAGTTATCTTTTGGAATATAAAATAAGAGTATTGGAAAAGGAAGAAGAACTAGTAATGGATAAAGTGGAAAATGTAACCAAAATGGTGACATCCAATCTTTGGGAGAAGTAATTTCTAGAGACATTAAGTCAGAACAGCTAGAAGAAAAAGTCTAAACTATTTTTAAGTTGAAGTTCAGAAAAACAGTGGCCATGCAACATGATTTCCTGCAATAACAGGTGATTTTACCATTTGACTTAGGAAATCTTTCTTCTCTGGCTTCCCAGTAACAGACTCCAATGTGCTTTGGCCAGCCTCTGCGAAACTTCTCGGAAAACTTCCTATGAAAAGACTGCCAAGTGTGCAGGTCACTGTAAATACGAAAGCCATAGGATCTCTGGTAGGTTTCTGAGTTTTTCCAGCAATAAGCACTTTAATTTTCCTGAAACGGGATACTTTCCTTAAATAAGTATGAATTTCAGCACTTCTGCTCACAATAAGTGGTTCAGCCCAGGCCCATCACAGATGTAAGCTGTATTGCTAAGTAATACACAAAAGCCTCTGGCTTCCAATCTGTCTCCTTTCTTTTGAGTCCCCTCTGTCTATCAGAGCTGCCAGTGAGGCATAAAAAAGTCATTGGATGCTACAGTAGTTGGTTATTATGACAGAAAAGGCACATGCTCAAGTTGCTTGAGTGTAGGCTCAAAAAAACCTAAAAAGCCCTTCTGAGATAATTGTCTGGGCCCGTACTCTCACACTGATTTAGGAAAGTGGCTAAAGAGAAGCCATTCTCAGAAAATCACAACAGTCAAGAAATTAAAAAGTCAAATTGAATCATCCAGTCCATTACTCTGAAAGTCCAGGATTGGTCACAGAATACATTTAAGCCTTGCCTAGTTTGAAGGGTCACCAAGGTTGATGCTTTCTTCCCAGGGCTCACAAAGATGAACAAATTATCTCAGCTTAACCAGTTACCAGGCTAGGTGAGCCATAGTAACTGTCCATGTGTGTCCTATTAGTCAGACTATCACAAGCTAATTCAATTTAGCTTTAGTCCAGTTATCTCAGATTAGCTACAAGCTGAAAACATGTACAGACAGTTAAGGTGCCTCAAGTGATATGCAATACTTTGACAGCAGATCTAAGCCCTCACAAGACTATCCTCCGGGTTACTCTGACAGCTGGGTTTTCCTGATGATCTTTTGTTTTCCTACCTTTATTTGTTTTACAAAGAAAGTTTAAATAGATGATTGTGAAGGTCTCTCTCAAACAGACTCAGACCAGTGCTAGCCATTAGTTGTATTAAGATACTACTGCACTGCTGGGTTTCAGCCTGGGATCTCATTCTTTTCTGCAGGGTATATTAATTAGTGGTGGGTCATGATAAAACTGGAGACAGGCTTAACTCCACTCCCAATAGTAAAGAGAAGGAGCAGTGCAAAAAGAAGACATGAGAACCTTTAAACATAGGCATACTTTCAGTGACTGTATTAAGCACATTATTTCCTTCTCAAACATAAGCAGATAGTTATCACCATTTTGTAGTGTTTGAATTGGTTAAACCCCTTCTGTGTTTCTAGATATGTATTTCAAAATACCATGAGCAGAGAAGAAAAGTTTTTTTTCTGATGAATTTAGAAGTACAGACCCAGACGCTTTCTGGGAAAATTACTTCCATTTAAAACAGTATTTTTCTACAGGAAGTACAGTTTCTGCTGAAGTATTCAATGTCACAAAAAAATCTTATATTAATTATTCTGGAAAATATTGTTAATTTTTAAGGATTACAGTACTTTTTTATTGAATGTTAGTTATTTAGGTTATGATTTTTCTGTCTATCAAAAAGCTGTCATTTGCTCAACCTGAAAGTTCAATAAATAATTTTGTCTCAATAATAGTTTAATAAAAAATATTGACTAACTACAAAGAACAAAAATGAGTTTTGAAAAGCAAAATAATTTGTTCCTAGTTTTCTCTCTGTTCTCTCAGAAGGCAGCAGTTCATCACAACAAGAAAAAAACAGTGTCATTAGGAAATAATACGGTGTTAGTAGATTCCTCCTGAGAGGAAATCTTCACTATATTCAGTGCACCGTCAAATAAATCTGGCAAAACATGAGTAATTGGAAGGTAAAAAGAGTATAAGTTCAATATAAAAAAAGTTCTTGAATATTCTGCAAGTATCTAACTAGGAGTCTATATGATGACACAGACAGTTTAATAACTTTGGGGGTAAGACAAAGGATCAAGCTCCATCCACTATGCTATTTATTTTTCTGTTAGTTCTTTTTTTTTTTTTTTTATCAAAGCTCTCTGCTATTCCCAGAAGGTCATTCAAACATGATACCAGTTAGTACCAGAAGATCAGTCTTAGCAGAAACAGTCTATAAACCAGGATCCTAGACCTGTGTGCAATTTTTGGAGGATGGAAGTCCTCCAAATCACCACAGGGAACATGCAATGTATTCTCCAGTTTTTTAAACAGCTACATTCATCAAGTGTACTAATACCCCATCAGTAATACTGCTACCAGGAGGAGAAAAAGGTCACAAGGTATATTCAGGCAGTGAATACCTATTCTATGTATTGTTTTGAAAGACTCTCCAAAAAAAATTTATTTTACTTCTCTTCCCCTTTGTTAACTTGAAATATTTGCAATAAGATCTTCCCAACATGGAGACATTCTCTAGCAGTACTTAATTTACAGGTAAATTTTGACAATGAAACCATTCAGTGTTTCAAAAGAGCGCAGATGGAATTGGATCCATAGGAAGGAGCTTTCTGGCACCTGGACAGCAAAGCATCAGATGAATGCAAGTGACGGGCTGCAGTCACTGACATCATTCAGATCTTTCCCACTGCACTGATGAGGCAATAAATAAAATGTGTGTGGGGGAATTTCATCCCTGTGGCCTTAAATCAGCTTTTATGAGAGCACTCTGCAATGTTTGGCTTCAGGACTTCATTGTTTTTTCAGCTCTTTTGGAACCTCAGAACCATCTAACTGGATCTGAACCAATAAGCATATAGTACAGTAAACTACATCACTCATGCAGCACCAGATGTTTCATGAAGCCCCCAGAGAAGGCAGGTGTGGAGTAATCCTTATGCCTCTGCTGGTCTCAGCCTGCTCTGTAAAATCAGTAAAAGACTGATTTATGACACCAAACATGAGATTATTATTCTCCTCCAGTGGTGTTCTTTTACTTGGGATGAGCTGTTTGATGCTAAATGCCTTTGCTAACAACACAAAGTGTAACTCCCCCCTGAATCTATGTATTTTCTTTCAGTGCAGCTTAGGGCAACTAGTTTTACCATTTAATGATGCCTTGTGTAATATGTTCCTTCTGTTCATCAGCCTCAAACCTGCCCCCTTTGAAATTCACTGGTTGTCTCTTTGTTATTGTATTATGGAACTGTGAGGTTCATTGCTGTTTCCCAGTCACAAACATCTTGATTAAGTTCCCAACTGCTAAACTGCTTGCAAAGGTAACTAATGTCAGTTATACACTTCCTTTTCATGAGATTTTCATGACCATAAAATTTTTCATTTCCATGTGATAAGTGCCTTTTTACCCTCTGGTCTTTTTGGAAGGGTGTCTAGGAGCCTGTGTAGTAGCTTAGTAGAGGCTAGGCCAGTTGATCTGTATAATACAATTATGTCATATTATTTTCTGTCCTGCCTGTCATGTGTTTAACATCTCTGTATCCTCTTGGGGCCAATATCCTCTGGTGGTGCCTCTGGTGGTGTCCAGGGATCTTTCTGGAACTAATACAGTTAACTTCATTAGGTCCTCTGTCACTACCCCTCCTTTTTCACCCTATATAATTTATGCTTATATTGCCATCAAATTTCATTTAATATTGGAAAATAGAAATTGGAGAATATACTTCCAGATTTCTTCTTGGTCTTCTTTGGATTTAATTACCGTAAGTAGTTTCTTTTCTCATCTGCAGATTTTAGTGTCTTGCTTTTCACCCTAATTTCCATGTCATCTTGTAGGAAAACTGTTCGTTTTCAGGGTATGTGATGCTATGAAATATATTTCAACAAATATATGAATTTCATAAGCAAATTTGCATGCATTCTCTTGTTCCATCTGTGTGGGGGTTTTTTATATGATAAATACGTATCTCTCATCTGAGACTTTATTCTTAGCCCACAGTGCTTTCTAAGCAACTTATGCATATTTTCTGTGAGGAACTTGTTTTATTCTCATTTCTCTAGCTTTAGTAGTTATTTTATCAACAGTTGATTTGCTCCACAGACACAAATAAAAACACATCATGGAACTGCAAATTCAATAATCAAAGGAAAACGGTAGTGTTTTCTGTAATCCAGGTTTCATATAAGACTGTGCCGATTGCCCCACTGTTCTGCCTTCCCTGGAAATCTGTCAAATTAGTAACATGTCCAAGTGATGACAAGTAAATGTTCTTTCATACTCATCAGTTCTAACTCAAAAGGCCTGATCCAACAGCCAATGAAATCAATGCTAAAGCATTCATTAATTTCAGCTCACGTTGAATCAGTATCTCCAATTAAACAGTATCATATTTTAAGCTCTTTCAGAGAGCAAGTATATTGTTACAGCAAAACTGAATCAGCAATCAGACTTTTCAAGTACAGAGCAGTTCATCCAAATACCAAGTGCTCTATATTGCCACTGAGATAATAAAAACTGTCTGTGCCTGGCAAAATAGCAGGATGCACTGCTCAGAATGAAGTTCTTGATTCTGTAAACAGACTTCTCTGTGAATGCCATAGTCCAAGGGTTACACAAGGGAGCTTGAGTTAGGTCAGGTACACAAAGCATCATTTCTAGACCAGTAGCTAATCACTCAGAAAGGGAAACCTTCTTTTCAGTGTTTGTGCACAAGCAGACAAGGAATTCCTGGTGTCCTCTATCCAAAATACACAACATCCCCATGGTGCTGCATTAAATGAGACAGATTATGTCTATGTTTTGTGAGGTCTGATCTGGTTGGCCCACTTAAAAGCACAGATAATTCATCTGTTTAACAAAATAAACCACTAGATCCGTAGGCAGTAATTCATCAGCTGAGTGTTTGATTTAACTGGTTAAGCGTTTTTGAGATTGAGGGGTTCTGAACTGTCAGAATTTTAAGACCTCAAAACCTTACTGGAAAGAACTTAGACCCTTCTAATTTATCTTTTGAGATCACCACAGCTAGAAACTCTGACTCAACAGTCATATTCTAGTCATCGTATTTCACCATAACCTCACTGCACTGTTTGAGAACTCAGTACCACAGTTATGGTAAACTGCTGAATATGTTGTAGGAGTATCTACCTGATCTCGTCTTTCTCTTCAAAATAATGTGTTCTACACAAAATATGATAAAAACAATTTGTCATGTTAGAGAAAAAGGAATGTTAGAGTTCTTTAATTTTGCAGTCCTCTACATGTTACATTAAAATGAAATATTATTTAAAGTTTACGTGATTTAAAGCTTTGCAAGTTTAAAACAAATGAAACAAAGAAGCAGAATGACATTATACATCATGTAGCAAACAGCAGAAACAAACAGTGTGTAGCACTGGTTTTTTCATCCCTCGAAGAAACAGATCAATAATAAAAATGTGCTTCATTTTTATGAATAGCTATTGCTGTAATTTATTTGGATATAAAATCCATATTTCAGTCAGGCAATGGGGCAATGGCACTTCTTATGGACAGCATACAAACTTGGCAAGGCAATCTGGGGCTGATCATGGAAAGGTAATTTTACGTTCATAAATTCTAATATGAGCCATACCTCCTCTTCATCTCATATTTCTTAAGGGAGACATCAACACTAACAGTAAAAGGAAGGTAGATTAGTAACAATTTGGACCAATATTTCTCTAAGGTACTGGGTGAACAGCAGGCACCTAAGGCTTCTAGAAAACAGAAATTCAGTAATTCAGTGCTTAGTTCTGTCCTAAGGTACATTCATGCTTTTCCCATTCCTTTTCTCCTCTTTCTCTGCCACCTTTTTTCTATGGTGATTTGTTTATAATACCTTTTATTCTCCAAAGTTGTATCAGCCTTCTCACAATGAACCTATTACATAGGTTTTTATAAGTTAAATAAAACCCACACTTTATAAGCCTGGAAGTACTGCATGATATAGCTAAGACAGAAACATAGATGAGATCCTTAAATTCTAATTGATACAAAATGTTTTAACACAATGCTGGTCATAATCTTTCCCTGTGCTTCTTTCTTGAGATTAAGGAAAAAGGCTAACACCATTAATGTTACTTTTATATTCCATGTCTGTAGTTAAATAGCTGCAGAGAGATTATTAAAATAGTTATTCAAGCTGACCATGAGAGCCACAAAGCTGACAGTTCTGCAGTTATTTTATTATTTGTGCCAGCACTTCATTACATTTCTTAGGAAATAATCATATTTTCAATAACAAAACTCCACCTTGGGAGGTCTGGTCACCTCTAACATTCTATGAGACTATCCAAAGTCACAGCAGACATCGTTGCACTGAGTTTAAAACAAACAAACTTCCTGAATGCAATTACACATTTGGTTTCAGAGCAAGAGGCAACTACTGAGAATCGTTAACATAACACTTTCCCAATAAGTGTGTTATTCTATCTTTGGTGGTGTAAAAATTTCTTACACCTCTTCCAGAAGACTCTGGGTTTTACCATCATTGGAAAGAGAATGACATTTAGAGGGACAGCAGTCTGAGTAGTTACATGCTTATGCCTTTCTTGCCTTTTGTTTTGTTTTGTTTTGTATTCTATAACGCTGCAAAGCTCAGTACCTTCCACATCAGGGTCTAAACATGGCTTCTGTCTCAGTGTTTTCTTGAGCAAGGCTGCTCAACACCAAGAGCTGTTGTGGCCACCTTAAAAACAGTAACAATTTTGTCAAAGGTTCAGCTGCAGGAGTTGTGATACTGAAAATACAATCTGTAAGGTGTCAGCAAGGGAAAGGTTTGCAGACAGAATTCAGTACCACTATTTCTCAGTTCTTCAGAAATATAATTTAAGAGTTTTTTTCTACTTTCTTGATAAAATAGCTTTTTATTAGTGTTCACTAAATTTTTATTTTGGTTAAATTTGTTATCACTTCTTTTTTTACTGTTTACATTTATTTATTGATACTATAAGCAATAGCTTTTCTTTTTACACAACAAAATCTTTCACAGAACTCCCTCACTTTTCACAGCCATTTTATTTTTCTTCTGCTTTTAAAGCCAACTTTATTAAGCCTTTTATCAAAATGCAAACCATTTTGACTAGTAAGTGAAATCATTAGGCAATTTCCATTTGCTGAAAGCTAGCTATTCAGTAAAAGGATAAGCCAAACCTAGAATTTTGTGAAAAAACTTTGTCATTTTCCTTTTTAAACTGAATGAAAAAAAATCAACACTTAGTATTTGCCTTAGTAATGTTTGGACCCTTTGTTCCTTACTAAAGGTTTTCCCCAACATTTGCAAGCCCTGCAAACTTTTGGAGGTAGGCATCATCCATACATCTCATGTCGCTGTACAGATATCAATAAATATGGTAACACTTATTGAGAGTGTTCCTAGAGAAAATATAATACATGTTTAAGTGGTATGTAGGGAGCCTAAAGTTCTGATTTCACAACCACTTTAAGCTTGTTTAAGTACCAGGAGGTGTTGAAAGGAGACTCTTCAACCTGTACTTCTTCCTATATACTCACTTACCAGATGTGTTCACGCCACTCCACCCTACTTCTGTGCCAGTAAGAAAAAATGTACAGCTTGAGGAAAAGCTGGAGATGGATCCTGAAAATGAATTGCTTTGTGGGTATAAAGGATGGGGTTAGTTTACAACCGATCAGTTTTTCATTTGACTCACCACATGGCCATAAAATAATTTCTCTGGTCTAGGATGCTTTACAAATTTGAAATGGAAAAGAGTGTATCTTGCTTAAGTCCATAAGATTTTATAGTATTTTCTATGGAACACCATTAAACAAGCAAAGTGCTGGGAGTATATAAAGAGATGGTCCTATGTATGCATTAATATTTATCTTTGCATGTTCAGGTCCATAATCAACACTGATGCTCTTTGACAACATCTCAGTTCCTTGTATTGACACTGTCTATTTGCAGTCTCCTGCCTGACCCCACTTGCTTAAAGCCAAGTGCAATGTCAGGCAGTCAAACAGGGGAGAAGTGCTGTGTCATGCAAGAAGCAGTGATTCAACTGTCTTCATGTACTCAGATCTGCAAACTTAACTTTGAATGCCAGCACAGAATGCCGTTTGGTCCTTCTTTCAAGAATTCTTAAAGACATTTTAAAGACTTGAAAGAACTTTACATTTTTTTGCCACAGGGTTTTAATTTGTTGACAAATCTAAAGTTTTAAGAAATTCTTCTACTTGGTGCTTGACAGGCTTTTTCCATGACTAGCAAGTATTTGTCTTTCTAAAGTAACCTAGGAAACAATTTGCCAAATGATAAATGAGCAGTTATGAATTTGATAAGCCCCATTTGTAAAACCCAGGGATTCAAAATAAGTACTGGGCTTTCATCGATGAGATAACACCACCTAATTGCAGACAACTTTTTAGAAAATTTTACATAGGCTGTGTGCATAGTCAGACCTTGGAAGACAACAGAGCTTCATGGAGGACCACATTAGCAAATTGTACTATAGAACTGATGGAAGGAGCTAAGCCTGCTGCTTCTGCTTCTTGTGTAATTTCTTTGGAAAATTCCATGGTCATGCAGAAAGAACCTCATACGGAAAACAGTTCCCCTTGCTGGTAGACCTCTTGTGAACAAAACTTTTTTCTTCACACTGATCTGTTCAGTTTTTTCTCCCATTAGGTCTTAGGTTTTCTCTTTCTGCAAATAGTGAAATCTTTAGATCTAATTGGAAAATTAGCATGACCTCCCTGTTGTCTGTTTTTTGTGGTGTGAAGTCTCTCTTGAATGCAGAAACCCCTTTATTTTACTCTGTTAAATTACTGGTTTGTGCTTCTTTTGTGCTTCCTTTGTGATTCGGTTTGCATGCTAAAAGTAACTTGCTGAAGCAGTATGGTTTAAAGTAACCAGGAAAATCAGGAATTAGAGATTTCAGACACTTTAACTTTGCTCTGCTGCTGACTCACCAAGAGTCATTTCCCCTCTCAGCCACCCATACCTCTAAAACACACAGGCAGTATTTTGATGTCTCATGTGGGCATTTTGAAAAATATCAGCCAAAATGCACAGAGCATTTTGAAGACCAAAAGGACTGAGCACTATCGGTATTAGATAGCAGCATTTTCTTCAGTTTGTTTGGGTTTTTTTATTATTTTGACCTCTAGTTTCATTCAGTATATATGAAGAGATTTGTTAAACTGCCAAAAATAGTTTACACCTATTTGTACTCATGATTTTGGAAATCATTGCATAACTTAAGACTGTGATCTAAACCTAATTGAGACCTACAGAGAAATTTGTGCTGACAAAAAAGCACTGTGATCAAGCTCTCAGAGAGTCCACATGACTAGCCTTTGCAATGTTTCTTGTAGAGTAATGCTATACACCCATACTTTCACAGCTTTCCTGTCCACAGCATGAGAAACCTGTAGGGTACTGAGATAAAAGCAAACACTAAGCATCATGACATTTTAATCCTGAAAGGCAAAAAACAAAATCAGAACTAACAAAGTAACTAAACCCCATGGGAATTGAAACAACAGAAGAAAATTTACCAGTCAGAATAATAAAAATATATAAGTACAATTAATTGTAAAATAGTAAGTTGTCTGATATTTACAAACCTAAATACATGATTTCTGGAAAGGCAAGATGTAAAATAAGTTACTACTGTACAGACATGTACAGAGAGGAAATTAAAAAGATCTGGAGGACAAAATTGCTATCGAAGGACTGTGTGAAATGCTGTTTCTTTAGCATGTTTCATATATATATGATCAATTTAATTCTTTTTTTCCCATCTTATGTTCACTTGTGTAAGTTTCCTCACTGCTCTCATGTTTTCGATCAGCTTTATTTCCAGTTAAGACACACTGTTTAGCAAGAAGATGATAATTATCAATGAATAAATGTGAAAGGATCAAAGAAACTCCTTCCTTTGAATATTCTGGTTACTTAAATACGTGTTTCTGTATTGACAAAGACTGATTGCTTTCCACTGCATTATAGAGAGTTAAGAGCTTTTATATTCCCTAGCTTCACTGAATTGTGACCCTCTTGGCTCTGTTTTGCCAGGGCAATTTCTATGTAGTTGGTCTGTCTTAATCAGACCAGGCACTTTGCCATTCACCATTCACACTCATTTTTCTATTACTTTATCCATCTCCAAAGGAAAAAAAAAAAAAAACCAAACACAAAAAAACCACTCTTCAAAGATGCAGTAAACTGTGGTTCTCAAGATGTGACAGATCTAATTCAGATTAGGTGAAACTGAAGAGTTTATTTATTGTTACATACTCTACACAAGGAGAGATTTAGAAAATTAAATAGATTACATCTTTAAATATGGAAAGGAAATACTACATATGACTGGCATAAAACACAAATATACAATAGCTATATGAAAACCAGTCTTTTTTTGACATCACTGTTCCATAGCAGGGGCGGTGGGGAAAGAAGAGGAAAGCAAATCCACCCCTGATATAACCCCTTAATTTCAGTCTTGTTCCCCAGGGCTCAGGAAGTGATTTCCAAAAGCCTTGTGGATGCAGGCAGCCCTGGTACAGCCACACTGATGCTAAAAGGGGTCCATGCAGATGCAGATGGTACAAAACTCATAGCAAGACCAAGGCCAGATTTAAATCTGGACAAGGCAGGTGCAAGTCCCACAGAGGATATTAGGCCAAATGCAGTGGCAGTGTAGGGAGAGAGGAAATTGCTTTTGCAATTCTTTTGCTGTGGAAGTCAGCCCAGAAGTTAATGGGGAAGCAACACCTGCCCAAATCTGCTCTGAGAACTCCACAAGATGTTCACAGAAAGCCAACCTTACTTGATACAGGAATTCATTTATACTGCTGCTTTTTCACTGGCCACCTTCCAGATCAGGGCTCTGCTTAGTCAAAGGGACTTAGGCCACTGACATCAGATTTGGGTCCTACTTAATTCTATTTCATGTTATTATTTGGTATAAGCTTGTGAAACCTTTGGAGTTTTGGCTTTGAAATGTCTGTCACGCTCTATACAGAGCCTGAAAGGAGGGGAGAAAGCAACAAAAACCATCCCACCATCTGTTAGTACAAATCATTCCCCCAGCAAAATGTCAGTTTGGTATATTCTGCAAATAAAATCTAAGTAATCTAAACTGTTGTGGACAGACAAGCTTATTAACACTTGTCATATTTTATACAGAAAATACGGGAATAAATTTCCTCCTGTACATTGACAAAGCATTTGCAAAGAAGTATGGAAATACAGTAAAATTTTGTGTCTGACAAAAAGAAGTCATATTCCAGTTGTGTAATTACTTTGGAAACACCCATGGCCATACAGAAAGAATCTGATATGGAAAACATAGGACCAGTTCCCTCTGCTGGTAGACCTCTTGCGAGCAAACTACAGATCTTCCTGTACTCACTGTATTAGAAAGTCAGAAATTAGATGTATGACCATAATATGTGATAAAATTATGCTAAAATAGTTTAAATATCCTGATCTGGTACAAGAGTATGGTATAAATGGGATTATATACTTAATTGTAGTCAATAAACGGCCATGACCAGGAATAAGAGTACAAGATTAGTTTTCTGTCTGTTCAGAAATTATGTTACACCAGGTCTGCCCTAGCTGAATTCAGCTTTCCCTACTTTTTCTTTCTTTGGTCAAATTCACATCCTGTAGTTTTAATGCTGTGGGCCTCTTTTAGGCATATAACCAAGTCACCTTGCATCCTGGAAGTCTCCAAATGTCTTTATCTTCACCAGAAAATGAATTTAGAATAGTGATAGCTTATCTTTGATGCAGCAGAGCAACCACTGTAGATATCATCAAGGTCTATCTCTATGCTGCACCTTGAGACCCAAGACTGCTACCTCCTCAAGACCGCTCATGCTGTCCACAGACAGTAAGACTGGAAATAGGTGGTTAGATATGTCTGCTTGACACTTGGATCCTTGTGCATCTCAGCAGCCCTGATGCCTTAGCAAGCTGCTAAATGATAAACTCAAACAGGTAATCTACAGTCTGTTCAGGAGGCAACAACTCTGGAAGAAGATGGATGAGCCATGGATCATATAATCACAGATTCAGATGCTCACCTGAGTTCATTTGGACAGATATGTGAACTGCATTGCAAAACTCAAATCTGTACAAATCTTATGTGAAATAAAGGCATTTCTCTTTCGAGTGGACTGAAATGTCATGCTTACACATTTCGTGCTTCATATTGCTAATTACTAGAAATAATCAATTTTCTTAAAAACACAGCCTCAATTTTACCATTTCCCAACAACTTCACACATTTTAATTAACTTTTATTCCAGATTTATGACAATGTGACTAAGACCCAAGTTTAGCCAAGAAGAAAGTTTTAATGTCTATGGAAAAAAAACATTTACTGAATTTCATCAAGACTAAGATTCTTTGCAAAAGTGATTATTCCGTCAGTTATATGTTCAGCTACATAACTGTGGAGTTTAGTTTTGCTTACCTTCTTTTTTTTTTTTTCTTTTTTTTTTTAAACACCTGCCTCTGACAGAGACACCATTGCATGTGAAATGGTCACATTTTGTTCTGAATATTTCCTGTCCAAGAAAAAAAAAAAAAAGAGAGAGAACAGCTACACAGTGATGCTCCTCACATTTTCCAGCATGAGAGATTGTCCTGCAATAAAATTCCGCAAAGTGTAAACCATCATCTTTTTTCCAGACATCTTTGCTCCTCCAGAATTTCCAGGTTGCCAAATTTAATTATGATTCTACAGTTGTTGTCTTTGTATAAGCACATAAAAAACTATGCCAATTTACAGTTCTGTCTAGAAAAGCACTGTGTCAGTATTTTGTGGTGTAATTGCAATATACAATGATAGCATAATAGCCCTTTAACTAGTCTACAAACTCTTTAGAAGTGTTCACTGTACTCTGTTTTTCAGGAGCTGCCAGAACCTTATCAGAACACTAATTGCCACATCTATATTGAAGAAGTTCTGTTAGCAAAGCATTGCCATTTCAAAGCATGACAAAGTCACATCACCAGTTGACTTTTGTGCCAGAAAAACCTTTTTTAGGCACAGTTGTGTTTACAGAGTTCTATCAAATTACCTTGGGTTACTCAAACAAATGATGCAAAAATTTGGCAGAAAACAAAAAAAAAAAAAACCAAAAAAACGCAAGAGCAAGCAAGCAAATAAAAATTCCAGAACTGTCTGCAACTGTGGTACAGATAAAATTGGTCGGGATCTGTTTTTTAATTCAGGGCCCAAAGGCATGGAACAATTCACATCCACATGCTTCAATCTGCCCTTCTCTCCCCAAAATATGATGGCCATAGCCACACTGCCTGTTATGAACAGTTTTTACTATTTGCTTTTATTCACATCATTTGCAAGTACTGCCTGAGAGTTGCTACTGGCTGTAAATAGGATGTAAGCAAACAGTCTGTCAAAACTGAACAGTCTAGGCAATTATGGGTCATTCCTTGAGCCGTACTTTATTTACTAGTATAGGTATATTTAGTGACCATATCTCTAGCAGATGTACTTCGTCAAATAGCCGGGCCAATTCAGCTATGCGGTTTAGCGGTCTACCCTGGAGATAACACTTGAGGGTACCTATCCTAATGATCTTCGTATATGCTTAGTAAATTTTTATTTAGGATTAATTCTTTTTAATGATCAATACAAAATTACAGCTGCTTTGCTTTGTCATCCTCCGGTTTTAGTGTTTCTGTTTGCTACTCAAAGTATCACAGAGGTCAAAGACAGACAGATTCATGCTTTCATTTTAGTGTCAGAAAGTTTTGTGGTAGTGCCACTAATGCACTGAGCAAGGAGGTCAGTGTCTAACTTTGGCTTTAAAAAAAAAAAGACAAAAAAGAGGGAGAGAGGAGAAAAAAGGAATAACTAGCTGATTATTCCATTTTAATTGAAGTAAATCGCATGGAATTGTGATTGTGCTAATTCAGAAAACAGTCACTTCTGATTAATATATATTATACAATTAGAAACACAAACAAGCTGTTTCAGTATAACCTATTAATTTAAATAGGTTTTTCTAAGTCAGGCCACAGTTTACATGAACATTTTAATTTAAGGATCATTTCTGGAGCACTGTTTACATTTAGCAAAATTCAGCTATGATAATTTGTGAATTCAGTAAGCATTTAAATAGGTTTGATGTTTCCTGTTTGATTGTGGTTGGGATGTTGCAGATATGTACATGTCATGCACTTGGTTTGGTGCTTACCTCTGGATGTATGGCTGTGCTCCTGGCTAGGTACAATTTGGGATCTGAAACATGAAGACATAAGCCTCGCAAAGCCCCTGAGCCGCAGTTAGTTGGTGTCTAGGAGCACATGCTAGGACTATGACATGGTTTCTAATTCTTTTATCATTTCTGGACACCCACTATTGGCCTCTGTTGGAGGCAGGGTGATGAGCTAAGTGGGGTTTGCTACGGTCAAATACAGCCATTCTTATGTTCTCATGTCCTAAAAACAATATAATCACAGGAACATTGCTCTGCTTGAGCTAATAAATATTCCCCTTCACCAGGGATAATTAGTTTGTCTTTGGCACCACACTAACACAAATATATGACTTCTTGTTCCAAAGATGGGTTGATCAGACTTAACTTGCTGCTCCTGCATCAGGCTGTACTGCTCAGCATATCTTTATGTTTACTCAACCTCCTCTGACAAACAGGAGTGTTGTTGATATTTAGGAGCCACAATTGTTGTTTCCCCCCCTTTTCCATCACTAAATCAATCCTATTACTATAGCTCAGATTTTACCATTTTACCATGAGACACAGAGTATTAGAAATACTCCTTGTATTTTAGATGTAGTGTTGTTAAAGTCTGTGGTAGCAGGTAGAGGAATACAAATACAAGAGTTTCTCAAATTCATGTACTTTTAATTGCTGTCACAATTTTAATTGCAGATTTTTTCCAGCTGTGGAGGGGGAAAATGAAAGTTTATAGCCCTAAAAAAAGCCAAACCCAAGTAAAAGCCACTTCAATCATATTATTGATTGAATATGTTATGGGTTTAAGCTATTTTATGGGTTTAAGATTTGTAATACTGGTACTTGGCTACCTTGGTTCATTAGCTAGTAGGCTACCTGAGGGCTAATTTTATCTTCTTGAGCTGGACAGCAGTCTGAACACTGAAATGAACAGGCAGAATACATTCTCATTTCTGTGCCTACAGGAAGACTAAATGATCTAAATTTGAAATTGCTGACAGTCAGTTTCATCTACATTGATGAGCTTAATGTAAGCAGATATTAATAGATTTTAGTACCTTTATTTGATTAACAAGCTTCTAGGAAGCAGGTACCTAATATAAAACTTCAATTCAGATTTAAAATGGAAACTTCACTTTCCACTAGTATTTCAATCTACTTGGTTTTAGCAGTCTGTCCTAATAAACATGAAATATAAAGAGAAGTAGCAAACATGCATTTCATTATTATTGGTAAAGAAAGGCTAGGAATATTTTTGGGGGTTGTTCATTATTTTGTCTGTATTTTATGCCATAGTTCTGTTGTTTTCTGACCCCTGGATGAAGACTTCAGTGTGAAGTATTTTCATGACCTCATTATTACTATATTTGTTCCATTCAAAATCATCATGCAATTTCTTTGTTTTCCTAGAAGTCTGGAGGAGAAAAGTCACTCAGGGGTAGACCTAACACACCAAAAACAGGTATGAAGACAAAACCGTCTTGTAGGAAGCCTGAAGCACTTCCAGATGGATTGGATGATCTGTGAGGTAGTTCCCATCTCTGTCTTGCATGACACTGTGAATGGCAGATGGAGCAATAAAGAAATAAGAAACCAAAGAAAAGAAAAAAAGAAGAAAAAGTGTTTGATTTCATCAGGAACCTGGCTTCAAGGCAGCAATTTCTAGGTAAGCCGCACGGCTGTGTTTTTTGAATGTAGATAATGGAGCTAAATAAAAGCAAAATAGCAAAAAACAACATTAAATTCACCATATTCATACATTAACAAGAATGCAGTGGAAGAGAATATTGAAATTTAATCCAATGACCGATTAAATCAGTAAATGCTTTAGCATGCTGTTTTATTCAAGTTCACTCATCCTACATGAGTTTAAGACAAATACATTCAATGTCTTCACTACATCACAGAGATTTTTGTTTTTATTTACATTATTGATTTATTTTTATTCTTTAGTTATCCTCTCTCAAGATAAGATTAATTTAAGTATTTCCTGCTTTTAATTAGTCATACTGGTAATTGTTGATTTGTTTCGGGGTTGGTTTTTTTTCCTCTCTTTAGAAATACCAAGATTGAAATATTGCTGTTTACACTTGAAACTGAAAGTTTACATGAGTTCTTAGTTCCTTTGGGATGTCATCCAACTTTTGACTCATCATTAACAAACTTCTGTCTGTTCCAAAGACTCGTTCCAAAGTCTGAACACTTTACAGTAGTTCAGAGAAAATCTAGATCTCATAAGAACTAATTATAATTATAGCTGTCACAATTTTATTGTAAAATCATGCCAGATGAAAATTTAATATATACAAATCCTGACTATTATTTTGTTTTGGGTTTTGTTTCTTTTTTTTGTTTTCTTTTGGGTTTTTTTTTGTTTTCTTTTAAATCCCCAGCTCCTCTCTGAAGTAGAACTCATGCTTGAAATGTCAGTGCTATTTTTATTTCCTACTTTCATGTATACTTGCAATCACAAGCTACAAGTTAATTCTTCTGGAATGCTTTCTGAAAGATAGTCATGAATTTCTTCACAGCCTTAGACAAAATACTCATTACACTGCACCTTGAAGCTCCATAATCTTTTTAAAGTTTAACTTTAATTCCTTTTGCCAAAGACAAACGAACTTTTTTCTTATTCACAGTCAAGTTAATCCAGTAAGTAATAAATATCTTCAGGTACATAATTTACAGCCTAAGTAAAGCTAGAGAACAATCAAACAGCATTTTATTTTTCAGTGCTGCCTTCTGTTACCAACAGAAGAGGAATAATATTATGGTTTTTATTAGATGAACAGTCTACATTTTGAGACCACCTTTCATTTTGATGTTTGAGTGCCTTAGTCAATATAAATCAGCTTCATCAGGCATTTGGACAGTTAGCATTTATACTCTCTTTCCAGGTTGATGTACTGAGAAATATTATTTTTAAAATGTGATTGATCAGAGAAATCCACAAAAAATCTGTGCATTGCCATCCTTCATTCATTCTCTGTTATTTTTTTGCATTTCTTAATCAATTGCTTTTAGGGAAAAGAAAACTTTTAACCTTACATAGTCCATAGAAGAGGAGCCAATCTCAGCCCAAAAGGTATTAGTTGAAGTTAGGTACAGCTATAACATACCTCATTCAAGCACAAAAGCTACCTATATTGAGGATTGAAGCTTTTTTAAAGTACACACTTTGCCTACAGGCAACTAAGAGGTGAAGAGTAATGAAACTGTGTATGTATGTACTTAGATATTATCCTGAAGATCTATGCAAAACCAATTCCTGAAATGTGTAGCTTTCTTCTTTCTCCAGTGACAACTAAAGAGCAGTGGACACTGTAATTTACCAGCCTTTACCAGTGTGTTACTCCTGCAGCTGTGGACAACTTTAGGATCTAAGAGAAATGGTCTGTAGTGTATACTAAACTGCTTGCACTTACGTCAGTGACATTACCTTGATTGAGTGAAAATTCTTAACCCACAAGACCAGCCTACTCATAAGTTAAACTTTTATATATTGTGCAAATACATGTGCTACGGTGATGTCTTTTGAGATCTGGTATCTGGCTTGAAATACCATGAGTCAAGAACTGAGATGAGCAAATTTTGAACAAAGTTTCAGATACTGAGAGTAGAAAGATTTCAGTTTATGAAACAAAGATTGAAAAAATTTGGAAAATTAATTATATTTAGGGAGAGTTGAGCATAATAGATGATTTTGTTGATTATCTTGAGATGAAATCAGATTTTCCAATATCTATAGTGGATGAGAACATTTTCTGTGGGCTCAATATTTGCAGATTAAGATATAAAACTGAAGAAGAAATGGGGGCACTTGACTGTGTATTGGGCATCATCTGATAAGAAAATCCAAACTCAAAGCAAGCCTTTGCCTAATCCAAATTAAAATAAAGTTCTCTTAATTCTAGAGTGAGTGTCTTCCCATCCTACCCATCAGGATTGTGTCATTAACATCAATTTCTTTGTGGAAGTCGTGCTTTCATTTCTGAGAGTGAAGAAGAGGTGCTCAACTTCTGAATGAGTACTGAAGCATCCCATAACTGGTATTCCCAGAAAAAATTAAACAGCTTTTCCTCTGCTACGTAGCTTAACTTGTGCAGCTAACTTTGACCAGCTGCCATACACCCACTCAACTTCACTTTCCCTCTCCAGCTGGATGGGGGAGAAAAAAAAAATGGAAAAGCTTATGGATCGAGGGGGAAGCTCCTGACCTTTTCTCACAGAGACCCTGCCAGTACCAAAACCTTGCCATTTACAGCCTATACAACTTGCCGAACTGGTTTTGGACAATTAAGGTTTCCATGCTCAGACTGGCTTCTCAAAACATGGTCCTTCCACTGCCACCTCATGCTCCTGGCTGATGCTAATGGACAGTATTCACCGTCCTGTGGAACAATTTGTTCAGCCTGTTTCTGGTTATCCTTTTCTTTCTGAGGACCTCTTAGGAGTATGCTATAGGCTGAGCATGTTGATTCAGCGTGCCACATATCGTCTGTTGCAATACATTACACATTTTCACTGTCAGTAAACTTGCAAGTTTACTGAAGTAAACTTGCAAGACATAGCAAAAAAGAACAGCAATCCAAACCTTTCAGTAGGGCGTAAAGGTATGGATGTGAGTCACCACGAGCAGTTTGGTAAAGCTTATTCTCCTATTTACAAAGAAGGCCACTCAAACATTGTTAATTAGAAAACAGGGAGTTTGCTCCATTTTATGACTTTCATGTCATAACTCATCTTATTTACCTGTTGTAAGAGACACTTCAGTGAGAACCACCGTTGCCATAGCAGAGGTTTATCTCAACATTGTTATGGCAGGAAACCCACCGACTGACACCATGGAGCAACAGGAGGAGCTAATCCTGAGAAGCTTAACCAAACCCCTGAGCATGTGCCCAGACCCGGGGTCAGGGGGATTGAGGGGCCTGGAGACCTCTGAGGACCACCTGAAGGTATTAGGCATGCACACCACCGCCGGGTGGAGTGTGTGGTTAAGCAGAACAGCTCATGACAACCCTATGAAAGAATAGAACCAACCGACATCAGACAGAACGTTCCCCCATCATATCTGGAAACAAATTGGACTGTCAGGATGCTGCAGCCCCAGGGTGTCAGCTACAGCTGTGAACTCCTTCATTCTTTCCTTCTCCTTTTCTCTCTTTATCTCTTGCTGTCTCCTTTCCATTTGCAAACCTGTTGTCAGGCAAATAAAGTTCCTTGGCTCTTGACTCAATTTTGAGTCTTAATTCTGATCCCAAAAATACAACTTTGCTCTGGTCTTGGACCAGGATGCAACACCTGTGTCACAGATACCTAAGAGATATGAAATCTTTTTTTCCCAGGAGAAAAAACAAACATATTCTGGGATGGACTGTGATTTATTTTGTGTTATTTCTTTATTTAATGTAACATTAGTTTTTCATCAGGTGTTGTTTTGAGGAGGAAAAGTTCAAGCAGCAGGATGCTATCCCTTTGCAAAGACTGAGAGGCAGAAAATGTGCAACCAACCTGAGAACAACTGAAGCATAAAGAAAAGACTGGTAAAAGTTACTTTAAGAATAAATACATGAAAAACTGTTCATAAGGCTTAAAGTTAGTCTGTGAGTATATAGAGATATTTTTCTACATCACGCTTTATAGTGGTTACTAAAAATATATGTGTTTTACCAGCATGAAGAGTTCATACTTTCCTCTTGCACACATATTTTGAAAGCAAATTACATGAAATAAGAGAGCTGTGAGTAGAAGATGTATAAAATAAAGATGACATAAAGCCTCAGATATGCATTGTCAATATAAATATCATTATATTGTCAAAAATACACAAAACATTGATTAAGAAGGGGTAACTTGAGGCGACTGTTATACATTAGTAGAATTGTGGATTAAAAGTATCAAAGCTGCTTCCCATAGTGTAGCTAGCTATTATTATTAATACCTGGTTTAAATAAGCATTAAAATTCATGCAAACACTTTGAAATACTGGCAAATGCTACCAAAAAAAAAGTCTTCAGGGTCTGTATTAGACACGTTAACATAAAAATTAGTGGATAGGTCTTGAGCCAGTGTGAATCAATGTACCTAACTTGGAGTCAAAGCAGTTATGTGTAATTACACAACTTGAGTTCATAATTCTTTCTTTTTCACTGGAGGGGTTTATTTTTTTCCAATATCTAAAAATGGATGAGAACATCTTCTCTTGAAAATCAGGTACCTTATGCACACAGATATCATTACTAGTAGGCCAGGTTCTCTGATGGTGCAAACGAGGGAGATCTATTGGAATGTCTGTATTTTCTGGAAAGTAATGTGATTCTCTGACTTCTTGTCTTACTCATACAAACCAAACCTTACTGCAAATAACGTGAGATCTAAACTGTATGTATATGCAGAAACAACTTCAGAAACCCTGACATTTTTTTCAACTACAAGTAAAAGACAAGGTTTCTGTCTTGTCTCCAACTGTAAAAGTACAGTATCCATTGATTTCCTTGGCAGTGTTTACATATATCTTGAGGTTCATCTGGGTGGAAAGGAAAATAAGGTGGTGGCATATTAAAATTAACATCAAGCTGAAGAGAAAGGTACACTCCAGTTATTTTTCCTGCAGTAGGGTATGGAGGTCCAGCACACCTGCTCATCTAGTACAGTATGCACTTAGAGTCCAGGCTAGACAGCAAGAAAGCCGCCTTGTTATTTCTTACCCTGTGCCTGAAGCATTGAATGCTCCTCCTCTATGCAGCCAGGCACAGCACAGCTTGACTCCTGCTCCAAGTACTTTTGGGCAGGAGAGGCCAAGCTGGTGTATCTGCATCACATTTCTCTCCTCACACTTCTCTACTTAGGGATCTCAATCTGCAGTTAGTACGTGGGTGTGATATAGATATACTCTAAGAAACCTGTGGATTGCACTCAAACTAATTACACACTGTTGTTTACATAGTGATGTACTTTCCTAGTAACATGGTATTAAGAATGGAAACCATAATGCTGCATACTTATGGGCTAGCTATGCTGACTCCATAAATAAATAATTGTGCAGCCAAATTGCTTGGCCACTATGTATATATTGTACTGAATAACTTTACAAGTATAATTAATAAATAATGAGATTGTTAACTGCAGATTATCATTCCTGTATTTGCTGTGTCTCTTATTCTAAAAAGCAAATAAAAAAAGATAACATAAAATAATTAAAATAAAAATGCTAACTAATTTTAGATTTGAAGGGCCATCTTTTGTTTTGAAATAGGAATCTGAATTACATTATGGCTTCAAAAGTCAGTAAAACAGTTTGTCTTTTAAGTTCTGTCGATTTTTATCATAGAATATTAGATCTCTTGCTCTAATACTGCGGACAACAGAATGCTGAATAGATGTGTGGAAAATTAAATGATGTCTGAAAAATTCCCAGGACATCTGTTACATGATTTAGTTATGCAAATTCCTAGGAATTACAGTGTACAGTGAATTTTTTAAACACATTGAAAATGTGACTTTCCATGGCTTCTTATACATAAAGAGATACAAGTAAGTTATACAGCACTTAAAGTAATTTTCTCTCTACAGCATGTCAGATTATACCCTTACCACCACCATCAGCCTCAGGTGCTTCATGTATTTCAGAGACTTAAATCATACCAATAGTTCTTCATCTCTAATCCTTAATCCTTAAGCCAAAATTTACTCCTGTCATTCCAGTGAAGCCTGGTATCTTCAAGAAGCTCAGGAAGACAGAAAGCACAGCTGTTACATTATGCCAATACAATTGTGTCACGCAACGGCGATTAATTAGAATACAGACAATCAATGAGGCATATTTCTATCTGCTTTCTTGGCTCAGAATGCTTATGGAAAAACATAAATGAGTTTACTCATGGAGAGTTTGATTAATGTTGGGTAAAATGCTCATTATATTATTTTTTAAAAAAAACTTTGGTTTTTTCATTTGAAAAGGGTTCACAAATAACATTTGTCTCTTTTTAAATGTATTTGTGATTTGTAAGAATTCAAACATTTAATTTGACTGTAATTCAGTCTAATTGTGAGTGTTTTTTATCACCTAACTCTTCAGTTGTTATTTGTTCATTGTTTCTGCTGTACAATGACTCATTGACCATCTTAGTGTAACAGAAATATTGAAATTTCTTGAGTGTTTGTAAAAATTTGCTGTCTTCTTCATGATCCCTTTTGATGTAACAGCAACGGATAGCAAGGAATGTATACAGTTTGCTTTGTTTCACTTTTGTAAAAGCTACAGGGCTTACTCTAATTTTTAAAAAATCTCTCTTTTTTCAATGTAAGTTTGTTCACCTATTCCAGTAGTGACATGATCTTCAGTGTCTTTCTAACATGATGTATCAAACAATGATAAAGAATAATATTAGGAGACAGATCTTTTTCTTAACAGGGAGATGGAGTTGTAGACTAGAAAGAACTGAAGATACCAACTCTTTAAAAAAAGGTAAAGGACTTAGGCAATTATATTCTTGACAGCCTGATACTGATCCTGGGCAAAATAATGAAGCAGCTGACAGGGGTTCAACTAATAAAAAAATTAAAGAAAGGTAAAATAATTAACATCAATCAACATGAAAAAAGGTCATCAAACTAACTTCATATCTTGACTGACAAGATGAAAAAGTTTGTTTTGCTTGATGAAGGAAACAGCAGCCTTGCAACAGACTGTTGTAACACACAGTTAAAATACAAATATTAAAATAGAAAATTAATTACGCCTCAGGTTTCATAAGGAAAGTGTGAGAGGACTCATCTATAGTGGGTGCATATTTCCTTTGGTTCCAAATATACTAGTTCTTGCCCGTACATTGTACCATTAACAGTGACCTAGGCCAATAATCTAAGTCTATGATGATTAAAAGCAGATTTTGAACTCTGGTAAGATTTCGGTGAAATGATAAATAGCACAGAGACAGGCCACTTCTACAGAGATACTTGCATCAGTGGGTAAGCAAACACATTTTAATATAGTCAAAGGTAAAGTCACTTGTTACGTGGTTATTAGCCATTGCTACAGGATAGGTAAATTTGTCCCTGAGAAAAATAATTTTGAAAAAGAATTAAAGATCATTTCAAATTGTCAGATAAACATGAAATTCCAGTAATCAAAGGTTTAATATAACTGTTGAATTCACAGAGAAGCGCCAACTGAGAAGAAAGACATGATACTACCTCCATTTCTATTAACAAGAATGCTTCTAGAATTCACATTTCTAATCTGCAATCAACAGCTGAAAAATACTGAAAAACTGAGACAACCCAGAGAAGAGCCTTGAGAATAAATGGGAAGGTTAGAGAATACATTGAAAAACATAGGTAGACCCATGTTTAAATTATAATGAAAAGAAAGAATGAACAGTTGTATGAACACAGTCTCAAAAAGAATGAAGTGCAAATGTGCAACGTGACAGTAAAATACTCTACGTATATTTGGTAACTGGAAGACCAAATCTGATTCATAGAAACCTTCCACCTTTTCTCTGGAGGAGGAAATAGCAATGCCAGCAGTAAACTTAATAAATTTTTCTGAATCTGCAAGAAACGTGGTAGGGATCTGCTGTTGTGGCTTTCTTCTACAGAAGAGAAAAAAGAGGATGGTATAGGATTAGAAGGCATCTACTGAAAATTGTGTGCACATCGGTTTGTCAGGACTATCCTCTCTTTCCAAGGACAGCAGAGAACTTGCACTCAGGAAGTGCCAGATACCAAAGCAAAAGACAAGCTATGTTCTTCTCAGGCCAACAGAAGTGTCAGCCATTCAAGCCTGGTCTGTAAGAGTCACATGGGCAAATGTTTCCCATGGCCAGGGTGATCACTGAGATTTTTCTAAAACTAAGTCTCTAGACTGATTCCTTTAAAAGATCAACATTGATTGATCTGTGACACAGATTACATTCCCAGGCAAGGTAATCAACTGCTCACTGCACTGTGGTTGCACATCATTAGTTAATGATACCCACCTTCACTATAATCTCTCTCACGTAAACTCTGGAGACAAAGCATTTCTCTTGCTGGATATGATTATCTTTCTTTCGTTGCTAAGCTTATAACTGACTCTCAGGTGTCCAATTAAGTTCTTGTTTACTTCTTCTTAGTTCCTCTGACACCTTCTTCAAAAGGACTTAGGTGTTTCCTACTGAGATTACTAATATAACAAATGGAGACCTAATCAAACTGAATTAACAAGCTGCTTTTAAACCTACAACACCATTGCCCTGAGGTAGTTCAAGAAACTATGCCTTTATCAAAAAGCTATGTTGAAGGCTCCAGGATCATCGTTATCTTTTCAGGCCTGAATACTGGTCTCTGTCTTTATTTCCTTTTCTGGGTGACAGTTCTGAAGGGCTGACATTAATCACCAACAATCTCATGATGGCATGTAATTGCATATAACAAAAAAATATTCATCCTCGGGGCAGCTGTCAGTACTGGAACACTAGATATCAATCCAATTAAATCATAGCATAGAGATAATTGTTTGTCACTCAGTCCATGGAAGAGAATGACATTAATGCTATGTCCCACAAATGACCTTTACATCACCTGGCCTCTATCAACTAATTATAAGGGATCTGGGCATATCCTGTGTCAATCACAAAGATTCAATATACTGATCTAAACACAGACCTTCATGTGAAAGCAAGAATGAAAACTTTTTTCCCCAAACCTAATTTTTTCTGGATGATTCTGCTGATAGTAGCAATGAATAACAAAACTACATGATGCTGATTTAATTCCAGCAACATAGAAGGAAGCAGTTGAAAATGACAACAGAGACGTGGATCACTGTGAAGGAAAGGGATTTGAGGAAGAAGCAGTGAGAAAATGTATGAAAATTTGCAAAAGCTGGTTCCTGACCCTTTCTCCACAGCAATTCAGAAGCAAATGTGTGTTATAAATAGATGGGAAAAAACCTACAGGCACATATCTGTGAGTCAGGGCCAGGAGGACTGCTCTTTCAGTTCAAATGGCATAGTGATCACAAGGGAATGGAGAAGTGACAAAATCTGTTCCTGTCTCCCTCTGTATAAATTCATTTGATCACCAGCTTATATGTCTACTTATTTAATTAGCAAAGGTCCTGACATCTGTGATTGGTGCAGGTGGAAATGAAGCTCCACCTTTGTGTGCACGGAAGAAGTAATTTACATGACATTGTCCTAGTACTGTAACAACACAGGTTTCAACATCCCTGTGCTATAATTATAGGTTCTTTAATTAGCAAAGACTACTATGATTAGTGTCTTCGCACATTCCAGAAATCATTACTGCTGCATTACCCATGCACATGACTTCCTTCAATGTTTTGAATTAAGTATAGTTCGCATTCAAGGTTCCTTTTTTAACTTTTTAAATTCTCCATTATCTAGATTAATATTATGACCTAGATGATATCTCTCTCTTTTTCCCTCCAGATCAAATTCTTTAGTCTGCTACTGTAGATCTTTTTACTTTTTGTTTTGATTAATAAATTCTCCTTTAGCAATAAAATTTTCAATCTCTTTTTTTAACCGAAGACATCTATGATTTGTCCCAACTTAATTTAGATTTACTATTAAAATAGAGCTGTTTATGACTGTTTCTAGCTCTGCAATTTAATTTTGACTTTCAATTATTTTTGTTGAACTTCAGAGATGCTGTTAGTTTTTACACAGGAGAGAAAAATCTCTAGTTTCAGTACATAGTAAAGTCTCAGCTCTAGAAGATATATATTTTATAATTATTATTCCAAAAATCTACTTATGTCAGATTTTATGCCAGATTTTTTTTGTGAATGATTTACAGCATAATGTTTATGTTTTGTATTCCTCTACTAAAGATTGCATCTTTAGCTTCCAGCCAGCTGCTTAGCTGCACAATCCTTTAGATGTAATTGTTCATAGCCTTTACATTTAAAGCTGTATCATCATGTCTTAATAATATAAGGATCAGAACTGACTAAAGACTGACTCATTCTGAAGAAGGCCTGATCCAAAGCAAATGAGAGTGAAAGGCTCCTTGAATTTTTCTGTTAAGCCACTGACTTGGGAGGGATGAGGATGACCCCAGAATTCATAACATTTTTTGCCTTATCCACTGACACAGGGCTGCAGTTGCCGTTTGCAATAGCACTCACCTGACCAAAAAGCATACAATACACACATTTACACTTGAACTTGTCGCTCAAGGGTTTTATTTTTGAAAGGAGAGATACAGCAATTTTTGGAGTGCTAATATAAACATCTACTTTTGGGGAAGGATGATTTGCACCTTAAGAGCATCAGTTTCCCTCTATTTAATCGAAGTAGAGCATAGGATGTACTCATTCAGATCCATGCCAAATCTGGCCAGATAAAATGCACTCAGTGCACTTTTTTCATAATCTCTTGGCCTAAGTGCCCAACACCGTTGTTAAATGAGTTTTGTTGCAGGATTTATTTCCATGAGGAATTTAAAGATTCAGATTGTTTGAAGGTGATGCCCACTATTCAGGAAAGATCACATGCTAAAGACAAATTATTACACAGGCATACATGAAGAGCAAAGTGATACTGGCAAACATTGATTTTGAACGCTGATATTCACAACCTGAAAAATATTCCTTTTACCAAGTTTAATGTGTGTCCATAATTGTAATTATTAACCCTGTTATCTTAAATATTGAACTGAGAGAATATTGAACTGAGAGAAAGACCTGCTATGATATATTTATAGGCCATATGGACAAGCAATGGAGGCAAAAAATATCCTTTTCACATAACAGATCAATACAGAAAAAGAAGAAATTCCAAAAGAAATAGACTTACTAGTGTTACATGGTAAGCCTGTGCAAAAGCCACATTTTGAAACAGACCTCTAAGTGTTTGCCCCTGAGGCTTTAAGTACACCAGTCACACCCCTTTTCAGTCTGCTTCAAGAAACTAGACCAAAATTAAATTTAATCCTTTTAACTTGATGCTGTTTCATATGAAATACTATTGGAGAGCATCTGTCATTTTAAACCACTATTTATTTTGTGCTAATGAAAGAAGACATGTAGATTACTATTATAAAACAAATCTTTGACAATATCAGCAATATCCATCTTGTTGGAGCAGTATTTTGTAGCACAGCTCTTCATTTTTTTTCCCTTCATTAAAACATTTTGTCATGTTAATTATCATTGTGACAATTTTAATATTGGAACACATTTTACTACCTGCAGAACGAAGTCCTTTAAGGATTACCTTCCTCAGTCATTACTTCTCTAGAGGTTGCTCAAATACAACTACATTCAGAATAACTTTAAAAAAAAAAAGGAACAAAATCTGTTCATAGATACTAAAAATTCAAATTAGTAAATAATACATAACCTTTCAGTAGCTCAGCTGCAATAAACTAATCAATAGATGTTTCCTTAAGCCCTGTATACATACCCTTAAAGTCAGAGAGATTCTGTGGTTCTCATTCGGTGAAATTCACTGCAATAAAGGAACATTTTTCCTGATAAGAGTTACATCATTGCTAATATGTAAACTAAAATTTCTTGTTCCATCACTGAAGAAATAACTGCTTAAGAATATGTTCTATAGTTAAAAAAAAAAAACAAACCAAAAACCAAACCATATTGACAGTTTGAATAGTTTTTTTCAATTTAAATTGAAACTGAGATTTAGGACAATTGAGAGCTCTGTCCAAACTCTCAATTGTTGTTCTAAATCTCAGTTTCAATTTAAAGCAATAACTGTTGTCATTTTTCATCCTTTGCTGCTGTGAATCTTTGGACTGGGAAGCAAGGGGAAGTAAGTATATCCAATGCAGCAGGAGCTTCCTTGGTTTGCAGAATCTAAATAAATAGCTCAAGAGACAGTCACTTCGGCAAATTCCATCTCATATGGTCTGCTTGGACATTTAATATTAATATTTCATTGAGAAATATCAATATTGCATTAGAAGGGGAGGGGGCATCCCATTCTGGGGATCACTGACATTACATTGCAATATGTGGTGTAATTCTCTCTGGGTGCATGTGAAGGACAAGGCAGAAGAAATTCAAAGAGAAGATGTCCCTAGGGCCTTTAAATACACATATAATATCTATATAGTGATGCCATTGTTTTGTTTTGGTTCTTTCTGGTGGAAAAATGCCAAATTTCACAACATAATTTTTGAGTCCTAGTCATACTCCATCTTTTGAAACAATCCCAGAGAGGCAGGATAACTAAAGGAACATTTTCCTCTTGATTGCCTGGGAAAAAAAAAAAATTAAAAAAAAATCTCACTAGATAGAGTCTTTTGCTTATATCAAACTATGCTTAATATTTCTTTGGAGGTGAAAACAAAGGTATTTAATAAACAATAGAAACCACTTTCAGGGCTTTAAGTCCCTATCACAATAATTCTTTTAAGATGAATGTGTTTAATAGCTAAGGAAAACAGAAAAAAAATAGAAGCAGCAAAATGGGAAGCATGTGGAGAGGGAGAAAAAAGAAATTTGAGGGTGAGTGATTGGAGGAAGCTAAGGGTGTAAATGGTCCTCTGTGCTTGCTATGGATAAAAAGAACTTATTTGCGGAATGGGAGATTTCACTTAGATCTGTTCCCACTACATAATCATGTTTGTTCAGTGATGAAGTCAACACAGCTTTAACAGATAGCAGTTCCTACTGATCGGCTGTAAAATTGGTCTGCTTTACCCTTACCCAAGGACATGTGCTTCACTTGTTCTAAAAAAAAAAAAAAAAAAAAAGATACGTTGATATGTAATAAAGTAACTCTAACCTGAGCTGCATATCCCAGGGATTTAGCAAAATTTGGGGGATAGGACTTTTGGGGACATCTTGTCTGGGACAAAACCCAAGGCATTTAAACGCCTTTACCTGACCTGCCCATGGTATAGGCATACTGCAACCAATATGAGACAACTCCCTGTTTTCCCTACTCTTAGTGCTTGCTTGCACCCACAACAGCCATTAACAATTTCAATTCACTGATAAAAATGTCTTTGGAACTATTTCAGAAGGATGGATAGAGAGGCTTATGAGCAAATCTACCCTACCATTTATAACAAAACTGATCCCTCATTCAAACTCAGAGATAGGATAGAGGGCAGCAATAACAGAGCAATATGTCCCTGGTGGCATAGTCATACAACAGTTGTGAATATCATTACAACAGATTTATTTCTTCCCATTCTCTTCTCTTTAGCGTTCTGCCTGTTTCACATCTACACCATGCATGTAGCATTCAGAGCAAGAAAATGCTGTATATGAGCAGAGGCAGACAAATCCCACCTCAGGTGCAACAGTTCCTCAGTCTAACTTCAATATTTTTAAGTCCTTATGGAGAGTTACTGAATTTTAGTCTACAAGAACTTTTTGTTCCTGCTGAACGAATAACACATACTGCTGCTGAAGCATGAGCTAACAAAAGTCTTTTCTGAATGAATTTATGAATCAAATATATCTACTTGGAAGCTTAAAGATAAAAGAAACTTGAAACTGAAATATGACTTCTGGGCCTTGGAGAGAGAAAAAAATATTACAGTCCTCTGTGACAGTAGCTGATAACAAAAGACAGATCCACACTCTGCAGTTATTCATCAGAGCTCTTTGTGTTCTTTTGCTTTTATAGACAGAAAGGTTTACTAGTATTAGATGAAAGAGACTTGTAACTTTTCCATACAGCGTACATATCGATCTTTTGTGTTTTGGGTACAGGGATCAAATTATACTATTCAGTTTTGTACACTGCTTCATGCCATGTAACTTCCCTGCAATGTACCACTTTCCTGGAGTACGCTAGTTGCTTCATATGCTCCCCCAGGGGTATCCACCATGTTAACAGGCATGAAAAATTCTCTTGAGATGCAAAAGCTCTTTATTCTTTGGATTTTATGTTACATGTGTGATCTGCGAATAGCTTTAGAGGGGTAGAAGTTGCAATTTTAATGAATATATGGTGAAATTTTCTGTGTCTTTGTAACTGTTACTGTTACATGGATCCCCTCTTAAAGAACATGAATGTTCCTTCTCATTCCTTTCATATGTGTTTGTAAGGACAAGAAATTATGTTGACCATTTTTCCAAACGGGTAAATTAAGGCATATGCACATCATGGATGCAGTTCAACTTCCAGATTAAGACATTTAAATGTAGGTGTTGAAATGTGTATGTCTGCATCTAAGTGTCTAAACTCTCATTATAGTCCATATCCATCTAGCCAGTACAGACAGCTGGGTCTAAGAACTGTTTGGATGATCAAATGGAAGCATCTACATTGCTTAAAATACTTCCTTAAATTCCACTGTATTGACTAGATCTCCACAACTGTAACAGCTTAGATACATATTTCACACACAGGGACCTAGAAGTAGACACCTACCTTTAGAAGCTTTAACCTGTGTTTTGAATCCCACCAAATTAGCATCTTACAGGACATGTATACCTGGCATGGGGCAGACCTGTGCAGAAATATCAACATTAATTAGCCTAAATATCTCACTAATATAGAACTATGCTAATTCCACTATTCAGCCCAGCTAATTCAGCTAAAGGTAGACCTCTTCAATGCTACAGCTGGCAAACCTTTCTTCAAGGAATATCCTATCCAGAAAACAATTTCTCAGCTTTTAAGACATGTTAAACATCATTGGCATCAAAAGTATTGAAATTCATGCCTACTGTTTTGCATGTGTGTAACATCTTGTCTGACTTTTCCCAAGGATACTTAGATCATGCAGAGGACTGAAATGGAACCAGGCATAATACGTCATTCAAGGTTACTTAAAATAACAATTGAACTTGCTTTGACATTCCCAAACCATTTTATTCAGTTCCCACACTAACATATAGAAGACAAGAAAAATGCTATGTTTGAAATTAAAAAAGGCAGGGAAGGCTTAATATTTTCTGTAGTCTGCAGAATTTTTTCTGCATGCCCCAGGAAAATATCTATGCATGTTAGCAAGGTTCTTATAGGATCTCTGTGACTTCTGTAAAATTAATCTCATCCACAGTTAAATATCTTCAAATCACTGATCACCTCAGGTTTTTTGTTTTACACCTATAGAGATAAATTTGCCTTGGTTTGAATTCATCAGTCTAAACTATTTCTGCATCTACATTGAGACCATGTTAACTGTGCACAGAATGACCCCTTCACTGTATTACTTATAAAAGGAGCCTTGGATGTCAAACTCATATATGTATATACAATCAAGACAAACATCTGCTCAGATGAGTCCTCACCCATCAATACAGATCTACCTCCTCCTCCTCCTATCTCACATCCACCTGTAGGCAAGAGGCTGGCCCTAGCAAACCAGCAAACTGCAGACTGCTATGATGAGCAATCACTAAGATACATCCCAGAGATCTCCACCTGCCCCATTATTCTGTGGTCAGGGTACCTTCAATGCACAGCTGAAGTAGTATCTTCCCTATCTCCAGTTTCTGCATGTCTAATTGCAGTGACAGCTCTGAGCTTCTCTGTGTTACAGGAACAAAAATTACAAGTTGACCTTTGCCATATTTTCCAGTACTCTAATTTATCCCATATATCTTAGGCTGAACTTAGAAAACCTCAAGTAGAGGTCACAAGGCAGATGATGGATTCTCAAAATTGGATATATGCCCCTCAAGTTGTAGACCAGGTCAGAGCTAGTTCTCTGTTTCTGAATTATTAATTCCTTTAAATAATTAGCAGGCATGCCATTCAATTATCCTTGATTTTCACATCCGATTTAAAGGTCACTAGGTTTTAGAGCCATCCTTAATTTGGCATAAAAAATTATCTGTCCTTCCCAGCTCCAGCTTTACATCCCTGCAATCTGAAAAGCCCAAAATTAACTTTGACAATGTTAACTCTTCAATACAGGGAAAGGTGGCTGTGTCCATCCTTTCTCTGCTTTCACTCATGGCAGCTATTCAGTTCTCACACATTGTTCATTTATTTAAACTTAATGGAAATTACATTTCTTCAGCTGTTTTAAATAAACCTTGCCACCCTCATTCTCCTCCCTTTTCTTCTTGTACATCATATCTCAATATTTATTCTTATTGAATGTATCTGGACAAAAGCAACATCAGAAATTGTAGCTGAGTGAAAAATCCTGCTATCTTGGTTTCTCTCCTCCTTTATCGTTGTGATGGTTATTCGACAACAGGAACTAACCTGATAGTTTTCTTTATAATGTCCTTTAGGTCACAGAGAAATGTGATTTCTCACAGACCAACTGAGCTTTCACCATGCAGAACAGAAAGCTGCATGATCTTAGCTATGCTGCATGACTAATTGTTGGTCCTTTTTTCTTCCCTCTAGGTAACCCCAAATTAAATTGCCTTCAGTAAAAACACAGAAAGTGTAGTTATGCCTTAGTGACCTTGTTATCCTCTATGTCCCTTAATCCGCCTAGTACAAAGTAGAGAGAAACATTTCTTTGTAACAACTAAAATTTCTATGACAAAATATGGAGTTACCCAAGTGTTACTGTATCATACGTAACAATGCTGATCTGTTGTCAAACTGGTGGCAGCAGTATAGTGTGGGACGCCTAGCCTCCATGGTGTTCGGCTCCTAGTTCAGTCACTATCGGTTTGTGAATTGATTTTGTAGCTTGAAAAATCCTGGATTAGTTTGAGTTGTAACTGTCACAGACTGGGCTGGAGATTCTGGGCACATCACTTTTCTTCCGTATTACTCTGCCAGTCTGCCGGGATGATAATTCTTGCCTGCCATACCGGGCTACTTTAAAGAATAGGCAGCCATTTTATATATAAATTATTGCATGATTTTCTGAGATTACAGGTGTGAGAGCCCATGCTGCGAGCGGGCTGTCTCACAGCTAGTTCACAGCCCGCTGGGCTTGGTACGAGGCTCCCGGCAGCCACAGGCAGGGCAAGGAGCCAACTGTCACCCAAGCCCAGGCGCCGGCCGGGCGCAGGCACCACCATGGTGTTTCAGGGCCACACCCGGCCACGCCCGCTCGCCTCTGCCCGCCCAGCCACGCGCAGCCCACCACAACGGGCCATGCCGCCACCGCGTGCACCCCCAGCCACCAGCGCGGTGGGGCGGGGCGGGGCGGGGCACGGGCGGGGGGCACGAGCCACTGTGAAGGAAACAGCTCCCTGAGCGGTCGCTGGCGGGCCGCGCCGCCGGGCGGGGGGGGGCCATCAGGGGACTCTGCTGCCTCTGGGGTGGGGGGGAAACTGCGCGTCGCCGGGCCGCCAACGGGTCCATGGCGACCACTGTCTCTTGCGGCTCTGTCCCGATGCGCACTGGGTCCCCTCCTTTCCTGTCCTTCCTTCCCTTTCTTGTCGCTGTTTTCGTCTGAACACCCTGCGCCAGTATCCCTCCCTGACTGGCGTCATTTGACCTCATTCGCGCCTTTCCCTCACGCGAGGTATGACATTGAGTCTGTCTGGCTCAGGCGGTCCTGAGCAGGAGCAACAGGTAGATACAAAATACCTAGATGCCAATAGTTTGGTATCTCTAGAAACAGATCATACCAGTCCTTAGCACTATTGTTCAGAAAACAGTAACGACTTCCTTGCGAAGTAATTCCAAGCTAATAAGAGCTGTGTAGTTAGTTTCTGTCTGTTAGAAGGAAGCATGAAGAAACTAATTTAGAAACTGTTGGTCTTCTGTGTTTAAAAGCTAAGATAGCAGTTATTACCATGATTCTTTCCTCCATTTCGTACCTTTCCTAAAACATAAGGAAGTAAATCCTCTGTCCTCAGTCTTAGAAAGTCCATCAACTTAATAGAGAGGTGTTGCTATAGGAGTAGGAAAACCAGCTGAAGATCCTTGTCATTTTGGGTTGTTGTTGTTGTTATCATGTTTTTAACTGTCATAATGGCAAAATATTTCTTAATATTCTGAATTCACATTTGCAGACAACAGCTGTGAGAGTGCACTCTTTATTTACACCACTTTACTGTGTGAATTTCCATAGGATTCAAGTTCAGTCAAAAACCTGAGTAACACTAAATGAAGGTGGTTTCAAAGAGCCATAGGTGAGTCTAGACATCTAAGGAGATCATAATGAGAGCACTGGATACCATAGAAGTCACTGGTCTTACTGCAACTGAAGTCTAATTGCTATTATGCTTAACTTTCATGTATTAAAGCAAAGAAAAGCTTTTCCAAACTCTTTTGATCACCACATTGTCATGAGCTCACCACAGTTATCTTTGCAGTTTTTCTTTGAATCTTGAATAAGTTCATTCATTTGCTTAGTTGTTCTTTCATATCTGTTCACTTTTTCATTTGTCTTTTTTATTGCCATTGGAAACACAAAAGGGAAAAATCACATCTTAAGGAAAATTCAACACTGAGGATACCTTCCTTAATGATATCAATGGTACCCCAAAATAATTCTCAGTTCCTGGGAAGAGTGAAAGAAAGAGAAACTAAAGGTGGGCAAGTCCTTTTTCCTGCAGAGAACTTTATTCCTGTATAAACCAATAAGTAATAATTTCCAGTTGGGTGTTTCCAAAGTCTGTTGACTTTCAAGAGACAATATGACAATATGATAGGCCTTCTGGGAAGGATATGGTGGTCCCCTGACAAAACAAAAACAAAAAAAAAAAAAAAAACAAAAGCAAAAACAAAAAAACAACCCAAACCACACACACACAAAACCCACACACAAAAAAATCCCAAAACAAAAACAGAACCCCAAAACACCAACAACCAAAAAAAAAAAAAAAACCCCAAAAAAACCCAAAACCAACCCAACCATTCCAAACCAAACCAAACTAGTATTTTGCTCCTTGATTGCAAGACACAAGTTTTCTGAGTTTCAGAACTGCACAAGTTTGTCAAGTTTGAACCTGAGCCTAAGGTCATGGCCTTTCTCAGATCATTGTGCAGATGCAGAAGTAAAGAAACTTATGTGCTCTCTCATGGAGACCAAAGGCAGCAACAACATATGGGCCATGCTTGTAAATTCCCTTTCCTTGTTTCATCTATTGACACATGCTGAGTATCTAATATCTTTATCTGTAATTTTTATATTTCATTACCTGAAGTGAAACCACAGCTGGGACTCATGAAACAAAAAATTCAGAACAAGTCTGCCAAACGTGTGTTTTCAATCCAGGCTAGAAGAAAGGAATCACTGTGATAGCTAAAGGCAGCAAATATCTGTTCACAGCACTGCTTTCATCATGCTCTTTCTGTCAGAACTTGTTTTGATTTCTTTTCATATTCTGCTATGGATAAGGGCTATACACTGAGTATTAAATGTACTGGGCTTGATTTTGAGACTCTTTCCTTGAGCCACATGAGAAGGGACTTCACAGAAGTCTGTAGACATAATCTAGTAATTTAATAGAGGAATCAAATCATGGTCTTTCCTGTGCATATATTTTTTCACTTTCTTTTCTTTTAAGAGAAACCTATATAATAAATGCTGAGCAACTGGAAAACTTTGAAACACAATTGTAAGTCAAACAAAATACATACTGATAAACTCAGAAGGAAAAATAAAACTTATGGAGGGGTGAGCAAGCACGAACTGCTATTTCAAAGAAATGTATAGTGTAGTACTATGCATTACCTCTATTTCAGAACATAGTTCAGTGTTATAACCCCCCAATTATCTGGAAGAAGGGATTCACTGGTACAGATCTTTTTAAAGCATCAAGTCCTAGAACACTATGAACTCATGTTGCAGGGTGTTTTCTTATCTGTCTGGTTATTCTGTTTTATGAACCAGTTTTATTTGAAGGATGCTTTCTGCACTCAGTTTCACTGTGGCTTAGACTATGGAGAATTTCCATTACATTGAGCATTCTGGGATTTATTGAGTAGAGAGTGCTGCACAGGGTAGGACCTTGGCTTTTTTATTTAAAGTTGGGACTAGTAAGGTGAAGCCCTCACTTCCATATAGACTGAGGCTGCATCTGCTCCTGATTACTCTTATTATTTATGACTTACATAATGTGACTTAGCAGCTTTAGCCTCGTTATGTTTAGCACAACACACACAGGGAGAATAAAATGACAATCTGGTCTTCGAGTCACAGTTCTTGTAAAGACATATCAGTCCCAAAGGCAGGCTTCACTGAGGTAGCCTCCCCTCAGAAAGAGTGAAGCAGTGATAGTCATTTCTCTAAACTGATGGGGCATTAGTTTAGTAAACATTTATTTTTTTCTGTCCCTTAAAAATTACAGTTCTTCCTCTTGGCTTACCTTGAGGAAAACATGCAATTTGCATCAATAAATTGAATCTCACAGTCTTCTGAAAATGAGCTCAATAACATACACATCATATGTTCTGCTAATTACTTCTGTCCATGCAATAAAATCTTCAGGGCAAGCACAGTCTTTCACAGTGTACATGGCTAGTAGAAAGGGTTCTTGGTTAAAATTGGACGTACTCAGCAGCACTGATAATGTAATCTAAATAACAATAATAATAATAGTGATAAATAATAATAGTTTTATAGATTTACAACAAAGCAGAAGGTGACAGACAATGAGGATCTGAGAATCTACTAACTACATAATCAAAGTCAGCAGAAATTCAAGTGTACTTCTATGCTTTTCAGATTGTGCTGTAAGTACAGGCCCTATATTTGGTTTTCATCAGTCTCTGACACAGAAGATGTAAAATTGAGGGATTAGAGCCTCTGGTGCTAAATATGTAGATTCAGTTTTCCCCAGATTGAAGCAGGCAGCCAATAAGTAATAATTTTTAAAAATGTTCAGTAAAGACTTCAGATTACTTACAATGAAAAATCTCATTTAAAAATATTTATGCTTCTGGAAGAAATAGTTTCATTTCAAATTACGAGCAACAATTAGTTTAAAACTTCTTTGTGACATACAGTTATTTTGTTTGTTTCTTTTCTATTTTCCAACTACAAACAATGTATGATCAGTGGAAATGAGAAGACACTCCAGTAACGTCAATAAAAGTGCTAGCAAGTGAAAGATGTGAGCCTGCTAATTGCACATGATGGCAAGTCAAAAAAGTCCTTTAACTTTTCTATTCAGGCTTGAAGCATTACAGTTTGTCTCTTGTTCTGAGGGTTTTTTTTCCTGATTTTCCTCCTTCCACCTGCTCTAAAACATAAGCAAACCAAAACAAGGATGCTCTTTTGGGATAGGTATTTACTACTATGTGAAAATCAAGCTTCAGTGTATCACAAGTGTGGTATCATTTATTCAGAAATGCTTTGAAAAATTGCATTCTCCAGATTTTCTGCATAAATAAGAGGGATCTGCTTGTTTTATAACCAAACTGAGTCCTAAGAAGCACAAGCCGTGCTCCCAAACTATCAATTCAAGGGATTCATTTAGAGCCAAGAAGCTTTAAAGCTGTCTTGTTGACAGGAAGCATATTTTATAGTCTTTCCCTTCTCCCATTGTGTAGGAAGCAATTCTACACCAGTAGTTTAACCTTCATCTACAAAGAGCAATTGTTCTTCCCATGAAGCCTGTACAGTTTTCACTTCAGGAATACACCAAAGAAATTATTAATGGCAGAAGTTACAAAAGGAACAGTATTCTTATAGCAAACAGTGTCAGTTAAATGCAGACAAATATTTGTTTTAAAAGTATAAAATTGCTAACATCTGGGAGGGGCTTTTTTTGGTTTTGCTTTTGTTGTCTTATTATTCTGTTTCCTGCTTCTCTTTTCTGGCATCCAAATATGTCATAAATCTCTTCAGATGTAACTGCCCAGACCTACATAACAACTTTTAACTGAAAAACATACATCAAATCTGTGTTTGTTGAATTATTTCTGAAAGACAATCACTAACATTGTATTTCAAGATCTACTTATTAGTGGTAGGAGGTGGTAGTAACAGAAGGAATAAATATCAAGTTCAACAAGATTCATTGGATCATGCACTAAGAATTCTCAAGACCTATGTAGAAACAGTTTTGGGAAGTGTTCCAAATCCCAGGCTTCCTTATTCCAGGATAATAGATTTCTCAAGGAGATTTCACATCAAATTATATTTTCTCTGCCTCTGCTGTCCTGAACCAGGGTGTCTTCCCAGCCAGTTCCTGGGCTTTAGGTCACTATTTTGGCAACTCCTGTTGCTTTGAATCCTTTTGTCACCCTGAGTCTTGGTCTACAAATTCTTAGGCAGGTTTCCCCATCATTGAGCTGGTATGCAAAAAGCAGACAATGCTTTTACCACATCCTCCTCCAGCTACTATATAGTCAGACCCATTGCCTCACTCCCAAAGAGGGTGAGTTAGGTAGTTAATAGAGATGAGAGTTTAAACCTGTGACTCCTATTTTCACACAAACATCTTATTCCTGGTTGCAAGTCAACAAACATAGCAGTGATAGAAACAAGATTTAAAACGTACTCGTCCTCCCAACTATTTCCCATAGGATACTTTTGGCAGCTTTCTGCTCTGTGTGTAGATGCAGTAAACTCTCCTGAAAGCCTTAATTCTCCTCAAGCAGTATGCAGTTAACCTAGGCACCAGCTCAGCAGTATAAATTACAGTCTCAGAGCTGAGCAACTGTGTGTGTGTCTGTATCATAGCAATTCTGTGAACATGGACTGAGCTGTTTAGGATGAAACTATGCTAAGAAATATTAGATTTTGGAAAGATCTGCCTGAAAGTTGAGGTCTGCCAATATGATAGCATGAGAGGAATACCCACAGAGTATTAAACTGAAATAGATGGACAACAGTAGACAGGTATTTAATTTAGGCTGCAAGGCATTTATAGTTGATAATTAAGCACACAGAAGAATGAATTCAGCTTCATTTAGATCCAGTTATATCCTCTTGGGAACTTAACTGATACTAAAAAATATGCTTTTCTGAGTTGGGTCACATTTATAAGATAGGGGCTAATGATGATGATCCAAAGTTGGTCTAACAGATTGAAACAACTTTAGTCAGTTATAAGTTAAAATCCCTACAGAAAAGTGCTAAATGTACTACTCTATGCTTGCCCAGGGAATTCCGGGATGTATTCCTTCATTAATTTTACTTACTTGTAAAAGATTTCTTTCTCTGATAGTTTTATTAAATGACCTGTCAGAGGGAGTAATGGGATGGGTATTTAGTGATTAGTTTGCTCAACTTGCAGTGTGACCTAAACTGTGTTTCGAGTTTTAATTGCATCACCACAGAAAGACTTAAATTATTAAGCACTTTTCCACACAAATGGTAGAGAGGGTAAAACCACGTGTATAGATACAAACTAAAACTGATCTGTGGACACACCTTCTAAAGAGTTTGAATGAGAGACATTGCCACACAAACAATAATTCCAGAAATATGTAGGAGTTGCTCATATTTTATTTCTATCCTTTTTCAAGGTTAGAGCAGAGTGATCTAATTCTAAACTCTCAAGACCTTAGCTGACAGAGAAATACTTGTTTAGGTTATCTTTCTAAACAATGGAATAAAGAATGACTTTTAATACTTTCTTCTCCTTCTGACATAGGCAAATAAAACAGGTTGTCATAGTTCTGCTGTCTTTTCTTCATTGGCTGTGAACAACATCTGCAGAAGTAGCTGAAATACTATTCTGGATGTCTAAAACAGAAGGCAGCTATCCAATGACATCTTTTTTTAAAAGAGGTCTTCCAGAGGAATATGTTACCTGCTGCCACACCCTACTTCTGCTTTCTCTAAGGGCTTTTAGCAACATAAGTGATTGTCTTGTTTCAGAAAGACAAGAGTTAATATCATTTGGAAAAGGAACCACTTCCTCCCAGCTTGACGACCCTGAGCACATGTCAAAATGCTGCATCACTGATCTCAACTCTGTTGCTGGTATCAGTAGCTTTGCTTCTGTGTCTTGCTATTGCCTTGCAGCTGTGTAGCCAGAAAACTCATGAAGATTGAGTCAGTCGAGCACGGTATTAGCCATACCCCTGTTTAATTGACTCGATCACATTCTCAGTACTGCAAAAAGTCGAATGTGTATATTGTGTCTATTAAGGATGGCATCTTCCCTTTCTGCAGATGCCAGGTACAATATTTTTTTCACTTCATAGAACATAAAAGGTTTGTTCATTATTTGACCAGTTTCCAATATTTGACCTTAGCCAACCTTTTCTTATTGTATTGAGAAACAGTTCCAAAACACAATCTGTTTATATGTCTGTGTATATACATGAATTTTATATTTACAGTGTTGATAATGATTCACTTTCTTGAAGCCACAAGTGCTCTTGGCAGTGCTATACTAAGATTCATCACAATATGTCATACGCTAAGAAAATACAGATTAAAACAACTATAGAAAATACTAATCTTGATTCCTAGTGCCAAGTATTTTGGAGAAAATATCATTATCCTGGCCAAAGACAAATCGGTATTAAAGATACAATCTCTTCTCATTCTGTATTCCAGGCAAATTGAAACTGTTAAAGAACTTTATTCTTCAGTTCTCAATGTCATTTGGGGAGATTTGGCCTATATTAATGTTTTCTATGATTTTAGTTATATCACTTGACGCCCTAAATTTGGAAAGTACATTACCTGTAATGTTAGTTGGTTTTCCAAACACATGAAATAAGAAATCAAAATTTAGCTTGCATTACAGAAGATTCCTTACTGAGCTGAAGAAAGAGAAAAATAATCCTTGCCTACTTATTCCCCTACATCATGCCACTGCATTTCTTTCAATAATATTTACCTGCCATCTGCCAGCCTGCCAAAGCACCTTCCACATGAGGAATTTTTTTCTGCAGTTTAACACAGTTTTCTTTTATTTTTTCCTGAAAATTCTAAGAAATTTCTAAGAAATAATAATTATCATAGCACTGTTTGCGTGCATTACATTGATGTGAGTTATCACTAGAATATATTACACTTATTTCACTAGGATTTGTCTTCTTTCAAGGCACATATGCAAATAGGGGAATACCTCAATATGGATTTCCTTGTTCCATATACTATTGAAACTAAAGAAGATTCGGGCCTTATTTAGGTGTTGTGGGCAAAAGAGAGCAAAAAAGGATGCAATTATGTAACTAAATAATTGTTCATAATAATTATGATGATTATAATAGTAACAATAACAATAATATTGGTACAACTCATATTCCTGGCTTCTGGCAGGATTGTATTTGAAACTGTGAAAGAAATTTTCCAAAACATTAGGTACTTCTGGAAGAGCAATCTCCTTTCAAAAATTAAGGTTTTCAGACTATCATAGATATAAAGCAGCCTGAAACTCTTCTTCTATAAAAATGAAAAGGCCTCAAACCTCTTCCTCAAAACTTTTTTTTTTTTTGTCACATCAAAATGAGAGCAACTCCATTCTTGTAAGATAAGAAGGATTTACCCTTTTTTAGCAATTAAGAGAAGACCGATGTAACAAGTCATCAATTGGAATTTGACATTTCTTAATCGATGTCAAAAAATGTCTTCATAATTTTCTGTCTTGAATAATTTGGCTTTACTGCAGCCTCTGCAAATAAGGCATTTCGGTGCTAGGAAATGTTATGGAGTAGATCATCTTGAGTGCCATCGTGCAACAATACCAGGACAACCCAGCGATCAGAACCAGTCACCATGGGTTTATGAAAGGCAAGTCCTGCTTGACTAACCCACCATGACAAGGTGACCCACCTAGTGGATGAGGGAAAGGCTGTGGGCATTGACCTACTTAGAGTTTAGTGAAGCCTTTGACACCATTTTGCATGGCATTCTCCTGGAGAAACTGGCTGCTCATGGTTTGAATGGGCATACTCTTTGCTGGATAAAAAACTGGCTGGTTGGCTGGGCCCAAAGAGTGGTGGTGAGTGGAGTTAAGTCCCATTGGTGGCTGGTCACAGGTGGTGTTCCCCCGGGCTCAGAACTGGGGCCAGTCCTGTTTAATGTCTTTATTGTTGATCTGGACAAGGGCATTGAGTTCACCCTCAGTAAGTTTGCAGATGACACTAAGTTTGGCGGGAGTGTTAACATGCTTGAGGGCCGTAGGCTTTGCAGAGGGATCTGGACAAGTTGGATTGATGGGCTGAGGCCAACTTTATGATGTTTACCAAGGCTGAGTTCCAGTCCTGCCCATGGGTCACACCAGCCCCCAGCAGCTGCGGGCTGGGGGCAGGGGGCTGGGAACTGCCCGGCGGGACAGGGCCCGGGGGGGCTGGGTGGCAGCAACTGGGCATGAGCCCCCAGCGTGCCCAGGTGGCCCAGGAGGCCAAAGGCATCCTGGCTTGTGTCCAAAACGGTGTGGCCAGCAGGACCAGGGCATTGATAGTTCCCTTGCCCTGGGCACTGGTGGGGCTGCACCTTGAATCTGGGGTTCAATTTTGGCCTCCTCCTCACTGCAAGAAAGATATTGAGGTACTGCAAGAAAGATATTGAGGTGCTGGAGGGTGGCCAAGGAGGGGCAATGAAGTTGGTAAAGGGTCTGGATCACAAGTCTGATGAGGAGCCGCTGAGGGAACTGAGGTTGTTTAGCCTCGTGAAAGGAGGCTGAAGGAAGACCAATCACCCTCTACAATTGCCTGAAAGAAGGTTGTAAGCAGGTGGGTGTTGATCTCTTCTCCCAAGGAACCAGTGACAGGACAAGAGGGAATGGCATGAAGTGGTGCCAGGGAAGGTTTAGACTGGGCATTAGGAAAAACCTCTTCACCAGAAGGGTGGTCAAGCACTGGAACAGGCTGCCCAGGGAGGTGATTGAGTCACCATCCTGGAGATATTTCAAAGATGTGTAGATGTGGCCCTTAGGGGCATGGCTTAATGGCGGACTTGGCAGTGCTGGGTTAATGGTTGGATTCTTAAAGATCTTTTCCAACCTAAACTATTCTAAGATTCTATTTTATGTAGTTTTCATAAGGGGAAGATGCTCAGAACTCTAGAAATGAAGTCAAACTGACCCAGAAAAAACTTCTGTGAGAAAAAAAAAAAAAAAGGTCAGTCTTGACTGTTGATGGATCTCCCTCTTTGTAATTGTTTTTGAGGATTTTAGTCATCAGTCTTCTATGAGAACATTATGGGGAAAATGGAAAGCACTTCATCACCACAGCCTCCATTTTAGTGCAGATGATCCATTTCATGTGCCCTAACAGAATCATTAAACGGATTACAGACTAGGAAAATACAAAAGGAAAGAAGGGTAACCTCCAATTATGATGATTAGACTGAAAATGAAAAGTAGATTTATTTTTTTAAAAAGGCTGGTACTTAATTTGATTTTGTGACTATTTACAAAAAAATCCCCAACCATAAGTACTTGAGATATTTCATATTGTTGCCTCTCCAGTACCATGTCCTAAAATCCCATTTAGGTCAGAACCACCTAGTCAGTTAAGGCAGTTCCTTGCCTTGCAAGGAGCCAAACACTCTGGAAATGACAGTGCTACATGCTTAGAATAAAAATAATCTGGAAGAAGTCAAATGAGTCTAATAGGTTCAAAGCTTCTCCACCAACTGAAAAAAAATGCACTGAATTAGAGGCAGAGTTTGAAGGTCAGTATTCAGAGCAGGAGGAAGGTGTTTTTCTTCTCTAAAACCCTTGTTTTTGATCACTGGCTTCTTAAGCACGCTGCCAGGTACCTGTTTATATAAACAGTGCTGTGCTCTTGTGGCCTGTGTAGCAGGAGTAGCAGATAAGAGACCTCTGTATTACAGCAAATTTCCCATATCTCTCATTGCGGGCTGGTCCTGTGTTACCAATTTAAGGACTTCTCTTATGACCTAATCATATAATAAAATTTTTCATGTTTTCCATAGTATCTTTTCCTCACAGCTTATCAGCATATCTGTGTGTTGTGAAATTTCATCAGTTGTCAATGTTCTGAAAGCATTTCTGAAGCTGAAAAAATACCCCAGATTTAGTCCAGTTGCTTGTTTGCTTTTGCAGGTAAAATAACCTGATTAATAACAATCACTGACTCTGTCTTTCAGGCCCACCTTGTATCACAGATTTTTCAGCAGATGCTTCCTTTTGTTGATAGTGACTGATAAAGTTTTCTAAAATTTTTTGCACTGATGTGAAGTAAAAATAACTCCACTACAGACAATGCCTGTACAATGGCAGACGGTGGCAATGAAATGGGAAAAATGTCTTCTGCTCTGTGCAGTAACATTCAGCACGTGGCAGGTACTTCCCAAAGAGCCAAAAAGGAGAATCTACGTTTAAAGTATAACACCTAAGATATGCAAAAGTTAAAGAAAGAGATCAAACAGCTAATGTGTGAGGCCATTTTGTGTGAGGTTCCTGTAACCAGTGGGAGAAATGGATCCTTCCAAGAATTTTAATAGAGATAAAAGGGAGATTTTAGAGCTGAAGCCAAGGCATGGAGAAAGTGTTTGGCAGTAGTGAAAAGGCTAGAAAGAGCACTGAACCTATTGAATGACAGAGAGCTCAGGAGAAACAATACTGTGTGAAACCCTCAAAATGGCTTATAGAATATACAATTTCTCTGTGAGCTGAACTCCAAACTCATCAGCTGTGTAGTCCGTTCCCAGATCTCAGAATTTCCTATGTGAAATGAGGTGATTCACATAATCTATCTGTATCTGAGTTTTCCATCTGTAAAATGAAAAAGAAGGGATGAGAGCCAAAGAAATTTAGGTCAGATGAAAGGAAAAATTGTATCTCGCAAGACATATGTAGTAATCTTAGTAATCCTTCTAATCTACTCAGTGGCTTTAGCTGAAATGCTCTTCTCAGTGTTGCACAACATACTTTAAAATAGTTGTGAACAGCTGGAAAGAGGCCAGAGAAGAGAAGCAAAAATTATTTTAGAAATCTAGGAAATATCACCCACAAAAAAGACTGAACAGAATATCATTTTTGAATATTGAGAAAAAGAGAATACAAAACCCAGGAGAAACAAGATAACTGTAGACATGTATAAAAGCATCTAAAAAAAAAAATGTTCACTATACTGTAGTGTATAAGGCAAGCAATAATGGTATAATATGAAAGGAGGAGATCTAGAAATTCAGATAAAATTTCTATTGATATGGTTACTGAAGCATGAGAAGAGGTTGCATGAGAATGCTGAAAAATGTGTGTTATAGGAGAGCTTTACCTAACAGTTTGACAGATACTGGCCAGGAATGACATGGTTGCGAGCTGCCACTGATGTATGTGTAACCAAAGTTAAATATTTATATATTAGAAAATAACATTGCACTGTTGATTCAAGCATTCATGATTCCAGTATTGCATGCTAAGATGTTTGCAAATATATCAGTTAAGTAATGTCAGCCTACTGAAGTTTCAGTAGACTATAGGAGAAAGGTATCCTTCATTTTCTTTCAATTTAATTTTTAAATGAAAACTAACTTAATTTGGTTACAGAACTACTTTCTTCTTTAATGTTTTGAATGCATAGCTATTACTGAAGGTGATGCCTCATTAAAATCTACCTGTTGTTTTAAAGTAAAGCTCATAAAATTTGCAAGTGTTCTTTTAATCAGTTAAGTTGGAAATTAATGTCAGATAACACTACTTTCTTCCTCTTGTTATTAAGGAAATTGGACTGTTAATAATTTCTTCGCTATTTAAATTTATTCTGGAGATATCTTCAAATACACTGAGTATTTTCATTAAAAGAAAGAAAGCAAGCTTTGAATTACAAAGGTGAATGTTGCAAATAGTAGGTCATTATGGTCAAGACATTTTTTATTTTCTTCAAGAGATTAGTCTACATGACACAAGGATTTTAATTATAAAGCATGGACTGCAAAATAGAAAAACAATTTTTGATAAAGTGAATTGCTAACATGCTTTTAAACCTCTGTTTGTGAAAGGCATAAGGACTGAGCCATGTCCTATTTGTACATGTAGGAATAAGAATATCTATGAAAAGAAATGCAAAGTCAACAGGACCTTGAGAAAGTACTGACAGAATAGTCTTTCAGAAATAGTTCCTCTTCACTGCAAGGCAGCTCTCCACTCAGGCTACCTCTAACTTATTTTCTCTATTTTAATGCTGAGAAGTGTTTGTTTTTGTGTAGTCAGCCACTCTCAATGGAGGCAGTGAGTGCTCCCTGGGCTGAGTGTGACGTGCCAGTTGCGTTCAAGGAGGCACTCTCTTCCTTTGTGAGGGATCCATCATTTGCCATGGCCTTAGATATTGGCAGCCACACCCCAGGGCCAGATCAGCTTTATTTTAGTAGTTGTATTACCAAGGAGTTGTATTACCAAAATTTTCAGGTTCTCTCTTTCTTCAATTCAGTTTAATCCGATTTCAGACTGCATGTGAGTTTCAAAAATCAGGGTATCCAAAACCTAAAGAAAGACCTAGAACTCCCTTTGTTTCCCTTTCTTCCTGTCCAGCGTGGGGGCAGAAAGGGCGCTGTGGTCCCTTTTCTCTCAGATCACACAGCCTTGAGAAAAATAATCTTAAAGATTTCAGAACAGCCCAAAAAGCCAAAGCACACCTAAAGCTAAGACCTTTTAGCAGTCTCAGAATTTATTTCGGCCAGAGTTTATAGCTGTGCCTTTGCTGTTTGGCAAAGGATTAGACATGTTGCCTGGTTCTGCTGCCAAGATGCAGGGCTGAGCTGATACCCATTTGGCTAAACCCTCTTTTCCTCCCCAAAAACAAGAAACCCAAATCCCTTCAGGGTGGCATGTCCATACAGCGCACAGGAATTTCTTCTATCCCAAGCATTTCCAAAAATGTGTTTGTTGTCATGGGCCATAATCTTGCCTGTGAGTGTGCCAATACATTGAAGGATTGTCTGATGGTGTACAAACCTGTACCCAGGCCCCAGGTGATTTCTGTCCTGAGCTTGTCAGTTACTCCCTTCATGAAACTTGCTTTGATTATTTAGGTGATAAGCACTTGTGACAGCACTCGGTAATTGTGCTTTGTTGTTCCTTTACACACTAGCATAGTAAATAATAATTTGGAATATAGTGATGAGTTACACTGCCCATAACTGGCAAATTATAATCATTCAGATATCTCCATAATGTTGAGCTTTGTCAGCTTTGCAGATCAAATGACCTGACATTTGTTAGAATCTAGGATTTACATACAGAATAACTGCTTGAAACAGAGTAAGGCCTTGCTAATATGGAAAGCTCCAGTGAAACACAGTGAAAGTATCTGAAGATGCGAACAGTCATGGGGTTGCCTCTACTGATCATTAAGAAAACATCTTAGGACTCTTGTTAAAAACTGGTTACTTAGTATCCCCAAAGATACATGTTGAAAAACATACTTTGTCCTCTGGGCTAATGAGGCAAGTATAGTTTTATATTTCCTTTGTGTTCCTGCTTGTGCTTCCTGAGTTGATGCCCATTTAAATATTAAATTTCTACAAAATGTCTGACTATCCAAGACCTGAACATAATACATAAAACACTATGCATTTCAAAAGGAACTTGTCTGACCCCGGAACCACAGCACTTTCTAAGCCTTGTCTGCTGCCACTGGTCTTACTGATGGGATTCATCTATTTTCTTCTGTGCTTTTAATTTTTAACAGATTCGGGGCAGAAATAGATAACTCATGCATTTCTGGCTTGTTTATACTCAGATGAAGTACTTAAATTGATGTACCTTTGAAAGAGAAAATGCTGTTCTCTGAAATAGCCCTTTGGCTTTTTGAGTAAAACACTACTATAGACAAATCACAGCTAGGATTACTTCATCAGCCAGAAATATTTTCTCTCGTGCATGTGGTGTGACCAACAGATTATCTGGGCACTTGGACTCTAATGTACCTATTCACAGACAAACAAGAGAAAACAGTTCATAAGCCTCTATATAGAAATTGCTGTTGTTGCAAAACAGAGTTTTCAAATGTAAATTTTACTCTACATCTCACCAATATATCTGACCTGAGAAAAACTAAGCCATATCCATTAACTTATATGGCATTGCACAGAAAAATTATGGAATAACTTACTATTTTTCTATCTGTACTTCTCAGCATTACTTGCCATTCATAGCAATATAAATTAACCCAATTAATATCCAAATACACTGTATCTAACACAGGAAATAAATTGATTCAATATGTTAACATACTGCTTGTCCCAGTGTCTAACACAGGACTGCCGTAGAGGAATGAAGCTGGGTTAATTAGCATTGATAGTATACAACTGTGTGTTGGCTTCAGGGGTCGCGAGTTGGCTGATGTAGATAAGGTGCAGGTGTGGCTGGTTAAGTTAAGTGGTTGAGAGCCAATGAAGAGAGAGCAGCCGAGGAAGAAGCAGAGAGAAGAAAAAGCTTATGCACCCTGGATGAGGTGAGACAAGGAGAAGGCAGCAGCGGGACTCTTATGAAGAGTATGCTGGTATGAGATGGTAAAAGACCTTGTTGCAGCTTGATTGTGCTGCAACAGACTGCTATAGATTTCCATGTGTGGCTGCCTACTATTCCTTCATGAATCCCCACGTTCTTTGATGTATGTCTTTGTAGTACCTTAGCTATCTAAACCAGGCTAATGGTAACTATTAATTACTGCTATTGAGTAAGTTATCATGCCTCAGCTGAGCTATGGTAGCCTGCTCAGAAGTTGCTTTTGTGTCCTAAAACAAGAAATAATATATACTAGCTCACATATCTTATGGCCTAAGAATACATGCACACACAATCATTTGCCACAGCTCTGCTGATGAATGGTAACTCATTAAAGAGCTGTAATTTGATGATCACTCTAAGACTACTTTCATCTCATTTTTATGTTTGTGGGACAGGAGCATTTTGTGTCTTGTGATTAATAGGATGATGGTTCACCAACAGAGGACCTCTCAGGTGCACAATAGGATCTGTGTTACAAGCTTGAAGGTCCCAGAGACCTTAGAGGAATTTTCACTTACTAAAAATAAAAGCAGCTTTACCTTAGTTCATTAATCTTTGCCAAAGATGTGGGGACCGTGAGAAGGAACTTGGGTGGAGGGAAGAAGGTGAGATGAAAACCAGACACTTCAAAAACTCCAAGTCAGTAGATGACCTTATTATATGCTATCCAAAGAATATGAAGGAATTTGCTGACCTGAAAATGAACATAAAAGACTGAAGTTTAATAATCCACAGTCACACAAAAGAGAAAGAAATGCCAGTAATGCCTTAATTTGTAACTGTGAATGATACCATGTAAGACTCTCATTTCTCTTGACGAAGGGATGAGTCTGTATTGCTATCACTTATTATTAGCCCCTTTATTTGCTTAGTACTATGCAATTTGCATTAAGAGCCTATTTTTCCCTCTTATTTTGTTTTTCAAATGAATTTATGTTCACGGTGGGAGACAGCACGAGAAGCCCTGGATTTAGCCACAAAGAATAACAAGCAGTCAGCAAATTTCCTTTTCAATCCCCTGCTGATTTGCCAGAAGACAAAAGATCATTTAGTCACTATGCACATTCAGTTCTCATCATTTGTGGTCCCAACAGGGGGGGGTCAGTTAAATGTCAGCAGGATTGCCAGTTATTGCTAAACACGCTGCTGACTTTTTTGGGGTGTTGTGGATCTTCAGGTTTAATTTTCAGTTCAAATCCCCCACTGCTGCCATGCCGTTTGCAGGTTATCTCACTGATTTGTATCTGGTTGATTTGCTATCTTCCCCTGGTCCCTTAATATTCCTGTCCCTTGGGAAAACGGCCAAGGCAGGGATGACTCTACCTATATATGTGCAAAGTGCCAAGCTTATCACAGGATCTCTTTTAAGCAAAAAAAAAAAAAAAAAAAAAACAACAAAAAAACAACAAATCTCCTTCATCTCACTCACAGTTACAAATTACCTTTACCAGAGTAGAAATATCAATAAGTTAGCCCCTGCTTAACTACTTTTTTTTGTGCTGTCACAATGCTGTATTTGTGTTGCTCTTAGCCTCAGCAGATGTGTCTAGCAGGTATCATTTGTTCATTTTCAACAGAAGATCAGAAGATATGTCTATCTTTGGTGGCTTTGACCACACTGATCGTGCCTGTCTCACTTCTTTACCTCTGTACAGAGATAATTTTCTAATCTTGTTATTTTTTTAGTAAGCATTAGCTTGCTCATGAAGGTGATCTGGTATAATTGAATATGCACCTGCAGAGCCTGGGACATGGAGTACTTGTTATATAATACTGATCTGTTTAGTAGAGCCATAACTGTGGTAGGTTGTTAGTATTCAATGATGCAAAAAATGCCCAATTTTCCTTTAGTTTACTCCAACAAACAATTGATCATTCCTTGCAAATGAGATGATAGCTCAGATTGGGCAGACAGGTTATGGGCATGCTGTACCTCACATTATTGTCTCACAATAAACCATGTTAATAAATCCTCTTACTCCTCCCAAACTGCACATTTCCATGCAAACTACATACGGGTCCAAACAGTGCCAGAGAGTAACAATTAAACATATGTAGAGTCAGATTCCAATGTCAGGAATATTCCCAAGTATTGTTTAATTCGTTTGTGTGGATGTTAATGAAGTGTCTACCAGCCATAGGGGGCTCCACAGTATTGGTAATCAAGAAATTTCCATAAAATAATATGTCCAATACTCTGAAGTAGAGTTTGGATCCAAGTCTTCTGAATTTCTGATCAAAGCCTTTGACTACCAAGCTATTCAACAAATGAAAACCACCTGTAGTTGTCTTCAAATAGATGGCCTTTCTAAACTAAATGTAGTGGATCCCATTTAGAGGGTAACACCTTCCTCCAGCCCAGAAAAAGGCCACCCTAAGACATACACTCCTACTTGTTCAGCCACCTGTTTTTAGGCACTTTCCTAAAGGTTTTGGTTCTGTAGACTCTTCCCATAGCCATAGGGGTCACAAAGCCGTATGGGATGTGAATCTCCACCTAGAAGCATGATGCCTCATTCACTACTGGGAGAGAGACTAATTTCCTCAGTTAACATCCCAGTTAAATATTAAAACTTAGATGTAATGATTCCTCTTTTATGGGTCAGGGTCACAGGAAAGAGCTGCTCACTTGTATGAATTCAAGCAAATCAGGATCGAAGTGGTGTGATTGATGAACAACACAGAATTAACAGGCAATCAATAAATTATACATCTGGCATCAATATCAGCAATACAGCAGATAAACCACAGTCCTAGTCACTTACAAAATGTTAATGATTATCTATAAATTTCTAAACAGTGAGAAAACACCCTTGGAGTCACATCTGCTCATTAAAGTGGGATACCTACATGCTGCATGCCACAAGACAGGGCAGGCTGCTCCATCTTTAATTCCTCTTTTCAAGCTGATGACTCCTTTTCCTAAAAGTGTCTTCATAATTTAATTTCTGTTTAATCTGGCTGATGGTTTTCTTCCCTTTTAGCATTAGCCATTTGGGGGCAAAAAACTTAAACAAATTTGTGTGTTCTGTTCATACACATTCCTGCCTCACCAGCTTTTGCTTTCTAGGCCACATCACCAGGCAGGGGAGAAGTGAATTCCCCCACCGCCCTCATATAACCCATTTGCTGATGTGGCTCATTTAGTTTGTGCTTCAGAAAAACATGTCCCAGGCAGTACTGTTTGCAAATGGCTTTGTTCACATTGCCAGAAAAAAACATCAGCAGCAAAATAGATGCTGCATGTAGAAGATGTTAATTTTGGATCTTGGTCATATATTGTTTACACACTTGGGCCATGGCAGAATAAGAAAAAATTAGTCCTGACTATTTTCAGTGAAATAATTTAATAGAGTCAAGGTCTCTGACAATTTTATTGATGTTGCCTTTATTTTTCACTGTATCAAAATGGGTCACTTTTTCTTTAGTTTCTTCTAAGTAAAATGTAAAAAAAAATATTCTATTAAGAGATTTCATTTTAGATACATGCTTTATTCTTCTTGCAATTTCCAGACAATGGTTGCCATGGATAATTAGGTGGTCTGTTCTTAAACTGTATTAAGACAAGCAGTTTATACTTCCAGTTCTGGTTTTAAATTAAATGCATGTATGTGGTTGTACATGAATGTGTATTTGCATATATAAATAAGATAATCCCCGTCAGAGGATGTGATCCACCTGCCCCTCCCCCAAAAGTACCAAATCGCCTTGTGCCTTTTTTCAAAGATGTGTACAAGTGTGAATTTGGGGTATAACATAAAGTAGATGACACTGCTGGAGGAAAAGAAATAAATAATAAGAAGGTACACCCAGCATATTAGAAGTGACTGTCAGGCAACAGTGCTGTCTGCTTTAAAGTGCCTGAAGTCCCTGTCAATTTAGAAGAAAACAAATGAAACTACCCATTTATCTGGTTCTCTAGTGCAAACCCTAAATGACTTCACCCTGCTCTAGTTCCTCAGGCAAAAACAGAAAATGTCAAGACTGAAGAAAAAGATGTGCCGAGACTCATGACCAGAAGGTTTTCAAGCCGGAAGGCAGAAAAGTATCCTTTTGTGGTTGAAGGAGCAGAATAAATTGCACATGCCTCAGCCTTGAGAGCTTTGGGTTTGTTTGTTTCTGAATTCAAGAGGCTCTAAACACACCAAAAAAACCCCAAGATTTGTTTGTTCTGATTTTGTTTCTATTTGAAAATAACAGTAAAACCATTTTCATTAATCTGAATGGTCAGGTTTTGCTGGCTTTGTGATTTGTTTACCAGAACCTGGGGTAACGATTCACTGTTTGGGACTAAGATTTATCTCCAATTCTCTAATAAATAAGTTTTTTCTATCTTTTATATGCAAAACCCTACAGGGATGGAAATATTTTATTATTATTATTATTATGGGTTTGTGTGCTCCAAATTAGAAACCATCTAAGTCCTTATTCTACAAAGGCCAGAAGCATGCTGAAATTGAGATCATTGAAACCCCATTGATGCTGAAGGAGAGAAACTCAGTCCCTTTGCTCTATATGAGATATAGATGGGTTTACATCCTGTGGCACAGAGTAGTTCTCACCACTATGCTCCCATTTCAGCAGGTATAATGTCAAATTTGGAAGCAGTACACAAATTGACTGTATTAATTATATTATATTCAGGTAGCCACTCATTCCTTTCAAAGCAACTGCCTAATTAATAACAACCATTAAGTAAGGTAGTTGAGCACCTTGGAGATTCTCAGTTTTGGGGAGATTTTTCCTGGGAGAGGTAAGGAGGAAGGATGAGACACCTGTCATACCCCCTGATTTTCTTGTTCATACAAGATGTGTTTGAGAGGCAAGTTTTATTCTACCACAAATACTTGAGTGTTGGCACTTAACAATTAGATTAAAATACTATTATTCTGTTACCCATCATTAATTGTATCCCAAAGTTACAGCCAAGTGAGCTTATGGTTTAGGTGAACGTGTAGGGACAGTTTAGGCCACTGAATAATCAGTGGAGAGGCCAGTCAACTATTGTACTTCCCCCCCCCCCCCCCCCCCAATCTACTGGTATGGACAGATTGTTTTCCATTTCTGGAAACAGTAACTGTACCCAGAACCAGTATATCTTGTTCAGCAGTGGGCCAGGCTATAGCAAGTATTTCTGCCTGTAGGCAGGGATGGTTGGCAAACAGTGGATATACACAGTGGTCCTGTGAGGATGAATTTGCTAGTCCTTCCTTCTTTCCAAGTGGAAACCCAACTGGGATAGCAAATGTCCTAGAGCAAAAGGCATCATAACCAACATCTCCCTACAGAACTGCTGAGCCTACATTTCTTTGAGTCATGACAATGCTGAATTTTCATCTGGTTGAAAGTAATTAATTTGCTGGGGTTAAAATTGCCTATTATTACTGGTTCACTAGGGAATGGTGAGAAGGCTGCAGTCAGATGTCAAACTACAGAACCAATTTAGATGAAAGCTGGAGACTGGTGATACATATCTCAAAATCTGCTGCTGGTGGGCGACTGGAAGATTATTGTTTCAGGCAAGAGATCAGTAAAAGGTTGAGATTATTTGCCTGTTGGTAGCAGTAATTATACCAATAGGACTGGAGTGACTCATAATCATGGCAGTAAGCCAAACCCTCTTAACACTCTGCAGGGAATCTAAAGGTCACCCAGTTTTCAATTAATTGGTTTCTAGCGGCTGACACTTTTTTGTGGCTTCCCTGAACTGTTAGGAGGGTTTACTTTCCTGCTTTTGCTACCTTCCTTTTTTATTGTGGCAGTTTTTTGTTTGTTTGCTTGTTGTTGGTTTTGGTTTTTTTTAATCAAGATGCATCCTTCCTCTGTATTGTATGTGTTTTTCCCTTTCACTAGGAGCAAAAAGCTACATTTGAATATCCTTATCTATACATAGATGTACTTTATCTTTCATTCTCAAAAGGCTTAAATACTAATATTGATTTAAACATCGCTTTCTGATATATCTTGATGAGGAGGTACTTCCATATTTCTTAACAAGGTGATGGCAGAAGCCCACACTGAGTCTAAATGCAACACTGGGGGACATAATTCTTCTTTTTTTCATGGATTTCAGATTATTCGAAAAAGCAATCAGCATTTTGCATTTCTTCCAGATGGGAATCTGAAGAAATCAAAGTACATTAGGAAGAGGTGAAGAAGCGGGTAATTTCCCATGTAGCTTAACCCTTTTGAAAGTCATGTTTTCTGTCTAAATCACACTCTATGGTATCACATCCATCTCTGTCAACAGCATATAGAAAAATTTATGGCAAATTGTGTTTTAAACACTTACCTTTGCATTACTGAAGGTGGATGTGAAAGCTGCGCACAATAAGACAAGTAAGCAAGTATATTTGAAGCCTGGCTTCATAGATCCCAAGAGGTATTTAAAAGTTGTGTAGCTGTGGCACTTAGGGACATGGTTTAGTGGTGATTAACAGCTGGACTCGGTGATCTTAAAGGTCTTTTCCAACCTAAACTATTCTATGAATCTATAAGAAAGCAATAAAAAACATTGTTGAGGAACTGTAGTCAGCTAAAGGCTACTGGTGACTACAGTTGAAATAGGGAGTGAACTGAATTTCTGTGGAAGACACTTTCCTGAATATTGGTCAGTTTAATTTTGTTTCTTTTGATATCAGTGAATTCTTAATTAAAGAATAAAAAGAAGGGAAAAAATGTACTACTTTAATTCTATTGAATCCAAAGTGTCTGATGTATATACTCATGTTCTAATGAGTCAAATATGCCTTTTATAATGAACGTCCATAAAGGACAGAAGAAGCAGTCTGAGCATTGCACAGAATAATGTTTCTTGGACTCTGTACAGATGGAGATGAACAATGTGAATTAAAATTTATTTTATTATTACAAAAAGCTCAGAACTGGACTTTGTGTCCTGTGAAGTGTGAAAATCTAGTGATTGACCACATCCATGAGTTAACACTAGCCTCAGACTCACCGGGGTTTGTGTTTGACCCACCAAGGGAGACACAAGACAGATAGTCTCAGCTTCTTTTATAAACATTTCCAGGTAAGACATCTACACTTTTCCAATACTTTTCTCCATGCTGGTGGGACAATGTGCCTCTAGACCAAGCATTGTCCAAACTGAGCCACTCTGTTAATTCATACACAAATTCTCCCCAGACAAAATAATCATTATGAAAAAGCCAATGTTAATATAGTTCTGCAAGCTTTATTTCAGAGAGTGGCAAAATGTAGCATTCATAAAACTAAAGTGTCCTTCCCTGTACTTGTCAAACCATTAAGAGGAGGGAATGAAACCTCTCACCACTCCATCATGAGAACTCACCTCTTCATCAAACCTAGCTGAGAAAACTAACATCCAGTTCAATTAAAATAAAAACTGTTGCCTCCCTCTTAACACACTAATCTATTAGGCACTAAGAGGATTTAAGAGGATGTGAAGTAAATGGATTTTTATACTCTTGCTAGAACAGCTCTAGCTGAATTTCAAATTCTTTAAAGCTTGAGTTCCAGTGTAATGTGATCATTGTTTTTAGTACTTCAGGGAAATATTAAGAGAGGATTTCTTCCCAAATTTTAATCTGATAATAATAGAAATAATATCCAAGAATCAATATTGTTCTTACTAGGTTAGCTTTCATTTACTACTGTTGTGCTTCCCAGGGATTTGAATGTTCAGATGGTTTCTGACCTTCCTGTTTAGGGAGGTTTAGTTTCTCCTCTTTGTATGCATGGCCATTAATCCAGCCCCTGAATAAAATCATTCCATTTCCAATGTTATGACACAGCAACTGAGAGAGAAAAGAAAGGGGGGGAAAATAAAAATATCATAGTCTTTGGGCAGGAATAACAGAACTGCTAAAGCTTTAAGGGGAGCAAATTTGAAATTTATGAAATGTTTCAAATGACACATCTAATAATGGATAGAAGATATCCAGTATTTGCAGGTTTTGGTTCTAGAGCAAAATATTCCATTATGCTACCTCTCTGTGTAGAGCATTTTGTACCATTTTTTTTCAATTAAGTGGAAGTATTGAAGGCTATTACAGCTGCAGTTGTCATATCAATATAAAGAAAAAGGGTGAGGCCACTGATGTTGCAAGTGTACATTTGTCACTGTGCAGTCACCTGTCAAAATAGCTATTGTACGCTTTTTGGACTGAGTGAGTGCCCCCAACTATTCTGATAAGGAGTTCTGGCTTATCCAGATTAGCCCCAAATAAAATGATTTAATTTTTCTGAACTTCTTTGAGGGTAAAGTTAATCTGTTAATCTCCAAATAGCTGGTTTCCACTTTGAGCTCATTTTCTGTTTGCTCTATGAGAACCCTGAGAACAGGCTGTTTCAGGTATTTGGGGGCTTTAGCTCTGCATTGGAAAGAGGAAGTCAGATAGAAGTATTAATATACAGCAAGAAAGGCTAGATTTCACATCACACAGTGATAAGGTATTCCTACAGAGAAAGCAGACAGGTTGATAGTTACCTGAAGTATCTGGGATGTATTCTGAACAGGGAAGTATTCCTGCAGGAAAAAAAAATCTCAGTGTGGCTCTACTGTTGTCATAGGCAAACCATACAATAGACATAGCATGACCAGACAAAAAAACAGTGATTGAATATAATATTTAAAATTCAAGAGAAGGGGATTTGTTTCTGCATGCGGTCCACTTGTAATATCATAGCAATGCCACTTAGCTTTTAAAGAGCTATTTTCATCAGAACATCCCAAAGCACATTATAAAAAGTTGTGATATCCCTTTCTGTAAAACTGAAATTTAAGATAATGCTTGTACAAGGCTACCCAGCAGTCTCTTCCATCAGGCAATAATACAATCCACTTGAAAATTTTCAGTGTTCTGGCCATTTGGCAAGGCTGCTTCTCTCTTTCACCTACTCAGAAATCAGTCAGGAACTACCTCATTGAAATAACCATAATTGCACATCTGAAAAAGTATGTGAGAAGAAAATGTGATCTTCTATCCTTAAAAGCATAAGCCTTCTGCTATGCACACCAAAATGGCTCAAAGAGCAAAGAGGGGTGCCCTAACATGCCCTAACAACTCCTCCTAGAATTTCCCATAAATAAAAGTTCATATGGACAGTGAAAAGGACCTTTAAAAGAGTTTCCCAGTGGAGCAGATTGTGCTACCATGATCCCACTGACATCTCTTGCACTTGCCCCAAGTTCCCAATTTCTTTGTCAGCTGGCACTGACCCAGCTGGAAATAAGATGATTCCTGCCTGCCAGCAGTGCACATTCACATCATACAGTCACCTAGAGGTGCCCAAAGTGACTCCAAGAGGGTCAACGGGTCTATATAGAGAGTACCCAGTCTGTGGGGGTAGTAGATTGGGTCTGAAAAGTTGTATAGTGCTTCACTTGGCCTGAGCCTGTTAGCTTTGCCTTTCAGCTTCCACTTTTAGAACTTTAAAGCTTCCAACTTTAGAACTTTAGAGAGAGTTCACCTGTGCTATCCAAGGTAGCTTGATAATATACTCTTCCAGCTGGTATAAACACTGAGCCTGTGATACAGATAAAATTCCTGGACTTAGATACTTTGGGATTACTACAGAGGATGTACAGCAAACATTGCAGTCCCTATAGTCAGACTTTGATCAGTCTCATGGATTTTTGTAGGGTAATGCTGTATGATTCATCTCAGAGGTCAATGAATTAATTGAAGTTATAAACTACTAGCAATGTAAATTTGGGGTACAAGTTGGGGGCTTCACCTGCCAAGCCTGAACTCCAACACTTACTCACTGGGGCCTCAGTTTTTAAATATTTAAGTATAAGTGTCTATAGGTAGTTTGAACTAGTAAGTGTAGATCAAGGTCCATACTTGGAACAAAAAGAGATTGATTCTACCCTACAAACCAAATAGCTCCATAATTTCTGCCCTATGCAGTTTAGTTAACCTCACTTTAAGGAAACTACTTACTTCACTGTAAGAGAAATTGATAGCTGAAAGATTGAAAAAGGCATACTACATTTTTCTGTGAGGTTCGTGTCCCCAGTTGTATTATTTAGCTGGATCACTTGATCCTCCTTAAGGCTAAAACATACATTGAAAGCAGGGCAAATCAATCACAGATACTAACCAGCAAACCTTTCTAATCAGAACTGAAGTCTTGCACTTCTCTCTCAGCATTTAGGAGATTACAACTCTCTCTTAAATTGTGTTCATCTCTTCGCAGATCTGAGGAGTTTATGTATGCAACAAGAAGGGAACAGATGATGTGGAATGTGCAGGGCATGATGCTGTAGAGCTTTCAGAATGAAAGGTTCAGAAATTCTGCTGCATGGAAATCAGGTAAAAGCATTTCCAAATATCTTTTCACAGTCCTTTTCTCTAAAAAAGTCAGGAAAACTAGAATATGGGAGGAAAGGGGAGCTGGATTTTATTTCATGATGTCAATATATAGCTCTCTCTTCCTCATCAGATTTCAGAATCTTCTTACAGGAGGGGAAAAAATAGTAAGGGGCAAAGAAAAAAGATGAGCAGAACTGTAATGTGCCATTAAAAAAATAATTATAACAAAAGTAAGTGTTGGGGTTTGCCTGGTATACAGAATTGGCAGAGCTACACTGTAAATTTCTCTCAGCAGGCACTATGTCTCTGTATGTGTTTGCAAGGCTTTCTATTCACTTATAGTGCTCTGGCAATAATAAGCCTTCGTAGAACTACTTCATAGAACAGCAGGAATCTCTTCAGTATATCTTACAGAAATGCATGCAACAGAAACCGTGTTGTATCTAGCAAAAGAAGTCCACTTGATTATGCAGATTGTCTCAACAGGTCCACTCCAGGGGAATGACCAAAACCTGTGATGCAAAAATGATATTACTTTGGTGATGGTACAGAAAAATGAATTCAGGGCAAGGGTCAATGTTTTTGGGAGAGCCCAGATGAGAGAGGTGCCAACTTAACTTCTTGTTTATTTAAAGCTGCACTAGGTAGTTGTTAGGTTCAGACAAGGCAAAGCTGTCATTTGCCATATAAATAGTAGGTTTTGGACTCCCTCACCACACTGTCATGATAGCAGTAAAATTAGAGATGCAATCTATGGGAAGTAGGGGGTTTTCCTTACTCTTGAAAGGCAGCTAAATGACACCTGCTCAAAGATGCGTGACATAAAGCTGGCTTTCAGTATCAGTGTGAAGGGACATCTGTGGCAACCCTGAAATTTCACTGCCTGAGGAGCTGCTTTGAGAGTAGCTGAAGATTAGGAACACTCTTCTGGTCACAGGTCTTTCCCTACCTGCCATGGGGTAATGATTAATTTCCAGGTTGATCACAGAGTTGTGTATTTGTATCCAAACAATAAGGACATTCTGCTTGGATGAGTGTAAGGTTTAGATCTAATGACCAGTTCAGTGCTCTGTAAGAGAAATCCCCTGCCCCCAACATCCTAAAATTAGTGTGGTCATAGTGCTTTGTGAAGAATTAATTTATTTTTGCATGTTTTCAAAGACTTAAGTGATTGGTTACTTTAGTGAATTTTGATATAGTGTACCCCAGGTAGTGAACTTTACTTTTGTGCTTTTGTACAACTATAAAATTTCACCTGTGGAATTGTAAATGTCTGCAGCTTGTAACATTTGGTCAGAGATTTTTCCTTGACCTGTAGCCTGGAAATAGGTTCCTAAATTACATTGTCAGTGCTTAAGTATTTTCTGGTAGCTGCCTGTAGTGTTGCCCATTACCCTCTCCACTTATAAGTCTGTCACCAAGGGAGACACACAGATGTTTCTCTCACTTCTTGATCATCTCTTCTAGACACTGGTGCAATGTGTTATAAACTTGTTTTCTACTAATATCCAGGTCTACAGCATGTTTACTAACTCATGGAAATAAAGCAAGCTAAGCATAACTTCATTTCTTTGGCAAAAATAAACATTATAATTTGGTTTAATATTACAAACATTATCTGAAACAAGCCTTGGAATTCTATTTCTATAAATTTAGTAAAAGACCAAAAACTTGCAGCTTAATTACAACATGCAAAACACAGTCCAAATCAGCAGGTATCCTACAGCTTATATAAAGATCAACAATAAGCCCCTTGTATCTGCCAACGGAACAGGTTTCATGTTTTTCCCCTAGACATTTAACCAAAAAATGCTGAAGAAAGATAGGAATATTTCAGTCTGATCCCTTATGTGCCTCAAAAATTAATAATTTAAATCTAATTATCAGTTGAGTTATTAACATTATTTATGTCTGACCAGAGATATAGCAAGCCATCCATCTCCTAGGAGATGCAGTTCAGTTTCTGTACATGTCTCAGTACTTCTATCTGGCACTATTGATTAACTCTCAGGAAACACAAGCACAGTATGTTTCCTGACCTGTATCAGTTCATTGATCCCTCTCCACTGACTGTGGTGACAAGCTCAGTATGCTTGTGAGCAGTAAGCAAACAGTAAAGTTCTTCCTCTCTGACAGAGCACCTGTGTTTTTGTTGGATTGTTTGGTCTTGGATTTTTTTGTCAGAAAATAAGCCTTGGCCCAGGGAATAACATAGCCCTGCTTTAACTGTGTGGCTCCAGCTATGACACATGATGCAGGGGACTGTAATGAGATGGGAGAGCAGGGTATAAGCCTTCTACACTTCTCTGCCTCTCCTGACTAAATCCAGGTATTTTTAGACCAGTGCTAGGATATTTGCATAAATCTGATTGTGAACAGGAAGGCAGTTCTGGCTCCAGAGAGCTGGCAGGCTGCTTTGTCTTTGGCTCGGTCCATTTAGGAATCAGGCAGCTGAGATACCAGCTGTGTCTTCTCTGTGAACCTTCTGTAGATTCTGCTAGAGTGACTTGGGAAAAGAAAGTCAGGAGATGATAAATATGGATAATATTGTTGCTGAGATTTCATTAAAGGGAGCATGTGTTGCAGGGGAACAACTGTAGAGGAGATAGCTTGTGGTGATAGTCTTTATTTCAATACCTGAACACATTAGTGGGCCCAGTACAACTTTTAAGAGGGAGGATTGACAGAGCAGCCTCCAGGATCATTTTAATTCCCACTTCACAGAGCAGCCTAGTGGTTATAGCACACATCAGTGACTGTAGGCAGAAACTGACTGAGGTCCCCATCCCTGCTGCTAGGACATTATACATTTTACATGAAATCACACCTGGGAAAAACATATAAACAGCCCTTGGAAGTGGAGATGAAGCCTCCCTGTCTTCCCAGAGGATGTTCCCAGTGTTTCTGCTAGAGCTGCCCTTGTTTTCATGTCCTCTTTCCAGTCCAGTGAATTCTGAATTCTTTCTCTGTGCACTGCAAGGCTTTTCATCTGGCACTGCTGATGGCTTCTGCCCTCCCTCCAAGCAGCCTTGATTCTGTTGTCTAAGCAACTTGCCAAAACCACAAGTGGGGAGTTAAGTCCTGTTAAGCAGAGGAAAGAACTGAGCACAGATCTTCCAAAGTTCTGCTGGCTGTTAATCTGCTGCATGAAAGCATCCCTGTCATGTCAGTGAGTTTGCCCTGGCAAAGCAGCCAATACTACATTTTCTGGAGCATGCAGGAACTGATAATCACATTTTATACATAAGCTTACAGTAGTTGCAACATGGGGTTACTTGGGCAACCCAGGCAGTATAAAGCCTCCTTTGGAAACTCTGCAGAGGTTTGGGCCCAAGTCAGATGCTGGGCTGCTCATTGTTTTCAGAAGTAAGCGAACAAACTGAAAGACTGTAAGTTAAAACTTAGAATATAAAACGTGCTGGAATGTAGCCTGAGACAGAGAAGTACTTTTCAAGAATGAAAATTTGAAATTATGGGCCAAAACCTAGTCTGAATCTCATTTTTTAGGTTGAGGTCTTCTGAGTCCTCTGTCACATTCTGTGATGTTCAGTGTCTCACAGGGAAAAATGAATTCCAGAGGAAAGTAAATTGTAGCTACTGAACATTTCTCTTCACAAAATATAAGATGCAACCTCCCGTGGTTTAGATTTTTTCCCCCTTCTACTTGGTCTTGTGCTTATCATTATTGAAGATAATTAAACATTTACTGAGGATGTGGGAGTAGAAGACTGACCAAATTTCTCATTTTTGTTACAGTAAAAGAAGAAAAACCCTCCAAATCTTGTCTACGTAAACCTGCTATTCTGACTACTTGTCTCATCAGAAATAACCATTTGTGCTTGTGTTTTACCCTGAGGGGCAAAATAGCTATATGTGCTGTCCATAATGGCAAACAGATTTTCTGTTTCTGTCCTGTTTCTGTTCTGTTGGGTATGTGCCACTACTTTCTCACTTGGGAGATGACACCCTTCTTTGACAGTGAGAAGGTACAGCTAGATATGAGCACTGGACATATTAGGGACTACTACATTAATTTACCTGTGGTTAAATGTAAGGCTGAATTCAAAATTATGGTAATAAAAGCACAAGTTCATAATCTTGATGCCTATGAGAAGGACACTGCCTAGACATCACCACAGCAAGTGGGTACAGTTGTCTAGATAACAGCTCACCTAGGTGAACAGCATTCGCCAGACAAGGCAATTAATACACGAGTATAAATACTGCAGCAGTCACATGAACAGGCTCTCTTGCTGTAGTCAGCTAGCTTCTGAATACCCTCTGCTTCATTAACTCAGTTCATTCCAGTATCTCAAATCAGAGTGAAGTCTCTAGTTTATATGTACAGCGTAACAGGACTCTGGATTTCGTGTCATTGATGAACCACTAGTGTGAGAAAAGCTTTCCCCATGAAAGGGAATTAGACCATCTCCTGTTAAAAAACCCAAACAAACCACCTCAGATAAGGAACAGACCTGAGTCGACTCTGGATTCAAATTTGGCAGTGCAGTTAATGCAGAAGGACTGAACTACAGAATTTCAGACCTAAAAGCCACATAGTAACTTCCATTTCATTTTTGTCTCTTTTATCTTGAGAGTATTAGACTGGTAATCTTGAGGACAAGTGAGCTGTCATGTTGACAGCAGGCTTTCTAAACTTTTTCCTAGCCTACACTGGGCTGAAAAGTTGAAAACTTGATATTTCCTCCCCACCCCTTACCCTCACCTTTCTTTTCTGAGAATTCAGTTGAAAAGTTCCATTTTGCAGATTAACGTTAACATACTGACATTTTCTAAAGGAGACACATTTGTTAATATCTCTGCTTCAAAGCCACTTTTGTTTGTTTGTGAATTTCTTTTTTGTGTGAGGCATTCCACTGCATTTTCTGCCTGTTGCTATCAGGAGCCTCGTGATAGCAAGCAGAAGATCCAAAATAAAACACCACAAAATACATTTGCTGTGTTCCACCTAGAGCAGCGCTGTCATTTAAAAATCTAGAAATGCTCCCATTTCCTCAGATTCCTAAATGTTCTAAAATGCCTTCTGGATAAAAAGTGCAGCGGTGTGCAGAAACACAGAGAATTTGTGCCAGAAATGCTACAAACCAAAAAGATGGGAAATCACCAAGTCTATCCAGGAACCAAGACATCAGCAAAGTGAGGAATAATCTGTATTCCTCTCAGAGGTTGCAATGGCCTCTTCCATTTGTGATTCAAAATACTGAATCTCCTCACAAAAATTGTTAACAAAGTACAAATTTTTCCAAAACTTGAGACCAGAGAAAAGAGTGGTTGTAATAGCATTTTTCCTTCATTGTCCAGTATCCTGAGAAAGTGTGAGCAATGGGTTTACATCTCTTCAGCTTTTGAGAGACTTTCAAAACTAACATTGGATAAATACACAAAAGACTAGGATATTCTATGAAGACAGCTCCTCCTCTCGAGTCTGTTCCTCTTTGTAAGGCACGATTAAAAATAAATTGAGCTGAAAGGCAAAAAAATTATGATTCTATAGGTAAGTGATCAGGCAACTTGCTGTTTCTGCTCCAGTGAATACTTCATACGAAATTATGTAAATATTCATTAGGATGTCAGGATCTCACATCTCCCCTGCCACATGAATACCCTAATCACTAGGATCATAGAGTCTTTTGCCCAATGAATATTTAGCTGTTCTGTAAAGTTTAGCAATTTCAGCAGGAGGCTTAAAAGAGTCTCTTCTTGAATACCTAAAATATAGGGTTTGCAATATTTGACGTTTGGGTTTTAACCCTGACCAGCAAAGGATGGAATGCAAACCAGATATCCCTCAACCAGGGACACCACTAATAAACTGAATAAAAGGAAGAACTACAGTCTCTGTCCACAATGGTATTTATGCCAATCAGTGGTGGTGTTTTGGGAAAAAGCATCCGGCATGGTGCCCAGATAGGCAGGGGAAATGTTTCTGGACCAGAACTCAGCATGGGATTCCCAAGGTATATTGAAGCGCTCTAGTCACTGTAGCACTGAGTGTCTCTGAAGGCAATTGTGGAGGAGGTTACAATACAAATAAACATAATGAACACTAACGAATTACCAGGACCAGATTATATTACCTCTAGTGTTCTACAGGAACTCACAGATTAAATAAATACATTACTAACAGTAGCATATAACATCTCACTTAAAACTTTATGATATCTGAAGACAAAAAGATGGGGGATGAGATACAAGTGCTTAGGAAGTTTCCAGATGTACTCAGGGACTAACAGTCCATTAAAATTAAGATATCCACTAGGAAAATTAATAGCAATACTAAGAAATTATAGAATTAGTAGATGCTTGGATAATTTGTAAATTTTTATTTTGAGAAGGGTCATCATGGCTTCAGCAGAAGGCATTATTTAAAAAGGTCAAAAAACCTATGGATTAAAGTGGTAGTAACTATATAGACTATTTTAATTTCCTATGAAATTTTCACAAAGGCTTCCACATAGGCTGTAAGAACACCAAGTATCATGGGCTAAGAGAAAAGACTCTAACATGCATTAGTCTTTGGTCAAAGGACAGGAACTCAAGGATACCAGTAAAAGGTCATTTCTTAAAATGCAGGATGGTCATCAGAGCAGTTGTTCAGGGGTCTGTCCTGGAACTCATTCTGTTTGATGTATTAAGAAATGACCTAAAGAAATGTGATGATCTGTATGTTGATAAAATGATGTGAATGATGATGATCCACCATTATATGAGGCACTTAGGAAAAGGACAGACTACAGAATTTCAGAAGGACCTTAGAGACCAGAGTTTCTAGGCAATGAAATGTCAAATTAAATTTAACAAAGATAAATATAAAGTGATATAATGGGGAAAAACAGTCCTAGTGTGACACATGGTGAGTTAGCCTGGCCTTACAGCCAAACACTTACTCATTCCCTCCACAAAGTGGGGCAAGGGGATAAAATAGGATGGGAAAGCTCCTGGGTTAAGATAAATATAGGGAGATTGTTTTCCAGTTACCATCATGGGAAAAACAGGCTTGACCTGGGGGAAATTAATTAAATTTATTGCCAATGAAAGAAAGTATATAATTATGATTATTTAGTTATGAATTAGGGTATCAAGAACCAAAAAGACAAACATTAAAATAACACTTTCCCTTCCTCTTTTCACAAGCTCAACTTGGTCACTCGAGACTCCTCTCTGGCACCAAGTAGCTCAGGCAGCTGAGGAGCGGGATGTTACAGTTGGTAGCTAATGGTTTCTCTCTTCTGCACCTTTCCTCTCACAGTGTTCCTCTTCTCTGATGTGGGCTTGCCAAGGGCTGCAGTCCTCCACAGAAATTTGTTCCAGCATAGGCTCTCCACGGACCACATTTCCTTTAGGAATATCCACCTGCTCCATCATGGGGTCCTGCATGGTCTGCAGTGGGTACCAGCTCCAGTGTGGTCTTTTCCATGGACAGATTAAACAAAACCTTGGAAGAAAAAATCTATTCAGGATCTGAATTTGGGCCTTAGACAGTTTTAGTGATACTTAGGTGCAGAATAGTGGGTGCATTAGTTTATACCTGGACACTGCACAGGAAAGAAATTAATGCGTTCTTATCCATTGTTTGGATGTGGCAAAAAAGGAGCTGATGGGGAGTAAGGTACCTGCACAGCTCTGATGAGCTGAATCCTAGTATTTCTCTACATAAAAAGCTGAGCAACTGCAAATCTTTTTTAATATCAAATGCACTGGAATAGAAATCCCGTGAGGAGTGATGAGCAACACAGTGGTTTCCCTTCATATCTTCATCAACACAGTAATCTTTGAGAGTAAGATCTAACTCAGCACGGTTTCAGTTTTGGTGGATGAGTAGTTGAGACAGTACAAAGGTGAAAGACTTTAGATTTACTGTAGCTGGTGGCCAAGGCACAAAGCTACCAAACAGCAAAATTACCAAATAAAGATGACTTAGTCACTAAAAATTTCAGACGTGCAAATATAGACAGCAGTAGGCATATGCAGGGCAGGAAGCTTGAGTGTTAGACCTCTCTGGTTATCATGTGGTTGTATTATATGTAAAAACAGGCAATAATCTGTGGAGTTTCATTTTGATAAGGAGGATGCACAGATTGTCAGAGATTATTATAAACTACATTTTTAAGCCAGATCTTGACCTATATTTTTAATATAGTAGTTTTATACATGAATTATACATACGTTTTAAAGCCATGCTTCTCAGAATTCCTGTTTTGAGTCTTCTTTTGTGAGATGAAAGAATACAATGGAAAATTGTTAATCCATTTTAAAATGCTGCATTTTGACATTTAACTGCAACTTTGACTTGTATGAATAAATATACATAAATCATATTTTTTAACTGCAAAATATAGCAACTCGGATTGAAAAGTAAGAAAGAAGATCAATTTGGTTTTAATCTTTCATGAAGCATGCTGATATTTAAACAGTAACTATTCAAATAAAAAAAAATGTATACCTTAAAAAGGATGAAAATACTACGCAAATTGTTTTAAGGAATCATATGCAGGTGTGACTTAGACTGGATTGTAGTCCAGCATCTGAATTTTTCTCTAATTTCTTTAGGTTTCTCTGTTTTAAGGACTCCAGCTCTGGAAGACTTTAGGACCCAGGGAATTTTTCCTTCCCAGTGCACAAGAGACAAAACCTAAGCAGACTTTCTGCACCAGAGGAGTCCTTGCATCCCTACCCAATACAGCCAGGCTGCTGCAATTCCCTGTTTTTTGTGCAGCCAGGAGAGCAACTAAGCGTGTATTCCTAACACACACACACTAACACATACACAGTCTTTACCCCATCCTCACTCTGACCCTTGCTTTTCTCTGCCTTTGCCACCTCCAAAATAATAAAGACCCTTACAATGATGCAAAAGTAACTGAAAACTGGTGTGTGATGCTTCTCTTTTGTATCAAAAGTTAAGATGAAAAAGCTGATCTTCACTACTGTATTTAGATGACAGTTACTTCATGCAGAGACATCTTTCATTTTACCTAAGCTTTCACAGTACCTGCTGGGGACTGCAATCTAGATACAACCTGCATCAGTACTTTCCATATAAACCACCACAGTGCTTCATGAATGCTACATGGAGTCAATCATTTGTATGTATTGGTTTTGGAAGCTACAAGAGGAATAATGACATTTTGATGAAAAATTCTAGATTTTTTTTGGACTGACCTAGTTAGCTGTATTCTCAGTTTTACTGACTTGGTGAATAGAGTTTCCCCTTTCAAAACCAAACTTGTATGTTGATGAAACACTTAAGAAGTATTCAGATGTCCTACCACAACAGTGATTTCCTTGTTTATTATTTATTATTTGTGTAATATACCCAGTTGTCACGGATATTGTGATATTTTTACTACTCCCTACTGCTTTGAAAAGAAAAGATGAAATAAGAAAAATAAAATAAAATACTTTAAAATTGCTTTTGAGGAAAGAAACAAAAGACAATGTCTCAAAGGACTAATCCTAACTGAAAGTTCTTAATGAAGAGAACATAAAAGCCTTTAGGTTGTTTGCATTTCCTTTTTATTTTTTTTAATTGTCTTCTTTCTTAAATGATTTATAAACAATAATTAAGAGTATTTTGTTGTCTTTAATCATAGTGTCCCAAGAGTAATGTCAAGAGCTCTATAGTTCAAAATATTATTAAGAATGAAAATAATAAAAAGATTTGTCCTACTTTTTCTTTTTCTCCATCTGGGCTAAGAATAGTGGTAATGCATACTATATTGTTACTTAAAAAAAAAAAAAAAAAAAAAACCCAAACAACTTTTTCTCTTACAGTACCTATGTGATCACATGGAAAGTTCACAGGACATGAATTAGGGCTACCATACTAAGCAGTAATTATGAGTAAATGAGGGTCATTGCTAGTTCACTCCTGATCTGGGAAGCAGATTTCAAAGATGGTGGAGAGGGGCTTGGCAATAACACCTGCCAGCTCCCTCAGCACTCAGGGTGCATCTCATGGGGGCCAAGTTTGCTTAAGTGATCTCTAACATGATCCTCCTCAACCCCAGGAAAGTCTTCCTTTCTCCAGACTTCCTCTCTTGCCTCCAGGGTCTGGGAAACCTGAGGACTGGCCTTAGCAGTAAAGACTGAGGCAAAGAAGGCATTCATTAACTCCACTCTGTAGCATCTGTCACCAGGGCACCCACTTTGTTCACAGCAGGCTCGTGTTTTCCCTAGTCTTTATTTTGCTGCTGAGGTACTTGAAAAATCCCTTCTTATTGTCCATGTGTCCCTCATCAGAATAAACTCATTGTGAATTGATATGGGTAGTGGACAAGAGCAAATACCTCTAATCCTCAATTATTTCAACAGTGTTTACAGAGACTAACAAGCAAAAGTACCTATATCTTCACTCATGGCTTTTAATGAATCTTGTAAAGACAACATCTGAAAGTTTCTTGCCAATAAAATTATCATGGACTGTGTATTGAACTAATTTTACCTAACACTTAAACCTCCAACAACTTAAACCTCTGGTTCAAGCTCCCGGAAGTGTCTACAGAATGTATATTAGAAAACATTTTATGGCATTTACTGGTCTTCATCCAAAAATAGGTGTGAACCACACTATTAATACATTCTAAGAAAAGTTCTCTCTTGGAAATTAAGTGTTTCTTTGTTTTCTTGAATATAATTGTTAAAGAGGTTAATGCAAATACATACACTGATAGGGTCAAAATACAGACCAACATCCATAATTTTATTTTATGTCTTGGACCTCTGATTTAGGTTCCATTCCATGCCCTGTTCTCCGTGTCTAATGTTATCTGGACACTGTTCATTGACATTACAACTGATACATATTTCATGGCAGACATATGATCCAGGAAGCATTTGATTCTTATATTTAACTTCTCTTTCTCTTTCCTCCTTCTTAAATGACTCCAATGGAAATAAATGTAATAAGGTACTCCTTACAACCAAGTAGTTTTCTTGCCTTCACCACACATTTGTGATTTAATATATTTTTTTTTTAATACCATGATGACCAGAAATAAATAACCCAAGCCTATTTCCTTCAGAAAACGGTTATCCTCTAATATGTCTCAGAATACTTCCAGACCTTTGACTATGTTATCTTACCTTGATGGTTCAAACATTTTTAAAGACACAGCTATCGGCAGTTTAGCTTCCCTTGAGATATTTTCTCCTCAGTAATCTATATTTTCATATTATTTTGAGTCACTTCATAGAAATTACTCTGTGGTCAATATTGAAGGCTAGAAGGGAGTAAAGTCAATTTTATATAATATAAACAGAAACTTGCAAATTACAATGCCTGTTAGAGCTCCTTTCTTTGATCTTTGATAAATGAGTCTTGGAAAAAAAACCTGCTATTTGTGTGTTAATTGCATGATTGGTGTTACAAGCTCATATGCATCAATGCCCAATGTGTCACTCTGCTCCTTTGCAGGTTTTCAGAGAACAGATTGGAATTATAGGAATTCTTGGCCTGATTATGTCTCCGGGCTTTACCTCCTTTGGAGCTTGCATCAAACTACTGCTAGTTTGGTGAAGGAGTGGAGTTCATCCATCACAGTCCACCTGATGACTAGAGTCAATCTGCTTTATCAACTCATAAAGTGGCAGTGTGGTTAATTCTTGCCTCTGTGTCATAAATAGGTGGTGTATTGCGGTTCAGTGATAAGAGTCAAATTATTTGATAAGCTGTTTAGTTTAAGTGCCACAGTTAATGCTACTGTTTATCCCCCATTTCACACACCAAATCAGTTGATTGTATAAATTTTACATGTTGGATTAACATATGTTTCCTCTTTTACCAAACTTTGACATCAAGAATAATGACGAGCAATAAACATAACAAAACTAACAAAACTATAATTGGATGGAGCATCCAAAAATTCCAGTTGTTGGTGGTGACCATACAAAAAGAGTTTCCCACCAGTGAGGTTTTCCACCTTTCTTCACTCTTTCTAGGACAGGGTGTATCTTCTCTGCATCATGATGGTTGGTAATCAGGGTTCTTTGTCCATTGTTCCAAATTCATTGTAGCAATTGACTCAGGTCATCATGTTGCAACAGTTTTCCTACCAGTATAAGATTTATTCCAATAGTGGTAGACAATAAATCTTGACACTGTGTAGTTAGATTGTAGCAATTGTTGAGTTGTGACAAGAGCTGAATAGTTAGTCACATCCCATAATTTTGGTAAAATTACAAAAACAGATATTTGAGTGATTATATGTCTCTACAGTGGTGTTGTCTGTAAACATAGAATTACAAAGGGTTATCACACAGGCGCATCCATTTCCAACATATACAAGTACAGTTTCAGGGTTTTCATCAGGATGTATTTCAAAATGACATTTAGTTCAGTGTCAAGGCAAATGTCTTGGGCCTAAATGGTGTTACTTTCACAAATAAATTATTGTAATACCCATACAGCATGTGCATCAACATCAATAGCTTGCTATTTTCCCCATTTTGTTGGTCCTATGCTCTGATGCTCTGTGTTCTGACAGAGGACAATTCCATGGTGATTTAATCCCAGTACAATGACTGGGTGTATGACGCATACTGAAACATTGCGTATTTTCAAAACAAAAGGTGTAGCTTTACTGTCAGTGGGGTCATAAGTGGCATTAACTAGATACCACCAAGACTGGAAATCCTTTTCGAATTGAGTAGCATTATCCCAAACTACCTTTTGCATCTCAGTGGGCGAGGTGCCCTCATCACCTTCCTTTATAATTGCTGTTACAGTAGATTGCACCCACAAATGAGAAACATGTATGGTACAGAATGTACTATAGTTACTGTATTGATTAACATAAATAAAAGCAGTGAGCCTCTGCACTCTGTGGTATGGCTTGTTGATGTGTGAACTGAATTTGGTTCATGCTGGTGATGATTACTTCTGCGAGGATAAATAATCCTTCAGTGGTTTCCCAATCTCCAGCAATGGTGTGCTGGTATCATTCCCAGTATCATTTCTGGAAAGAGAAAACAATAGAAGTCTCAGTGGGATTTTTTGGGTGGGTTATCCCTTAGTGGCTCAACTGCTCGGACTAAAGACAAAAGTCTCTTCCCACTTGGAATAGCTCTGTTCTGTCCCTTCAGGTGCTGTAGAGTTAAACACTAAAGACCTTTTTGACCCACTTGGACTGGTCTGGAGTAGATTGCAATCAGCATGGTCTTCTGCAAAACTCCATTCTGCTATCATAGGATCACGGGGGTGTACTGGCCTCAGTGACTGATATGCTTTTGATTCCTGTATTAGGGTTTGGGCTGCCTCTTCATGTTCTGGCTTCCATTTCCATGGTTTCCCCTTTTATGAAAGTGAGTACAAGTGGGCGAGCAATGATAGAAAATCCAGGTACATGCTTCCTCCAGCATCCTAAGGTACCCATAAGGTGGTGTAATTCTTTCCTCAGCTGGGGTATCTGCAATTGTTCTATTTTGCTTAGGGTGCGCAGTGGAGTTGCTGCACTACCTGCAATCTAACAAGTACTTAAAAATCTTCTGTACTTGGTCCCTGACATTTTTCAGGTGAAAATTCAACTTCTGCTTTATATAGTGCTTGCCATACTGCTGTTTTCCCTTCTTCTAATTTTTCAGGGCAGGTCCCTCTGACTAGAATATCATCTATATGTTTGTATGGTTTCACATCTTGAGAGAGTGAGATTGTCTGTAAAAGTTCAGCAAGCACAGCATGAACAACTGTGGGTGAAAGTTTGTACCCCTGTGGGTGTTTGTTATAGGTGTATTGCATACCTTCCCAAGTGAAAATAAATTCTTCTATATCTTCCTCCTGCAAGAGGACTATAAAGAACGTATCTCTGACATCTAGCACTGCCATCCATGGACATGTGTCTGCTTATAGTGTGGCTGTTAAAGTTGCAATACAATGTACTGCAGCCGTTAGTGGGGCTGTGTTGGCACTTAGGCACCTATAATCAATTGCCAGACAGCATCCATACAGCTTTCGGACTGGCCAGACAGGTGAATTATATGGGGAGTGGGTTCTGGATATAATGTGCTGGTTTTACAAATCTGCTATTACTTCAGAAATTCCAGTTCATGCCACAGCAGGAATTGGATACTTTGGAACACCAGTAATTTTTGAGCTGGGGAGTACAGGGCCTGTACAGAGTGCACGTACTGTAGCCTCCCAGTTTCTACTGCGGTTGGAATCAATACTTGAACCAAAGGACTACATGCTGCTGTCTGTCTGGCACAAGTTTCATCTGATCAAGACATCAACCCCCAAAATATTCTTTTTTTTTTTTTTTTTTTTTAATTACAAAGCAAGTAGATGACATACACTTCCACCTGGCTTCCAGTGACTGACTTTAGGTGATTGAACTTTGTGCTCTTGTATCTATTAGAAATGTCACCAGTTGTTGTGAAGGACGAACTGGAATCAAGATATATTCTGCTTTAATGGTAGGTCTAGCCTCATATTCAGGGAAATCTGAGGGGGAACAAGGGGTCATCACTTCCTTCATCACAGTCATCATTTCCCACGTCATAGTTATCAGCATCACCCCAGACATTACCATCCCAGACCTATGGGAACACTGTTGGTTTCCTAATTTGCAGGAGTTAATGGGATGTGGGAACCATGTGAGCATCATCTCAGTCTTTTCTTCCCACTTTAGTTTCTTCTCCTCTTCTTCCTGCAACTGCTTCTGTAGCTGTTCAATTTGCAGGGAGAGTAATAACTTAGCTGCCTTCCTGCCTTCTATTTCCTCACTCAGATCTTGTCTCCCTCTATTAGCTTTCTTCTATCCTGACAGGCAGCTTCTAGGCAGGTGCCTAACATCTTACAAATGATTCCTTTGTCTTTACAATTTTTAATATTTTCTTTTGTTAGTCTTAATGTTCTTCAATAGCACCCTAGTCATGCCGGTGGTTGTGAGCCTATTCTTCTGAGAATCTGGGACTTGGACTTATTCAATGCTTCTATAAATAATCAGTGATACTACTTGTCATCCTGCCAACTACACCAATTTGTTGTGAATGGGTGATTTAGATCACTTAAAGAATCACCATCAAAACTATTAACAGAGGTGGGTTTAATATGATGAAGTAAAAGTGCAACTTAACAACCTTTGATGGCAAGCTTCACTCTATCATTCGAACACAACCATTTGAGCAGTGATTCAAAACTACCAAGTCAGAAATCAAAGTGACCAAGGCAAAATCAATGTCACCAAGACAAAATCAAAGTTTCCAAGGCAGAAATCGAATTCACCACACTACAAGGTTATGCACCATATCTGTCACTTACCAAAAACCAGCTGGTGGTAAAAGGTCTCTCTGCCTCAAGGAGCAACCTTGAGAGGTATCCCAGCTCAAGGGGAGATCACCACCATGCTGGCAGGGAGAGCTCAGAGAAGGCTCACTTGGGCTGTCATATTTACGAAATAAAGTGGTTGGCTTGTAGTCGATTTACATGTGATGGGAAAGGTATGCATGAGACTCCTTGTACCCACAACTTTCTTTGTTCCTTGATGAATGAGTCTTGGAAAACCTACCTGCTCTTCATGTGTGGATCACATGATCAGTGTTCCAAGCTCATATACATTGATGGTCACTGTGTCACTCTGTTCCTTTGTGGGTTTTCAGAGAACAGATTGGAATTAGAGGAGTTTGTGGCCTGGCTATGGCTCAGGGCTTTGCCTCCTTTGGAGCTTGCACCAAATTATCTCCAGTTTGGTTAAGGGGTCAAGTGCATCCATCATGTCTGGTGCAATCTCTTAAGTCACTGATACTATTTTGATGCAAAAGATTTTTTATAGAATACAAGTCAGCTGTAGTAATTACTTCTATGTGATCTTGATATACAGAACTGGCTATTTATTTTGGGAAAGCTGTTTGTTTCCTCAGGACTGCTGAAAACAATTTATTATTTTTGTCTGCTTTGTCTATCTGCCTTTCCAGGCTGTTATATTCACCTTACTAATCTAAGTAAACCACGCTAAATTCAGTAAGTGAAATGCAAACGTATTTGTATTTCCAAGCCCTTTCAGTAAGCATGTATGATCTTTATTTTGTTTCTATTTTATTGGTGTAATAAACTGGGCAGAAGAATGCCTTCAACTCTGAGGAACTAAAATCATTGTGTACAGTGATATCTTCCAAATCATAGTATCTTCCAGAAATGAGTTTCCATTTTAGAGAAACAATGACAAAACTGCATCACATAAGTGCTAAATCCTTTAAAAAATGTAATAATGAATCAGACTTTAGGGTTTAAAAATCTGTAGTTTAATAAAGTAATCTCAAATGTAACATTATCTTGAGCTTTTCTTCCTCTGAGGAAATTTTTTCCAGCCAAGATTGGCCTGTTACTGTGTTCACATGTGGGAACAAGTTTCATTACAGCTACATCTACACCAGCCAATTAAATGTATCCAGAGATATCTTCAAGCAATGAGCCCAACTGGTACAGGACATCTCTTATCTTTTCTAATAAACTGTTTCGGCCTCCAGAGCAGGATGTCTGTGTGCAAACTGCCTGCTGGAACGGCTCCTGGTCTGCTCCAGCTGCCAAATCATGTCCAGAAGTTGTTTAGGGAAGGAGCTTGTTGGAATGGGCCAAAATCATGCCAGGAAGCCTTCTAATGCTTTACTAGCATAAATGATCATGCTCCAGTGCCAGGGAATCTTCCCAAGCATGCTCAACTTTGTTAGGATAGATGCAGACCATGTCATTTTTCCCTGAGAGGCACACTTCTGCTAACCATCTGGGCCAAAACAGCTCTCATTTAATTTTCTCCTGTAAGTACTTCTCCCTCAATGGCCAAGATCACAATTAAAGAGACAGTTCACTTATCCCAAACTGAGTGTCAAGATATGTAAGGAGTAGTGGTAATTCTATTTAGCTATCTGATATTGTTGCACAGGTCAGAGAGAGGGAGAACAGTCAGCCATTATGCAAACATATGTATATAGAAACTTCTATGGGACACCTCAAGAATTCCCAAAAGCTTTCCAAAAAAAGACAATGTCTGTTCTGATAATTTATAGTCTTTGACCATCATGGCTACAAAAAAACTCCTTTTTTCAATAGAACATTTTTAGTCACCCACCCATCCACCCACCCCACCCCACCCCCCCCAAAAAAAAAATGCTACATAGCAAATGTGAAGAAAATAGTAGAGATGTCTGGATTTTAACTATCACTGAAGCTTCTCCATGTTGATTTAAACAGATGCTAATTACCTCAGTTGTTCTTCATCCAGAGTCAGAGAAATCCTGTGGATGTCTACCATGCTATGTAAAGGCCAGCTACACTGGCAACTTTATGTGCAAGGAGTCCATTTTGCCACAGTTAAAATATTTTTATTTCCTCCTGCCAAATAAATTTTCCTTATTATTTTCAGCTATATAAAGAATATCCTTCATTCTAAACAGTTTTCTACAGTGTTATCAGTGTGGGTTTTGATATATTCTTATTACGCAAGAAGGAAAAAAATTACTTTTGCATTTGGACCAGACAGTGATGAAATTTGTGTTCATTTTCAGTTCCAATGGGAAATAATTTTATTCTTCTTGTCAGCCCACTGGGACACCTTTGTGTTCTGAATGTGTTAGTTTTTGTCTCTGTGAGCCAACAAGAGTGAAAGCAGAAGTGTGCTCAGATGAACTTTGCTTCTGTGTTGACTTGGGAGTCTCTGACATGACAAAGGACACAAATTCCTTACGGTGTCATAGTGGATGCTGCATTTTATTGATGGGGAACTTTGAACACTTGTATCAGAGGCAGTAGTAGGTTACCTGCTCTTAAGATTTATTCATATAAGTCACATTAATCCTATTTTTATTTCCTTCACTTTTGTCAGAACCAAAGGATGTGGTCCATCTTGAATACATCTTCAGAGCTTCTGTTCACTTAATAAAGACAATTTCTTGCTCAGTAGGCAAAAGGTACTTTGATTTTGTTCTCTCTTGTATCCTAAATGAAAAAAAAAAAATCAAGTTCTTGTGATTTTATAGCTATTTTTAACCTTCTAGATTCCTGAAGGTAACTTCCATCTATTGGAGAAGGAGTAAATGAAAACTAAAGCCACAGCTGTTCAACTAAGCAGTAGCAATGACAACAACTATGAGTTAGAATCAAAAATTTGGCATTTTGATAATTTTTTATCTTCTAAGGTTGGATTCATTTCACCTAGCTTTTAATGTATGTACAATAGATGGCATGCATTGCTTTTCTAAGCTGCATGTCTCTCCAGGGATAATAGAAGGTTCATAGGTGATTACCGTAGCTGGCTGCTTAACTTATAAATGAACAAAATTATATAAGTCCCACTTAATTAATTTGTTGGTCCTTTCCTCTTTAAAATCTGTGACTGTGAAGATCAAGTCCTGGCTATGCTTGTTAAGACTGTGGGAAACCTTGGCTGGTCCAAGGGATCGGAATGTGAGCTTAACCTTAGCCTTGAACAGATACCCGGGTATCCTTGAAGAGCCTGGGAAAGTCCTGAGAATAGCTGAGCCAACAAGATAAGGAACTGCCAGATGCACAAGTGGAAGAAGCGTATCAAAGGTGTAGCAAAGAAAAGGCCATCCAATCATGTACTGATCGTCTGTAAGTGAACCAATATAGACACCTATTCTGAAGAAATATATAAAAAGGCTTGTTAGAACAATAAACAGGGCCTTTTGGCCTTTTGGTTTTGTGCACAATCCTTTGTGTGTCATGTCCGCCTCAGCAGTGACATAAGACTTCTTCTTTTCCCCGGCCCATTTGTAGGACAAAGTAAGCAAAAAAGAAAATGAGGAATAAGATAGGGATAAACTGGAACAAGTTTATCTAAGACTGTGTGGCAGATCAGAATATAAAACCTGAGTTTCCTGCTTGCTTATTCAGATCCTTGTCTGTAAAAACAAACAATTCTGATGGATAAGGGTGTGATCCATCTCACCAAACTTTAGATATAACAGCTAATTGTCTAGCTGTCATTTGCAGTCAAGAAAAAGAGATCCAGAGACCTATTTATTCTATTTTAGACCGCTATGTCAGGATGGGGTAAGTCACTGTATGGAGTTACCTATTCCCCATTATTGATGATGGAAGAAGTTAGATGACTGACATCGGCTGACAGCTGCCTTTTAGATGGCTACAAGTTATGGAGACAGAATATGGCCTAAAAGCCCGCATTACATGCACCATCACATGCGACAGCAGACAACAAGAAGTGTCCATTTACCAAGGGGTGAAAATTCTTTTTCACAAAAAATGTCAAGTTTTCTGTTTGCTTTTGAGCCAACCTCAAGTAAACCATCAAGCATTCCCAAAGTTTTCACACATAGGGAACTGTTATTTTCTGGTGGAAAATATGAGCACTTTTATTCAGAAGGGGATATGTGTGTAAAAGTTGGAGAATAAGTGGATGAGAACTCCATGTTATGTAGGAAATTCAGTTTGACGTCTCTGCTCAGCCTCGGTCAGAGTAACACGTACCATTCCCGATTGCTCCGTATCAGAGGAGAAACAGTTCATCTTTATGGAAATTTTTTTGCTTAGCTGAAAACTAGTTCTAGGAAACTGCCTTTGCAGAAGAAAGGTCAAAGATAGGCATTAAAAAAGGAGGACCTTTTTCATATTTGCAAGTAGGATTTATGAAGCATAACTGTGGCAATGTAGTGATTACAGTACTGCTCCTGCTAGATACATTCTGTGAAGCAAAATACACAACAAATTGGAGAGTTTTACTGCCAACAACAAAACTCTTGCTAGCATTAGATTTCCATTTCAAAAGAAACACTAAAAAACCAACATTTAGATGTAGAATATCTAACTAATCCCTCTCCTCCCCATATTCACTAACTTCAAAATTTAAAAAATGTCTTCTGTATCATTTTCAATAATCTAAATTTCTTTTCAAAATACAAATCCAGTAGATTTGATTACAGCATTGGGGTTTTTTTGGGGGTGTGGGGACATCCAGCATTGCACATTATAATTGCATAAGCACCAGTAGTTTATCTTTGTTAAGTGAAATGCTATGAAGTTATTCCATCTATAATTGTGTTAATCATGGCAGTGGTGAGGGACCAACCAAAATGGGGCTTTCTAGTTTTAGGAAGAGTACAAGTCTAGAATAGCAAGCAGTCCCTGCCTTAAATTACAACGGGCCCTACAATTGCTTTTAGAATCATCATGATTGCACAGAGGGGAAAAAAAATAAATTGTTCTGTCAGAACTGGCATATGCAATTACTTTATTTGCCCAAGCTAATTGTTCATACAAATTGGGCATGAAGCTTACCGTCTGTCACTTGGATGTGATCCGTGCACTTGAAGGTATGTTACAGTTGCTATAAAGTTACTTTCCTAACAATTTTACTTATTTCCAATAATAAATAAAGAACTAGAAGTAAAAGTGATTTCCATACATATATTAAAAGGAGAAAGAGGGAGAGGAGACAGAGGATTACAGGACAGCTAAGGAGTACCAGACTATATCATGGAATAACTTTGATAAGAAATTTAGAGCAATGCTTTTTCATCAGTTTATCCTGTTCCTTCTAGTTTTCCTCAAGTAGTCCAGTTTTTAATTTAGCCCCTATATTAATTCACTCTATTCTTCAACCAAGACTTCAGCTGCTTCATCTGTCTGGGAATTAAATAATAAACCACATTAATCCTCTGCATTCCCACAAACTGTGTTTTATTCTAGTAAGTCAAGACATTCCCCTTACTTCATATTAGGCATTCGGGAGAGGTTCCTGATGCAATTTTTGCATACATCCTCTGACATCAAACCAGAAATCCTTTAATTTAATACCAACAGTGGAGATACTACACTGGCTGCACACACCATATCACTCTCTTTAGCCCCTGGAAGAACGGCTGGCTTTTGTCATAGCTTGTTCAGAAAAGAAAAGAAGGGAAAAAAAAGAAAAAAAACCCGAACCAACAAAAATTTCCATACCTTATTTACATTCATAGAGTTACTTAAAATTATTATACTGTCAACTCTGTAATCTTCCATGATCCTTACATACTAGTATTCTGTATGTAGATATATGTATATATGCACATACGTACACACATACACATATACACAGATAAACATATACTGCAACAGGAAAAGGTTATCTTAATGTACACCTGTAGTAAAACTCCATCTAGTATACTGATACTTTGTTGAAGTGATAGACAAAGAATTTTATTTAATCTTTAGTCCTCCAAAACCATCTCACTTAGAGATGACACTGTTTTGTACCTGTGCACTTCTCTTTCTGAATCCAAATCTTTCTGAAAGAAATCTAAATAACTAAATAACACTTTTGTCTCCAAGGAGACTGTGATTTTACTTTGGGAATCCACACAAACAACCTCCAGACACTGGCATTGTGGAATGAATACAGTAGATGCTTGGGGCAGGGTGGGGGTGGTAGAGGGCAGGAAGGAAAATAAATAAACCATTTAAGTAATAACACACTGTCTCAAAGACAGCTTACATTGTTTTAAATTCTGTTATTCTTCTAATAAAAATCCTACCGTGTTGCACGCTTTTTTATCAAATGAATGTTCATTACTTGAATAAACTCACATTGCTGCCAGCAGCCTGGTATCTGTTTTTCATTAATTGAACCACATCACTTTGTTGAGAATTTTGGAAAACTCTTACTTAATTCAAGGTACTTGATTTTGTCCCAGTGATTTCAGAAGGATTTTGCAGTTTGGTAAGTGTTTGTAATATACACACTAGTATGTTCCAGTTTCCATGTGAGGTTAATCATGGCCCAATTTATGCAAAAAGTTTAAGACCGTGAACAGCCATTATATAACAAACTAAGCAAAAAATGGCCCAGAAAGAGAGAAACATCTTTACCATTGGTCTTATTTGAGGGAAGGACATTTGGAATGTCTAGACTTAAAGTTTCCTTACACTGGACAAGCAGGGGGGAAGATGTCATGGTATAAGAATGACCTTTTACCAATGTATTTGCAGTAGAACTGTGTTCTGAATTTGTTTTCAGAGCAGGTGGCCAAGACACAAACAAGAATTCTGTTCTTCAGTAGGAAATCTGTCCCTTGCAAGCAGCAACATTTCTGATAGTTTTTTTTTTTTTTTTCCCTTCTATTCAATATTGGACATTAACTGAGGGTTTTGTTTTGTTGGAACAGAAAAATGTGATCAAACTTCTGGATATCCTGTATTTTAAATTCTATTAAAAAAAAAATGGCTGTCTCAAATAGTGAAGTATGTTAAATATAAAACCTGAATATTCAAAGTCTGTTATAAGTCATATGCCTGTTATAGTCTTTTGCTGCTGTAGGATACTTTTGGTTGGATTAAACACATAGACCAAGTTAATTTCTTCATTCCCTTCTCTTTTGTGGAAAGCTAAAAATAACTGTTGTTTACTTAGGGGAAATAACTTCCAGCAGAAAGACACAAAATTTTAAAAATAAAAGCATTAAAAATATTGATATAAATATATATCAGTCAGATAATATTTTCCTAAATTTATATATCTATAAAATTAAAGGAACTGAGGAGTTCACAGACTCATTTCTTAGCCACTTGTATACAAGTATCTTGCTTTTTAAGCTCCTGTGAGACTGTGATCATGTGGTTATACATGATCCATCTAAGGAGGTTACTATCCTTAGCAACAAGTTAGTTACTTAACATAACACATCTCACCACTTCATAGCCCTCAGATCTCCTAGTAGCATTTTCTTTCTTTGTCCAAAATTTAGTTCAAACCATTTTTACAACACCTCTAAGGACTGGGCTGGTGTCTTGCATCAGCCCAGAGAAACCTGAAGTTGGAAAGACTACTTCAGTGCCATCTGTGGTCCAGATATATGAAATGGTATGTTTGGAGATAGCTGCAAACAAACAATCATACTCATAAGGGCACTTGGTTTCCAGAATCAAGGCAGCCCCTTCTGTCTATCCATCCTGGACAAATCCTGTTCTCCAGCAGTTCTTTCCATGTGTAACTGTCCATCATACACAGACCTTCATTCTGTTTCTGGGATTTTGAGTCTTTCCCAAGTTTTATTCATCCTTTTGAAGACGTGCCTGGTGTGATGCAGATTTTGACTACCATAAACACAAATTTACCACACCAAAAGAAACAGAATGTTTTCTCTCTCAAGATTTGAGTTAAAAATATTAATAAAACTATGATTCAGAAGATGTTAGTGTTTATGGATGACTTCTCAATACTTAGAAATTAATCTAATTTCAAAAAGAAAGCAAAAAACACATTTTGAGGAATCAGCTGTCCTTAATCACTGCAGTAAACTTTGTGCTGTAGAATATATCATTAGTTGGTCTTATTCACTACTTGATGTATTTTCCACTGTCTTTCCTACCATAATCAGAAATCTTTCTGTCCCTCTCTCTCCTTCTCCTTATCCATCTGAATATATGAACAGCTTAATACTTTGTATTTTTAATTCCCCAAAGCTTTAAAATGATGCTATATATATTCTTCAGCAGCCATCTCCACAGAGGAATATGGCAGCTGTTCAACAGCTCAGAGCACCACGTGGTATGACATTTAAGGGGAGAAGAAGCTGTACTTTAAATTACCCAGTAGATTTGTATTCAGTGAACAAACTGAAAGCTAGCCAGGACAACAAAGCTAATCCTCTTCCTTCTGCAAAACTTACCATGTGTCCTTTGATACCCATAAGTGATTAGAAATATAATTTTGCCTGTTGTGCAAGAAGCATTACTCCATACTACCAGGGTCAGCAGTGATGCAGAGAGAAGGCTGCTGAATAATGAACTGCAAACAGGCTCAGAGTTTTCCTCCTTCTATGAAAATATAAAGCTAGCCCAGCTGGCCTTTTCCTTGAGAACTGATGAAATCAAAATCCCCAAGAAGTATGGCTTTGAGGCATAGAATACTGTGAGATTAGAAGGTAAGAAGGGCTACCTGTTAATCTTTTTTATGCCAGTGTTATGACTGAGGCTGATTAGAAGCTGATAGAGACTTTAGACATTTACAGGTAAGCTAAACCTAAACTTACAAATTCAGAAGAATTTATACATAAATAATAGCTACATTTTGATAGTGCCTGATGCTTTATAGACAGTATTTTTTTCCATCTCTGAAGTACATAAACTAACAAATAAAGAAATTCTGAACATTTGATATGTCTTTCTTTGTCACTTCTCTGTGTCAACTAACAGTTGTGCTACATATGCACGTGTGGTGCTCATGGGCAATTCAACTCCTATAATAATCTTAGAAGAAATCTTGGTTAATGACTTTATTTATAGAAGGTTTTTCATTTTCCACGTATAAGAGAAAGAAGCCTACTAATAGGGGTGATCACCCTCTGACTTTTAGCTTTGATATCTAGATCAGACTGTTACAGCACAAACAAACTAGTAGGCTGCAACAAGACTTTTACCACCAGTCAGATTCTACTGTCTGTGCTGTTTCGCCTTCCTCCAGAAGTCAGATCACAATGCTCCTCCTCTATCCAACTACCTAACCCACAATCTTCAGTGCTATTTACCCACCTAGCAGGAATGAGCTACAGCTGCACAGTGTCCATGTCAATCAACCCACTGCCTTGGAGGCAAGGCCACAGCTGCATATTATCAATGCTAATCAACCCACTGCCTTCATTCCTCTACAAGAAATGAGCTTCCAGTTGATGGAGAGATATTGCCCTGAACTAAGACTCCTAGAAGCCCTAAAAATTGTTCTGTGGTATGTAAAATATGTGGAGTATGCCACAAATTTGCATCCTTTCCCCTGGAACTGAACCCAATTGCCCAGAAGTCTACTAGCACATCAACATTTGATTCTACTACAGACAAGATTAATGCTTCTACTATGTGTTTCACCACAAAATTCTCTATTGATATCGAGAAGAAACTCCAAGGATAACCAGGTGAGACTATTAGGCTCCTTGAGATTAATGGTGTAAAGCTAATGAAGTGGGTTAGGTTTATGTTCAATATCTATAAAGTAGATCATTTAACAGTACTTCACTCTTCTCTGTGTAAGCTTTTACAAGTTCCCACCACAGCAACAGGGTTTAGAATTTCACTGAATCAGGATGGGTGGGATTTGCCTTTGTTGCTTCACTTTAGAAGCACCAACTCAGGCAAGATTCCTGCATTGCTTTATGCAGGAAACAGGCTTAGAAATATGGCAAATGTTTCAACTGTTTATTAACTCCATATTCTAGAAATTGTAAAAAAAAAAAAAAAAAAAAAAAAGAACCCACCAAACCTCTCCTGAGTATATCTGTATAGATAAGCACAAATTTCAGATTCTCTCTTGAGGTCCAAAGATTTCATTTACTGATTAGTTACTAGCAGAGTTGGTCTACGAGCAACAAGGCTTTCACAAGGCGAGTAGTAAATCTAAACTATGAAAATATCTTGTGGCTATTTAACATTTGTGTGGAATGAAGCAAGTGAAAGAAAAAGCTAATTTTAGTGTATGAATTAATAGGTTGCATATGTTCCTGTTAAAAATCACAGTGTATGATACACACACATACATATACTGTGTTACAGCACCATGCCCTTGGTCATATTCTCATTGCCATCTCTTTCTGTACACCCCACTTGCAATTCCTGTTTGTTTTAATAAAACCAAACACTCAAGCTAATCATATCTTAATCCCAACCAGCTTCTTTCCATTTCCTCTGATAATTCTTAAATCAATTCTGTTGCTCAAACTGGTAACCTAGAACCTTTACTCACCCAGCTCTTACACTGTATTAGTAACTGAAATGGTTTTTCCCACCAAACAGCATATGGATCTAAGCCTTGTTCTTGGCTTTGATAACTAAAAGTGGTCTCCTCCTCTAATTGATTTCCAAAGGGTTATTTTGCTTCTATTTAATTTTCACTGACTTACAGGACACTCTTTCTCCTTTGATCCAAAACTCAACCACTAAAATTATTAATCATGTCCATTTTCCATTTCCTACACTTCTATTTTGTTATGATTTTGTAGTCTTTTTCATTCTATCTTTACTCTGTTTTTATCAAACGCATTCTAAGAACTGCAGGTGGATTTTTATAACACTCTTTTTCTAATGAATTTTTGGCATGCAAGTTTTGATAACCCTCACAGATAGCTTTTCCTTTATGTGATGTCTCAGCTATCACTAAACATCTTCAATATAAAACTCACGGCCTTGCAGAATATCAATCATTTGTAGAGATGATTAGAAAATGGAGAAGAGTAAATTAAAATTTTCTCTTTAAGTTTCAAATTTACAGTAGTAGTTTCATCAAAATTCTTAACATATATTTCAAAAAGCTTAGTATTTGTAAGACTCCCAGTATTTCTCTTATTCTGCAGGAGAATTTAACAAAATTAATGTGATCGACCAGAAATTGAAAAGTCAATATTAAAACCCATTATTAAATGTATGAAACCAAGAAAAGTTAGTTTGCAGAAAAGATGTGCTGGAAATTTTGGGTTCACCATACTCTTCAGAGTATCTTAATTTTTACTAGCACTTCTGGAATTATTTTGGGAGACAGCTTGTTATTTTTAAAGGGTCGGAAATCTACTTAAAATTAGTATCAATAATGCAACACAAGCAGCTGCATAAAGCAAATTGTGACAGAATCTTACAGGATATCTTTAAAATATACTGAAATTAATATTCTTTTTAATCAAGACAAAGGGAGGAACTGGCATCAGAAAGGTGCATTTAATCACTAAACCTGAAGCTTACATATTTAAAAACTATCATTCTTTTCCTAATGCTAAAGGAATGTGTTTATCTATGCAACGTTAAAATGCCCACCTCTGTTTTAATGTGTCTAAAGAGGTCTCTCCTAGATGCTTTCTCCTAAATCCCATGTGCTTGGCAACCTGGTGGACTGTGAGCTTGTAGTTAAAGCTCAGTTGACTTTCTGAGCTCAAAACATTGATGCAAGTGAGAAGTCACCATCAGTGACACACACAGTCTTTTACTGAATCAAAGGGGAGTTATGTCTTAGGCCCTTAAGCAGCTCATTTAGATTCTTTTAGGCTTTAGGATGGAACAAAGCTGCGGAACAGAAAGGTTGCCTAAAGTAGAACAGGAAATGAGGGTTTCTGCAGGGGAGCTTTCAATGCGCATTTCCAAGGAAGAACTTTTAAAAGACTTAAGAGCCCAGGGTATCTCTGGAGAGAGCAATGGAGGAAGGAGGTACCTGGCACAGAGAGCATGCAAGGAAGAGTCTTCCAGCTGGTCAATTCAGTGACAGCTAATCTCTGAAGTTGTGCTGCTGTTCTTCCTCTTCTTACAGTTTTATAATCGTATTTCCTTTATTATTTTTTTCCTGGGACAAACATCTTGTTGTCCATTTTAAGCATATCTCCTGCACCTCTGGATGCCAGGTTCTCCTGGAGCAGAAGTCCCCCTTGACCATCTGCTCTTTCAGGCTGGCATGGACCAAGTAGTGGAGTGACTTCTGGGTACTTCCAAGTCCTCTTTAAGAAGTGCCCTCTACTCCAATCCTGTTTAGTTTTGGTTCTTGTAGTGATTTGGTGGGAAAATTTTGTAAATTATCACCCATTCTGACAGCTTGTTCATTAAAAAAATAAGAGACAGAGAGAGGTGTGATTTTTTTCAATATCTTCAAAATAAAACATTTGTATTTTGCTAACTGAAAGTAATTTTTTAGCAATTTATGCAAATACTTAGAAGAAATCAATGCAAGACATGTAAGTAGGTTGTTAATATTTCATGGTGGGCAAATAAGGTTTTTTTTGTAATGACAACAAGAATTTATTTTAATTTTTTTTAGCTGACAAATTTAAAGATGTTAATATCTGCCGCATTCAAGAATCAAATGGTTCTGTTTATTATAAATGGAATATATTGGGCTTTTTTCTAATTTTTGTTTTTTCCTGAGAAATTATTAATTCAGAAAAATACTGCACATATTGTATGGTGTAGTATCGTCCCACATTTAGAAGGGAAGATTTAATTTTTAACACATGGTAGACAGATGGTTCATGGGTCAAGCACAGATGCAGTCAAGAATTTTGAGTGATGCTTTTTTTTTTATGTGTGTTCAGTAAGATATTTCCAAATCCCTGTATTGTTTTCAGTCAGGCAGTTTAGGACACAGCTGACTTACCTTTAAATTTAACTAGGTGAGGACAAACCCAACCTAACTGGCTGACATTTACATCATAGGCATATCCTGCTGTGGGAGCCAGCCTAGGCCACCTATTTAGTTAATTAACAGGAATAGGTCATTTAGGACATTAATTCATCTCACCTAGTATTGACTTAGTCTTTCAGATAAAATTAGTGGCACCCTCAAAAGTATTTCTCAGGACATTTCATGAAATGAAACCTGCCTTAAGTTTACTAAAACTTCTTCAGTATTCCATGGGTCAAAGTGCTTCAGGTGTAATAGTCCATCAAGGAAGAAAACAGTAGCAAAACAGTGCCAAAAATATGTATTTATTGGGAAGTGAGAACAAAGCCATTAAATGCTTGGACTACAACTGGATGTATTTTTCTAGTTAAAAACAAAGGAAAGCCATATGTAAACAGATATGAACCAATTTCCTTTATATTTTCCTCTCTTATTGCCCTTTCTGACTCCCTGTTGCCTCAGGACCAGTTCGTTGCCTTCTAGCCAGTCATAAAATCCCTGAATCCTTCACCTTTTCTGGCTTCTGCTCCTTTGGTGGCATCAGCATTGGTAGGTCTATGAATAACATGCACAATTAAATGTGTGCTGAGCTGTTCCCTACTTTTGTAATCAGAAAAAATGGCACACATTCTTTAAAGCAGTAAAATATAAAAATAACACCTGATTGTTAAGCATATGAAGTAACTTTTCTTTAGCCTTTGGAATCCCAATTAATTCTTTGTGATGTGTATAAAGTTCACACTTGTCCTTGAGGTGATATAAAAGTAGCCTAACTCTGATATTACATACTATATAATTTGAGAAACAGAAGGTGATAATATAAAAAATAAAAAGGGTCCTAAAACCATACAAGAGAACTGCAATTAAGAATGTACAAGAAACTAGCATTGCCATTTTCAAGCTACTAAAGTCTTCACTTTACAACCTCCATTATTATTTTTTACATCATTTTGGAAGTAAAAAAATATGTCCCAAAACTGTGCAGAACACTGACAACTAATTTTACAGAACTCTGTGAACCAGACTGTGATGCTGCTTTGAGGATAGTTACCTTTTCTTTCTTCTCCCCAAACCAGCCCTATACTATCAGTGTTTTCTTTCTCTCCCCTCTGTAAGAAGGAGACACAGTGTGCATCCCTGTACTAAAGTGCAGGAGAACCTTACAGGTTTGTAATGTGGATGATACTCACAGAAGAAGACAAGGTTTTGACCTTAGCCAGCAGTTCTAAATCTAATACTTACTAAGGAGTAGGACCTTGGTATGGCCATGGCCACATTGGAGGCGAGATTTGTCAGCAACACTTGTGTACCTCAAAGCGTATTGCATTTCCCTCTGTGTACTTCATACAGAGGTATGTGTGAGCATCAGAAAATAAACTGTACTCAAAGTAACCATGGCAACACTAACATAGATGCACTGCAGATCATACATGCTACAATATGGGAATCTGAAAGGAAAGAAATAAAGCTCCCTGTTGGCTTGAGCAGCTTCAGGCAAGGAGACCTGAACCTGGAGAGAGATCTGTCCTCATCCTCTGGAAGGCCACTAGAGGAATGACACTTCTCCCTTTCAGTTTTGCTTGAGGGCATTGGTTAAATGTGATAAAAGCAGCTGTAATTCTGTGACAGTCATGAGTTTTAATCATCATCTATGGGCATCAATGCAGTCTTTGCTTTCAGTAAAGCTCTGTATTCAACTTTCCCTGCTTACTGTGCCAGGTTGCTTGTTTTAGAATTGGGTACGAGCAAAAGGAAATGCAGTATGAAAAATCGGGGAGTTTAGTATCAAGAAATCCTGTGGCAGATCACAGCATAGCTCAGTAGTAGGATGAGGTCAATTGTATAATGGTTACAACATGAAAGACATAAGAAATCCATCATATTCCTGCAACAAATACATAATCTCTAAAAAGAACAGAGATTGAATTTAGGAACCAGTTCTGCCTGTGTGTATTTTGGTTGACCAGAGCTTATGAAAAGAAATCAGTCTCATTGATAATGCCTTATTAATAGGAAACCTGTCTATCCAACCCCATGGAGGGCTACCATATGTCCAGCAAGATCTGTACATGCCATCTGGGCAAACAGGCCCACCTGAGCTGCAGGTATCAGAGACTCAGAACATGCATAGATCAATTTTACAGCACATGTTTGGTAAAACCCTGATGGAAATATGACAGGTCTAATCTATGTGGATCTCTTATACTGTGAACAGTCTCAGTTAAGAATACATGGTAGCTGACATAAAAGCAAAATACGTCCATCGTGAAAGATAATTAAGAAATATGCCACTGATGGGCTTTACAAGTATAAGCGTTGCAAAGAAAAAGGCTAAGTGGAGCGAGTTAATGGGCCTGAGCTGTGCGAGACCCAAGACAGCCTAGCTAGCCGCCATGAGTAGAAGAGTCAAAGACACAGAGTACATTCAGCCAGATAAATTAGAGGTCTACAGATGAGAAGATAACTGCTATTGCACAACCCTGTGTTTACGTGAGAAGGATAACATGCTAAAGGAAGGGCTGGCAACTTGTTGCCTTTGAACCACATGCAGCTTGAGGGCAGGTCAAGTACATCTTCCATGTTCCAGCTACATGGTGATCTCTGCAAGACACATCTGGTACGAGGAAAGACACTACCAAATAATGCAGATACACAGATGAAGTAAAACCACAGGAACTATTGAGACTTACAGAGCCTAATCACCCTTAGATTTAGCAGCATATTCAGATCAGCCTGGTGGGAATTCTGAAAAGGGCTTGTTGCCTCCCACCTCGGAACTGGCTTGTGTGACACCCTTCCATTTAGCTCTCCGAGGGATATGTTATGTACCTTGTGGTAAGGTTTTGGGTTGCAGATCATAAAACCAGGAAGCTTGGTCAATGCCATGGCACAAGACACACTCTTGCTGAACTCAAGAGCAAATCAAATACAAAGCAAGTAACAGAGAAACTCTGCAGGTAGCTCATCAGTCATGGAAGCATAGAATGGTTTGGGTTGGAAGAGACCTTAAAGACCATCTAGTTCCACTCCCCTGCCATGGGCAGGGACACCTTCCACTATTCCAGGTTGCTCCAAGCCCCGTCCAGCCTGGCCTTGGACACTGCCAGGGATGAGGCACCCACAGCTTCTCTGGGCAGCCTGTGCCAGTGTCTCGCCACCCTCACAGTAAAAAAACTTCTTCCTAAAATCTAATCTAAATCTATCAGGCTAGGAGTTTAGCAGGAGTAATGCAATCACCTTTTTCAGCAGTAATGTGGAATAATAAAAACAGTAGTGCTTAAGGCTTTGTAACAGTCTGTATGCAGGAGAATTACCTAGATAACTCAAAATTGACACTTAGGCATAAGCAGACAACAGCCCAAAGAAAGAATATGGGGAAATATTTGCTTACAGCACAACACTCATTGACAGCATCAGTAAAGTGAAAGTGAGTTATGTGGTTACTGCTTTAGAAAAAAGGCATTAAGTTGCACTCTGTAAAGTGGAAACAATAAAGCTGTTAAAAGCACTGGTCTCCGAAGAAAACAAGTAGTTGGAAAAAGAAGGCAATACCTTATTATAATAAGAATGCCAAAATAATGAAACCTTTCACATACTACTCCATTATAACAGTGTGTGTCAAGCAGTCCATGGTATCCTGATATTGTAAGTAAAAAGGAGGAATAACGCAGGTCTGATGCAATAGAAGGAGAGAGGAGACAGGGATTATAGTGAATAACAGGCAACTGAGGACTGACTCAATAAGTGATGTCAAATCTGATTATGAAAATACATGTTGGATGCTGAAAGCACGGCTAAGGAATGTTGTAGCTGGGATCCCAAAGGCTTTCCATAGCACCCACTGAGGAGGGAGACAAAAGACAGTTGAATTGTGAAAAAGCAGCTGCAATCACTGGCAGATGTTATCACTTCACCTGCACCACTTAAGCTTAAAGATATAAACTCCTAGTGGGATGGCTGTGATGTGTTCTAATGGTGTTAGTAAGTGGAAAACATTAATAAAAGTACCTCTGAACTCCTTTGGTTTACTGCAGCATTGTAGACAGGCACTGTTCTGTTGGGAGATGTCTAGGGAGAGATGCTCAGATATGTCCTACAAATGTCCCCATGGTGATTCATGCTAATATTATGGGGAAAACCTGGAGTGGCTCACAATGGAGTCAGCCCTGATGACTTTTTTTAGTTTGAACTTTATGCTAAAGAGGTGTGTAGGCATGAGGAAGTTGGGGAAGGGGAGAAGGAATTGCCCTTGCTTCAGGGTAAGGGTCAAAGCGATGACATTATGAGATGATGTGAGGAAATGAAGAGAAGCGTAAGCAAAGATGAAAAACCATTTCAGCACTGTTTCTGGGCCTTTCCCTGGATGTTTATTGCATTAGCTACTGTGAAAAGAGCATGCAAGTTTAAGAAGCCAGGAGAGCACTAACAGTAATAATAATAATAGTAATAATAGCCTGTTTTATTTACCCTGTCTGTGTGGACCTTCACTCCTGACAAACCAAGGCAACACAGGAATGAGATTTTGAAATATGCTTCCAAGGCTACAAAGCAAGAACAAGCTGCAGATATTAACACAGTGAATGGGGAAATAGTTTTGGAACCTTAAGGGAATCAAAGTAATAGCAAAAATAATATTACAGGAACTGCACATTGTTTACGGTGGGGGGAAGAAACCAATCACCTAGTGATTTGGAAACACTATTACAGTTGAGACTACAGGGAAACTAAGGCTGATATAGCATTTCATTATGAAACATGATTTTTGTATTAAATATCCCATCTAGCTGCAAGATAGTCATCAGCCAAGAGCAGTTTATTGGAAAAAATAAAGCAACTCACAGCCATTCTTGTTTGTGAGGAATATGCCAATTTGAGTTCCAGCAAGGCTATAAGCAAAAATAGGTCACAGTCCTGCGCTGTGCATTGCAGCAGTGAGGACTGGGCTGGGCTGTATGCAAGCTGAGCTGTAAGGATGCAGTGATTCAGAAATACCCACTTAATCACTGTTCTTTAGTTTAATTCACCCTGCATTTGCTACAATTTGCCAGCTTGTGGGCAAGGCAGGGAACAGACTATCCACTTCATGGGCCCATTTCATCCCCTCTCTTTTATAGAATAAGGACAAGCCTCTTGCTCCCTCCTTTTCTCCACCTCCCCCCCCCCCCCCTTTTTTTAAAAAAAAAAAATACAATTTTTAATAGATCTTAATAGATTTTCTTTTTTCATGAAAGGCTTGGATGAATACAAGAGATTTTGGAGGGAGTTAAATAACTACATGTCAGTGCAAATCTGAACTTGCATTTGCATGATGCTCCATATTTCAAATTTCAGTTACATATGTCATAGCTTTATTTATTTATTAGACTAGCTATTTTCCAGATAAGAGCAGTGAATATTTATCTAGCTTTCTCGTCACTCAAAAGCAACCTAATGGTCTTCCAAGAACCAGAGACTAGACATACAACTGTCATTACTAGAAGTACTGATTGCTCATTTGAACCAATGAATCAGTACCTTCAGCCATCAATATTCCTTGAGTGTTATGTCCTTAGTATTTGTGACCAAGACATGAGGTAACTGAAGTTACATAGCTCAGGTAAAAGGTCTTATTTACTTAAAAATCAGATCTTAATGTTCATTGCTACCAGGAGTCTGCCTAGTTAGGCTTTAAATAGTTTAGTATAGTCATAATATAATGATGGACTAGATGTTATTGCTAAACCAAATCTGAGCCTTCTCAGGGATTATAGTTTTTAGAATAGTGGAGAGTTAAAAGTCTCTGTGCCTAATTGAAATTCTGAGTGGAAAGAATCATATAGAAAAACTGATTGAAGCATATTAGGAAAGTAAGATTGCTACCACTTTTTCGTATCAGAGTATTTTCTATACTATCTTATGAAAAATCTGTATTTTATTTGTCTGTTCACTCCTCTATGGCTCCACAACACATAACTGATGACATTTCAGATTTTGTTTGTGTCATAATTTTAAAAAATATTTGCTTTTTCTTATAGAAATATTTAACCATAAATCAGAAAATTATTACAACTTTCAGTGGAAATTTCAAGAAGTATATATCTTCTTGTACAGGACCTGGCAAAAACATATAAATGGGTTTCATTAATAATAGTAGGCAATCAGAAGAAACACACTCTCATCCCTACATTTACTCTTGTAACAGCTACAACAAACTCACCAAAAAAGTTGACATTTAATTAGGAAATAGAAGAACTTGGACACTTTTGTATGTACACACATGCATGGGTCCTGGTTGTATATGCACACATAAGCATATATACAGATAAAAGTTTTCCATCTATTTACTCAAGACCAAATTCCCAGCTAACCAAACACCTCTGTGGCTGCAAGCACGCAGGACCAACGTACTGAAGGAAGCTTGTAGTTAAGCCAGCAGCACATGCACGCTAATGAAAAAACTAAATGCTGCTGGTATTCTTTCTTCTCCTGGTATATGAAAATTTTAAACACTGTTTTCTTCTTTGATCTCTTGTCTTATTCCAACACTGCTCCTGCCAGATTTTTTTTTATTTCATTGTATCATTACTTTTTGCCTTTTTTATTTTCTTACTTTCCTTTTTTTCCCCTGTATGTTTTCCAGGTCCTTGTTTCTTTCTTTCTTTTTGTTATTTTTTTTTTAAAGTACACCATAAGCAGTCATTTTGCATTCAGATTTCACACTGAAGATGCCCAAATTAGGAGTGAAAGTATACCAAGAACATTTTGACAAAAATAGTGATGTATAAATACCTTTCTTGACACACATTCGTAGCTTACCTTCACTAAATCAAATGTTAGATTCAGACCGCTTCCAAGGAAAGCTTTCCATATCTTTTGTCTCTGGATTTCCTCACTTAGCTCCATCAGTTCATTTGAACAGTGCTCTAAAAAGAAGAATTAGAGACAAAGTCTTTCAGAATCCCCTAACAGATGTACATCAGCTTACTTTCATGAATACTTATGTGACTACAGTAATTTTTCATAAAATTTGCATCCATTTACATCCTTCTGAACAAGATAGGGGTTTTTAGAGTTATTTTCTAATGAGACTTTTAACTATGTCCTGTACCATTTTCCTTGAATCTTCTTAGGCCTATTGCTGCTCTGGTAGGATAACAGTACTGAAATGATTTCAAATTCCTGGGAGGGAAAAACTCATGTCTGTTGTGAGAACCAGCAAAATCCTCTTGGCACTGCTGCCTAAGCTTTATGTGGAGCCTGTGTTCTTGGGGAAAAAATTAAATCCTTAATTTACATAAGTGGGACATACAGAAGTCTGTAGGCTTTGACTTGACCTGTGTATTCTCAGTACTCTGCATGGCTAGTACTGGTTTGGCTAGTGTTGTGGCCAAGTTCCTGGTCCCAGCCAAAGCATAAGAGTTCTAGCATCATATCTCAGCACTCATCTTGCGTGAAGAGAGTGTTGTCTCCTGATCCCTCCCAGCCTCTACCTGTGCAGCCCCCCAAATACTGAGGCTCTGTGATGACAAAGTAGCTTTGCTGATTAGGGAAGCCTGCCTGAGGAGGTTGCCTTGTTCCAAAGCCTTGTGACATGCTCACCTCTGTCCCCTGCAACCTGACCTTTATGTCCCATAACCCTGCTCAAGTGTTAACGAGTGGCAGTTGTAATGGATGCATCTGGTCATGATGGCTGCATCCAACTCAAAGTGTTTTGGGGGTACACAGCTAACAACACAATAGCCCAGGGCTAATTTGAGCAACACACTCACCTACAGCGCTGGTCAAGGTCTGACTCAAGCCAAGTTTGGAAGAAACTAACTTCTGTAGTTGGTATGCAAATACGACTATAAGTAAATTATTTTACTCCATATATAGTAGACAGCTGAGGGCCTGATGAGCATTCCTGCATGGTAGTGGGCTGCACACCAGGATCCCCCTCCCCTTTGAGTAGGGATGTCTCTCAAGGTTACTCCTTAAGCTTCAGAGAATCTTTATCACGTCAGATACTCAGAAAGTGAATTGGGAATAAGCTCACTGAAACTTTGAAATCTTAGCTAAGGGGTATAAAAGATTGATCATGCACATATAGTCCTTCAGACATAAACCATTGACCGAGTCTGGGACTAGGTCTAGATTCAGCTGCACCTAAAGTACCCTCTGAGGAGGAGTTTAGAATGCAAGGGGATCCTTGCTGAACCTCATGCCTCAATGTGGGGGTCTCCCTGACAGTTTTGTCTGACCCTGTCCACTGTGCAGTAAATAATGAAGTGTACCTGGCCATCAAATCTTGTTAAACCAATGTCACATTTACTATCAAACTTTGTATTAATATAAGATATATTTTCTAAGTGAAGTGATCACTCCATCAGTAACAACCCTCCATGGCTTCGTCTCACCACAGGCAGGTACCCAGTTTTAACAAACCAATTTTCTGATGCTCTTCTCTATATTTTGTGAATCAAGATAAAGACCAGTGCACAGAAGACAACTTGTATTTTAAGTATCTGATTCAGCCTCAAGCAACATCTCTCCCTCTCTTCACTGATGAGAGAAGGACAAGGGGAAAATAACCTTTAGTTAAGTTCAGGTCCAATTAATCTGTTCCCATTGTTTTCCCCATGAAGTTTCCTGCTATTCAACCTCTATGTTCAGCTTTTCATGCTTTTTGAGCATATCAAAATAAACCCACAAAACTTTAAATTGTCTGAACATCATGAGTAATCTGGTTAATAATGGAAACTAGAGGAGGTGTTCAGAACAGAAATTACAGAAATTTCATTTAATATAGCTTCCTTTTGCATAGCATTTTCCAAGAAGCAATCTAAATTTAAGAAAATCTGGACTAGAATGGAATCAACAGTCAGTTAAAGCTGCTTGAATGATGCACAGTACAGCAACTGCTTTTGAAGTTTTAAAGACAGGAATTGTATGAGTGATTTGCAGCAAATAATTTTATTTGATGAATTTTGCTGTCTTTTCTGTTGGTGCTCTGTGAATATTTATTCATTATGTGAAATTATTCACAAATGTCTTTAGTGGATAATTCTTGGTTTGCAGATGCTTTGCAAATACTTCATAGCAGACATTTGTCATTTTTCCTTTTTTTTTTTTTTTTTATGAGGTTTGTAAGCATGAGCATTGTTTCTGTTCCTTAGCATTTTGATTTATATAGCAAACCAACACAGCAGGAGCTGCATATTTTTCATGATGCTATATGAAATCCACTTTGATGAATTTAGTGAATATTGAAGTTAGAATGTTTTGTTGGGTAGAATTCTCATCAGTAATAACTGAGCTCATAGCTCTCTGCAGGAAAAAATGTGCAAGAATAACATGCTCTGGTAGACAATGAGCCCAGGGTGGGTGGTTTACTCTAGAGGTCCTTTCTAACATAAATTATTTTATGATTCTAACAATGAATGCTTTCAAACCAAAATAAGTCCATTCATTTATTTGTCCCCATTATCCCTTAGTGAAAGGAGAGGTGGGTTCATTTCTGCACCTCCCAACATCAAAAAATTAGGTGTTATGTATAAACTCATTGTCTATGATGCTCTCTCTACAATAAATATAGAGGCTTAGTTCATTCATCTGTCTCAGACTCCTGTGTGAAAATGTGGTGAATTTACACTTTTAGGGTACCTGTGATATTCCACTAACAAGGGAAACTACCTATTATCTGCTTTTTAGATATGTAAAATTAAGTGAAATGATTTCCATACAAAGTTCAAAGATTCAATAATACAGAAAAGGGTCAGAACAGCATGTGGGAACATTAAAATAACTTTCAAAACAATTTTAACAGTTATGGGGAAAAGTTTAATTCCACAAAATGGTAGGCACCTATGAACTAAGCAAATCATATCAGTGATAAAACAGGGAGACGAGCATTTGAAAGCAACAGGAAAAGAAACATCTGGCTATATTAGCTGATCAGATTGTTAATAGCTACAAAAGTGATATAGAAGCAGAAATACAGTGGATAAAGAAGATAAAATAATTTCACTGGAAGCAGAGTAGCAATGTGAACCTGCAAAGTCTAAGTGCACCGCACAGTTATGGATGCACTGCTCCAAGAAAGATCAAACCGGAAAAGGAGGAGAAGCTCAGATAATGATGGAGATGTAGAATTTACTTCCAAAAGTTATTACAAGATCTGACTTGTTTAGTTAAATGGAAAAGAAGTTAAGAAATGAGAAAAACTATCCCTGTACATTCATGGGAGAGGAACGTGAAAACAAGGAGTGTGAAAACTACTTAAAAGAAAGGGCAATGTTAGAAGGTGGACTAGTGGATATTAAATGAATGGATATCCCACATATTAATATTAAAAGCTAGAAATATTTTCTAGTAAGTGGGAAAAGGAGTTCGATTTTGGGAGTGGAGGAGTAAAAAGCCTGACTATCTTGACAAAAAGGATTATATGATTTGATGGTATAACTATTCCCTTTCAGTCCTGTATCTCCCTTATTATTTTTTTAAGGTATTTTTTAAAAAAGTTTTCTTTTAAAGAGAGTCTGGGAGACAAAAAAGTAAGATGCAAGGTCTCACTTTTCTCTGGGAGTCACGTTGGAATTGAGGACTGCAAATGAAGCCATAATTATTCACTCATGAACGTGTGTTCTACTTCAGATTTCTCCTGTGCTTCACTAATCTCATACTCACAAGCATTTACTAGAACATTTCACCCACGGAGCAGCTGCTCAATTGCCAGAAGAAAAATGCAGTCAAGGAACTCTGAAAGACCAGTTTTCTTTTCCCGAGTACTGTGTATGTTCAAGAAACACCAGCACTCAGTAGAATACCAACTTCCTATAGGAGGGAAAGGAACATGGTCCTGTTTAATACCTCCAAGGATCATTTAAAACATTCCAGATATCTGAGGTCTATGTCTGGTGAACAGAATTACTTTTCAGCTGTTACCTTTTATGGCAAGGTAGCGCACGGGGCAAAAAATATTTGCTTCTCCTTCTATTATCCTTCCTCAACAATTAACAGTTGCTTATGGTTTAATTTCATCTTGTCTGATAAAAGAAGTATCTCATGTATTTTACTGTTCCTGGCTTCTGCAATCATAAAAAAAGATAAATCAAGCATAGTATTTACCTTTTTTTTTTTTTTTCTCCACAAATGCTGATGTCTTAGATGTCTTAAAGTCCATTTGCATTGTCATCTTACATTGCAGAAGTGTGGCAAATAAGGATAACGATATGTCATCACTGCTGTAACATATGGGCTTATCTTGATTGTAAGTGGGGCCAGGCTGCTCAATGATTGAAATGGTTAATGGCTTGTTAAGGTTCACATGCCCTTGCAAAGGATGTGAAAGTCCCTCAGCTGTGTGCCATGCATGGCTTGGAGTGCAGGTTTTGCTAAACTACCTTTCAGTCTGCATGGATAGGTGAAGGTGATGCTCTTCACCCATCATACTTGTCACTGAGTGAGGCAGGACTCCATTTGCTGTGGGTATAAACCCACCAGGTAACCCAGGTTATCATCTAAGGTTCACATCAGCCACCTTTCCTATTTCCTGTTCCTGTCTTCCTAACATGAAGATCCAGAGATTTTGATGAGATTTCAGTACTCACTTCATAGTTTCCTACAGTCCTTATGTCTTCAGGGTGACCGTACAGGCTAACTTATTCTAACAGCTGTTTTTTCAGTAATGTCCCTCCTTACTGATTTCTTCCCCTCTTCATACCATTGTCTAGGAAAGGGTCACAGCAATGTGGCACCAACAGTCAAGGGACAGGACTCCAGAGACACTGGATTATGTTTCAGTGTGGCTCTCATTCAGACAGACAGACCAACAGCACAGTGTAGGCCTAGCCAAAGAGAGAATGAAAGAGGGTGAAGAATTGATTGTGTCTCAGATTCACAGCAGCTTCATGGGTTATTTCTAAGGCTATTCCAAAGCCATTTATATGGTTTTCCCTGCTTTGCTTAAATTGCAATCTGGTTGTAAAAGGAAGATCTTTAGGGCATAACCAAAATAACCTGGTAAGCATGGTGATGAGGAACAGAGTGGCAAGTAAGTAAACACTCCTCGCAGCTTTGCTCTACTGTCAGAGCAATTTCTCATGATCTTTCTGTTCACAAGCTTCATTCAAGTCCTTCCAGCAGCCATCCAGCCACTTAAAGCACATCATGAAGCTACACTGCACTTGGACACAATGTGTGTTGCTAATAATCTAAAGTGACAGGACAGTATGAGAGCTTTTTTAAAAAACTTATTAGCTGAATCCAATAAATTGAAAGGGAGCCTTTTTAACCGCCTAAGGAATGTCCAAACCTTATTTACGTTCCATGGGCTCGAAGTGGAAACTTTAATTAGAACTCAGAGATGTCATATGCTGTTTAGGTGATGCAAATTGGTTTTATTTATTTATTTAAAAATTTCAGCCCACAGGCAGCTATTAGTTATTAAGTATTTTCAGCTGAGTGTTTTGTGTGTTTTTTTTCTCTCTCTCAGTACTGACAGGTAATATATGGTGGAGAAGATTTTTGACTATATAGTCAAAATAACTTATAAAGTCCATTTGTAAATGATGTAATAGTATGTACAATGGGGCTGTACTGCTGCAGATTAGATTTCTGCTATGTGAAACTCAGACCATAACAATAATAAAAAAAAACCTTCTTTTTATTTCACCACAGAACAAAAGCTCAGTTATTTTCCCAAAATGCAGGATTTCTTTTGACTTTGTCTGTAATGAATTTATGCTGTCCATAGGGATGTGGCTGTAATTCTGCCTTGCTATATGTATAGCTGTGCTAATGCGTAACTGTAGATCTACAAGAAAATTTAAGAGATCGTCTTATCAAACTTGGTGTCTTATGGTCAGGAGAGTGAGCAGACAACATTGGCACTACTGGAAGCAGCACTATGAAGAGGACAAGGAAAATGCTGAATGGCAGGGCTTATCTTCTCCAGCTGGAAGCATCTGCTTTGGTCTAATAACAGATAAAAGATCTCACTTCTTAGTGTTGACTAAGATGAGGCATAGCAAACAAAATATCTAGGTCTGAGGAGTTATATGCAGCTCAAGATGCAGAATGTCTATTTATCTAATTATTTCCCCACTGATTTTCTGTGACGAATGGAGACTCATTTTCCATGGAATAGAAGTTCTTCCTTAAAATTCAGTCCTGTGGATGCTAAATATTTGACAGTATCAACATAAAACCTTTAGATGAGCCTTTTCACCTGATCTTAATTTCCTATCTAAATCCTTTGCTTTGACGTTGCTATCTCACTTTCTGTCTGTAGGGAATATTCACTTTCACCTGCAGTAACCCAAAGACCACCAAGACACTTTAATCAGGCAAACTTCTTAATGTTCTCCTAGCAAGGATACACAAATGTAACTGTAGTACTGATCAGGTATACAAAGCAAGTGAATCTTCATTATCAACTCAATTATGAACTTGTTCTCTGAAAGCCATGATATATTATTTGATTCATATTTAAGAAATGAAAATATGTTTTCATTTCTGTATGTCAAAGAAAGAGATGCTGTCCTCATTTCTGAATACACAGAGAATTATGTGAGCAACCTAGTCATTTCATAACCCAGCTGTTCTGTAAACGGAAACTTCCTGCCAATTTAGGATCCTGCCCAGGGATTTTGATCTGCTGTGTTGACTTGTTTACCTTACAAAAATACCATAGATAAGGTTTACAGGCAGTGTAAGGGTTTAAAAGGGAAAGCTAAAGCAAGATTTATAGAGAGGCTCCTCAACTGAGCCACAAGAATGCAAATAAATGTTTCATGCAATGCAATGAATATGATGTAAAAAACAGTTCACTGACTATTGCACAGGTTTCTTGAAACAAGAATATTTTATAATCCCTTCACCCATCTTTTTTTTGTAAAATCATTAAAAAATACAGCTACATTGAGCTGCCAACCAGACCCTGATGCTCTTAGCAAGGAAACCCTTTCAAGCTTTGCTTGAAGTACCTTGTCTTTCTTGCTTTCAGGAGGACTGAGAGTTATTCTAGTGATAGCAGGGGCTCACAGTGGCAATTGCTTCTGGAGAGCCTCTGACAAGCCAAATTTATTGCAGAATTAAAAATATCATAAGTATATGTGTAGTATATGTATTTTATATGTATTAAACCTGTGTGTTCCTTGTTCATCAGGTTGTAATTTGCATTTTCATTTCAGTAGTGAATTTCCAGCTGTTTGCAGCCGATCCCTAACATCCTTTGTGCCACCAGCCTGGAAAGGAGCTGAAGCAAACTGTACGGAGAGTTCTGTTCCCTGCAGGGTGTGGTAAGAGGCTGGCTCCTGCTTCCCTTGTACATACAGACTTCCAGAAGAGGGCAGTGCAAAGACACATCCAAACATCTTTGGGAACCTGTTTTGAAAGTACATGTTTCTTTCAGGGAGGAAGAGCGAAGAAGGAGGAGAAATCCCAGATTAACTATCTGTAGATACCTGGCAAGTTTTGCTATGGATGGAACGGTGGAAGACTCAACTTCTTGCAAGTTTTATAGATACCCCTTTGAAATCTCTGTGATTGTATCCATAAAGCGTATTGAAAGCACAAAAAAATGAAAACAAGCCTTTAAAAGAGAGCAAGCCAGCATGTGTTACCTCTATTCAGACTGGAATCCTTAGGGCAGGTTTGTCTGTATGGGTTTCTTCATAGCTGTGCGTGAGTCAGCTGCCACCAGGCAGTTGCAGAAGGGGATGGAGTTAGTATTTCTAATCTAGGAAAAGGACTGTGAGGGCAGGCTTTCAAAAAAGGAGTGAATTGGAAAGCAAGATAGGTTCCCTCTTAGCCAATATACTGCAGGATTGGCTCCCTGCAAGAGGGGATGAATGAAAGAGGAGAGAGAAAATCAGGTAAAAGAAAGGAAGCAAGAGTACAGCCATGTGAGTACAGAGCTGCAGGTTAGAAGGACGTTTCCCAGAACCTTAGTGTTTAAGATGATTAAGGCAATGAGCATCTTGGGCTTTTAAGTTAGGTCCTAAAGATAAGTATATGAATATCCCCATCTGGAAAGAAGTTATTTGCCTTTCCATGCCAATAGTGAAGAGCTGTATGCTACTTGCTATAAAGATAGATCTGTAAATTATAACTTTATAGAGTGTAAACAGCAAATTATCTTAACTCTGGTGGTCATCGGAAACAGATCTGCTACACCCACACATGTCATTGTAGGCCACAGCGGCCCGATGCTCAATAAATGGCTGCCTGGAGATTTCCTAACTCTGAGTAAAGTACCAGTACTGTATCCCTGTAGCTTTGCTACATCTGGAGGCAGCTGTCGTAGCTTCCTTGGGATGCTACACTTTCAAACCATGTCATTGGTATTCTGGAACAAGGAAAGAAAAAGGGGCAAGGAATCATTCCCAGTCCCTGATCCTGATGCAGCTGCAGACTTCTGACTCCCTGACAGCATATAACTGCTATGGGAATTCCAACTAACAGTAGGGAAGAATACATATTACATTGTACTTTGCTCTTTCAGGGGCAAACCTGAGTGGCAGCCTACTGCAATCAATACCATCTAACATCCATAAAACTTGTGGAAATAGTCAAGTAATCAGTAATGTAATGTTTAATTCATAAAGCAATTCATTAACAGCTAATATCTGACTAGAACATTGAATCTGTATCTCTCTCTAACAAAGTATACAATTTTCCCTTAGAAATTATAACCAAGCTTTAGGTACATGGTTTCATGCTCACCTTGGGTGCCATTCAGTATACGTAAAGTTGTGGGCGTTTTTGTTTATGAGGGCTCTTTAGCTAATGTAAGCATACTGATAAATAAAAAGAACTAAACTTTTCTTCTCAAGACCCAAATAATAGTAGTGGTAGACCTTCATGATTATTTAAGAGTATCCAATCAGAACAGCATTTATTAAAATAACATTTTATGTGCTTTTTGTCTCCATTAGACTTTAAGAAAGAAAATAAATAAATTTTTATTATTATTTTCTTTTTTAATAAAAGGCAGTTTTGTTCTGAGGCAGAGCTGTTTATTTCTAAGTAGGCAAAGAGCCTAGAACCAGATGAAAAATAGCAACTTTTCCCCCAGTTTCCTCTCTAGCTGTTCTTTCAGTATTACTTCCTAAGTCTCAGAGGTTACAGGCTCACAGTAAGAATGCGCAGTGGGTTTCACATCATATCTGTCTTGCATTGATTTTTCTGCCCTTTCTCCCCCCAGATGGGCGGGGGGGGGGGGGGGGGGGGGGGGGGAAGCACCAAAACAGAATGTCACAGCATTCCAACCTCCACACAATTGACCATCATTGTGGCTACAGTGATCATTTAAAGAATAAACACTGTATTTCAAACAGGCAAGGTATAAAGGGAGTCACAGTTTTAAAATAAATACCAATATCAGGAGACTAAAGAAATGGTTTAGACTTATGTTTGGTTCGTATCAGCAGCTCATAAATAAGAAATATTTGTACCTTCAGAGATATTTTAGGCAGTAGAAAGTGCTAAGTGCTCTAGCAACATATAACAAATTGCACAGGACTGCAGGGCCCTCACCAGTTGTTTTTAAATTTACCAATATTTGCAGGATTCAGTGTGCAGAATTAATAGGGGAAAAAAAAAAAATCTTTCCCCACTGTGCTAAAACGCATATGAATAAACCATAAAGACTCAAACAGTAAATGGTACCTTTTTGTATTTCTATTTTACAAAAAACCACACATATATAAATATACATTCATCTATACAAAAAACTTTTAAAATATAAACATGTATTTACAGGAAAGACAAATAGCTAAGACAGAAAAGTATTAAAGGGGTATAATTCTTAATTTACCACTATAATTTTAATGAATATAATTATATTCAAGGTCATTATGATGCTTTTTTCCTGTTCCTTTCAATGGAAGGAAAAGGGAAAGAAGAGATTCAAACCAATGCTTTCAGCCTTTGATGGCAAAAGTATTCCAGACATTTGTATTCTAAAGCAACTGAGGTAAATAGAAATGAGGCTGAAAGCAACAGTCACAGTGTCAGCTGCTCTACTGAAAGGATAGGTCCCATGATGACTGCCATATGACAGATCCTATATTAGTAATCTGATTGCAATGTGAAATAGTTAAATATAGCCAATGTGCCTTCAAAGTGCACGTATATCCATCGCTGTGACCTTAGCCATTGAGAGAACATAGCTCTGATCATGGCTGGTAACAATTCACAATTCGTAGGCATTTAAAGGGAAAAACTGATTGTGCAGATATAAAAATACAGTTAAAAATTGAAATAATTGCCTAAGTTCTAATTGACTAAGGAAAGTTTTGGACCTGACTTTATATTGAAATTGTGGCAAGGGAATTTCTTGTACTTACATGTGTTGTGGTTTAACCCCAGCAGGCAACCAAGAACCTCACAGCTTAGAGACAGATAGATAGATAGATAGATAGATAGGAAGAAAGAAAGAAAGAAAGAAAAAAAGAAGACTTCAGCCAAGTACCCACACTGGATAACTGAAATCTGAGTTAGAAGCATCACTGTTTTCTCTCTGTGCACTCAAAGGATAACTGCTATCTCCAGAAGGCTCCAGACAAAAATATGGCAATATATTCCCACTGACCATATAGCAACTACATTTGTAAATTATAGTGGTTACATTTGTAATGTAGACATCAGGTGCCTAAAGTCTGAAAAGTGGTCTAAAAGCTCCTTTAGTCAAGCAATCATATAACTTTTTACCTCCCCTTCTCCGCACCTCTGGCACCGTTCACCCATTTCGACTTATTAGTTGAAATGTGAAGTTTTGTGGGTTATTCCTGGCAGAGAGAAAAATCAACAGTAGTTTCATACCTTTCATGGCTTTTTTTCCTTATTGGTTGAAGTAAAATCATGTAAAAACCAGTCAGTACGATTTGATATGATCATGCTAGCAGTATTTCTTACTTTCAATAACATCTAAAATAGTTATTCAGTGTTTGATTTTGGGCATTTATAATTCATTAAAAGCAGATCCCTTCTCTTCTGTGCACAATATACTAAGTGCTAAGCAAAAGTTTAAGATGGAGTGTCTCTCCATTGAAGAGGTTTCAGACCAAGCATGTGTTCATACGTCACATTCTCCACCAGACTCCAGTACACACCCCAAAATGGCTGACCCTCTGTGGGACTCTGTTTGGGATTTCATCACATAACATTAACCTGTTTAAAGGTAGGATGTAATACACGGGTGTGGCTAGTAAGAGGTGGGAACAAGATATAGCCTGACAGGTCTTTGCTGTCTAGATTTGTATTAGTTATGTGTATTTTTATATATGTTTCTTAAAGTTACAGCTGTTTAAATCCTTTTGTGTTAATATCTGAATCTGATTCAATACAATTCATGATTACTCTTTCCATTAACACTTATTCCAGAATCTTTTTGCCTGTGTCCCTGTGCATAGCTCCCTGTTCAACTTGGTTCGGCTCTTGATGCAAAATGTACATGTGAGTAGTGCCTGTTTTAATGCCACCCAGATGAATAGTATTAATATATATTAGCTCTATAATAAAAGGGAGGAACCCAGTCCTGAAACACCTGGATGGAACCTGAAATACATGAGCATCACCACCCTGACTTCAGTGGTGTTCTGTGTTTCAGGTCTTCAAGGTATATGGACACTGCTGCAGAAATGTTGTCTACAGCTACACCTGGTCCATCCACAGACATATAAAAACAGAGCAGTAAAATATCTTATCGGGTTCTCTAGCTAAGTTTCTCAACCTGCTGTTGATAAGGCATTCCTGTGCTGAAGGCTAATCAAAAGGACTACCATAATAGCACCCAGAAAAAAATCAGTAAAAAGTATGCTGCCTGGCTGTACAGCTAGAAATATAGTCCTTTTATCTAATTTGAATGCATTTTGCTACAGTTTATACCCGTGAAGAATTCATTAAAAAGCAGTCTTTTTCACAATTAATAGCTGTTCTGTCAATCATCTCTTCACACTAAAACAGCATGTTAAGTCCTTTTCTGTCAGCTTTCTTCCCAGCTCACATTTTCCACTGATCTCCTATGGACTCTAACTGCTCCTCCGTTCTCCAGAAGTGTGGTGTACAAAGATGAGCTCAGCTAAAACCTTGTGAGTGCTGTTGAGTAAAAAGAAAAGATACTTCTCCCGTCTTCTAAGGTATACACCTGCAACAGCGTGCCATCATTGCATTGTTTTCCACCTGTAATCAACCATAATCCCAAGATTATCTTTGGAAGAACTGCTGAGACTTCCTAGTTTTTTATTTGTGGAACTAATTACTCCCACCTACAGGCAAAATCTTACATTTGTCCCCATTAAATTAATTGTTTTTTATTTTCCTCTGTTCAGATCTGTAAAAATGACTTTGAATTCTAGGTCTGTCCTCCATAATATATTTCCTGTGTCTGTGTCATTGGTAGATTTAACAAAAACCTTGAAAAAGAGTGACCTAGAAGAGACTATTGCAGAACCTCTTTCCGTGTCTCTTTCCATTAGTATCTATACTTCAGATGCAGTCACTCATTATTTTTTGTACCTGGTAGTTTTATCTAGACCTAGTTTGCTTATGAGAGTTCCATCTGAGACCATGTTAAAAACCTGTCTAAAGGCAGGATAGGTGACATCTACTGCTTCTCTTTATCCACAAAGTCTGTTACCTTGTCACAGAGGGACTTTAGATGGGTTTGACATGATTTGTTCATGACAAATCTATCTTGGCTGTTACTCTTCTCCTTCTCGTCACTCTGCTACAGGAACAGAGATAATAAACTGTGTTGTTTCAGTATTGATTTTGTCTCTGTCAAAAGTAGTCTGACATTTAATGCAAAATTTCTCCACTAATCCAGTTTCCATCATAATCAGGTTAATTAAGATAAAGTATATGAAAATACTTTCTAAGTACTCAAAACTATGTTGGCTTTGGTATGTGGGGTTTTGTTTTGGTCGGTTGGGTTTTTTAATATATTTTATTTATTTATTACTATCTTAATACAATAAGAAGGATATGCTGGGTTTTCTTTTTCAAATATAAAAAGTGGAATTGAGAGCTCATTGTAAAATCCAACCAATTGTAACTATGGATCTCTTAAAGCTGTTTCTTTAATAAATATGCATATATAATTTGTTTAAATGTCTGTGAAGCTTTTGCAACAATATAAAATTTATCGTATTTTCTGAAGGGTCTGTTACTCACAGAAGACACTGGAAATACAAAGTACATTCAAATTTGGGTAGCATAAGGGAAGATTTTCTTGCCAACATGTTTCAACCTTGCTGCAGCAGGGTGAAAGGACAGTTCAGTCTCTGCAGGCCACTTGGTCCTTGATTTTTCTGATGAGCCTGTTAACGAAGATGCCAGTTAGCACCAGCTGTAATACGGATACCTGTTCATGAGCCTCTGGACAGAGACCAATAGCCATTTTGAATAGGTCACTGGGCAGCCATCTGTCATTAGTGATCTGCAGTCATTACTGACACAAGGCTGGACCTCATCCAGCCCCGATGAGAGGAAGACTCGTTTTCCTCTTACCAAAACACTACTTTTTTTCCACCCATGGAAAGATTTTAAGGCAGATTTTCCATCCCCTTTTCACATTGCTGTCCTTAGCCCGGTGTCAGGAGCTAAACATGCAGTGACATTCACCACCTCTGGTGTCCCAGTCTGGCAGGGAACAAGAGAGGGAGAAAAATATGTCTGAAGTGTTCAGGGTGCAATGAAAACCCACTGCTGTGCTAGCAAGTGGGGTCAGGCTGTGACAGCCCTGCATATGGGTCCTACATCAACCGTATATATTCTCCATTAAGGCTTGGAGATTCTTGTTCTGAGAAGTTTAAATCATGGCAATTTATTAGCAGAGTGGTGACAGCATTTCTCCACAACACCTGTCCTCTGTCACACTGAGGCACACCGATAGATTCATTTTCCCTCTTGAGTCTGTGAGCCATCAGGGAAGTCCAAAACAAGTCTGTGCCCTAGAGAACGTATGCTGTCTTAATATTTCCTCCTCCTCTCACCAATAATGTACAAATGGATGTATATGGGCCTTTATGGAATGTGATTTACTACAATATGGTGTCCAGTCTTATGAAAAAAAAGGTGATGATAAAGGATCAGGAGGAGCATAAGAAAATATTTTATTAAAAATAATAACAGTAGTGTTTTCCTATATCTCTTAAAGGCTCCCTCTTTCTCTATTTTAATGTATATGCATATAGACAAAAAAGTTTGTATTTCTTTCTGTTAGTATGAAGAATAAGGCAATGCAAATACTAATGAAAGGTATATAGAAAAGTCCTAAATACAAATTAACATGTTTTTTACAAGAGAGTAGCAAAAAGCAGAAAGAGTAGCTCATCTTAAGATGCCGCTGTATCTCTTTAAGGAATTTCTGTGACTGGGCACCTGTGACAGCATAGGATGGCTTGCATGGGAGGCCCTTTGCAGTGCTATGGTACTTACAGTGAGGGTTCCTGGGTGCATGGCCAGGGTCCCTGAGGTGTCTGGCCAGCTGGAAGGACACTGTCAGTACAGCTTACTGAAAAACTCCAAGAGCAGGGTTACAGGTATTAACGTATGTGCAAGATGTATAATCTCTTACTAAAGTCTGTGAAGTCAGTGAAGCTTTGACAGTCAAAGGATTTTTAAGAACTCTTCAGATCAGTAAATTCTGTGGCTCTAAACATCTTAGCCCCTTTGGAAAGGACCTAAAAAGCTTATTTCCAAACTTTTAATCTCAAAATTATATCTTCCAGTCTTTTAAATACTTTGGTTAGCCTTTCCTGCCTGTTCTCAACTTATCTTGCAGCCTTCCTCTTCTCTGTATCTTTTTGCCTATGAGTATACTTTCATTCTATTTAATCTCATTTTGGTTTAGTTGCTTTTCGTTTTGCAGGGGAAAAATTATAATAATAAACATCCATTCAGGAGGAGATATTAAAATATTTTTTCTATATCTTTTTATATTGTATACCTTATTTTTTTGGATGGCTGGTCTGTGATGGCAAAGATCAGTAGAGGTAACTGAATTTTGAGTGGACAGCAAATGCTACCTGTTTGAGACTATGATACACTAATACATATCTGGCTAGAAAGCCCCATGCTGAACTCAGTCTATTCATATTCCTTAATGGATCATTATGATCTATGAACATAACTTGCCTCTTCAAAATCTAATACAGAAGACATCACAGAAGGAGAACAAAGGCTTTTTAGTAAAAATTTTTACACATGTATCTCTATATTGCCATGTCTGCTGGAGGAAAAAAAGAATAAAAAATTCTGAAGACCTTAAAGTGTTCCACTCTGACTTTTTCAAAATTAAATATTTACAGTGCTCAACTTTGTATTGGAAAAATTAATTCAGTTCCTCTTTTTTATTTAAAGATAAACATTTTAAACTTAAAATATATTTAAGCAGTAGTTTTATTTACAGAGATGTAAAAAATTCTTTGTTGCAAGTAAATCCCATACCCACCCTTTTAAACTCTCTCTGTTTGACTGAGGTGGAACAGGAATGGCAGGAGCATTGGCCTTGCCCGCCTTTCATTCTTTTTTCTTAACTGGGGTGTATCGGTTCTTTTTTTATTTGTGTCTGTGATTTCAGTCAGGGACCTGACCCAGCTTCTCCAGGGTTGTCCCTTTACCTGTTAACTCATGTTAATACTAGAAAGTCTAGTGCCTACTTATTTCATGACCCAAGGACCTGGCTTCGTTCAGCACCTTCCACCTCAAACTTGATTCATGACCAGATTTATCATTTAGGATTTTTTTAGTTTTTCAGTTATTAGAATGGAATGCAGAAAGCAAGAAAGCACTGGTACAGTTAATTAGCTACTAGCCACCAAGTAGCCCAAGACCAAAGATCATGAACATGATGTCTTGTTATAGCCATCTGATTACTCATGCTAATTGTGTCATATTCTGTTATTATACTCCTCCAGGTTTTTTATTGTAGCTGCTTAAATTCCTCTTCCACACCCTAAGCATGAAATGTCTATTAAACAGCACGCATTCAATGCATATATTAGGACTTCTGTAATGTTACAGCACATATATGGACACTTATTAGTCCATTTCTTCTTACTTTATAGCTCCTTTTCCGTTGCTGTCATAGGTAGGATAAAAAAACACATGAAATTTTGATTAGGTCAGGTTCAGGTGGCCACATATGCCAGTGATCCATCCCACCATCACTTAACACTAATGGCACAGGCCACAAAGGTCTTTTTTCCAGTAAGCTGAACTATCATACAAAATCATCAGTCATGTCACAATTAGATGACAGCTGTAATGATGTGAATTCCTTTCTTTCAAGATACTGGAAGTGGCTTTGACTTTTGTCATCCTGTGTGACCTTGGCCAAACACTGGGCTACAGAAGGAGTCATCATTTAGCTGGAAGTAAACTGGGAGGTGCCTGTGAAGCAGTAGGTCATCTCTCTTGTTACATCTCTGAAGATGTCCCATGTCCCTTTCTCACCACTGGTCTGAGAAACCCTATATTCAAAGCATTATGTATTCATTAGGTATCTGCAGTTTGTTGCTCAGAGAAAAGTATGCAGTTGCATCATGCATTGCTAATTCTGCCTTGGGAAATATTGCTTTGCACATCAGTCTCACTTCAAACACTGGCAGGATGTTTATTTGTAAATAAGTAACTAAATGTGCAATTGTTTCACAATTTTTTGTGCTATGTATGCCTCTGCCTGGTGTCACACCAACCCGAAGGATCTTGTTTAATGGCATGGGTTATACAATTCCATGGTATCACCTGCCTCCTCCACAGTAATATCTAGAAAAACAGATAATTTACCAAAATGTGAAAGTATTATTTCTTTATACTTTTATACTATTTTACTTTATTTTGGGGGTTTTTTTATACTATTATACTTTGTTAATAAAGTTAGTCAACTTAGTTAAACTTTCTTTGTTAAGCAAAGTTTAATACTTTCTGGTTGCATACAGAAGGGTTTTTATCCTGTTGTTTCTGTGGTACCCTGTGGCTGTGGCTGTGCCTGGTATAACAGGCTTCAAACAGAAACCCCCATGTTAACAAGAGAAAACAGGCCTTCAGTGAAAGGAAAGATAATGGAATTATAAGACAGATACAGATAATTTCAAAATCTTAAAATTTCCTCCAGCAACTAACTGCTCTCACCTTTGGCTGTAACAAATATGAGAAGATACTCATGGAGCTGTGGTTGTGGAGGCAACCTCTCCATCAGACTTCTTGGTTTTCCTAATTCCAACCAACAGATACCTTCCACTGCACATCCTCCTCAGACACATCTGTCTTCTCATCTTTTTCCATTTCATTGACTCTCCATTTTCAGACCTCATCTGAAAAACATTCTTTTCCCCCCCGCTATTTCCCCCTCATAGCTATTATAATTTGAATATACGCTTTGTACCTTTTAATAGGGAAAAGTGTTTATGTGAGAAATCCATTCATGCAAACAATAAATATTGTGATGACACTTCCCTGAGGCCAGGAACTTGTAGATGCACTTATTTATTAAAATCCAGTGTTTTGTTTAATTAACATACTGAAGAGAGAATGCTCCAGATCATGTCTTTGCGAACTAAGAACAAAGATTGTTTTCTCCATGCCAGTACTTCAGTGCTAAACATCCTTCCAAACTGAAATCATCTGCCAAAAAGAAAAAAAAGAACAACTAACAAAAAGTATTTGTTTTAATTTTCAGAAAAGCATTTACACTGTAGACATTAAAATGCATGGTTACAAAACTATATAGCTGACCGACAGATGAAAGCCACTGCAGCAGCAGTTTTGGCAGTTTCAGTGGTAGCAGCCACCTCTCAGGAGAAGTTCAAAGGCAGTAGAAGGGTCTCTTTCTTCAGAAGTAGGGATTTTATGCTGCACTTCAGTACGGTCAAAAAGACTGACAGGAATCAAGGAAATAATCTGAACCTTCTGCCAATGGCTTCTGAAAGACAAAGGTGCTGCCCATGCCCTGCTGGGACCCTGTTTGTGCACACAGTGGCAGATGGGAAGCACTGTGGGAAACACTGAGAGTCCCTGTCCATATAACACAATATTTGGCTTTCTCCTTGGAAAAGGAAAATTTCAGTTTTGTGTAAAAGACAGGGTGGGGTTTCCCTCTACTTGTATTCAGCCTTGCCACCCATTTTTTCAACTATAGACATCATCAAAGAAAGGAAATCAAATAATTGCCTCCTGTTCCTCAAAAGGTTTTGTAACGGAGGTACACCAACCAACTTTCCACCTTTTTTGAATGTCTGTGCAGCAAAGATGACAATACTCAACTAATTCACAAAAATGTAAATGTTAGGTGGTGTCCTTCTTTTCAGGGTCACCTATGGCATGTGGTTTTCTTCCAAATTAAATCTACAAGTTGGGTCAGTGGCTGATTTCAGTATGTTTTCATATCATGTAAAGGGTGTGTATAACACTGCTCCCTACATTACCAAACACACATTGGCACTCACATGAGACTTTTTGAGATTGTTAGAATGAGGACAAATATTGCTCTAAGCCTGTAGACTGGCCAAACAATACCATGTGAAATATTTTCTCCACTGGAAAAATAAGTTCTTACTGAAATGTTTGAATGAGAAATGTAAAACCAAAAATTCATTTCAAGTCAATATTTAATCTTTTCCTCTACCTGAGCCATACTTTATGAGAATTATAATGCTGGAGTTTCCACACTTCACACCTTCACTTCTGTTCTCCCACTGCACAGTGCTTTCCCTGATAAACTGCTGTTGCTCCCTTTTATGACATTGTTAGACCCTGGGATATAGCCAAACAATTTTTAACTTATTCTCTGAAATGAAAAAAAAAAAAAAAAAAAAAAAAAAAAAAGTTTCAAGATAAAACCAGCTGTCAAAGTAATAGAACTTCCTACAGAAGAAACTCCGTTTTTCCATTGACTTCACTATCCACAGTAAATTCTGTAGTATTTTTCTATCCATATCTCCCCTGCCTGCTCCAGGCCTCCTAATGTTATATCATGTGTCAGTTCCCCTAGCACTTTGATTTTGTTCCACCAGTAAAGATAACTTTGTTAAATTGTGATGTTCTGAAAATGTCAGAATAATCTTTAACATTTTCAAGAAAAATCATGCTCCAGAACTGAGTTTATTTTTAATAGTTTTGATTCACTTGGAGTTCTTGCTGTGTCACACTTTTCAACATCCAAGACCACAAAGCTGTGCTGTGTGACATGAACAGTTGCTACACCTAATGGAAAGATATGATAAAGCACATATAGAAGAAATAAAAATTAAATGAATGGTGGTAGGAGACCTGTCTAATAAGGCAAGCTGATCTTTGGAGAGTGATTGATGTTCTTCTGGGTAACATCCTACAATGACTGGGAACTGGAAAAAAAAATTGACTTACAGGTAAGGACACTGCATGTAGATATTTGCGCTACTTTATTACAAGCCTCGAATTGTTCCTAGGGAATCAATGGAAAGACAGAGGAATATCAAAATAGCCATGGAAGGTGCTCAGTTAGAAACCTAACCCCTGTATGTGCATTATGAGTGGTCCTTGGAAAACAGCAGCACCACAATTAATTTGACCAAATATATTTGACAAATATATATGCATGTAGATTTTTATGTCTGTGCTGAAGATAGTTACTGTATTATTATTACAAACCCTTGAGAAAAATAGGCACTTCATCTCACACTAAAAGAATCAGCTAGAACAGACCAGCTGAATCACACTGTATCATTGACTTTTTCTCTCTATGGACTATAAAGGCAATAAACAGTTGCAGGTATCTCCACAGGACCAGATTAATTCCTGTCCCTTTTCCCCATTACAACTTTACCTGTACAAGAAGACACCGTTTGCTAACTTAATCCTCTATTTGGTACCAAATCCTTTATGTTGCAAACTGGTATAGAGCACCTCAAGGTCAATCTTCTTTATGCCACTTGCATCTGTGCAAGGATATGTTCAATGTCATCTTGAATCAACAAGCGTCATCCAAACAGAATGTCTTTGATTCCACTTGAAAAGATATTTCTTGGAAATAAGGTCGAAGTGGAAGCAATACTGAACATAGTGTAGCCACAGCACTGAAAGCGAAGCCAGTGGCAGAAACAAATGCAAGCATCTGTACCTTTAGTAGTATCTGAAGCTGCTTTATGGAAACAGCCAAGGTCAAGGCTATATAAATGAAATAAGCAATGCAATTTGTTAAACATTTATGCTTCCTTACTTCATCTATATCTGGCTACAGTCAGCAAGAGAGGCAAGCTGATGGATAGGTGTAGTTATCCTTTACCTGCAACCTGACAAGGAGCTTTAGGTTACCTTAACTCATGTAATTGCAGATGTTTGGCAATAAAGGTGAAACAGAAAAAAAAAAATGCCATAAATTCCCTTTTCAGATGGTATTCTTACTCTTTTCACTGGCATACTTTGCATAGATGAACATTAATCTGTTCCTTCTGCAGTTACAGCATCAGAACCATACAAGCTACATTACTGTTAGTTACAAATAAGGGCAAATAGGTTCCCAAGTGAGTACTTTCTGAACAAAAGTAAGTTTTTCCATTGAATTAATAGATGTTGAACTGTATCCTCAGTCTGCAGTGACTCTGGCCATAGAAATTTTGTCAGAGTAAAAGACCTTTGGGGAAAGTTGGGAAGTCTGAAGTGTAGTAAATTAACCTTAGAATTTGCCGGAGTGGTGGCCAGGATTGTTCAAATAACTATCTTCCTAAAACTACAGTCCTGACTAACTCAAAGCTGTCTTCAAATTTGAAACTGAATTTGCTAAATGGCTTAAGCCAAAAAGAGCTAAAAATCTGTAATCAAGTTCTCCAAACTGGGATGGCAAATGTTTTCTACATTGTCAGAGGAAAACTAAACCTTTTTCATGCCAATTTTTTCATGCACGCCTTCCAGAACATCCTTGATGATCACTGTTTATTCTAGTAGTCTGAACTAGCTCAGCTTAGTGAGCTGTCATAATATTCATGCTGTATAAATGTTGAAATACTAACTAGGACCAGGAAAGAACTGTTCTGATGTCTCTGCAGTCTGCTCATAATCAGTCCTTTCTTGATGACCAACAGGGAAGATTGAGTGTGGGAGTTGTTTTTGGTTTTGGGGTTTTTTTCCCCTTTATTTTTTTTCCTGCTGCCACAAGGTCTGGTAATATGCAGAAATTCCAGCTGGTTGCAGGATTACTGCTTGGCTTAGTCAGAAGTGAAATATATACTAGATAATACCATAAAACAGACAATTTCTCATTCTAGACTTCTCCAAATGGAAATGGTGGCAGCATTTTATGATTTTCTGACCTTGTTTCCATATAACCATTCCCTATCATTTATTGACAGAGACAGAACACAAGGACAGAGTGGAGATTTAGCCTGATAACGATTGGTTTTAACCATCTTCAGAGAATATGTGTTGTCCCATAAACTGTATCAAAGTCCAGATTTAGTAAATACACAGCAGCATGTGTGCATGACAAAAACTCACACAGCTCAACTTGGTGGCACATAATTTTTAAATTAAACTGACTTGAGAAACACCGCCTAGAGCCAAGGATCCTTATAACTCTATAGGACAGTTTACCTTTTTGTCCTTTCTTTAGAAGCTGAAGTGTCAATTAGTATTATTTTTTTATTCTCTGTGGTTTCAGTGACCTAAACCTTGCTCTAAATTCAAGTATTAATAGATCTTAGCACTTTTCTTCCTGTTCTGATTTCTGTGTGGCTCTGATAAAGTGTTGAAAGAACCTTCTAAAAATATTAAAGTTTTTTTTAGGCTTTGGTGATTGTAACTATTCCTAGTTTAGGGATTTCCATTTCACCTTAAAAGTCAGAGAAAAACTCTGGCTGAAATTCAGACATAACTCTTCTCCCAAGATCATTAGCAGCAGAAAAGTGACTTTGGCCACTGTGTCTGAAACCATCAGTCTTCACTCTTTTGTCTTAAAAGCTTGAAGCCTGTTATCTGAATCTATAGCAGATTCTTCAACCTCTCTGAGCAAGCAACCACGAGAGGGAGATGGTGCATCAGCCAGGGCAGGGGTGGTTCTGCAATCAGTCCTGGAGCTACTGCAACTCTGGGGGTTTGGGAGAGAGGGAAATACCTGTTTTATAGTAGGAACTCATGTGCAGCCCTCAATACTCCATAAAAATGGCAAGGTTTTTCACAAGGAAGCTGCTTTGCAAACATCAGCTCATGTAATTCTTAGAAAACTCTAGCCAAGGCTGTAGAGAAGTAGTGGTAGTAACTTAAATATTTGATTGATAAAAAGCAGCCATAAGGCCTACAAGTAGAAACTCTGGGTCTTAACCTTATGTCCTTATCTTCCTTTTTGTCCCTTTTTTAGTTTTGTTTTTTTGCCACATGACATTCGTTTGATGGTAGAAAAAGAAGACGTTACAGAGCTGCCCATGGTTTTGAATAGCATAATTCAGAAAGACAAGTGACTAGTGCCAACTGCACAGTGCCCAAACCTTTACTGGGATTAAGTCCTGAGGGAAATTCTTCCCCTCTCCACTTTGTACCGAATATGTTGCCTGTGTTAAAAATCTCGTTTCCTTCTGACACAAGTGTGAGAAGCCAAGGGCAATACAGAATAGATGATGGCATTTACTGAAAAGATGCAAGGAGTATGCAAACTGCTTACTGGTGTTCAAATTACCAGCAGTTTAACACATCTTTCTAGAAAATCATCAAACAGTCTGAAATAATTAATTTGTAGCCTTGCAGAAAGAAACCTTTAATCAAATCTGTTTCTCAGAGAATGACTGCAACCTCGTCTGTGGTTAAAGTTTAAAACATAGAGAGGCAAAGAAAATCTTTGCCATTTGTTGTATTTTTATTGCTGCAGTGTATTTAAGTACTTATGTACTGAAGTATTGTTTTTGAGTGTATTTTCTTCCCAGGGATTCATTAAAAACTCCTTGTTAAAATGTTCCACATGCTTGATGGGCTATAGCAATTAAATACAGTATACAGTCACGTTAAAAGCCATACACCCTGGGAGACAGCTTCAATTTTACAAAAGGCAGGGCCAAGGAACAAAAAGGTTCAACGAAGTGTAAAAGTGAAAAGTTAACACACATAATTAATTAATTTCTTCAATCTGCTTATTATATCTACTCAAACACACTGAAGCAACTGTAGGAGGTTAAGATTTTAAAGGAAAAGGGAGAGACATTTATCACCTCCTTTGTTAGCAAAGCAGAAAGTCCTCAATTAATGTCATCTGAATAATGGAGGAGCTGCATTTTAGCACACACTCCTGGGCTAGGCTGAGAGGATGAGTCACTTCTGAGAAAGGACAAACAGAAAAGAGGCTTCTGGCATTTGGCTACAGGTCTGGTTTTAATTGTGTTAGAAGAGTCCTCAGCGCTACTGTAGGAAGCTACATTTAATAAGCTTTTATTAGTAGGCTGTTTCTTCCAAGTTTTAAGATTATCTGGATCAGATTTACATCATATTTTTTTCTAACAGAGACCTAAAGTCGCTTTCCAGCAGAAGTAAATGTCAAAACCAAAACCAAGGCAGAGAGAACTGACTTCCCTGATCCAGCAGCAGAGATGGTAAGAAACCTGACATATTTTTCAGGCAGTGCCTCATTTCCATGAACCATGTTAAATTATTTTATATAGGGGGTGACACACTCTGACTACGTATGTTACTGTAATACTACCTGGAATCAGTCATGGATTAAGAATCCAATGTTTTACACACAGCACAAATGCAAAGCAAGCGGTTGATCCCTGTATCTAAGTCTTCACATCCCCATTAAATACTCATCTAACCAGCTGCACTTACTTTGGTTAGATGTCACAGGAGAGGTCAACTGTCTCTTCTTTTTTTCTTAACCTATAAGGAAGTATCACATATTAAAAGGCAATATAGAGACCAATATAAAGCATTAATGAACTTTATCTTTAATGAAAAAATAAAAAATCTTTCTCCTGAAATATTTGATTGAGAAGTTCTTTCTTGCACTTCCAGCATCTGTAGCACTATTGCAGGCATCCGTGTTCTCTGGGGAACAAGGACGAAGGGTTGACTTGTAGGTATGTAGCCTACACGCAGACCCAGGCACTGTATGGATGCACTGGGGCAGGTACCTCTAGCCCACTCTTCCCCATGGATCTGGGAGATAGAAGTGACGTGCTTATTGTCTGAAGAAGTGCCAGTCACAAGGATGAAGTGATCGGGATATGTTTCCAGGTCTCCTTGCTCTTGTAAGTGCTCTGTGGAGGGGAGCTGGGCTGGTTGGAATACCTGGGGTAGGAACACGCATAGCAGAGCATGGGCTAATTTATGCCACCTCTTCAGTAAATGCAATTAGCCAAAATGTTAATGATAGAACTCATTTTTTGGAAGCTGTTTTTACATTATGAAATTATTTTTACATTACTCTACAGTGCAGTCATACTCTATAGATGGAAATCATCCATGCACACAAATGTGAGTGCCTAGTGTAAGCAGCTTGTTTAAACACTGGCTTAACTCAAAGGACAACAACAGGTTTGCAGAATGCAGTTAACCTAACAGAGCTGAAAGTCTAAAATAGTTGGGATGACGACTTAAATGACTGCTTTTAGTGGACATCTTACCTACATAAATTTTATTAAATGAGATTACTTCTACTCTAAGTGCCAGCCTTGAAAGACTGGTGAACTCTCGCATCAGGCAAGACCAGCTCTAATACTTCTGACTCCAGCTGTTTACAGATTATCAGTTTAGCTTAAATATTGCAATACTAAAAAGAGACAGTAACAACATGGAAGGATGACATTTAGTGAAGTAGTTTATGGAAAGTAGGAACTTCTTATTGTGGTTTTCAAGCTTTAGTGTTCCTGGTTTATATTTTTCCTAGAAGCTTTGAAATCTAGAAGTCATCTAGCTATCTAGCTCTCTGATTATAGATGTAGTTATAAAAGAAAGGCAGAGAAGTTTGTATATTACCATGACTCTAGAATCCAGGGTTTTATGGTAAAATGCTAGGCTATCTACTGGGTTTTGAGCAAGGATAATATTGCAGTATATAATGAGAGGGATGTGGAGAATGACCTCAGATGTTTTTGATTTCTATGTTAAACCAAAACCGATCAATGACACCCCACCCCCGACCCCCCCCACACCCCCGTAGACACAGAATATGTGTCAAGCTATTCATTCTGGCTCTATTGTCTATTTCAGAATAATTCAAAAACGTCCTCATCCTGCCAACAAACTCTCTTTTGTAGATATCTGCATGCATGCACAATTTCTGCCAAACTCAGAGGTTCTGAGCAGGCACAAAGGGAGTTGACCTTGCACACTGAACAGAACCAAAGGTTAGATGGGCAAGGAACACTGCCAGCCTATCTCCTGTTCTAGCAACGAAAAGATGTGTTTTATTGCATATAATTTGTTGTAATGTGAAACACTTTAAAAATTTTTAGATGCTTTTTGCATTGAGGACATCCTGCAGCAAGTACTGGTGTGAAATCACCTGCAGCTACAAGCTGAATTTCCAGTTTTGTGTAGTCAATAGGCATGGTGGCGTTACCTGAACCAGGTAGGCTGAAGACCTGTTTTCTTAAGACCAAAAGAAGGGTCCTTTACTCACTGCAGCCAAAAAACATCACGGCTATTGTAACTACGTCAGGAGAAAGGGGACTGTTAGGTCACCCCTCCACCATTACTAGATTTTCCCTTAAGCTTAGTATATTTTCCACCTTTGTACAGCCTCAGTTTAAATCTCCAGCATGATGGCGTTCATGCTTTTTCATTGGAAGCATAGTTTCCTTGGAAAGCCACTGCACAGGTCAGGGAGTTTTTGCTGTCAGGCTGATGTGACCTTCAAATACAAAAATGCCAGAGTTTTATTGTACTCGGCTCACCCCCTTCTTTCCTCCAAGGATTAGGTGTTGAAGCTGCTTTTAGGAATAAGGATTTAGGTCTTGATCTAAAAGAAAGGTGGCCATAGACTTCAACAGATGCTGGATTAAGTCAGTGTCATGTACCCATTCCTTTGTTGCCTGACAGTTGAAGTTGATGCCAAATATCCTGGTGAGGAAAAGCTTGTAGGAAAGAGCAACTCAGCCTCTCTTCAGGTCTGAAACAAGAATGTATGTTGCAATAGAACAAGGAAAAGACAGAGGTGATGGAGCTGAGATTTTATTTACTGCCAAGATTGATGCTACAGAGATTCACCTAAAGGTAAGTAAGACCTTGTGCGTATGCTTGCTTTCATTCCACCACTGAACTGTGAGGAACAAACAATAGAAAAAAGTGAGGGGAAAAGCCTAAGCAGGGAAGAGAGTGTATCTGTCACAGGGATAGCTAAGGCCGGCTTCCTGCTGTGTTTTACAGTCACTGGGGCAGGTAGGTGAGGTGATAGTCCCCAGTGCTCACCTTGCAGATAACTTGGCTCTGACATGATGGATAGCCGAGCCATTCAGCAAGGTCAAAAGAAATTTCCATAGCACAGATGCTGAGAGATTGCTTTATTGCAAACCTTTTTTTTTTAAAAAAAAAAAAAAAGTCACACAGGGGAAAAGAATGATTTATCCAGGTAGGATGTACTTCTGCAGCATGATTTCTTATATCTGGCCTGAACTGTGTTGCTAACCTTTCAAAGGATTAGAAAAGGAAAGGCTATGCCCAAAGCATACAGTCTCCAAAGACTGGGTCCTTGTGCTTGGCCATATGTTACAATTGGCTGGAAGCTCACTAAAGCCAAAGGGACATCGGGACCAAGACATTAGTCGTATGTTTGACCTTTTCCGCCCATGCTGTCTTCCTCAGCCAAATTGTAAGCTTTGAGGTTCAAAGACCTTTGTCCTCATGGCATTTGGCTTGTTACGGTGTTTGAGGAGACAGAAAATCGTCAGTCTCTGTGGCAGAGGACAGAATGATGGAAATAGAAGTGCTGTGGGGAATGCTCCTACTGAATCTCTGGATTTTAAGAAACACTCCCTGGGCCTCTTTTCCCAAGCTGAGCCCTTCACTTTCAGGTAGTTCATGTACTACCATTACACAGGTTCCTACGGTGGTAAGAAGCTAGACACAGTTGCCTATCCCTTCCTATCTCCTATCCTATATTTCTAGGTCTAAGAAGAAAACTTTCCCTCCAGTCATTAAGTCCCTATAGCCACAGCAGGGGAGCCGTGTCAAATTACTTGTGTGTGCAAGAAAAGAGAGTAAAGGACTAGCTCGAATTTGTAGCTGAAACTCTCTCCCCATCCTTTGGAAGAAAGACATAAAGAAGATCCAACACATCACTTTAAAAATGGTTAAGGAAGACTGAGATGATCACAGCCATGTAGGCAACCACTCCAGGAGGCAGGAAATGCAGGATAAATTTGGGTTTAAGTTCTTCCATTGTTTCAAGCAAAAGTGTGCATGTGGCAAATTATACACCCAATTGCAATTATTCCTAGCATCCTTTCCTCCCTTTTCCGTAAAGTGTGAAGCTGGATTTTCAGCTCTCTAGTACTCTACAACAGGCAACACATCGGAGCCATAGTAAGCTGTTTTTCTAGGTCAGCCATGGAGAGGGCAGAAAGGAGAAGATATAGGACACGCTAAAGCAATTATGTGTATAAGTATCAATATTCATTTCACATGGTGATTTTAAGTAGGGAACCCTCTTGCAAAGAACAACAAAACATAAGATTCTGCAGCATCTTTGGACCACACTAAGCTGTATCTCTAAGCTTATATTTAAATAAGTAAATGACCATTTGAGCTTCAAAAATGCTCAGTACTCAGCAGCTATTAATAGTACTCAGTTCTTCTGGTCTTTCTGTGAAATCTCTCAGCATTTATAAAGAAATAAAACCCCCATACAAACAAACAAATGAAAAATTAAATGTATTACCATATCTGCTCCTATGTTCTGAACTCCTGTTCTCTTACTTGCTTCCTTCATAATACCTCCCGATTTCCAACATATGTTCCTGAAAGTTAGTCTTGAAAAATGCTTTCAGGGTCAGAGGCTGAGGTCATTCTGTGTCTGTGGTAGTTATCAAGTCAATTGAAAACAATATATTCTGTCCCACTAAAAAAAGATCAAAAAAAGTGTCCCACGTTTCTATATGGAAAAAAAAAGGGGGAAAGAAACTAAATAGCAGTTTGCAGACTATAATTCCAGCTCATCTCTGCAGTCATTTTTTTTTACTTTCAGATGTTTGCCCTAGGCCTGTGCCAGTCACAGCTTGTTACATATCCTCACTAGTGATCATCAGGGGCAGAGAGCACCCAAGCAATTCTGGTCATTGGCTAATTATTGCCATAAGGAATACCCAGTTATTGTGCCCTCTCCCCCTCTCCCACTAGTGCATGTAGAAGCACAGAAGACCTTGAGAAGGATGAGAAAAAAGCTTGTTTATATTTTTCAAGAAGAAAAAGTGTGGGGCCAGACATAAAAAACCAATTAACTCTGTGGGGCTCTGGCAAAGTCACGGTACGGTTGTCAGATACTGAAATATCCTGAATTTCTTTGACTGCCATCTAAGGGAAAGATAAAAGATGGTGTTTACAGCTCCACTCCCAGCTTTCCTTAGTGCTATTGCTTCTTCACCATAACAGCCACAGGAGGCTGTATGTCTAGACAGTGAACAAGGTTTACAGGATCTGTTCTGAGCTCCCTGTTATCTTGCTGAGCAAAGTCAAGCAAGTAACAATTAACTGCCTGATTATAAATTAGTGCTGTCATACCCACCCTGCAGGGGCAATGTCCAGGACAATTGGCATTAGAAAATACCATCAGGATCCTTGGAAGAAGGCTGTAATTTTTGTGCCAAGTGTTGGTGGGAATAGTAACAGAAGGGAGCCTGAACTGTTGTGTTTGAAGCCACATGCGTTTGACAATTCCGCAAAGTTCAGGAGAGTTTAGAGTGGGAGTTTTGGACCAGCTCTCCTCTGTGAGGAACCAGACAATTGCAAAATGTGTTTTCTAGGTTTCAGTCCTTTTACTGCCCCTCTCTGTCTTCTCTTTCTTCCCTTCTGTATCACCAGCTCACCTTCTCTTCCCTCAGTTAAGCTACATGAACATCCCAATCTTCAGACTCGTACCTAATGTTACTTAATCTGTGGTTCATAAGATTCAAGAATTATAAGTTTATCAAATGAAGTGGCCACAATGATGAGAAAAGACCTGCTGTTCTGCATTTCTGGTTTTGTACATTGTTTCTGACACTTAGCCTATTGTGTCAATGGAAGGAGAAAAGAAAATAAGTAGGAAAAAATTATCCACGTTTTCCCCTATACACTAAGGCAGGCTCATGTAGTGAGATGAGAAACTGTCTGGCTGAAAATGAAAAAATGTGACAACATGGCATTTTGGTCATCCTGTCGAATTTCTTGTCACGGAATTTTCGTGATATGAAATAGTCACATAGACTTAAGAAGCTAATGTAGCGATCAATGCAAGAAAAAACCTATCTCTGCTTCTGACAGATCTTCTGAGTTCCAAAATCCCTGATATGCAGATGCCTGAAAGTTGGGAACATGCTCTGGCGAAGTATTACTACACTTGTTATGTTCTTTTAGTCTTTTTTAGGCATCCACTAACAGCCATGGTCAAAGACAGGATCCTGAGCAAAATGGAGAGGTGAACTGATCCGATACAGCTATTTTTAGGGGCAAATTTCATTTTGAATAGGGCAGATGTCTTCCACAGAGGAAATATGGCATGCTGTAGATAGCTGTGAACTGTCTTAGACAGCTATCCACTGGCATTCCTCAGGCCCAGGGTGCAACTTTCATATATGCTGTGCAAATCTCTGGCTTTGTTCTTTGCTTGCAAACAAGTGAAAACCTATTTAACAAAAAAGTTAATTTTCCAGCTATTCTTCAGATATTTCAAGTTGTTCTACATGATAAATTCTGAAATAAAATATCATTCTGAGTTAGAAAAATGTGGAATTTTTTAAATTATTTTTCTGCCCTAAATTTTATTACTATGTATAGATTTGAACTGGTAGGTTTGATTGCTTTTATATTTTATTCTTTTAGCTTGATTTACCACCCAGGTGGTATTAGTCAATCCCAATTTGCATTTTTCAGTGTGACAAATGTTAAAGCAAAATAATAATTAAAACCAGATATATGTCCAGCTGTAGTACAGTGAAAAGGCAGCCCTCCAGGGAGTTTGCCTGCACTGCCAATAGTGATGTTTGTGTTCGGTAGGGAAAAATCTCACTTCTTCAAGTGGAAATCCTGCTCCATTATTTTGCTGGTCTCTTGTCTTTCTAATGTGATGCAATAGCTCTGTTCTGGCCTCTGTGCTTGTTTTAAAAAAATGTTGCTCCCCAAAACCATGGAAGTACCTATCCCTGAAGCCATGTGAATCTATTTATATTTACTTCTGTAGCTTCAGTGAGGCACAGTGCTCCTCAATTCCTGAATAATATAGGGGAAAAAAATCAAACTCGGCAGTGAGGCATGGAAAAATCAGTAGGTAGCCTGTAGGTTTTACCTGCAGCTATAAAAAAAGGGCCTGATTTGTGTACTGACTAAAAGCCATAAGCCCATAATAATTGTAACCCACATGGAATGGAGGAATGTTACATACCAAAACACACAGTAACCTTGGGTATACATTCTGTACATTCAACAGCCTCTAATATGTCCTAGTTTGCTGACACAGGGCAATATGGCAAAGACATCAGTGGATTGTAATCACACAAGGAAAGTGATGAAAGAAGAGAAAACACAGCTGGGGAGAGACGTCCCTTTGCAAGTAAAAAGGTAGTGACAGCCATGAAAAGGAAGACTAAGAAATATATAGAGAAAAGTGTATCTGGTCTAGGTACAAAAGGATATGTAAGAAAAAAGCTAACACAAAAATCCAAGTAACTGTGGCATCCTTTCAGCTCTCAACAGAACAATTCAGAAAGCATAGTCAAGAAAAACACACGTAACAGCAATTTTTTGTAAGTGTATATGGGCATGGTTCTAAATACAGGAATAACAGCATGCTGCTATTCATGCAAAAAGCATACTTGACTCAGAATTGCTTCCTAACACTTTTTTTTACAAGGTGAGTTTGAAAAAGTAAAATGAAATAGATTTTAAACTACATTACAATTGAGAAAGAAGCACATATGCAATGCAAGCTTACATCTGCAGCACTCCAAGGACTGCTACCAGCCGTAGTACTGTAAACGTCGGGATGTGAGAGGCCAACATCTGCCAAAGGCCAGAAGCTGTGCTACCTGATGGAAAGCCTAACTCCATCTATGAGACTGAGCTAAAAATCTGTTTTATTTCTATGTTTTTTATCTCTCCAGTGACTGGAATATCTCTTCTCTGTTGTTTTTTTTTTCCACACATAATATAGCATATAGTACCTCCATGTTTCTATGTGCCTTTTGTCATAAAATGAAATCAGTTTTCAACTTCTGCTGCTCTGGTGGGACTACTACTGTCACTATGGAAGGCAAAACGGTCCTTGCATGGAACAATAGTACCATGAGAGGTACAGGTCAGTTATCAGAGCCTGGGATTAAGAAATCTACTAATTCTAACCCTAAATCAAACAAAATAACATCATTCATTCAGCTGCTTGGTTTTGTCTTATGCCTTACGCACTAAAAGAAGGTAAACTGAGAAACAGAGAGAAATTGCTTCTTTAGAGCTTGGTTGTTGGAGTGGTAAATAAACTGTGGATGTTGGACTGGTGGCACTTCCTATCAAGCTGTCATCTTCAAAATAATTTCCATGGAGAAATAATTTGACTTCTAGCATGATAAAGACATAATTATTGTTGTTTTGCAATCACATGTTCCTGATAATGTCTCGTTTTTACTTTGGATTTTTTTTCCCCCATTCAGAAATGCTTTATTGAATCATCTTTCAAAAGAGAGGTATTAACTTTGATAAACAAGAAACTGGAAGGGTTTCTAAGGCTAGGGCAGAGAGTCCATTAGGAATGCCTGCAGTGGCCTCCTGAAGAGCGTGCAGTCTTGAGAATTTAATCCTTATCTAAACAGTTTGCAAATTGACAAGGGTATCTTGACATTTCGTGCAAGGACCTGGCCACTGCTTAGCTAATGACTGCTGCATTATTTTCCTTTTTAATTGAAATTTAATTGAATACTGTGTTGATAAAGCACCCAATTGATTATTTGCTTCTTGGTTTTGTGCCATGGGTACACATGTTCCGAGATTCTCTGGCTTGCTGAGCAGTTCTCCTGGCCAATGGAGCCAGTGGGACATTTTCCTTAACCCATTTTTGATCCATTTGAATGGCCTGTCTAGAAGTCTGTACACCATTTATAGTCTGCTTGCTTGCTTGTTTGGTTTTTCCTCTTGTTTTCAAATCTTATAAGTAGGAAAAGAGTGTAGCTCTGACCACATTTTCAGGGAGGCCGTGAGAACTTAGGGGTCTGTGATCCATTTTCCACATTATTTAAATCAGTAGTTTAGGGCCAAGAACCGAAAAAGACTCATCTACAGTAATGCACTTGTGGTCATCTAGCCCCTAAATGAAGCCACAGCCTTTAGTGAGCTGGCAAAGATCCCCTACATGAAAGACAGCTAGGGGGAGAGGCCTGTCAGAAGTGTTTTTCAGGAGTTCAGATAATGATATATACGTGATTTATATTTCACAGCTATTCACCGTGACCAAACTATTTGTTTACCTAGGTGACCCATACAAGATACAGACAGAGGCAATAAAGTAGCTGGAGACATATAGCTGCTTTCCAAGATGAGTAATTAAGTAGACTAGGATGACTCAGCCTGAAAAAGACACTTAAAGGGGAAGTTTATAAAACTATGATCAGCATGAAAGAAAGTGAATGGGGAAGTATCTATTCATTTACACAGACAAGGAGTGCCCAAAGACATTAGTAGGCAGCAAGTTTAAAATAAATTAAAGCTAAAAATGTAGAAATAATTGCCACCGAATGGTACAGAGGCCAAAAAGGTAGATGGATTTTAAAAAAGAGAATAGTAAAATACCAGAAATGAAGTTCCTTCGGGGCCTATTAAACATGAATATTTGGATTCAACATCTGTCTCAGATAAAAACCTAGTCTACAGATTGCCAAAATCTGGGAGTCCTTACTGAGGGGGCACAGTGTGGAGAATACGCCTGGAAATAAGCTTTTTCTCTTTTTAACTCCATCCTAAATATTTTTCAGAATAGGACTGGGCTTGCAAAGTAAGACCCTAAACTATAGATGCTGACATATGTGTCTGCACTTACATCCAGTGCAAGTGCAGTCAACACAATCACTGAAATGCAGAGGGGGATTCAGCTCCTTCATCACAGACACTTCCACTGGAAGAGCTAAACAACTCCCAAAACTCTGGAAGGTGCAGTTCAGTCACCTAAACATAGGTAAGTGCTGTCTTAGATGTCCTGTGAGTATTGGCTGCCTTCAAGTTGATCCGTTAGGAGGGCATGGGTGTCCAATAGACCCTGTGTCACGCCCATTGACACCATGCAGATTGTTTAGGACCAATGGATTGAATCTCCTTAGGTTTAAACATTTAATTGTCTCAGCTTTGAATTAATCTTACAGGTCATTTTCAGAAACATGTTAGTGGAATGAATGAACCTTTAGGTTTTTCACTATGACCATTGTTATGTTTTCCTCTGTCTCCACTTCCTAGCTATAAAGTGGACAATAATGTTATTTTCCTAGGTTTTGTGTATTATGCTGTTTCTGCTCAAGTCTGCATTATAAGCAATAAAGCCCTGATCCATGCAAGTGTTTAAGTCTTCCTAACAGCAAGTTAATCACCTAAACTCCATGTAGATTTTACCCCACTCATGAGTATCAAGAATATACCACATATTACATGCTTATTTAGCAGTTTAGATGCTGAATTTCCTTTTTTTGCCAGGACCCGCTTCACCAAAAGCTGGTACTCTATCTCCTTGAAAACAACTAGATACAGGAACACAAGGGAATTCTGTTGGAGATGTTTCTTAAGATCTCAGTAGAGTGCTAGTTTCTATAACATTTGTGCTTATTACGAGAACAAACACAAATTAAACACATTGTTTTAAAGACTGTTCCTGGTTATTTGTTGGTTTTGATCCAAATGTATTATGAAGGTTTTTTCTTTATTTTTTTGTTTGTTGCTTCTGTCACATTCATTTCAGAAATTCACCCTAAAATTGAAATAACTTGCCACAGGAGGGTCATGTAGTGTGTGGGGATCCCACAACAACATTTTGCTGGCATCATCTGTCCTATCCATATCCATCCACATACCCATGTCTACTGGCATGCTAAGTGGCGAGGAAACTAGCAAACACCAGCTGCAGCGTAAATCCTCTGGAGGCACCAGCACTCATCAAAATAGAGAAAGTCATTAATTTATCTCTAAATCAAACTCTAACATTGTCTGATGAGTGAAAAAAAAGATGGTTCTGAGTCACATAGTTGAATCAGGTAGCATCCAGCCCTCTGAGTAGCAAAAAGTAGAGGTAGAAATCAAAGCCTTTTATCTCAGCATGTAACACAAACCAACATATAAATCCAGATCTTCTCATCTTTACTTTGTTCCTAGGTGTTTTCTCCTCTTGTGATTATGTTTCTTTCCATCCTAGTAAAGTGTACTTTATTTAATCACAGTATGAATATATATACCTTCCATTTCCTTCCTGCATGATTGAATCTTGAAGATTTTCAATGAAATAAACATGCAAGGAAGGCAACAACATAAGAAAAGAATGCAGCTAATAAGCCAGACCCTAATTTATTTATAAGTCTCTGTAGTTTTGTTGACTGTAGGTAGCACTAATTGATACCAGCTGATAATTTTACCCTTTCCATTTAGATATTAAAGGAGGCATGCAAAAAGTGAACTCAAGCCTGATCAGATAGTGGAACAATTTGCTTAATGAGATAGTTATGGCCTTACCATGACCTTCCTGGAAAGCTGATCTGTGTTTACAATTAAATGAGTGCATAGACCTGTCCTGATCAGTGCAATGAACTGAACTAAATAGTTCAGGAGTTCCATCTCTGCAGTGCCTGAACTGCCACTCGGACTATGCGTGCATATATCTATATGTGTGTTTGTGTGCATGCGCATGCACATGCACGCATGTTCTCTCTCTCCATCAGCACTGTCTCATCAGATGCCTTGTTTTTATGACTAATAGAAGTGCTGCAGTAATCTCCATCCCTATACCGCCTACATTTCATTACATCCCTGTCTGCATGCAGCAGGGAATAATTGGACTTAGTAGTTACCATGAAACCATTTTTTGCTTCTTTTCAACTAGATCCAGCTTCCCGTGTGGCATCTTGCCATCAACAGCTCATTTGGATGCTTTAGATCATTCAGAAGAGGCATGGTATTCTCCGTGAAAGTACTAACACATGCAGCATATAGCTGAGGCACTCCAAAGCATACCTCAGGAGTTTCCAGGTTTCTAGCTAGCCTCTGTTTAGTCCTTGTGATATGTGTTGGATGTGTTGACTTTATATATATATATATAAAAAGTTGTACCTTTATACTTTTGATTATTTCACTCAGTGCTGGTATGAGGAAGGAGGCTAACTTTGCAATTATTGTCATCTCTGTTACATAGTGAATGCAAATGTAGTCTATAGTTATATTTGTGGTACAGTAGTTTCCTATCATCTCATTAGTCCAGCGTGACTCGTTTTTATTTCCTTTTATTTAACAGTTTGTATATACACTTCTTGTTTTAAGAGTTTGTACATAACCCCGTGAGGTAGACTGTGTGTCACAGGTGCTATTCAGAGCACAGTTTGGGAACTCATCAATATAATAGAGATCTAGAAGTAAGAACCCAAGTATACCAGAATAACAGAACTCAGTCATGGAAAGGCTAAGGACATTAAGAAGGAGAACATCTTTAACTTTCAAAAATGACAGCAGGATTAAAAAACCAGTCACTTTTTCGGTGTGGATTGTTTGCTGTGTTTAGCATTTCTTATGGCTTTATGACCATAAACTGTTGACTGCAAATACGCGTCACTTAGGGAAGTTCTTAGGTGTAAGTTCACTTAGGCATAATTCCACATGGACCTGTATTTCTATTTAAAAAAAGAGTTTGTGCTTATACCAAAAGGTACTGCAATCAAAATAAACATGCTATTTCCTGATGACTGATGATGGCATTTATATGCTTATGTATGTAAATAAGTGCATATAGGTATACAGATATACACACTCTTCAAAATACCTTACATATAACAAAATCAGGAAAAAAAAATCAAACTTCTAAAACACTGTAGTCCCACTGATATGTGTTAAATTTTGAAGTTCATTTTCAATTTGCATTCTTTTTTCTTCTGTCCTCATCAAGGTAACATCGTGTCTGACATTTAGCAGACAACTGCAAAACCTCCTGGTAGTGCTCAATTCACTGTGTTACCTCAAAGGGAAATAAATCCTTACTAAAGGACAGTGGTCGTCCAGGGCTGCTTCAGTGATCTGATTCAGGCCCCTCAGCTGTATGATTCTTGATAATCTTGACTAGTTTAACTATCAAGTTCCAACAGACCTACAGTAACTCCTTTGGCTTCGGTAACCAATGCAGACCTGGGGCTTGAAAGCTTTGCAGTAGCACATGGTCCAATCAAGTTTTCCTGTGATCCCTAAGCAGACAGCTGAAGCTGGAGGAAAGCGTGGAAGATGGCCTTCCAGAGATGGTCCCGTAACACTGCAGAGTGGCAGCCACCACCTCAGACTGTAGTCCTTTCTCTATCCCATGGTTTAGAATTTCATGTGTGATTCAGAGCTTTGGCTTTCCCTTCTCCCCTCCATTCTGCACACAGAGGCTAAAACACTGAGTGCAAGGTCTACCTCATCCTAGGCTCAGAGTCCCAGTGCTTTAATCCTTTTAATGGGCAAATATGAAATGTTCATGCGGAAAAACGCTCAATCCCTTTTTCCATGCTGGGAGAGCTGTTGGACTGAAGCAGAAGGTTCCGGATGGCAGGTAACCACTGGGTGAGACTGCAGATTGCCACAGGTATGTTGGGGTTATGAAGTTGTATGGGCAGCAGACAATAGCAAAGCTGGCTGTCACCAGCTATCTGGGCATCCATCTGAGAGAGGCAAAACTGCAGCTGCGACTATTCTTTTGTTTCACACCTGATAGCCAGAGATGTTCCAAGCAGGAAGGATTTAGGATTTTTTGGATTTTTCCTCCTGGATGAATTTCCAAAACACTCGGCCATGGAGCCTGACTTCTTCCCCTATCTCTATTGCCATTACTATTTTTATAAGATATTCCTTCCCCAAAAGCCTTCTGATTAAAGAAAAAAAAAAAACAACAAACAAAAAACAAAACAAAAAACTGAGAAACTTAGCTGTTCCGATGTGGGCAGCTGCTCTCAGGGGAAGGCGATGTGTTCTGCAGTTCTTACCCCTAACCCAGGCAGCTATCCAAAACATTCCAGTCAAGTTCCCCAAGAACTCTGTAGAAGCACTGGTGAGAAACAGAAGGTCTGTGGGTGACTCAGAACAAACACAGGCTGAATTTATTCTTTGTAAGTACTTTCTTGATTCTCCAAGGAGCCTGGTCTGGCTTAGCTTTTATCTTTGTTCCTTCTGCTAAATACTTGCTGTTCATAGGGATGAATCCAGCTTTGTATGTATAGACCTATGGCCTCAAGAGGGATGAGAGCTCAAACACATCCTTTTGCTCAGCGTTTCCCACTGTGTAGGTGGCTCCCTACTCAGCAACAAAGGCACAGCATCACCCTTGAGAGGTGCTGAGCATGGATTATGTAGCAAGCCTTGGTACCTTGGTGACACACACACCATTCAAGTGGGGAGTTGTTTGTGGAGCTCTAATGCCTGTTTCAGGGCATTTCTGAATGAAATCTGAGTGTCTGCAAACCTTTTAGAAAGCTTAGAGGAAAAAAAACATCACAAACACAATGCACCTTGCATCTTGCCAGCATGGGATTTTGGTGCAAGCACAATTTGAAAGAGAAAAATGAAAGGCTGTGAAAATTACTCCATTATTACAATAGTTGCAATGTTGCCCTGTAACTATGACAACTATATTTAAACCTTCCTATTACTAGTTGGATTATGTGAAAAAATGAACTTGTAGAAAGAAGTTCACCATTAATTTTCTCTTTTTTTTTAATCTCTGAATATTATGCAAAGTGTTATAAATATTTATAAGTATTTAACTTAATCAGCAATGCCTATGAAACTAATTATTCTATTAGCACGAGTATTCAGGTACAGGGCCTGAATGGGAAGATTCATTCTGTGAATGAGGGTAGGACAAGAAGAGAATGGAGGAGGGATAAATGCTTCTTTCACTGTTTGCACAGTGATAAGTGATGTCTGGTTTAATAACTTAAAATCCAGAAGTCTTTCCTTCTACAAGTAAAGCAATTTCCCCACTGTTATTTTCCTTTTGTTGCACTATGCAGGCATTCTGTCTAGATTGCCTTGAAATGTTGGTAGGTTTGCTGTTAGAAAGAATGAACGTAATTGGAAAAGGAGAGTATTTGCAAACAATTTGCTAAGAAAAAAATATTATGTTCTATTACATTTTAGCAAGTTTAAAAATGAAAACAGGGCGTCCAAAACTCAGGATGAACTAAATGACTGAGATTTTATACCTTTGCTGAAGGCCAAAGCTTAGGAAGACATTAAGTCTTATAATGATTGTGTGTCATCTATGTGCCCAGATAAGTATTTAAGACATCCTAATATGCAAAATTCATAGCTTAAGATCAATACATTATGTAGTAACGTGTAATTATGGTAACTACGTCCCTAACCAGGACTTGCTCTATGGCCATATTAGTCAGTGGATGGACTCCCAACAAATTATGGGAGCAAAAATGGACAGTTTTACCATGTCAGATTTTCTGAATGATGTGGGTCAAAACCAGCACTCACTACCACTGTTAGATATTTCAATTTTCTTATTACTTTATTCTTTAAATATGTAGTTGAAGGTGGAACTTTCATATCTGTAAAGCTTCATCTGAGACTTCCAGATATGTCTTCTGGTCATTTGATAAATACTTGACTTATTTGATAAATAGTCTAGCCATTTGATAAATACCCTCTGGTACTCAGCCTCAGGAACTGGCTGTTTCTATCCCTGCTCCTTTGCACAAGGTTTCATTTTATCCATGTATAAAGCATTTCCTCACCCACTTACTTGCCCACAGAATGCCATAAAATCACTGTATCTTGGGTCACATCTGGGCAACAACCCACCTTTTCCTTACATTTTCCTTTCCAGGTCACCCCAATACAGTTGTCCTATTACTTACTGTTCCCTTCCTTAAAGGGGTCTGTGAACAGCCCTGTCTCCAAAACCCAGGATGAGCAGGTAGCACAGTCAGTCCTGTACCTGAAGGTTAGTAGTTTTGGGAAGGTTCCTGAACTCTCTGCAGCTCTGGAGTGTATTAAGGCCCCTATTTCAATAAAATATAATGCTGTTCAGAAGTGTTAAGAGGGTGAATTTCAAATGAAAAATAATTTCCACATCAAAGACTTCTTTTAATACAAAAAACCTATTCAAAATACATCTCGGTGTAGCTAGTTGTTTATAGTTCATTTTACTGCAAAGACTTTATATGCAGCCTATCAAGTAGAAGCTCTGGATGCAAGTGTGTGTATATATAATTGATACTGTGCTTGAAGAGGTACAAAAATGATAACAGAGTTTAATACATGTCATCTGCATTCTCAAGTGTATTGTCCATGTTTAGTGGATGGCATATATTTTTCAGTTGACTTCCACAGTGAAATGCAGCTGTTGGTTTGTGTCAAATCAATAAAGACTTAATTACAAGTAAATGTAAAAGAATTATGAATAAATGTAGTAAAAGTGAGTGTTTGATAAAAGTGCCTAAGCTCTAGAAATGAACAAGTAAAACTCCAGGGGATGAGTGGGTATGGTGGAGGACAAACCAAAAATAGAAATTCCTCTGAAAACATCCCAAGAAACCATTTCAGATCCTTCCTTATGATGAAAGCCCTTTGCCTATTTACTGTTTCTCTGTAATGATCATTTTACATTTGTACAAATAGAAAGGAGTAGCTCCTCATGTGGTTTAAACTGATGATAATCCATTGACCTTGATGCAGCTCTGTCAGGTTCCATTGTGAAACACTCCAGAACAAGCCCAGAGCCTAGGAAATCCCACACAATTTATGACAATGTTTTGCAACGGAATTTTCCAGTAACAGGGAGGTGTGGGTTTTTTTTTTTTTATTATTTTCTTCTTTTTCCTTGTTAATGTTTAACAGCCCCAAAATTTTCAAAATTAGTCATTAAAGAGAATGTATCTTCTTTGTCCTTGATCTTGAAATTGGATTTGGGTGAGGTATTCATTCATGAGAACTCAGGTCTCTCTTCATATAATAAGCAGCACCAAATCACAGGCTAGAGAATCAGGCCCATAAGCATCCAGACTTCTCTGACTGTTTCCATGTTCCTGGGAAGAATTTTCATCTGGACCAATGGTGCTTTCCCTTGCACATGGTTCAAATGATAGCACCATGGAAGGATTGCTCTGAACAGAGGGAGTGGGAAAAGCCACCTTCTCTTGGTGGCTGACTGTTTAACCATATTGACCATTGCTCTCAGATGCTAGCTTCTTTTATTTAATAGTATGGGCATCCTATGCTTAGAGAACTCCACTGACTGGCATGAATTTCAATGTGATTTTCAAGCTTAGTATAAAACATCACTTGTACAATGGGAAGATGTGCCTTATACGCACCTTATATTTGTAAAGTTTTATAAGAATGATAAAAGAATGATTTAAAAAAAGATAGTGTCAACCTGGCCATCACTTCTTTTGGGGAAAAAAAGATGTGTCTGCTGTTGTAACTATGGAACTGAATAAACAAAAGTGCAGGGATTGAGAGTCCTGCCTGCTTCCAGCTGCTTTGCTGCATGCACTTGACAGCTTGCTGTGTGTAGCTGTGACACTCTGTCTATACTTTCCAGAATTAGTCTGACATCCAAAGCTCTTTCCATATCTGATATTCACATATTCTTGCTGAATTCTTCAATTGGCACCTGATACTATCCTGAGGCTGCCTAAAAGTTCATCACCCAGATGCCAGAACAACATCACTGGAATGGCTGAGGTTGGAAGGGGCCTCTGGGGGTTGCCTGGTCTAAACATCCAAGCTCAAAGCAGGTGCAGCTAGACCTTATTACTCAGGGCTGTGTCGAGTTGCATTTTGAGTATCTCCAAGGATGGAGACTCCACAACCACTCTAGGCAACCTGCTGCAGTATTTGGTGACTCTTACATTAAAAAAGATGCTTTGTATGTTTAAATGGAATTTCCTGCATTTAAAATTGTGCCCATTGCCTCTTTTCTTAGCTCTGGGCACCACTGAGAGGCATCTGACTGTCTTGTTTATTCCCCCCTCATCAGGTACTGCTAAGATCCCCCTGAGCTCTCTGCTCTTCAGGCTGAACAGTCCCAGGTCTCTCAGTCCCTCCTCATTTGAGAGATACTCCAAGTCCTTTACTCGTATTTGCAGCTCCTCAAGAAATGCAGTGACACTACCACATGACATTTTCATGAGGACAGTGCATAGACAAAAGAGACAGAGGTGTCCACATGGGACTGCATTCACCAGCTTTGCAAGTAAGCATTCCCTCAAAGCATGGGCTACCTTGAGGTCCTTCAAATCCCAAGGAAAGGAGCATGTGAGCCAAACCAGTGAGAATGGTCCAGCAGCCAAGTGTTGTGCACCAGCAATAAATCTAGCCCAAGCCCATTCCTAAGGATCTTCCTGTATAGCAATAAAAAGGCAGCTTTTGTCACCAATGCTTGTTCTTTCATATTCCTTATTATGCTTTGGGCTTTTTATAACCCTAATGTGTTTGTGTATACTCCAGAGAATCTTAGTTTTCACTCCTAAAGGGACAGAACCCAAAATTTAACATGACATCCTTTGGATAAGGGAGTATGGTCTATCCCTTTAGGCTGTTATCTCTGCATGTGTGTAAGGGATGACCATACATAGCTACAGTAGGTGCCTAAGTGCTCTTTATTGTCAAGGGAAGGTACAGGAGGTAACATGGTCTGCCAAAGACAGTCACACTGGATCAGGGCTCCTGTTTATAGCTCGAAATGCTGTGAAGTTTGCAAAGATGAGAAAGTGTACCCTAGGGTACAGAATGCCTTTAAATGGCAATATTGTGTTGGGTTCAGTTTCTCCATTGCATGGCACACATTTCCCCAGGCCCTGCAACAGAAAAGCCAACAAAAAGCAGCAGTCATTGAAGGGACAGGCCCCAGAGAGGGGTGATTCCAGAGAAAGTAACTATGGCTGTACGGTTGATTGCCATTGTTTCTCTCATATGCCTAATAAAACTTCTAGTCAAAAAAATGGTATGTTACAAGTCTGTGTCTGTATTTATATATAATGTGACTCTATCAGTTCTTTTGTTATTTTTTTAGACAATGAAATTACAGATATCCTATGGAGAAGGGACTACAAGAAAAATGAACACAGAAATACTCAACTACAACTCACTAATATTCTTTTTTATATCAGCGGCATGTAATAAACACTGAAAAACATGACCAACATGACTGGATTTAGGATGCAAAGCAATACATAAGAAAATAGCAAAATCAGGTGGTTGATCTTAAGCAGAGATACAGTTCTTGGTAAATTCAAACATCTCCTCTTCTTATTTCTTTTGATGTGGAAGACGTTTCTCCTTACTGAAATTCAAGTGGATCGCTATACCACAAATAACACACATGGATGCCAAAGGCATGGATTTCAGAGGGACTATGCATATGCATACATTTAGGAGCACAGGTCATCTCTGATTTGACCAAAGGGTTACAAGCTAGAAAAGGAAAGCAAAAGGAGCTCTACTGTACTATATTTCTTAAGGTCAGTCTCTTGCACATTCTTAACTTTCACTTTTGACAATTGCTTTTCCTTTAGATATGCACATCTAAATTCTTACCTATGATCCTTTCACACAAGCACTTTGAACCTTCCTGCCCTCCCTGGAAAACAGACCATCTTCCCTCTCAAGTTACTTGGCAACATGAGGTAGCAGCTTTAAGGACCAGATCCTGTGCTTATTCTCCCCCATGTAGCCACACAGATAATAATAAATAAAAGGAACACTCATGTAAAGAAGAAAAGCTTGGGGAACAAAGGCACAGATTACGAGGTTTAAAGCTGACAAACATCAGGAACTGTACGGTCACATATTAAGAAGCTTCAGGAACTTGCAGGTTTGAGGAGGTTGGCACAACCCCCACGATTCTCTTATCTGTTCTCCTTTTAAGTGAGAGCTGCACATTTCCTGAGTACATTGCTTTCTTTTGGGTATGTTGGGTTTCTTTTCATATGTTTAGTTTATCAGCTGGCCTTCTTCTGGCAAGCGGCTAACAAATAAATGCATGATCAATACACAGGCAGGAGAAACAATAAGTCATAGCTGGTGGCTGGAATGTAGGACAGACAACAACGTTCTCTCACTGGCTACATCAAAATTTATTGTGAGTCTCTGAACAAGGACCTTAACTTCTCTTCAGTTAATACTGCTTTACAAAGGGTGCTTAGTGCAGAAAATGGCTCAGAGTCCACATACACAAAAAGATTTGGATGCCTGAAGTGTGCAATTGCACCTTTTAGATACCTGGCTCGGAATCCAGATCCCTGGAGGATTGTTTAAGCATGCATGCTCTGAACAGGGAGGCACATAAAACTTGCCAATACAAATGTTAAACAAATATCTCCTTGTGAAAATATGCTTTCCTCCATCTCTTAGGCACTGATCAGGATTGAAGGGTTTGCCTTACTCAGGCAAAGCCAGGAATCCCCTCTGAGAACAGGCAAACACAACCGCTTGTTCTATTTTGTTTGACAGTCTTCAGCAGAGCTGTGATATTGGAGGTGGTGTCACTAGCTAGCTTTGATGGAACAGAGAGTTCAACCAGCATGCTGAAGACACACTCCTTTCCTTAGCCTCAGGGAATTGCCAGGAAAGTACTGTAAATATCAGGCTGGCAGCCACGATAAGAGGGTGATGAAATCTTATGATTTTTTTTTTTTTTATTTTAGATGCAACAGTCCAATGTTTATATCACGCAGAAAGGAAGAACCCTGGAAAGAAGTCATCCAAAGACTCCCCATCCAACCAGGCAAAGACCCTGTGCTTGAGGCTACAAAGCTATGTTTTGGTGTTGTGGGGTTTTTTTTTTGTTTTTTTGGGTTTTTTTTTTGTTACTGTGTCTATTCCTTCTGAAACCTGGTTTACAGAAAACAGTGCAGTTTCACTAGAAAACTTGGATTGTGTTTTCAGCCCAGCCCCTAGACCTTAAGACCACAGACCGAAAAGGTGTTTTCTTCAAGGGCAATTATTTCACCTCAGGAAGAAAAAAAAAAAAACCAAGTAATTTGAATTGCATAATTCCAAATGCTGTGGATACCTCTACCCTTTAATTAGACTGCTTTTGTGGAACAACTTACTAAAGTATCTCTTAATTCCTTCCCATAAAAACAGAGCAGATGAGAGACACGTCTGCTTTATGTAAATCTTCTCTGTTTGATGGATGTTGAGTAAAGGTCTTGTCTAGGAGAACAAAATTCCAACTGAGCATTGTACTATGTAAAAGCATTACTTCAGAGCATTGATTTGTCATATAATTGTGGAATCATTTAGGTTGGAAAAGACCTTTAAAATCATCCAGCTCAACTGTTAACCCAGCACTGCCAAGGCCACCACTAAACCATGTTCCTAAGCACTGCATCTACACAGTTTTTAAACACCTCAGGGGTGGTGATTCCACCAACTCCCTGGGCAGCCTGTCCCAGACTGGCTTGACAACCCTCTCAGTGAAGACATTTTTCCTAATATCCAATCTAAACTTCCCCTGATGCCACTTGAGGCTGTTTTCTCTTGTCCTGTCACCAGTTATCTGGGAGAAGAGACCTACTTCCACCTGTCTACAGCCTCCTTTCAGGTAGTTGTAGAGAGTTTATGAAGTTCAGAAGTATTTTAAGCTTGCAGCAGAAAGGAGAGTCCATTGTTTATATTACAGAGAAATATTGTTTAAAGCACAAGAAAAATAGGTTGATAAGCAGCCCCTACAGCAGAAAATACTACAAACTGCTGATACAAGAGAAGAAAACAAGGAGCAAGAAAGATAATATCCCCATATTAAGCTGAGACATTGAAATGAAGTGATACGTCTGAGGTCTCAGAGGAATCCCCTCTGCGTCTATGAAAAGAAACTATACATTACATATCACATCACCCTAACACAGACACACAGACATTCAAAATCGGTCCGAAGTGCCCATTTCTCCCAAGTACCTATCAGGAGTCAAGGTGACTCATGCTGATATTCACATCAGAGCAAGATAAAACTAGGTGAAATTAAGAAATTGTTCCTAATCCTGAAGCCAGCTTGATGTCCTTTGTCTCAAGGTGCCCTCTTCCCAAAGGTTACTGCTGCTCCTGCTACATTTCAGGAGCATCTGAGCCAGGAAAGAGAGGTTTTCCTGTATTATAATTGTGTCAGAAGACCAGAATAACAAATTCAGCATTCATCTTGGAAAAGCAGAAGAGAAATCTCAAGTTACATAATTCTAGACTTTTTTTTCAAAACTATTTAAAGGCTGCTAAGCGTTTTTACAGACACCGACATCAATGTGAACTCTCAAGCTGCAGCAGCAGAAGTTCATATCATTTAACTTACCTAAGATGTCTTCATTGAAAACCTAACTTCGTTACATCATCGTTGGGGCATATAGATATTAACTGGGCACACCTAAATAAGTATTAATAATTCTTCATTTGCCACATAAGAGCGGCAGATTCTTAATTTCTAATTTAGGTTTAGCAGGTAGTTGACTGAAAATACACTGGGTCAATACCCCACCTCATTTCTAATGGGAGAAAAGAAGCAGAATTCTGGATAAGGCAACTCTGTTTCCTCTCCCCTTACTAGATCTTTGGTGTTGCTGAAAGAAGACCAGAGCAAGTTTAATTCTTAAATTTCAAAATGGAAGGAAGGAAAAAAACTTTGATTAAGAAAAGGAAAAGTACCAAAGAACTACCAAGTTAGTGTATCATCAATTTTATTTCTTCTAAGAAACTAAATATTTCCAAGGGCACAATGTTGTTCCTTTTCTTTTGCCAAGCGAATGGGTGCAATGACAAAGGAGTTATTCTATTCAGCACTCCCCATTACTAAATGTTCCAGTCTTTATGTGAATGTATAGTGTTTATGCCATACCAAAAGAAATTAAGAATGAATACACATTGTTGAGAGGCAGTTCCATAATAAGAAGGAAAGTGGAGATAGTGGAAAGAGTATTCAAGTCAACAAACCAAGTAAACACACGCAAATGGAAAAACAACCACACCTTAAATAACTGCTCAGCTAGTGATGAGCAAGTCTTACTGTATTTATTTATGTTGCTGGCATTCATTATGTTTTCTTGTAAGATATCCCATAGCTCTCTAAGTTTGTAAAGATCTGAAATAAATGACCAAGTTCACAATATGATACTAAGATACTACGTCTAGTTGCTTTGCATGACTACATTTTCCAAAACCTCATATAATAAGATTTCAGCCATGCATAGCCAACAATGAAGTAGGCAAATGAGGCTGGTTTTTGGGTTTTTTTGATGTTTTGGGGTTTTTTTTCTGTTTTATCATATTGCTTCTCTTGCAGCTGTTTGGGTCCCTAGTCATGAATCCTAACCAAGATGCAGTTTAAAAATTGACACAGAATGCAGCATGCATTTAAACACTTACAGGTTTCTAGTACTCAACATTTATTCACTATTAATTCTCACAGTTAAAAAACAAGCTGTAAGGCTATAGAAATTTCTGTCCTGCTTCCCAAACAGCATTTTAAATCCATTTCCTACTATACCTATATCCACTCCAGTATGCGCTCCAGTTAAAACAATGTTGAGTTTAAAGCTCATTACTAACGCAAAAATGAACTGACATAGAAAAAAGCTGTACTTATTCTGCACAATTGATATAAACATTCCTCATCCTGATGAAAATTTAGAGGAAAAGGAAATCTTCAGCACTTTCATATATTTGATGTTTGGACTAACATTTATATTTGGGGGTTTATTGCTTGTTTTAGAAACTGAAGTGTTCAGTTTAATAAAACTTGCCCCTAGATGTCTTTTTTCCCTTAATGAAGGGTGGGCACAAGTTTGTAAAATAAAAACTCTTCGTTGCACAAGGATCCGTGTTTACCATGTAGGTACAGATCTGGGGAAAGAGAAAAAGGATGCAAAAGAGTATTAGCCTTCAGTTGTGAGCTCCCATGTTTGCAGTCACATGGGCACCCAGCCTTCTCATTTAGACCAGTGTTTTGATAACCTTGATGTTGTGTGAAATGTTTAGAAGAATCGATTTCTTGTAGCCTGTTGTGGTTTAACCCAGTAGGCAGCTAAGTAACTCACAGCCCTTGCTTGCTTCCCCCAGTAGAATGGGAAGGAGAATCAGAAGGGTAAAATTGAGAAAACACATGGGCTGAGATAAAAGAAACAAACAAATAAACAAACAAAACATGCTGATCATGATGTCATATGGTAGGGAATATCACTTTGGTCAGTTGGGGTCAGCTGTTTCAGCTGTGTCCCCTCCCAACACTGTGTGCACCCCCAGGCTCCTTGCTGGTGGGGCTGTGTGAAAAGCAGAGGCAGCCCTGAGTCGGTGAAAGCACTGCTCAGCAATAACTAAAACATCCCTACGTTATCCACACTGTTTCGGTCACAAACCCAATCCACAGCACCATACAGGCTACTGTGAAGAAAACAGACCCTGTCCCAATCAAAACCAGTAGTCCTGTGCACAGAGCACTTGCAGATGACATTCTTCAGAGAAGTGGGCTTTGGTTTAAGGGCAAGCAATTTTATGTCTTCTTCCCAAACAACATGACATCCCCCTTGACAAGGAGTACAAAGAGAATACTTTCCATGATCTCTATGAAAAAGATTTATAAATGGTTCATTAACTAGTCTATCCAAACCAGTCACTCCTTTCCTGAAACAGAAATTTCCTATTTTCCTTTCCAAATAAGGGGGAAAACCTCCTTCAGTTTGAAGCTACTGAAAAAAACCTTGGGTGATTTTTACTAGCAAATCCTTTTCACACAGAGCTTAACGTTTAAGTGTGACTTTGAAGAAAATGTTTAAGATTAAAAGTGACTCTTTAGAGCACAGTTATTTAAACATCAGTTTGTTTTGGCATAATACAGTAAGTATGGAATAATAATGAAAATATTCATCCATTTGAATATATTTATATTATAAAGGGAATTATTTATAGGGAGCTGATTGTTATACTTCATAAGGAAGTCCAAAGAAACAAGTGATCTCTTCAAGAAATAGTAAGAAGGTCAATGCTTAAAAACCCCAATATCTAAGCTAGTCACAATTAAGCTTAAAAGTATACCCTGAAACTCATATATATATATATATATATATACATATATATATATATATATATACATCTGTAAAAAGGCAAGCACATTTGGACATCTAAGAAACTTCTGACAGTTTTGTTATACTTGAAGAAATCTCAGAACGTGTTCATAACATAAGAAAGAGCAAAATCTTTGTATTTGTATTTTAAAGATGTTTCAGGGTTTCTTTTCACAAGAATAAAGACAGCACACAGTGGCACCTGCATTAACAAATTTCTTAAGCTAATGAGGCTACCAAAACCATCCATAAAGGAGTTATGCCAGTAAAAAGATGAAAGCAGGTAATACTTTTTTCTTCTCTTCAGACTCTAAAGGAAAGATCCACCTCCAAATTTCAGTATTATTCTCAACATTTCTTATTCATCCCCTCAGCTCTTTTAAGGAAGGAAGCAGCGACTAGGATACGAAGAATGAAGGATCCTCAAAGTGGCACCAAAAAGAAACAGCTAAAGAGCAGACTGCCATTTTTTCCAGGTTTTTGTCATCACTAAAAATTCAGTATCAGAGATAAGGCAGGCAAAGGTATGAGGATTTTCCCCCTCAAAATACGTTCTCAAATTAATTCAATTTTGTTTGATTTTAATGGGATCCCAAAAAGATATCTCTAGTCTTAAACAGGAACAGCTTCTCTCATTAAATACCAAGATGGTTTTAAATGTATTTTCCCACAGGAGAATAATATATTAAACTTGGTTAAATGAGAAATGTTTACAATTTTACAATTCAATATCTTTTGTCTCTCAAGACAGTTTTTTGCAAGACTTCTGTGTAGCAAATGAAATCAGGCACTTACTTTGATTTCATGATACTTACTAAAATACATACATTTTTTTTCATTTTTGACTGTTTAGGTTACTTCTGACTAAGAAATAGGGCTTATGTAGCCATGAGCCATCTAGCCATTTCCACAAATATATGCAGTATGAATTATCTGTCGTGGCCCAAAATTGAAATTTTTTCACTTTGACTATGACACCTTTAGCTTTCATTAGAAAATGTTATTTATACTTGTAGGAACTAAATATGAAGAGCGTGTTTTTGAGAGAGGACATGAAAATATGGCAATTGACAGAAATCATTTTCATATTTAGTTTCAGTTTTCCTTTCCCATTTTATTTTTCCCGTTAATAAGACAAGGGTTTAGTAGTGTTCTGATTGCTCTGCTTCCCCCTCCTTATACCATTGTTCAACGTAGGGTGGAGAATCCATGTTGAAAGAATAGTTTCTTAGGCAATATCAAACATGGATTCTTGCATGTCTGCCAGTCATATGGTTACCTCATAGAAAGGCCCTGCTTTATCAAATTTTCAAGGTAACATCCATGGGTTCTTTGTTTTGACCTTTAAAGTGTCATTCTGTCCTTTAGTTCCATCATTTATTACATCAAGGCTGACTAAGTCAACCTAGCCATTGCAGAAGTGACCTTGCTTTCACAGATCAAAGTACCCAGCAATGCAAATTAACCATAAAAGTAACAAAACAAAAAAAAAATAAATCTGTTATTCTCTTAAAATCACATTGACCTGCATAACAGGAGCAACTTACTTGGGATTTTGCCTGTAAAAAAGGGTATTATTCAAAAGCTCTTGCTTCTGCTTTTGCAATCCTCCATGAGAAAGATGAATATAAAATAAATAAATACTAAAATAAAAAAAAAATCTGGAAAGATTTGTTACTGATTATCAGAATTGTCCTTGCCCTGTGTGTGTATCATGCATAACAGACTTTGTTGTAAGGAACAAGCTAGTTCCTCTGATGGGGACTAACAGTTATCACAGATTTTCCTTAATAATCACTACTGGATTATTTTTTTTCCAGGCTTAGTGCTTGATTAAAAAAAAGGAGTGCACACAGGACATCATTATTATATTGTGCTGCTGACCAGGTCAGAGGTGCTGAAAATATTGCAGGAGGCACGGCTTTGCTTCACACCGTGGGCTGGAAAGCAAACGGGGCTTGGATGGAGGTTAGAACAGACAGTGGGGCTGTCAGACAGAAGCTCAGTCTAAGTGCTGCCCCTAAAAACAGGATGCAAAATCTCTGAGGCTTTACACCAATGTGAACCTTCAAAAGTGAAGAAGTTAGCCAAAGTGGAACAACAAAGAAGTAATAAGAATATATAGTACCTGGAGAGGCTCTGACTGAACCTGCCCTCTTTTTCATGAAGTTTTGTCCAAGTCACCCAGCCATATTATTTCACTAATATCAAGCTACACAATCTTAAATTAGAGCTCACTGTGGTTCTTCAATATCTTTGATTGTTGAGGATCCTGATTAGTGAAGGTTTTCTTACAAAGTTTATATAAAAATGACATCAATCTCCTTTGAAATGCAAAATGCTGTTTGAAATGTTTCTGAAATCAACTAGCAAAACCTTTAGTCAACCTAAAAACCCCAAAACCAAACAAACCAAAAAAACCCCATCAACCTACCAAAGATTATCCTCTCCTATATACTCATTCTTTTGATATCTAATGATGATTTTTAATTCATAAAATAATTTTTAACTTTAGCTTACATTTAACTGAAAACTATGTATCTGGAACAAAATGTCTGTAATCTATTATACCACCCAAAGGAAAACATAGAGAAGAGAGTTCATAGTCCACATCAAAGTCTCATGTGCTTTTAAATGACTGAGTGAACACCTTTTCATGCAATAATAGTGACTGCAGTGGAAAGAGTTCTTTAGCAGTTCAACTTGTTCTCTCCAAAAAGTTTAACTATTCCATCTTTCAAAATGAGACAAGTTTTTTTTTCTTGCGATAGCAAAGATAGCAATTATTTCTGTAAAACCTCCTGCATTTTATGCACACACATTTTTTCAGTTGCTTGAGATGGACTGTCAGATTAAGAAAGTATGTAAATGGAATGGATCATAAAAAGAATATAGGATTTCTAAGAACAAAACTCTTTGCTTCAGTTGCTAAGCAAATTAAATAAGGTGGTTGCTGCAGAAACAACAAGAACATACCATTGCACCACTCATAGCCATGCTTGTACATCACCTGATCATTACAAAAAATGTAATGAATGTTTTTTTCCAAGATTAACTCAGTTAAAATGGTGCATTTTGTAAGTAGAAAAAAAAAAGCTTTGTTTAAACCTTACATGTTAACTTCTCTTTCAACTCTGAAAACACTGAAAGTTTTTCTTGAAAGATATCTTTCTGATATCTCAAATTACAGAAATATCAAAATATGTCCAGTAGAAATATCAAAATATGTCCAGTAGGTTTTCAGTTCTACACACTTAAGGTGGGAATAATCAATTTTCTGCTTCATTATTAAGACAGCAATGAACTTGAACATGAAAACTTTGCAAAATAGGAAAAAAAACCCAACTGTTGACAATATATCAACATTCATAGCTAATAAAAACTAAAAAAACTTGTAGCTAATAAAAAATGCTAATACACCCTAAACTTTAAGATACCTCTGAGGCTACAAAAATTTTTAAAAAGTAGAATAGAAGCAGAGATGCAAAAGCAACATAAATATTTATCATTTAAGCTTGAAGGTAACATAAAGAAAATTTTCATTCTTTGTATTTGCTAAAACAGGAACATAATTCATAAAGCTTGAATAATGCAAAAATTGAGGTGTGCCTCTACAAAGACAGAATTTCACAGGAGGAAAATGGAAGGGACTGGGAAGGGACTTAAGTACTCTCAGGTACGTGACTAATGATTTTGTAAAGTGTGTGGCTATTTATAAATTAGAGTATAGCAATCTGAGCTACCACTTTCAAAAAAAGTGCATTGCCTTAACAGGAAATTATTAATTTATTGAGCATTAAAATGTTGAATATAGTCTGGTAGTGTGAGAGACTGAATTTACAGGAGCATTGCCATTTCCAATACAAAAGTAGAAAAAATACATTTTTGCTATTAACAACCAGATTGTAGAATGATGCTACATACTGATAGTCCTTAGGCTGAAACACAAAATAAAGTTAACTCTTACTGTGTCTTTAAAAGGTTTTATGAAACTCCTAAGAAAAAATGTAATGAAGCATATTACTGTGGATAACTATTACCATGTAAACAAGTTAAAGGTTGAAAAATTGCTGATACAGTAAGAAAAATGGTACAGCTCTGGAATGACTCTGAAGATACTGTCCTTTTTTCTCCCTCTTCTTGCTGCCTTATCCACCCAAAAGACAGAGACAACTGCCAGTGATCTCAGATGCCGGGATGTTCCTCCTTAAAAGGCTTAACATATTTTAAAGAACATGCTCTGTCTTCATCTTAGACATCTCTGTACTCCTGCATCATGATAACAAACAGTGAGACACCTTCAGGATAGCTTAAAACAGAGAAAATTATGTCCCTGAAAAGATATTATATTAAACAAAACCAATTATTTTCTGTTCATCTAAACTAACATTTCTTGTTTACTTTTGCATAAGACTGCCTGAATTCCATATGTAACAGCTCTTATGAAGTACTATGTCTATAGTCATAAAGAAAAACACAGTTAGGAAGGCTTTTGATCACTAAGACCATCTGACAAGAAGCAGTCTGCACAATATTAATAGAAACCTAAGCGCTGCATCCAAACTGCCCACTGAAAATGGTCTTTATTCCGTGCTGAGGGATGAGACCACCATCAGTGGTGATCTCTATGAACTTCTCCATTCTGCCTCAGAAGTCCCTGAAACCTCAGTCTAGCCTTGCTTCCTATCAAACACACTGTGCAAATTAAAACTTGACATTGTTTTTCCTCTGAAACAAATCATATCAAAACAATCTAGAAAACTACAGCATGTTTTTGCATGGCAGTGACACCCCTGGCTCAGTTTTCTCAACAGAAAATGAGCTTGCAAAAATCACTGTCTTCATGTGAAATCTGTAATTCTAGCCTTGCTTACCTTCAAGTGGGTGGTCTTCAGTGGTTAGAAAACATTACAACAGAAACTGCATGCCTGGAGTTTTGAAGAAAAGAGGTGGCTGTCTTGGATTTGGTGCTTACAGGGTTTTTATGGCATTTAGACACACACAGAAATGTAGGACGTGGCACCCTCCTGCACACAGGCAGATGCTTTGATCCATCAGGCTTCAGTCTTTCATTAAAAGCTTCGGGAATTTGCAGGTGTTCAATTAGTCACCAGAGGGAGCCCATATTATTTCATAAACACAATAACACCACACTAAAAAGTAGAAGTGAGAGAACTTTTAGGGTGACAGAGTGAGAGAATCACTGTTTTTCACCCAAATGCTCATGTTTGCCCCCACTCCTTGGGTGGGTTTTTCAACAAGAAAAAAATCAAGTAAATTTTGAGGAGGATGAGCCTTGTTCTTTTGGGGCTATAAATGATTTTTTTTATATGCAGATGTATTAAAGAATGCTGGCAAGGGATCCAATTTACTAATATATGATAATAAAGTTCAGCTGCTGGTACAGCAAAATCCCAATTATCACAGTGCCACTTGGGTGACACCAAATATGTCTGGATAATCAAAGACAATAGAAAGAAACATGAGATTAGACAGCTAGTCTATTAATCTGTTATAAGAGGATGTTGGGATAATGGAAGTTTTTATAAAAGGTGGTTTTGCTGGTTTGTGTTTGTTGTTTTTTTTTTCTCATAGCCATACCCACGATCATCTGGGAATGCTAGCCTTTGTGAATTGCAAGTAGGGTTTGTTTTTTTTTTCCTATACTAACTATAACTCTCTCACTCCCCAGCTTCTGATTTCCTTCCCCACCTTATTAATAAAAAAAATATTTCACTAAAAGTGGTATTTTTTTGTGAGTGTGTAATATCTCTAATGACTGATGGATTCTATTTGGATATTTTCCTCAGTTATTTGCCAGGGAAATGGCTTCAGGTATCACATTTCAGTCAGCAGTATTTGCTGTTAGTGTTCTCTGTGGGGAATGCTCTCTTTTGACAATAAAGTGAATGGAAAAAAGAAAGCTAATTTAGTAGATTTCTGAGTCTCATTTATAGAACTACAATGGTAAAAGAACTATGCTTTGGAGTTCACTGGAAGTTTTTATAATAAAACCTTATCTGCTTCATATGGTATGGTAGACATTTGGGTCAGAGTTTGAGGGAACTCTGTCATTGTAATAGCCTATATGAATGTTCCTGTTTTCACGTATTAATTCTCCTGCAGACATCTACAAATGATCACAGTATTTCAGAAGTCTTTGTTTTTTAGGAATGAATCATTGGTAGTGGTGCTGTCCTCCTGCCTAATAGAAGCTATCGCCCTCTCTGTGCCTTCACCCTTTAATTGCAAGGCAATTAAATTCCCCACCGTTTGCAATATCTGTGTCCAGAATGAGTCATCTCATCACATCACTTTGTTGTTTTTTTCTTGCTTTCACTATCTGCTTAGCAAGATATAGCTTAATATTTCTCTGTCCCCATGGAGCTGGAGTTTTCTTCCTTAATTGTTATTTTTCTAAGCTTTATTCCTTAGTTGGTCAGAGCCTTCTTGCATCATTGCATGAAAAAAAAATAAAACAAAATTTCTGTCTCTTGCCACAATGATATAATATTGGGATGTATCCAATGACACCACATGTAAAGGATGAAGTATGTCTGTGACTGATAAACACAGAGTTTAAGAAAAAAATATTCCATCTCCCACAAGGCTGGTACAGAATATCCAGCATTTAATTTTAGATGGGATCTCAAGCATTTGAAGAAGCATTATTACATACTAAGAAGGAAATTATCTGAAAATGTTTGGCTGTGATATGTAACCCCAGCTACAGATGCCATCACAATGACTACCAAACTGACTTTATTAAAGTGGGCTCTATAGCACAGCTATTGTAACCTGCACTAAACTGAAACGGCACGCTTTATTTGCCAGTGTGAACAGGTAGAGACTTTGTTTATGATTCTGATGATGTCTTTGCAACTTGATTAGTTGCTGCTGTGCTTTGACACCAGTTTTCGCTGATAGACCTGATGACAAATGTATCAGCAGGATGACCATTTAAGTTTCCTCCTGTGCTCTGCACTCCATGTCCTTACATTAGAGATGGGATACAAGTATGTAATAAGATGTACTTGTGCTGCCCTTATCCAAGCCAGGGTCTTCCCTTAGTGTTCAGTGAAAAGTAAAGCCCCTTTTCTCAGACTGAAGTGGCTGGATTTAAATATAAAGGTACCAAAGAAGGGGGGCAGGGGGACAAAAGGAGCTTGTCTTGTTCAGATCAGCCACTTGCTAACAGCAAGTTTATCAGGTTAGGATAGTGTAGAGAATGCAGATTGAAGGACATCTCTGGATTCCCCTTCTTTCAGCTTTTGGAAAGGTTTGACATTAAAGATAGTAATCATAATATTTACAGCTTTATTAGCCTGCATGTAGTTTCTCTGGCTTCCAGGTGGGCCACCAAGTTTCCTTCACTTTGAAGTCATGTTCCTCAAATCCCCACACTGTGCAGTCTATTGTGTTAAGATGAAGAATTTTCCTGGTGAGTCTCCTCCCCATTTCCTCTCCAATGAAATGCTCAGTGCAGAATTATATGTACTTCATTAAAATCCTGTGGTTTACTGGAGTTTGTGACCTACCTGTGATACCTTTTGTCTCCCATTTATCTGCAGCTGTGCTACACGGCCTTATTATTGTTAAAAGAATAAGTCTTGTGCAGAGGGCTTCGCTTTTGCCTCAGGTTCATATAACCTTTCTGTTAACTTATTTGTTTGAAAGCTAAACATTCTTGGCCACAGTGTCTGTTATTTATGTGGGTTTTGGAGGGTTGTGGGGGTTTTTTTGGTGTTTTTCCTTAAATTATCTCATTTAACTTATACACTTCTCTGGAAGGGTAATATTGACTTAAAAGGCATATAAATAATCTAGGAGTTATACAGACTTATTGTTATTGTAAACACACAGGAGATCAGATGCTGATAACTTTATTCATAATAAACAACAATCAGTTATGTTGATAGAGCCACAATGCAGGGAGACCACTTGCAGTGTATCATATTACACAAGATAAGTTATCAGCATCATTTATCACACAGTATATTCTAGTTTGATATTATTATGAGTAATAATCTATCAATAGCTACATCAACAACAACAATAATAATAATAATGGCGTTACAATGAATGGTTGGTCTCATGCAGTTTGCAAATGTTTCAGAAAACATAAAATCACAGGCAGCAAAAAGAACTGCCAATATACAATGAAAATATATAAGAAGAAGCGGCCCATCCCTGAAGTACTCTCAGCCCATTTTGAGAAGAGCTGTTTGGGAGAGAGGTCAGACAAAGTGATATGCCAATAGTGAAATAGAAGTTTAGTGGCAGAGGTAAAAATAAAATCTAGATTTCCTTTTCTTGATTGTTTCTGCATTGGACTATACCACCTTTTCTGGAAGGTCTCAGACCCCTGAAATGTTTGCTTTTCCTAAGCTTTTCTTACATTATTCTAAGTTTTGTAAAAATAAAGACATTGGTTTCTCTTAAAACAGCTCAAAACAATTTTCAAACCTCTTTTTTATTCCTGTCCCAGTGTACCACCAGATCCTAAGCTGTCCCTTCCTCCCACTAAAACTAAGAGAGAGGGTGGGGGAAGAAGGAGGGGGGAAGAGAGAATTGTTGAATTCATTATTTTTTGTTAAATCATGTAATTAATAGTTTGTATATTAAAAACTCAGCCAAGCTTACACTCCACAATCCCATCAAGTTAATGTAGTTTATGTATCTCCATTAGCCTGTTTGCTCAATCAGCAACCTTCTACCACATTTCCCTTAGTATCAAGTATATTGCTAACCTTTGCCAGGATACTACTGAATTAAGGTTATTAGCTGCCCTTTCTGTTTTGTTTTGTTTTGTTTTTTCCTAAATTCGTTGGCTTTAGAGTCACCTAATCAAATGCTTAAAAGTTATTTCATTGCAGTCTTCTGTGATGATATTTGGTTCTTTTAAATGCACTTTTTCTTTCCTGAATAGTCAGCAGATCTCCATCTCATGGCAATATATACTCCAAAGACTGCTAATGACCAAACCTTGCAACACTTTTGAGGGTTCCACAAGATGATAAACTGAATATAACAGAGTATGTGAACTCCTGCAATTCTTGGCTATATATATTATAATGAAGCGGGAGATGTGCTGATTATCACATAATACAGATGCATTATGTACAAAATAGGCACCAAGAGGAAAGAACGTGCTTTGGTTTTATCACTCACTATTATGAGAATGAAAGGACCCAGGTATGCATAATTATTAACAGAAAATGTCATGCCTCCTCCCCCTCCTTCCATCATCCAGAAAAAGCAGCACATTAGGAAAGAAGCAATGCCCTGGGTCTTGCTTATTAGCTACACAAAATCAAAGAACAATAAGCTCACAACTACTGTCTGCAGTAAAAAAGCTTTTCTATCTCAGGAGTTAAATTCTGGGTTTAGTTCTTACTGGACTTAAGAACAGAAGAAACATAATTAATCTAGTAAAGGATGAATATCCACTAGTTGTCAACAGCAGCTGCTTCAAAAGGAAAGAAATACAAAACAAATTTTAAGAGAGTGAATCAAGCAAAGAATCTTTCTTGATACTAATAAGAAATCCTCAGATTTCAACTAAACCACCTCTGATAGCCCAGAAAGCTGTAAACCTCAGAGGTTTTCCACCCCATTTCTTTCTTCTTTCTTTAGCATCTCTTTCTACACCTGTAAAATCAAGAAGTGGTGATTTCCAGAGATGATGACCATTTAGAGCCATCACTGACTGAAAAAAAACCCCAAAACTCCAGTGTACTCTGAGCTCACTCTCCACCCTTGAATGCAATCTTTTACAAACAGCATCCTTATGGGATGTGTCCTTTTCTTATTCTGCCACTGTTATTATTCCAGTTTGTTTCCAAAAGCAGGTGGGAATCCCATGTCTGCACAGCTATGTTGATGATAATCTCCTAGTAAGGATGTGGTTCACTTGCCTACTCATTTTCAGCTACTCACACTGCCATGCTTTGTTTTCTCCCTCAATTTCATAATATTTTCTTTCCTATTTTTGTCTTCTAACATATCTAAAGAACCTCTTATGTTTATCTTAATATGCTTCAGCAGTACTGCTTCATTATTCCCATTTGTACTTTCAATGCCCTCTTTATAGTCCCTCTGTTTCTTCACATAAAATTATAACAATACTGCAGATCTTTTCTTTCCTATAATTTTTAAACCTATGTTTTGCTTTCATTTAACTTAAAAGATATACCAGTCATCCACACTGAAGTTTAATACTTGGTTTTACATAATGGCATATTCTTTTTCTAAGCTCACTCTACCACCTCCTAAACCTTTAATTTTGTCAACTTTATCTCTTTCTAATAAGCACTGGCTGTTTATATCACTCATTACACAGTGAATAGTATTAAATATGACTGTTTAAAAGTTTAATTAACCTGAGTTTCTATTCAAAATGCCATCCAACAAGCAAAATTTGAAACTGTATTCAATAATAATAATAGTCACTTCCTTTATCATAGCCTGTTCATTTGACATTTTTTCCACTTTTTAGTATCTCTTGCACACAGTGGTTTTCCCCCTTTTATCCCTTGATCCTTAGATGTAATAATTCATTTGCAGTAAAATTAAGTTTTCAGTTGTTTCTGTGATTTTAGATCTTTGAGAACACCTTCCCACCCTGGATTGAAGGATAATGAGTATTTTCTGTAATGTTATTCAGTATCCAATAAAACAGCCCAAGTCCTCTCTTAAAATTCTCTAACCGAGCTATAGAAACTATGCTGCATTTATCTTCCTCTTTTCCTTTTCATTATTACCCTAGAGAATGTAAGGAAAATTGAATGTTGATTATGGTACAACAAATGTGACAAAACAGGTATTTCTAACAGAAATTATCAAAGATGTCAGATCTCAACAGGCAAAATTCAGCATGATTTCACAGAAGCAGTACTGATAAATGAATTTACACTGGCTGAAGATGCATTTCCAAGTTTATAGTGTGGTTTGTAAAGCAATGAAACACACTGCATTGCAGACAATAACTTCTTGCTGTCTGGCTTATTTGTTCAATAACTTTTGAGCCTGTAGACCAATTCCACCCAAATCTAATGGACAGTGTAAAGTTTGCAAATAAAATTACATACTGTACTTCCTTTCTTTTTTTCCTCCCTTTCAAATTAAGAATTTGGATAGAGCAGAACTTTAGTAGGGGCGAAGTTGAGCTCAACCCTTATTAGACGACAGAGTATGTACTTTCACAGGTGACACTGTGTCTGGCAAAAGGAAGCTTTAGCTGGAATTTGAAGCTTGCTGGGCAACACAGGCACAAAGCAATACAAAACCAGGCTTTTTTAGTCTCATGCTTCAGATACAATTTGCATAATTTAAGTGTTGTGTAATTGTAGTATCCCTTGTCTTTGGGTAAGTAATGGTTGCAATTCTTAAATTTATATTTCCTGCACTTCATCCGGTTACAGCTGCCAATGAATCTGTGAGTGCTCGGGTTCCCTGAATTCAAGCCCCAAGGACCCTGAATTGGGTGCTCATGAAATGTACATAAATAATTACAAGGTGCATTTTTGTCCTGTTTTGATTGGAAAATTACTTGCATATTTCATAATACATTTTCAACCAAGCTTTTTTGTAGCAATGTGCAAAATTATTTTTCCACACTTAGAGCATTTACAGCACTAATAAAGAAGAAAGTATATTTGATGAGAGAGCTTTGCAGAGTCATTGAGCACCCATCTCCAATTCATGCTTTTGATGCTTTCCCAGTGTTAGCAGAGGCCCCTCAACCAGACTCTCAGAAGAAACACATTATTACAGCTTCATTCAACTGAAACTATGACAATTCATAGAAGTTACCTTCTGCACAGTATATATGCCAGCAAAAGAACAGGATCAGTGCAATAAGAACACCAGCAGAGGGGAAATAATACATACATTGCAAATGTGATGATTTATTTTTTTTTTTAATATACATTAATAAAGACCTGTAAAACTTAGAATTTCATGCCATGTGAAAAGATGTTTTGTGGAAAATCTCTGTTCTAAATTAGGATTAAATGAGTTGTAGACTTCTGTTTCTTTTACACTGTTTCTTGGGATACAGTTCTAATCATGGATCCTTTGCTATGATGTATCATGTCAAGGTATTTTACAGCAGTATGACATCACAGTAGGGTATGTCAATTATGTAACATTGATTCCAAGCTAAATGACAATAGTTTTTCCTCTTAGTAATACACTGTTAATTAAGGGAGAAGGGAGTGTTGTTCATAAAGCTTTGGCTAAGAGAGGAAGATGAGGAAAATGAGTATTCGTCCTGACTACAGGGTGCCCAATGTCTTATGTGAGCAACTAATCTGGGATAATAAACACAACACTAAACAGCAATGGCAAGAGAAACAAAAAGGATGTAGATGGGACCATTTCACAGTGCCTTGGGCCCAGGGTCTTTGCAATATCGTGTGGCAGTTCCCATTAATCATTTTAAAGATTTTGTGAAACCATGTGAAATAAAACAAAATCCCATAAACAGACCTTTTCCAATAACTACCTTAAGACTAGCAAATGACATAAGTATATAAATATCCTCTCAGGGATATTTAGTTCAACTTAGCACACACATTCATTGCCCTGCTCGTACTTCCACTTCTGGTGGCAAATTACTGTTTTCAGTAGTAAAATACTGCCATAGCACAAAAGGAGATGTTCTCCATCTTTTCCAGACATGCAACAGCTTCTGTTGTTGGGTTTTTTTTGAAAATGCTTCCTGCAAGTGTTCAGATTTAGCCCCTGAAGAATCTGATAACTGATCTGATAATGTTGGATGTACCCTGTATAATTGCAGGATTCTGAGCACAGAAATACAGACAATAGGAGGTAATGCAGTCATACAGACAAGGGATCAGACTGTCATACTAGAATTAGCTCTCCTCTATTAGCACAGCTTGTAGGAAAACGTCCCGGACTTAGCTGTTTCATCACTAGCTGGCTGATAATTCCAGATTTCCTTTCTTCCATATGCTGTGCAGTTCACAAAACAGTACAGAATGTACCTAGAGATTGTCTTGGTTACATAACATCATACATTCAGTGCAACAGCTTGCACCAGTACCAGGTAGCTAAACTTATTGTAGCTCCCTACTTTAAGGGAGCCTGGGGAGGGAGAAAAAACCCCGAAGCATTACAGCTCACTATATTTTCAGGTGTAACGATGCTTGAAAAAACATCTTGACTTCTAATGTTTTTTGGCATTACATTCTGGGTGTTTCATTTGTATATTGCCTAGTAAATAGAATTATTATTATATAAGTGCAAGGTATTATTACCACTCATGCAGCAGCCTGTACACAGTGTGTTGGTTTCATTAAAATTCAGGCCTAGATGGCTGCTGAGTGTTGGAAAGTACATTACCAATATAGCTGAATTGATTTTGTTGAACCCATTGAAGGTGAAAGCATTGGGCATAATTTGTCTAGATTTCACACACACACACCCCCAAAAAAAAACCCAAAACACCAAAACACATCAACCAACATTTGATACTTTAGCACACAACAGATCCATTTATAAAGCCAGACAGCATGATACAGAGTAAACAATGTCCTGAAAAACAGACACAAAGGTCATTTAAAGGAAAACATGCAGAACAAAATCTGATTACAAGCAGCTTGCTACAAAATGCAGTATTAAAATAATTCCTAGTTTTGTCTTTTTAAGGACTGTTCCAAAGCTTAATCGGAGTATCTCATGCTTATTTCTCCCCAGTTTACCACAGCTCAGATGCTGATTGTAACCTTGCAAGGTTGTATCTGGGAGTGTACTTCCCAGAAAATTTGAAAGATACATTGTTTTGACCTACTACATACATGCATCAAGACTACCAGAAGACAGTTTATTCCATCTTGACGTTACTTGGCACAGAGAAAAGAGAATGGATGGAAGAAAATCTTTCCCAATGTTTCAGAATCACATACCAAAATAGTATCTGTTGGTGAGGTGCAAACGCAATGGAGTAACCAACAACAGGCATCCACAAAACACATCTCTGTACATTTTTGCATCAGCTGCAAGCAGAACTGCTGAAGGTACAACTGAATGGTAGGAATATGTTCTGCCTAGTTTCATGACTATCTAGAGTAATTTGTGGACACTGTAACGGAGTCTTATTAAGAAAGATTGTTGGAGGCAAAACAGTTAACTATTAAAAACCCCTAATATCTTAGGAAGTGGGTAAAAAAGTGTTATTTCATATTTTTGGGTTGTGAACTGTGAATAAAGATCAGCCATCCTTGACCTACATGGCTGAATGAAGAACTAAGTGGGAGGATGAATTCTGATAGAGAGATAAGATGCTGAGAAAGGAAAGCAGTAGATTGAATAATGTGTCTGGGTTTGTAACTAATTCAGAAATAAGTCATGGACTGAAGTGTAACCAAGGACTGGAATATAAATAGTTTGAGTAGAACAATAGAAGTCTGTAATGAAAGTAAAGTGACAGGGTCAGTAATGGAAGGAAATGCAAATGAACTCCAAAGCAGAATAAATGGATGGATAAGAGGTAATTTCAGGGGTATTACAGATATGTGGAAATATAATACCAAGAAATACAGCATCAACACTAGGAAAACGCAATGGTTTTGGCCAACATTTTGCTGTGACCAGAAGATAACTTTAAGTCAAATTTTTGTCCATCTGTACAGGATCTTATGTACATCTGGAGTGCTATGGCAAGGGATTATATTCATTATTTGTTTCATCTCTATATTTCATCTATGTTTCTTTCATCTCCATATGACTTACTTATTTTCCGTTTTTTTAAATGCTGGACTGTTGTGACACATCCTAAAGAGATTTTTGGTTCTGTTCAGTTAGAATAATTTGGACTTGAAGTGATGCAGCAGAAAGTTCTGGAGATGTGATCTGGAAGTCTTCATCGTGACGTGGGGGTCAGGACCATACTTAAGCATACCTTTAGTCAGCCCAGCTGCTCTTTCCAATGTGTTTTTTTAAATTTCTAAACCACCTGTCATAACACTACAAAGCATGTCAGTGGGTATGTAATTGTGTCAGATAATGCTCTGACACACCCTGGTGGTATCAGAATTGAGGTCTGTATTTCAGCTGCCTGTTCCTCCATTAAAAACCCAGACTATGATGTGCTCTCATTCTGTCAGAAGAGTTTCCTGGCAAATGTAGGAACCTGAGGCACAAAAGGGCAAAACAATGTATTCTGTGCTATTCAAGTGCTCTGTGTTAGGATTTGGATCCAGAATGCATGGCCCTTGGATCTCAACCAAGTGTAGAACACATTCAGGGAAAAAGCACCATGAAATCTTTTATATGTCCTGCCATTAACAGTCTCTGTTCATTATGCAGAAAGACTCAATGAACTTTGTTATCAACTATGTAATTTAACTTTAGAAAATGAAGTTCAGAATAAAATTTTGAACGGCAACAAGTAAGTTCTTTCTCTACTTGGGATATTCTGTTCTCACAAAATTTTGGCTACCTTCCTGTTCCCTAAAACCTGACAAGTTGGAGATCTTCAAGAAGAAATAACAAGCTGCTGTACTTTCAAGTTTACATATGCCTTGCATAGAAAATCACATTCTTTTGCAAAAAGTAAAGACATTAGGATAATATCTTAAATCTTCCCCCTTGAGTGCCAGCACTGTCTTCTCTAGTTTTGTAACATTTATGAGGAGCTTTTTAAGTTCCCCCCACATTATAAACAGTATGTCCTTATCACATACGTGCTAATCACACATTGTGTGTGATAAGTCCATACCACCACACAGCATCTCCCATTAGTCACAGGCTGTGGGTAGAAAGTCAGATACACTTCCACTTTTGGAATGCTTTGAAAGCACATCAAGCTTAAGAGTGGAGAGAAATGGTGTAGTTTTTGGTGTGGTTCAGAGCACCATGATTTTTATTAGACAAGCTCCACAGCAGTGTGTAGTTTTCCTTAAACAAAACCTTCAGGTTCAGACTGGGATGCTCAGTAGCAATGGGGACTGGAAGGATATTGCCCATTGTAATGCTTGTACCATGACACACTAGGAGAAGACTCAGGAAATAAAAGATCTCTCCTCTCCTCTGAGAGGTAAGAGACTGGTCATGCTATGAAATGCAATTAATTAAATGGAATCATATATGATGGGGAAAGAGGAATCTTAGGTTGCAGGTATACATGCAAAACAGAGTTGCCAGACTTTTGAACATTACTGCACTCTCCCTTACCCCTCAGCCTTCAGAGAAAAGGTTTTAACAAAATTTGTGTATTTGTCATCTGTTTTAGTGAAGACTGATGACTTAGTTTAAACCCCCAGTGAAGGTGAGTTTAAGCTAAACTGCTTGACTTTGTGAATCACACATGCAGGCTGTTCTGTCATCTCTGCTGGGAGGCAACAGCCTGCAGCAGGGGAGCAGAGCAGACAGCCAGGCAAGCCATCTTTAGAGGCTCCAAGCAGACCTCCCAGTGCTTCCCTGACTGTACGCCCACCTGCTTCAGGGAGCACAACTGAAAAAAGGATCAAGGACAAAACAAGAAAAAAACAAGTAACAGTTTGATAACATTTGTTCTTATTCCATAGATTGCACATAACCCATAGATCCAGCACGTCAAATCTGGAATGGGTTTGTGTTTGTAAACCTGTTAACCAAATTAATAATAATTTATACATATCTATATCTCCTTTTGAACATTTCCTCTTAGTATGGGCTAGACTTTTAAGCCCTGAAGTAGCAAGCACACCCACACTTACAAAAAGGGGCAAGAAGCTTCACATAGTTGATTTACACAGAATTACCTTGTTATGAAACTATATTCTATGGACCCCATTGGCAATATTGTCTACTAAACATTATTGTCTTTCTCAGAACTTTCTAGAAATTCATCAAGTGTGGGAAATGGCTTTTCAGAATATCCCTCAGCAACATGACTTAAATAGTTTTTCACCGTGTAAAAGTTTGTCCCAAGACTTTTGCAGTGTTTATTTGAACAAATATATAAACAGAAAGAAGAAATTACTAGAATAGTATCTTAATTTGTGTTCCCTACCTTCCTTGTTTCCTAGGACTGTATAGTCACAGTACTGTCCACCTTCCACATACATATTGAAAAAAAAGATTCAGGTTGCAGTCAAGGTGTGTGAATAAACAAAAATATTGATTACCATGATCAGGCAGGTGTTCAAGAGATTTCACAAAATTATCCAAGAGATAATCAGGAGACTGAATCCCAGTTCCTAAAGTGAAGAATCACAGAAGCACTTCTGTACCATCCTACCTTAACCTTCCTATGTGCTTGTCTCAGTGTTTTACCTTGTAGCAGAGATTTTTATTGCAAAATTAGCATGATTTTAATTGATTTTTTGCAGCCATATGCATGCTCCAAATTAAAGGCATTACCTTCTATCCATATGCTCTTAGATTTTATTACGTTTGCTTTGCATGTTGCCAAGAGAAAGGAAGGTTAAAGTTTGCTCTGAGAAGAAATTAGCACAGTCAACTTTTTGTTAGCCATGAGTGGGTTATCCAGCTGGCACTGACAAATCACTGCAAGCACATGGAAGCCAGCTGAAGTGTGGCAAAGCTTATTAGCTCAGACTTAGACATGGCCTTACTGGTTCTAGACCTAACTTGAATGTCTCCATACCATGCTCTCAGGAATGGAAGGGATTTATTAACCACATCTAATGCTGACACTGACAGACCTGAGCTGGTTTTGCACAGCTCTGTGAGGTTTTTTCTTCATGCTGAATACCCCAGTTCTTGGTACTCTAAAGATTTATTACTGTTGCATTAATGCGACTGAGCGATTTCTTGACCTGAGCTGTCACTGTGAGTTATGAGACCCAAGCGGCGGGAGATTTATTCCTTGTGTTTTATTGGGTGTTTGATGTTTTGGAAAGGGAGGACTTCCATTGCCCCAGCCTGAAAGGACTTTATGTTCACTTGCCTGGAGCCAGCTGTTGTAATTTGATGTAGTTCCATTGAAGTCAGTGGAGTTATGTCAGGAAACCAGGTTAAAAGGGAGAAGATTAAATGCCTAATACTTATTTCATATTACTCTTGATCTTTCATTAGCATCTTATATGTTATTTCTACATTTGCTTTTCTAAGAAAACGTATTCCAACCACTTCCTTGGAACAAAAAATGAAAAAAAGAGTGATTCCTATAAATATATATGAAATAACATATTTTATATAATCTCATTTTGAATAAACTTTAACAAAGCATAAAACAAATGGCACTGAAATCAATTAATGTTACAGTTTTCCTCCCTTACTTCTTTTAAAACTCAGATGGCTGTTTTAATAAAATGTGCCTGCTAGAAAAAAAAATACTAAACTGTTATTTTTAATTTGGTATGGTATTGATTTATATAGACTGTTAGTTTTCCAAGGAAATAATCCATTTATAATTTTGGTGTAATATATATATCCTATACTGCTTTTGTAAAGCTGCAATAATAAATTAATACTTTATTACTAGGATGGTTTTGATCCACTATACACTGCACCTGAGGGAAAAATGAACAAACATTGAACCAATAAACTAAAATAAACTTTTTTACATTCCTCTTGTAATTACCAGTGCTAACCACAGAAAAGAAATATAATGAAGCATGCAACTTGGCAGTTCTCCTTCAAGGCTAACAGTTAAGAAAGAAAAAAAAAAATGTTCTAAAAAGTCAATGTAAATATAAAACAACAAAAAAAGAATTTTCTGTTGAAAACATTGGATTTCTTTGCGGTCTACAAAAGCCCAACTCGTTAGTAGTGTAACAGACCAATTTAAATACTGCCCATAATACAAGGGTGTAAGATATAAAGCCACAAGCAATTACTCTGTTATCCCCAAAGCAAGTAGCTGAGAACAGAGCAAGGAAAGAGAAGCAAATGGGTGAGGCATTTGGTATTAGTTTGGCAATGTTCACTTTCCATTCTGTTGTATGGTGTAAATAAACTCAGAGATAGGCTCATCTTTCAGTGCTGTCATTTCTCCAAGTTGTATGCTTTGTGCACACATAGAACTGAGACAGAGGAAGCAATGTCTGACAGTTTACTGCTAATAGAGAATAGTGACAGGCTCCTGTTTGCAGCAGCAATGGTGGATCTATGAAATAACCATCTCAAGCACCACAGTTCTTAGGGAGATACTGTCTGAACACACTGTTGTTTCACAAAATGCATGTTCAAGCAGCCAACCTAGAGATATAACAACTGGAGGAGACAAAACACAGGCAATTCTGGTATATCATCACATTAATGAGTACGTGAGTGATGTCTGCTGTAGGCTGAATTTAGGGTAGACAGAAGCAAGCATGAGTACAAAGAGATGGCTATTAATGTTTAACTCCTCCAAAAGAAAAGAGAATGCAAGATTGACCTGCAAGTAAAGATGAACTCAGCTGTAACAGCTACATGTGAATATTCTCAAACCATTTTAAACATAGTTCGGCCTTCCATTCATCAATGCTCAAAAGTGATAAAGATTGCAACTCATAGAAGGGTTTAATATCACGTAGCAAATCTGACTAAACAAGGACTTCAGCACCAAGGGACCTAAAAGACAGATAAAAATTGAGTGCTGCTGCCAGTATACACCAGAAGGTTAACTTTATAATGCTTGATAGCATCCCCAATTGGAATTGTGTCAGAGAGACAGGAGAGCAAGAAGAACCGAACCTCTGGGAATTCATGAACTGATTGCCCCTTGTAGTTGAGGGAAATCTATTTGCAGAAACAAATTGACCTTGCCATCTAGATAGAGACACAGATGCTAAATGATGTAACCAGGCTCCAAATCTGCTGAATCACATGTAGCTCTTGCAGCAGTGAAGAAAATGGTGGAGGCTATTTTTACTAAGGAAAGGACATTTTTGATGAAATAGAAGTGTCTCTACTGAATCCTCAAGAGATATCTAATGTAAATAATGGACATATTAAAGGTCTATTTTTTAGTCCCATTATATTTCATAACTTTATTATCTTATCTGTTCCCAGTATCATGTTCACATAATTGTAGTAAAATATGCACATATATATATATATATCTCTTCAATTCTCATGGTACCAAAAAAACAATTACAGCTTTTCATCCTTGCAAGTAAAAATGTAGCAGAAAAAGCCGAAATACTCCCATCTGTAGAAGACATGAAACATGCAAAACACAAACCTAATCTATTTTTCAGATTTTCAGCTCAAATTTACCCACACTTGCAATAAATCCCATTTTGCAGGAGAAATTAGTTAAAAATACCTAAACAATGTCTTTAATTTTTGAGTGAACAAAGGTTGCTGTAGATCATAAAGGATTAGATGAGCTCAGCGTAAGTCTGGATCAGTTCATAGAAGAAATATCCATTGACAACTGCTAAATGTAAAGCCAGTGGTGGTTTCTATGCAGATGCCTGGGGGTGGAAGGATATTAATAGAAAACTTAGGATAAACTGGTCCTGTTCTATCACTCTTCTCTAGGCATCTGGTTTTAGCCACTACTGCAAACAGCTTTCTGGTTTACATGGGGTTTTGGTCTGGGCCAAGAGCAATTCTTGTGGTTTTGTGACATCCAGACTCAGGAAACACCAGTTTTCACACAGTGGTCGATGCTCATTTAGAGAAAAGGGTATTCCATTAATGTGATGCGTTTTAAAAGTCAAACCTAGAGTTTAATATTCCACATGTTCAAAGCATTAATATATATATCTTGTTCTCAACTGCAGTGTGTCCTACAACTTTGCAAATAAGGACTTTCTCAATATATTCCTTGTTTGAGGGTACTTTTATTCAATATTTCTTTTGGTTTCAGTACCAAAGACTGGCTTTGACTAAATGTAGAAGGGCAAACCAAAACTCAACTGTCTGCTGCAGCATCCCAGTTTCTCACTGGTGTTATGGAAGGTCCAAAATTGGTCAGAAACACTTGGTTTAGGTAGAGTCCAGAGAACAAAGTAACAACTATGTCCACTTACATCAGTTTCCACTGATGCAGCTTTGAGGTTTACAGATGCATTAGTGTTTGCATTCTGAGATTGGCTGAAGGAATTAATTTAAGTTCCAAGTTATTAATACCATCAGGAAATGATACTTCCTTATACCTAAAGGCACAAACCAAATGTCATTGCTTGGAACAGAGTCACAGCAATGCCTTCAAAGCAGACTCTATGCAGATTCCCTAGCTTTGGTACAGATATCAGCCTAGCTTGAACTGTATGCAAATCAGTTGTGATTTCAAAACCCACCCAAGAAACTTCATAAACATGTGAAAGGTTGTTTTATCGTGTTCTATGCTTGTATCTTACCTACACTGATACTCTCATTCAAACTAACTAGTTAAGTGGCTGCAGAGCAGATGTAACTTAAGGCAGAATTGGATACAACAAACAAGCAACATAAGGAAACAATCAAACAAGCCTTAGTGGTGACAAACAATGAAATCAGGACAGAGACTATTTAAATACTGATGCATATCTTTGAGGACTGTTGAAGAGAAAACTGTCCAGGTGGATTTAAAAGGCAAGTATGTGTAGATAAATATTGGTACAAACCCCAATAAGATTCTACTCAATTCCCTCTACATAGTAAAAAACCAAAAGTGATCAAATCTCATGCAGATTTCTCTCTTTCTGGGAAGTTAATTAGATGCACCCCCCATTCTCCTTACAACTCATTGCTTCAAATATTTTAATATTGCATTTCTAAAAGGAAAATGGAAAATTACAAAAGCATGTCAATAATATAATGAGTTATATTTATAAGCCTCCTTTTTGCCAAGTGAGTCAGGGCACTATACAGACAATTAAAGTCAAATTATAATCACACAAATTGTTATGAATGCATGTTATTAGCTAATTAGAGAAAAAATCTAAACCCCAAAATCAGACTAAAAATAAACAAATGTAGCATTCTTAAAGGAAAACAGTAGAGCAAAACAAGTTGTTTGTCTTTGTGCTGTTTCAGGAAGTGTAAAGATATTTTAAATAATTTTTGTGATTTGTTGAACTTCTATTTTGTTGGATATCTTTTTTTTCTGTAAAAGTAATAAGGGAGGATTTTCAGACATCTCAAATCCTCACAAAATATTTATATGCCTGAAACTCATCCATGGATGGAATAAAGAACACTGACCCTAGGCAGCTAAGCTTTCTGGAACATATGCTAAAGAATAGCTTGAAAAATCCTTCCTTTTAACTAGAGAGCAACTTAGAGTTTTCAGCAAGAATGACACATTCCCTTTCAGAATTTGTGTGTGAAAATCAGGGCTGCCAGCCATCACTTCTGTCCCTTCAAGACTGACATCCTGAAACTTTCTCCTCCATCCGTTTTCCAAGAAAATGGAGTCAGACCATTGCTGCAATGTGCAGACTCTGTAAATACTGAATTTTTTGCTATGGAGGTAATTTGCTCTGCTTCCTGGTGGGCCCTCTTCTGAGAAAAGATTGATCTATATTTGGACCTTTCCCGGAAAAAGCTGAGAATCCAACCAAACCTTCTACTCATTTTTACAGATTGCCACACTATCCAAGTTATGTTATTTGAAAAGAAAATGTCTATCATTTCTTCTTGGGAAGAGCTTCACATTTCTGTTTTGTGTTAGACTGACCATGTTTATTGAAGTCAGGCCTCAGGGATTTAGACAGGGTGGGAGATGCATTTCAGCTAAGTTTAGACACTGACAGCATCAATGTCTAACTCTAAGCTAGTCACCTGGGATCTTTCCATTGTCAGGGGGGAGAAGAACTTTGAGTGTTCATTTCATCTGATACACTTAAATTTCAAGCACTTATGTCACTGAAAAATGTGAACCTACTTCAGTTCCTTTCTGAAGTGTACCACCTGTTTATGATGGTTTACTGTGCCAAATAAAACCCAATTCATTGATGAACTCTGTGGTCACTTGTAGAGTATTAAACAGTAAATATAAAAAAAAAAAAAAAAAAGGATGAAAGCGGCATCAAGAGGTTACCTACTATGTCTTTGACTCAAATCCAAGTCAACTAAACATTAACCAGTTGTAAATAATATTTATCTACCCTGGCATTAAACATTTTTACAGTGATGGAAATTATGAACTGTTTGAATTGATCTATTAATCATTTCATGATCCTTACCGTAAGTCACCAGGGACAGTTTTCCTCCAGTTCAACACAAATGTTCATGGATGGAAATTAAGCCTATTATTTTTTAACTTACCTATGGCCATGGAGATGAGTTAATTTCATTGTCTGCAGCAACCCTTCTGTATATTTTAATACTGCTACCATGTCTTCATTTGATCTTGTTTCTCACTTTATAACGGGAGACTCACTTGTTAACAACCACAATTCAAAATATCTTAACTTTGTTAAAAACATGAAAAAGAAGGAAAATATGTTTAAAATGGTTTCACTGCCTTTAAATACTGAGGCTTTAAAAAAAATTTTCTGGTCGGGATTTTTTCATTCAGCTGAACAGATTTGACAGCTTTCAAATACTTTACCTGTTCTTATTTGAAAGAATAGTCAGTTTAAATGGTCTGTAGAACAGTTGTTCATAAAATTTATATTTTGTTTTCCTTAAATTAAATCACAAACACACAAATATGTGGGGTAGCAATAAAGAAGAAAGATATGAAAGAAATTTCTATCTATGGCATTGTCTTTCACATGAATGTGACAGTTTGGGTAAAGTGGCTTTTTTTGTCTTTGTTTTGGCTGCACATTGAAAGTCCTTGGAAATTGTTGTTCAGTAATGGTACCATATTTTTTAAATACCAGATCCCAAATATCGCCATGAGGTGGGAAGGGGAAGAGAATCAGCCATATACTACCTGATGACTCAAAACATACTGGTTTTGGCTGGGAGAGAGTTAATTTTCTTCACAGTAGCTCCTACAGTGCTACATTATTGATTTGTGACCAAGATGGTGTTTTACTTAGGTGAGCTGTTAGCTATTGTCGAGCAGTGCTTACACAGCATCAAGGCATTTTCTGCTTCTCACGCTGCCCTGCCAGCGAGGATGCTGAGGATGCACAAGAAGCTGGGAGTGGACACAGCCAGGACAGCTGACCCCAACTGACCAAAGGGATATTCCATACCATATTACATCATGCTCAGCAAGAAAAGTTGGGGGAAGAAGAAGGAAGGAGGCACCAGTGTTCAGAGCAATGATATCTTCTCAAGTAACTGTTACGCACAATGAAGCCCTGCTTTCCCTGGAACAGGAAACTAAAGACCTGCCTGCTGATGGGAATTGGTCAATGATTTCCTTGTTTTGCTTTGCTTGGGCATGTAGCTTTTGCTTTACCTATTAAACTGGGGTCATCTCGACCCACAAATTTTTATTTTTTTTTGCACTTTTACCGTTTTGGTTCTTTCCCTCATCCTACTGTGGGAGAATGAGTGAGCATCTGCATGGGGCTGAGCTGCCTGTTGGGGTTAACCCTCAACACAAACACTGAGGGGTGACAGTATCATTGCACTACAGGCAGAAGACAGTGTACTGACTGCAGTGATGCTCATCTGATCCCATGGCAATGCCATTTCAAATGACCCTTGCAAGGGATCATGAAGCTCCTCCGTCATTTTTTTTTTTTCCTGTATCCCTAGCTTAATATATACAGCCTTAGATAGAAAGGAAAAAAAAAATAAGAAAAAGGAAAAAAAATGAGGGTCTATTTGCTAAAGTGGCTTAAATTAATGTTTGGTTGGGTTTTTTTCCACAATTGGAGCAGCCTAAGAGCATGCACATGATCAGTAACAGTGGTCAAAAAAACTTGATTGCTTTTGAAAGTGTGCCTATTCCTTGGTAATCTTTCAAAATACCTTTATTTAACGCCAGTTACCACCATTAATGTAAATCTGTTTCTAGTGTATAATTTCTACCACCTGATTTATCCTGGGGTTCAAAAGAATGTGTGAAGACATGAAGATAAGGGGGAGGAAAGATGACAGCTCTCTTTTAAATGCAATTTATTTCAGGTAAACAACTTGTGTTTTCACCATTTCAATGTTAAACATATACTTTAACAAGCAATCAGACTCAAACAGGGAGAAGTAACTAAAGCCAAAAGAGACAGAAAGAAAACATTTCAATAGCAGTTCTTTTTCTTGTCCATTTTTTCTCCCTTTCTTCCTGGATGAAACCGATTTCATTTTCTGAGGCTGAAATTACATTGTAATCTCAAAGCCATTTCTATTCTTTGTGCTGGAACACAGATATTGCTGGTTACACCTGTTCTATTTTTTTTCACCTTCAGTAAAACAGAATGCTTGCAAGAGTAGTATTTTGACAAAAGACTAAAAAGAAAGCAAGAGACAGAGTTGGTATACAAGAGCTTTAAAATGTAGTGTGTAGTGTATGAAAATTGTATTACAGCACAGTCATCTGACCGGAAAGAAAACACTAATGCTGTCTCTGTGTTCCCTTCAAAATAAGAAGTCAAACTAACTGCAATACAATGCTGAAGTGTAAAGCGTTTGTGTCTGAATTTGGGGGGAGAATAAAGAACATCTTCACAAACAAGATACGAACAAGAAGGCACAGTGACCTTGGTCTCAGGAAAGGCATTTGAGATACCTGCCATGGGCTAAGCAAATGAGATTGCTACTGTACATCACTTGGATTCAAAATTAAGCACAGGTCAAAATGAAAAACAAATCAAAGGCCTCCATTTAGTTGTCCATTAAGAACCCTAAAGTAAAATGCCAATGGTGAACTTCCAAGTCAGTAGTGGGGAGGGCCATAAGCTAGGACTTAGTATTGGAAAAAAGCACAATCTCTCTGTTTTTCATTTTGTGTAGTGCATGATTTTTATTGTAGATCCTGAATAGTGAGGACCACCTAGTCTGTCCATTGCTATGAACAGGAATGATTACGGCTGTGCCTGCCCTCACCTCTTGGCATGAGATAGATCCCTGGTCTAACAATCATCCACACTGGCACTGAGTGAGAGAGCATCCTACTCGGAGGAATACCTCTTCTACTGTGTTTCCAGATTTCACCTGATAAACTCTCAGACATGACTATGATACAAGAAGTCTGGACAGCAATTCTTTACATCTTTCCATAGTATTGATGTAAGCTGTGGTTAATGCCTCTGTGCTCAAAACAGGCTCGCTGTTCCAGAGAGAAACAGGCACCCTCAGAAGATGAGTCAGCTTTTCCTGAAGAGACAGACTTTTCAGAAGTTGACTTAGATAACTAGTTCTAGGGGGAGGGCAAAAAAAAAAAGTAACGAATCATCAAATTGAGCTCACTCTCTTTTTCATATCTTCACCCACTCTTTATCACAGAGGCCACTAAGAAAACTGGCTTAGATCAACTGTTCTTCTTTTAGGGAATTACACATATGAACAAGGACTAATCCCAGTCCTTGGCTGGAAGGCTTCCTCTGTAGCATTTTCAAGTCTACAAGCATGAATACACCCAGAAGTTTAGAGCACAAGTGGACATATGGAGGTGTTCCCAGGGTGACATACTGCTTCCTGGGACTCTTTTTTTTTTTTTTTTTTTTTTGTTTCACTGGTGAAATAATTTGGTCAGCTCTAAACCTATTTCTTTAATTCTGCACATGAACTCAGCTGTCCAGGATGGTGTGGTAGCCATCCACCGAACTAATCTATAGATTTTGCCCTAGGAATATAAAAATCTGCAGTACGAATGGTTGGCATTATTAAGTAAGATAATATTTTATACTAGGTAAGTTTCCTATAGCATGGCATGATGTACAGCATAGGTTTTGCATTTCCTGAACAAATCCACGGATGTCAATGAATTCAATCCTGTGAGAAAGATTGCAGAATTGGGATCACTCCTTTGAAACTGAATAGAGAATTAAAGACTCTCAGAGCCTCCTTAAAGAGTTTAATAGAGAATTATATCCCCATTTTAACAATTTATAGGATGGTTAAAAAAGCAATTTTAGAAAGACTCTCATTTCTATTAAATTCTATAGGTTTTTTAGAGTAATTTCTATGGAACTTGATATTTCTATTTCTATAATTTATGTACAGTTCTGTAAGAGTTTCTAGTTTTATTCTTACTAAACCTACCAGGCATTTCCAGAAGGATCTGTAGCTTCCTTTTTTCAATGTATTTAATTTTGCAAGAACAAAGGTTTTTGTTTGTTTTAAACACACACACACACAAAAAAAACTGCTTCATAAAATTCAAAGCAATCAGGAAAGAGTTAAAATAATTCACAGGCTTCCTCACTTCCATGTTGCTGGCAAGCAGCTTCTGATTCAGCTGTTGGTAGACTTGCAGCAACAATGTGTACACAGAAATTAATAGTACTATCTATAAAATGAGAAGAAAAAAGAAAAAGTCTCCATTATGTTTGATACACCTGGGACAGCACAAGGTAAGCTGTGCATAGCACATTGTGCATCATGCCTCTTATCTTAGATGAACGGCCAAAGCCTCTGGAAAGCATATGGCTTAAGCAAATTAGGAGAGTCTGGAGCTGTTTACTAATGAGGAAAAAACAAGCAAACAAAACCAAATGTATTAGTCCGTCACTGAGTAAAGGGCACTGTATGACAGCAGCAAAACAAACAGATAAATCAGTAAAACCCAGTAATCCTGCCAAATAAATCATAGGCTCAGTGACAATTAAATGTAGCCTACTTTGACTCATAAATAGTGTCACATCCTTCCAGGCTAAAAAAAGACTTTGTAAAACCTTCCATGAAATCATGTTAGTTTAAATCACCTTAATTTACAAACAATGGATGACATATAATACGAGAAAGAAAAGTAATTTGGCAGAAATATCAAAGGTTGTTAAAGTCTGCTGCTTTCTCATACTTTTTTAAAAGACTAAAGCCAGGAAAGACCATTTTAATCATGCGATCAAGAGTGCTCACAGATTGTTAAGCCCAGATGTGAAGTCAACTTCTGTACAAAAAGCAGGCTGCCACTTGTTCGACACAGCCAAGCACTGGTCCAAGCTCTTCAGCGGATTCCTACCAACCTCTCCACAATGAATCACTCCCTATTTAGACTGTCCACCAATTTCTAACACTAAGACTCATGGCAAGGAGCAGGAAAGTATTATGTTTTAGGAATAAAGGTTTCAAACTAGTACTAAAAGTAAATTGGGAGTCAAACCAGACTCTGGTGAATGAAGACAGTCAAACAAATATGTATGACATAAAGTTATAGCATCTTCAGTCTGCAGGGCAGCATACTGGTTTATGCAAGCTAAGTGCATTTCTTCAAAAGCCTTCTGTTAATAAAACACCCAATTTTCTTGGACCAAGTGTCATAAGCAAATGCAAATCTTCAGAACATACCTTATTCTCATATTGAAAGTGGAGCCATCCAATCCAGTCAGAGTTCTGAAAACCAGTAAAAATATTATGCTTCTGTGTTGTGCCTAAGACAGCTTTTTACCACAGATGAGACTGAAAGCATATTGTGAATGTGCTATTAATACCTTATTCTGATATATGCTCTCCAATGATTGCAGGGGAAAAAAAAAGACTGATACTACTATACATAAGCTTGGAAATATGTCTTTATCATCTGAGGTGCTTACTTGTTTACCTTCAGCTACCAGCTTTGAACTGTGTAACAGCAAGGTGATAGAAGAGTTTAGCTTTGTTTTCATTAAAGTACAGAAATTTCTGTCAGTTTGGAACACAGCAGCCTTACTGGCTTATCCCCTCCACCACAATATTTTTCACATAGATTCTTTCAGAAATGCAATTAAACCAGATTATACCCACCCTACTACAGCATTGAAGTAGTCTCCTGATATATGGAGTAGCAGAGTTAGAAAGTACTATGGTTTTGATTTTTCAAAAACTGGAGAAAATGGTCAGTCAGAAATTACGGTATTAATTTCTGAACTGCTATCTTGTTGGACATAGCTCTTGAAACAATTATAAAGTCAGCTTTCTTTCCAAGACATCATTTCCCAACTGAGACACACATGGTGAAGATATTCTGGGAGGAAAGGAAGAGTGCTTAAGAAAAACTAATAGATGGGTACTTTCAGAGTGCCATTCTGTTTCTAAATAACTGTGCTAAGTCTGTGTCATATAATACACTTTCACAGTTGTAAGCAGACTCTGATATTTTAACAGATTTAGTGAGATGTTAGAAAGATGTGGGCTTCTTTGCTGCAGTAAACTTTTTGTAACCACAAGGAAATGAAATCTGATGTTATGTTTAAACTGAGAGCCACAGTCCTTACCCTACATTAAAATTACTGTAATGATAATATTGCCCATTAAAAAGAGAGAGAAATAAAAGTGAAACAAACAAATGAAAAACACAGAAAAATTCTTCTTGCCTTACAGAAAAAGTGGCATGGTGAATTTTTACGAGGGAGTCAGTTAAAAAGAAAATTAGCTAGAATTACTCATGCATGGAAATGCTGACATAGAAAACAGGGAAGTTAGGAAACAGATGATCAACCCTAAATTAATTTTAACACCAAATTTAGAAATAACTGTTGGCTATGAATTACGCCTTCTTACCTAGAGTGGGATTTCTGGCAACAATGCAGTTCAAAATGCAGAAACTAATGTTCTGATTTCTATTACCTTAGGAGTTACTGCCAGATCTCAATGCATGAGTCGAAAGTTTTTCAAAGAGTTGGGAGCCTGGGTTAGCAATTTCCCTCTTTGGTGCTGCACCCAGAGCCTACTTAGTTTGTGAGACTTAGCATGAGAACAACATAAGATTTTAGACTGCATCTTTATGTAACGCCTTTCTGGAAAAAGAACTTCACTGCTACTTTTAGCTATTGTTCTACTGCCTCAGAACTTTAAAGAGAGATAATTATTTGGACACTGCTGAATTACTCAGAATGCATACATTGCTGAGCAAAAACCAACTTGACTGTTTCCTTTTGGAAAGCTTGGTAAGAATAATTATCTAATTTACAGACACTGCAGAAAATGAGTATAATAAATGATGGTCCCTGTTCAGAACAGAATGCATCATGCAGCTAGATTAAAATACAGTTAATTGTACAGAATGAGGGGGGTGTAGGGGTACAGAAATAGGATGCAATTTACAAAAGAAAGAAACATGCTTTAGAGAGGCATCTCTAAAATACATCTCTAAATATAGAGTGATGATAGACAAGAAAACTAAACCCACAGATCTGAACATCTTTGTGGCTTGAAATCCATGTCCAAACTATACAGCTGGCGCTCATCTCTAACAGGAAATGTCATTTGTAAACTTTTAGTACCATCTGATTTTGAGGGCCAACTCATCACAACTGAATTATAATCAAGTATGTAAGATTTATTTCACTTTCTTTTATTAAGATTACTAGTTCAAAATAATAAAGGCAGAGAAGTAGGGAGACATACAGAACTAGCCAAACAGCAACCACATATTTAGAGAAAATGGATTGTATAGAATATAAACATTTGATCTTCACAAGACTTTCATACACTATACCTAGGGCAAATATCCATCTATCTGCATATTCTTCAGACTTACTGTCAATTAATATTTTGCCCAGGTTCTGTAAAACTGAAAGATGTGATAAATTGTCTAAAGCTGTGAAATTTTTTAAATACCAATGTCAGGCTTTCTAAGTGATAATTTTCTAGTGATTCTAGCTGAGAATAATAAGATAATATAAATTCAGAATACTGAAAGTTGCAATCTGCTGTCAGCAGAAAATAAAGATTCCTAGAGTAACTGTACAAGGATTTTAAATACAAAAGTAAACAGCTGCTTTAATCACTCTAGATTAAAGAGCACATTTTCATTAAAGCCATCACAGAAATAGCGCTGTCCTGGATAGTGACGTGAAAACTTACCTGGAGTGATCAGAGGTAAAGGTCAGCTAACACAGTATGAAATCAAATGGTGTAGCCACAGCTCTGAATGCAACTCTCTGTGAAACTGAAGGCTGCTTCCAAGATCAGCAATTTTTTTATAATAAACCAAGAGTACCAAATGACCAACTCAGTGGAGTATCAACTTTGGAAAGGGATTCTATACATCAGGGGTCCTCAAAGTACGGCCCGTGGGCCGGATACGGCGCCCCAGGGTCCTCAATCAGGCCCTCGGTATTTACAGAACCCCCTGCCCCCCCTGCCCGGGGATTGGGGAGGGAAACCAACCAGCCACAGATGACTGCCTGCCACTTCATCCACACGCCGTCCCCCTGTTTAAAAAGTTTGAGGACCCCTGCTATACACAGAATGAAATTTTACATCCAATATTCACACGTTCTTTGTAATCTGGCTTCTGAGCCTGTGAGCAGTAATAGAATTAGAGTCTGCACACTTCACAGCTATTCCTGAATGTAGCTTGGAAGACAAAAGACAACACAGTGAATCTTCTAAGCACAAGTACCATCATATTACTTGACTTATACTTAATTTCTCTCTATTTAAATACCTTTCTTATGGTTTAGGATTGCTGAGAAGCAAAATGAGGGGGGAGAAACGACTGAAAAAGAATTGGTTGGATTTTCAAGGAAGTGTTCCAAACATTCCTGGTTCTGACCAAACTAATTTTAAACAAGATATCCCAGCTTGCTCTAAACTCCTCTTCTTGCTAAAGTATAATCAAATAATGCCATCATACTCTTTACCATTCCTCTGGTGAATCAGATGCTATCTGAACTTTGAAGCTGTCCATCAACTGATACAGGTTTGAATAGAAGTCTTCAAAATAAACGTCTGGAATATAAAAGTAGATTAATGCTACTACTGACAATTGCCTCTACTATGCTGCAGTGCAGAATAACCAGATGCATTAACATATGGTACATCATAGCTAGTCATCATATAACTGGATATCCACTTGGAAAAACATACACAAAAAGGAAAGCTATCAAGGACCCAAAGGGCCAATGGGAAATAGATGAACACATCCTGACTGCACCAAATGAGAATCCTGGACCTCTTTTGGAATGAGGCCTATGTTGTAACAGGCATCCTGTGCTAGAAGTAGCACAGGACAAATATGACGACTTGGTGCTGAGAAGAGACCATAATATAAAGACTGAGGCAACAGAAAAGTTACAAGAAGGGAAACTCTAATTTGACATAAGGAAAAAAGTCTTTGATGTGATGGTAGTTAAGGTTAAAGTTATCCCAAGAGGTTGTAGAATTTCTATCCTTGAAGTTTTTCAGAATTTAACTGGGTAAGGCCCTGAGAAAACTGTTATAACTTAGCTAGCTCTTCTCTGAAAAGGTAGTTCACTGGAAGTCTCCTTTACTTAAATCTTTCTATGATTCTCTTCTGTCAGCCTCCCTAGACTGAAATAGGCATACTGACCCCCAAACACAGACTCCTTTATGTGTTTGCCTGTACAGAAGGCAAATTCTTTGAAAATAGACTGATTTTCTGATATAGGGCATATTTTCCTGAAGAGAATAACACCCTGAAACTACTTCCATAAAGTGTCTCTCTCTTTCCATTGACTGCAGAAATTTACCAGCTTACTTGCAGACATCTCATTCTGGATGTCTAAAGTCAGATGAAATAAATCCCGCTCTCTGTACATCCATGAACTCAGCACTTATTTCTGCAAATTGCCACTTGCAGAGGATCATACTATACTCTTTCATTCTGTAAGATCAGTATTTTTCAAGTGCTTTTCTCTTCAATTCTGTCATAAAAATGAGAGGGAAACAGCAGTTCACTTTAATGACCAGCATAACATTATGCTGTTTTGAATCCAAAAGCATGTCTTTCATTTAATCATCATCCATAAAGATATTTTTTCTTACTTCATCTAGAAGAGTCAGGGAATTGTTAGGTTTTACTGTAAGTCCCCCTGCACCACATTTCATAAGAACAACATTAATTCTGGCACTTTTATTTGGATTAAGCAAAGGTATTCTGATAAAACCTCTAAGGATGTGGCATAGCTGTCCTGATTTAGGCAGTATTTAAGTTTTGTAATATTCAAATACCACTTTCTGAAAGTGAAACCATCACATGTATTAATGCACATCTATGGATCTTACTCTACCATATGTCTTATAGTACGATTACCGTTGGTTTTCATCCCTTCCAAATTTGAAACAAATGAAATTGCAGAGTAAATACAGCTATTTTTGTACTTAGGAAGACAAACTACATTGTGAATGAACGATATTGCAAGTTCTGCAAGCACAAGAGCTGTGACAGAAAATATCTTGAACAAAAGAAGTGGACAAGAACTTGTTGCAATTCCCACAGAATATTGTAAATTGTTAATTCTTGGGATGCTGAAGGGGCGAGGTCAACTACAGACATGTTAAGTTATGAGCCATTCACTTCCCAAAGGAGTCATAAAGAAGACTGTGTAAACAGTAGACACTGCAATTTTCTTAGACTTGAATTTGCATCACATTCACAAAACCAAAAACTCTATTAAATGAGTAGGCAATAAATATTTGAATAGAAACTTTGCAAGTCACTGTATCACTTTTCATTTGTGCTGTGACTTCCCTTACACATTCAGGTGGGGTGTTTCACACTCCTTAGTGATCTTGCCTCCTTGTTCAAAGTTGTCCAGATATCCTAATTCCCAACTTTTTATCTCTCTAACTAAATGCTTATCCAGCTTTTTTTATATTAGTGAGAATAGGGAAACCTACTTTCTAACAGATTACTGCATCCCCAGCCTTCCCAAAGACACTAAAACATTTGTGGTAAGATCTCAGTTTTGTAGAAGGAGCATCATCTTCTCTCACATATTTAGATCAAAACGTTTTAGAGAGGTGATCTGATGTACAATAGCAACAGTGAGTAGCTCATTCCTTTCTTTTCACCGTTTTAGTAAAGAACAGTAAAGGTTCGTTTTATTTCCAACACTAACCATTAGGTATGTTCAAAAAGTACAGAGATGAACATTCAGACAATGAATATTCAGAAGAATTACCACAGATTTTACTGATTTTCAGAAAGGACTGCTATGCTGATGGCTAAATGAGGTTTCATGTGGGCACAATCAAAACACTAAGTCTAGAAGTTGAGATGAATATGATTTTCATTCATTTTAGGAAAATATAGCAATAATGACCCATTGTCTTCTGCAAGTGTTAAATGACTTTAGTAAAACATCCTAAATATGTTTATAGATGCTAATCAGTGGGAGAGAGAACATGAATCTTATCTTACATTTTCCAAGAATAAAGGACAGAAGAAAAGCACATGATCAGGGCACAAAACTTCTGGCTAAGAATTCTGCTGTAGTATACAGTCACAATTATTTATTTTTTTATTATTATTATTTTTTGGTTAAAAGAACAATCTCCATTCTGCTTCTTTGGGTAATAATCTTAAAAACATGAATTTAGTATAACAGGTGTAAATATGAGATTCTGGGGGTGGGGTGGGGGTGGGAGGTGGGGTGGGGTGGGCAGCGGGGTGAGCTACTCATTCAGCTCCTGAGGGTATTTCAGGCTAATAACTTAACTATCAGTATTTGAATGACTGCAGTATGAGAAAAAGGTCACATATGAGCGTTTCCTGAGAGCATTATTTCTTTCTAACACTAAAGATTAGAAGCATGTAAGAATTGTTATCACATTTTATCCCCAGCTAGAACAAAGCTGAGCCCTTAGAAGCCTTTTATTGTCCTTAGTCACACTGTAAATGAGCTGGACTACATCATCATGTCGAGAATATCTGCATAATTCTTTTACTAGCCTAGATTTAATTCATTGATTTTTAAAGATACAGATTGATAAAGTGCACTACTGCCTTCTGAACCGTCTCAACTGGCCTTGTGCATGGTCTATATGTTTATACTGAGTTACTTTTTAAAGTTTAAGAAGGCAAGCAACATGAATTGGATTGTCACAGAGAAGGTATAGTGAATGCTTGTGTTTCAGATTTTTTCTTAAATTATGTATCTTTGACACAGTAGTCAGGAAAAGAAAACAAGATGTATTAGTTCTTCAGCTTGATACAATGGTTTTACTCCAAAGGACAGATTAATTGTCCTTAACAGAGTCTATAATGCCTTAAAATAATTTTTTGCTTCAAGTATCTACAAAATACAGCATATGTAATACATATCTACTGCAAAGGTTCAGAGAAGGAAGTATTCTAAAGGCAAACAGATCACTTCAGAATTTCTTTTATGACCAGCTCAAGGTATCACAATGCTCATACTGCCATCTAGTCCAAGAATTTATAGACACGAGGACTCACCTGACTGTGTATCTTTACTGCACAGACATCTACATGTGAGCTAATCCATCTTAGAAGGCTAACCCTGACACCCTCCAGAAGCCTCCTGAATTGCTTGAATCCCTCTATCCCTTCAGTAAGTGGCAGGACAGAATCTCCAGTCCCATAGGAATAAAATGATTTGGAGATTTCATCCAGTACTTTACCCTGAACACGTAGTCTGTAACATCCCCTGCACAATGTCACCTTCACTGGCCTTTCCTGTGGTCCTGACATAAAAGCAGACAATCAGCCTGTTGTCTAATCTATAGAAAAACTCTACAATTTAAGCAGCTCTTTCTTCTAGATGATAACACTGTGCTCTTGGTCTTGCTCGCCTGGCTTTCCTGAAAAGCCTGTACCTACGCATCACCTCTGAGCTCCAGTTATTAGTGTCATCCTGCTACATCCTGACAATTCTAATGGCATCACAGTACTGCATCCACAGACAGATTGAGCTCCTCCTTCTTTCCCAGGTTGTATGCATTTCTGTACAGGCACTGCTGTATCCTCTTTTGACCAGTTTTACCTTTCCCAAGACTTTTATTACTCTGCTTCATGAACTTACCATTCCTACCATTCTTTGCCTCATCTTGACATAAGATGTTAATGCCAGCCCTGAACATATATACTTTAAATCTTTATCTGCTTGACAACCCTGTTGGTGAAAGTATTCTTACTTAGTTTGTGGGTGGATTCTGTCTCTTGCTCTGTTTTTCAAAGAACCCACAGTTATAAAAGCCAAGAGGCTGCCTGCAACACCATCCACACAGCAAGTTACTAACTCACACGATGTGCCCATTTCTATTGGAGACCATCCCTTATTAAAAGTCCAGCCTAGGACTACAGAGAGCCCATCAGGCTCCCATGTCCTTCACTTTTGCTCCTAGAGCTCTGTAGTGCGTCTTGATTTGTTCCAGGCATCCCTTGGTACCGGTGCTAATACAGATGGTAGCAGTGCAAATGAACAGAGTGCAATAGTGGTGCAAAGATTGGACAAGCCTCAGCAGTCTCCCTGTGGCTACCCAGATTGCCCCTGGAAAACAACAAGCCTCCTGTGACAGCATGTTCCTTCCCTTAGGGATATCATTGTACAAGTAGCACACCATAATGCCAGCAGAAGGAGGGTGGGGGGAGAGGAATACACATTTACATTAATATGTATAAAATACATATATGTGTATCAGAAATTCCCTGGTGATGGGATCTTATTCTCAGTTTGTTGTAGCTAATGAAACATATTCTCAGCTGTGGGAAGCAAAGACTGTACTGCAGCATGGTCAAAAAGCTGAGGTGTCGAGTAACAAACTGCATACAATCAGCTAAGAAAATAGATTAGGGGGGAAGAAAAAAAAAACAAAAAAAAGTAACTGTCCTGCTTGCGAGGTACTTCCTCTATAAGCTCGTGTTTCCTGGGGAAAAAAAGTTCGCAGATTCTTTTTTCTCCAGTATTCAGCATGATTCCAGAACCTTAGGGCAGAAGACATTAGCAAGTTGAGGGGTAATCAATTGCCCAAGATAATGCTATACTAGTAAAGAAAAGAAAAAAAAAAAGTGTGATACCCAGGAAGTGGGGCATTTTTGTCCCTGGGAAGAACAGTAATTGAATAGATATTATGAAATGGAGTGCTATTTTACCTGACAGAGTTCTGACTCAGATTTATCCCATGCAACTACAGTGTTTCCAAAATTTTCTAGCAAAATAAAGATCTATATATAGTTATAGTGAATCTAAAAGTCCAAAATGGAATATATACTGCCATGGAGTAACACTGGAAACAATATAAATAGGGAGAGAAGTGCCTCGAGAGCAGCCCTGCAGAAAAGGATCTGGGGGTCTGGTTAAACCTGATAGGAGCCAGCAGCATGCCCTGACAGCCAAGAGACAAATCTCACCCTGGGCTCCATCAAACACAGCTTAACCAGCCAGTCAAAAGAGGTGATTATCCCACTTTATTCAGCACTGGTATGGGCTCCCCTTGAATACTGTATGTGGTTCTGGGCCCCAAAATGTAAGAAGGATGCTGAGAACTTGAATGCATCCAGAGGAGGGCAAGCAACAAAGCTGGTGAAAGGGCAAGAAGGCATGCTCTATGAGGAACAGCTAAGGACTTCAGGTTTGTCTAGTTTGGAGAAAAGGAGGCTGAGGAGCAATCTCATTGCTCTCTATAGCTTCCTGAGCAAGGGAAGTGGAGACAGAGGTGCTGAGCTCTTCTCCCTGGGATCCGGCAACAGGATGTGAAGGAATGGTTGAAAGCTGCACCAGGGGAGGTTTAAACTGGACATTAGGAAACATTTCATTACCAAGAAGGTGGTCAAACAGTGGAACAGGCTTTGTAGAGAAGTGGTTGATGCCCCATGTCTGTCAGTGTTTAAGACAAATTTGGACAACACCCTCAATAACAGGCTTTAAATTTTAGTCATCCTGAAGTGGTCAGGCAGCTGGACTAGATGATCATTGTAGGTCCCTTCCAACTGAATTAGTCTATTCTAGTCTGTTGTGTCCTAGGACTGCCAGGACTTTGATACAAGGCTGACTAGAACCTTCTGTCTTTAAAAACTATGTAGAAAACACCATGAGCACTTTTTTTTTTGGGGGGGGGGGGGGCAGGGGAATGGGGGGGGACAGGACACAGCACAGACAAATTAGATTTTTAGAGCAAAATCAAGTATAAGACTTTTTGAAGTGGCAGAACAGAAACAAAACCAAAAAATATTAATTCCACCTGTACGCTCTGTCTTTGCAGGTGCAAATTTTTTTTTTCATTAAAGCTTGGTCTCAGTCCAAACTCTTTTCAATGGAATCTTGAATTGGTATGAAAGTCACCTCTGGTCACTAGGACATATTTTCTAATACACAAGGCCTGGTTATGTATCAGTTCCACCTTTCTCAACATTTTCTGATCTCTGCTGTACAAATACTATTGTATCTCCTGCTGTTTGTGTGCCCACCTCTGTGTTCTGCAAACCTCCTCCTCCGGGTGTAGCCAGCTGCTGTGTGGGAAGAGGCAGTCCCAGCCTTCTGCCAGAGGTTCCCCCACTGGGAAGCCCACTAACAAGCAGAAGGGAAATGGTCATAGCATCACCCTTGCACTCAGTCATACCCATTTAAGAGAGCATGATGTGCATACAGTAACTTCTAACCAGTTAGCTTTAAAATCTCTCATGGATACTCTGAAAAGAACCAGAGTTTTATTATGTTATACCTCTTCCTGACACACTTAGTGAGCATGTATGTCTGCGTAGAGGACTCCTGAAAAGCCCTTATCCCTTAGAGTACCACTGCAAAGCTTCTTGCTTCTAATGGGATTCCAATTGTGTAAGCTGGAGGCTTACCCTGCCACTATCATGGATTTACACTATTACAACAGATAAGAATTTGCCCTGAGAATCTATTTAAAAGAATAAATGTATTTAATCCTATATTAAATAAAAAGAATAGATTGGTTTGACAGAAATAGAGCAATAGTGAAGGAATTGGAAAAAGCTGCAGCAAGGACGTCCTGGATCAATTAGCCCTTTTTTAGAAAAAATGGTAAAAATACATAGCTAGGTTCATAGCTTAGTTCCTGGCTAACCAATAGAGCATCCTGTTTCTCTTCAAACCCTTAAAGTCCTGGCCTGAAAATCTTTGAGGATTGTACCCCAAACAGTACAGATAAGCCCTTAGCAGGCAAGTAAATATCAGCTAAAATTATCAGAACATACAGATACTCTCTTTCTAGAGAAAGGTGCAATTTCACTTGGAAACTATATACAACTAAATCTGATTTAAATATACAATCCCAAGAAAATAATGCTGATGGAGACATCTGTGTGCATTCAGCACAGCCATAACCACATGAAGCTGAACACACCTTTCAGGGGGATTACTCTCCCATTCCACTTTCTGGTGTTTTCAGATCTGACACATAAGATGCTCATCCTGTTCCTTAGCCCAGTATCTTAAGACACAGCTTTTCACTGAGCTGTTTCTACAAAATGTTCTAAAAGTAATACACGTCTCCTCAAGGATGAAAACAAGACAGATGTCACTAACCTTTCCACTGCAACTACCTGTCTGCAACCATCTTTTCCTGCATTTCTTCTGCTTCTCACTTTTTCCTTGTGATGTCCAGAAACAGAAAAAGTTTTCCAGGACAGATGAGGCATTTTAATGAGGTTCCTTAGCCTTTCCTCTGTGAAAATGAATGAGAAATAAGAACAACTTATAAAAATATCAGCTAAATCAATACAACATATTTTTCCACAACATTTTTGAATGATGCTTGTATTTAAATAACAACTGTCCCAGGAAGTACTGAGGCATTTAAAGCAGATCCATTCTAGCACTCCATTCTGCTGTCAATCATAACTACACTAAGTTTTATGAGACAGACCCCATTCTGATAAGATTTCTTGCTATTTTTCATGTAAGTCTGAGTAGTTTCAGAAATATTAGACCAATATATACAGACCACAGAGTCAGTGAAGCAACATCTGTGTTAAGAAAGTACCAAAGAAGGATAAAAAATTGAAATGCAATACAGCCCTATAATTTAGTAATATCCAAGCTCTCTTAGTGTAAAGAACACCATTTTAGGCCAGCAGATGCAAGGAAAAAAGCAAAAGCTGCTCACACTGATGCATAATTTCAAATTTTTTAGAAAGAGCAACAAACACTTAGAATGCAACTGTTGCACGCTGCCAGGGATCTGTTTCTACACATCTCTTGCCATAGTCATTCATATAGCAGCTTTGCAAAAACTTTCCTAATAAGCCTTATGGTCTCACTCAAAACTGCTCACAGTTCAGAACCATCTTTACGTAACTAAGATCATTTTAAGAGCCAAACACAAACAGCGGCTATTAGAAAACTAGATAAAAGGTAAGGTATTATACTGCTACCTGATTTCCACTTCCATCAAAAAATACACCATTTTCCAAAAAATCTACCACCGTTATTTCTTGTATCACTAGTCTAAAAATGCTTCATCAACCAAGTATAATAAAACCTACATAGTCTATCCTATTTCATCAGTCCTTTCTAAAGGAAGAAATCTGTAATACTGACATCTTTAAACAGTAATGCCAGAGCCCTGAGTACACCAACAGACTCTAATTGTCCTGAACAGCCTCAGCTGGGACCTCCACCCATGCAGAAATTCCCTTTGGCCAGGCACTGCATTTAAGTTCAGGCAGTTGACTCTGGTGGTTTTTTGAGCTCTATTGTGTGTGTGCTATGCTTGATGCTGTGATGATCTTAACCTGCTTGGCTGCCTGCCTTCCTTATTTGATCTCAGGTCTGCATTATAACTGCAGACTTACTTTTTGATCAGTAGCTTTTTGGCAAGCCCTAATTACTGTCAGTGTATCTGCTCCTCTTGTTCAGGTACTTAAGGGATATATAAATTCAGCATCCAATAGGATAGATATGCATAGTAAATAAAAATAGCATCATAGGTTTCTCTTATCTGGTGGTGTTTTAGATTGTACAAATTCTCTGTGCCATGCATCTCTTCCACAGAGTTCTTGCAGAACTTGAATGCCTGTACTGTAAGGCTTTTTATGTTGCTACATTCCTGCAAGGGGTGGGGAGGAGGGAGACACACCTCTACTTCTGACCTTATTTTGTTCGTTTTTTACAACTGATATGAGCAATCTAGGGGAAATAAGCACAGGATCTCTTCCTGTAACTTTCAGTGTTATAATTGGTTTTTTTCTATACTTATTCCTAATTGAGGTAACAGATGCTTAAGATCCTCTGACCTTAATTCTATAGCTCTGTAAGTGCCACTAAGACTACAAGTTCTAAGCTGATCTACTGCAGGAAAGTACAGATGCTTAAATAAAAGTTAAAATAAGTCTGCTTAAATGCATATTTTAAGAGTGAGGCTTGTGTGTGAGCAGTGAAGCAGTGTAGTGCTGGAACCATTTAGAGTTCCATAATCTACAGTTACATTAACCTGCCGAAGTTTAAAGGTAAATATACTTGAACGTGTCTAATTCAAACATACCAAAAAAGCACTGATAATTGACATTCTAGTTCATTAAAATCAGAAGTAAAGCACACTTTTAACTACAAAAGCATCTGCTACGTAAAAACAACTAATAAAAGGCTCAGGAAACAAAACTCTGTATCGTGGTTTTCCTTCCAGGTTTATTCTTTGTTTAGTAGCTTGCTTGGTATAGGGGCAGGTCAGGGAAAAGGGGGCAACAGATCTTTCACGGCTTCTTTTGGGACCTCAATATACTTACTTATTAGACTTTAATGTGAATCTGAGATTTGTTGGTTTCATTCTCTGCTATGTTACCAGTGGGTAGATATTAGCATCCCAATTTGACAGCACTTTTATTGACAAAATGTGCTCCAACTTGGAGACTGACACACTTCTGGCCAAATAAGCTTTGGTTACACTTGGAAACTTGTCTCCTAGGTTTATAAACTGAAAATACTGATGGAAGCTGAGCTGAAAGTTAAGAAAATATTCTGGATAAACTTTAACTTAACTGTAAGAGTGAGAAAGAAAGAAAAATAGTTGTTCTTTTGGTGAAAACAGATTGAGGAAAAATTAAGGCCTTTGGATATCAAATCTGTGCTTTTAAGATGTGCTGAACAACCTAGAGGTTCTTCTAGTTCCCCACTTAATTACTCTGTTGGCTCAGATCATGTTGGCTTTGAGCTTGTGATCCATGCACAAACTATTAATGATACCTGTTATTTATCCCTCTTGCAATAAACCAGCCTTGGTATCATGGTTCTGAGTCTCAGCTGAGTGGAACCCATATCAAATGGACTGCAAGGGATGTAAAAACATGACAATTTCAGTACAATGGGCAATAATAGCTTTTTTTAATCTTTCTGATGCTTCCTTCTGTGTTATTGTTTCTTCACCTATTATCTTGCACTCCTAGTGAAAACAGTCTTCAGAGCCATGAGCGATCCTCTTATAACACTGGGAAAGAAAAACTAATTATCAATGTGGCAGTTATTCACCCTGGACTGAGTAAAGATAGCCAAATAGGTAAAAGACGCAACAGTGCCAATCAAACATGCAGTGAAAGGAACAGTTTCTGTTCCTCTTTGAATGACAGAAGTCTAAACTGAAGGGCTTTATTCCAGTATACCTGTTTATAACTTATACAGCTGTTATGCCACAGCTTGATGAAATATATAAATGTACTTTAAAAGGGTGAACATGATAAATTTTATACTAGCTTCCTTACAGATTTGAGACATTGGGAAGCAGGACGGAATATAATCTTAGAACAAATGATGTCTTTGTGACCTCAGAGAAATGAGCAATGCCCATCATCATAGCATCTCAAAAGGAATGTTTGGGTTTACAGTTACTCTTCCTTTGGAGCAGAGCATGGCAAACTTGGATGACCAAGAGTGCAAACAAGAAAATGCGTATTTGTTATATAAAGATGTTGAATACCCAAGACTCAAGTCAGGAATTGCATAAATTCCTGCTTTGAATAAGTATCACATTGAGCATCCTTTGTGCTTGTTTCTCCGATTCAATTAGTTGTTCAGTGTTGTCAGCAGCCTGTTATGAAGGTGCTTATAAAATGCCTACTAAATTGGGGAGTGGTAGAATCCCAGGATGGATAGGAATATTCAAATCAATCTATTTACTTATTTTCTGAATTCCTCACATTTGAATGCTGTGCTTACTGAGGAGTGGAAAATAAATATTTATGAAAAATCAGGGCTTTCAAGAAAGCTGTTTTCCTAAGAATTTAGTTTTGCTTTGTGTGCAAATTTTGATTCTTTTAATGATCCATAAATAATTTAGGTTGAAAAAGACCTTTGAGATCATCAAGTCCAACTGTTAACCCAGCACCACCAAGTCCACCACTAAACCATGTCCCAAGCACCACACCTATGTGTTTTTTAAACACTTACAGGGATGGTGATTCCACCAACTCCCCTGGGCAGCCTGTTCCAATGCTTAACTACATTTTCAGTGAAGAAATTTATCCTAATGTCCAATCTAAACCTCCTCTGGTGTAACTTGAGGCTGTTTCCTCTCATCCTGTCACTGGTTATCTCAGAGAAGAGGCCTACACCCCCCACCCCACCTGTCTACAACCTCCTTTCAGGCAGTCGTAGAGAGCAATAAAGTCCCCCTGAGTCTTTTCTTCTCCAGGCTAAACACCCCCAGTTCCCTCAGCTTGTCCTCATAAGACTTGTTCTCTGGACCTTTCACCAGCTTCATTGCCCTTCTCTGAACATGCTCCAGCACCTCTGCATCCCTCTTGCAGTGAAGGGCCCAAAACCAAACACAGTATTTGAGGGGCGGCCCCACCAGTGCCCAGGGCAGGGGGATGGGTGCTGCCCCGGCCCTGCCAGCCACACCGTTTCGGACACCGGCTGGGACGCTGCTGGCCTCCTGGGCCACCTGGGCACGCTGGGGGCTCATGCCCAGCTGCTGCCGCCCAGCCCCCCCGGGCCCTGTCCCGCCGGGCAGTTCCCAGCCCCCTGCCCCCAGCTGCCGGGGGCTGGTGTGACCCAGGGCAGGGCCCGGCACTCAGCCCTGGGGACCCCCACACCACTGGCCCCGGCCCCTCGGCCTGGCCTGCCCAGACCCCCCTGTAGAGCCTTTCTGTCCTCAGGCAGATCACCACTTACCCCTAGCTTGGTGTTTGCAAACTGACTGAGGGCGCACTCAATCCCCTCGTCCAGATCATTGATGAAGATATTAAACAGAACTGGCCCCAGCACTGGGCCCTGGGGAACACCCCCTGGGACTGGCCACCAGCAGGATGTAACTGCATTTACTACCACTAAGGAGTGGTGGTGGGCTCAGCCATCTAGCCAGTTTTAACCAATAAAAGTAAAAGGAAAGAAAGTCTAGCATGTTTCTAACACCACCTCACTCAACATGCTAGTAAGGTCAAAGATGTAGAAACAAGTTACTGATTTTGAAAATAACTATTTCTTTTTCAGTTATAAGGAAATTATGACCTATGACACCATAATTATGGAGTGATTGGCTACCAACAAACCAAACAAGAGTAACAAGTGTTCAGCTGGAACCTGTCAAACAATCGGATAGTCAAGAAAATCACCGATAGTGCCTCTCTCCATTTAACACCTTATGTGGCTATCAGGTCTTTGTTCACTCAAAAAAGAGAAAGCTACAAAATGACAGATAATTTCAGTGTAGTAAAATAGAAAATGAGCTTTTGATCACTTCTGTGTTGTACGTCATTTCTTACAGCCCATCTGTCAACACAATATATTTAAGAAAAGAAGTCTGATATCTGGTTATACATTCCAACATTGACAGCACCTTTGGTAAGAGGGTTCATTTATTTGGGAAGGATTTGGTGATCATGAGTTTCACACAAATCCAGTTTCCAGGCTTTTTAGGGTTTTGGGGGTAATCTTCTCATTGCTTAGCAGATTCCATGTGCTCTTAGTAGTGCATCCAACTTGAACTTTTTTTTTCTTCCAGTACTATATCATTTAGTAAAAATGACAAACAAAATAGTAAACAAATCAAATCAAGGTTGATGGCAAATTGGTAGTACTATCTTTCACCTGTTAAAAAAGAAATGTAAAAAAGAAAATTACTTGTCAATCTATTTTACAGGTCAATTTGATTCATTTGCTGTCTGGAGTACTTAAAAAGCAGAAATGGACAAAGCTCCAGTCAGATACATTTTCCTGTTCTTCCCTCTAAGACTCAGTTCTAGAATTCAGAAATTTCTTCAGCTGAAATTCCCAATTGCTAGGCAACTTACACAGGGTACAGGGCTTTGTGACTTGGTAGACTCTATTTTATGCTTGAGATACTCAGAAAATCTGATATAAAGCAGTGCAGAACTGTCTTTAATGGCCTAGCCAGCTCATGGAGGCAGAAGACTCGGAAGTGACACTAAGTTACTGGCGGTGCCACCAGGAAGCTCAGAACAAGTGGAACAAAGGTATCTACTTGTCTGTAATGTCAGGGGAAGACTCAGAAGTCACCACAGTGATAAACAACTTATGTAAGAAAATAGTGAAATGCACATGAGCGATACAGGTTACAGAATAACTCAACAGTGTCTCTGAGTGTAATAATGGGTGCCCAGGACAAGTCATAAAGATCCACCATTTCTGTAGGAAGATCCTTGTCCAGCAGCTATGACAATCAGAGATGAGTTTAAATAACATGCTCTCACCTGCCAGTAAAAAACTTCCCTTTTGGGCTCAGGAAGATGTGATGACAAGACAAGCAGAGATAACAGAAAGAAATAATGAATTTGTCCCAGAATTATGAGACTTATTCTATCAAAGAAGGGGTAAAGTTGACAGCGATATCTATGGCCTTTCCATTCAGTCTTAGATGAGCTTGGAGGTGCAATTCATAACATCCATAAAAATCTTCTCACTGGTTTCTTGAAGAAATCTATTGTTCTTGACAATGCCACACAAAGCAATCATTCCTTTATGAAAAAGGTTTCTCTTTAAAACATAAAAAAAGAGTAGGGCCAACACTTGACCACTCCAACTCTGTCAATGTCAGTAAGAAATCACCAGTGGTACAGGTCTTATTTGGAAAATTAACTCATTTTATTTTTAGCTATTATGAATGTTTTTCACCTAATGATCTCCGTTCAGATTTGTCATTGCCTTCTGTCATCAGCTTATCCTCTAGAACTGCATCATACCCTTGTAGGAAAAGATCAGAATAAATATTATTTGCTAATTACAGTTCCAACAATTTTTGTCTTGGATTGAGTGATTACTAGGCTTAATTAAACTCTTCAGATTCTTTCTGATTTATTCTGTACGCATTCACTTTCTCCACTTACTAAGCAAACTGGCACCAATGGTCTCTAGCCCAAGCCTTGTGCAGTACCCTCTGAGCAAGCATTTGGACAATGGGATTTTTATCTCCTCTCTCTCAGCTAAGCTTGTTGGGCTGCAGGGCATGGCATTCATGATATAGAAAGTATTTAAAGAAAATGGGAAGAGATGTATAGATGAATAGCACTAGTTTTAATTATAAGACTATTAATATTAGAGGCAATTGAGCTAGTCATTGACTTCCAGAATATAATCTGTATATAATAGACAGGTCCTATTCAAAGTAGATTCATTCAAAGTTAATACTAATGTATGTATTAGACCTTAAGAAATGAAAAATTTCCACATCTTTCAGTAATCTAAGAGTGGGTTTATAAACTCATCAATACATGATGTTTTGAGTATTTCTCAGTTGGCTATCCTTCCATTCTCAAGAATCCTTTTGAATTCTTAAGTCTTTTAAAAAAACAAAAAACAAAACCAAAAAAATCTGTCTCAGTTTTTGTGGCTGTCATGACAGTTCAAAACAGGGATATTTCAAACTACAACAAGAATTCTTCAATGCTATTGGCTTCTACTTCAAAATGGAAGTAGGCACACTTTGCAAGTGATTACCTGTGGTTAATAGTATTAATCCCTGTTCAGCTGAAGAGGGGGACAGAGTTCCATCAGCCAAGCTAGCAGAAAAGGGATTCCATAGCCCCTGAGATGGTTCTAAGTATTTGTTATAATCAAAGTCAAGCCCTAAACAGAACAGCTTGGGCTTGTACTGCCAAGCACACATGCGTGCAGGGTTTTTGCAAATTAATGTGTCATTTCTAGAATCCATGTTCCATGGGTACTATAAGGCTTTTCTACTCAGTAAGTACTGTGCAGTTTTTAATCAAGTTTGTAATCAGTTCAACAGCAAAAAATGTTTGGTTAACATCTGTGATTTTAAACTACTTCCTCATAAGATAAACTGTGTTGTGTAATGGAGGTCTAACCTGCTTCCTCTTTATTGTAGATATTTACTCAAGCCAGGAGGACTTGTCTAATGACCGACTGGAACCAATACCAGAACATATGTAATCTCTACAGGAACAGCACTGGCCCTACAAAGAGAAGCTGCAGGTAGCTGTGCCCAGTATTACTACAGGACAAGGACACAAACACTGAAAGTGAAGGTAAAGCTTTTCTCTTCCCAAATTGTCTTGTCTGTCACTGCTTCAAGGGGATTGAGAAAGATACATTCCATTTCCCATGTGGATTACTTTAATGCATTTGATTTCTGATCATTTATAATCCAAGATATAGTGTGTTGAATAAGTGTCTGGTAATGTAAATCCATTATGGCTGACCATCATGAGCTACAGTCCACTATATAGTACTAAACACCTGAAGAAGTGAAAGAAGGAAATGGATTTCACAACTTATCTTCTATTTTGTGTACCTTACTGCATTTTTATTCTCCAGATTTTTAAGAAATACAATTTATTACCAAAGAAGAATGAGATTTTTCATGAGATTCCTGCACTGGATAGTTGGCCATTTTTGGTACTTTAGGAGAAGATCAATTAACTCAAGATAACTTACTTTTTCCTCCTGTACTTCATAGAATTTCAACTTTTTATAGGTATCAGCTGGAAATGAAAATGCTGAAAAACTCAAAGGAGGTAATTATTCACAATTTCACCTTTTGCCAAGTCAGCTGCTGTGGGGAGGAAGATCAACAACTTTATAAGTGTGAGGTTTTAGTGGAGCTGACTACTCTAAGACATCTGTGGATATGTCATACACATCAACAGCACAGGCTTGATGAGGTGGCATGTATGTTTGACATGTACATTAAAAGATTTGAAACAGAAAATTAATTAAAGCTCAATGACATTGTGTGGGAAACCTTTCTTTACGTTTTTATCCCTTTTATCCCCTATTTATTGGAGGGATGCCTGCAGCATCCTGAACTTAGTGAGACTTCCATCACACATTACTATGAAATTACCACTGAGTTATTCACAGCACAAGCAACAATTTGTGTTAGTAACAAGTATGATTTCCCCAGTCTTCCCTTAAACTCTTTTGCAGCTAGTCTACCACCTCCAGCAAAGATTTTCTTACACAGCCAAAACCCACTTCTGTAAATTCAGAAACATGACATATATTTTCTTTCTTGGATGTAGTTTCCTCTACCCAAAGTTTAAAATACAGTCAGGAAAAGTATTTCTCATTGGAAAACTTGGCTAGTAGAAGCCTTTGAACAAGTTTCTGTATCAAGGTCTGTAAAGCTGATAGCGTCATTTGTAACAAACTGTGTAAGAAAGTTTATGAGAACTTTACTATTCATCCTCAAATAAATAGACTACAGCATGAGAAATTCTCATTTGTCATTTCAGGGTCCATTTTGAAAAAAAGCACTTTGTGAATATATTCTGGTTTTTCAGAGGTGAAATAGGTTTCAATTACTTCTTACCAATTTGTTACACTATCTAAGAGCTTAAAACAGGTATTTTCACATATTACATTTGACTTAGAAATAAGAAACTAAAATCTCCAAAATTTCTCCAGCATTGGTATTATGAATTAAGAACGTCTGGGGAAGCATATACCACCACTTCTGTGCTGTCATCTCAAAGATATCTCAAGTCTATCTAAAAATATAGCCCTACTGTGTGAAATCTGAGCACAACTTTGTATAATTAAGTCATTACTTAAAAGCTTTAAAGACTTTGGAAAATGACAGTCACATTTCACAGACTGTTCTTTCAAGTAACCTGTAGACAGCAGCACACACCTTGCATGGCTTTTGCTCATTTACATTTCCCTTCAACTTACATGGACTGGAAAGATATTTTATTTTTTTTCTGTAAAAAAAGCAGACTATGGGTGGATTCCTTTTTTCAGAATCTTGTTTTTCCTCTGGAGGTATTCTTAAGATCTCTCATAGTAAAGCAACACAACTGAAAAACAAGATAAAATTGATTAGCAATGAAAGTCCATCTCATGCTTATCTAAGGCAAAAAATATGGAGCAGACAGGTTGAGGTATTCCACCAGTGAAAATTCAGGTTGTATGTGAAATCACCTTTCCAGATGATCTCCACATTTATTAATAATGGGGATAAAGAGTTTCTGCTGTAGACTTCAGTGCATTGTTTTTTCTAAGCCTGACCACACCACGTATGTTTAGGTGCACCACAGACTCATGTCAAATACCCACTATACACGAATTATTAATGTCAAAACAGAATGGGCAAAACACACATTTGAGAAAACAGGGTACTTATGCCATCTGTATTTTTTGCTCTTGTCTTTGATAACATCCAGAGTTACACAGGCTACAGGCATCACAAAATCCAAAAGGAGACAAGAGAAAGTACTCCCTCCACATATTATGATCCTCATAGAGAAATGTGAGTTTTTTCAATATCTTCCAAACAATAGCTTGTTGCACTGAGTTACTTCAGGGACACAATCTTTCTCTTCTGTAAAAGATTACTAAGTATTAAATTTTGCAAGGTGCATAACATTGCTCCAGGATGTTTTTAAGCTGTTTATGAAGTATGTCACCAAGGGAATTCTCATCTGATGGCAGAGATCCAGAACAAAGGGCAGAACTGTGTGGACAAACACACAAATAAACACTGAAGTGCTCAGAAATTGGACTTCTTCCATGACATTTTTTCTTGAAGTTTGGCCTATAGCTCAAATGAGTCCTCTCATACTGATGTGGGAAAAGGTTGGATATAGTTCACAAATACGGTCTAGATTATGTAAGGACAACTTCTGGGCTGTTGTGCATGAGCCAAATTCCAGATGAAAATTTCTTATCAAGTGCCCTGCTTCTACAGAGATCACTCTTATTTCAGCATCTTCACTGAATACTGAGATTTCCCACTCATCTGCTAACAGCTTCCTAGAAAAAATGTAGAATGCTGTGGTATTTTTTTGTCTTAGAACCTCATTTTGATACTATTGCTTTTTTATGTCAGGGACCATTTACTGAAATAAGGACAACCATTTTCCCTTCAAGAAGAGCCAAAGTCCTATAAATTCAAGAAAAAAATTGTTTATATGATATATATAATAGCAAGGAAATGCAGCAGTAACACCTGACATTGAATATACAATAATACTGTCCTAAGACTAACTTTTTCTGGCATGATGTATAGTGTACAGAAGTTCTGATTTCTCCTTTACAATGGGGTTAAATGTCCCTTCTCCAAGACAAAAAAAATCCAAATAATTAAAATAAAAGCGAATGTGCAATTTTGACTTTGCAGGACTAAAGTGCAGCAGACCTGTTAGCAGCGTATCAAACCAGGTAGATGATCTTCTAGGAGTGCTTTAATGAAGGCACAGTTAAATGTAGTATACTAAAAGGCCTTCATGAAAAATCAGGAACTGAGAACAGACTGAAGAAACAGAGCAGAGTAAGAAGACATGACTATGGCCTGCAAATATATGTGCAAGAGGAAAGGAAAAAGTTGTTAGTATGGGTTTGAGTTTATAGCTATCCACAGTAAAAAGAACCTTATGAAGGTGGTATCATCTTTCATAGGCCCATCAGTTTAATAAATTGAGCGAAAAGAAGATGGGTAAGATTTAGAGAGTATGATTTCTTAGTGATATAGTTTGTAGCGTTGCTTCATATTATTTTTTGGACAGTGAATTCTGAAGCATTTGTGTAATCAGCTCCTGTAAAATGCAAGATAGACATATGAGGAACATATTTTATAAGCGTTAAGTACTCACCCTTTCCATACTTGCTAGGTATGCATACATACTAGAGGCAAATCAAGACGCATACGCTGGGTTATCTTTATATTAAATAACAAATTCATTCAGAATGTTCCCTTTACAGCAACGCATGGCAAACACTGATGTCAATCCACAATCATCTGAAACCATCATGTTCATAAAGAAACTCTGGAAAGAGCCTTCCCTTCCTCTCACTTTAAAGTTCCTGCTCTGTTGATATTAATGCATTCATTAGCAGTAGAGTTAATTTGTATTTTCCAAAATCAAGTGAAGTTCTACTTTCCCTCTTCTACCATGTCTCTTTAGAAAATGGGTGGAAGGACAGATGTGCTGTAAATGTTCCTGACAGGAATATCTGTATTGCAGTCTTAATACCCAAAGAGGTGTGCAGGCATTCCTCCCCCACCCCACCCCACCCCAAGAAAGCATCATTATGACTCTTACTGAACTTTGAAGACTTGGAATAGAAAGAGCTCTCTTTCCTTTCGCTTTCCTACAGAAAGTTTTCAGTAGTTACATTTCAAGTAGTTTACTGAGGAGATTATTTTGTACTAACAATAATAAGGTCTAATTTCTCCATGAACTGATTGCATCCAAAAGTTACAACATATGTCAAATTTTATTAGAGCATAGGAACACTAGCAAGCACAACTTCATAGTATCTTGCCTGGAAGAATTCAGTCATCTAGAAATTTGCTGTGACAACACTAAGAATAGGCAGGAAGATTGACAGGTTGGACCTCAAACAGCTTCTTATTGCAGGTGTGCAGTCCCCTGTAGTACTGTCCAGTATGTTAGCCTCCCAGGAAGATGTCTCACCTTATTTCTGTCATCCTTGACATTGTTTGCAGATAGGTACCAGTATCCTGCAGCTACATATTGCAAAGTCCTCTACTTTTAACAGAATTCATGAAAATAAAGACTCCCAAGCATAATTAGAATGAGAGTGTTTTATTGCTTTACCCTTAGAAAACCATCAGTTTAGAAGACCTGTAAGTGTTTAAAAGCCATCTTTGAATGGTGTTGAGGAAAAAGGAGGCAGATCTTCAGTAAATACAAGAATGTAGCTCCACTGAAGACTGACTAGGAATTCACCACCACAACGTGACCCAAGAAAAACAACAGCACAAAGTGAGGAAAAAGCAAGCTCCCTTTTCCGAATACTGATCTGTTTTTAAAAGGATTAGCCAGGTCTTTTCTGAATCTCTCATCTGCTGTAACATAAGGTTTTCATAGGTGAGATGCCAAATGAACTTTGGTCTTCTGTACCTAATGACAATACTCATTTTATTGCAATGGCTCTGGAGCTAAAGAGTGAACAACATGTATGTTTGCTTTATATAATCTAATCACCAAGACTGACATGTTTTCAGAAAAGCTGATAACAATATGAGGAAAGTATTCTATATGGTCAAAATGAACAGTATTTCTGTATGAATAAGAAAATATTGAAACTAAAGTGGTGAACAGTCTTGGGATATGAAAGACTGGAACACAGTGGCAGATTTGTGCAATATCATTCAGCAAGCCAGAGCAGAAACTCAAAATGTTGTGACTGCTCTTCACATGCAGCCAAGAGCTCTTATTTATAATATCTACCCGAGAGGTCTGCTTTCATTGACAACCTGATGTACTCAGTTGAATTCAGTGAATCCTAATTAATGATGCTCTGGGTTCTAAATATAGCAAACTACTATACAGTTAGTCAATTTATGTAGTACACAATATTTGTCATTTTCAAAACACAGTACAGACAGTAAAGGCTAGAGTGGGACACTTAAGTCAAACCAAAAAGTTAATGTGGAGTCACAATAAAAGTCTGTGCCTCACTCAGTCATAACCCCTTTCCATGGACTAGACAAGAGGGAATGGAGTATGGAGGCTTAATTCTTTGGTGCATATTTTAAATATCACTGAATCCTGTGCCTTTAATGAGAATCATTGCATATTTGTACAAGCAACTCAGCCATGCCACTCAGTACATCTTTTTTAATTCCTTAAAGTATGATCCTGGTTATTTAGCTCTCCATTTTGCTTCTTTTTCACTTTTACTTCCATTTTGTGACTACTTCAAATTTTTTGCTATCTGTAACACAGATGTAAAATGTCTCCACTCTGCTAAGAGATGCTATAAATAATGATTTATCTATGGAAACATTCCTGTTTTCCTCTGAAGATCTCTCTGCTACATGGACATTCACCAGAACCATGTTTTTAATTCTGATTTATTATGAGTGCAAAAGGATCTCACAGCATTAGGACTGCACAAGAGAAAGCAGACTGGTTTGCTTACGTTGGTGCCATGATCATGTTCAGTTCTTCTATTGCCTTTCAGAATCTACCTGTTTTTTTGCTTCTTATCATTGCTGCTCCAGAGGCTTGCTTTGCTCAACTTGCACTTGTTTCTGACTCCCTGCCCCAAAATTAATCTTCCTTTTTTTTAGGAGTTCCCTTTATCTTCTTACTTTTCAAGCTTAGCAGATCCAGAAATCCTCACCCTTAAGCCTCTCTGGGAGGTGTGACAACTCGATTTTGGAATACCTCTATTCCTGCAATTCATAAACCTAAACATAGTTACTACTCAAAGAAAACTGTCCAAGAGAAAATAGCTAACCTAACCTTTTGCATGGTATCAGCAAGAGAATTCTACTTACGGATTCCTGAACCAACCACAAGCACTTGAAATATAGGATATCATTTATGAAGCTAGTGAAAGCTAAACAAAACTAAGTAAAATTACAACAAGAGCCTTGGTTTTCTTATCAAATAAACACTTTATTTTAAAAAAATATATAAATAAAGAACTTACTACATTTCCATTTTTAATTAGTCTACCAAATATATTTATATGTTTTTTTTATTATATCTCTTGTTAAAATGACAACTAAAAGATAGTTTTTGTCCAAAATTTCAACCCAGTGTAGAATAATATACCGATTAGTTTTAAGTGAAAAGTTACAGAAGGAACTTATTTTCCTCTGTTCCAAACTATAGGAGAACAGGAAAGCTAACACTGGCAATAAAACTGTCCTATAATACTGAATCCTAGTCCTTTTCCTGTCTCATTCTGCATATCCTTTTCCCCACTGGATTGAAAAGGAAAGACAATCAATTCAAATAAACCCCAGAATGTTTTGCCATGGTAGCTTCCATACATTATTTTCAATGCATTAATTTCATGGATGTTAGTAAAACAAAGTTTCTCTTTTTCTCTCTCTCTCTTTTTTTTTTTTTTTTTTTTTTTTTTTTTTTTTTTTTTGCATAGATAAGAAAGCAGAAAGGGCAGAAAACATAATTATTTGTTCAAAGTCATACAAACTGTTAGTGATAGAACCAGGAATAAAATCCAGATCTCCTGGCTGTTATTCTAATGCACTAGTGATTGGATTATGCTATTTTATCTCTCTTTAGTGGAGATGTTGTTCTGCAACTGACCTCTGGAGCCAATACAGAAACAAGCCTGACATTTGTTAATCTAAACACTCTCAAGAGAGGAAGAAAATGTGAGGGAAGGTATTAAACAGAGAACAGGAAAATGCACCACAAATAAAGATCCAGGCCATATATGGAGTTATAATAGTTATTTTTAACTGAGTCCAACTAAGTCATTAACTTCGTTAGTCACGAAAAATGTCCAAATTCCAAACTGAAAGAATTTGGAAAATATGCCTCCCTTGAGGAGGTTTTCCTTCAGATCTCCCATGTTATCCAATATATATTTTATTTACTGTAAACAGGGAAGACTAGCGTAGTGAAAGCAGAGGACTGTGACACAAATTAAAAATGCACTAATCAGGATACAACAAAAGTTAGATTGCCTTGAACTTAAATACATGCATACTAAAATAGTGTAACCAACAATACAAAACTTTTTTGTAACACTGTTATAGCATCAGAGAAATGTGGTGACTAAAGGTGGAAAAACTGAAGACATGCAAATGATAATAAAGTTGCCAAACAAAGAACAAGATGAGCACAAGTTACTGCAAATGGCCAGGACATCCTGCCTAATACACATGAAGGACAGCTGGCAAAATCAAAACCAAGGTAAGTGTTATCAGGAGCAGATGAGATCCCCCTTCTCTGACTGTGCAGATTGGGAGGGGCAAGTAGCATAAAACAAGAAGTATGGAAACAAAAGATAAAATATCTACCACAGAAAAATCTTAAAATAAACCAACAGGGAATGGTTTCATTATGATCCAAAAAGTTTCAGGCAACACAAAATGTGATCACAGATTTCTTTGCCACATGAGCTCACAAAAAAATCTTTTGGAACTATGCTTTATTTGGAGCCCCAACTATGAAATACAATGTCCTTCATTAAGACAGGTGATGTTTTCAGATGTGTGTTGCTGAGCTTCTGTTTTATAAATCCTTCTGACTGTCAATGCAAACATTACCAGGCAGTCACTCCAATAGCATATGACAGCATCAGATTACCCACTGAGTCAATCTAAAGGATGTTGCTTAACTGTCCATACAGCCAAATCTCATAAATAATGTATTCTCTTTTTCTTTAAAACTAAAAGAATTGTGATAAGTGAGTTTGTATATATGTAGTCCCTCGTAAGATTTCTGGAAGTCTTCAAGCGATGAATAAGAAGTTCACAACAGGTTTATTAGTTGGGAATATCAGTCTTGATAGCAGCACATGTACTTATTTCAGTAAGCTATTTATTGTTGTATAGGGATTACCTGCAAATCCCTGCACTGCACTTACCTCTTTCTAGTCATTTTACTATCCCATAGTGTGAGTTACTAAGTGTTTGAATATGCATTCCTGCTCAAAAGGATGAGGTAGCTCTGTTACAAAATTAACAGTGACTAGTAAAGTACTAGACCAAGCTTAAAGTACATTTGTTCTATGCATTTTAGATTAATTTCTCCTCTATATATGGTAAACAATATAAAAATGTTTTAGCTGTAGATCTTTTTTGAAGTTAGCTGAAGCAAATAAAAGTCTTCTATTTTGACTTCCATAGGCTTAGGATCAATCATTATTCAGGAACAAACATCTTACAAGGGAGGGTAAAAATTATTTAGACCATGAAAATGGATGAGCCTCTTGACTGTGCCTGATGGGAAAGTATATTTTCTTTATTTAAAATTTCCAATTTAATGGCTTCATGTTTCCTTTCTTCATTCCCCACACAGCCAAACACATGCTAATCACCTGTGGTCATCAACTGGCAAACCTGTATCTTCTTCTAGCACATAAATTATGGCCTCTCAGGCCAAGTACTTTTATGAATATACATTAATGCAAGTGCTCATCATCTGTTTTATGCACACTTTACTCATCTGTAAAGATATTTTCCTTTAATAATAACTGCAACCTATATTTTATTTTAAAATATCTAACAAAAGACTGAAATTAACATAGTAGTGCAATAAAAAAGACCTCCATTTGTCTTTGTTTCATTGTCCATCTTTAAATTTGACCAGCTGATTTGATCAGCGATACCTCTTTTTCCTATTCTAATCTTTGACTCACTGTGTAATTATTCTTCCTGCAGGTTCAGACTTCAAAGGAGTCTCAATGATTTAGAAACCTAATGTCTTCTTGATTTACAAAGGCGGCTTAAGGTTTCCACTGAGTAGCCAGCAGAATTTACAGAAGTGGCTTAATTGTATGTTAAACTACTGAGAATCATCAGACGGCCTGGAGAGACAATGTTAATCATATGAAATTGGGGGGTGCGGGTGGGAATTGAAATCCATCCATTCAGAAAGGGGACAGGTCAGTGCAATTTTTGCTGTGATTGCAGGTGCTCATTCTGTTGGTCTGTATCCCCAGTCATGTGCAAGTGAGATGTATTTGCACACATTGATGGAAGCAGGTTATAGCTACGCATTCTTGTTTTATTAAATTTCTTTATGAGGGAATGATATTATGTATTGTATGCAGTGTTTCTGAGTATATAAAGGGGAAAACATAATGTATTTTCCTTGGAGAATAGGATTTATGTGCTGCAAATGTCTGATATGAAGAAATGGTTTTGTGAGGGATTACTGTCAATACTGCCTGGTGTTGAATCAAAATCTATTCAGCAGTCATAAGCAGCTGGAAGCTGAACATCTGGGGTAAGAGTCAGCAGAAAATTTTGCTACCTCTAGATAGTGTCTTTGTAGGGGATCAGTTTATCTAGGTTGAAATACAGGCCAGCTGTGACAAGCCAAATTGAGAACTAAGCCTCCGTCAATGGAGCGAGCACAGCAAAGTTGACACAAATAAAAGTATAGAATCTGCTCCTCAAGAACTATTCCCTTTCCTTAAATAATATGCATAGGTAGACAGAGAGAAAATAATTTTGCATATATCCTCTATAGCATACACCAGCGTGCTATGGGCAAGAAGAACTGAAGGAGAAATGGAAAATAATCTTCTCAGACAATGGACTATAGCTATAGGTTTAGAACCTTCCCTAATGCAGATTCAGAACTGGAATTTTATGAAACTGCAATTAGTGTCACTGATACCCTTCAGGAGACATCCAGCTTTGCTTGCTAAATGGGTAAGTGATGAAATGGAATTGGTCAGGAGAAGATATTTTACCAGAAACACAAAGTCATTTCTCCCCTAATTGCTAATCTATGCTAAGGAGCTCAGTGTTCTCTCCAGGCTGTACAGGGACATGCCTCTTTTCTTTCTCTAAAAATGTACAACAAAGTAATTTCAAGCTTTTCTGTTGAATTTTATGTGCTTTCAATTAGACCTTTAAAAAGTGTGTAACAGAGCTCTTAGCCAGTAATTAATTATTTATTTTTTACTATTAACAAATGAATGTTACAAAAGTCTGCAATTTTAACGACTGCTAAGCACTGGGTACTGAAATGAGATTTCACCAGGTCCATTACTAACTTCTGCAATCTGACCTGTTTCCCCACTATTACAGCCAGGGTACTATCAAGGTTATCTGTTAAAACCAAGATATTTATTTTGGCCACATGGTACTTTGGTTGACAAACCTAAACCATTTGGTTGACAAACCTAAACCACTCAAACTGAAGTGTTTGGATGATGAATGTCTACATTGGGGTGAAAACACTTTGGAAGATTTCACCCATAATGTTTTTAAAGACAGTATAAGGGGAAAATATGTTTCTGTTCTTAAGAAAGGAACTATACATGAGGAGTTTTAAATCACAACCTACTTAGGTAGTAGAATTGTAAGAGAATTCTAAGAGATAACTGGGGCACAGAAAAAATCAAAAATTATCTCATCTTATCACTAATCATTTGAAAGCTAAATATCTGGTCTAAAATTTCTTAAGGTTTCTTAATGAAGACAGAGAAACACTATCAAAGTATGTTTCATCCTGAGGATATTGGGAGCAGTATAACTAACTTTCTGGAAACTGACAGTGAATGGAGGGAGATCAATAGGTGACTTTAGAATAGACTTTTCAATTTAACACAGCTACAGCTAGATAAGATAATTCCTACACTGTCTGAGAATTGGAGGACACTCAGAAAGACTGCTTCAGAAGAAAGGGGCTTGGAGAAAATAAGAAAAATCAAACTGATTAGGTGAAAAAGATAGTCTTGGATTTTCATGTTCTCGTCATTCAGGAAGGAGGTAAGTCAGTGAGTTAAATGGTTTGAGATTAAGAGAAGAAAATATTTATTTCTTTCTAGCCAAAGATTCCAGAAGCTGTCAGTGGAAACAGATGCAGGTGATCAAGGAGTTTGAGACAGGCACTGAGCAAAAGCAATACCTAGATAAGTCAAGGAGATGATGGACAGAAACAGTAAAGGCTGATTATGAATTAGGGCTGTACGAAGGATAAGCATTTAAAGGTCAAGGGAAGAAGCAATGAAGCCAATTGAGCAAAGTAACTGGAATCTAGATCATGTGATGTGTGAAGGAAAAAGGAGGATCATATATTTAGAGAGCACATCTGGGGCCCTATGTGGGGAATCTGAAGGAAAGGAGAAACAGACTTTTTGAGCTAAACAACTAATTCAGTGTCCAAAGGAACAACAAATACTTGATTATTCAGTGTAAAAAGTGAGCACAAAATGAGCAGTTGCTCATGAGAAAGAGGCAACCCTGCATCAGGGGCTAGTCTGAAGGCTCAGGCTTGAGGCAGGATACAGCTTGCTCTAGAGAACATTCCTTCAAGGCTAAATGATGGCCCTAGGCACGTGGAAGTAAAGCTTCTAGCCCTACTGACCACTCCTGGGGGCATTAGTGAGAGTCCACACAACATAATTTCTATTTTCAGTTTATTTAGTGGAAAACAGCTCTAGGAAAAATATAGGAACAAAACTAGAGGCTATGTTAATACTAATATTCCCTAGCTTTCAACCACTCAGCTTTGCAACCTTATTTCAAGAAATAAATGGAATTATTCTTCAATGTAATTATTTATTTGTAATAAGGTTGTGTAAGAGTTTATAAATTCTAATGTTAGTAAACAAAACTTACATTCCCTGGCCTGGGAAAAACAGGGTTTTATATTAACAGCTAGTGTTGCAACTTTTGTTATGTCTTCATGTTCATTAAGTCATTTTTCTTTACAGCTACTGCAACAGCAAATGGTTCTGTCATTAAGCTCTTCATAGAAATTTACTATGGTTTTATTGAAATGGAAAAGAAGCAATGCTTTGAGACTTTAAAGAATTTCTGAATGCACTTCACTAATTTCTGCTTTATTTGAAAACTGTTCTTCATTATTAACACAGCTTCCCCTGCCTAAAATAATTCCTATTATTGCCACCTCCATATTCCCAGCCATAGAACGGGTCTGCTGGCTTGTCAGATTTAATCCCTAAAAAGCAGCCAAGTTATCAAAATCTGTCAAAAATATATGTGCATTAACATCTGATTTAGCCCACAAAGGGAAGGAATGGAGTGTGAAGAGTATGGCTGAATAGACTAATGAAATTTTAATGGAACTTCAGTTCTATTTATTGGATCTGTATTAGTCACAAAGTTTATTTCTTTTGTTGTTTCAAAAATTGTCAGTGTTTAACAGAGTTCTGACTGTCTGCCATACTAGCTAGAGAAATTCAACTAAACAGCCCACAGCCTCTGCAGTTTTTCCATTCTCCAAAGAAAAAAAAAAAAAAAACCTGCCACATAATACATGATGACGAAAACCACAAAATAGAATTGTAAAGACTACTCATACTGGAATTTTATATTCTGGAAAGAGACTGAGAAGACCACAGTGAAGGTAACAAATTTGGTTAATGTGGTTAATCTATTTTTGTTAGCATGACTCATTTCCATTTGTATTTCAATTACATAGAAGGTTTCCAGCCATGGTTCACTATCTTATCCCAGGCCTGGAAATTTCTGCCTCTGCTAAGTTCCTAGGTCAATGAGGAGCTGATAGGAAAGGGAATAAAAATAAAAAACAGAAGGCACAGATTATCAGCAGGTAACAACCAAGAGTCTAGATTAGGTTCTGTGCTAGACCACAGGAGGAAAACATTCCTGTACCAAGCTAATAAAGCTCTGAGTTCAGTGCCTTGAATAAGATAGGAGATAGTTATCAACGCCCATACTGAATCATCAAAAATTGTCCTATGTATGTTTGCCTAAAGCTAGAGCCTAAATAGTCACCTGCTTTGTTTCATAGTTTACAGCATCTTTACAATGCAATAACATTGCCTCTGTGTTTTACACTCAGATAAAGGGCAGAAAGACTGAGATTTTGCATTATTTCATGTAAGCAGAAAAAAATGAATACCTTTTTGTACTGACACAAGTCCTTGAAAATGAAAATTTGCATTTTGTATTTATTTGAAGATAAGGGAAAACATCTGCAGATTTCTATAACATCTTGCCATCTATGTCCACCTAGAAATATCAATATTGAAATATTGTAATGCTTGTGAATATAGTACAGATTTGGAGAACTTTTTGAAATGTATTTCTAAACAACTCTCCAACTGTGACACATACTTACACACACACACTCACATCCTATGTATCTTTGTGTTTCAGGGCCTTCTGCCATCCTATGATCTCAGTTTAGTGGGAAAAAAATGAGATTATTTGGACGCTTTGTTCTTAGAACTTCTGTCCTGTGTGCCAATTTCCTTTTACTTGTTTATATTCTACCTTATAAAAGCAAGCAATTTCAAAGAAAGAAAAAAGGTTCAAAGAACAGAGATTCAAAGAAAAAAAAAAAACCAAAAAACCACCAAACCCAAACCACAATGACTTCTACACTGCCCAAAATCTATTCCAAAAAAGCAGAAGTTGAAAGGAATGATGTGTCATCAGATAGGAAAGAGAAGAGAGATTCAGGTGCCACTTCACTGCTGAAATTGTTTTTGGATCAGACCATTGTAATTAGTAATCTTACTGTCTGGATATTTGCTTAGTTTCTTGTTAAAAAAAAAAAAACCAAACAAACAAACCAAAAAAAAACAAACCACCATAAACAAAAAAACAAAAAACAAAGTTCAATAATCAATGCCCAAAATAGCAATTACATAAATGGAAAGACAAAGAGTAATGACAATGGTTAAAGAAAGTTCCTGTGACAAAAGTGACATAGAACTTCCCTCCTGTTGCTGAACCTGGGGGGTGGGGGGGGAGGTGTTGCATAGACTGTTTCAAGACAGCATTTTCTGCTGGCACTACCTGGAATATCCATCAGCAGCTTCCATGCCCATGGAATGATCATGACTTTGGAGAAGAAAAAATAATTGTTTGGCTTCAAACATACTTGTGTGTGATCTTCATCCGTGACTGGAGGAATCTGGGGTGCTTTTTCTAATGACGAGGGCACAATCAGATGGGAGGGACTAGTCTTCCTAACACAATTTATTTTGTGAGAATAGGAAAGTATACCCAACAAACAGCTGAGTCACAGTACCTCTAAAACTCTTTGGTTTCCAGTGAGAGTGCTTCCCTCACCTTTCTGGCTCCAGCCTCGCCTTGGCACCCCACTTCTAACACTGCTAACTAAGCACTAAAGAGCGAAGTACAAATTTTGCTTGCTTGAAATTTTATTCACTCTTAAGCAGTCTCAGAAATAACACATGAAAACATATGTAGAGGTTTCAGGAATATGTAATTTATAAAACTATGTTACATGAAAGAGCAGTGGACTGAAGGAATCCGAGGTTTGCTCTGCTCTTTCCTTGCCTTCCTCATACAATTGGGTTGGATAAGCAAATAACCCAAGCCTGGCCAATTCTGATCTACTGTCTCACAAACCCTGTAGATTCATTTGAGCAACTATAAGGGAGAGAGGCTGAGTGACTTTTCTTAAACCTCCAAACAAAATTAATTCAAGCTTTTACAAAATGAGAGCTGTCTTCCAGTCTCAGAAGAATCAGGGTTCCACCCCTCCTGTCTGGAATCAGAGGAGTTAAAGGAGATGTAGTATTTTGGCATGGTTTAGGTATTCAGCACAGACATATGTCTGAGAAATACTGTTCCAAACCAGCTTTGGACATTCTCCAAGCCAGCTCCAGCAGAGATCAAGGCCTGACAGAGCCCAGAGCTTGTGGCTTAGAGACAATTATTAGAAAAGCATGGGGGTCCAGGAACAAACAGCTACGGAGCACGCTCATGATCAGTGCCCTTTTTTGCTTTCATCAGGCCAGCTGCCTCGGTCCTTGAAAGCCCTTATTCCTAGACAATTCCAAAATTGGACAAAAAATTGGGTAGGATTCTTTCTTGACTAAGGATAAGTGTTGACAGGGGTACAGTAATTTGGAAGACAAGGAAAAGATTTCTTTCAGCACCACCTGTCTTTCAGACAGTACTTTGTCTCAGCACAGCCTATTTGTGGCTACTCACTGAGTATTCTGCGAAGCGGCAGGTGACAAGACTCCTTTCTGTAAAGTCTTTTAGATGACCACAGACCACTGAGCACAGCGTGCTTTTCTTTATCAGTGGATGGAGACAGGCTTTTTCTTTGCCTGTAAAGTTTGTGGGAAAGGTCGGTAAACCAGTAGTTTTCTTTACATCAATAAAAAATCAGGACTCCTTCCAGTAGATTAGTCCCTGCCACCTGATAATTTGAGTCTTGTTTCCTGACTCGTTGCTCTCTGTCCTGACTTCCATACTTTTCTCTTCCCACACCCCAAATAAAATGCTGAGACAACTCACAATTCTGGGTTCGGGGGAAAAACCCAATAGTTTTGGGCACACTTACATGTTCATTACAGGACAAAAACACCTGGATCCAGCCATTTTTTAGGGAAGTGATAAAAGACATTGAATTGCTCTGTTCTGCCCTATGGAGGAGAAGTGGAGCGAGTGAAATGGGTTCTCACTGCCCTTCCTTACACAGGCTATGAGGTATGGACACTGGTGATTTGATGTGGAAGTCTGTTCTCGCAGGACTTCAAATCTGCTGCAGTTTTCGTATGCTTTCCCCACTTCTTTTACTGGGCAGCACTGGCAGATAATGAACTAATCCAGGCCTCTCTGGGGGTTACTGCTGCAGGCAGAATGGTCTCAAGTCATGGAATTTTACTTAATTTATTGCTAATCAACACAAACATCTGATCAATGATTCCGGTATTAAGAACAAGAAAGACCCACACTTCTAAAGAAAAACTAAAGATGGACACCTATCCTTGCAACTCCTGAATTTCAGATTTCCTTAGTTTTGCTGCATCTTGCACTCAGTCTGCCCAAATTCCTTCAGTAAGGCAAGTGACACATGATGCAGAGGACATGCATGACCCTCTATTTGAGCTGCTCTCTGCCACTTACTGTTTTTCTGCTGTGCACTGCTTAGTGGTTTTCCTGTTGCACTGTTCCATAGTGTCCATGCCCCACTGTGTATGTGACACCCGTGTCCCTCAGCACCTCTCTTGCCTGGATCACCCATGGCTGCTGTCCATCATGGACATTCTTGTCCCAGCAGTTGTTTTGATGAGCACAAGGCAGTTCATGGCTTCCTCCCACGTGAGCACCACTGCAGCCCCCATGACATTAACCTTGTCACTTGTGCTCATGACATTGACATGTCACCTGGAGAAAGCCGAGATGCTTGTCCGTATTGGTTGAAAGCAGAGATGCCTTAACTGAATAGATCCCTCTTTTATGAGCATCAGTTACAGGAATTAATCAGACCTACAAGATTCCAAAAAATTGCAGAAAGGGCTCATAACAGACTTAAACTCACATTTTCAAAGTCCAGCATTACTCTCATATCTTCTCTTATGTTATACATCTGTTCACTGTAGAGAAGTCTAAATAAACATTGCTCTGTTTGATTTTGCCCCTCTTATTTATTAATAAGATCAAATTTAATTTCTGAGAACATGGCATTTAAATATCATGTCATTTCAATATGTTTTCTGCTCCCAAGTTGTGATGCAATGGTATCACTGTTGTGAATGTCAACCCTCTGTGTTGCTTTTTACCTGGGACAGAGTTAACATTCTTTACAGCAGCTAGTGTGGGGCTGTTTTGGATTTGTGCTGAAAACAGATTTAATAGTACAGAAATGTTTTATTTACTGCTGAGCAGTGATTATGCAGTCAAGGCCTTTTCTGCTCCTCATGCCACCCAGCCAGTGAGGAGGCTGGGGGGGGGGGGGGGGGGGGCAAAAGGAGCTGGGAGGGGGCACAGCTGGGACAGCTGACCCCAGGTGACTGCAGGGATATGCCATACCACATGGCATCATGATCAGCATATAAAGCTGGGGAAAAAAGAAGGGAAGTAGGGATGTTCAGACTTATGGCTTTTGTCTTCCCAAGTAACTGTTACACATGATGGAGCCCTGCTTTCCTGGAGATGGCTGAACACCTACCTGCCCATGGGAGGTGGTAAATTAATTCCCAATTTTGCTTTGCTTGCAGGCACAGCTTTTGCTTTACCTATTAAATCATTTTTATCTCAGGTCATGAGTTTTCTCACTTTTATTCTTCCAGTTCTGTTCCCCATCCTAACAGGGGGAAGTGGGCAACTAGCTGTAGGGGGCTCAGTTGCTGGCTGGGGTGAAACCACAACAACCCTATAGATATTATTTTTTTATAGTTATGTGTTTTAATAGTCCAGACAACAGAAGCACAAAAAACTATCTAGGTACTATAAACTGAACAGATTTGCTGTAATGTTTTGTTATATTTAGCATTGCATAAAATAGATGTGCTTTATAGATTTAAATACAAATAGCTACTTCATTCATGCAAAGAACATTTTCTGTTTACTGGGCAACAAATCATTAGCCAAGCACTGCGCTCTGTGTTCTTAAAATCTTAATTTATTTATTTTTTTTTATCTAGTCCTCTTGTGGTGAGTTAACTGGGATTAAAGGCCAAATTCCCACCCAGCTTCTCATTTATGCCCTCCTCCTCAGCAGAGCAGGAGAAAATAGGATGAGAAAGCTTATAGGCTGAGATAAGTAGAGGGATAATACTATCATGGGAAAAACAGGCTCAACTTGGGGAAAGTTATCAAACACCAGAGCAGGCTGCCTAGGGATGCAGTGAAATCACCATCTCTAGAGGTATTTAAAAGATGTGCTGATATGGTTCTTAGGGACATGGTTTAGTGGTGGACTCTGCAGTATTAGGTTTACTGTTGGACTCAGTTTTAAAGGTCTTTTCCAACCTAAATGATTCTACTATTCTAAATTTTTGCCAGTCAAACTAGATTTGGGTAGTAAGAAACAAAGCCAACCATTAAACCACCACCTTTCCTCCCGTCTTCAAGCTGACCTTCATTCCAGCCCAACTCCAGGCAGAAAAGGGGGAAAGGGAGGAGGATGGTCAGTCCATAACAGCTCCTCTTGGTCTCTCACTTTTCTTCTGCTCCAGCATAGACTATCCCTAGGCTAAAATCTTGTGAGAAAAGATCTGCTCCATCACAGACCTTCTCCAAGAGCAGCAGCTCCTTCAGGACATTCCATCTGTTCCTGCTCCAGTGTGGTTTCTTCCACAGGCCACAAGGGAATATCTGTTCCACCACAGACCACCTCTTCTACCTCCCCTGAACTTCACTCCTTCTGCTATTCCTCACTCTTTTCCCTCCTCCTCCTCTGTCTGGCCAGCATTTTCTGCCCTTTCTGAGATGTATTTTCCCAGAGGTTAACACCATCTTTGCTAACTCAGCAGTCTCCTGTGGGGGGTCCACTGTGGAACCACATCTAGCATAACGTAGCCCCTGAGACCACCTCACGGATGCTTCCCTGCAGCTTCTCCCCAAAACCTTGCCACAGCCACCCAACACAGGTAACACAACCCTCCATCACTGTCATTTAAACAGTAAGAACTGTACAACTCGATACACCTACCTCAACTTCTTTAGAGTGCTTCAGTCACATCCATACAGACTTTCAGTATAGCAGGACAAGCTGTTCCACTTCTCATGCCTCACCATTACATGCCTTTCCAGACTACATGCTTTGTGGGTGGGGAGGTTGCTCCACAGCGTAATTGCTGAAAGGAGCTCCACCTGCAGAAGTCCTGCAGTGTCATTAAAGAGGCTGCTGCACAATTGTGCTGCTTGCTACTTACTTCAGCCATCATGTTTTATTTATTATTTAGTGGTTTGGGAGAGCATTGGGACCCTGGCAGCACTACAGAAGATTTTTTGAACCAGCTACTCTTTTCAGTATTTCTTGTTCCCTTCCTGGTAATGGATAACATTTAGTCATTTTATTGATTGTTCCAAAGAGTGTTATGTTACACATGAAAATGTCACACTGGGTTGTATGACAGTGTCTTGGCCGTTAATGGCAGTGTTTTGGTGGTAGGGAGCTGTAAGAGTGCCTAGTGTGGGAGGGGGCCACAAGCTGGCCACAGCTGGCTCTGGCCACCTCTGAAAGAGGTAGGAACACCCCCTCTCACTCCAAAGCTTTACAGGAGTGCATGGTGCTGCTGCTTGGGTGTATGCAGGAAAAATGCTGCAGGGGGACGTGTGAAAAGTTGTCTTTGAGTGGTGGGGTGGAGTGACGTAAAATATCCTGAGCAGAGACTGTGTTGCCCACTGATGGAGTGAGTGGGCCACACTGGGACCAGGCATGGCCTAGGGTTGGAGTTTGCTGGTTTGCTAGGTGCAAATAGTGTGTATACAAGTGACAAACAGTTTTTCTGTGTTGATATTAAGGGTGTGATGATACTGAAAGTAGAGCTTGTAATGGTTGTGTATTCAAACAGTTCTTAAATACATGCCTTAGAGAGGCAAGGGGTGGATGTATTGAGTGTAAATTGCAGGGTTTCAGTAGCAGGGGCAGGTGAGTTGGTTTGCATGGGAGAAGGCCATGAACTGCCCTGTGTCAGTCACAGCCACTTCCAGCAATCCCCACTGGCTGCCAAAACACACAGCACCATGAACACTTTCCATTAAATGTAAAGAGCTAGTGGAATTCTCTTTACATGATATATCATAGTGGGGGCTTATTGTAAATTCTAATTCCTGATATGTTTCCATGGAGTATGGTGTGGTTCATTTGTTTTTGTGAGGTTTTTAGTATGTGTTCTGTTTTGGGGGGTTATTTTTTTGGTTGGGTTTTGGTTAGTTTTGGTTGTTTTAGGTTTGTTTGGTTTGTTTTGTGGTTTTGTGGTTTTTTAAAATTGGTTAGCGCAGGTTCGACCACTGACCAATTTGAGTGGCCTGTGTTGTAAAAATGGACAGCTGATTTACTGTCCCTATGCTTCATCAGCAGTGACTTAGATAATTTTTGATTGATTTCTGTAACCCTGCAAATTGGTGAATGTCACAAGAGCTGACCTGTTCCCTTCTTATTTAGGACCTTTGCTGTTACACAAAAGGGCAAAAAAGTGCTGTAATTTTGGTTATGAAGTCTGACATGGTCATTTGTGATGTGGTGCTGTATTAGCATGATTGGATTATACAGTCTGACATGGTCATTTGAGATTAAAAACTGAATTAGTGTTGGGTTTTTAAAACTGGGGAGAATCATTGCTAGACTGTTAAATTTAACATACTGACAGCCTTATGCTTAAAGCTTTTGTATTATGTAGCCTGCATTAAATTATTTTTTCCTTCAAGTCCTTTCATTCCTTATTTAGCAAATTATTTTCCAGTGGAAAATTAAACTGTGTGGGATATAATAAAGCTTCCAGTTTGTCATTCTGATCAATGAAAAAGTCGTCTATTATTTACACTAGATAGAAGATGTTCAAAGAGGTTAGTATTAATACATTGGAACTGGTTATATGTCATGCTTAATCCTTTTCCCCTCCTATGTAATACCTGAAAGTTTGGCCCTTGAGGGTCTGTATCTGTGCTGGATCATGTAGCAATTTGTGCATTTGCAAATTTTGTTCATTGTTATCTTTTTATCGTTGTAAGAAAACCATTTTCTACCAAAAAGGTAATGAAATCTGGGTTTTTTCATATATAGAGTCAGATGGTAGCAAGAGGAAAAAAAATGATTCAGGTTTTTATCTCATAATTCTGAATATAAAGTATGGAAGTTAAACTTCATGTGGTATTTTGTAAAGTCTGTATTTCCTGGAAGGCATGAGGATGATCTTTAACTTTTTTGCTTTATCTCTTTCAATTTCATATATATGCATATCCTGGAAGTGATTCTTTATTTTTTGAAAGCTAAAGAACTGTTAGGAGATGAGAAAAATGAAGAAGTGTAAAAGTTGTTGGACTAGTGTTGTTTCTTTCATATCTGGCTTAAATGAAAGTAAGGAAAATATGACATTTTATGTGAAAAACTAAGGGTTTTATTGCCACTTGGTTTCACAGAAATACTGCATGACAGTAGTCTTTGGCCTCAAAACTATTGATTTATTAGAAAACCTTTTATTTTTCAGTTCAGCATTCCAGAATGGATCCAGACTCCAAGTAGTTATGTTAAGTAGTTATAAATCTAGTTCTGTAACTTTTTCGTCTTTGGCTTGGGGACAGGGAGAAGATACCTAGAATTTTATTTTATTTTTTGGGTGTGTGTGAAATGCAGAATCCTTTTCAAATTTACCAGGTTCACGTAGAAAACCAAACAAAACCTTTTGAATGCCTTGTTAGAGTTTCATAACAGTTACTACCTATTATTTTATGCTTTCATAAGTAATGAAGGGTTTGTTAGCCAGCTGAGTAACGAGTAATCTGAATTTTGAGACATAATGCAACAGAAAGGGCAGATTTCTTGAGCTGACTTCCAAACCCTGTGGAGGATGAGGAAAATAATGCACATATGTTAAATCTTCTGCTATGGTAGTTAAAACTAAGGATGAGTCAAGTGCATAAACTTTGTTGTGGCAAATGTTTATTACAGTGCTATTTAGGGTAAAGAGCCTTTTGCTTGTGGAAATCTCTGGAAAGAAAGGGTATGCCTAGTTTTCCCTGAGGTAAGACATTGTAAATGTTTTAAACTGAGATATTTTTAATTTCAATAGATGTATGAAGTATTTACTATCCATCTGTAATCATAAATATCCTCTATAACTATACTTAACACAGAAGTTCCACTGCATACTGTTACTATCTTTATGGGACAAAAGTTGCAAAGATATCTCTGATTCCTACGACTGCTGCCTTAATTTTCTTTTTTTGGATATGTGGAACCTGGTATTTTAATGTAGCTTAATAGACTGACATCTTTGCATACAATCTGCATAAATGTCATCTTCATCACCAAAATGATGTGCGGCAGGCATGTTTATTCAAAAAATGTTCCTATTGCAGGAGATTAAATCCTGCTACAAATCTCTTCTATGAATTTTGACAAAAAAGTCCAAAAACTATCCTTCACCTTTGTTCTATGTCCATATAAAATTGTTGGTGGATTTACTAGAGAAGTTTTGGATTTTCTAAATCCAGACTGTGGTCACAACATTGCAGAGGCTATCTTTGAAATTTTTAGCAAATATTGTCTGTAAATGGTGTAGGAGATGCTGGCCTTCTGCTCGTTCTGAAGTTATACTTAGCTTCAGAATTAGTTGAGGGTTTTTTTTGTGCACCTGTGTGCATGCATGCAAAGGTCCAGGGTAGGTATTCCTGGAAGGAAATGAAAGGGTTTGTTTTGTTGGGTTTTTGTTTGTTGTGGTGCTGTCACCAGCATAGTCTTAATCTTAACCCCTCAGCACGTTCCAGTCACTACAACATCCTGTGCCCGATTTAGGTTGCTGGCTGATGTACTGTGCTATGAACAGAGGAGGTGGTTGGTGTTGTGGCAGAAGCATGGGGGTAGGAGGTGATAAGAAACTAAAAGATCTGCTCAGATAGTTCAGAGGTCCTACTCTGCTGTCTCATATAATGCATTCCCTACCATATGATTTGCAATGTGCACCCCGTAAAATTGCCTATATGAAGGGGCAAGAGGAAGTCTGAGCCTTTCTCATTCCTATTAGTCCTGTACTATTTCTGCAAAACACAGAAAAGCAAAGGTTAAACTTGGATTCCTCAACAGTGCTTTAGATTCAAGTAGAAAAATTACTTTTAAGACTTTTTTGCTAGCCAACAATCAAGATGATATTTCTTTGTTGTTCCACAGTTTGCTGTGTTCAATTTCTTGCTTCTGTTGGAGTTGAGGAGCTGGGCAGTTCTGACTCATCTTTCACTTTGTCAGGGTGATTTTTGTTGGGTCTTTGTAAGATACTCTTCAAAACTACTGTATTTCATAAGCAGTCAGAATCTGCCATATATTTAGATATTCAAATCCTATTTCCAAAGCTAGTGTGTTGTGGTTTGAGGCATCCTTCGCTCTCAGACATGATATATTGTCAGCATAGTTACTAGAGTGACTGAAAGCTACAGTGCAATGATATGAATATAATGTTTCTACAGGCATGAAACTTAATAGAGTGCTAACTGAAAAAAGCATTAACATAAAGTAGAAGAGCAGCAGTTATAAGTTGGATGCTGAGGTTCATATTCAACTACATGCTCCATGAGCTAAAGTTTCTGCTTTAGGCTTTTATCCAAAATAATACGGTATTGTTGAATTGCTTATGTTCAAAGCATGTATGTGGAGGGGCTCAGTTTGTCCTCTATACTTCTGATTAATAAAAATCTCTTGAGGGAATAAAAAATAAAGTTAAAGATTTCAGTGAGGAAACCTAAATATAATAAGACTTTGGACTTTAATATCTGTTGAAGTTAATGGAGAAATATTGTGTTCATTAGTGGCTGTGGAATTGATGATGTATTCTCCTACCTGTGAAAGCTCAGTAAATTTAATATTGATGTTACACATCAGTGAGTTATGTGCCAGGTGTAGGAGAGAGAAGTTGCAGTACTGTCTGGTGTAAAAGAGTAGTTCATATATACCACAGTCTGTTTCTGACACAAGTATCGGTCATTGCATTTTACCTACTTGTTGATCTTTATTTTATTTTTTAATCATGCAGAAGTCTTCATTTCCTTACAGATATCAGATATTTATTTTTTTTTACTAATGTTGTTATAAAGCTAGGGTCTGTTGTTACAAAGCTAGGGTCATGAAGTCTAGAAATGCTTGCCTTTCTAGTAAGTAGCTGCTCAACGCTATTTTTTCTGAATATTAAATGTTTTATTATTTTTTTTCTGATGGTTAACTTTTTAAATTGATTTTTCAATACAAGACCTCATCTTGTTTGTACAGTGTAGATTGGGGGCAGAAGATGGAGAAGCAGCTTGAGCCAGTTACTGGAGCTTTTCAGCAAGACAGAATGTACTTTTCCCTGACAATATTTTGGTCATCTTTCTAGAACTGACAAAGCAAAGAATGCATATATATGATCTACCTTTTAAAATACAAATATGGGAAGGAAATCTTAAATTATGGTGGTGTTGTTTGGGTTGTTTTAAGACTAAATTGTGGGACTCTAATCCTCAGGCTTTGTCTATTCCTGGCTGTGGTAGGGGACTGTCTCATTGTCTAACTATTAGACCACTTCACTACTTACTTTCTTTTTTTCTTTTTTCTTTTTTTTTTTTTTTTTCCCTCCCCTGGGGAAAACCCGTCTTCTACCTTTTAGACAGGTTATCAGAGCAGAAAATATCTCTCTACTATTTCATGTGTGCAATTGATATAGCTAACAGAACTGAGCTAAAATCTCAGGTGAAATCTTGGATCCCAGCTAATCCCCTGGCGTGTTTTAGAAGAAATGTGCTTTTCATAAAGGCCTTGGATTTTTTCAGAATTCTTTGGATTCTTTCCACCTATTTTTGGCAGGTATGGGTATAAAATCTTCTTCTGCATTAGCATATGTTTTACTTCTTGGATGTTTGTTTATAGAAAACATTAATGTACCATGCAACTTGTCATCAGATTTTACACTATTATTGCTGTTGGTTTTTTTAAAATATGAATTCTACTAAAATATGAATGCTCATCTCAGTAATAATGCTGTTTTGCTCATAAAAATATGGAACACTCATCACTGAAGCATCTTGCTCTGCTGATGGGCAGGTTTCAGTGAAAACTTGGCAACGGTGCAAGCTTTAGAGTTATTTTGCTGTTCAAAAAGATGTGTGGATCAGCATGGGCAGTCTTAGAAGCCTTCAAACATGGTGAGCTCTATTAAATGCTTCATGATGTAATCTCAGTTATTGACTTGGTAATTCTTGTCTTCTCACCTAATTTCTGGTGCCTAGGAGTTTTATTAGGTCTACTAGTTTACTCTCCAGGGAGTCAGAAACTGCAGGTTCTTGTTGAAATGAGTGCTGTGTGGCCAAGACTAGTGACTGATGCAGCAAGAGCATCAGCAGATCTATAACCAGGGAGTTTACTTAGTTTGTGAATTAATATAAAGCTACTCAGACCTCCAGTTCTCCTGTATGTAGCATATAATTAACTTACCTTGTTGCTGTGAGGATGACCAGCAAACATTTACACTAATACAGAGATGCAAGAACCATTTTTATAAAACAGTGCTGCTGGAACGCTGGTGGTAATTCTGGCTATCCTGAAGTGCCAGCCCCAAGATGCCCACAATCTAATGCAGTGCAAACAAGCAGATCCAGTGTTGGAACAGGCTGTCCAGGGAAGTACATGAGTCACCACCTCTGGACATATTGAAAAGACTTGTAGATGTGGCAATAAGGGACATGATTTAGTGGTGGGCATGGTAGTGCTAGGTCAACGGTTGGACTCAGTGATCTTAAAAGGCCTTTTCCAGCCTAAACAATTATATGATTCTAAGACCAGTGCTGAGCTCTGGGAATGAGGTCATGACTTCACCTTACCAGTGTGTGCTGTAATTATTTATTTTCTTAACAGTAGCACTGCCATGGCTCATGGATTAAGACTGACAGGCTCTCCAACAATCTATCCACCTTTATGCCCTTATCAGTAGACTATCTGAGCCTAGTCTATTAAGTAAACAATGTCCATGTTCTCTCTCCTTCACTCCCTACTGTATCCAAAGCAGCAGGCTGGGGGAATTTCTCTGCTCTTTCTAAATGAAAGGATTTGAGGGAACTGCTGAACTTGCAGGAAATCTTGGTCAGGCTTTTCATTTGGCTTTTAATGGTATGAGCTCAGAGGTTGCTTTTATTCCTTCTGGCTCAGAAATTTTTGTTTGATCCATTTACTACAGAAGTTTTCACTCCTATCAGCATGACCTTCCCTACACCAGGCAGCAATATCACAATTTCAGCAAAGTCCAGCTTCCCAGCACAGCAGGCAGAATTGTTTCTTTAAAAAGTTCTGAAAATCAGACAAGGATTCTGGCCAAGGTTCCATAGGAAGTAGCTGCACAGAACAGCATCATGTACACCTGGCCATCTGCATTCCTCCACTGACAAGATGCTACTTGCTGGAAAAACTTGGTATCTTGAGACATCCATATTTTTGTCTATATAGATAAAGTAGAGCTACTGAAAGAATTTGGAAGTGGTTACAGTAGTCTGCTCTACCTGAAGAGGAATGGCATCCAGATACAGGAACTGGCTGGTAAAGAGACAGAAGAGCATTAAGCTTAGTGTTACAAGTGAGGCATTTCTAACCACATTAGAGAAGGATAAGGTAAAGGACAGATGGAGCTTATAAAAGTAAGCAGAATTGTGTAGTGGGAAGAGAGGTACCTTGACCTTACATAATAGCTTGTGGAGGATTCAGAGCACATATGAATGGAATGTAAATGACAGGCCTAAAAAAGGTTTCACTAACCAGGTTTACATCCTCATACTCAAAATTGAGAATGAAAAGCAATGCATGAATTCCCTAGAATAAACTGAAGTTATATGAAGTGTTAGGGTTTGAGTGTATGTTTCCATTCTTAAAGTAAACTTTATTGTAGTTAGACAGTTCTTTTTATTCCTCCTTCTCATAAAATGCTTTCTATTACCAGTGAGTGACAGTTAACCAAAAATGGGTGGTGCAACCAAAGACAAGCCGCAGTAGTGAAGCAATGTTTTTCCTGCCTGTCTGGGACTTCTTTGGGTGCTTGAGGTTCAGCCACAGCTTTTAACTATAAGAAGAGCAAAGATGATACCAATATAGCAACTAATTTCTGAAGAATTTATCTGATGCACTGCAGAGTAAGCAGAAAAATTTAATATTGCATTCAGCTATATGCCTGAAGTGTCATTTTCATAACTATATATATAAAATGAAAAAAAATTAAAAACTTTAGCTGCAAGGATTTATTCTTCCCAATATTCAGAGTAAGCAATTGGCATTGCTGGCTGTCATCAGTCATCCCTTTGACGGGCTAAGCATGGCTAACAAATTAGTTTCTCATTGCTGATTTGGCTGATATTTTGCTGCTGTGTCACACTCTATTTGGATATTTAAAGTGCAGCTTTTTTCCAGGTTACTGTATTTTTCTGTCTGTCTGGTGCTATTAATAAAATGCTCCTTTTCTTATGTGCAGTTTTTATAATTGTCTCAAGCTCATAGTATTAGTTACACTTGCCTCATTTGGGTTTTCCCTTGTCTGGCGGAAACGTCTTTAATCTGGAATTTGTGGTTCAGAGCAAGCGCAGACTAGACTGAGTTACCTAGAGAACACCAGCATTTTAATCTCTTAAAACTTAATATCAAGTGAGGTATAGATTATACTCTTAGGAGCATGAAATCTAAACAGACAAGATGAGACATGGATGCTCAGAGTAGAAGTGACTGGACTGAGAATAGAACAGAAATAGTACAGTTACTGACCTTTCTGTAAAAGGAGAAAGTAGATGAAACCTGCCTCTGGGAGCTGTGTTTTAAAACAAACAAACAAAAAAAAAAGTGCTGTAAGTGAGGGATACTTGCACGTATGTGAATGGACAGGGTGTCAGTGAGTGGTTCTAAAGAATGTAGTTTCCTTAGTGGGTTTTTAGCACCAATAATTCTTATACCATGTTTTAGTCATTAAATGATAAAGGCACTCAAGGAACAGTTTTGGGCTTTTTTTGCTTTTGCTAGGGTACGTATCATCAAGGGGTTTACTCCTTTCTTGCATTCCTTAAATGCAGGAAGCTTTACAGTGTTGTGTGTACATGTCTTCAGGATACATTAAAGGTGTGTTTTGGGGTTTGTTGGTTGTTTTTTATTCTGCAAGGGCCTGCAAAATACTTCATTTGAGCACATACACTATAGCAGCTGCATAAAAATATCCAAGGAATGTTACGATAAGAAAGATGGGAATACACTGTGCAATACAACACCTCTGAACTTCGATTAATTTACATCTGTCTCCAGGGCCAAATAGCTTCTTTCAGATGTAAGGTGCTACCACTGACTCTTTGTAACTGACAGGTATGTATTTGCTCAGGGAGGAAATTTGTGTTTTAGATATTAAAAATGGAAAATATCCATGTAAACCTAGTGTCTCCCACCGTTTCTCTTCTTTCCTGCCCCTTAAAAAGTCTTTATTTAAATTAACTTCTGAATTGGTGGTGTTTTTTCAGGTTCTCAGATCTTTGGAACACAGCCTTGTAGTGTGGGTATTCAGCATCAGTGTTGTGTCACTGGCGCTGGTGCGTAGTTATGGAGTAGGTTAGTAATGAATTTGCAATGGACAGTGCACATGAAAAGGTCATGAGTTGAGTTAAAAAGGAGGTAAGAGTATTAAACATGGCTGACTGAAAGGCAGCCCCGCATGCGAGGGCTACAGAGTTTCCCACTAGCTTGGCTAGCTGTGCAGCAGAAAAAAATTGATGTTGTGGTGGACTTTGGCATTTGAAAACTTGTCTGCATTCCTATTGGAAGTAATCTGCCAGCACGAAGTCTTAATGAGAGTGTTTTTTTTCAGAGAGGAAAAAGAAATTATTTGGGATTGATAGAAACATTATGGTAGGGGGGAATCTAAGTATCCCTCTTCATGCTATAATCCTAACAATAATAATTAAGAAAAAAATTGAATTTTTCACTTCTGGGAATTTGAAATAGTCTGTGCTGATGCATTTAAATGTTACCTGGTTTTATTTTAAAACAAACTTTTGCTGAAATCGGCACCGATGTGCAAAGCCCATGTTTTTCAGAGTTTTGTTTGTGATAAAAAGTGGTGGGTTTTCATTTTTCCTTAACCAGCTTTAAACTGAAATTTACTGACTTTGAATTAGGTCTAAATATCCTTTTAGAGAGTTTACAGAATATATGTAAACTGTGATAATACCTGATTTCAGCTGTATTTCAACTGTAATGTGGTAGAAGATGTATAAGAGAAACAGAACAATGGCAGGGCTATCCCAAGAACTTGCATTCAAGAGAATGTAAGTCATGAGCATGGTGAAATAATTCTGTTACCAGAATAGTCACAGCTACTGACTTGCAAACCTTGCTTGTAATATATTTTCTGCAGAAGTAAGTTGTTTGGTGGGTTTTTTTTGTTTATTTTGTGGTCTGTTTTTGGTTTTGGGTGGGTTGTTTGGTTTTGGTTTTTTTTTTCAGTAGTGGGAGATCATAATAGAAAGGAAAACCATTCAGATTGCATGCCTCTACAACTTCCAGTTGCCCTTTAAAACAAACAAACAAACAAACAAAAAAAACCAAATGGAAACCAAATCACTTTAGGTGACTTCTGACTTACCCTTTGTTAAGGAAAAGAAGGCACAGCTGTGACCATGTGCAGTTTGTAGAATTATTTAAATGGAAGCTTGAGCTTTATAAAATTGACTTACATGTAAATAATGCTATTAAGAATTGAAGCAGCTCAGACAATAATTATATTAAATATTAAAGATATCCTTGTGTTTTAAAAAACCCCACATGTTACTTTTGGCCTATTGAAAATGAAAAGTTGACTATTAACTTTCAGCAATAGCTGTCCCAGGTCTATGTAAGCAAGATCCAGTGCAGCAATGCTGAACACTGCTCTGCCTAACTCTTTTTCACCTGTCTCTAAAGTGAGATTTACAATGCACATAAATCCCTATTAAGTTGAGTGGGAAATACTTCTATGTCTAAAATGAGCTTTACAACACCATGGCAAAATGAGTAGAAATGGAAATAGAGCAATATCATTTGTTCAGTGAGAGACAGAAGACAGTGTGTTAAATATTAAAAACACGAGTAAGCATGAAAATGTGAGGCACATGTGTGTTTTATAACGAGAAGATTTTGGTGCTTCCCAAAGCTAGAAATCTAAATAGTCCTGTTGGTTGTAGCTAATTGGTACACCTCTTTAAGATGCCCATGTGAGCAGAAAATATCAGTTGTCCTGTTTATCTCTTGAGTACTAGTTGGCCAATAGCTAACAGGGAGGTGGAAAAGTAGCATGTTACAGAACACATTGGTTGAAAACACCCTCAATATTTTTAATAAAACTGGATCACTGTGCACCCAACAGTGCAAGCATCATTGTGCCATAAAAGTATCAAAAATAGGATAATGATTCTGTGGTATAGAGGTTAAAGTGCTCACTTGTGTGATTAGCATCTGTTCCAGTGTAATCTAAAGGCTGCCTAACAAACAAACAGTTAAATGCCCTTGGGGAGGAAAACCTGAGATTTGAAAGCTGATACTTTTTTTTTGGTTTGGTTTTTTGGTTTTGTTTGTTGGTTTTTTTTTCTAAGGGAAATGCATGAATCAAAGAGAAGTGCAGAACTGCTGAGGTTGGCAGAAAGTACTTGAGATTGTGCAGTCTCACCCTTCTGCTCAATGCAAGGTCACACAGAGCAAGTTGCTCAGGACCATGACAAGCCAAACTTTGAGTATCTCAAAGGATGGAGACTCCACAGAGTCTCTGGGCAAAGAAGGTGTTGGGGTTCTTTTTGTCATGCTTGAACTCTCAACCAAGTCTTCCAGTGACGCATACAGAAACTGCATTTCTGCACTGACATTAAAAGCCAAAAAGTTTCCTTGTGACAGTACTCAAAATGTCTCTTCCTTCCTCTTGTGCACCATAGCATACACAGAGAGGAGCCGACAGTACTGTGGATATATCAGTAAGATTGTCTGCTCATTAAAGTGACTAATGCAAACAGAGCAATTAGTCAAGATATGAGTCAGGCCTTTCTCATTGCTAAATTAATCAATTGTTACATCTGGGCTGAACTTTTCAGCCAAATATGCTACACGGAAAACTGCAAATTCAAATTGATGAAGAAATAACACAACTTCCATGTCAGGGCTGACAAGTAATTTCAATTAGAAAATATGACCTTAAGAAAATCTGAGATAAATTGAAGTATTTAATTTAATCTCGTCTTGACTGCAAGGTTTTCAATTTTATTACTCTAACTTTTTAATGATATAAATCCTCTCTTTTGGTCCTCAAACTTCTAGTACATTATAACAGAATGAAAAAAATCAGGTATTTTTGCAACTACATGAACTATTCTTTACTTTCATTGTTAAAGATCTATGTTACTTGTTTTAAAGTTCTGTTACAATATCGATTGATTTGATGAACTGATTGATATTTTTGAAAAATTGGTCAGTATTGTGGCAATGTGGCAACTTTAGCATGACAATTAGTCCCCAGTCATGGAACTGGACTGTTATGCTAGACATTGCTCATTCACAGGAAAATAAAAGGAGAGCAGAGGCTGTTGCATGAAAGATCTGATGGTCTAATAGTGTGCTTTGGTAGGATGATGGAAATGTATGTAATGACATCTAAAAAAACAGTTGTGACCTTTGCTGAATGTTGCTATATAACAAATAATAATTTTAGATAATAGGGGTGTTAAGATGGTCTGTGCAAAAATGATTTTGCTTATTTAAATATTGTGTAGGTATTTGCTAAGATTACTGTGAAAGCTAAAGATTAGGAAGCTGGGGCACTTGGCAGGAACTACAGAGAATAAATCAGGCCTTCAAAAGTAGTGAACTTGTGAATAAAACAAAAATATGGAAGGAGCAGAGCTGGGCTTTGGGACTGTGCCTTGAAAGGTAAGTTGATTAAATGCCCCTAAAGGGAAAGTAAAATCTCTTATGATTCTAGATTTGTGTTACTGCTTCCCCAAATGACTGTAGTCATTATGTGTAAACAGCTGATGCTTACCCCTGGCACTGGAGTTACATAAGGGGTCTTAGTTGAAGTGCCTTGTAATAGACCTCATTTTGATGCACAGAAAATGGTAATAAAGGGATCTGGTTCTCTACTCACATTACGCAGAGGCATCAGATTTCACAGGAAAAGCTCAGGAACACAAATGTCATGTGAATTTTGTGCCTGACAAGTTGATTCAAAATACATTATTGTGGCTGCATACTACACACATCCTTAATTTCCTCCAATCTCACAATGAGATCTGTACTGAAAAATCTACCCTCTTTCTAATGTCAGTAGCAAGTATTAGTATAATGGGAAAATTATTAGACACAGTTTAGCTACCAGGGATAAACTTACTGATTTTAGTCATGGCACATCTAGGTTGTTCTCGCTATGGTCTAACGTACTGTCCCATAGCTTTTGTATATCAAAAAAAGAATGCCTATGGCTATATCAGATGTCAGTGGTTACTTAACAGTAGACCATAAGCAGGGGATGCTTTTGTGACCTGTGGTAAGTTGTCTGGTTTTGCATCTAGATTATTACCATCTCCTGAAGTAGCAATTTAAAAGCTATTTCTTGGTTGTGACTGGAGCACAACTTCATACTGTATTGAGACTCTGTATGTATGTAGGGTATAGCTAGTGAACTTCTGTTTATTAAACCATGGTCTTGATCCTTTATGTTTAAATGGAAGCCCCATTACACCTCAAAACAAGAACACTTAAGTGACCAGGAAATTTCCTTGTGAAAGTGTCTGCCTGATAATGTAGCCAGAATACAAGGACCCTGTTGTGGTTTAACCCTGGCAGGCAGCTAAACACCACACAGCACACAGCCATTTGCTCACTCCCCCTTAGCAGGCTGGGGGAGAGAATTGGAAAAAAATGTAAAACTTGTGGGTTGAGATAAAGTTAGTTTAATAGGACAGAAATAGAAGGGAAAACAATAATAATAGTAATGATAAAAGAATATACAGAACAAGTGATGCACAACACAATTGCTCATAGTCTGCTGACCAATGCTCAGCCAGTCCCCAAGCAGTAGGCTGTCAACCCCTGGCCAGCCCCTGCTCCTCCCTGGTGTTATTGTTCAGCATGATGTCATATGGTATGGAATATCCCTTGGGTCAGCTGTCCCGCGGTGTCCCCTCCCAGCCTCTTCTGCCTCCCAGCCTTCTCGCTGGCAGGGCAGCATGAGAAGCTGAGAAGTCATTGACTTAGCATAAGCACCGCTCAGCAACAACTGAAACATCAGCGTGTCATCAACATTATTCTCATCCTAAATCCACAATACAGCTCTGTACCAGCTACTAGGAAGAAAATTAACTCTACCCCAGTCAAATCCAGGGCAGACCCTTAATCAAACTGACAGCTTCCCCACCTGACTTTTTAAAAATGGTTTGCTGTTTTTCTGTGCTCATCTATTGTTTGAGCTGTCATCCTTTCTCTTGAGGTACTCTTGTTATCTCCACTTGTGGCTGACTTGGCTTCCTTGCAAATGCCAGTGTGCTTGCCTGAAGAAAAAGCCCTGGGGGTGGGTGGGGTGGTGGTGGTGGAAATTAGCTGAACAAGGGAGTTTTGGGATGTGTGACTGGGCCTCTGAAGTGCTGTTACTGTCAGACTGCCTGCTGGGATGCCCTCCCTTCTGAGGGAGTGTGCATGAAGTAACAGAATGAAAATCTGCACAACTGAGGTAGAAAGGAATATGTGCAGCTAACCTTCACTTTGTCTTGCAGTCATCTCCTCTGTACCTGTCTGTGCAGTTCAACCCCATTTTGGTTATTTGTGGATTACCGAGAAGCTGCAATTACCACACATCAAACAAAAGGAATTAATTTGCTTACCCTGTCTGACTACCTTAATTTCCTGATAAATTTTTGTGACTCAGGCCTCATCCTTGCTTTGGCTCCTGGCTTGTTGACAAAACAGCATCTCACTGCAGGCTTAAAAGAAATAATACAATTCCTAATTCTAACTGCAACTTTTACCACCTGAGCTATTTCTCCCATGTTGGTTTCTCCAGGCATTTTTTTAACAACCTGCACTCATGTAGAAAACTTTTAACTGGATATTACCCAGGATCTTCACTTTCTGTTCTGCACAGGCATCTTCTGCTTGTTTGCTGTTAAGTGATCCCTGATATCTGATATAGCCATTCTGCTTTTTGATACACAAAACTTACTATTTGGTAATAAAATCAGCAAGTCCCCGGGATGAAATAGCTGTCCCCGGGATGGCTGAGCATAAGCTGCTTTCACAAGGAGACATAAGAAAACCTTTGGAAAGGTACTATGGAATGACCTGTTCACAGTGGGGGTTTCTGCTAAATCCCCATTAAAATTAGATTAAGCCTAAAAGCATGTCAGTTTATAATCTTCTCAGAACTCCTGTCATCTCTTTTTAATATTCATAACTGAGCATTTAAATGGGTAACAGGAATACTCCATCATTTTTTAATCCAGTTAAACCTAACACTATCACGGCAAAGAGCTCCACAACTGAGCATTCTATTACAAACTTCACTTTTCATAAATTCTAAATTTGCCCGTATGAAAGATTCTTTGTTTGTTTGCAAAGGTTTTGGATTAAAGATGAACCTGAAGCAAAGCCTGATAGAAGGAAAAAAAAATGAGCAGGTTGAGTTCTGAATCAAGATCTGGAACACTGTGGGTACTTTTTTTTCCATAAACATTTGGTCTTTCTGAATGCTTATTTCAGCTGATGTTTTCAATTTCTCTTAGTTCATTCATCACCAAGAAAAATCTCCTAAGAAGGACAAAAAAGAAGGGGGCGTGTGTATACTAGAAGAGAACTTATAAATGGGCAAGAGGGGAGAGAGGTTAAAAGGCATCCACCCATTTCCTGCTATAAACGAAAAGGTCAGATGAAAGAAGAAAATCTTATTTTGTATGCTTATACTTGTCTTGTTCCACAAGGTGTTGAAATACTCTCACCTCTGAGCTACAAAAGCAGTAGGTACCCATAGTTAATGTGCTAAACTCTAGTGACAGCGTATGAAAGAAGTGCTCGTTTCAATAGTGTCAGGAATCTGGGTAAAAACTAGTTTATTCTGTTAAGACATGTATAGGGATGCAGAAGGGAGTGAGACCAATAGAGGCAGCACATCCTGTTCTCTTAGTTTTAGGCATAATTCTGCAGAGGAAGAGCACTGTCCAAGCAAAGACCACTGAGGCAGAGATGGGAGTGTGTGCCGTTTTCCCTTCAGCCAGTGTTATGCCTGTTTCAATGTTAATTTAATTAAGATTTCTGTGAGGAACGCAATTTGGAGCTAAAGTGATTTCATTACAGTGAAAATGCATTCTGTTTTCAGATAGTATTTTGTGAGGATATACTCAGTGTGGCACCTTTCTTGCTGATATTACATGGTTGCAAACATGTTTGAACATAAATACTTTGTTTTCAAATGTTAAGCTAAGTCTCTACCTATAGTTCTGTGTATCCATGCTTCATAGAGTCCACATTTTGATTGTCTCTTCAGAAAACTTTAATGTATATAGAATTCAGTCCTGAAATGTGTAGTTATTTGAGCTTGTTTGAGTTCCTGACAAAAATGCTCCAATGTATAGAGGTCTGGCCTGAAGGAAGGGTGTCACAGAGGGATGGGTGGGTGTGTATGTGTATAGGTAGATTTGTAAAATATGTATGTGTATGTATGAATAATGTGAATTTTTTAGCTATGCTATAATGCCATCCCTATCTGAAATGAAGTCATGGCATAGTTACTGGATGATTGCGTAAAGTTTACCTCTTCATGTATGAGAGGATAATAGAAACTTTGAAGGTATTTTCTGCTGCATAACTAAACAGTTATGGGGAGAAATTGTGAATTTTCAGCTTGGATTTTCTTTTGTGTACCTTGGGTCCTATGGTGATACCTCTTCATAGTTTAAGCAACATAACTGACATTGTGTATCGTATCTTTTTCTTTTCTGGAGAAAAGTGCTTGAAATGCGGTATCGTGTTTTGTTATAGTTTTAAGTATTGAGTTTTAATGATATACACCTGTACCTAGAGCAGAAGATGGTGAGAACTGGGTGGGTGACTGTTGGATGTCTAGAGGCTGGTTTGGGATGATATGGGGTGTTCTGTTGATTTATGTTGGTCTGGGAAATGGTCCTAGGAGCACTAGCTAGTAATCATAAGGTGCTTTGGCCTTGTAAAAGAGGTAGAACAGTGACCACAGCTAACACATTAAAAAATCTAGTAATCAAAAATGGTTAAACCAGTTTGAATTATTTCTCTTAAGTAATGGAAAATAGATGGAGAGAGTGTGAAAAAGCTATACAGACTACAACCACTTACACAGAATTTACAAATTATCAGAGAATGTCCCTGTGTGCATTTTGAACAAGTGACTAACAACCAAGCACAAAGACTTCCAGTCCTTCATGCCTGGTGCACTTTGTACAAACGCATCACCATGTCCCAGACTGGAAAGAGTCATGTGTCTAATTCCCTGCTACCTCACATTTGTTCAGTGTTCATGTGTTTTTACAAATCTTTCATTGATCTCACTATACCAATTTGATTAATTTCGTCCTTCTAAGGGCTACCCTTTTATTATGGTTCTGTCTTCCTTTGGCAAAGCAGATACTAAATCTTACTGTTTTCACCCTGTCACCAATTAACTGTTTTTTCTCAAAGACCATGCAAGCATACTCCAGCATGGTGTAGCACTTTACTATCTGCTTTTTCCTGGGGCATGTATCTTATTTAAGTTTTTTTTTTTTTAACATATCCAAACTACGCTATTTTATGCATCTGTTTATGGTGAGATAGTTTTGCATTTTGTGTGTTATCGCTGTGGTTTAACCTAGACGGCAACTGAACACCCCACAGCTACTTGCCTACTCCCTGCTTGGTGGGATGAGAGAGAGAATTGAAAGAGTAAAAGTGAGAAAACTTGTGGGATGAGGTAAAGACAGTTGGATAGGTAAGGCAAAGCTTGTGTGTGCAAGTGAAGCAAAATCAGGAATTCATTTACCACTTCCCTTGGACAGGTAGGTGTTCAGCCATCTCCAGGAAAGCAGGGCTCCATCATACATAATGGTTACTTGGGAAGATAAATGCCATAACTCCAAACATCCCCCCCTTGCTGCTGCTTCCCCCAGTTTTATATACTGAGCATGGTTTTCTATGGTATGGAATATCCCTCTGGGTAGTTTGGGTCAGCTGTCCTGTCTCTGCTCCCTTCCAGCTTCTTGTGCACCTGCTCATTGGCAGAGCATAGAAAACTTGAAAAGTCCTTGATTTAGAGTAAACATTACTTAGCAACAACTAAAACATCAGTATGTTATCCACATTATTTTCATACTAAATCCAAAACACAGCACTGTACCAGCCGCCAAGAATAAAACTAACTGTCTCCCGGCTGAAACATGGACAGTTATGCATATTGATAGAATATAAAATCAGAAGAAAAATAATGTAAGGGGTTTTAATCCTGTAGTTTTTCCCACTGTACTGTTATCAGTGTAAATAAACAGTGAAATAATAGTATTCCTTTGCCCATGAAGGAATTCATGTTAGGAAAGAGCAGAGTAGCACAGAAATAGTTGCCCTTAAGACCTTCTAAGATATGTTCAATTAACTCTGTAACATAAGTAGAATATGTGATTGTGGTAGCCAAATTGAAAATAGGGTAGCTAGATTGTGTTACGAGAGGAAAAGGTAGAAGCAATTATGAATTGGTACCCCTAAATTCTGGAGATTACTTACTGATTATATTCTATTGCTGGTTATGGCACAGTCTATTTATTAAATACTATTAAAGTTTGCTCATTGATTTCCAGGGTCAAATCTAGATACCCTCTGGGCTATTTTTAATGCGCCTTTGTATTTTAACGTTCATTTATAGAACCTATTTTAATGTTTGCAGCAGATTTTGTATCTGGCTTATTCCCAGTTTGAGGTCTTTAAAGGACTACCCTAAGAAACAGCCATTGTATCCATCAAGAATAGAATTAAGAGAACCCATTTTATACTCAGTTCATGAAGATTTTGCTTTTGTTGTCTGTAAAGGCATGCACTCATACCTCCTTTCCTAAGAGCACATTAATAAGGTCTCCCTCTTACACCATTTCCAAGAAACGTGTATGACTTTTTCGAGATATAACCCTTCTGATAAATACAGGTGAAAATGAGCTACATGAGAAGAATTTGCTAAGGAAATAAAATTAATGGTGACATTAACTTGGAGAAGACGTGGAAGGAGACATTGTGGGGTACACAGCTGGAGATGCTGTCTTGGAAGGAGACACTCCATGCTGGAGCAGGCATACCTTGGATGGTAACTGTTAGGCTATGAAGGACCCATGCTATAGCAGGCACAACCCTGAGAGACCGTGGCCTGTCAAGAGCCATAGTCAGTGGAGAGTAGTGGAGGGAAACAAGTCAGAAGTAAGCAATGGCAGAAAGCAACAGTTATGCACTGACCTCAACCTCATAAAAATAATGAGATAGAGGCTGAGAAGGGGAGAGCAGTGGTGTTGTACTGGGGTGTGGGGAGAAGGTCTTTTCTTACATGCCTGTTTAACTGTATTGGATTTTTTTTTGTTTTCCTCAACAACAGACTCAGTAATCAAAAGTCTGTGTTGATTGGAAATAAGTTAAATTAAGTAAAACTCCCTAGTTGACTCTTTAGCTTGTGACAAATGTATAGTGTATGCACCTTCCTTTAGATTTAACTATTAACTCCAGGCTTTTTGTGTAATTGCAGGATAAGCTTGAATCCTAAAACACTGATATCTTCCAGACATTTATTTTTCTTCAGTGTGTCCAGGGATTTATTTTGGAGACTCTAGGTTACATATATCTTTGTATTTTCCTGTTTCTTATTATTTCAACAGGAAAATTTTCAGTTGATCCAGTTTTTGAATCCTGTTTCCAAAAAGTCAGTTTGGGATACATGGACTGATCCCTCTTCACCATCTCTCCACTCCTCCTTTCACAGTTTTCCAGGCCTAGAAAATAGCATTTTAAGTTAACATTGCCTTGCTGTCAGCCAGTTAATAATAACCCTTCTGAGACAGAATACAAGAAGCTCTTTTTCCCCTCAGTTTAGGAAGGGAGGATGTGCAGACTTCTAAAGGGAGACTTCTGTTGCACAGGAGTCTGAAAGAATTTTAGTGTGATATGGGATGGCTCTCTTCCCCTGAAACTATTGATTGGTTTGTTTGCTTGCCTTGAGTGCCAAAAGCGAGAGCACAGAACTGATGCAGAATTGTAGTTTTTATCATGAAACACTGCAAGCTAAATAAAAACCTTGTGCATTTGCTAGATGCTTCTGTAGTAAAACCCCATAACCTATGTCTTGTTAGTGGTGTTGTGTTGACCTTGAGCCCACAACACCATCTAATAACTTTCTGGAATGTTTGATCTTGGACTCAGAGAAATGATTTTTTTTGAAACAAATAATGTTTCTAAGCCTTTGAATCTTTGCCATATTCCATTGTATTTTCTTCTGTATAGCCCTGATTCAAAGTGTCACTTTAAATATCTGGTCTGTGGTCTTTTGTTGCATATCCCTCCTTTATAGTTGGCATGAAGAGATTTTTTAAAGCTGACTTTAATTTACTGATGTTGCATTGCCCAGATCAATACTATTGCATTTGGAAATACTATCCTGCCATTAGATTTACCAGCCAGAAAATGGAGACCACTAAAAGGCTTGACTTCGGTTCACATTTCTAATAAATCTTCTACAAATGTAGATTATGATGCAGCTTTTTTTTTTTTTTTTTTTTTTTTTTTTTTTTTTGAGGTAGTAAAGAGATTCTCCAGTATTTTACAAGGGCCACTGTATCACTGCCATATATGAACCTTCAGGGTGGAATTAAGTAATTGTGTGTGTCTTGCACTGATTTAGAGCCAGTGCTTTTCTCATGCAAACAGACTCAAGAGGTGTAATGGGACTGTCCAGGAAAAAAGCAAGCAAAACCTGGTCTATAACATCTATTTCTACAGTTTGCTTTCTTCTTTTTTGTATACTTCGTTGTCTGAATAGCATTAGTCAGTAAACATGTTAAGGAAATGGCCATCCTCTATTTATATGTTCAAATTTGTCACTTTGGTCATAGAGGGTACACTCCCTGGCTATTACTTGATATTAATGCTTGAATTAAAATAAGCAGTTGCCAAGAAATACTTCTGAGAACTGCCTCTGATTTTCCTTTTCATTAATCCAGGATAACTACTTCTACTTTTCTTCTTTACCTGCATTTTCAGGTCGCATTCCCCTTTGGCAAGTTCTCTTTTGTTGATTTCCTTCGACTGTAAGCTTGACAAACTTAACTCAATCAAAGAGGAGGACTGAGATTAGAAACTTATGCAAGCTTGATACGTTGCACCTGTGTTACCATAGTGACAACTGACTACTCTTCACTATAAAAATCTGTATATGATGAACAAGCAGATTCATGCTGCTGTATAAAATAACAAAGTGATGGAGTCATATTTTTCCCCGTAATAAAAAATGTTTTTGTCTTGATATTACCCCAGCCAACAAATGTTTTAAAGTTACATGAAAGCTTTTCATGGTAATTTTATGGATTTATCTCATAACAAGCAGAAACTGATTTTTATGCTAGTAGCTAACAATTTGCTATGCTTAATATACTTGTATTTACAATGAATACCTTGAGTCCTCTTTTTTTTTTTTTTTCCTTTTATTGACTTCTAAATATGTTTGGGGTTTGTTTTTTTTTTGGTGGAGGAGGGAGGTAATATTTAATGATCAATTTCGAAGTATCAAAGCATGACTTGTGAAATGCTAAGTTCTAATGCATATTCCACATCTGCAGAACTAAAAGGAGTTAGCAAGCTATAAAAAGCTAAACTTTCCTGCCTTCAAACCCTGCTGCCATCTATGTGGCAATGCCTTTAAATCTATGTCCTGCAGTTTCCCAATAGATCTGTAAATGTCTATATACATTTTGCAAACTGAAATACATAGCTCTAAGGTTAAAGGAGTATCATTGCTAATGATGCCCTTTAGAGCAGTTATCGTTTCCTTCCAAGAATTATTGGACTCCAGGCATTCCTATGCCATACCGGCTATATATATTCCGTTCATTATGAAAATTGTGAAAATTCCAATATAAATATCACCACCACCTTTTCTTTGGACCTTTTGGCCTGAAAGTTTTAGATACTCCAAGGTATTAAATTACACATCAGTAAAATGGCTTGCAAACTTTCTCATTGCTTGAATGGGTTAATACTGCTGCTTTCAGTTTAACTAAAACAGTTCTGTTCTTTAAGATTTTTTACACTTATGAATTATTCCAGTGGCGTAGCAGAAGTGTTAACTTCATTAAAATGATTAGTAGTTTGGGTTTGGTTGCGGTTTGTTGTTTTTATTTTATGTTTTACCTGGAATCTCAGCCTAAAAAATTCAGCAAGAACAAACTCCAGCTGGCTCAGAAGAGGTGGTGCTGGGGACTTGAGACGTTACCTTCTTTGCAATCAGTGTTTTGCTGCAGACCATGGTGATTCATGAATTGTAGTGACTGATTGAACGGATAAATTACAGGTTCTTCATTGTTATTTTTGGTGGGCAGCTAGAAATATTAACTCTATCTATAAAAGATATTGCAAAAGACTCTGTCATGCATGTAAAATATTTGTTTAATTAGGAAGATCTTCAGTGTAGTAGCAAGAAGACTGACTTCTTGGCTTCTGGTTTTTGGAATATTTATTCAAAATACAAGGTCTGTTACAGACTCCTTAGTCTCTTCTGCTTCTCAGTTTTGCCTGTCTTTCTAGACCTGCTGCAGATGACTCTGCAGCTTTGCACCTAAATATACCATCACTTTATAGAAAGTCATGTGAGCATGAGTGGTAGAACACATTTCATGGAGTAGCCCATCTAGAAGATAATTGTCAGTTTCCTTTTGGTTATTTAGCTTACTTCTGTAGTCAGTAGCTCTCATTGAGATATGTGTGAACAGTGAGTGTTTAGCTCATTTCAAAATCATGTTAATCTTGCAACCAAGTCCTGGAAGTTCTAAGATCAGCCAGAGTTAATAATAAATGTAGCCAGACAAGCAAATGAGTGCTCGGGTCCTCTTGTTCCTGGGATTCCTGTAGAGAGCAGTTCTCTTTTCCAACAAATTATCTTGCATCAGCTGATTTGTGGTAACTGATGCCTGCATGTTTTTGTCTGTTGCTTATAATTTAGAACTTTCCACTTAATCTTCCTTGGAGTGATGTAAGACAGAGTACTGACCTTGCTTTACATTTTATTGCTATAAGAAGCATAGGGAGCCACTCTGCCAGATACCAGTTATTCCTGAACTAAAAGTGATTTTTTTTCTGCTAAAGTGATTAAACTCTGGACTGTTCTTTGCCTGAATGTGATATGTTTCACGCTTGATACTTTTTAAATTCAGTCCTGATGAATTAATTATATCTTTTTTTTATTGTCCTTTATATTTACTTTTTCCTGAAGATGGTCTACTTGTGTCCAGCATAAAATGAGGACATAATGTTCTTTTCACTTAACTGTAAAATCAATTATAGAAACATTTAGATCTTTTTTTTTTAATACATACCACTTCTTTCTTTTGAATGGTGTCCTGAATTTCTTAAAGGTCTGTGTGTTTATTGGTTCACTAATAAAAGGTTGTGTCTTTGTCCAGTAAAGAGAATTGATGTAAGCAGAAGTCGTAGAGACAGTGGAAGAAATGGATTGTGGCTTTTGCCTTTCAAGTCTTAAAACGTAACAATGGTCGGGATGATAGGCACTCACTCCTTGGCTGGACAGCAAGTACTATTTATATTTTCTTTTACTTCTCAGTCCCTAGTAACTTTTACCTGTTTTTCTTTACTTGCTTCATCTTTTCTTGCAAGTCTACAAGATTCCCATCCATAAGTCATTGCAGGAGGAGTATGCTGATTGAAAATTTGATAAATTACTTCTTGTAATATGATTTAACTTTCCAAATGTTCTTCATTCCACCAGCGTTTTTCTCCTCACTTGTTCCATATGTTCGTTTTCTGTCATCACCAGCTGCAAGAAATGTTTTTGGCTCTTGACTCCAAGATATGCCTACTTACAAGCAATGTCTTCTAGGATGCATGTTTGTAAAAATACAATCTTCATTTTTACTTTGCCAGTCATGCTGTTCATTTACCTGTGTGGATCTGTAGCTGAATATTCCACTATTTACTGTTTCTGAGACAGTAGTAAAGTCATTGGTAATCTTTGACTTGATTTACAAAGGGCACGTTTGCTTTAACAATTGGGGGCTTTTCCCTTGCATGCTTTTTTTTTTTAAAAAAAAAAAAAATCTCACCTTCCTTCTGGTGTTGGATGCTACCAGGGAAAGAGTCTAGGAGAGCTCAGTTTACTGTTGTGTAGCTTAGTCTCATGATATGCTACTAGTCATGATACTTACATGTGAAAGGATTTGGAAAGCTTCTAGTGACTATGAAAGAACAGAGCTTTTTCTTTGACAATATTTAATGTAGCTCAAACAACTAATGTTACTGTTCAGGGCTGGATGAAGTTATGTGCCTTTTCTTTGCCTCCACTTTCTTAACATCATTGACTCAGTCCGTTTGGTACCTAAACCAGAGGAGATAAAAAGGAAATCTAACAGTTAATATATTAAACACTAAAAAACCTTCCAGTTCTCTAATAATTTATGATCCCTGTTAAGTCTGATACATACTTTTCTCTGATAAGCAGATATCCTGATAATGCGGATTACTGTTCGGAATTAATTCTGAGATTAGGCCAGTACTCAAAACACAGATTCTAAAATGTCCAGATTTGAATAGAAGTTCTTTCTTCCTCCTGCTGGGAATGACTCAACTGCCAAAATATTAACTGCTCTGGAGTCTTTGGAGAAAGTCAAGTAAGAGAAAAAAATGTTTCTTCTTCATCTAGATATTATCTCAGTGACGCTTTTCTATATTAAAATGAGTGTTTTCTCAAAGTATTTGGTTTCTTAAGACTCTTACCCTTTACTTTCTCACCTCTATTACAGACATGGGTGCATTCCAATGTTGCTATAACTGGTTTGCCAAATGCTTTGGGCTGAACAGAATGATAAAATTATCACACAATTAATGTGTGTGTTGTGAATGAAGTGTCCTATCAGTTTCAGTGTTCCACCTATGAAACAAATGCAGAATATGGAACAGCATCCAGCAATGAGCATTAGCACTGTTCAAGAGGGCTGGGCATTTTATCAGCATCAGCTTGTCTCAGAAATAATACAGGGCTTGCGTATACTAAGAAATTTTCATATAAGTGATAAGACTACAATACGTTGTCCAAGTCTGAGAGCTCTGTTGGAGATGTTTCTGCATGTTTCTGTAACATATATGTATGTGGTAATGAAACTTCTGTCTAAGAATATCAAACAGGCTTTTTGATTCCTCTGCATAAAGAGGAGAATTTTTCTCTGGGTAAATTGCAAAGAAGGGAATAATGATAAACACTAGAAAGAAGCTGTCTGTGAGAATGGGCAAAATAGAAGGGACTAAAAGACGAAAGGAAGAGATAAAACAAAGCTATTTGAAAAGTAGTGATAAGCTAAAACAAGGTGGTGGCAAGGAAGAGAAAAATAAGTTCTAAATTTCAGATGCTCACGGAATAAAAGTCAACTCTTCAGTAGAACTTTCTGGTTCCTGAACACTTAAAGCAGTTCCTTAGTGAGCCACAAAAGCTTTTGTCATTATTTTTTTAGTTATTCTAAAAAAAAAAAAAAAAAAAAGCCCATGGGTTTATTTCCTCTTTTATTACTATGCTATAAACATTTCATGTGAAGTTATTAAGAGAAATTTTTTTAATTAACTATTTTTAGCTTTTTTTAGGTGAATAAAGGAAAGATAGATCTTTCTTGTGTTGTAGTACTGCAACAGGTGAGTGATGAACCACTGACCTTTCAGTGTCTCTTGCCAGAGATTGCCTTATGGGGATTTTCCATATGTGAGCCTAAAGATAATCATAATGTAGATTCTTGGCTTTCTTACTACTACATAGTTCCCAGCAATTCAAATGCTACTAGCTGGTGTATGCTACTGTTGTGAGCACAATTCTGAGCAAGAAAACATGTTGTTGTGTAATTCAAGTATTATAGCTATAAAGTTTTTTTAGACACACTGTCAAATGATTTGGTACACAGCAAGAGGTGGAGAAACATATTTCATCTTTGCAAATCAAAGAAATGTACCAGCACTGTCTGTTCAGAGTAAAGAGGCACACTTCTCTGCTCATCAGATATTCAGTAGAGGCTGCCATACACTTGTCTATAGGCATTGTATCTGTATGTGTCTTTAGGTACCTACATACAGTTGAAAGTCTTGCAGTGAATTGCATTTTTTCCAAAAATGTGGGGGTGGGGTGGAGAAGTGAAGAAAACTGTAGAATTATTCAGATTAAGGAAAAGAAGGATATCAAGTGTTGGGATAAAAAGCTGATTTGAAATACAGGTATTTGCTTAGTCTGAAGACTCTTCTGTGGCTGATTTGGATGAGAGACTGTATATTCAGCTTTGGAAATCCAGTGAGTGTCCTTATCACTAAACTGTTGAGTACTCTGAAATAAAGGCCATAAATGGAACAAGTGTAAATGTTCCTCCAGACAGCTTCAGATAAATAGCTGAATTGAATGTTGGTCTTATTTTGACAAAAACTTTTACTCTCAAATACTCCCCGTTTCTGTTATTAAGGATTTTTTGTACATGCCATGAAAGATTTGTGGGTGTCCTGGTGGTTACAGCACTCACCTGTGATAGGGGAGACTGGTTCAAGCCTCTGCAGTAAATGAGGTCAAGAATGGGCGTTAATATGTCCCCCACCTTGTGGTAAATGCTTTAAGTGCCTCTTCTGAAATAGGCATTTATTTCAGCCTTGGAAGACCTTAAATTTACCTCTCTGCAGACTAAGAAAATGTTCGCAGCCTAGGAAAATCATTCATTGCCTGACTAGACATCTGAACAGTCTGCCTCTGTTCTGACTAGAAAAATATGATCTGAAGTTTCCAAGCATGGTGAGCAAAGCTAATCCAAATGCCTTAACCTTTCAATTTAGGAACTTACTACTCTTTGTCTGGCAGGAGTCCAATTAACCCTGTGCCTTTTGAATTTACTGTGTTAATAGTATTGATTCAGCTGAGTACGGTTAGTTCCACAGGTGCCATCCTGCTTCTCCCAAGTGAATCTGGAACACAAAAATTCCAGTGAGTGAGCTCTTGTGCTAGAAAGAACAATTACTTACTGTTGAATATAGACCCTTTCATAACAGAGATTTTCCAGAAGTAGGATCAAAACAGGAAAGGATTCTTAGGCTGGCAAGAAGCAGACAACCAAAGAGCAAGTCAATTATTTCAGCCACTACTGCAGAATTTATTTTTCTTCTTCGGTGCTTGGTATGTCAAGAGGCAGGCCTTCTCCAGCTTCTATTAACTGGTTTTAAATGGTGTCATTAGCAGAAAGGGAAGTCAAGAAAAAAAAAAAAAACCAACCCACAAGTGAAAGCTATTTTAACTCAAAACTCTAGGTAAAAGCATGTTACAGATGAGAAAATATATATAGTGTCCCCAGATTACTGTGCAAAGTAGTAAACCAGGACTGAATGAAGCATCCTGATTGTTCCAAGTGAGTTCTTTCTCCATGTCTGTCTAATGGCTGAGTTTACTCCTGTTATAAAATATCAGAAGGATGTTAACCCACATTTTTTAAGGAAGAATCAAATCTCTTGAAGACTGTCAAGGATTCTGACCTTCTTTTAATTAGAGCAAGTAGGCAAAGGCTCAGTTAACTAGAGGGAAAAAAATTGTTGGTTTCTACAGAACATTCACTAAAGCTGTGTGGCATTTTCTGACAATAATTTATGCTGTTAAACAGTTTGTGGTACTGGATAGCTGGAACTTCCCAAAGAGATGTACCAGTTTTGATGGAAGCCTCCCTAGGTGACCCCTCATTCCGGATTCATACTAGAACAACCTATTTCACACTTATGGCACTCAGCAAGGGTTCAGCAGATGCAGATTTGCCAAGAGTTAAGTGCAAGGATAAATTCCAAAGATTATAAACTTGTCCAAATTAAATGAAGGTGAGGGAATTGGAGTCCAAAATATTTGTGTAGATACAATCATATATAAAAATATTTCTGTATCTTAAAATATTTCTAAGAACTTCATTAAATCTGAAGACTATCAAGATGATGTATGTTGAAATAAATATTTGAAGAAATTTGTTAGTACATGCACTAGAGTACTGTGTAATAGCTGAAGTGGGATTATTCAAGGCATAATGAGAATCTTACTTGCCAACAATATTAAAGTTGAAAAGGAAGTCTTGCAATCAAATTTGTTTTCATTTTACACATGGGGAAATGGTTCAGGGATTAAATTACTTCCAAAAAATTATACAACAGTAGCGTTAATACTAATCAAACTAAAATGTGAAAGTGAAAGTGCCAACTCTGAAGCAGGATCGCCCTTGGCTCAATAGCTCTTTAAACCAGCAAGCAATAAGAACCAGTATTCCCATTCCATGCTTGTTTGTTTAATGTATTTCTCAGGGTGGGGGGAATCCCTGTTTCACACCTTTGCAAGTCAGTAAATTGGGGGGGGGGGGGGGGGGGGGGAATTATTTAATGTTAACTTTTCCTATAAAAAGTTTCAAAAAGCATTCAGTATTGATCTCAATTTCTTAGAGTTATTTCAAAACAAAAACTTCCTACAAACTGAAAATACCTCCCTTTCATCCTTCTTTGAAAATAGCTGAAATGGGAAATATTCAGCAAGTTTAGAACTTTTCTTTTAGTCCATTTCTTAAATGAATTAATCAATACTGACATGCAGTAATTTCAGTTCTGCTGAGAATTGGAGGAGTGGGTAAGGAAAGAAATAGTATTTATCAAGCTGTTGGCACAAGTCCTAGTCAAACAAATTGTAATAATAAACCTTAGTCTGAGAGAAACTTAATTTTTCCTCATCCTGTATAGTTAACTGATGTATTTTAACCTTCTCACTTTTATATATGACCAGGAAGATCAAAGCTTTCCTTTTATACATCCTTTATTTCAGGAGTAAGGGTGAAAGATGTTCAGTGCAATCCCGTTAATCTGTTGGTAAGTGCTGAGCTTCAGAAACTTAAGACTGAAAGTCTTAAGCACTAAAAATCAGAAATACCTGTGTAATATGTATTTAATAAGATCTGAAATTCTTAGATTTTCTCCAGCACTGTTACAGTTTTCCAGTGAAACTCATACTGATGGAAACCTAAAGAAAAAAAATAGTTTAGATGCCAGAACTTCAAGATGCCAGAATTTAATACATTAAACATAGAATAGGAACTGAAAGGCTTAATTTATCAATGAACTTTGTAAGCATCTCCATCAAAATGTTTTTCTGCAATTTTGGGAGGGGAGTAAAAGTTAACCATATTCCAGCTGAAGTAATTGAGTTAGCTGAATTACATACTGACAGAAGAGATACAGGCTAGAAACTGTCTTGTTCATTGAATGAATTAGAATGTGAAAGTACTAGTCTTCATAGGATAGGGCAAACAATCTAAAACTATCGGGGATGTAAATTAGAAGTGCTTTCAAACTTGCCATGTTATTTAGCTGAAATCCAGCAAAATCAGGACCTTAATATTTACTTCTTATCATATCATTAATATATGTTTTCCAGATCAAAAGATTTTAAGATAGGAGATCAGCAGACAAGTAAGTCAAAGCTGCTTTTTAAATCAATCTAAATCCAATTTGGTTTGACTGGATTAGTCAAGGAAAAAGGGAGGGAAAAAGAAATCCCTACTGATGTATTGCTAAGCAAATGCAGATGTTACTTTCTAGTTCAGTGTTTTTAAACCAGAAGAGGTTTTTTAGATGATAACTTAATGTTCTGGTGTATTCCAGAGATCCTGGCTTGCATTTTGCATTAGATTATTAGTACTGCTTTTGTATGTTGTGTGTCTGAACGTACTGTCTGCCTCTGTGAACGGCTTCCTTTCCTTGCCTGTAACTTCTGAGCTTGTTGGCATATTTCTGCAAACGGTGGGAGAGTGGGGAATTTTTAAAAAATCTAGTCAGCATTTTGTTACATTTTTCTGAAGAGAATAAAAAGTGGGGATCACTCAAGATCTGTGTTACAGTACCTAACACTTTCCCCTTTACATTTGTAAAGAACCTACAGCGTGGAGGGAAGGGAAGTGAAAAAAGGATTTGGATAGATATGGTGAGTGTACTAGCAGCATGCAGAATTTCCATCCGTTCTCACATGGGGATAATTCACTAGTGACTCATTCACAGGCAAAGGAAGAAAAGCTTAATCATTTGCACAGCTTGTGAAACTTGTCTGGTGACATGAGGTTGACGTGTTATATCTTCAGAAGGCACCTTCCCTCATTTCTGTGCTCTCCACTTAGATTAATCCTAATCATTTGAGAATTTTAGCTTCTACAAGGCATTTCTCCTGGGGTTCGGTTCAAGGGGTGCTACAATGCGTGTCTCTAAAATATTTTCCCATTGTTCATTTGGGACTTACCTGCCACTTTGATGCATACTGGGCAGTAATTAATCATGTATTTTCCCAATGATTTTCATATGTGTCATTGCAATGTAGCTGTACATATGGCATAAATTCCAGTTCTTGATGAGCAATAAATGAGGAGATGACTAGAAAGAGAGATATTAAGAGAAGGATTTTCACTTTTTAGGGAAAATGTTCGGTTTATCCTTACTATTTTTATACATTGCCTTTGTAAATAGGAATGTTAAGATTGCAAAGACAAGAATTTAAGGTTATGATAATATGGGTAGAATAAAGCTGTTCTGCTTCAGACAGCATATATATTTGGAAGCCCTATCTATAAAAATCTGCTCCACTGCAGTTACTAAAAAAAAAAAAAAAAAAAACAACAAAAAAAACCCACACAAAAAACCCCAAACCAAAACAACAACAACAAAAGGCCCCCAGCACTTCTTTATCTACCTATTAGTTTGCGCTGCAGCAAATTAATAGAAGAGTTTGCCATGTGGATTGTGGTGGGGGAGTGTTTAAAAGAACAAGGATTTGTGTGTGGTTGTTTTTTGGGTTTTTTGGGGGTATTGGGGGGGTATAAAAGACACAAAAAGTAAATGGGATTTTTTAATTATTCTGATCATAAACATCTTCCTGTAAAAGTTAGAAAGCTGTTGGATTAAAAAAAAATTAAAATTGTATTTGCAATGTATTTCAGCAGTGCAGAAGATTTTCTTATTGTTTCAGCCCAACTTGAGATATAAAGCTGAAAATGAAAGAGGCATGGGAATAAAGCTATTTTTATTAGTTTTGGTGTTCCTATTTTATCAGGACAAGTATGGGAATTTGGAGGAAAGTTATGCAGGAACTCTTGCTTATTAATCCAAAAGTATATATATTTCAATAATTTTAAAAGTTATTTAATAATAAATAATTCTATAGTAAAAAAAAATCACTTAGCACACAGAATATAGTGCTGGGTATTTTTATGAAATAAACATACAATATTTCCATTTTATGTTTAACCAGTTACCCAGCTGAAAATAGATCTTTGCTATGCACTGCAGCTAATTACTGTGGGGGTTTTTGTTTGATTTCCTAAAGGAACAAGACATACCCATATACAACCTTTGCAATAATAACTTCTGGATTCTACCTGTTTCAACCAAATTTAGTAGAGGTGTTAAAGGTTCCTACAGGCTTTATGTAACTAGGCAACCATGTAGCAGACAGACCATATTCATGGCCTTCACTTCACTACAAGAAATGCCATACAATTATCTAAACATTTTATTAGAAATCAGGAAATATGTTGATGAAAAGTGTTATTACTGTCCCAATCATGAGAAAAGCTTAAATTAGATTTACAGATTATTAATAACATGAAAATCCAATGCTGGAATACAAAAAGTAGGAAAACAAGTTTCACAAATACTCGTTGATATTAATATATTTGAAGAAATAGGAAAAGTACTGAAAATAGTGGCAACAATGGTGGCTTAAAAGAAAGGTTATCAGATAGAGTCAAGAAGTGATGTGCAAGAGATTAAATGTTAATAGTGTAGGTGCTTAACAAAGCTGTGTTTTCAGAGGAAAAGAGAAGCTTGAACGATGTGTGGTATTTGGATACTTACCTTGGCATCATATTTCAGGCGAAAGTGGATGTTTCAGGAAAAGCAGAGGAATCAAGCTATTATATATAGTGCTGCCAAATGTTCTCCCTGCTTGTAGCCATTTTTAAGTCAAGTTCTTACAGAGTACATAGTAGGTTTTGTGTTTATAACAATCCTCACCAAATATTTTGCTCAAAACCTTTAAGACTGTTGGAGTCTTTGTAAGCTTCTAAAATCTATACCCTTCTTTGAAAGTATTCCCCAGCTCAGGTAAATACAGAAAAGGCTTTCTTCTGGGTTGTTTTTTTTTTCCTCCTTTTTTTTTTTCTTCTTCCTGTTAATCTATGTTAATTTATAATTATTAAATTATATATTTATATATATTTATATATATAAATGATACATATACAACATTTATAATTATTAAAAAATAATCTAGGTTAATCTATGGTCATTAGTTCTTCTGTGGAAGGAGCCAACAACAGTATTTCCCTATTCACCTTCTCCATGTCACTCATGATTTTATACCCTTTTTACCATTTACTGCCTCAGTTAACTTTTTCCAATATAAGATGGTGTAATAATGACATCATAACTCTGATACATCTTTACTGTTATTTGTTACCCCTTTCCCAATCACGTGGTCTTGTTCCCAGAATACAAACTATACTTAGTAGTTTTTGAGATAAAAGTAAGCTCTGGATTTATATAATGGTATAATGTTGTACCATGCTTCTTCTTTGATGATCCTGTACTTAATTTTCTGTGGACACATAACACTAAGCTTAAGTCCAAGAGTTCATTCTTCATCTAGAAAGAATATTTTTGTATCAAAGTTAATTCTGATTTTTCCCTAAAATTTACTTCCCCGACCCCCAACTATTCGAAGATATGAGAGGGAGGAAGGGATGGGGGATATTTCTGGCCTCCAAAGGTAAGTTTACTACCAGTGTAGTAATTGTGGCTTTGAAAAAAAAACCTAAATAAACCAGTTGTTCTGATTATGTCAAAATGTTTTGTTTAAGTTTCTAATATAATTTAAATGAATAAGTTAGATTTCATTCTATGAAGACAGGTCCAGAGAGTTTGGGTTGCTCAACCTGGAGACAAGAAAGCTCCAGGGACTTCTTATAGCAGCCCTTTGATACTTAATGGAGCTTATAATAAAGATGGTGACAGACTCTTTACTAGATCCTGTAGCAATAGGACAAGGTGGGGTGGTTTTAAACTGAAAGAGCGTAGATTTAGATTAGATATTAGGAAGAAATTTGTTATTGTGAGGGTGTGGTGAGACACTGGCACAGGCTGCCCAGAGAAGCTGTGGATGCCCCATCCCTGGCAGTGTTCAAGGCCAGGCTCGATGGGGCTTGGAGCAACCTGGTTTAGTGGAAGGTGCCCCTGCCCATGGCAGGGGGGTGGAACTAGATGGTATTTAAGGTTCCTTTCAACCCAAACTATTCTATGATTCTATAGCAGAAAGCTGGAAATAGAGTCAAAATGGATTTAAGCAGTAACGTCTGAAAATTATTTCCCCCGGCCCAAGATATCAGAATTATTTTTTTAAAAAAAAAGTATTTTAGCTTTTCTTTTGAAACTGAAACTTCCAAAACCTATTATTATTTTGATGGAGGGAAAAAAAAAAAACCTGCAAAGCAATTTCTGCACAGCTACACGATCGCACTCTGTGGAAAAAAATTTGCTTGGTACCTAATGAGAAAATCTAAACCAGAAAGAGACACAGTCACCAAGGGACATCAAGACTAAAAAGTAGATCAGTGCTAATAGAAAGGTTTGTAAACTACCTAGCTAATATTCAGAAGAGAGGCAAAATAGCAGATCAATATGCTGGCATGGCTGAACCATTTTCCCCTTTTGTCCTCATCCATCTTAAGTCTAGGGGCAAAAAAACCCAACACATCATTGGGCTATTATACACAGTCAGCCACTGAAAAACATGGAAGCCCTCAGCAAGAATACATTAACACTTTCTAATTGTCACTTAGAGGTTTTTAAGCACTGCACCTGGTAAACTTCATTTTAGGAACTTAAGAGGTGGGGATGATCTCTAAAGCAGTTAAGGTTTGGGTAATAGATGGGGGTACCAAAGGACTGGTAAAGGGAGAATTTGCTTTTGATCTTTATAAAGAGATGGGGAGGGGAGGAGAGGAATTCTTGGGAGTTGTGGATTGATCAACTTCAGGTTACTCCTGTAAAAAATATAGTAGAAAAAGAAGCTATTCATATCACTAACAAGAAAACAAGGAGATGAATAATAGTTACGGATTTAGGTCAATTGATCCAGTTTCCTTCCATGACACATTAACAAGTGCTAGAAACAAAGGAGAGTGTCTGAAATAGCAGTTATATCAGCAGCAGTTTTCACCTTTTAGTAAGTAATGATAACAGTTTTAGTAAATCTTTTCACCTGACATTCTCGTAAGTAGCCCAGGGATCCATACCCTAAATATAATTTGAAATATGCCAAGATGAATACAAAACTGTCTTGAAAAACATATGGAGAGTAGTTATCAGAGATTTACTATCAAAACAAAAGAATATATTAAAACAAGTTTCCTGGAAATCCTGGATTTGATACCGGTCAATACTGTAGTCGATTTTTTAGGAGTTAGATCATAGCCTGTGGTCATTAGATTTTCATGGCTACAAGTACATTGAAAGAAAGAATGCAAGTTCAAATGAATTTTGCCAATTTTAAGATACAGTCTGAAAATGTTTAAAGGATGCTATTCATTACAGAAAAATGCAGAGTTTACTTTGGCACACGAACATTGAGTCAAAAAATCTGGGAGGGGAATAGCTAGCAAACCTGAAAGACTTAATTTTATGTGACAGCACTCAGGTTCTGGGTGCTGTATTTCAAGAAGGATATAAAGCGCTTGAGTCTGAGGAAGAATAAGGGCCTGGAAACCATTAGCTATGAGGAGGGACAGAGTGACCTGAGGCTGTTGTAATTAAAACATGATACAGAATAAAAAATCTTCAGTATTACAGAGAAGGTGATTGTGGGATGATTATTCAACTTCCTCTTTTCACGTAATGAATACCTGAAGAACTTTTGAAGGATGTTATGGAAGCCAAATGCATGAACAGGTTTAAAAACATAAAAGTAATATCAGGAAGCTCTGGACTGTAGTTGCTGAAAGTTTGGGGAATAGTATGAGGGAGGTCTCTCTACATCCATTTTTTACAGGATTTTTCTAACCCATGTGTCACTGACTGCTATTGGAAAGTAAATGTTATGGTAGTTGGCTGTTTGCTCTGATGCAGTCTGGTCTTGTAGATGTTTCTATGGTATAAAAAAAGAGTGAGGTGGAATGCACTAAGTATAGTGTATGTATGTGGCCATATAGAAGAAGGATGTTTTCCGCACTCACCAGGTGTTGATGGCAAAGCAGTGACTTGGTGGCTAGGAAAATTCACATTAGGCAATTATAGGGGGGAAGAACCACTAAAAATGAAGGGGTAGTATAGTGAACTGCTAGAAAATATGCAGCCTTGCTGCCAACTTTGGAGGTTTTTTAAAACTGGTTAGAAAAATATCTGTCATGAAGAATTGCAGGTATAGCTGATTCTGCTTTGCAGGAGGATAAACAGCAAGATTTCTTGAGTCCCTTCAGTCCTATCAATCTGTGATGAATCTCTCAGTCTGAGAGAGCGGTTCACAGATAGTGTAATCAAAACCTCAAAATTTACGGGATTTTCAGTGCGATGATAGCTGAGTGTGGCTTGTCAAATCTGTTTCTGGTCAGCATGACAGTTGGTAATAGTATTGGTAAAAAGCTCAGCTCCCCTTTTGACACTAAAATGTTTTTTCCAAAGCATGGAGTTGTTTGATACCAAGCTCTGTTGTATAATCTTAGTTTTAGGATGAGAAGTGTTTGGGGATAAGCAATTTTACAGTCAGATGTGAAGTGTTGTAACTAGCTGATATATAATATCTTTCCGTTCTTGAAATGTAAAAAGAATTAGGACTGTTCTACATTAACTCTTTCTTACATTGGAGTAGTATAGGTAGTAAAACTGCTCACAAATTCTTATTTTCTTCCAAAAGGTGTATCACATATAGATTAAACATTTAAAAAGAACCCCAATTAAATTTCTTTCCTCATTCCTGAGGATTTCTATTCTGCCTATACTTACATTTCAAGTGAGCCAAAGGCAAACAAAAAGGTTGAAGATGGATGCCAGTGGGGCACAACTCTGTTAACAATTATAGTACAAAAATAGATACTTTAGTAAATTATAGAATCTCACAGGATAGGAGTGTCAGCAGGAGAATACTTCAGATTAATTCTGTAGGTTCTTAACTGTGAAAATGTGAATTTGGTGTTTGCTTTGAATTCTAATACCCCCAAAAGATTAAATAATATTTTTACCTTTTGGAAGGCAGAGATTTTATTATAAAACCTGCAGAGGAAATAAATGTAGAAATTTCCACCTAGGGCCTGCTCTAATTCACATGAAAGCTGAGACAAAAGCTTTTGTTGTCTCTGCTAAAAGTTGGCTTATTACATATAGTTTACTAATTTTCTTAGTCAATTAAAGTGGGACAACTATGACCCCTGGGAGGGTTCATTATAAAGATGCAGTTCAGGAGAATGTTTTCCTGTTGGATTTTCACTTCTTCCACTGAGTTTGGCTGTGTGGAACAGCTACTGATACAGCTACCTTCATTTTTCTCATGTCATGTTCTACAACTATCCTAAATAATTCTTTATCATTTGCATGCATTTATTTAAAATGTGAGTGTGAATCTTGCCTACTACTGATAATACCAGCATAGACTAGAAGGATATCAGTGTTTCCTCAGTTTGTTGCAAGACATTTAGTGCTGGATCTGTGATCTTAAAAAAAAAAAAAAAAAAAATAACCCAAAAGAAAACAAAAAAACCCAAAACAAACAAAACCCCACAACACCAAATACCAGCCCCCCACCAAATAAACAAATAAAACTCCACTGTTGTGTACATTGCTCTGTAGTATTTGCAAATATTTAGAGGTTTCATGCTTGATCCACCTATGTATGTAAAGTTTTGGAATACATGTACTCACACAACAAATCCAGCATGTCTTCCTTTTTAACACTACATGTTAGGGAATTCTGAAGCAAAAAGTAATGATGACTTTGGAAAACTCTTTAGTGGGTCAGTCCTGTATGTACTAAATAATTAGTTTGACATTTGGAGACCATGCTCATTTCATTATTATAATGTATTTTCTTAAGTGATATATTTATCCCACAGGTTACTGAACAGCAGATCATAGTCATAGCTCAGATAATAGTTACACTACACGGTCACTACCTGATCACTGTCTTATTTTCTGACAGACTTCACTCTGCTTCATAGTGCAGTGTAACAGAAGGTGCTCTTTCATTTAGGATCGAAGTTGACAATAACATCTCTATACTGCACAGAAAAGGTTACCAAGTACAGTCCCTTATTGCTGGCCAGAATAATTAGGACTGACCACTTTATTGTGAACACTGTAAAAAGTGATGTCTCAAGGAAGTATGTCAGTGTGTAGCAAAATCAGCAGAAAGTACCTGGATGCTGAATCTGAAATACAGATGTAATCTGTAAAATTATATGACAGGAAAAATATTTGAGTACAAAACGTTGTAAGACTTCAGAAAGTAGATGGCTGGCTTACCTCTCAGTAGAATATTTTATAAGTTCCTGAATTTCTCATGTCTTCAAAGAGCTAAACAAAAATGTTCCTCTGCTTAAATGATGTGTCTGTACAATATTAAAAATACTTAGGAAAAATTTTGCAAAATCAGAGTGAGTTGCAAGAAATACCTGCAGTAGTTCTTCGTTTCCTCAAAGAATTGAACTCTGTAAGGCTTCAGATCTTCATATGCCCTTGTTTGAATTGAGAGGCACAAACGCATTTAGCTCACTAATATAAGCCACACTGCCTATGAAGGTGCTAGGTGGTTTTCTGTTACCAAGTTAACCTGAAGTAATAAAATGCATGCTAAATTGCGCACAGGTGCTCTCTGTTCCCTTACCTGACCCTTGTAAAAGTCAGTTCTTCATCAGCTGAGGAGAGAGACAAGGAAGCTTAGCACAGAATTACCAAGGGAATTTATTCTTTTGTATTTTAGCTATATGTATAAAGGTGCCCTAGCCTAATGCATGGGAAACTCCAATAGAGAGGATAGCAGAGTTTATATATGCTAAGATACAGTTGTGTAGGCTCATGTTAAGGGGTGGGCCAACCAGTTGCTATTGCTTACATATCGTATGTACTTGTCCTATGCAGCATCAGTACATGCTTGTTCTGTCCAGGTGGTATGGATGTATGGTCAGTGGTGTGTAGATCTTTGTTTTGTGTCAATGTCCTGTGCCAGGTAGGAGGGTATATCCTGGATTCTGGTTGTTTGCATTTCTGGCCATGGTTATATGCCTAGTTCCATTGAAGGGTAAATCTTTTATTGTTTTGTTGTTGGTATGGGGTGCTCTCAAAAGGTAAACGCTGCCTTAGTTTGGGTCTTCAGGTCATGTCAACCCCCAGGTAAAAGCTCATAGTCTTAGGTACCATTTGTTTATCTAAGTAGTGCTGCAGTTAGCATCTTGTTTTTCACACCTTCAAGATAAGTACTGTGCGTCTGGCTGAATTTGACACCGTAACAACTTGCACACTCTGTAGTTCCCCACCCACCCACCTCACCCCTCCCCCCAAAAAACCAAAACAAAAACCCACCTCGCCCACCCAAATCCAAAACTGCCATGAAGAAACATTCCAGTGCATAACTGCTCTTCTGGGGCAATGGTGGGCTTCTACCCTTATGGTGGCCTATAAATTTCATTTATTTTACCAGCCTTGGTAAATATGTAAGAAAATAGTAAAATCCTCTTTGTCTCAGTTCTTAAAATTCTTCAGTTGGCTTTTGGAGAGTATTGCCTACCAGACAAAAGACACATGACGGATGTGCTCAGAGTGGAATTCAGAAACCATCCTAACAAGAATATAGGCTTAAGCTTTTTTTCATGTTTTATCAAAACTACAAATAAAGTTTTAGAAGTCTGTGAGGAATGTTGAAATAAATCTTTGCACATCAAAATTTGAGTTTTCTAAACTGAAAAGGCATGAGTTCATCTGGAATCTGTTAACATGTATGAGAGAAACTGACCCTGCAAGAGGCAAGAACTGGCTTTCAAGTTAGTGAATGCTTCACTACAAGAGAAGTGCACCAACTGTTCCCTTATGACAAAACTTTTGCCAGGTTTTTTTAGTTTACCAGCATACAGAGGTTTAACTCCTGCACAAACTTTTGGAGAAATGGTCACTTAGCCTGTGATGTATGGGAATCAGACTTTTACAGTTCTATTCTTTCTGATGTACAGAGAGAGGTAAGTCATCTTTGAACTGAAGATGGAAATGGTGTCTTAATCCTGGGTCTCCCTTTTTACTGCTGTCATTTCATCCGCTAGACTGGGGATGGGTACAATTCTCAGCTGGTGTCAGATACTTGTTGTGTAGTATCTTTGTAGATATATTTGAGCAGTGCCTCATTTTTAATTTAATTTACATTAAGTGGTAGAAATGTTTTTTCTTACACTTTTGTAAGATAGTGACTTGTACACTTAAGTACCTCTGTTTCTCTTGAAGAAAAGAAGGGCCAAGAGAGGGTACCTCAAAGTAAACCCACTGTTTGGGTCAAATTAATCCTACTAAATTTGTCTGCTAAAAATACATTTTTGCATCTACTTCTGACATGACCTCCAGTGGATGTAGCTGTACAATGAATAGTGCTGAAGCCATACAGAAGAATTTTTCCTTTTCAGCATCAGATGCCGGTGGCACTTGTCTACTATTTCACCAATACCCACACTACCTATAATATGTATAATTAGCCTGGGATTTCTGACAGCACTTAAGTTAACAAATGTTTCTACTCTATTACCATGGCAGTTTGGGCCAAGTACCCAATGAATCTTTTGTTTCTTCTGCAGTTTACATTATCCAAAGTATTTGGGTGACAATCTTAAAGCTGTATGTCAAATGTAGGTTTACCTTGGTTGCTTTGCATATACAGCTCTTGTAACTGGGTAAAAATTTGCACTGAAAGAAGACATATATTACCAGAGAGTTCTTAACAGGAAAAGTAACCAATTTATTGACTTGAAACTGAGGCTAGAAAAGTCAAGTGCAGAGAAGAAACTTTCTAAGATAGTTTTAAATTTTTTCTTTAAAAAAGAAAACTAACAAATATTGCAGTATTATACCAAATGTTTGTCCAGCTCACTGCAATCGCCCAATAAACCTCTACAACGGAAGAAGGCTCAGAGGAGGTGGTTGAGGGTAATGTGCCTGTGAAGCTAAGGTATTAATGCAGGATGGGACTGACCACAGCTGCTGCAAAGAAGCTGACTGTATTTCAACACAAAAGAGTCTGGAGGGTGGCCTTTGGTTTAGATGACAGCTATCAACAGCTGAGTGAATCAACTGGTACTATAAATATTTCTTCCATTTCTCACTATAAATGGCTCCCTGAGTTAGCCAGACCAGTATAGAGAGAGCGAATATGTGGCTTAGCCCAACATAAAGTATAAAAACTGAACAACAGCAAAAAAAATTTTCAAAGAGAGCACTGGGCTTGAGGTGACTCCAACCCACCTGTTCCTTCCTGGTCAGGGATGCCTAGCGCTGTAACAGTGAGCATATTCTAGAGCTCAGTAATAGATACCACGCTGGTATCATGGTTAAACTTAGCAATGTATAGGGATTGCAGCTTACATTTGTATTGTGGTTTTGGTATATTTGTATCAATGAGCTAAACCAGAAATCTCATGTAACATTAACTGTCTTCAAATAAGTAAATTTTATATTAAACATTACATCTTCCATATGTGGAATAGCTAAAAGAACCTGATCAGAGTATTGAGCTCTTGTTACTCACTGTTAGCAAGGTTATCAGGAGAGTCTAGTTTGTTTCCACAAAATGCATGCTCTCATTTAACCATACATGATACAGCTTTATACAAGGAGTGTACTGTTGAGTTCCTGTGGCTTGTGTTGGAGGTTATAGATTAAATAAGAAAGGACATTTTTTTAACAGTCAGTCACCACTGGTCTTTGCAAATAGGTCTTCTTAAAAATAAAGGTCATATAGTCTATTATGCTTATGTCACTGCTATTACTCACTGAATACTTTCCAGTTCTTTTTCGTTTGTCCTTGCAATATCATTCATATAAAGAGAAAAAGAAAAAAAAAAACACACCAATAATTTTTTTGCAGACTACCATGTCAGGTCCACAGTAGCTACATCCACGTGTGGGATATACTTGAGTCTGTTCAGGTGTTACAAACAGTGTAGCCTCATTAACAAGGTACTCCAATCTGTCACTGCTCTATGATACAGGGTTTGAATTGTCAGTGTACAGCAATACATTCTATCATATTTCAGCTAGTTCAATATTTTGGAAAAATGCTGCAAAGGGCCACATTGGCATTCATCTTATGACTTGCCAGAGATACCAGTGGATACCTGCAGTGCAGGAGAAACCTGAATGCAGGTCCCTCCAGCCCTAAGTTCTCCTTCTTCTTCCACCAGGCATTCTGCTGTCATTTAATACACAGTAATTTGAGGTGGAAACACTCTTTTCAGACTGTTTTCATGAAAGAACCAGCTTTTTGATGGGAATAACTAACGATGGCAATTTGGAGACAGTTATGTAATTGCTTTTTTTGAAATATTTTCACATTGGTTGTTGTGAGCACAGAATTACTATTGGCATATTTTCTGCTTAATAAGTAATTCTTCAAGACATTGCCTAACCAATTAGACCACCAGTTATGCATCTCCTGAGAGTAATAACAATATAAGTAATGGAAACCACCAGGTATGATGCTGAAAATGGACTGCTAACTCTTCCTTACTGCTCCTTCGAAATCGCTCAAGGCGGTGGAATGGATGTCTTTTTCCTTGCTAACAGAAGGACAAAATTATTTGGCTTATAATTATTCTTTTCTAAGCATAGTTAGTGAACATTCTTGTTCAGGAACATAATGGTTTAAAGACATTATTTTGTTATATAACCACCTACTGTGTACCTCTCCACCTGTTTTATACAACTCCAACAATTTCTTCCTGATTTGTGTGCAAAATTTTCTTATTTCTAAGATTCAATGTAGTGCAAAAGGTGAATTGGATATAGCATTCCCTTCCATAATATTAAATAAAGACAGAAATTTTTCCTGGTGGTGTCAAATTCGAATTTGAATTCAAACCCAGAAATGGGTTCTGTTTTGTCTGTGGGAGTTCTTTCATATGAATGATAACCACCTAAACTCTCTGCAATCATGACCCTTCAAAATCAGCTGTCATTTGAATGAGTTGGACCAGATATCCTCCAGAGGTCCCTTTCAACTGACAATTTTTTAAGCTTTCATAATATCTAAGTGCATGTGTATTCATAAAGGGATTGGAGATTTTACAAGAATAAGTGGGTTTCAGGGCTGAAAGAGTCTAGAGGAGGTAACACCTACAGTACCTTGTGGGAAACAATGTGGAGGGGCTTTACTGCTGAGGAACAAGTTCAGTAGTGTTTTTTGTCAGAGAAAGGCATTTGACAAAGTAATTACAGATGAGGAGCTGGAAAAATGCTTGAAGAAGAGGTTACGAGTAGATAATGCACAGGTACAAGGCAACTGTTTGTTCTAAGGGCAGAAGGAATCCCACCACATGTTATAGTAGCTATCTAAGGGCTAAAAGTTTGTTAGTTTCGTAGACTCCCTCTTCATTCAGCGAACAGATAATATTTTAGAGGACAACTTGTCCTGTGTTAAAACAGGGATAAGGTGGGATAGTCTCTGATAATAAGATTTGTTAATATCACAGTAATATTTTCAATTACAAATTTTTTTCTCTAGTAGTGATACCCATGCCAAGTGTTGCATTTAATTTAAAATATTGTCTAATGTTAACCTGATTTTACTTTAAATGCATTTAAAAATCCCATTAATCTAAGTTATAGAAATGACTTAGTATTTAATGACAGATTTAAAGCTGGAAACCTTTGTAGGAATTCAACATGGTAAACAAGTCTAACATTTCTTATTTTTTCTCTTGTTCAGGTAGTGGGAAAAGATGGGAAATTCAAGTAAAGTAGTACATTATGTAAAATAAATCACAGAGCAGTTGAGGTCTGAAGGGACCTTAGGAGGTCATCTGGTCCAACCACCCTACTCTAGAAGGACCACCTAAAGCCACTTGCTAAGGGCTGAGTTCAGGCAGCTTTTGAATATCTCCAAAGGTGAAGATTCCACAACCTCTCTGGGCAGCCTGTGCCAGTGCTCAGTTGCTCTAACAGTCAAAAAAGTGTTTCCTGACTTCCAGATGGACCCTGATATGTTTCAGTTTGTGTCCTTTGCCTCTGGTCCTGTCACAGAGCATCAATGCAAAGAGCCTAGCTCCTTTCTCTCTGTACCTTCCTGTCAGGTTTTCAGATACGTTAATAAGATCCCCCTCAGGCCTTCTCTTCTCTAGACTAAACAGTTCCAGCTCTCTCAGCCCTTTCTCTGAGGAGAGATGCTCAGTCCCTTCATCAAATTTGTGCTTTTCAGTGGATTCTCTCCACTACCTCCATATCTGTCTTGTACTGGGGAGCCCAGAACTGGAGACAGTACTCTAGCTGTGGCATCACCAGTGCTGAGCAGATGGGGAGGGATGACCTCTTTCACCCTGCTGACAAATGTGATGGAAGCTTTCAGTATTGCTAGAAACATTCTAACCTTGGTCAAAGATTATTTTCCATGGGCAATACATTGTTTAGGCATTCAGCAGCAGCACAAAGTGTGCAAATGCATTTTTGTTTACACAGAACTAATCCACCTGGGGGGAACAATTGGCTTTGTCTGGTCACTTTTTTGTGTATAGCTCCTCTCTTCTGTAAAAGAAGAAAAATGCACTAGCAATATTTAGGGTGAAAGTAATATTTTAGTTCTATGAAAAATATGTTAAGGTTTCAAAACTTCTCCATTTCAGTGAAAGTGTTACTTTTCATGTTTTCGTGGTTGGATGGTGACTAGGGGAGCAGCCCAGCTTGTGTGAGAACCAGCTTCAGTTCATTGTGATGGCTGGTTCAGACAAGAGCCTTTTACCTGACTCCTTAGCATAGCACCTGAATCTGATAACGTAGGGCTAATGACTATCCTATTCCTGCTCATTTCTGTCTTGGAGCAGAAATTTTGATGTAGGCTAAAAATACTCTCTGAATCAAAATTTGGGGGTTTTATAGCTCTTATTATATGAATTAGATCTCAATGGAAGCTTTAACCTGCACAGTGCTAAGAAAGGAACTGAAGCTAAACACCAACCATCAAGCACTGACTCCTTTTGCTTCTCCAAATGGCTTTTGTTTGCCTTACAAGAATATAAGACCTACTGAAGTGTGAGAAGCTGATCAAATTTACAGATAGTGCCATGAGGAATAGACAGATCTGTTAGTCAATTAGGGAAGAGCTTTGAGAGAAACAGGCAAACTTCAGATGATTAAACAGCAATTGTAAGGGATGAGTACCAAAATAACTATATCCATAATATTGTTTAATGCCTAGATCACCTAGTAAACACATCATAAATTTGGATACAGATGTAGCAAAACTAGGACCAATGGGAGAGAAGTGGTTATGGCAAGATTGTTGATCTGGGAGGACAGAGGGGCACAGAAGTCTGGATAGAAGTACAGGCATGGGAAAATGGAGAGTGAGCTGAATAAAAGGGGTTGGTTGCATGTAAACAAGCTGCTGGTCACTGTGTTTTCCTGGGTGAGACCAGTGCCTGATCACCACAGTCTGTCCTATCTGCTTATTAAAGTAATAATTAATCCTAAGTATTTTTTGTATGAGTATGCTTTTTATTTTTGCATGTGCATTTTATGTGCCTGATGTGTTAAGTCACTCTCAGGTTAGACTGACTCAGGGAGTAGGATATGAGATCTGGATGCCCAGCAACTGGATGCACCATGGTCTGAGTGCTGCTGTACGGATCACACCTGATTGGCTGCTGTAGAGAGCTGGGGTGTGTGTAAGCATGTATTGATGTTCTGCTACCCAACTTCAAGCCAGTCTAGCCAGTGAGAAGAGGAGACTTATCTGAAAAGAGCTGAGGTCCAAGAGAGTAGCCGGGAAAGGGGCCTTAAAAGTCAGTGCTGATATTCTAGGCATCCATGAATGTGCCTGTGATTGCTTTGCTTAGCAAGCTGCAGTCTTGGCCAGCTGGAGAGGACGAATAGGGTCAGGCTGTGCTGGTGTGCATGTGACAGTGCCCTGTGGTAACGTGACTGCCAGTGAAAGCACTGTTCTTGGTCTCTGTTAATCTGTGTTGTTGGCTGTGTGTATTTTATGCATGTGTGTTTGCATCTTTGGAGCATGTGCTCAGCTTCGTGGGCTAGACCTGAAAATGCAAACCACAGAACTCACATCCATCAGAGAGGGATAGGGGGAATCCCCTGCCTCTCAGGCTCCATCAGTCTGGCTCTAGCAGCCTGGGAAGATCTCTCCTGAGTCCCAAAGCCTGTCAGGTTTGTTTACCTGCAACAAAAGCTGATAGGTTTGTGGGTGTTTTGGTTATACATAAAAACTCTTCAGTGGCACTTGCATCTTCTCTCTGGGAAGCCAGACATAAAAGTAACAGTGCAGTGAATAGAAACGGAATGAAAACAAACTCAACAAACAATCTATTAATTACAAACAGGACAATTAGTCAGTAAGTTAGTTATGTGACTTTCAACTTGACACTATTTCTTAAATTCAAGTTTTATAGTTTCTAGAAGTGCTTGTATTCTACCCTGGATGCAAGTGTGCAATAATTTGCTTTTGTTAATGGATTAGAAAAGCTGAATGTGTTAGCCTTGCTGAATATATAATATAGCTGTATTATTTACATATAAAAAAAAAGAAGAGTTCCTTTTTCAGTATGAATTATATGCCACTTGAAGCAAATTGTACTATTACAAAATATTATATACAAGCCTAAAATATTTAAATTCTATTCATTTGTTAAGCTAAATGTGTAATTTGTTTTAATTCATAATTGAATCATTTTGACTTGTACAGCTTTCATAAAAACATATTTGATGATTATCTTGCAGCTGAAAAGACTAATAATGGACAAACTATTAAATCTACAAAGTAATGAGTGCTGAACACTAAAACAGGTGCATTATGGATACTACCATATGTTTTGAACTGAATTTTGCTCGGAATTCCTATAAATTTCTTCTGGTATTAAAAAGTAAACTGTCTCTCATCTGCAACAATCTGACATGTTCGGATAACAGATGGCTTGGAAGGCCTTACAGGTTCTTTTTTCTCCATAAAGAAGTGTTAAAAATGAAGCGTATAATCTATTATTTTCCTGTGCCCTTTTTATCACTTTCTGACTGAACAGAAAAGTGATGTATTACACAGGGCAGTTGCCCACACTGTGACATTTCAGATGTGATTATCAAAATGCAGCACACTGGTTTTGAGTGTTTTTTGGGGTTCTTTTTCATTTTTTGTTGTTGTTTTATTTTTTTAAAAAATTAACATGACAGGAGTTAGCATTTCACAAGTGCACACTCTGTAATCTCAACACTGCAGTAATTCAGTGCATGCAACAGTGGGACTTCTCACAACGCCATGGCACAGATTTTAAATTTCTTAATCTATACAAATCTACAGGCTGCTATGGGGGATTTTCTCAAATTATTCTTAGAAAGTGTCTTTTAAAGGCAGCATACTTTGCAGACTGAAGCTTTCATCTAAGCTGAAGTTCAACCAGGTCTTTGTATCTAGTGTTTCTCAGCAGCTGCTCTTTTCCTGAAGGACAGCATCTTTAAACTATGCAAACTTTAATCAAAAGCTGGATGACATATCAATCTATGTTTGGTCAGACACAGCAAAAATGGCAAAGGGAATTGTGTTGACTATCAAGAGAAGAAACTGGCAAGACCAGAAAGCAATAGGATCACTGAAAATCACTCAGGCTGGTACACCAGGGAATAGGAAAAAGTCACTACTTTTGAACATTGCTCAGTAGAAACTTCTGTTACTGTCACTTCCCATCACTTTCATCTTTCTTGAGGGAAGTTAAGACCGAAAACTTTAGAGAGAGACAATTCCTTGCTTCTCTGACTATTTCTTTGTCTGGATATGTATTGGTAACTGACTCCCAGTTTATACACATATCCCTAATGCAGATATCATGCATCAGCAATAGAAAATAAAAGGAGCCTTGTAAGCAGCTAACTGGATAAGCATACAAGATTGTTTATACAAGTTAGCTGCTTACAAGATACGCTAACCATGGACGTTTTATATACCTTCTTGCACAGCACCAGTATGGATCATGTATTGACCTCCATGCAAAGACCAGTATCTCTATGTGATTCCACCAATGAAGAAACATCCCTTCTATCGCTCTGTTGGAGCTACTACTGATGTATCAATCTCTTATCAAGTTTTTAAGGTTTTCTTCTCAAAGTGTTTGTTGCTTGGCATTCCCAAATAACTATTTTACAGCTGCTTTGTATCAGAGACATGAGGGGGTATGATGGAGATGACCAGTGAACTTTTGCACAGGTTTTCACTGTTCCAGTTTATATCTCTTTATAATCCTTTTATAAACAGCTTTTTGTATTCACTGGGGAACATTATTCAAACACAAACCCTTTTGCATAAGCCTATTCAGTTTGGTATTGGTTTGGTGGTGATTGGGTGGGGGTTTTTTGTTTGTTTGTTTGGTTAGTTGGTTGGTTTTGGTTTTGGGCTTTTTTTTTGCATTTTCCAAGGAAGTTGGACTATATTGTATTTCACTATATTCAGGGGACCTTTTTCAGGCGTATTATAGGACAGAGTATTTAGTGCTATTTAGTCAAATGGAGGGGTCAGAGCATGCAGGTAATGAAATTACCAAAACCTACTAAAGATCAGCCCTGACTGTTAGTCAGTCATCTGTGGGCTATTTATATTTTTCGTTTGTCTCCACTTGCTTCTTACTGGATTAATTCTTTTGCACTGCACTAACATTGGATAATATATATTTTTAATTGTTTTTGTCAGTAGGGTAGCTTGTTCTAGGAAGAGTTAGACATGTGAGTTGGTGCCAGTTTCTCATGTCAAACTGAGTAGTCTTTATCTTTTATGCTTTGATTAAAATATAAAAGCACATAATTAATTCCACCATTTTAAGGTAGATATGAGTCAAGACATATATAAAGGTTGTCCATCACTTACAGGTGTCTTCAGGATTATTCCATGGTAAAAACTGATTTCAGATCTCTTTTGCTGTTTGGGCTATTTTCTTCTAGGAGTAAACCAAACTCTCTGGTAACCAGAGAAGTCAGAGGAACACATTTTGTTATTACTAAAATAACTGTACAAAAGAAGTGTTGATTTATATTTAAATGGGAATATCATTTGTTTGTTTCCCCAGTGGTATATGGAATCTGTAAATAATACATGAAAACATCACAACAGAACTATTCAAAGTCACATGAAAACATGGTTGTAAAACACAGAGGAAGGGAAACTGGTGATGTGAGTCATCTGTGAATATTCAGCTGTATTGTAAGTAACAGACAGTTTTCTATTAGTGCTGTAATTCAACACTAGTTTTATGGGGACATTAAGCTTTCTGATAATGATTTAGATAAACTAATCTCTGACATTGAAGAAATCCTGACCACAACCAAAAACAATGTTTGAGGAAGATGTTGATCTGCTAAAAGTGTAAAATAAGGGTAAGATAAGACAAATTGGTCATGTGCCCTCCCTTATCTTGTAGGAATAGCTGAGGCACCTAATCCATTTTCTAATTTTTAGCAGCCTGAGGAAATATGGTCCCTAAGCTTGTATTTTATTCTTGATATGCCATGTACTCTACGGCTACTTTGACAATAAAATTATAGCTCTGCTTAGATGATGAAGTCTTATGGAAATAGCAATTTTTTCCATTGTTCAACATAAGTGATACCTCTGGAAATGGAGTTATGGAGGGTGTGTATACTGTTGAAAGATTTGAAAGGAATTGAGACTTTTACTGAGGGAAAAAAAGGACATTAAGGAATCTTTCCTGCCCCACTTCCATTTCTCCTACCATAATACTTAAACTGCTGCAAAATGTCTTTTCCAAAACCAGTACTTCGAAAAAAATGTGTGGTTGTTTTTTGGTTTTGTTGTTTTGGGTTTTAAGGGGTATGGTAAAGAATTCAAACTTTTGCAGCATTTAGGAAAAAACTTTAATAACCTTAGTATTTAGATATAATAGTATAATGCATTAAGTCTAATAAAATGTAATACGATTCTGCAGTGCACACATAAAAATCCAAATTTTGATAACCCTAACTTTTTATGCACACATATCATAATCTATTTGATTTTACAGTTCAGTGAACTGAGAACATCTATTCTACCCCACTGTGAGAAACACATTAGCAGCTAGGGAATCCAGAATCAAAACATGCAGTGTTGTAATTTATTAAAGGAGGGTTGTTTGTCCTGCTAACTCATTGATTGTGCATAGTGATGGGTTGGCATGGTGCGCTTGAACCCATACATCAGCAAGTACTGTCAAAATGAGTTATTCATGAATAGTAGGCCAATATCTGCCTGGAATCCTTATTTCATCTGAAATCCTATGGTAAGCAAAATTATTTCCACTGTCACTATACCATTAAACTGTGGATTTTAGACTGCATCATATTTTCTCTGTGTGTGTCTGAAAAAAATAATTTCTCTAGTTTAAGACAATCTTTTCTTTATGTGTTATAACAGTTCTGCACCAAGATGGGTAACAGATAATAGTGAATTTCATGTTGGTTCATGAAGATTTTTGTACCTCCTGCCTTGTTTCCCAGTTTCACATTTTGATTTGCATGATGGCATGATTTGCATGCCATCAACTGATAACTTAGCTTCTGTTCCTAGATTAAGACCTATGCATGTATTATAACAGACAGATACTTCAGTATTTGGAACATCAAGCTGTGTACAGTGTACTACTTTGTAGTGTCCCGCTGTAAACACCAGTGTCATTCTAATAATTGGGTACACATATAATTTTCTGTGCTTTGACCTTTTTAAAAAAAAAAAAAATTAAATATTGTTTTTAGCAGTGCAAGGGGCATGAGATATATTTACTGCAGGTTTAATTTTTTTTCAGTTTTCTTTTTGGGCCTTTATTTCACAAACACCTTTTTGCAAAATATGTACTGTTTTATGAAGGAGGAAAAAAACCCTGAAAATGCAATGTTACATAGCTTTCTGGTGTTTAGTATACTAGTGTTGGTGCTATTCACTGCATTGCAATAGGGTAAAGGCACTAAGTGACTATGATATATGTGCAGCATATGAATTGGAACTGGGACACAGATCAGAATTTGCTTTGGAGGTTGACATTATAGCCACCAGAGATCAAGTTAATGATTTCAGTAAATATAGTTCAGAGAGTACAAACTCTAAAGTGATAAATTGACCCATAGTTGATTGAGTAGCTCACTAAACTATGATATACCTGCTCTCTCACAAGATTGGATGATAATGGCAACTTCAACACTGAATTTCAGTGATTTTTATCCATGGTGTATAACAAGGGGAATAAGGCTGTACTATGCATTGACCTGACCAGTGGTGCCTCCAGTTATGCCACCTTTTTTGTAGGGTTTTGGCAGAGGGGGGAAGGGAGAGGAGTTAAGGGGGAAAACTCCTACCAAAGGGGAGAGCCAGACTGAAGGACCATGTGGCAAAGTGAATAAACAAAACCTTTTAAAAGGTGAAAGTTATCCAGTCCCCTGATGGCATTTTCCTTCATCTTGAGCAAAATTTAAGTCCTACAGGACAACCTTCACTGCAGAATTTAAAGAAATTATACTAAAGGCCTGGGAGGTGAGGTAGAATTTGCAGTAGTATAAATGACAGCTTTTCTTAAAAAAGCTTTGTTTGTTTTGTCTGTCCTTATTCTTTTGTGATGTGACATTCCTTCACTATAATTCTCTCATGTCATCCAGTGAAATGATCCTTTGTGGTGGGAACTGAAAAATGCACATTAGAGAAGTGAACATGCAATCAGGTTACTTTATGCAATTAATTATTCAAGGAGACATGAGGCAGAAAACTCAATCTAGTAAAACAATCAGGTAGATGGCCAATTTATTTCCTGGCAGAAGAAGGTCCAGGTTTTGTCTCTAAGCAAATAAACAGCTCTTCTCACAACAGCAAAGAGTAAGGAATGTTATGCCTTCTGCTAGTAAGTCTCTGAATAAAAAAGCAGAAGTTAATGCATGGAAGCTGGTGTACATCATGGAGTGGTTTATTATACACTTCCTTATTGCTGTAAATGAAGATTAAAATATGAATGGGTAGAGGGAAGAAGAACTGAAGTGTACTTGGGATCTGTCATTTTCTTCTCTGCATGAAAGGGTATTTCTTCTGCAATGCTTTTACCCCTATTAGAAAATACAATTTTAAGTGCCTATATTCACATATATGTGTATGATTTTCTCTTGTGAAACCACTTATAAATGACTGAAGCCATGCACTGTGGGGGGAGAGTCATAAACATTAGTAACAGAGAATACAAATGTCTACAGATACATTTGCATGCTCCTTCCCACGCTGCAGGAGCATTCCCTGCAGAGGAGCTGCCAGTGGTTTGCTGGCAATGTTCTTGTTTCTTCTCACCATGCAGAAACACAAACCCATTGTCAACACAGCTTCCAGAGAGGATCGGTAGCCAAAATTACCCCCTTTCTTTTGTTTTTGGTAGAAAACTGAACATAGGTTGAGCTTCCTCGTTACTTGTGGAGTTGATAATTTTCCTGTGAATGGTATTCTCACCTGGTGAAGGCTGTGAAAAGTCCTTTAAGCTGTGGATTACAGAGTTTTCCTGCCTTTGCTGTAGAAAGAGCTAGCAAGATTCAGGCCTGAAGGGCATACAATCTGTAAATGTCATCTATTAAGGTGAAAGAAGGAAAAAAGCTTCTGGATGGCCCTGTGAGGGGAACTGGTCTCTTCACCCTAATGCTGGCTTAAATCAGGCCAGCTTTGCTGTTAGGATCCAGTTGTTCAGGTTACTAGTACTGCTTTATTTCAAAGGATTGAACTTAGTCCTATTCCCCAAAAACCTAAGCTATGCTACTTGTGAGAGTCTTGTTTCAAAATAACATCGTGTAGGCAACAAGAAGTACAGAGTCCAGACCCTAAGGCCCATCGAGACTTTTTCTTCCACTTTCCTGGTTGCATAAGTGTTCAGGATAGCTAAACTGGCTTTAATCACCAGTGTGAAGTACAGCTTAATCTTAAAATTATCTTTTGTGCCCAGTAGCAGTGTGGTAACAGGGAATTAACCCTGTGATCGTGACAACCCAACGCAAATCTCCACTCAGTGCAGTGACAATCTCTTGTGTTGTACAATAGTAGCTTGAAAAGTGCTGAAGCAAACGTGACGCAATGTCTAATCCTTTTAGGTCAAATCACGGTGAAGATTTTGCTGGACTGTGTCATCTTCTGTTTGATGAAGTGGTATCTAGCTGAACTGTTACCTGAATTACTTTGCGAGTTGTCCTGCTTAGTCCATATGTCACGCTAAACAGTTATAAACAGCAGCGTCAGGCATAGTTGCTACTCCCAATAAGGTTGCTGGTCACCTGGATGAACTCAGAATAAGTTCAGTTTTCAGTTTTGTTATGAAGAAACCTGGATTCTTTTTATACAGTTATTTGTGTGTTACGTGATGTTCAGCAATCCTACTCTAACTGGAAGGCTGGATTTGCTGAGGTTGCCAATATCATATCCTCTTCCCATCTTAAGAGATGCCAAATGTCTAAACACATAGGCTACGTCTTATTCCTTGCTGTTTTTGCAGATAAATAAATAAATAAAAATCAATGAAACTCTTAAACTTATTTTCAATTATATTTACTAACATCACTTTCTGTCTCACATTCTGGCTTCCAAACTTAAAATAACTTCAGACTGATGTCTTCTTGTCCAGACCCATCCCAGAAAAGACATCAGGAACAAAACAAAGCAAACAGGTTTGGTAACTAGCAGTTACTATTTGACCTCTGAAATGTGCCATCTTGCATAAATTATTTGAAATAAAAAATATGTACTGAGGAAAGGCAGAAACTAGCAGCTTACAGTGTTTTCTGAGAGGTTAGCATTACCCCACAACTAACACTAGGATGGTTCAGCTATAGAAGTGATCCTTCTCAAAGGGAGAATCTGTAGACTTCATTAGAATAGTCACATTACAAGTGTCTTTCGACCATGGTGTGATAGAGCATCAAGTGCATGTGGAAAAGGAAGTAGAAAAATGATGACATAATAGTTGGAGTGTTCCAAAGTGATGTGAAAGGACAGACAAATAGAGGTCAACTCCAGGGAGTAGTGTCTGGCCTTGAACTTGAAAAAGACTAATAGTTTTGCATTTCAAAGTCATGAAAAAGTAAGGAGGAGATGAAAGGGTCAAGATTAACCCTTACTTAAATTTGTTCCATCTCACTGGGATCACGTAAGTGAAAATTTATAGCAGATACTACCTTTTTCATTGTAATGCCAGAGCTGTATTGATTAGCTCCTCACAGTTTAATAGCTGACCTGACACCAAGCCAACAGCTGCAACAGAATATTTTGTCACTGTGTATTTTCTGTTCACCTCTTGTGAACATTTTAATAAATATGAGTTGAATCCCACATAAAAAGCCACAGTTTGAAGATAAAAATGAGAACACAGTGTTTGAAGGTTTGTCCTCCTGGATCAGATGAGAGTTTCTAGCAGCCTTAACAGTGTAATCTTATGTTTCTCATTATGATCAACATTTCTGCTCAGGGAAGGAACATGAGAAAAAAAATGAACAATGACATGCCTTTCAGTGGTGAGCAAGGTGGGGTTTCTAAGTTGAAGACTGGATTCCTTCTTGTCTATAGGTGGCAATTTCTTCAGTGTATTTATTTTACCATCTACAGGACTTGCTCCTTTAAATTGATAGGTAGGCATCTGCCAGAGAGTTTGGATTCAGTATTCATTGACAGAGCCTGAAGTGCCTGCAAATCTGAGGATCATACTGGCTTTGGCTGGGGTTTTGCTTGTGAAGTGATTATTCTTTCAGTTGCTACCAGCAAGAAATCTTAGTAACAATCTTGCATGCAGAACCATTTTTTTCCCCTTTTTCCTCTGCCCACCACTCATCAGTAAAAAATAAGGCTTGACTATCCCTGGCTAACAAATAAAATCAAGAAAGTGACTGCCATTTAATGATTTTATAAGTGATTGCCTACTGCTCTAATATATAATTACCAGTTTTGTGCTTTAATGCAATTAATTGCATATGTCAACTTAAACAAGTGAACTTCCATAGCTATGAGCTGAGAAATGGTAGTGGTTAGAAGGGCAGGGGTGTCAGGTCCTTTTCCTATTACTTACAGATGGAATGTACAGGTTTGAGTATGTTTGATTGTACTCACCTCTCTTTTCCTGAAACAGCTTTCTGCTTAAAAGATACTTTTACAACATCTAGATGCGATGAATATAAAAACCTTAATGTTGACAATGTTCCCACCTTCCTTAAAGTGTTTGCAAGTCCTTCTGGGTGGGTTCCCACTCCACCCACCCCCAGCCCTTTCTCTTTCTTCTCCTGTCAGAATCAGAAGTCTAAATGCACTGCATGAACAGACTAGACCTGGCTATCTGGTTTAGGAAAGTAAGATAAGTAATTACAGTTGCTGGGAGACTGGACTATTTTATGTGTTCCCTAGGTTCCTGTGGAGTATTTTGCTTTCACTGGTGGAGAAAACCTATAAAATATGGCCAGGTGGTTTGTGAATAGTGGGTGATTTAGATGCCTTCAGACTCATGACATAATCACACAGAAGGACATGTTATTGCCAATGTTTAGGGAATTTAATATCAAATGCTCATAAACTTAGTAAAATTTAAATTACATCCCTAATTACCAAATACATCTCGTCAGTTTCTGTCATTCACAGCACAAATGTGAAAAGTTGGCAGTCAGAGCACTTTACTATTCTGTTTACTGAAGGGCAATCTTTATGAATTTACCTCTGGAGAGTAAAAGGCTTGTGACTTTTCCTGTGCTACATCAGCTTCTGTCTTCTCTTGCATACAAATACTTTTCCTGATGCTTCATTATCAAATGAACTGCTTTAGAAGTCACCATCACTTTTATATGGGTAACAGTGCTGAATGATTAAATCCTATTGTCTGCACTTTCTATAAAAGTCATTAAAGTGGAAAAGAGCTACCTCTAAATTGAAATTCTGCCTTCAAGGTCATTAGCATTTTACCTCTTCTGCCTTGTCTGACACATACTGGTGAATACTTTAAGAGTAGAAAAATATACTCAATTTCCAATTAAAACCCCAAAGTAATACAAGCTGTGTCAAGTCACAAAATGGGAAAATATCCATCAGCTTATTGCACTCAGCCTTTAGTTTTCATGTCAATGACCCATAAAGCTCTTTCCAAAGCCGTCCATTCTCCCTTTTTTTCTCTACATTATTGCTTGTTCATCATCAGATTCTTAGAGCTGTGATGGTGAAGATCAATCTGATTCAGTATCCTTGAGAAGAATAACCCCAAAAACAAATTTAAATGCAGGGTGGCATATGTACCTTAAGTTCTAATTGTTCACATGTTCCTTAGACTCATTACTAATCCAGAATGCTGATCATAGTGATAGCAATGAGATTTTAATAGTTTTGGTGGGTAATATCTGATTCAACACTCAAATGGAAATGATATTCTGTTAGCTGGCATGTAGCAGCAGCTGGGATTTTCTAGTATTAAATATGGGTTTAATAAAGTAAAGAAAAATAAAGGACATCATCCTTTTACACAAACTGTTTTTGCAGAAAAATTACTGGAGCATGTTCAGTGGAATTGGTCTGAGAGTGAGAAATATCTTTTGTCAGTCTAGCAAAGCAATCAATCAAGAACTGTAGCAGCCTGTGCAGATTCTCCATACCACAGCCCTAACTGAATATAATTGTATAAAATATATAGCCAGTTTGGTAATACCTAAAGGAACAACCTGAGGGAACCCAGTCTCACAAAACCCTTATTATCTTATCCTAACTCTATAAAAGAAATGCTAGAAGGAGAAACTGAATTATCCAACTGGTAGGGCACTGGATTAAGACCCTGAGAAGTTGGGGCTAAATTCGTCTTTTGCAAAGGGGGATGTAAACATTAGATGTCTCTGAAGTAATTGCCCTAAGTACTTCGACAGGACAGTTCACTTGACTGAAGACATCTACTTTCAGGTGTGATTTACATCTCTCTAATTATTGATTATAAAGGATATAGTGGCTTTGAATTTAAACAGTATTTTTAAGTAGTGAAGTAAAAGCAAGGAAGTCCTGCTGATCTGCTTTCACCAGCATTTTGCAATTCTCCATATTTCCTCTCTAACTTTTACTTATCTTTATGAAGATTTGAAGTTCACCCAGGGAAGAGGAGTTTCAGTTTCTTTTAAAAAGCCTGTTGCAATGGGATTACAATCTCTTTTTGGATTCTCCGAGGCTACTGTAATACAAAATGCAACAAAAGCCCAACTTTGGATTGATCTCAAGACTTAGCTTGTATATATGCAGACATACACACATGGGTATATTTGTTTAATGAAATAACATTCTTCATACTTGCTAAGGTCACTATTTTCTAAGCAAAAGTCTGACCTTTAGTATCTCAACCTACATGCGAGAAAGCATAACCCTGGGATGAATTACAACTGTTATAAAAGGTAAGTAATTGGTGAATAGCAAATGATGCCAGAGTACGTGTGACATGTACTTGAGATGTCTGATCATTTCAGAAAATAAAGCCCAGAGTTATTGCTGGTGCAACTCTCCTGCCTCAGTGTGATTCCTTTTACAAGTCACTGGGTACAGGTGATCAGACTCTTCCTGTAAATGACAAAATGTTCTTACGTGCAGGAATATATGCTTAAACAATAATCTACAAAATGATAAAAGCTTAGTAAAGCATTTTTAGTTGGGGTGCTTTCAAACATGCACAGCATTTGACTTATCTTTCCTCCATCAAAATTATTTGGAATTTTGCTGTGATTTCAATGGAAAAAGTATTATACCAGTCAAAACAGAAGTGAATCAGAGCAGTGCTGATAACTCAGAAATACTTCACTCCTGAATCCATGTGCTCTTCTACGCAACCAAATTTCTAAATTGGCATATGGAATTCATAGCTCATATTGGCCAGTTTATGGAAGTCATGGTCTAGGGTAATTGTTGCAGCCTATATCCATGTCTCCTCCACCTTTCTGGGCACCCCTGGGCATGATCAGGTCATGGTCTGTGGAGCAAATGAACTTTTCCTGAAATCCAGTCCTTTCTGCTTTGCATGTCAGGGTTACACTAAGGAAATATATGGCTTGCCTTAGTAAAAAACATTTCTAATTTCTTTTCCAACCAACACAGTTTCTTTCGCTATCAGTCTTTGTGAATTTAATCATCTAAAATGGACTCAGTGTTAGGAGGAATGCTTGAATTTAAACCGCTCATGTCTTTTAATAGTATGATAGTAGGAAGGATAATTTCACCTCTGGCTGCATGTGCTGGTTCCCCTAATCTAACCAAAAAACCAGTAATGCCTATGCGTCCCACAGAGATATTGTTTGGCTTACAATAATGAGATTTTTAGGAGGTTTATTCAGTGTAGATTTCATGAGACAGTAGAGTAGTAGTGGAGGGTTTTATTTATTTATCCTTTAGTTTCAATCTCAGATGGCATGCGTATGTGAGAAAATGAAACTTGCCTTTATAAGACATCTTCCTAAACTTTCGTGTTTGATTCAGACTGAAGTGACTGTTTTCAATGGCATGTGTTTGGGGTTGGTTTGGGGTTTTTTTTGGAAGTGATTTATTCATCTCTCTTATGAGTGGAATTCAGCATTTGTTTGTTGGAACATGGAGATGGTTAGGGTGTGGTGATTTTTTTATTTGAATTTCTTCTGTAAGGCATGTTACTTTTAATGTTCTATGAAAAAAAAATATATATACACAGGACATTTCCTGCAGTGACTCTCAAACATTCAAAATAAGCAAGACTTATAACAGTTTTAACCAGATGGTCTTTTAGCATGCAGTTTCACATTCACCTACCATGGCTAAAACAGAGAATGGACAGGGTTATTTCTGGGGTAGCTGCAGAGCAGCTGAGATCACACCTGGCTCACTCTGCAAAGGAACCTTTAATATTCCCAGACATCAACCAGCTGTGGCTTCTTACAGAGATGCTGCTCATAGCAGGACCTGTTTCGGCTTAAGTCAAGACCCGGGTTAACTTGTTTACAGTACTGAATTTAAACCACTGTAATCTTCACAAGATACTTAAGTTCTTTAAGTCTGTGCACGTGCAAATTTTTTTCCTTCCTTTTCCTTCAGTCAAGTATATTGGTACTTGTTTATTATCAGATTTATCTTTAGATTTTTACAGTCTCCTTTCCCAATTGCATACTATTATCACCTCTTTATGCTAATGCTCTCCCTAGCTGCCTGTATTATCACCCCTCCATTTATCTTCTTATCGCGTGTGATCTATGGTACTCATTAGCTTCCTATTCTCAGATCACTTTTTGCCTTCTCAGCATGCCAGATGACCCTTTTATCACTCAGTCCTGTTTCACAATCAACCCAGATAATGCTTCATACTTCCTCACTATTCCTTAGCTTTTTATTTTTGTGCTGTTTATTAACTTTTGCCATTCATTTCTCTCCAACAAGGCTTGTTTTAATGCTTTCTCAGTCAGACCAGGTTTCTGCTAATACTCTATCAGTTGTCTTCATTGCCTGAGTAGTACATTATTGATTTCTATGGTTCAATATATTAGAGTATATAATTCCTAGCAAATTTCTCTCTCCATCAAGTTTATTTAATCCACCCTCCTCCTAGTCTTCTCTTCAGACCAGACCTCATATTCATGAGGCCAATAGTACATTAACTGCTTAAGTCATTGATTCTTACACCCTACAAAGTGCTTCATCCATAATCTTACATATTCTGCCTGAATTCAGCCAACATTTAATTCTTGCTCTGGACATGGCTACTTAGACCACTTGTTTAATGTGTATTTTAGACAATTTATATGCCTGAGATGATACTTTTGGAGGTACTGCATAACATATTTTCAGCTCATTGGCTCCAAGGTATTTAAATTTGTATTTCCCAAAGCTCTCTTCAAATTTTATGATTGCTTATGTTAAATAATGAACTTAAAAAAAAAAAAATAGAAGAGGGTGGTTGTTGCTGTTGACTTCCAAGAATCTTTTCTTTAACAGCATGACTTTTGGGGGCTGGGATACTTGTAGGCTTTGTTTGAAAAGGATATATGGCTCCTTTTCAAAAAGAAGCTTTCCTTGGTCTGGTGTAGACCCCACTGTCTCACAGGGGTTTTGACAAAGTAGCTGCTCAGATATCTGTAAATCTAATCTTCCAGATAAAGTTCTAACTGCCATGTGTAAACAAATCTGGATATTGCATAAAACGTCATAAACTAAAGAATGTGGTGACAGAAAAAAAAAAATAAAAGGAAGATAAAGACATTTTTGGACAAGCAAAGCAATTATTGACTCATGAAGTTTACTTACTTCATGGGTTGTAGGACTATAAGGAACAGTCCCAGGAATGGATAGTGTGGCTTTAGTTTTCTTGTTATTTTAAAAGATTCCCAAAGTAGTGGAACTTTTCCCAATTCTGGTTTATGCAGGAATGTAACAGTTAACACAGACTTCAGAAGTGTTGGGACCTTATATTTGGATAGCTGTCCTAAAATATATGTTGAATCTTTCTGTTTTAATAGTTTTTCATGTTTGCTCAACCTTCTGGATTTGGTGAACAACTGTGATCATAGAAAGGACATGGTTGAGCCAATTCAGAATTTTGATAAAGAAATAAGTTCTGCAGCAAAAGAAAGACCAGCTGTGGGAAAAGTATTGACTAAATGGATCAACGTTGAAGATCATTCCTTTCCATTTCAAACTTATGATTCTATGCACATATAAAACAGTCCAGCCACAAATTGATTTCAATATGTCTCATTCCTTTCACAAAGAACAATTAGAATAGAAGGAAAGTTTTTTGCTACAAAGCACATATGAGACTAAATCCTGCATAGTTATGGCTGGAATATCTGATTATAGATATTATTATAGTGTCCTATACTCTGTATCATGCTTTTCCAGAAGCAGACTGACAGAGGACAAGAGGGTGGCATGTAAGTTCAATTGTCATTCATTCATCTTCTCTTCCTGTCAGACAGGAATCACATGGGGTTTTCTGGTCATCTTCATCATTAATCACCTGGAATATGTTGCAGTGTTCTAAAAAAGAAGTATTTAATTCTCTGGTTATGATGATTAGAAGCAGAGGCTGTAAAAAACTTAGTTCATCAAAAGGGAAAAATAGTTTGAGACCCTTGCTTTAACGTCAGTAAGGAAGCCTAGCCAGCATGACTGCAGACTGCAGTCACAGTGGAGAGGCGTATAACCACTGGGGAAAGAGGAATCAGAACCTTTCAAAATTTTTAAAATATTGTATTGACTTTATACTTAGAAACACTCTGTCGACACTCTCACAGGAGGTACTTAAAGGCTGCCCTCAGACACAAGTGGTAAAGGCTAGAGTCCAGTCTAACCTTGAGGCTATTCTAGTTGCAAGTTCTACTCATGTTCTAGAGACTCCTACTTCAGGGTAACTGAGAGGTAAATTAAACCTGCTTTTGAAGTTGGCAGTATTTTTACCATATTACCAATATTTTACCTTAGGGAAACAACTCCCTACATGTGATGGAAACAGCTAAATCATCTTAGTCATTATGCTTATTACTGCCATTATAGCTGGCATGATCTTCAAACCATTGCAGATGACCTCATGAGTTTCTGTCCAAAGGAAGGATAAAAACAAACCTCACGTTCTTCAGGTAATAGTTGCTTTCCCAAACAAACATATCAGGAAAGGGCTATGGTGGTATACCAGAACCTTACTGATTTTCTTCCCAGAAGGATGAACACCTGCAGAGAAGGTGCATTCCCATATGCATCACACTGTGTTGCAGGGGAAATTTATGTCCATCTAGTGATGAGTAACAGCAGTACAGTCTATTTGGTCAGAAAGTTAACTGCAAAACTTAAAATCTAACATAGATCTGTTATCAGCTTCTCATCGCTTTCCCTATGCAGAGACAATGTAAAAGAGAATATCTGCTTTTTTTTTTTTTTTTTTTTTCAAATTATATTACAATCTTCTTTTTCTTGAATGTAAATCTGTAATTTTCCTATCAGCCACGATCTTTCGGAAAGAAAAAGTGAAAGCTGCAGATGGGAGATGCTTTGCATATATTAGGTTTTCCTTCCCCCCATGAAATAAATGCAGGGAGTGTCTAATGAAGTGAGTATTTCTATATGGCTGGAAATCACTGTAAATTCCCATTTCACTAATACAAATTATTTGATTTCTTACATGGATAAGTAAGTGCCACTGGGACTGCTCTAGTAGACAAAGGTTCATTAAACAAAGCAGAAACTCAAATGTGTTTTGATCTCTGTTGTTTCTCCCAGTACATACGTATATTTCCTTCAAATGGTTTCACATGTACAACGGCATTAAAGAACTTCAGGTCACGTTACATATTTGAACACCAAATGTGTGAATAATAGATCTACTTCTTATAGCCATGTAAAACATATAAAGGATCAGATGCATATCATTGGAAATTGATCTTAACAGAAACTTTTATTTTTCATACAGCTAGCTGTGATAAAGACAACTTTTTACCTGAAGGGGTACTATGGGATAATTCATAGGCTAACGTACAGGTCGCATAGTATTAGAACCTGCTCTAGCTTTGCTGTCAGGAAAGGAGTTAAATATTATTATTCTTTGATACTGAGATTCATGGCTCAGTTAAAGGACCTGCAGCTGTATTATAGACTTCCCCATACAGCTACAGCTCAGACAACATATATTAAGGGAGTGGGGAAAAAATAGCTTATTCTATATGTCCCAGTCAGGCCTCAACCTCTTTTGGACTTTCTAACTTAAAGTTCAGTACTTTATACTTGTTGCCATGCTATTCTTATTAATAGGAATCAATTATCTGGGCATAGATGTAGGCCACAGCTAATGATTTGTAAAGAACTACTCGATGGGACGAGACTAGGCAATATTTTGTCCCCCTCTGTTGTCGGTTACAGTGTTCTCTGCTTGCCCTGTTCCTTGATGCTAATTGTACAGGTAGAGATACACAGAGATGCTGGAGCTCATTCTTTCACCTAATAGTGAATGCTGTACCACTTATCTAAAGGATGATGCACCTATGTTTAGTTAAAGTCGGGAGATGTCCAAGGATTCTTTTTGCAACATGATGGATGCACAGACTGCTAAGTCCTTGGGTTAGTTATCTTTAAAAAGGGACATTTTGTCTTAGATTCCTGTTGTACATGCAACGTGATGAAGATGGAGACTTTAAACATGACTGCTAAGGAATAGAGTCTGCATAGAGACAACTCCTTAAGGATATTGTCCAGGCACAAGATATGTTAATGTTGTTAACTTGAAGATATACTAGGTCCTTGAATGGAATGTGTTAATTGTCCAGGCACAAGATATGTTAATGTTGTTAACTTGAAGATATACTAGGTCCTTGAATGGAATGTGTTAATTGTCCAGGCACAAGATATGTTAATGTTGTTAACTTGAAGATATACTAGGTCCTTGAATGGAATGTGCTGATTGTCCAGGTGTGAGATATGTTAATAAGTTCCCGGAAAGTTGATGAATAGGCATGAGTGACTTGTATAAGGAGGGGGCTGAGGGGTTCCCTCGGTGTGCATGACTTTGGTGGAGCGATCCCCCATGCATCCAGTGCTGCCAATAAAGGATACTTAGTCACTAAGAAGTTTTGACTTCGTTCTTTAAATCACCTATGAGCAACATTTTCAGACATGAAGGCAAATGAATAGTTATGTGCTGTATCAATTTGTGTCAAAAGCAGATGAAATAAAATTATTTGCTTCCAAACACATTGGTATGAGGATGAATTGCCTTATACAAAGGGCTTCTCAAAAATGATTTTGCAACACTAGCCCACCTGTGCAATTTGAATCTTTTTCCCATCTTTTTGTCTGCTGACTTTCCAAGAGCTTTTTTCCCCCAAGTTCTATTACTGGCAACCCTGTTGTATGTGGAGGTTATATAATGTATGCTGTACACCTGTACACAAGATAAATTCATTTGGTATGTGACAAAGATATTGTAGAACAACACCCAGCTGGAGTGGAATTTTTCCAGTGTGCTCTTCTGAATTTTAACTCTGCTCCCATGGAAGCACAGGGAAGATTTGCTTTTAGTGTTAGAGAGGCTAGAACAGTTTTTTAAAAGCGAGTTGTTTTAATAATTAAGCAGCTGATTTTTCCAATGTTCTAAATTCAGTTTAGACTGCTGTGTGGAGGTCAAGAGAAAATGTATAAACAGCCACAAACCTTTAAAAAGGGTACTTCTTAAAAAAATGCTGAGTTTGCATAAATACATCTTACAAGCCAAGTTTTTAAAGTAAACACTGTGTAATAGTGAAATACATGTGCATAAAATCATACCACTTCATCATGCCCCCATTCTTCACATGTATAAATCAGTGCTCTATTCAAAATAAATAAATCAGTGCTCTATTCGAAAAGTCTGTGTAATATGACTGTAAGCACATGCAAATTAGGTTCTTATATGCCATATTCTTATTTAGACCTCTGCACAAGAGGTAATTCAACTTCCCAGGGATGCAGAGAAATATTCTTACCCTCTTTCTACAGAAAACAGACTGAGGTGTGGAACAGCCAGGGGTGAACTCTGAAGTCCAGACCTGCAACCTGGGAATGTTGACTGTTTAGCTTCAAACACGTTTGACATTTCCTAAGCCTAAAAATTCAAATAACAAATAAAGGTTATCTGTTTGTTTCCAAAACTTCTTGTCCTAAGCAGTTAGTTGACAAGTCTCACTAGATTCCTAAGTGAGAGAGCACCTAAGTCCTGTGAGGTATCAGCACAGCTTGATGCACCATCACGGCAAACACTTGTAAAAGGGAGACCTGTCCTGACAGCCATCACTGAGCATATAAAAGTATGAAAGGGTCCCACTGTGCTCAGCATTTCCTGTTGGTTATTTCTAGCAGACTTCTTGCAACTGGTAGAATATTTTTTTATTTTTGTTTCTGAGGGAACTGATTATTCTCACACAATTTTTAGAGAGTCATGACCCTGAAGTCTGCTTGCTCAGTTTTCTCTTTCATCTGGAAGCAAATTCCAGAAATGTAGATGTCAGTATACATACCAGATGTAGCATTAATCTAACTCTGTGAGATTCCCTGTGATGTACACAAGAAATCTGTGGCAAAGGACAAAGGTGAGTTCTAGTAATTTCTCCCTGAGTGTCCTTTTTCTTCTCTCCTCCATACCAGGGAGCCCTCTGAATACACTCCAGCTGATCAGGAAGTGCCTTAAATGCCTAATATCAAATAAATGTCCTTAAAATTACCATGAAGAGCAGCACAGCAGAGCCATGCAGGATAGATTCAGTGGGCATGGCTATGTTTCACAAAAGTACAGCAGATGTAAACATGTTTTGGTACCTCTCAGTTTTCCAAGTACCCTTGTGCTGTGGGGAGTTGGCCCTATATAGCTTTTTAAAAAAAACTCCTTACCCTTCCTCTGATAAGCTTGATTTGTGTTTTAGAAAGAGGATTCACTCATTGTTATTTCATTCACATCATCTAGCAGCCTTCAGGTGATAAAGGACTTCTGAATACTATCAACCCAGCCATCCTTTGAACTGACAAGTGGAGGTTAAAGGCTTCTTATCCTACAAGCAATTCCCCTCCATTAGCATGATTGTTTGTAATACAATCAGCAGGGATCAACTAATACCTGTTCAAGCCTGAGCACACACAAGGAACAACAAGAATTTAGTAGTGAGAGAATACAGGGGTGAAAATAACTGAAATCCTCTTGACACTGCTCAGTTATTTGACCCTTTAAGCTAACAGGCGTTTAGTTTCACTGGGACTTCAAAATCGACATTGAATAGGATTCCCAGTGAGTTTTACATTACTTGGCAGGTAACCAGATGATACACTCACTATATGTCTAGTAAACCCATTTCCACACTACATTAGGAGTTTATCAAAGCAAGTCAAATCACTTCTCTACAAAAATGAAGGAATCTTGAGAGAATTTTGTGCCTGCACCTTTAGTTCTTCTTCTGTCCCTGGTTATGATTTATAATTTGGCAGTGTGTTTCCTAGAGCTGATATTGAATTAATAATGTGACTTTCTTCCATAGTAATTAAAAAAAAAAAAAAAAAAAAGTTGAAAAGTTGTGGGTTTGTGGTGTGTGGGTTTTTTTTGTGGGTTTTTTTTTTTTTATTATTATTTTATTTTATTTTGTGAAACAATGACTATAGAATCACTGTACTGTATAGCTCAACTAAATTGAGGTACTAAATTGCCATATACATAATTCAAAGCTGTATACCACATTTCTGCAAACTAACCTGAAACTACCTTCAGATCATTGTCAAAAACAGTACTTTATGTTTTTACATTTTCTTCTGGAAGCAGTGCTATTCTGTATTACAAGAAACAGCGACAAAGTAAGAGTTATTATTCATATCTTAATAGATTTTATGCTTTTTCAAAGGCATGTAAATTGCATTACTTTAACATACTAATGCAAGAAAGAAAGGAGAAGAAAGATGAGTTAGTGAATGTGGTTTTTAAAAACAGGGTTTGCTAGTATTCATTGCAATTTCAAATACTTAGCTTGACCATTTCCATAATATCTTAATGACTACACAATTATGTTCATTTTAAGTATGTCTGGAAATCTTGCTTCAAAAAGTTTTTTCTGCCTTATCATTTGTTAAGTTGCAGAATTTTCCACAGAATGAGCAAGCATTTCAAGAAGTGGTGGGTTTTTTTCTGTGTGTGTGAGCACGCTTGTGTGTGAAGCTGTGTGCTTTGGTTTTTTTTGAGGGAAACAGTCTTGTGAGGCTAGACAAGGAGGAATATGATTCTTGAGTCACTCAGTGAAATTATCAAAATAAGTGCAAGTGTCTTCCAAACCTCCAGCAGTGTAGCCACATTTTCTTATTTCTGTGGGATGGGAGAAGGGGAATGACAGATGGAGGATTCAGAAGGGAATGGGGCGACCCGTAGAAGACAAAGCCTGCAGATATTAGCATTGCAAGGAATCCTTCAGATCTGGCATTGAGTCACCTCATCTTCCCCTGTCCCAGGAGTGACTCCCAATTCACACATTGACACTTTTTCTTAGTGTTATTTTTTATTTTTTTTTTAGGTTTTAAAATGGCTATACAAGTGCTCTGCTTACATTGCTGTCCTAAGGAAGTGCTTATTTTACCTAATGCTTGATAAGATTTTATAAGGAGTTGTTAAAGAGTTAATACATAATGAATAGAATAGGAAAGTTTGCTAAATAAATTATTACAGTCTCAGCAGAAAGATGCATGCACTCTGGATTATACTCCATAGCAACTAAAGGATGTTATTTATTAGAGGAGACTAATCCCTAATTAACCCTGTATTAATTATATGAAGTTATAAAATATGTATGAATATATGAAAAAGTGTGTATTACACTGTTGTTTGGACTATGGTAGGGCTCATGTGACAGAAGTAGCAGCTACTGACAGAACCACTTCATGGCAAAGAAATGACCAGCACTGCTTTGAAATGTAGTAAAACTTAGAGCACTAATTCTTCCATCTTTATATGCCTTTTTTCCCCTGACTTTTACAATCTGTCTCATACTTGAGGCAAAGATCAGATTCATGGCAGAATCAAATGCTCTGTTATGAATTCCTGGAAGGTTTGCCTTTTTTATCTAAGTATGAAATCAGGCTCTTTTTTTTTTTTTTTTCTGTATCTTTACAGTTCCAAAATTGGTTCTTTTTAACTTTGTTCTGAGGGCAGGGGTTTGCTGCCTTTCTTCAGCTTTAAGCTGTGTTTTATCTATTTTCTTTTTTTTAAGCTGTATCTCTTTTTTTAGTTTTTAGTTTGTTTGGGGGTTTTTTGGTTTTTAATTATTATTCTCTAGCTTGTCGTCTTGCCTTGGTGGTTTTCTTTGTGGCTTAGACCTTCTCAGTGGCATTCCTTCGTAACTTAGGTTTTTCTGAAAAGGCTGATTTGTCTGAAAAGGCAGACCTAAAACACGTTGAGTCCTCAGCTTTAAAAAAAAAACAGATCATGGGCTTCCGAGAAGACAACCGTGATTTCAAACTGGCAACGCTGACAACCACCTCTTTTAAGCATGCTTACTCAATTGAGAGCTGTTACCCTGCTGCAAGTGATTGAGAAGTAAAAATTACTCTTTACAGCACAATTGCTCTTCGCTTCTTTTAACATTACTTGGACAGATATGAGATCTTGAAAACTATATGAGATTCCAAGGCTATTGCAGTGGAATCTGCCTGCCTGTTATGATCATCTCTAAGGGGTGAGACTTCACAACCTACATCATGTAGTTGGAAATCTCATATGTAAATCCTTACCTAATGACTACTGCATGATATCTTTTAAATACATATGTATTTAGAGTATATCAAAAAACAAACAATAAATCCTTTTATTAAATGTTGCTGATTTGAAATAGTTCTCCAATGTTTTCTCTTTAGTACTCTGTAGAGGAGTCCTTCAGCTTAATATATTTCAAGCACAGCATTTGTTATTGTAAGTACCTTTTTCAGATTTGAATTTAGTTCTGATTTATCCTGTCTGCTGTTTGTTTTCTCTGTTGCCCAGGATATTGCCTGTACAAGTAAATGTCTTCAGTCTACTTCATCATTGCTGAGAATCTGTGATGAGATACTAAAAATGTCTTTTCTAGACTGACTGCTAGACACATTAGGTATTGCATATATTGTGGCTTACTCTTTCTAAACTAATGAGCAAGCTATTCTTCCTTTTGCATGTAATGTAGATGATAAGGTACTCCTTATTAAACTTTTTTTTTCCTGCAGAGAAGCATCTTACATGTCCTTTTAACTATGAAAAGAACCTGCCTTTTGAAAGCTGCTTCCACACTCCTTTCTAGTTGACAGCATGTGTTCTCAAAGAGACTCCCTTTTAAGCCTCATCTCTGCAAAACAGGTTAAGATTTTCTTTTTTATGTCAAGATGCTTCACGTTCCTGAAGCCAAGGCATTGTTGTATATTACCTCAGCTAGTTAGCTGACATAAACTGTGTCACCTTTCCTGACCTGGCTTTAAATTCATCAGGGTTAAGAAGCATCTTACCTCCTTTAAGGATTTACCTCAGAGTAGATATCTTAGTTTAGGCACATATTTTTAGAAAACAGTTTTATTGTGAAGCACAGAGCGGGGTTCTTGAGTTTTCTCATTTATTGTCTTTTCTTGTTTCTTTATGTGCTACTTCAACCTGAAGTTTTTAGCTCATACTCTTACAGTAAACATTTAGTTCTCTGCCTCTTTCTCTGCATAACTCTATATTCCATTTCTTTATTATTACTTGCTAGCTCTGAAAAGCTGCATCCCATACTGAAGATCTGATGTTTGAGATGAGGAAAATAAAGTCTTATTTCATAGAAAATGAGTTTTCTTTTTCTTTTCCTTTTTTTTTTTTTTTCTCCTGATTTAAATCCATCTGGATAGTACAGACTGGAGATTTAACTCAGTCTTTAATGCTGGGTTTGTACTCCAAAGAACACAGCTATAAATAATGGAGCAATCAAAAAGGAAGGAGAGAAAAAAAAATCTTTCTAGCATTTTTTCATGTATATCACTGTATTATCCTTTGTCTAAATGAAGAGGAATTATTAATACTATATTAGCAAAGACCACTCCATGCTCTTGGTTCTCCATCCTGCTGCTACTTCTCTAGACTGCTTGCAGCAACAGAGAAGCCTAGAAAGAAATATTTTGTAAACTATTTCCTTCAAGGACTCTCCATCACAAAGAGGCAGTTTTCATGGTTTTATCAAGTGTTTTAAAGCCAAATATAATAGGGAATGACTGTTTTACAGATTTCAGCTTACTCAAAGGGACCTTAAAGTCCCTCCTAAATCACTTTATGCAAGTTTAAATTTGAATCCCTCAGACTGTTAGTGCTATTAACAGTTTCAACTAATTACAGAAAAATCTTACCTTTCAGCACCATTGTCTTATAAGATTATTTCACTCCAGGTTAAAATTTCTGAAGTTAAAAAAAAAAAATAAATCTAAGAGGACTGTGACTAAGAATTGAGCCCACAAGAGCAACCTTCCTCTTCTTACTGCCCTGCCTAAGCATTTGGGATTCCAAGCAAGTTATATTCAGGCAAAGATGTGACTTCTGTACTTGGACTTACCTTCTTACATGCCAACACTGTTATCCCTGTATTTTGTTGAAGGAAAATGTGTATGCATATAACTTAGAAAATAATCTCACATTGCAAAATTGCTTTTTTTTTTTTTTTTTTAAATGTGGTCTAGTGATTATTTTCTTTTAGAAAAAGCAGGTATTTCAGTAGCTCATTTGCTAGTTTTCTGGTATACTAAGAACCAATTAGTTTGAACAATTTTTCAGGTAAAGAAAGCAGTGGTCGGAAAGTTTTGTCTGTAGAGGCATACTAATGAAAGCTGAACAGCTGTAAATTAATTTTACATTTTGTAGTTTATTTCACTTGGAATAAATTGTGTCTCTCTCATTTGGGGCTGCTGCCTTCAGGATCTCAGAAGGCCTTGTAGTGATTCTGCACTCAGTCCAGAATTTAAAACTATAAGTGAGCTTAACAAAAACTTAATGACATAACTGAAATTAGCATGGTGGTTTGCACAATCTCATCCTGAAGCATTTTTGTTTCTGTGCACTGAAGCATGTGGAGTTCAGATGGAACTGGATTGGACTATAACATCTGTTTTGAAACGACCTATTATTCTTGCTACCTGCATACTGTCATCTCCTAGAAGATAAAAAATTGTTGCACTGTCCAGACTTTCTCGCACTATTTAACATTTTCCAGAATGTGTTTATTAGTTTATTTCGCATTTTAACTCTGCATACAAGTCTTAAATGTCCCATTGTGTTTTATGAAACCTTACTTAAGGGCTTCATTTTGTATTCCTGGAAAGAACTTAAATTTATCACCTGTTTAAGAAGACCAGTGAAGAGATGATACGGAATCACATTGTATTCTCTCTTCTCCTGCAAAGTTGCTCCCTAGTCATGGCCTTTTCATTTGTGTTGCTCATAACTATCTGAAACTGGTCATCCGAATACATCAGTTTGTAAAGCTTTTTTCCCCTCCTACTAGAACAGCAATAAAGGGATATGGAGCAGGCTGAAAAATACTGGGTATTGACTCTTTTAAGTATGGATATCTATAGAAGAGCATGTACTTATTTAATAGTACTATCACTGCTATGGCAGTAATAAAGGTTGTGTAAGACTTTTCCAGGTGGTCATTTTCTTTGTTCATCCATTCACATTGCCTCAGAATGACACTTTTTCCTCCTCAACCCATTTTGCAAGAAGTATTAAAATGGCTTCAAGTATGTTCCAGCAGAATCACTGATGTTTTAATTTTTATGTCCTTGACTTATGCTTTAGAATTCCCTGTTACCACTGGGATGTGGCAAACAATTTGTATTTTTCTTTTTAGCCCTGATAATGATTTTGTGTTATTCCTTAAAACTAATGGTAAATTTTTGCCCTTTATCATCTTTCATCAAGTCACTATAGTGCAGTATGTGATGCTGCGTTATGTGTTTAATCATGGGAGAAGAGAAACAAAGATATATTTATGTGTGTGTGTATAAATATATGTATGAATAAACTAAACAGAATGATTCTGTTCCTACATGTCTTGAATTCAGGTCAGAAGTGACCTTTTTGCCGTCTAGATCCAAAAACACAGATCTATGTTACTCTGGAATCAGGGTAATTTCAAATTCAGCTCTCAGTTGTATGGTTTGGACCTATCAGTTGTTTGTGTCAGGTTTTAGCCTTTCTGTTTTAATTTGCAGATGCAGAATTGAAATAAATCCCAGGCTTCAAAGATGGAGTAAAAGGCATAATGCTGTTATACTATTTCTCTTTTATTGAAGCTGAACAATTGCTTGCCAGTACTTGTGTTTGTTTGGATTTCCTGTGATGAAATTTATTTTTAATTTTACTGGCCGATGTAACTCATTGCTTGCCAAGTACTTGCATTTGTTCGTACTTCTTATGATGAGATTTATTTTTCATTTTAAAGTCACAGTCTTCTACAGGAAGGGCAAAAAGGGGCACGGTGTGTAACTCCATGATGTCTTGTACCTCCATGCATCTTTTATGCAGATGCAAAAAGAAGGTAGAAGACTTCTGTTCACAGCTTCTGTGGTTTCATTCCCCTTGTAAAGACACAGAATCACCTTCAGAACAGAAGTCAGCCTGCAATTTAGACCCATACTAAGTTAACCAGAAAATATATCTCATTCCTTGAAAAAGCTCAGAAGTTTGTGTTTGGTTCCCCAAGGACAAGTTTTATCAAAACAAAAGCTATATTGGTATAGCCTGAGGTGAATGTTCTATTAACAATAAATATGTTCTGCCTTCCTGAGCTCCCTGCATAATAAATGGAGATGCACTTACCCTGTTCAACATGATTTGTGTTTGCAAGCAGTTCAAATATTCGTCTTGCATTGGTTTACTGGTACTTGTGACATGAATAGTCAGTATCAAAATTGACAGTGAGCTTTTTACCCCTTTCTTTCATCCTCTGTGAGATACCCCTTTAAATGCCACTGTAGATGTAACTGAAATGTCTGATACTTAACAATAAAACCTTTGCTCTCATTTGCATCTTGAATTAAATCAGCCCTAAAAAATAATGCTGAGATCTACCGAAAAACATTGCTCAAGTGCATAGGCAAGAGTTTTCTGCTGTACATTACTTATCTCACTTAGGGTGAAAGTCATGCTGCAGAGAAGTAGCAAAGTGGATTTGAACTGACTAAAACCCCTAGAAGAATACCAGAGATGGGCTGGAAGAAATTTGTACTCTTGTTTTGGCCTCTAGCACACAGATGAATGCAATTGCCCTGTGTAACAACCATATAAACAGGTACACAGCAGTCCTTTGACACGCCTTCTCAGGTCTTTTTCATCCCTTCTATTTCTCATCATTACTATCTTACTATTATTTACAGATTGCAAGCAGGAGGTATAACAAAACAGTGTGTTGTCTTTCTCCAAAAGAAACGAGTAAGACCTCTTACATGAACGAAGTGAAACTTTGTGAGATAAAGAAATTATTGAACAGGTCTCAGGAACCCAAATCTTCTATCTAATTGCTATATACCCATGCAAAGATTTTAAATGAAAATATAAATTCACTTAATCTTCATTTTTCTTGGAAGGCACCATGCCCTTATAAAGATAGTGGGAATTCATCTTTTATTTCAGTGAATGCTGCAGTAGGTTTCATATGTATAAACAGTTTGCTGTTTGAATTACCCAGTGACTCCAATTTCTTTGGCACTGGACTTGCCTTTCACCTCTTCTACTTTTCTATAGACCAGCTGCCCTTAAGCTGCACTTAAACTAATCAAGGCAAATTGGCCTTTGGTCTGTCCTGTAGACAACTCTGTCCTTTAGGGAAGAAAGCAGCAGATGCGGATGAATATAACTCTTTTTCTAATGTATCGTTTCTTGTTTTGTAGCCCCATAACTGCAAACTAGAGAGCAAATTAGGTAATTCTTTAAATATGTCAAAAAACAGCATGAAAGGAGAGAAATGTACTGAGTACTTTTGTTGTTCTTGACTCCATTTGCAATTTAATGCCTAGTACTTAAATCTATCTTAGTTAAGGGTGTTTCCATTGAGGTGGAGAATGCATTGCATCTGTATTTCCATTAATCACATCCTCATTAACTTAACTATTATAAAGATGTTTGCCTCAAACATATTAGTGGAATTTTTATCCTATGGTCTGCAATCATTAAAAGGGGATTGTTTCCCCTACCCATACTGGGTAAACCACTAAGTGTGCGAGCATTAGCAACTAGAAGGGCTATATGGGATAAACTGCTATCTCTTTAGAAATTTTTAAAGCATTTTACATGCTGTCAGAGACCAAGAGCCAGGAAGCAGTTTGATAAATGAATATGACCAACGGAAAAAGCAAATAAACAAAATAAAAAGTATTAAACCAGTCAGAACCATTGTAACATCCTGCATAACACAGGCCATTCCTGAAATAATTCCTTTGTCTTGGCAATAAGCTACAACTGAAATTGGCTATTATTTTATATTTCTACTTTCAGTCTTATTTTAAAAATTGTTTAAAATGGGTGGAGAATCAACCACAGCACAGATCAAGCTTTTCAGTTTTTCACTATTAAATTATCTTCCCTGTAAAAAATACAGATTTTATTTACTGCCTAATGAACTTCCATTCATTAAACATTATCATAAAAAATGCCTTGAATGGGATTTCAAGAGATTGTCTGGTCCATCCTTCTGCTTCCTGGCAGAATCAAATACAGGTTTTCCTTCCCTCAGGACAGCATTGACTGTATCTAAAACATTCTTAACTAGAGTGTGTCTAAACTGTTCTTGAAAGACTCATGCAAGTCTATGATTCATAATCTCCCAAATAAATCTACTGCAGTACTGAACTATACTTATCTTTAGAAAGCTTTTTCCTGAAGTCTAACTTAGATCACTATTTCAGAAGTATAAGCCTCTTATTACTTGCTCTATCCATTGTGAAGAACAACAGATTAGTTCTTTTTTCTTCCAGCAGTCTCATGTAGTTGAAGACTATGCAGCTGCTCTTCCTCCCACAATGATCAGCTCTGATGCACTAGAGTTAGATTTCCTGCACTGTAAACCTTTTGTCAACTTCTTAATTCTGTAATCATTATTCTGGTCTTCTTTGGAATCTCTCCTTATTTCCAATATTACTGGTAAGTCAGCAGACTTGATTCTATTATATGTAATACAATATGGCTCTTATTCTTACCAATTTTAAACACATTCAGTGCTAGCATTAACCTTTAGAATTACAGTACAGTGCTTAAATTTTTGTTAACCAAAGTGAAAAATCCCCTGTTCTATAAACATGTTTTGTGTTCATTGGATGTGGATAAAATCTAGTTTTCAAAGGACTGGATTCACTTTTACTTCCTTCAGAGGAAGGACATCCTCTATCATTTCATCTTAGGGCAATCATGGAAAGAAACAAGATCCAGGTTCTCCAGGAACTATTTCGTTGATGATCTTGCAGGTTTAAAACTTACCTCTCCTGCTGTATGATAAAAGCTTACACCAAATTGCTATCAACTTTTTAGAAACATTCTTCACTAAAAGCAACATTCAGATAGGCTCAGAAGTGCCATAAATCTCTGGTAAGCTTATTAAACAGGCCCACCATCCAGCTCTTAATATTTTTATCATTTGAATACAGCAATTCCCAAGATATGCTATGTTTTCACTTTATGGTCATATATGAGCTGGCAGAGGACTGGCACATCTTTGGAAATAACTATTTGTAAGGTGAGATAAACCTTATCTGCTACTTTAAATATTGCTATAAAAGTTGAAGGAAGGGGAGCGAAAGCTTTGGAAGTTCCTTCTTTAGAACACTTGCAATTTGTGAAAGCATCTTCAGATGTTCTTGCAAGATTGTGGTCACAATCAAGGATTAGATTGAAGGTAGGGTCACAGAAGGAGCAGGAATAGCAGTAAAAGAGGGTGTCTGAAGCCATTTAAAAAGGGTAGGGGTATTTTTAAGGAGGTATTCCAGTGAAGTAAGATATGAAGCTTAGGAAGTAAAATGAAGTTTCTGTTATATGAAATGTCTGCATCAAGAACAAGGATAGATGCGATATTTGGAAGCTGCTATGGGAAAGAGTACTCATATCATCCACAAAAGCTGGTATCTATGTAACATCTCCAGAAAGAGCTATAAAAACGTTTCTTCTACCTTCCCCACTCTACCTCATAGAGATAAGCTTATCTCAGGCTATCAAATATCTTTCCCTTCCCATATAACCTATGACAAACTGAAAACCAGTAGCATGGTGTGCTAAAGTCTCAAAAACTTAAATATTGCCTCAGAGGAGATTAAGAGAAATCAAGGGTAGCTCAGGTTCATGTAGTAGTAGCAGGAAATTTGTTAGATGAAAATGCACAAGTAAAACATATCTATTGGTGTGAACTTCCCATTGCAGGGTCAGTACCTCGAATGACGTGCTTTCAGTGTGTTTACTGTTTCATCTCCTCATATAGCTGAAAACTTTTACCTAAACTTCCTTCTTAGGTCCAGACCTTTTCTTCCAGTCTTCATAGTTTGAGACTGAATAATTCCTTCCTTTCATTTATATCCTTACCTTGAAGATATTTATAGACTGAGATCATATTGCCCCTGAGCTTTTGCTCTTCCAGACTCCATAAATTTAGCTTCCTTACTCTCTCACCTTATGTCTTATGATCTTCCAGTTCTTATATCAGTTTTGTTTCCTCATTTTATATTTAGCTATATTTCTCCTGTTCTTTCCAAACAGTGGGGAAATATGTTCCCAAACTATTGTTCTGATGTATTATGGCACTGTGTTTTTTCATTATTTAATCCAAATTATTATAGCTAATTATTATTATGCTCTTGTTCTTTAAAAGTAAGTAATAGCTGATGAAAAATTTCTCCAAGCTGTCTATACTTAGACAAGAGGACAACATAATTTAATGTGTATGAAACAGAACTCTTCAAAGCTCCATTTTTTTAATCTGGTCATCCATAATGAACTTCTCAGTTACGAAGTCTCCTGAAATTTCTGTGGTGATAGCTGGTTCCAGCGAAACAACGTCTGCAGTGCCTTTCCAGTTCACGCTTCTGTATTCATGTCACGAAGGCTTCTGAAAAAGTAGATAAATTCAGGTTATTAGGATCTTTGCAAGGGTAATCAGACACAAATATTTCATCTTTATTACACAGAAAACTACATCCATTTATCTAATGGTCTCTTCTGGCTTTAAATTCAGTGAATGGTATCAAATCCTTCCTATGAACACTCCCGTACTGAATTTAACAGTTTAAGCATAATTTTTCAGCTTTAAAGGTTGTAATAGAAAAGGTTGGTCTTTATCTTGCTTGTTTAGTGGCTAGTGAGAAATTGATGCACCTCCAGCAGCTACCACTTTGAGGTCTTAAATATTTAGCTCAACAGTAATAATTTATTTTTATAATATTGTTTACCCCTCACTGAAATCTTACTGTCAGCCCAAGAAAAATCAACTTACTACAAGAATTGGAAGGTTTTCCAAACAAATAAATAGAGAAAAAAATGGTTAAAATAAAATTAATATTGAGAATGTGTATTATTAGCTTTACTGTTAAAAGCTTTGGTTTTAAGAATATTCTTTGGAAACTTAATACATTTGGAACAGAAAGCTTCTAATTTCTTATTTATAAGATACAATGGGATCCCAAAATGAGATTAAAACTGTTTGGACTGAACTAAAATTTATTGTTTCTTTTATTTTCTGTGACATCTGATTGGCTGTGAACAACCTTATGTTTACATAAAGGATTGTGTTCTCTGCAGATAAAGATGATTGCTTAATGATAAATGATGAGATCTAAAACATGAAACACCACCTCATCAGGACTAAATAAGGGTAATACATAAATGCCATGAGAAATATCCCACCTTATATAAGGAATAGTCCAGCAGGTCCCACAGTTCTCTAATACCCATAAAATCAACTTGAAGACTTTTTCTGTGCATTCACAGATTAAAATGAAGCTGGTTTTAAAACATAATGCAAAGAATATAATGGATAGGAGAAAAAGTAGTGCATGGGAGATGGGTTCTCCTGTCACCACTTTGTGTCAGGATTCTTTGGGAGATGTCTGTATCATTTTACCTCACTTTGCTGTAAACTAAAATACTGATGATGACCTTTGCAAAATCCTTAACAACTTATTGGAGCCAGGAAGCTCTATTATCACTGTTATCACTATTTGTTCCAGTAGATCTGAAAGTGTTTAAAACTAGGACAAATAATAGCCAAGAACCTCACTTACACTCTTCTTTCAGGAAGTGCCTCAAGTCTGCTGGATAAACTTGAAGAGAAAAATCAGTTCAGGTCATTGCTCAGGAACTTAATACCATGTTTTGAGGTTGATCTTGGACCCCTTCGGTTCTGCAAGGAATACGCTATACTAGTTTTGATGGGAGCAACACAGCAATATGGAACAAGGAGTATAAAGAAAACTGAGTGGAATACAAAACACTGCTGATAGGATTAAACCAGTCATTTGTTTGTGGTACTTTAGTTTTATTTTTATGGTAACTTCTGATAGATGGCCTGTCAGGCTGATAAGGTGACTTTTTAAACTTTATTTTGCCCATAATGTATTCCAGCAGTTTGGAATATGATTGAGAACTTCAATGTGTAAGCCCCTTGGAAGACAGTGAAGAGTGAAATCATATGGAAAGGTGTAAATTGTCTCATGGATAAAGCCCAGGGTGGGACCTCACAGTTCTCCTTCATGACTCTCAGAATGACACTTCATTTATCTGTTCTTCAAGTATGCATTCGCAAATGGAAATAATACATCTCACATCAGTCAAATCCTTCTTCCTTACAAAAAACATTAGAGCAGGAACATGTTTCAAGAAGTGTTTGTACCTCACCTATCACAGAGAGTCCTTCAAACACTTCTGTGATACAAGTACAAATTAACAAATACATCCACCACAGTTTTCTGGAAGTGATCTTAATTGCAGCATTTTTCAGAAACCTCAGTATTTTTCATTGGTTAGTTGCAATCAAGCCTTAAGAACAGGAAAAAAGAATGAAAATAGAGACACTTTAGAAAAAGGCATTGAAAACTAAGTGGTGTTAAATGAAGGCATCTTTACTTAGGAGACGAGTGAAATTGTGACAAGAAAAGGACTTTAGCGAGATACTTAGGTTTCTTTTTCCTTTTTTGATAGCACTTTTTCTTGAGAGTTTAATTACCAGGTTGATTAGAAGGAAGGAATTTGTGTTCATAAATGACACTTAAGAAAATCATCTTTTCCTTCTTGGACTCTGAATGAAAGATGGTCTGTGATGTCAGTTTAACTATGAATAATTGAATAAAAGAGCAACATATGCTACCTGGTAATGGAATCATTATAGTCTACAGAACACACATTAAAAATTAGCTTAAATATATTTCTTATGCTCAATGAAGCTCTATATAGCAGTGTTACAACAAAAGCTCTGAAATCAACAATAATGTGCACTCTTTAGTAATATGTAGTATTCTGTAAGGGACTCTCTAGGAGAGTTTCATTCTTTTAAAAGTAGCTTTCAAAATGCAAATAGAAAAAGTCCCCTCTGCATCAGAACGGATGCATTTACTGCTGCTAGTTACATACAATTCTTTTTCTGCATTAAACAAAAGCAGACAGGTTAGGAAACAGCTGAGCTTCTGATGTGAGGAACACAGATGCCTCCTTACGCAGAACACGTACAATATGTTCAGCAGTCTTGGAACAGACTCTGAGGTTTTGAGATAACAGTGATTCAGCCAGAGCAGCCCAGATCATTGCAAATTCCTAAAAGCGCAGAAAACGGAATCATTAAGCTTTTTCTATATCAGTACATTGTTATCTCCACAGTCAGTTTAAGGGAAGAACACATTCCTTTTCCTCTCTGTTATGCAACTTAAAGCTATTTTTTTCTTTAAAAGACCATGTGGTTAGTGACCAGAGGAGACAGTCATGATGATTTCAGAGACATATATGAAAATCACAAAATCCAAGTCCAAAATCTAGTGTAGATTGATAGACTGACTTTTATTTTGCTTTATGGTTCATGCTTTCTCATTACCTTACTGTTTTCTTCCACTAAATGAGTTTGGTGAGTCAGTGTTTTTCTCTTTTTGTCACAGTGAGATATTGTTAGAGCCCTTGATTTGTTTTGTCTTCAGCCTCTCATTTCTTTGCTTTCTGATTGCCTGTTCTTGTGTGTGCACTGTTGGTTTTCCTCCCTTTTCTCTCTTCATTGTCTTTGCCACGGATATTGTCTTTCTCCCCGTATTTTCTCATCTTCCTCTTTCCCCTTCTTATATTTAAGCTGTGTCTGTAATGCTATTCAGTTTTTATCCTGTTCCACATTGTGCCAAATTTCCACTTCTTAAGAAAACAGTGGCCCCCTTCTGCAGGCAACCATTGATTTCATGTACACAGAAGAGAAACTCTGCTTTCTGCACAAGACAGAACCTGTCTTTCTACCTTGTGGGACAGCTGGTGTAATATTATGTTAGATGGCACAATGCTGCCTGCCTGTCCAGTGGCAGGCACTGAACAGAAATATTTATTTCATTCTTTGGAGGAGTCCCCAGGCAACTTTACCAGCCAAAGCAGAACAAGAATAAGAATGTGAACAGCCCAGGGAGCATTCCTTTTCTGCATTCACTTCTGAGGAAGTGCCTTCTCTCTTGCCCAGTCTTGCTTCTGAGTCTGCAGGTTGGTGAGATAAAGGCTCACAGTAGTGGCTCACGGACAGGAACAGTTCAGGAAAAATATGGGTCGCTTGATGGATGGGAGAAAGAATCCTGTGATTCACAGTGTAGAAAAGCCAGAAATGAAATGTTTTTTTTGTTTTGTTTTGTTTGGGTTTGGTTTTTGGGTTTTTGTTTGTTTGTGTGTTTGTTTGTTTGTTTGTTTGTTTTGGCTTAGTTCTTCCTGGCAAAGGCTGCTCCAAGACACCTCTGCATATCAACAAGATTTGGAAAAGGGACAGCCAGAGCAGTGAGAACAGATTAGGGACTAGCAAAGGAAGTGGAACATGTTCTAATCTATGGGATGCTGAAAGAGTTGGTTAGTGTGATCAGGAGAAAGATCTCCCTCATTCATGAAAAAACCAGCAATCAGATAAGGAGAAAATCTTAGTTATACTCACTTTATTTAAAAATTCAAGAAAGAAACATGAAAGAGAAGAAGCTAATTGAAAACATTGAACACGTTTTCCAAGGACAGCCTGGGCTTGGCTAACCTGATCCCCTTCTGTGATGAAATGACTGGCTATATGGACAAGGTTCTTCATCTCATATTTATATGCATGTGTGTACATGTGTTTTATCATTGTACATGTAGTCGTAAATGCTTGGATGACTATGAAGTCACATGCTGGAAAATGAGTTGCATAACAGTTTTATTTAGGTTACCTTTGAAGGCTTATTTACTTTGGTGTATATATTTTGCTTGTTGTTGCCTTAGGCCTGGCTGGGGTTTTGATTAGTATGTTTACTTCTATAAAGCCTTTGCTAAAATGTTAATCAAAGTATACCTAATGGAAATACTGACCAACAGTTGAATGGGTTAAGAATAATATATTAATGAAGCAAGGAGAACAGTATCACAGGTAGAAGGAGAGAATAAGTGATATATATTTATCGGAAATCAGGTGCTCTTATGACCGTGAGATAGATCTTTGTGAACTTGCCAGCTCAGTTACAGATGTAATGTTAATACAGAATTATGCTAACTAACTACTGTTTGTAAAAGAAGTCAGAAATTTCATATATTCTGGATCGATCTGGCAGACACAGTTTTCTGCCAATGAGTTCTTACATGTGCATACAGGTACAATAACATACAGGTACAATTATGTACCTATTAGCATGTAAGGGCTATGCCTTATGATCAGACAGGTTGAATTTGTGCTGCCAAAGCAAACTTAAAAAAATATTTTGTGTTGTATGACTAGCACTGGCATCTCCGGATACCACCCGCACTGGCACTGGTATTTAGGATGGCGGCACTGACAACACACATGCACCAATAGCAGAATGGACCAACAGCTGATAAGCACAACAGCAGCTGCTGACTGTACCAGGGGCTCATTTAACCTGTCAAATGCTATCTGCCCATAGAAATAATCATTGGCCCTCAGGCCAAGCAGAGGAGTGCTGTGTATTCCCATTGCTCAGGGCCAGCCTCTGCACAGAGGACTGCTGCACTCTTTCAAACCATTACCACATTGCATTGGCTGAGTTTCGTATGGGCTCCATGTGGTGGCGCATGAACCCAAAGATACCATGAGAATTTTTAATTCAAAGTACCTAAGATAATACAAAGTGTGTGTTGCAATTCAGCAGCTCAGTGCTTTCATGTGTGCCATTGTGACTACCATGTAGCTTGAGGGCACTGGGGACATTTTAGGGCAGAAGGTTAGCTGGGTAGATTTTGGAGACAATCTGCTATAATCTACATCCATACTCCGCTTGGAACAGAGTGTTTAGAAAATAATTTTCTTTGCTCTGTCTAGGTTTACTCTTGGAGAAAACTAGCTGGTTTCCCAAGAAAATTAGCACATATGCCACCCAGGTGATCAGGACACCCAAACTCAGGAATGAAATGGTGAGTAAGTTTCCCCAGTGATAGTGTAAACATAGCTGTGAGGATATCTTGCAGGGGGAAACTGATTTGAACCTTGCCTCATTTCTCTATTATAGCTGGAAAACATTGCTAATACAAAACATTTGGCTCCAGATTCTTTCCTGGGACCACCAGATCACCGAAACACAGTAGTAATACAGAATGAATTTAGAATTAGTTTCTTCAGGCAAAAAGCATCATGCAATTCTCTTTATAAAAAATCTATTAAAAAATTAGTAGAACAGCATTCACCTACAGGACCTCCTACTACAGCATAGCCAGGTATTCTCAGTTGTGCCACCTAAGCCATGCCCTTGTCAAGTCCTTTAAAGGCAGAATACCACATGGTTGCCATGGTACTGCAGGGTAATATCCAGAAGCATGATTGAAGAAATGCAAATCTGGATGTTCACACAAGACTGAGTTACACATTGCTGCAGCTTGTTACTGAGTTAAATCAGTTGCTAATTTAGCAAGGGAAGTGCTATAGGTGGTGATTCTACTCAGTGTGTTACGAATTATGGATTGACATTTCTTACAAAGTCTTACTGTTGACCATGTTTTTATTTAATTGGAATTACCCACAGGTGTGACTGAAGTCAGTGTAGCCTGTGGACCATGCTGAAGGGTAAAATTTAATCAGTACTTAATGTGACTGTATTATAAGTTTCTACATCTGTCAAACAACTTGTTTCCTTCCTTAATGCTTCTGCTATTTTTAAAGCTTTCTATATGATCTTTGCTTTGTTGCAGAATATATTAAAGTTTTTTATTTCCCTAGCAAAGGAAATAGGTTGCATTTCATTGACATCAGCAGCAAAAATGGCCTATATTCGTTCAATGGCACTTAGTATTTACATAATAGTTTCTTTAACAGACCTTGCTGTAGCTTACGTAGGAAATAAGTATCACAATCTTTAATTAATGGCTGAGGAAAATGAGATGCCCAAAGGTTGGTAGCACTTGTTCATAGTAAAAAAAATAAACTCCATTTCTCTTGAACCCTAGTCCCTGCTCACTGGCATGTACCTGCATATAGTGTAATTATTTTAAACCATGATTTATAGTACAGTGTACTATACTTAGCGCTAGAGCCATGTGCATTAATAAACATATTTTTATTCTCTGTTTATCCCCATTTGTTACAAATATACTCACAGGAGTTTTGCTCACACAGGTGTCTAAATTGTTATATTATTTTACTGGTGTACTATAGTATTAGCACATTATAATAAATACAAAGTATCATCTGGTGATAAGGATTCTTCTGTTTCCTTTTTCATCACAATCCTCTATAATAGATGTTATATCATTATTCATTTTACACAAGTTTTCTGTGTATAAGTGATATATCTAACTTGTAAGAAAGCAGTCTGGGCTCTTTTTATAGCTGTTTCCAGAGATGGGATTATTTGGATTGATACAGTGAATTAATTCAGTTCTAAAATAAACGTTTAAAGTAGGTAGGTAGATAATTTGATGGCTGAAGCTTGATCCAAATAATTCTATATGATGACTTTGATAATTATACTAATGTGTATATAGACCTGATCAATAGCATAAAAACATATCTAATTTATAGAAAGTAAAAGTCCATTGAGAGAAGAACCTCATCCTCATATCAATTTGTAGTGAATTTCCCTCTGGAACAGCCCATATTTTTCCCTGGAGTGTAGAAGGAGTCTGGGAATATACATAAAAGCGAACAGATAAAATGCTCAGAGGTGAACACCACCCTGAATCTCTAGTATGAAAAGGAAGACTCTGGTGCAAGGAAATAACATGAAATATTTTCTTACTGTCTTTATATGGTTTATTGTATCATGAGGTTCATATTAAATCTTTATGCACAGGTCTCATCTCAATTTCACTCTTATTTAAAATTTCCTCAGATACATTCTATTTTTTCCTCCACAATTTTGTCCAAGGCAGAATTTATGGATTTTGTACATTTTCTGGGATTTCTGGACATCAATCCCATCAGACACTGTGGTCAGACTGCCAGGAACTCTGGAAACTGTTGATCTAGCTGCTACATATGTAGCAGTCAGCCCAAAAGAAGAAGATTCTCCAAGCATTCCCTGTCAAAGGTTAGCTAAACTGGGAGTGCTGTAGATTTTGAACTAACCTTGTTCTTTCTGCAGAAAAGGTGGGAACTGGTTAAAACCAGGTCGGTTGTAGATCCAGTCTAACACACACTCACTTTTTGCTGATCCTGCTGGAGGCAAGCTGAGTGCATGTCAGAGCAAACCTGTTCCTCCTTTTCTTTCAGCTATACAACAGCGATCACCTCCCCAGTCACCTCCTCTGTCATTATAAAATCCTTCTCCATACAGCCTTATTAATACCCATATTAATACTCTGGGTACCCATGAAGACTGCCAACCCTGATCCTCCCAACTTAGATCTTCCAGAATCCTCTGCTGTAAGAAGATCCTTGGATACTCAAAGGTGTTTATGTCTGTGCTTTTGATTTGGGATATCTGATCAGAAGTGTGATAACCCCACCTGTCTTGCTAACATAATTTACTACACAAATTTCTTCTCCCTCCCCTCCCCCCTTTTTCTTTTGCTTCCCCTTTATCTTTCTCGGTTTTATTAGAGCTATTGGATTTGATTATATCTCCTATGCTCGACTGAACAGAAACAGTTTGTGAGGTATTCCCCAGACATTAATCTGCATGTTGTTCTTCAAAGTTTGCATTGTCAGAGCCCTTTTCACCTTCTGTTTCTGAGTTGTCAGAGTTTCCGTTGGGAATTTTGGGTCACAGTGACAACATTGCAGCTGTCTTCAGAGCTAGTGAAAATATTCTTAGCTCAAATGTTTGAGGCAATCACATTGCTCCAAGGCAGATGATGCATCGCAGGAAACAGTTCCTGGTTTTGTTGGCTTTGTCTTTTGTGGGCTGTTCACAGAGATAAAACAACAACAAGCAGTATATGGATAGAAAGAGAAAAATAAAAGTGTCTTCTTCTACGGACACATCTCCTCTTGGATTTTGTCTGCTGGTTGTTAAAATAGTGGTGATCAGTGATCCATGTAGGTAAACCCTGGCCCAAGCCTATGTAAGGTATACCTGGTTAAGCCTGTATGTTTGCTTTTATCTCAGAAGAAGCCTTAACTGCACTGTAGAATATAAGACTCTTTTCTTTCTGCTCACATACTGGATGATTTGATTACTGTGGAATTTAGCCAAGAATGGGCTTCTCTGTGGCCTGGAGCCAACTTCCCAAGTTCTTTGTTCTTAAAACTAGCTCCTTCCTAAAATACTACCACAGCTACTTTGAGGAAGCTTACTCTATACAATGGGAGCAGAGACATTCAAATCCCCAGTCATACACTAACCCAAGACTAGGTGACAGCAGCAGGCACAATGTGGGTATGTCTATGCTTCTGGGAAGTCTCTGTATTTACAATGTGACAGCGACACAAGAGACTAAGTGCCGGATACAGCATCATGCTAATGTGGCTAATAGATGCTAGACCTAAACTGCCTCTTTCGGCTGTTTACTTGGTGAAAACACCTGTTTGAGCATTTGGAAGCTTTGGGATTTCTCTGTTGTGCAATGTAGAGTGCCTTTCTGTACTTAACGTTTCACTTGACATTAATAGTGCATATTCTGAACACATGGTGGTTCCTTTAGAAACTGCCTTCTTGCATGATACGTGACATTCTACTAGGAGTGTAAGATAAGGTTTTTGTGAGAGAAATTTTGTGGTCCAAGTGGTACTTCTAACTTGTAATATAGGTCCAAAACAGTCTTGCTTAGAGAGTCTGTTGGATGGAGGCATTAATGTGCTTTTACACTTCCCTGGCCAAAACCTTCTTAGCCAATATTTAGAAGGCAATTCTACCCCATTCCAATTACTTTCTTTTTAAATGCAACATTAGTGTACATAGCACCACAGTATCTAGTTTTTCAGAAGTCTTTATGGTTCTGCAGATCCACTGGACACCCCAATTAACAAATGAATAGCAACACATAGAGCATAAGATGGAAAAATATCCATGATGGTGAAGTAGAATACTACCTTTTCTTTTATGTTGTGGTACTTTTTGTCATGTTTCAAGTTGCAACCATAAGAGCAAAGGATTCATCATGATATTATAACTTTAATAACTAACTGAAGTTAAATTGTTAATTCTAGAAATAGACCTTTTTACTGGTCTCATATTCACATATACAGATTTTCTGACAAATATGGTGTGGAGCATCCTGAGAAACATTGATTCTCAAATAGCTGAAAACACAAATGCAAAGTGCTATCAGCAAATTCAGGTAGGCTATGGGACTGAAATATGCTTGAACATGTATTCCTTTCTCATTACTAAGTCCAAAGCCTCTTGTAAAATGAAGCAGTGCTCCAGGGAGAGTTCCTTGGGACAATTCCAATTTTTCACAGTGTATTCTAACCGTAGATGGTGAAAACTTGTGAACATTCAAGTGTCCTCAATCTCTTCATGGTTGCTTTGATGTGTAGGATGCTGAAGAAAACCTGACTGCACCAGCAGCAACTTCTCTGTGCAGCTTCTAAAAAAGGTGAATGGAGGAAGACAACAACAACAAAAAGAAAACCTCAAACAAACAAATAAAACAGAAAAAAATACAGAAAACCAACTGTCCCATGTTATTTCATACTTACTTATTTTAGCTATATGAACAGATACTGCTTGAATGATACAGGGAACTGAAGATGAGAAGAAAATTTCTGAATATCTGTTAATATAGAAACAGCCCCTCAGTTTTCCTTAAAGAGTTTCAGAGGCAGGAAAGACATTTTATAGGAATAGCAACAGAAGCAATGCTGTGAAATAAGCCAGTTTTCTATGCACAAAGTTTTGTGGTCAGAACAGCGAGTGAACAAAAACCTGAGTGACTGCTGAAGCTAGTAAGTACTATGAAGTCCCATTTATTTTCCTTGTTACATACAGCAACAGCAGCAGGACTGAAACCTTGTGCTGCATTTGAAGTTAAGATTAATTTTTCAGGAGAAAGCCTGTTGATGATAGTTCTTCCCACTGTGAAAAATGTTGTTCTATTGGTAAGTTGGCTTTGCTTGTTAACATTTTTGGTGTATCAATCACCTTTATTATTAAGCCATTACTTTTCTATCATTGTATCTGATAGTTAGAATGAAAATTTTAAATGGGAAGTATATTTAGATTAAAAGTGAAGATGTTTAATCCTTGGAAGAAACTAACAAGTTAAACAGCGGTTTCTCCATGGCCTGACAGTCTTTATATTCAGATTTCATTGTTTTCGGGATACATTAGATGCACGGAAGCAATGTTTCTTCACTGAATTGAGTACAAGCACAAGGGTGAGGCATAGGTATTTGAAACATATAAGTGATCAAAATAAATTATCAGATTATTTTCTGTGGCCTGTGTATCCCTGGAGGCACAAGAACTACTAACAGTATCTGTATGCCTATTCCAAATACTTTCATACAGAATAAATTCCATCCGTTTGTGATTATGATTTGGTAAATAAAACATTCTGGTCTCTTGGTTTCTTTTGCATAATTCAACCTCATGCTCTGATTCTTTGTCAATCTCCATATAACTTCCTTTTGTAACAACTAAGTATTAAAAACTTAATTCTGATATATGAGATATTTTAAAAGCATTTTAATATTTATGTCATCACACACTCCTGTTCGTATTCATCATACGTTGTGACATGTTTCCACAGTTCAGCAATGTACTTAAGAATGTGTTGAACTTTAAACTCTTCAAGAAACTTGAAACAGGTGAGCATGAATTCATGCAGAATCAGGATCATGATCATGTTTACATTAAAAGAACATATGCTCTCACCTATTCTGCTATATAGGCATTAATTGCCCATGAAATCTTTCCGTTTTCCTCAGCATATGCTTCCATATAAGTGTCCTGCATCAATTTATAAGATGTTCTCACTGCCTTGTCATAAATTCAAGGTAATTTCTTTGATCAGTAATAGCTTCTTTACACAGTTTCTGCCTTCTGTTTAACTGAGATTGATTACATTTGCAAAAGGTCTGCTTGACTGGCCAATTTCTTTTCATATCGTTTACAGTCTTTTCATATTTTCAAACTTGATGGGTTCATCCTTATCATTCATCTGCACTTACAAATTTTCATCTGATGTGTGCTATGTAATTTTTGACTGGAAAATGTCACTACCACAACAACTCCTGCTTGTATGTATAAAGCATAAATATCTGGTAGTACTTAAATTTTTGCTACATATTTGGTAACTAATGGATTAAAACTTGGTTTTTATAAATGTCTCTAGTCTAAAGTCATCTTTGGTGGTTCACATGAGAAGTGTATTTTTTTGATTGCTTTAACTTACATTTACCTAGTAACTGAGAAATCAAAATTAAAATTGAAAGTGACTAACTGAAGTCACCAAATTAACCAGCTGTGATTTGGAAACACTCTTGATGGAAATGAATATGAACATCACATGAACATGACCTTTTATGTTTACTGTAATATGTAGATATATATTTGAAAGCAATAGGAACTATGATATTCATTTGGAGAAGCAGTTGAGCAGTGCTTCTCTGGACATCTGTCTCTCAAATATTAATTCCTACACATGTCATCTAGAGATGCCATTTATACAAATGTCTAAATTGGATGGAATATTCCTTTTCCATAAGTATTAGAACTCCAAGTGCCTCCTTGATAGAGTTATTTATAGAGAGCTCCCCACTACTACTACTTTTGCGTGAACAGAATTAAAACCAGAGATTAGTAATCACCCTCTTTAATGTGGGGTTAAGAGTTAGCTCAGAGAACATGACTTCTATCAAAATCTATTTGATTATAAGTCAGAAGGAATAGAATTTGATATTATAGTTTAAAAATTACTAAAACCTTGTTACTTTCTGTTTTTCATACAAGATGCCTTCATTATCTTCACTGTCACAGAGATACATAGCATACAATTCATATCTCTATAGCTATGTGAAATGATTAATAATTCAAAGCAGAAGGTCTTCTTTACCTCCTGTTTTAATACAAGGTACTTAGCTAATCACCTATTTGTCTCGACATGTGTCTAGCACAGTGCTCCTCCCAGAATAGTTCTGAGGAGGTTTGAAACTGGAAGGATAGCTCCAGTCCTGTTCCAGTAGCTGTGATCAGCAAAAGCACGAGTGTGTCTATACCACCCTCAGAAATTCTTTCCTGATGCCTGATAAATGATTTCTTTCTCTGTCTCCTGTTTCCCTCCTGAAGCAGCTCCCAGGAGGATCATTGTCAAATATTCAGTGTCATGTCTGACCAACACAGGATTTATTCTAATGACAATGCTAAGACACAGAAATCACTCAGATACCACACTGATAACTGAAGCATAAAAAAGATTGCAAAGAACTAAAAAATGTTCACGAAGCTGAATATATCAGGGCACTAATCTTTTGTAGATTATAGGTAACAACCATAAAAGCTGTCTTTGAATATACAAATGCAAATTTGGTTCACAAAAAAACCACCTAGCATCCCCTACAATGATTCAACATCAAAGTTCAGCCTTCAAAATTTAACACCAGTCACAGAGCTAAAAACTCCCAGTATGTCTATACTCTTAATTCCAAATATGATCATTTCAAACAGGTGAAACTCAACAAAAGGCATCCAGAGAGAAGTGCAGCAAGTGGAACTGTCTGATCTTACCTTTGCCATTACTAAAAGAAGAGAGATGTTAAATGGTTATGTCTTAGTATTTTTTCACATATTGCATGAACACAACTGATTAAGCTGAACATAGGTACAGAATCCTAAAAAGGATGAAAGTACTGATTGATGTAGGATAAGAAAATACTAACATGCTAAATTCAATTAATAGTTGAGAAAATAAGTGCTGGATATGTTCCAGAGCACTAGCTGCCTTGGCTAGTAGCAATTGACAATTTACTTTTGGTTACCTCCTATGGTTTGTATTCATTTACTGATATTTTAATGCAATTCCTTCATTGTAATTTACTGTTGGCTATTCATTGTTTGTAACTTTATTCCCTGAAAAAAAGTAAAACTTAATTACATTTATTCAAATAAACTACTTAGTAGTTTAGTTGTGCTTGAACCTGTGTTTGCATACATGAAAGGATTAAAGTCAGAACTGGCTTCCATGGCGATCTCTAGATAAACAGCCATTTGGCATATTTAGAGATTCGTACATTTTTTCTTTATGTGATATTTCCCTGCTTTGCAACAAAATTCTCATTTGTTGCTGCTATTATTTTGACTGACTTGTATGAGCTCCATGTCCACTGTTCACTTGACTGGAAGGCTGGCAGCATATTTTCCTTATTATAATAGAGGAGGTATATCCAAATAGATACTGCTGTGAGGTTCCCTATATCTTGAAATTGTGTCTTACTGGATTTGCTAGAATCATTTATTCAGTACTACAGCTTGACCACCTCAGTGAGCTAATGTGTTCTTTTCACACCACTTACAGACGTGGATTGCAATATCTCAGCAATGTAAACAACAGGCACAGTAAGAAATGATAAAGTTGTCTGTTTTCCTTAACTCTAAAGACCTACTTTAATTTAAAATAAATTGGAAGATAGCCTTGTTCCTTTGTCTAACCATCAAACTGAAAGTCAAAACCTGTTAATACTGTTCAGAGCCTTTCCGTTATTGATTACTCATTGCATAGCCTCAGACAAGTTTGCTTGACCTGTTTGCATCTCAGTTTGTCTTTCTGCATAACTAAGATAGCAAAATCTAACTAATACATAGGAATGTTAATAGTTACCGGTTATTTGCCGAGATGCATGAAAATATACAGAACTATGAAAGTAAAAACTAGGCATCTTCATAATAAATCAAAAGAGCAAAAATTATAGTATAAGGTTTCACCCAAGAAAGGGGAAAAGATGAGAATAGTGGTGAAAAAAAACAAACAAAAGAAAGGCAGATGAATGGCCAAAAAGATAGCCATTGAATATATCATGAGAAAACTTTCCCGGTAGAAACAGTAAGGATTACAGAGCATTCTGACAAACTCTGTATGTGGAGGCATACCATATACACATCTGAAACATGAAGTTATAGGGTGTTTAAAATCAGGCTTATTGTAATTATTAATATCTTGCTGTCTGGTGTCTATTTTAGAAACACTGAACATTTTTGGTGGTCTAACCACAAACTCCTCTGTAAGTGTAATTAGTGTGTTGGATCCATTCCTCACTTTAGGTATAATTGTTATTTGCATTTTAACTTCTAGTTAGGAAGAGAATTTGGATGACATTAATTGAAGTTTTCAGAGATGCTTACATATTTGTGTTTCTTTTGAAACCTTTAGGATTTGGAGAGACAGTGTTAGAGAGATAGGTAACTTCAGTTGAAACAATAACAAACACAAAAAAGAGTGGAAGGTGATTTTGAGATTGTGAAGATCTGTAGATTTTTACTAGAAGTTTAGTTCTTCATCTGGCAGAAGGCAGCATTGGTTTAAATATGGGTTCAGGAGTTCTTAATTCAGCTTATGCTTTTCATGCAGATGTCTGCAATTTCCTTAGGAAATTTACCTATTCCGTGTCTAAATATTCCTCTATAAAATGTATATTGGTTATACTCTACACACATATGCACGTCGTATTTACAAACATTACTAGAATATACATGTAAATATACAAATGCATATGCACATATGTGCAACTTGCAAATTGCAGCACAAGCACTGGAATTCAGTGAATGAATGCATGTTGCTGTGTATTTTATGCAACATGTTGCATGTTTCTGTGTTGCAAAACACATGTTGGAACAAGGGAAATTCCTGTTTGTCAGGGAGGAAAAAATTCTTTACTTTGAAGAATTCGCACTAGAAAAAGTCCATAGGAATTCACAGCTTACAATTTTTAGTTTTAAACTCAGCCATTTCTTCTCCAACTGTATAAATAATTCCCCTTTAGTGTAGAACTATTGTTGTACCTGTGTTTAAAATATCATAGTTGTAATTCATGAAAATTCTTTGCTTCACAATCCTTAAAGTAAGCTGACTCTTCCATGGACACAGGACTGTATAGAGGAGAGAGAGTGAACCACAAAATCAGGATCAGAGGTCTTGGAGGTTTACAGTCTACTGCACCAAGATGTCTATATAGAAAAGACCAAACAGGGATGCTCAAACTAATGCAAACAAACACTGTGGACAGTGCAAATGTGACATTTTTCTTAATGAAGTCTTTTAATTTGGTTTGAAGAGATGGATTCCATTTTAACATGTACTTATGTTTTAAAAGGTGGCAGAAAACAAACTTTGTTTCAGAGCGTGCATGTGCTGGAAGGAGCTAAAAAAAAAAAGCCACTTATTTGATACCATATATAAATTTCTATTAGCCTAAGAATATCAATGATGTTTCAGTTCAACAACAATTATTTTTTTTAGCTAAATTTTATTGGTAAACAGAAAAATTAGTCCTCATCCATACTTTCTAATCTGATGTTCCCACCATACAAAGACAATTTCTACTATCCATCATTGAAATGTTTACCTCTGCCGTGTTGTAACTAGATCACCACCTGGTAGTGATTGTTACAGGTTTACATGTCACAGGCATTTAAAATCTTGGCTCACATTCTAGAACTTGAACTAGCTGCCTGTGCTAATCAATACTGAAACATTTCAAATACTTGTTTCTGCTCAGTGTAATAGCCATGGTACTTATAGGAAGAAAGTCAGTCCTGGCCTTTTTAATAGATTACACGCTGAAAGAATAGGACAACCTGTAAGTGGGTGACCATAGATTTCACATTTACACAATTTCACTAAAATGTATGTATTAATTAACTGAAGTTGGAAATGTGGGGATTTAATAGCAATTACATATATTTAAAAAATTTTCAAGTTCATCTAAATCCTGGCCAAATTACTTTGGAAGTCTGGTCTTTCATAGTAAAAATTTCATATGCTGCTACCCAAATGCAAAATGTGATGGTAAGTTAACAACTAAGTGAACTCATACAAAACTGCAATACTAAATAATGTGCACTGTAATATTTAAGTCTGTAAGTCTCCATGATAGCAGACTATTTGTGCTGGAGATGGTTTGATACTCTCATCGTGGCCATAAAGTAGTACAAAACATAAGCATTTTGAATATAATTGTTAACAAGGCAACAGCAAAACTTCAGGAGAAATATTTTGGAATGTAACATCTGGGAAAATACATATTCAGAAAGATGTAGTTATAAATGCAAGTTTCATTATCATTTTCCTCTGTATCTTGGAGAAAATCAGGCTGATAAAACTGGAGATAGTTGATGATGTGGGAGTATTACTTCAGGATGAGATACTAAACAAATTAGAACAACATATTTAAGCAGAAATATTCTAATTGCTTACTGCAGTTTTATGTTATTGGAAAGAGTCTGGTCATTTCAGCACCAGACTTAGCGCATAAAATTTTATTGAAGGTTTTTATACAGCTGGTGTTAAAAAGGGAGAGAATTTATTGAAACCAATGAAGTGTACTCCTCTGGATGCCTTTTCCCCCCCTTATATACACCAGTTTTACATCATTGTAATTCCATGGATGTCAGTGGGGTTTCTCTTGGTTTCCACTAGGATAAAGGTAGGAAGACTCATGCTCCTTCCATTCCTCTCTGTGTTTTTATATAGCTACAGAAGTCTTGCTATTTAAATGACACAATGGAAAAGAACAGAACAAGGATTTTTGTTTGGGTTTGGTTTGTTTTTTTTTTTATTCTCACAGATATATATATATATATATATATATATAAAGCTTTTTTATGGCTTTTTTTGGGGGAGTGGGGGGTGTAAGAATCTAAACCGGTCAATATCCTTGTTTGGCTTTTGGAATTTTTGTCCCATTTTAGCCCTGAACAGAAAAGAGACTTTCCTAGCGTAAGAAAAAAAATTTAGTGTACATGTCTTAGCGTAGTATTGAAGATGCAGAATAGGTCTTCCAAACTGTGGATAATTTTGTTGCTTGGAAATAATCATTATATATTTAACTGATTTAATTTTTTGTGTCTTAGTCTCCAGCTGTGATATGGATGTAATATTTAACAACAAGCATTCAGAAACTTTATTGGATGCCCTCTTTTAAACACCTTTATATCCTCATGCTACCCATTGATCGCTGAATATTCCTCAAGAATAGGAGAAAACAAGACTGCAAGATTGCAAGAACATCTGAACTAACCTAGCTAAGTCAGCATCCATGCTGCTTACACTGGTTCTTGTAGATGTCTAAATCTTAAAAGCATCAAAGGACAGAGGTTCCACACCCTTTTAATTCTGTTGGACTAGTGCTTCACTCCACTTAGCAGTGGATTTAAAGTAAAGATGAAAAATCTATGACATCTTGTTTTATCTATCCACAGTGATAATGGAGAATAATTTTATTCCTTTCATTTTTGCAGCTCTTCTTTGCATGTTTTTTGCAATTGAAAATCAATACTATGTGTCTTGAAAGTCTTAATTTCTTTAGGGTTTCTATAAAACCTTTCCTAGGTCATGTTTTCTAGTTCTTTAGTTATTAATGTTAAACCTTTGAATTCTCCATCATTCCAGAATGAGAATGGAATGAAATGGAATTTCTCATAGATACTTATCTTTTTGTATCTATCCTAATGAAAGTCTAAGGAGTATATTTGCTGGTTAGACAAGTGTTAACAAATCATGACTTTTTCTCTTGAGTTATGGCAAATACTTTCTTGATTTTTAGAACTACTGATTTAGTTGGTTTTTTTCCCCAAGATATTGTCAAAAGTGTATGCAATATATTACTGCTACTGACACAGCACAGTACATATTGCTCATATGAGAATAAATAAGTGCACTTTCATCTGGGACAGTTTGTCGAGACAAACACTTCATATGGAGGACCCCAGAGATAAATGAAGAGAAAATATGGAAAAAAACAAAATGGTTTTTACAGTATTCGTTACTATGTTTTTTGGGGGGTAGGTCCTGAATAAGTGACAACTTTTTCCACCTTTTTCTCTTATCAGTACTTGCAGATACAGTCATTCAACTATAACTGTCACTAATAAAACCAGCACAAGTGCATCGTAATGTCATTCCATTCAAAGCCTTTTACAGACGTTAATTCCTTTAGTGATGAGGTTTGGGTTTTTTTTTTCAAATGTTCTCCACATTAAATAATAGAGGGTTGTTTTTGTGTATGTTTATTTTTTCAAAGAGTTCAGGATTTATTTTGGCAGATTTTGCAGGGAAAAACGGATTAAGTGATTAAACTTATATACAAGTGTCATAATTTACCTGCAGTTAATGACTAAATAGGTGGTTTGGAATCAAGGTACCAGCAAGTGTCAGGCCATTGCTTGGCTCAGTGCCACTGATCACTGTTGTCTGATAAAGGGACTGTGTAGCTCCAGCAAAGAAAGGGAGATGGCAGAATGTGCTAGTCTTTCTTCCCCTTGCCCTCTGACCTCGAGCCCCCATCCCCCCAGTTCTTCAGGTTTCATTGTATTTGGGTCAGGAATAGGAACACTGTTCTAGCAAGCATACTGCTGACCAAGGTCTTGGCCCTTAGACCCTTTTCCTCTCCTGGTCCAACATGCATTTCTAGACAGTGGACTAGAAACTCTTATGGGAAAAGAATAACTTTGTCCCTCATGTCTCTGATGCTTTATCACTGAGTAAGAAGAGCTGTATGTCCAGAAACAGCATATATAATGCCTGCCAGAAAAAACATCTTACCAGCTGCAATCATTTATGAAATGTTTCCTTCCCCTCCCTTCCCTTCCCTTCCCTTCCCTTCCCTTCCCTTCCCTTCCCTTCCCTTCCCTTCCCTTCCCTTCCCTTCCCTTCCCTTCCCTTCCCTTCCCTTCCCTTCCCTTCCCTGCCCTTCCCTGCCCTTCCCTGCCCTTCCCTGCCCTTCCCTGCCCTTCCCTGCCCTTCCCTTCCCTGCCCTTCCCTTCCCTTCCCTTCCCTGCCCTGCCCTGCCCTGCCCTGCCCTGCCCTGCCCTGCCCTTTCCCTTTCCCTTTCCCTTTCCCTTTCCCTTTCCCTTTCCCTTTCCCTTTCCCTTTCCCTTTTCATCTTTTCTTGTCTTTTCTTGTCTTTTCTTTTTTCTTTTCTTCTCTTCTCTTTTCTTCTCTTTCCTTTCCTCCTTTCCCTTTCCCTTTTGTTGGATTTTATTTTATTTTATTTTATTTATTTTATTTAAATTTTATTTTATATTATTATATTTTATTATCTTTTCCATTTTCTATTTCTTTTAATTTCTTTTCCCCAACTAGAAAAATGTTTCCATTAATTTTACCTATTTCCAGAATTTAGATGGGATCCCTTATTAAGAGACATGCCATTTGCTGAGAGGCAGAGCCAAGCAGTTGGAGGGCTTGGTTTCAAGCCTAGGCTGTTCTTCAGCTTGTTCAAGGTACATTTTCTCTGTGTTCCCTGAAGACTTTTGAACAGTGGTAGTTCTGAACTAAAGTTTTGAATCTGTAGCTCCCTGTTTCAACAATTGTATTCCCTATTGCTTCTCCTCCTCAAACATCTCATGGAGGTGAAAAGTTCTCTCATCCTGCTCTGAAGTGAAGATTAAAGGATGACTGGCATAGAAATGATTAATTATGATTGACCTAAGTTTCCCTAGAAAGCATCTTCCCATATCAACATCTTACCAAAAAGATGTTCTGTGCTGAATTTGGTATGTACATCTATTCATCATAGATGGCCACACTAGTATTTCTTCAAATAGATGAAATTTCTTGAAACACCTGTGATTATTTTGAGCTGACACCACACTTCTATGGCACTGATTTCTCTGCAGCGACTGGCAAAAATGACATGAACATTGCAGCCCTGCAGAGGACAAGCAAATGTCTACTTGCTGTGCTCCTACAGCAATACAGCCTCCCCACTACTGCTTGAAAAACTGGTGAAGCTGTGCAAATTCAGTAGGTCTACAAAGAAGCAGCGACTGGTGTGTCATATATAACTCCAACTAGGGCTAACTTCCCTGTCTGAACCTGGCTCCAGACTTTATCTTCTCTTTGTAGTCATGAAGGACCCAACATTCAAATACTGACTTCTCAGTACCCAGGCAAATAATAGTTATTTCATTTTTCTCCCCTCTGCTCACACAATGTGTAAAAGAATAGTGGTATTGGTTTGGATTTATACACACTTCTGAAACAGCAAATTATCACATTCATCAGATTAATGTTCCATATTTATAGATCCATCAAGGAAACCTCTTAATCAGCAGTGGGGAAGCCCAAACCTCACAATACTGAGGCCTCCACAAAATTTGCATATTATATTTACATAGTATGTTTAACAAAACAAACTTAAATAACTATGATATTTACTCCTGCCAGCTCCTTCCCTGACAGCTGAATGGTAACTCTTAGGGTTTCCCAGTTTTTCTCCTCCTCTCCCCTGCTTGGCATGTATGAGCTCTCAAATCCAGAAGTACAGTTTGGAGGAAGGGAACAGGCAAACACTGATGTTCAGAGCACTGCCTGATATCGAAAACTCAGGTCCTATTTCTCAGTGTAAACCTCATTTGGTGATTTTGACAATTTGTCTGACCTACCTGTAAGAATGTGAAGGATATTTGTTTCGTGTGGCTGTCTTGAGCCAAGTTGACCCAACAATGTACATAGTTTTCAAATGAGATGTATTGAATAAAATGGCAAACTGGGTCAGCTTGCTGCTGCTAGGTTTTGTGTCTCTTCATGCTGTCAAATTGATTTCTGCCTTTGATTTTCCTGCAATCTTCAATGAATTTGCTGCCCTGTAAGATGTAATATGACACTAAAACATAGCTTTAAGTAACAAAACATCTGAAAAGAGGAAAAGTGGAAATTAAGAGCCATTCATTTTACCTACCCTGGACATCCACACACAGAGTACATAAATCATTCTCTGGAGATGTCTGTCTTTCTCTACCATAGTCATAAAGTTTGTTTAGAGTATTAGATTGGACAGGTGGATTAGATTTACTAATGCATAGAAAGCACTTCTGATTCAGGAAGTCTCTGAGCTAGAAGCAGTTGGCACCTGGCAGCACACAGCAAATTTGTGTATTTTCTTGCAGTGATACTTATTAGGAATCCATTTTAGGCCATTGACAAGAGACAAGTTGCTAAGCTAGGTAGACCATCTTAAGTCTTTATTAACTCTTAGATGGCAGAAATTTGCTGATATAATTTGGACATTTAGCTGGGAATACCACAGAAATGAATTGAAATTTCAGCTAAACTAGTTCTACCAGGAACTGATCCTTTTTCTTGACTGAGTTTCACTGAAATGGTTTGGATGGGAATAGAAAAATAACATTTAAGACTTATCTGCCAAAAGGGTTATACTTGCTAGGTTCAAATCTACTTGGAAGTGATCTGCATCTCTATCAAATTCTTTACTAAGTCTGAAGGTAATACAGCAAGAGTGCTATGTAACTCTTGTGTGACTGCATTTGTACTACACATTGAAATGGCAATCCCTAACTGCTGTTCTATGAAATTTCTACCTTTTCCATCTTTAACTAGTCTTTTTTACTCAAGTGACTTTCATTACTCTCATACTTACATAAACAGTAATCATCTTGCTAATTATATGCTGCTACATATCCAAAAGTCATCACAAGTCAGCATCACTACTACATTGTGGTGCTGCTTCTTATGATGTTGCACTGCACTTTGAAGACCTACCTACATAATGACTACCTACGTTTCTGCCTGTCCTTTATAAAGAGGAAAACATTTAATGAGATATGCTTCTGATCATGTTGCCTGATCGAATTTAATCACAACCATGACCTCATGGTCCTCCTCCTGCCTCCCATTAGCACTTCTTCATTTCAGACTGCCAGGACCTATTCTCAGTAATGATCTTTCTTGAAAGACGTATGGTATGCATCATCATTACCTCAGTAATAATGTCATGGTCTTCTGTAATGTGGCTGTCTGCATGCAAGTATTTACCCATTTATTTCTCTTTGTCACTATATCTACCATTTGCAACAACTTTCCTTCTTCCATTGGCTCAGGAAAGTGAGTACTGCTCCCTGCCCTACATTACATAGTATTAATCCATGATGGCATGGCAATGCATGCTTAAAATTTAACTTTTGAATGCTGTGTGTGTAAACATATACATACTCTCTGTTGCTCTGCCTACAAAACATCAGCTTCCCCTCCTTCCTCCCAGTCTCCTGCAGTCACAAACAGCAAACAGAACAAATGCAAATTGGCTTCTACAATGAATTAGTATTTGTACACTGCACTGGTCTGCGGAGCTGGGAGCTGTTGGAAAAATCTGGCTGGATGGGTCTGAAAAAACTCTCAGATGTGATCAATGCCTGTGTATTTCAATGAACTAGTTACCTGTGCTAGTCAAGGGCATTTTTAGAGGAGTTTTAGTGGAAAAAAGGAGAGTTTAACACTATGGGTAAGTTCAGAAATACATTAGTTAACATTGCAGTGTATTGAGGCCTGAGGATCTCAAAAATAATAGCTGGAAGAAGACTATTGAACCACTCTTTCTACTTCCACCCCACTCTCCCATTGCAAATATGCTTAAAAGAGATCAGCTACGATAACACATCTACCCATAGATTATAGCGCTATCTATGTCAGGCACAGCACAAGCAGGAATGCTACATGAGATGGGACAAGCCAAGAGTGACCACAGCCCAGACAGTGACTTCACTAGCCAAGGTGCAGTCCCACAGCATCTGAACACAACCAGCAGGCCAGGGTGCTGATATTAGGGTCTACTGACAGCCTCAGAAAGATGAGCTGAGGAACCAAATTGCAGGTTTGCAGGTCCATCCAGGGAGTCCCCAGCTCAGGAGCAGCAGGAGATGGGGCCAAAGACAGAACTGCAGAAAGGGCTAAAACGGGTCCATCTAGGAGGCAGTGGCAGAGACATGACTGGAGATGAATAAATTTAACAAGGTATAGCCAAGGTCCATTCAGGAGACAGAAACAGGCCTAGTTAAATGTACAGTATGGATCAAACAAGTGTTGCAGGCCCAGGATGAAGCTTAAATGGAGCTACTGAACCCATGGGCAAAGGGTGGGGGGTAGGGGTCCCACGTAAGGCTGGTCAGGAAATTAAGACCCATAGCCACATTTATGGTGCTGACGCTGTTACTTGCTAGCGCCCTGGAACATAAAAATGCAAAGAACAGACCTCAACAAATCTGCTTTTCATCATTTTTGCTCTCTTCTGGCCTTAGGACAGCTCAGTCAACTCTTTATTTTTCATACTCTGTGATGTAGCTAATCTAGATATTTAGGTTGCTCCCACCACTGTAACACTCCATTAGCATAATACTGTTTGGTTTAGGTTTCTGATTTTTCATAAGACCATGATAAGGACTCCAGTATATGTGACACTGTTTTCTTCTTCACTTCAATGAGTGTTATAGAAGCAGATTGCTTTTGGCAACAGGCTAGCTTGTTTTCTAGTGCAAAAATAAAAAGAGCTTTTAACATAGATCTAGGGAAACCTTTCCTTTCATTGAGCCATTTTTAGGATTTTGTGTTGAGTCATTCTCTATTATAAAAAATTGGTGATGCAGGTAGTTAATAAATGGTGGTCCCTCTTTTTTTTCCTATTCCTTTTAACTGCCAACATGTAGGAGATGAGAATGAGCCCTTGATTTCAGCCATTTGTATGTTTGTATTAGGGCAAAGCCCTTGTGTAGACAAGGAAACCCACATTCTGTCTCAATGAAACTTGTTCTTGCTTAAAAATAATGATAGGTCTACCAGCCTGAATCATCTCAAAGACTTAGCTGCAAACACACTGGTAGTTGAAATGCAAGAGAGATCAAAGCACTGGGTGGAAAATGGATTGAGAGCAGCCCTGAGGAGGACTTCGAGGTGTTGGTTGATAAAAAGCTCAGCATGACCCAACAATGTGCACTTGCAGCCCAGAGAGCCAACTATTAATAAGACCTTCTTGCAGTGATTAAGAATCAAGTTCTAGTGAATTCACCTTCTGTTTCTCTATCAGCATTAAACAAATGTACAAAACAATTTTTTTTTATAACCTTTCTGAGGGAGAAATATTCCAAGACACATAGTTGTGGGTTTTTTCTTCTTTTAAAATAATATCTCTCAGTGAAGTTGAAATGCCAGTGACTTGTTTATGGACAAAATTAATATATTATTACATGTTTAAAGTGGGATAAATTTGCTATTCAAATGGCTGCTGCAATCAGCCTGTCTCCCTGGATATCAAGTGTGGCACCTCAGCCTAATCTGAATTTTATGTTAGACTCACTATTTGAAATTGGGTAAATCAGATTGTGAAAAATTGAAATGTTGGAAAACCAGAAGGTATTCTTCTGCATTGTTTTTAAAAAGTCAGATTTCACATCACAGTGTGTCTTTTGTAGCACTTTTCACATGTTCAAGATGAAAACAAATTAACCAGCAGTGGTATGTAATACTTTTTTAAATGACAAAAAATGTGCAGTGCAATAGACAGCCAAATTCTAAATGCATATTGAGGTAACCTGGTGATATATCCCTGGGATTGTGCAGGAAAATTATATGCTAGTAGTTTTATTACTTAAAATAATAATCAATTTCTGTTGTTAAGCCCTCTAGGTCTTCCCTTTCCCACTTTTCTAAGCTTAGTGTCTCCCCTTCCCTTTCACCCCTTTATCCTTACACATACAGGTTCTGTAACGCCTTTTAGCATTGCCTTCTGCCAGCCCTGGAGCTCTGCTGGAACCAGGCCAGTTTATACCAGCTGGGAATTTGCTCCAATGGCCCTTTTGGGACTTTGTTTGCCCTTGCTACCAGACCTTATACTAAGAGCTATGACTGACTGGCTGTACTCTTCAGTTGCAGCGAGCTCGACTGTCTCAGTTCCATCCCATAAACAATACAGCCGGTTTCACTAGGATACAATTGCTTAACACTGAGTGTTGGGTATCTTCTTTGCTTCAAATGCCCAGATCCTCTTGCATTCCCTGACAGTGCCAGGGGACACTCCATTTTATTCAGAGAGAAACTCAAGCCAGCAGGTCAAAAGCATTATAACCAGATGAGGAGGCACGGTTCTAGTCGGTTAAAAGCAAAATGCGCTGTGGCTGGCTTTCCTTGGGGGCAAACACCATGGGTACCGAAAACCTGTGCTTCTAGAAGATGAAGTCTTAACAAATATCATAGACATTGTTCTGCACGTCTCCCTAGTAAATTGACTTATTCAGTCCTAACCAGGAGGAGCCAGTGAAAACCCGGAGAATTCACATGATAAAATCTCAGGATACAGGAATTAAAAAAAAAAATCCAAGAAGTAACAATAAAAACTTTTGTGAAGTTCTAAATATCAGTGGCGCATACGGTAGATACTTCAAGTGCACTCAATTATAACACATGCGTGAATTGGCAATGGAAAAATCCGATTCCAGCAGCAGAGATGACTTGCAGCTGCAGCTAATAGAGTGAGGGATGTGAATACAGAGAGCACTTGTATGATGAAGGCAACACCAGCAATCAGTTGTATGCTTCAGAGCAATAAAGCACAATCAGTCTGGCAACAGGGCCGTATTGTTAACTGTGGCTTTCTGTTGAAAGGAGTTGCACAATGGAAGAGCCCTGTAAAAGAGCAGCATTGCCCTCCGTCCTATCACATTCTTCTCTCTGTTGCTTTTTTTGCCTTTACCCTTTCTTCTCTCCATAGCTGAGATTTCCTCATTAAGGGGCAATTCCTTAGCATGGTTAAAACATTATAAGGTGCCTTACCTTGCTTATGTTTCATTCTGCCTTCACTTCCATAGTTCAAGTCACAGAAATTTCTCACTGCAAGCTATAGCTGATCACCAATAAAGCAGGTGCAACTCTATAACATGCAACAGCATAATGCTGTTCGTGTACACTATATAGCAACTAGATCAGCATGCAATAAAGCAGAAGACACAAGCGTACATTTCCTAGGTTTTGGCACGTGTACGTTGAACAATGCAAAGGTCACTGTTCAGTTATGTTAAGAAGAAAATGTTCTTTTCTTCCTCAATCAGCTGTTTTTCTGCCAAAACTCTCTTTTGCTTCTGCATGCCCCCTGCCCTGTGGATGACTTAATACTAACATTCCTGGGGAGACCTAGCTCTTTCCAGCAGATTAGCTCTTCAGAATAGTACAATCCTGTCCCAAATCGTTGCATAATTCTTAGTTTCTAAAGCCTTTGAAATGTGTCTTTTCTTCTTCTGAAAGACCCATCATTTAGAAGCTTCTTAGAACTGCACTTTCTTTTAAGCAGTCTCCTGTCCCAAGCACAATGGCTACCTGACTGATACCAGATTTCTTTTATGAAAGCCTTGACTGGTTTACATTAGTCCTGATTCCATTTTTGCAGCACATAGAGGCATCCCGAATGTTTACAGCAAAATAATAATTAACTGCTAGCTCCTGAACGGAGCATCTCACTGTACAATTTAAACATTAATATAACAATGCAAAGACAGACTTGACAGGGAAAGAAAGAGCACCTAACAATCAGGGAAATGATTGCAAGAAGTTGAAATCACAGACAAGATCGGTCCTTATTACATGGTCTGTGAAGTAACTTAAATTGTGGTTCTGCTCTCACTGAAACCAACAGCAAAATCCACAGTCTTTAATTGCAGCAGGGTCCAATGTGGGGGGAAAAAAGGGTTTATGGAAAAGGCAGTGCACATGTGAAAGAAAAAAAGGACATATAAAAAGGCAGGTACTACTATTCTGATTTGATAAACTTTGTAATCTGATTTAGACTCAGTCATCTTGCAGTGACACAGGTAGCCACGCTGAATGCAAAGTGAGAATTAGCTATGCACTGTTACAGCAAGAACCTGGATGCCTTTGCCTACACTCTATGTCTGGAGATGAGAAAGTTCCTCTTTGCACTTCAGGACCCTACAGAATTTTGGAAGTCTTCATGCAGCTGCTGTGAAAAAGCATCCTTTAATAAGCAAGTCAGGAAAAGTGAGGTGCAGCCAGTTGTGGAGACACCCTCTTTGCTGTGAAATGCCCCCCTTTGTTCGATGCATTCTGGAAATCAGGCAGCTGATTTTCTGACCTTCAGAGATATGACTCCATATGAAAAGGAAACTAAAGGCAATAAAAACCTGTGTAAGGAGGTTGTTTCACTGAATCCGGTATTCATGGTACAGAGGTAATAGAAGCTATGCAGACCCAGAAGGAAGGATGGATCAAAAATGGCAATATTAATACCCATGTATGTATCTATGCATATCTCAAAACTCATCCAGCTGGGCACAAAAATGTGCCCCAAATTAAAGCAACTGATGATTGATAATCTCTCTTTAGAATGGTAATTGAACAGCACAAAATGCAAAGCAAAATGAAATCTTGTTATTAAAATCTCAAACTGAAAGCAAAATCTGGGAGTATACACAAGGAGATATCTCTGTATGTGTCCTGTTCTATACTCTGTCCCCAGACAACTGCTATTTGTCACTAGGTATGAAGATGTTTGTTTTGACCTGGGACAACCATCCTCATTTTGTCCTTTGGATTTATATCATAACTATTTGTTTAAATCATGAGACTGAAAATTAGTAATTTCAATTACAATGTTTTCAATCATTCTCTGCGTGCCACTACGAGGACCAGACCTCAGAAATCCGTATTTATTGGCTGAACATACAAGGACTTTGTTGCAGAACAATTGCTTTGGGCATAAAAGAAGGAGAAAAAAAGGTGTTTTCACTTAGGAAATTGTTTTGCTCTAACTTAATCTGTATATTAGTATTTCTTCCCCTTTTTTGTCTTGCAAACCATAGGTAATTATTTTTTTTCTTTCCTTCCAATTGCTATTTTAGACTTTCAGAGAAAACTTGAATTTCTTTTGTTCAGCTAAGTGGGATTATGCTAAGTAAAATCATGGAACCTCAAAGTAAATAACATATGCCATTGGCATTTTATGTATATTATTTGCACAACCGGGCAGTTTGCATTAGTCTTCTTGTAATATGCACCTGAACATGGTTTGTATAGATTGAAGGAAAATTGAAATTCCTCAGGAATGATTGGTGCACTGTAGATCAGTTAGAGGTCATCATGTTATTTAGTATTTTATGGTGAATAAATCAGATGCTCCCTTCAAAATCCCCCTTTATATGAGCTATGATACATCAAGTTCTTTATGGCAAAGGAGTGAATTTTTATGAACTGAAACTGAACCACATTATCCTGTAAGGTAATGGGGTAGCTACATATATAATGAATAGGACATAGCCCACTTTTTTGTCTACATCACACTGAGAGCACAAAAAGTCTGAACCAAATAGATTGCTTCTCCGGGTGTGCAAACAATGGGGCACTTGAGGCAGTGAGGGTGGTAGTCTTCATACTTAGTTTAAACATCTTGGTTAAGAAGATTGCTTAAATTCTCCATAAAAGGAGAGTCTTCACAACCTTCTAAATAAAACCCAACTTAACAATAAAGCAAGATACCACCACCAAACAAAAAAACAAAAACAAAAACAAAACAAAAAAAACAAACCAAAAAAAACCTGATCAACTTTCTAAAGAGAGGCAGGTAAAATAGCTATTTATTGGTGCCCAGACAAGCTTCCTATGAATGAGTATTGAGATGGTGAAGTCTTGGTCTTCAGAGCACATGGACAAGATCCTTTGAATCTGCCCTTTGATTTATGTCTCAAGCTTTTCTGTTATGTTGTATGCTTAATACTGTTTGCTTTGGATTGGTGCAACTGTAAAAATATTCTATGAATATAATATATTCCAGACCAGTTATAAGTGACTCACAAAAGTAGAGAAGTCACATTATACAGCTTGATTCATCATACACTTCAACTACTACAGGTGTTCATCCACAACCATTAGGTAAATGCAGAGCAGCATGTGGTTTATAAAAAGTTTCCATAAAGTTATTTACTTGTCTCTTTGAATTGGTCTCATAATTTTCCAGCTAAAATAGGTAAGAAAAGGAGGAGAATTCTCTTAATTGTTGTAATAACTGTGGATAACTTCTTTACCCTAGTTTTTATTTATTTTTATTTTGCTTTGTGGTAAGATGAAAAGCTATTAATGATTAGATTTAATTCTTATAAGTAATATGACATTCTGTAGGGTCTCTTATAAGTAATATGACATTCTGTAGAGTCAAGGATTCTCTTCTGTCTGAGATTTATAATATGTTTTTGATGGATTCTGAAACAAATTTTGGATTGCATTGTAAGAAGGCTATTAAATGACTTGATTAATTTTCCTGTGCCCATTTCAGCCTCTTACCGTTGAAGAGAATGAACATACGATTACCTTCATTAGCAATATAACAGCTGATTGTTGCTTCAAATATGCATTTTGTTGCCATTTCTTTTCCCTGAATTTGCAGCTCTGAAGTGACAGGAAGTTCACAGTACAAATTGATCTGATGAAAAACTTTAATTTTCTAGCTTGGTCAGAAAAATTTCCAACCTTACTCCCTTCACATTCAAAGAAGGAAGGATGACATTTTTGTATAACTCAGTGTGAAAGCAGTTAAGGGTGCAGACTAAGGGGGTGATTCCTTTATCTTAAACTTCAGCTATCTATCTGAAATTTAGGTGTTTCATCTAAAGTATCTGTCTAGGTATCCTGTCAAAGGAATGGAAACAGATAGGCAATACATCTTCTCTGGGCTGAATAACATCTCAAAATGGGCCTATTTCTTACTTCACTCACTCAAGGTGCCAAGGCATCCAGTTAGACTTTGTATTTAATTGGTCTTCAAAAAAAGTTACATTACTTTAGAAAATTGTAAATCCTTTGCTTTCAAGCATTTAACAGGTAATACCTAAGGAATCACTTCAGGAAAAAAAAATGTGGCTGCTGTAAGATTTATCACTTAGCTTTTTAACTTTAATACTATGTCAATGCTGGGGTTTAAAACAAAGAAAAAAAAAAGATATTTTATAGATCAAATATTTCTTTAAATATAGGCCTTAACTTGAGGCATTGTGAGAAGCAGATGACAAATTAATGTTCTGGTCTTTTATTACCTAAATTTAAAATAAAATGTTAATATTGTTTCAGCTACAAATAGGTTTAAATATCATTAGTGTTGAGAAAACCTTGCACGGGACCTTTAATGAAAGTTTTTACATTTAAAGAGTCTTGTTTTTTCCATTGTTCTTTTTATCTTCCCGCTGGCTGTGGTTTAAGAATCCATCCATTAATAATGTCTGGTTTTCTTTTCCATCCTATGGGAGATAGCAGGATAAAATCACATTTTGTCAGGATCTTAGAGAAAATAAAAGCATCAAAGGGCTAAAAATTTGTTTCAGAGAAACAGTGCATTCAATATAAATTCATTCCTGTGGTTTTTTAGACAAATATTTTAGTGATTTGTGGTTTTATTATTACTGCTGCACCTGTTTTACTTGTAACTGTTTATGAGCTAGGGTTTTAGGTGTCATCTCTGCTCATTCCCAAATCAATCAAAAACCTGAGCATAAAAAAGCTCACTCAATGAATACAAATATTATAAAAGTAAATCAGTCAAAACAAGAAAGCCATAATAAGATCAAATGCAGAGCAAATATATATTTTTCTTAATTAGTCACTAATATTTTTCCATAACGGATTTTCCTTGTTTTCTTATTTCAGAGCATCAGTGATGGGCTCAGCATGAATGTTGAGTCCTGATCTACAGGTCTTAGTGTCTTTTAACCTTTTTAGTCTAGGTGTAGTTGTAGACTGTAGGATATAGGTATTGGTAGAGCTTCCTATGTAGGAAATACCTGTACAAAACTGGTAGGAAGCATTGACATTCAGATAATATTCATGGCCTTCCCAAGAAATTTGGTTAGATATGACTACAACAAAGGAACTAAAGAGCAGCTGGCCTTATAACAAAGAGTATGTTTAAACCTGATTTATCAATAGTATAAACGAGTATAAAAAATATTTGAAGACTACCGCAGATAGAGGACATCAACCTCTCTGGCAGATATGCCGAAGTCCCTGAAAAGGCAAAAGAAAATATTTTTGCCCAACAGGAGCTAATAAAGGATTACTCATGGGCTGGAGAGCAGGGGAAGAAAAGGCTGGAAAAGATTTTTCAGCCTGAGTAAGGACAGCAGAAATACCAAGAACCACCAGAACCCACACTCTTCTATGGCAATCCATAAGATCTAATTAAAACCCTCTTGACAGTAACTTCGCTCATTTACGAAAGGTATAGAGCTAATTTGACATAACCTGTAGGCTTTGATATTAAAATCACACCTTAGCTGATACAATCTGTCACAGTGTTTGTGCTTTGAAGTGGTGTGGTAGTCTGTAAAGTCCCTGTAAAAGAGATTCCCCTGCTCACCTCCTTTGAGGACCAGATGGTGAGTGGACTAAATGGTTTCCCTCCGCTAACTGAGCCCAACTTGCCAATGTCACTGGCCCTTATCTGGCTTCAGTGTGCAGCCAATCACACTCTGCAGTCATTTTTGGTATATTTTCTTGGTTACCTCTATCTGTGATGTGAGAATTCACAGTTCAACTGGGTCACCTCTACAGCAGCTACAAGTGCTAACCCCCAAACTCCAGCTACCTGAGCAGCCTGACCTTTGGTGTAATTTCACTCTCCCAAGGCACATTTGCTACAGGATTACATATAATTGACAGAAACTATGGTAAACAAGAACAGAATGTGGTCCTTTTTCCAGTAACACAAGAAAGAGACCATTTTTTAAACCTGACTGCAATGGGTTTTGATGAACACTCTTTGATGAGCACTGTTGTTGGAGTCCCTGCCAAAATCCGTTAGAGGCAAATTAGTTCCCCATCAAATTAATTGATTTGAACTGATGAGGTTAGGTGATGAAAAACATAGAAATCAATTTTCAGTCAGGACTCTGAAAGTATCAAAGATACTTAGTAATTTTTTTTATAGTAGAGTATGAGCTATTTATTAACTCTATCCTAGCCAAAACCAGTACACCCCTATTTTGATAAATTGTTCCTCTTAACATGGTACCGGGCACTTGGGTTAAGATTCTGCATTTGGTTTAAGATTTTGTTTGTGTTTTAGAAGATCATCCTGATTTAACAAGCCTCATCTATCAGTCTTCATGCAACCTTGAAATCTTCAGTTGAACAGAACATCTGAGAAGAAAAAGAGCTATACATTGAAAATAGTGTTGGCAGATTGATAGAGGCACATACAGAGATATCTTTATTTCATGAGTAGCCTAAGGGAGCACAAGTTGGTATAACTTCTGTTTTATTGAGGCCTGGAGGAAGTGCAAACTGCAGCAGCTTAGATCCCTCTGATGTTACCCACTGTGTCTAGATATAGTTCCAGCCTTTTAATATAGTGATGCCTGTTTCATGCAGAGTTGTGAGTGCTAATTGTCTGTCACGATATCCAAAGACAACATTTAGTAAAATATCTGTGGTGCTGTAACAGTGTTCTCATACACATCACCAGGATGTTCTTCTATCTTCACAGATAGACAGCCACTGACCTCAGCAGCTGTAATGAAGGAACATGTCTGTAAGCGTGAACGTTTGAAATGGAAGTGTAGCAAATCTTGGGTCATTGTGGTTTATGTAATCTAGAGTCCTGAGATAAAATTTCATAGGTATCTTTGTCTTTCTGATAGCATTTCCACCAGAAGAAGAAGATGTCTCCCATTCCCTTGATCTTCCTTAGTTCTTCTTCATGACTCATTGATGAGCTCCCAGTCCTGTCTCCCACTTTGCTCCAACTTCAGTGTGTTGGATCTTCCCAAGAAGTCACTAGCATGCAAGAAAACAATCCAGCTTTTTTTTCTCTATTTAGTTTCTGCTAAATTAGTGGCATAAAGCAGCTTGTGGAAGGGTTCAATATGTACCAAAACCTGCTGCTGGCAGGAGGAGGTGGGGAGAGGGATGGATAAGAAGGAACATCCATTTGTGCTGATAGAGTTACTACATTGGCTCACCATGTTGCATGGAATGGCATACTTAATGCCATACACAACTTGCAGTGTATATTACTTAAGATATAAGTTGTAATTTATAGCATGCTTTCTCTAGGAAGGACAGACTGTCTCCAGCTTCTGGCTGGTTAGGACAGCTACTGCTGATAAGCACTTTAGGCAGCAAAATGCAAACATGTGGCAGAACCAACAGAACTGATGGCCACAAAGGAGTGAAGCACCTGAGCTCAGTGCTACCTGGGTAGGTTAAATTTATTATTTTAAGTACAGCAGCAAAGGTTTTAGTTCAGTTTACAAAAATTCTCTGGAGTCCAGGATGGCTTAGTAGAGGCTGATCACCAAATAGCACATATATTGTTCCTTGGGTGTGAACTACTTGCTAGAACTTGGATTAATTATCTCCGCTTGTCACTGCAGGGGTTTCCCTGAACATGTGACAGACATGTCCTTTGAAATGTTAGGACAAAATTCAAGACTTTGAATTTAAAGTACATTTCACTTTAAGCACCTTACTGACAGTTATACATTCTGCTTTTAAACCAATGCTTAATTTTCAGACACTTTACAACTCATAACCCAGTCATGAACCTCAAGTCCAGTCTTTGGGATAGGCATTCTGCCCTGCTGCTCTTAAAATACAGATGTGGGGGTTTCAAAAAAATTTTTAAAAGGATAAGTTCTAGCAAAAATGCTTAAATTTAATATCCAGGGTTGGAAAGCATTTCACATTTTGACTTTCAAACACCTGCTAACAGAGAATTGCTCTCTACAGTATATTGTAACTGTCAACATCAGACTGAGTGTCAGTGCCAGGCAAATTGTGACACAAACTAGTCTCTTAAGTGTGAACTGGAATCCAAACTAGAAAATTCTAAGATGAGGCTTCAAACTCACATTATAGCTCTATCCATTCATTTATTATTTAGAACAAACAGTCTGTAATGTTTTGTTTCAGTAAACTGAACTGATAGCTTTCAGCATTTCTGGAATAAATCCATACAGGGCTCTGTTCCCAGAAAGGCACAAAAGGTTTTCTTGATTAACATTTCCAAAATTCTTGGTCCACCTCTTGTATTATTTAAGAAACATTCTTAAACTAATGATGTTTGGAGAATCTTTTAAGCAGGCTGCTCCTGCAGGTTGATCGACCTACCTTCTTCTTACATTGTCATGCCTTGAGGAATCTGGCAGCAGAACCGTAGTGACAAATGACAGAGAACAACTTGTGAACCAGGGAGGAGTGCTTTTATTAGGGAAACCAGGGTGTATCTTTCACCATTCTCTACATATTTTGAGCTGCTTTTATTCCCATCATTACCTATTCACACAGGCAACAGTCAAGCCAGATAAAGCATTTGGGACGATCTTGGTTACTTTACTTATGCTTTACTACAAAAGGAGAAATTTCTGAACTTCTAGATTGTTGGGGTCTGCAGCGGGTCTGCAGACAAGTTAGTTGATTTCAAAGACTTAACCATGTACCTTTAAGACAGCCACAAATTGTCAGGTGTGTAAACAGGGTGCGGAGAACCGGAACTTAGAACCGCAGCATACGGGCACCTACAGCAACAGCAAATAGCAAGCAAGAAGAAGAACACAAAAACCTATCAGGGTCTGACACATGTACTGTCTAAGATATATAAGTAATTTGTATAAACAATAAAGGGCATTTTATCATTTTGTCCGAACCCAGCCAAGCAGATATAGTGTTTTTTCAGTCCGCCTTGACCTGCGTCACCACACTAGATAACTATTTCAGAACAGGGAAATGAAATAAAATTCCGCATTTTGAGCATTGAAAAAAGGACTCCTCTACATAGTTCTTAATGCTGTTCTTGATAATACAGCACATTTCATTGGCTTCTTTGGTTTCCTTTGTGCACTGATTCACTGGTTGTAGAAAACTTCAATGTTTGGCATCATGTATACATGGTTTACATTATTGTTCTGTAGAAGCATTACTTCTAACTACATAAAAGCACTTCTGTGACTTTTTTCATGATTCATTCAGTTTTATAAGGTCTTTTTGTAGTTCCTAACCCTCAGTGTGACTTTTGGTTGCCAGAAGGAGGTTACAAGCATTGGCAGATGTAAATATTTTGTTTTCTATACATTTCTCTCAATCAACGAGTTTGTTTAATTGATGAAAAGTAACTTCAGCAGTGTTTCCTTTGGGACACCTGGTGTGCCTTTTGGCTTTCTCCCATTTCTAGTTTAAATATGTTTTCTATGGCCTTGCATGGGTCCATTTGGATTGAACATAACTCTTCCTTCCCATACAGGTTCTTCAAATCCCAGAAAATTCCCCAATTCATACTAATTTTGTCTCTCTTCACTACACCACCCTCTTATCACTGCATTGAGACTCTGGATTTCTGCCGGCTTTTGAGGCTTCACGTTTGATAGCAGTGGTGAATGCTAGCATGCGTGGAGGCTGTAACAGTTTGAATATAAGTCTAAGAACTGCTCTCGTCTACTTTTCTGCTATTGATGCCAATACAGACCTCAGACACTGCCTCCTACACTTCATATCTGAACAGCTTATCCTGTGAGGTCTGGTTCCACCTTTTTCATCCCACAGTAGGTAAATTACTAGACAGTCCTCTCACATGCCACAAAGGCAGCTGTCTATGCACCTCATAACTGAATTTCCCACTCTTACTGCCTGCTGCTTCCCATCCCTGAAAATCCACAGCAGCAATATCCTAGGTATAAGAGGGCACCCTGACACCAACATGTCTCTCCTCAGATACTACATCTCCTTTTTCAGTTGAATGCCTTCATTCCCTGAGACTTAATGGGCTGAGTGTTTTCAAGTTTCACCAGGTAATAGCTACAGGACAAATTTTAAAACAGGACACCTTTTCCTTCAGCTGTGCAGATAACGTTTCAATTATCAGTTGGCTGTGATGTGTTGATAATACTGTGTAAGTGATATCTTGCAAGATCAATTCATCTTTCTCTGACAGATTGCATAGATTTCAGAAAAGAGTTTTGTCTGTCTCTATTTTAGGAAGTGTACAGCTTGCTTTAGGAGACATCCCAAAATAGTATTTGCTCATATGCATATGTTTACCTGTCTGCCTAGTGTTTTCCATCTCTTTGCAGGCTGTGTGTCTTATGCAGTAGCTATGGTGCTTAAAATAATGTAGGTAAAGCTGATGTCGGGGGGATTAACTAATTCTTCACATAATTGCTTTCACAGGTATAAGGTTAAAAATTTTTCAGTGCTAAGCAACAAGAACTACAATTAGTTATACCAGATGAGGGCTTGTTATATTAACTTCTGTAGCCTCCGGTATATTATTAGTTTTATTTTCCTGACTAGTTCTAATGAATAAAAGAGCCTTGAAGATTTCTGAACTGAGAAAATAAACCCTATATATGAAGAAATATTTTTTCAGTGTATCAATTTTAAATTTATTGCTTATGCATAGATTTCATATTACTTGTGAGTTTGCTGTGTTAAATACTGAGTACACACAAGACAAAGAGATGATCACTTAGTGTACGATTTGAATATAAAGTCAAGAATCCTATAGCATGTGACCTGTTGACTCATTTGCACAATATATTCTTACCCTCCTTTTAGAGCTGAGAGAGAGAAATAAGCATGTGCAAGATGTAATTAATCCTCCTGCTCCCATCCAGACATGGGAATGCATCACATAAATAAAGCATAGATGGAAAGCACATGCTAAAATAATAGTCAAGATCATATGTTACTTTGTGTATACTGATTAAATGTGGTATGTACTTGATTTATTTACAGTCATGTCCATAGTTTTCATTTGGATTGTTAGATAATTTTTGGTACATTAAATTTCACTGTTTATAATTATCTATTTATCACAGATGATACAGTGGGATCAAATGTACCATAAAGTCTTGTCCTACAAATAAAAAATCAATTCTATAATATTAATTTTGTATTGTAATGTAAATGTGTTGTAATGTAAAAGGAAAGTAATTTCCACAGTCAACAGGCTGGGATGTTAAAGGTGATGTGTTCTCCATCCTGGAATACTTAGACTAACTTGGTCATCGTATGTCCCACTTCCCCTAATGCTAAAAAATAATAAAAAAACCCACCTGTATGGACTGTTCAGTTCAGGTCTTTATGCTCTCACGCAGAGGAGGATCTAAAACAGTCAACATAGCCTTATAATCTTGAACCACACTTTTTCTGAGACTGGGAAGAGCCCAAAGGGATGTGAAAGCCAAGGATTAGTAACTAAGAGCAAGGTTATGCTACCTACAGTGGGCAAGGGTGTATAATGCAGAGAGCTCTGACTTAGTTCCAGGTTGTCTAGTATCTCCACATGGAAGTGCAGGACCAAGAAAGGATTAAAGATTTCTGCAAAGACCCAATTTATATACTTCTTTCAGTTTTAAAGCTAGGTTGTTTGCTGGTCCAGTCCATGTTGTCAATATGCAGTGATACTGATAGACCTTGTGACCATTCACTGTTAAGGGTAGCTATTACTAATAAAGATGATTGCTGCTAAAAAAATTTTACAATAATTTCTAAGTCAGTCTCCACCTCTTAAAAGTCTGAGGTTCTTCACTTTGTAGCAGGACACAGTAACTTTCAAATCGTTATTGGCAAGAAAATCTCCCAATATTAAAATATGTCCTGTTGTGCTGGGTGGATTTTACATACATGCACAGTATGCTTTCACATGGAAAATCTTCAGTTATAGATTAAGGGAATGAAAATACAGAAAAGAGCAAAAGCTAAATGCTCAGACACAGGCTACACCTGAAATTCAAACAAAATGTCAATGGGAATGGTCCTTATAAAAACTAATCAAACAATATACTTACTGGAAGTCTTAATTGTCTCTGTGCATCTTTTAAAATTGTAAGCCTTGTCTTCCTCTATTTGCTAAGTAGGTTAGCAATTAAAACACGTGTATTTAAATTTTTGTAGTGAGTAGCTGAGGAAAAATATTATGCATGGCATTTACTCTGTTCACTAAACAGATTATTTTTTTCTCTTTGAAAAAATAAAAAAAACAACAAAATCAGTATCCTGAGTTGAAACAAATTGCAATTAATACTGTGTGGATGAAATCAGGCTTTGCTAATCCAATGAAAGGCTTCTTTAATGGGGATTTAAAACAGAAGGAAGAAAATACAGCCTTTCTTTCTTAATATGCCCCACCCAGCAAATATTTAAGTCCATTATGCAGGGTTAAATTTTTAAGAAGCTGGACTCCTCCAGGCTTATAAATATCTTTATATGAAAATACATTCTAGTGGAAAACATGTGGAATCTAGTGGAAGAAGCATAAAAATACAGATCTAGGAATTCCCATTTTGTCACTAGCAGTTGTCAGTCCAAGGTAGTTCACCATCTAAGATATGGATATTTTCAGATCCTGTGCTCTGATTTTATTTTTCCCTTAGTCAAAGCCTTAAAATAAAAAAAAAATACAAACAATTTACAACACTGACATTGACTTTTGCTACATGATCAAAGCATATTCATCTTCCTACCTCAGCCTGTGGGGTCCAAAAAGGGTACATAAGAACTTTTCTTCTCTGAGGTAAGAAACCATATCAATTCCTGTTTTGGGAATGTTCATTGTTGTTAGAAATACCTTAATACAAATAGAAATACACTATCAAACTGTGGCTATGTCATATCCTCTGCTAAACAGCTAATACATCTGTACGTAGAAGAAGGACCATGCTATACCTATTTCAGAATTTCAGAAAAGACTGTCACACTTGCAAGAAACTAACTCAGGCCTTGAGGACCAGCAAACCAATGGGGTGGCATGGACAAAGGCATGTGAGCATGCGTACTATAGTACATAAAGCCCTATGTTGATGTGATTAGAGGTAATACATATGTGTGCTATAGACTACACAGATACTTTGTCAGATCTCATTGGGGGAAAAAATCCGACTCTATGCACAACAGTTTTGGAAGTAAAATAAAACATGTATCAGAAAATCTTGAGTTAAAACTGCCCTTGCCTGATGGCTTTTTTTCTAGTGTTGCTCAGGTCATGCACAGGAAGATCATAGTGGGTTGGATTCAGTCTGTGGATCAAGACACATACATTTAGGTGTCTATATGTAGGTGTCTATATGTGAGATAGACATCCAAGCTACCATCGCAGTCAAATGCAATTAAGTCACTAGATCCTTAGAGACCCTTGATTACATATCTCTTTTGACTCTAATGAGAGCATAGACAAGTATTTCACGTGTAGGACATTTCCATGAAAATGCCTAATTTGAGACTTTAAATGATATCACACACAATACTAAGACTAAGATCCCTCATTCCAAGTTTGCAGAAAATAGGCATTCATGTTAACTGGATGATCAACACTTCTAAATATCATGTTATTTTGTTAATGTTCATAAACACAGTTCTCAGTGAATTAATTGAATTCTTCATCCAGCAATTTGTAAAGGGTTCCTGTGCATATGTGAATGTTTATCTATAAGTAAATACAGGAAAGTGATATCTCTTGAATGTTTAATGTATATGCCATGTCCATACAAATGTCTAAACTGGTCCGGTGTGTGGTCTTAAACATTGGTATGTTGTACAAACTGCTTAATTATTAATATTCCCTCTGAGAGACTTTTGGCTCATCCTCAGTCTCCCAAAATACACGTGGTCACAGTCTGGTGGGCAGCACAAAACCTGCTTTCAAGTAGTCACTGTAGCTGAAGCAGCCTGAAAGGCTGAAAGGAAAGTGCTCAGCTCTGAGAATGCCGTGAATCTTTATTTCTGGCAGGGCCAGAGAACAGGTAGAAAGGCACTGAACTGTTTTAATTACTGATATAGTTGTAGCTAATAAATATTTGACCTCACTTTTTCTCTCCCTTTTCACCCAGCATTTTTCAGACTAGGTGTACCATTCACACAAAGTTTGAATTTCTATGGTATCAGAGAAAACAAGCAATCATCTATAGTCTACCTATATTCCATGTGTTAAATACTCAAGGAACAATGCTACGTACCTTAAGTCATTAAAGCTACAGTATATGTTGTTTCTGAGACTGAACAGGGTCTGAAACAACTTCAGAAAAAGAGGCAGATCACCACTATCCCTAAACGGGTGTAAGATCTATTGTGGAGCTCATCTGCATGTCAGAAGGCTGCCTATTTCCCAGCTGCACCATGCTGACAAGCCTGAAGAAGTAAAATTTAAAAAAAAACAAAACAACAAAACACCCCCCCCCAAAAAAAAAAACCACAAAAACAAAACCCAAGCCAAAAAACCCCACCCAAACCAAAAACTAAGGAGTCTGCTTTTTCTGTCCTTGCTTTTTAATGCAGTTAATTTAGAGAACATTTTTGACAGTTTTTGATCAGAATTATAAACACTTCATGATATGAAGTTCATCAACATGAGTATACTTCTCTTTATAATGTCAGTGTCTTTCAGAGAGGGAAAGTAAGTGTTTAACACTCTCAGGGTACTCATCATTTTTACACAAATGTGAACACATACAGAACATGCATTTAAGATTTTGATGTAGAGGCTAAACAGCCTCTGTATCAAAAATCTACTAAATACAGATATACTGGAGTTGTTCTTAACCCAAGCTGTCTCTCTGGCCTTAATAGAATAGCCTGGAAGTCTGGTCTTCAGAAATTTACTTTTTAGTGGCTTTCTGTTTATTTATTCATTTGTGCTATTTAGCACAAATAAATAGAGAGAACCGGATAGCTCTAACTGCACCAGCCCTCTCCTGATTGCTGTCTCTCCCAAAAGCTTTTCTGTCCTTTGTGCCTCACCATGTGAAGTGATAGAGATGTCTTTTATCCTCTGCAAAACAGTGGCAGATATTGTCCTGGCACCAAGACATTATATTGAAGGCTAACCCTGGAGGATCGCAAGGAGGAAAGTCCACTTGCATTGTGCCACAGGTCAGCTGATCTACTTTCAGGCCTTTCATGGACCTCAGACCGTAAGTTAAGGAAGGTCCCTGCCCTACTGGTGTCTCTTTGGCTTATTGACACTTTAGGAACCGCTAGCTCCTTAAATATCCCAGCTTGTTATTACACTGCAATATTTATGTGCTCACCTACTCACAAAACCTGGACTGTTTGTATTATTAATCTGTCCAATACCGTCTTGGCTCTGGCCACTGGATATTATTCCAAATGATTTCCGGAAGAGTATAGGATTAGAAAGGGCCAGAGATCACTTTCAACAGCAGCTGGGGTGCATCTACTTTGATTTGAGGTCGAAAGAGTTCACCAGCACAGCTGTGGATTGTACCATGACTGCTGCTCTGTCTAATCAAAGAACAGTCCCAAGGATGTTTAATTTTCTATTACAGATATAGCCATTCTGCATCACTGATCAAACAGAACAGAATAGGAAAAATTGTCTACCAGCTTGAAGCTAAATAATCCAAGCCATGACTTTTTATAGTGCATATTGAATCACTCCCTTATGCAATGTATTGTGCATCTTCTAATGGTTTTCATCTTCTCTCGCACAGTTTTTAAGCAGTTAATTATTCTACCTATGCAATCAACATGCACTCAAATTCCAGGCTGCAGTATCCACATCTATACAGTTCATGCTTTTTAAAATATATTTTAGTGACTTATTTGGGCATTTTCCAGTTTGTGTGTCTTTTCGCACTGAATGGCACATAAATCTTTCCTCTCCAGTACCCTCTGAATCTTATGAAGACCTTCGCAAGTTCTTTGATGCATTACAGACATCCACCTTGTTAGTCTAATATGCAGCTTCTTCTCAGTTACTGTGTTAAGCTCATTATTTCAGTTGCACAGCTATGACAATTAAACCTCTCATCTGATAAGCTTCCATGGTACTTATTTCTCCTGTGTGTCCTCCCTGTTGTGTGTCTCCATCATCTACTTAAAAAAATTGGAGTATTTGTTTTGGTCTGATTTTGTGCTGTGCCTTACTGACTAGAGCTCTCTTTCTGTTTGAGCTGTATACCATATAGTAAAAAAACCCAAAAAAACCAAACAAAAAACCAAACACAAAATATCTGAGAGTGATGTTTTGTAATTTTAACATTTCAAATAAAACAGAATTAAGTATTCAGCTCTTAAGTGTTCTCTCTGCCTTAACACTGCCCATTGTCATTTGTACTTCCCTAAAGATTTTCATGCTAATACTATTACCCATTTCTTCTGGACCATGGACCAAGGAACTGCACATCCCAGTTATGCAAAAAATTACATGTTAAAATTTTCTTGTATCAGCAGCTATGCAGTTGACTTATTTTACAGCACCAAGTTGTAAAACAGACAAGCAAATGACAAGGGAACAATGTACAAGAGACTTGTATTCAGTTTAGTCCTCAAGCGTGAGATTATCCTACAGACATTACTGAAATCATGGTGTAACAAATGTCCTGAAAAAAACTTCCTGTGTCTCTGTATCCACTCAATATAATGTTATTGCATAATCTTGTTAGTAATTACATGAAGCTTTCTTTTAAAATATTTACATTTTTTAACCAAATATTTCTGCTCTGGGACTGCTCTGGAAACGCATAGTTTCAATGACTAGAGAGGTTTTGTTTCAAAGTAAATGCAGTCATGGTCGGTTTATTATTTTCTATGCCAACACAGTTGTTTAACTTCTTTCCATATTTTTTACAGCTTGTGATTTTGTAAACCAGGTTTTAGAGAAAGGCTATGTTTTACTAAAGTAAATAAAGCAAATTGTGGTTATATTTCAGGATATTTTATGACAATTCTAGCTGTTCTTGTGTACATTTGTCTCAGTGGACAAATCTATGATGACAAGTAATAGGTGGGGGAAAATGTAATCAGGACATGAACTGTTAATAAACTGGTTGAGAACGATAGAAAATGATATGTGGAGGTGATAGGAGGATAATAACACCCGGAGTACAGGCTCGATGATCAAGATGATTTTGATTATATAGGAGTAGAATACAAAAGCAGGAGTAGTAGGATAATATTTCAGTTGTTTTAACAAATACAGAAAATCAGTGTCAAGGAAGAAAAAGAGGAGGCTGTAGCCAAAACCCTTCAAACACTAAGAAGAGGAGAAAGAAGAAATAAAGGATCTACTGACAGCAGAGAGCTGTGCTGAGGGAACTAGAGCAAGCATTGTAGTACAAGCAGTAGTACCAAAAGAAGCAGAAAGAAGAGACGCATTGTCAGTGTAAGTCAGATACAAATTTATGATATTATTAACTTAAATTTTCAATATCTGTATATGAGGGATTAAGAAATGGCTTTCTGAGACTTTATGGGGAGAAAAGTATAAAAGCCTGTGCAAGGCAGTGCAGAATCAAAATGAACTCCACCCCCTCCAAACATACACCCCACGCCCCACCCCCCCAAGCTCTGAAATAAAGCACTAGTAAAATACATTCAATAGCTAATACAGATATGTGGCTCTGTGCAAACTGCACTTTGCACTAGACAGTAAATTACTTCCGTACCAGCACAAGACCAGAGCTTGTCTTATTACAAAATAAACACATTTCTTAAAAAAAAAAAAAAAAAAAAAAACCAAAAAACAACAAACCAACAAAAAAAAAACAACTCAGAGCAAAGCACTGAAAATTCAGAGCAACACTGAGTGATAAACATCACTCCCTCTATAAATGACTGGCTTGTTGCTAATGGCAACAACTCTGTTCCTAAAGTTAGCTGCGCTTTTACAGTGGCAAATTGAGTGTCCTCACTTAACTTGTGGGATTTAGCTCGTCAGTTTTGTCAACTCCTGCAGCCCTACAACTACATTACGCACCAACTTTTCCTTTCTCTTTGCATGATGCTTATCAAAGAAAAATAGTTAAGCTAGAGCCTGATTTATAGTATCCTAAATATGTAAATGGCTTCAATATTTAGTCTTGCCATTACGTGATGCCATTTTATCCCAAATTAATGCTTTTTTTTTGTTTGTTTTAAATAATTTCCTACAAGACAGTAGGACAGAGCCTTTAATTCCAGATACAGATGGATAGAAGCAATTCATCCAAATTGTGGGACACCACTAAAAGGGGACTTAGGACTAAACCATGTGTTGCTTTGGGTTTCAAACTGTGATTAGCAGGTGTTTGCTGGGATGATGTGCTGTTAGAGGCAAACATTGCATTAATTTATGGTTGAAGTTTTACAGATAGATACACACTATATCCAATCTCTGGGGTAAATGAGGTGATAAAAATCACCCCTTGTTCTGATCTGTGAGCCTTCCTTTTTGGTTTCAGACACCCTTTCATCAAGTCAATGAGGAGAACAAAAGTATTTACACAAGAACTTTTTACAGCAAATTTGGAATCAGTTTTGGAAATGTCTGATGTTGTTTGGACTTTGGTTTTGAATTCCAGTGGTTCAGAAAACTGTGAATTGTAAATGAGATGTCTACATTGTATTAAAAAATGCTTAATATTTGGTTTTAAAATTTCATTTCAAATTTAATTTTCATTTTTTAAAAATGAAAAAAAATGTATTTCAAACAACAATTTTCCCCTTATAATTATAAATCTGTGGAAAGGATTCATTTGCAGCCATGTGTTGGTTGCAAAAAAGGTAGAAGGGGAAAATGTCTTAAGTATCAGTTCATAACCTTTACATTACTGCACTTGGAACCTCTGAAGCGATAAAGTGCAAATGATTATTTTTCCTCTTTTATGGCTTTTCAAAGGAAGGCATAATTATCTGAAGTCAACACGGACTGGCCCACAATTAAAATTATTAGAGTCACAACCTGAAGCCCCAAAGAGAATCAGGATCTGGAAGCATAATGCATTGTAAAAACACAGTACATAGCTGTACCTACTCAGAGCTGCATATCACCTAAACTGATTTCAGGAACAAATAAGTCAATGAGCTTGGGAAATCTAGGTTGGATCCATCGATTCCATTCTGTGCAGGTTCATGTCATAGTCATTGCAAGAGTGTCTGGGACTCAGTTTTGTAATGATATTTAGGCACCCATCTCCAGTTTCTTTTTCCGAGTATTAGACAAATAGATGAGGGCAGGGAGGAAGGTGAAAAAGATAAGGACATTTTTTTTCACTGATTTACTATTAACAGGGAGTGATGAGTTTTATGCTGGTTTTACATAGGCTGAGATGTCAGGACCAAGAGCTGAAAGAACTGATGAATCAGGTCATGGATGCTACCAAAAAAATGCCTGAGCTTCACAAATTTTACATCTCTTTTCTCTGAAACATTTTGTGGTTGTTACTGCATGTGTAGCACACTTCCCTGCCAGGTAAATAGAAATCTGCTTCCTGTAATGCTTTACAAGCATTATTTGTTGCCATAAATTATGAATAAAAGCATAAAATATTGAGGAAGATATAATTTTATAGTACATTAAAAATAAAAAAAAAAATTAACGAGCGTGACAGGTTAACATTTTACAGGCATCAAAGGAGTAAGTGAATTATGGCATTATCGGTAACAGAACAAGCTATCTATCAATTAGCCTTGGAGTACTTTAGTTTTCTAGACCATTTCTAATTAGAGTATTGAAATGAGATCCTGTTAGGAAACCCCTAAATTACAGGTAGCAAAATGGGGTTTCAATCCAAATATTTCTGGTATTGTACATGAGTGTAGAGCCCAGCACATGATGTTCTGCATACAAAGCATTTGAGTTGTACGTGTAGAGAATGATTATTTGGAAAACTGGGGGCAAAGGAAGGTTGCAGCAGGGAGAATTAAAAATAGAAAAGAGAAAGTAAGAACTTGCCATGCAGGTGGCCTTTGTGGGTACATTTACCAATGGAGGAATTGCTCTGTTGTGCATAGGGACAAGAAAGTTCAAAGGTATTTTGCAGGAAAAAGGGTGAATTTCCACATCAGCATACTTAAGAACTTAGGTACTCAAGATCAAGAACCAGAAATATCACAGTCTAAAGCAGGAAAGGGAGAGGGAAGGGGAAAAGGAAAAGGAAAAAGAAAAGACTATCAGGGAAAACAAACAAACAAACAAACAAAAACTTAGAATCACAGAATCAGTTAGGCTGGAAGACACCTTTGAGATCACCAGCTCCAACCATAGAATCACAGAATAATTTTTTCTTGTGCCTACATGCATGCAATAAAAGTCATGAAGCCTTAAAAATATAACAGAGAACAATATAACATTGCAAGCAAAAGGCAATATATCTTGGACAAATCTTTCTTTTTATTGACGTATCACATACAGTGTAAAGTGTGTATGTAGGTGTATGTAAAGGGTGTATGTATGCATATAAGAAAAAATAAAACATCTGTATTTATGTTAAACATCACTACAGATTCATAACAGCTATTTGATTTATATGACTGAACTATATGCATTTTAAGCTTTAAAAACATCTATAATTATCTATCTATTATATAAATAATCTAAAATATAAAATGAACTAAGAGTCCCAAGTAGGAATCTAGTATAAACAAACAGAGGCTCTGATCCAGGGTAATTGCTTTAGGAACCTAAGGTAAATATGGATGTGATTAAATATTAGTTTCTTAGCAGAGTACACAGGAAGGAAACCAGTGATCTGAAATCAGTGGCACAGGTTGCCTGTGTGGTTAGTGAAGTGAGACAGGTACTTTTGCAGATTTATAGGGGGTTCTTTGCTTTACCTGACCACCTAATATCTTTGCAATCAATGAATTTACTGGTGCCTGTTAGAATATGTAGTATGGGTAGTACTAGAAAGAAATGGTCATCTTCACTGTCAAGATAATATTTTTGGAAAGTTAGCAATATTTTCCTACTATATAAAAAAACCAAGGAGGACAAGAAATACTGGACAAAAAGAGTAAAAGGAAAATATGTTACTCAAAACCTAAAATATAACATTTGGAAAAGATATCATAGGTAGGGAGCTCATGAAGAGCAAGTTAATGACTGACTTTTGATTGACGCCATCCAAGAAACAAAATAAATAGTAGACTCTAAGAGCAACCAGAAACATGAAAATGTAAAACAAGGGAAAACTTGAGGGGAGAAAGGTCCATGAAAATTTTGTTAACAAAATGGTCATCTCAGTACTGGAACAGAGATGGGAAATGGTTCTTGGAGCAATTTCAGTTTGGTATTTCAGACAACTAGCTTTGCTGAATCCAGACAAGATAGAGGAAGGTTTCTGCTTTAATAGAGAACAGCCCAATAATAGTAGATTCTGATGTTTGTCAGAATTGTTCTTACACTGATAAGCTATATGCTCTGAAACTGCCAGAGACAGAATCAAATTGCAGCAAAGAGAAGCTTTTGATGCTCATTTCATAGGCAGAAATGATAAAATTTATGAAAGGGTCGTATGTAACAGGAGGTACCATGTCCCAGAGGAAGCAGCTTTTATTACCCTGGTCAGCCTAACTGAACACTGCAAATATGAAATGGTAAAAGGACATCTAGTTAGGAGGAGGATAATTGCTGGTAGCAGAGACACACTCTTCGCATAATTCCGGTTATATCTAGAACTCACTTTGGTAGAAGATTCAGCAACAAAAATAAATAAATACATACATACATACATACATACATACATACATACATAAATACATAAATAAATAAATGTAGTGATATGACTTTTTTTTTTAGCAGAAAGGGAGATAATCTCAGACAATATTGATTGAATAAAGAATGAAGACACGCATAAGGAAAGAGTTCCATTGAATTTACTACATGAAGGATTGAAAGACCAAAAAATTTCAGCAGGGCAGGGAGATGGAAAATCTGTGGAAGATGTAGTAAAGCAGAAAGTACAGCTGATAACTGTGTTTAACAGAAGAAAGGGGACACAGCTCACACCAGAAGGCAAAGCATTGTACATCAACATACCAGTTTCCCAGAATAATAAAAATTATCTTAGGAATTTTAGCCTTAGGTAGTAGCAAATCCTTACTTCTGTTATAATAGAAAAAACAACATGAACAGAATGCATAAATTCTTAAACAAAAATGGTCATTATAATTTCAATAATAATTTATAGTCAATCTAATAATGGATATTTGTAAAGGCAAATGAAAATATATACAGGAATTGTTGCATGGAATGCAACTAGGATGTTTGTAGACAGTAGCCAGGTGAACTGAAGAAAAATACAGTTTAGAAAGATAATGCAAAGGCTGATGCTTTCCCACTAGGTGACCAGTAAAACAAGGTCAAGGATGCATCAGTAGCAAAAAGGCAAATAACTGAAGAGATGTAGCCACGTGTCCACAGGAATAGATGAGTTGCCAAGAGAATATAAAATCAACCTTGTGACATCAGCAATTCTAACAGCAGTTTCTGACCTCTGTGTTTTCTTGCTAGAGAAGGTAAGAAAAAAATAAAAGAGAAAGGAAGACACGAGAAGTATTTGACATATGAAGTTACTTAAAGACTTATATGCAATGAAAGTCCCAAAGCTCAGCAGAAAATTATCATATGTATGTGGAGAAACAAAACACTATTAGCTTGCTTACCATAAACAAAATATTCTCAAAGTTATATAATTTGAAAGTCTTCTTGGCCTTTCTCCTCCCTGTTTTTTTCATGAAAGAATCTAAGCATTAACTGTATTCATCATTATATTTGAAAGCTACTGTGTCAGCTGGCTCCCAGTCAGTATCACTCTAGCAGCAGAAAATTTCTGAAAAAGAAATCTCAGATGGTGCCAGAGTTGCTTGGCATCCTTTACCATGCAGAAGATGTGTTGGTTTATGAGAGAAATAAAACTGAGCATGATGAATTTTGAGATACTTTCAGCAAGCTGGCCTTGCTCTGAATGAGGCTACTACCTGTGAAAAGGAGCAGATAAAATGTGTGCTGTTCAGTCTTAAGAAATAGGAATTTCTGAACCATTATATTTCCGCAGTTCCAGAGAAAGCCAGCAAAGTTTGTGAATGCAGCAATGTTGCAATGGTCTGAAAGACCAGATTTTGGAAAGCAAGTAACAAAGCCAGTTAATGTAATTAAAGAAGTATTGACACATCTCCTCTTCAGCACAATATTCTGTATTGTGCCTGTCATCCAGAGATAAAGACAAGGGATGCATAGTCGTTTGGAGTGTGTGTATATCTGTAGATCTATATACATATCTCCTCATCAAAGAAAACCTGTCTGGAGACCAAAAAATCTCACCCTGTTGTATTAATATAAAAAAATTGCAGAAAAAGCAAAAAAATTATATGTCCCAGCATGTAGGCTTCTAAGAAAGCCACAGACACCTGCAAAAGGCCTAGTGTTTACATACTTGGCTAGTTTGATAACACCAAAACAGATCATAGCGTCTCTGCCATTATAAGACTCACATTCAACAAATGACCTTTGCTTTTAGACTGAAAGACTGTGATCAGAAATGGTGCTTTCTTTTGATCTTTGATAGCAGCAAATTCTGTTATGGAAAGTCTTTGTCAAGTAGAAGCTAATGTCAAAGAACAGACTTTTGAGGAAGATGGCCAGCTAGGTATATGTTCATATTGACCTGAAAATAATCATACTCTGTAAATCAATATAAATCAATTTTTTTCATTATTTATTCAATATAAATCAAATTTATTCATTGCTGCCAAAGATGCAAGAGTCAAGGGGATGAAATTCCAATGGACCAATTGCCACAGTAAACACAAGCGGACTTTCAGATTTCTGACATTGGGATTATGGAATGAAAGTATTTTTAATCCTCTGAGACTTCAGAATAGCTGCTCTCCAAAATCCTGAAGAGAGGCAAGAGCACAAAAAAGGGCATAGCACCAGTACAGCAGTTTGTAGGGTTTGATTAGGATGGTTCAAACCTAAGTAACAGCTGTGAAGAATATAGCATGGGAGGAAAAATAAACAAACAAGAATATCCAAACAACCCCTCCCAGGAAGCAGTAGCTAATCTCATTAATCTCTACAAAGCTACCTGACAATCCTTGGCAGCAGACAGCAACAGCTTTTTTTTTTTTTTTTTTTTTTTTTTTTTTTTAATTTCTGGAAAGGACACACATATGTTATTGTGGCTGATTATTTCTTCATATATACTGACCTGGCTGTACTTTCACGGATGTTAGCTGCACATGTCATCCAAAAACTAAAGCCAATATCCACAAGAGGTGAAATTCCTAAGCTCTTCACAGAAGGCTGTAGGCCTTAACACCTCTGATGCATGTCCTGTATTTGCTGAAAATGTTGTCTTGGTTTTTTACACTTATATCAGAAGTCATGTTAACTCCCCAGCAAAGAGGAGGAAGAGTGGTGCAAACTTAAAAGAAAACAAACTGGTAAAAATCATGAGAAGATGTGTATACAACAATTATGATGTATTGATCACTTGCATCTGAGTTCTCTCCGGTAGAACTGTTAATGAGAGGTATATTAAGAAAAACTCTGCCTGAAGCACTCACTACTCTTAAACCTCAGAAGCCCAGCCGGAAGGAACTGCTAGAATAAAATCCTAAGATTTAAACTTGGCAACCATAATGATCCAGTGTACAAAAAAAGGGACAAACATACCTAGAACAAAAGGATAATTTCCCCCCCTTAAAAATCTTAGAAAACTTCTGGTGCTCTTCGTCAGAGCTGCTACATGTAATGATTGAAAAGGCATTCCTTCAAAGCAATGAAGTGCTACATTCATATTTGTTACTGCAGCAAAGAGAAAATAGGTAACTCATACTGGTGACGAAGTAAAAGCAAAGAGGGAAGTCCTTCCCCCAGTCCCTCTCTCAGTCTCAGGGAGCTGCACATAAAAGCATCAGGAGACCTGACCCAACCTAATCCAAGTTCAGAATTCAATTCAGATTTAATTCTGTGGACTGAATGAGAAGATATATCAGTGGAGACAGCTTTGAATCATTTGAAAATGTTTCAAACTCTTGATCTAAAGAGACAGAACATATTTTAACATGGAGGGAAATAAAAATAATCTGAATTTACTTGATGAGTGTTTCAGTTAATATTATCAATGACTGCTATCATCCATTAATACCTTTATAAATTAAATTGCTTAGGCTTTTTCTTTTAATGATAAGATATAAAATAACTGTTCAAAAAACCTGTCATCTTCTAAAGTAAATAGAATGGTATGCATTTGAATTTAGAACAGCATACAAAATGTCAATCATTGAAATTAGAGATACGTTACTTTCAAAATGTTATGCATGAAAAGAAACAGTTCTGAAGCTGTGGATGGTATAAAAGCTTCTCCTGAATAGTCTTACAGTAAGAATTTTGTGATTAAAATATAGTGTTTCATATTTATCTCTATATTTTAAGTATCATATTCAGACTCATTCTTATGTATTCAAATGTTTGATTCTGCACTGGTTTATTAATATCGCTGTTCTGCTTCTCGGGAATTTCCTCACAAAAACTGATACAAAATATACCTGCTCTCTGAATATACTCATTTCTATTCTTTCTTATGTCAGAAATTTTATTTTATACCTTTTTGCTTAGCTTTTAAAGTGCGTAGGCACGACTTTGCACTGCTCCAGGGTATTGAAGAGTATTTCCTTTGTAAATTTTGTAACTGTTGATTCTGCCTCTTTGGGAATAAGGAGAGACCAGAGAGTTCTTCCAGAGAAGAAAGCTGTATTATAAATGTTTGGCATAGAGACAGATTGATTTGCTAAACCATTTGCTTGCTTGTTAAAAAGATGCATATCTCCTCATGTTTTACTTGCATTCCACCAGCACCTGCAAATCCCAGTCCTGAAACAAGACCCAGTGATGTTTGGCAATGGGGAAGATCCCGTTTGCTCTCTCTTGGAGAACTGCTGTGGATCATACTTATTTATCATGCTCCACCACAATTTTGACACTTGCCAACTAGCATTTTGCCAGCAAGTGCCCTCTCATGGCTTGTGTAATAGCGTGGCTCTGGCAGCTGTTACATGTGAAGCCACTCTTTAAGAAGAATATTTAGCTATATACATCCATTCACCTTGTGCTACTTTCCCTGAAGGCCAAAGAATGGACCTTGGCTCCTGCTCGTCACTGTTCAGACAGACCCTACAAACCTGCAGTTCTTGAGCAACTGTGTACAGCTGAGCTGAGCACAGAGCCAGCTTTATCCTCCACAGGGTTCTAGTTGCAGCTCCCTACCTCAAATACACCAAATGTGGCTGAGTCAGGAACTTCAGATGGTAAAGAAGGGTCAATTGGGCTAACATGGCACAGGACAGAGGCGAGTGGCTCATGCTCTGACAAGGACTATAGCTGATGTATTTCAGAGAAAGGCTGAGCTGGGGTGGCATGGCTGTCCCCAGCACACCACAGAGCACCTGTAAACAAACTGATGCTTCTAATGTCCTTTGGTCAAATGTTTGCTTTGTGTGCAGTCACTGTATCATATTTACTTTTCATAATCTTCTGCTTTTATGTATTCCAAAACACTCAGCCAAGGCTTACTCTTTGCTTAGCTTGATTTCTTATCTATTTTTCTCCCACACCTAATAAACACATTTGCTATTTCTGTCTCCCTTTATAAAGCTAGAAGGTAAAGTGCTTCTGCCCCTGAATTTTCAGCAAGGTGACCATCCTCCAGGTCTGAATGCATTATATTGCTGCTAGTGTCAATTCAGTGTACTCACAGTATCAGGTCTTGCAGTTTTTCCCTCTGAAGCATTGGTAGACTTAGTGAAACTAGATACCTACTGTTCAAAAACTGCAAATGCCAGGATTGCTGAAGAAAAAAATTCTCTAGCTTCCTTTATTTTTCTGTAATTCAGTTTGTGTTTTGTTATTTCCATAAATATGTTCTTTATGTTTTCAGCATTTGGTGTCTCATAAGTAGCATTAGGGAGGAATGAGTGTGAGTTATTTTCCTAATATGGCAGGGGAAGATTTTTTTTTTCCCTTGACCTTGTTAGTTTAAAAGATTTATAACCAGCAGACTAGATGAATAATTCCTGTCCTGTGAACAATGTCCTGTAACTTTGGGAAACGATAAAAAATCTTTGCTTAAATTAATTACATTTTTGAGCTCAGCATTTTTTTATTTTATTTTACCTGAAGCAATCCATTTGACATTTAATTGGAACATTGTTTAATTAATAGTGGAGAAATGGAACAATTGCAGAAATTGTTCCAATCTTTAAAAAATACATAAATACATTTATTTTGTCGCAACAAAGCCAGTGAGAGGGAGTTTCAAAAAACATCCTCCACACATGGCTGTTTCCCCTGTGCAACTAAATGGAAGAATACACAATCAAAATGTATTCATGTCTTTGAAGCTGCACCTCATTTTTCACCTCAGGTGTCTGTATCAGAAGCCAGTGCCAACAATAAGGCATCAGCAGCTCCACAATATTATCACATGTGAAACCTGATTCTCATGTGCCTGTCCATGAAATGCTGGCTGCCACCTATATTGGTTGGCAGCTATAAACGGGGACACTGTAATGGAAAAACTTCTGGGGACTCACAATTCCTTTTATAAATACATATGCATTTACAATGTCTATAAGAGACAGTTCTTGCATTTTCAAAGTGCAGTTGAACCTTATCCTCATAAACTTGGGTTCTCCTAACAGGATCCACAGCTTCGGACATTTATTTTCTTTAGAAGCTATTATGCTTCTGCTGTTGTAGCATTGGAGTACATAATGATTTTTAATGCAGTTATTGTCATTATACCCTGTAAAGCAGTATAATCTAATAGCCCCAATTTATGGTTCTAATCTATGGTGGGAAAGTATTTTTGTGTTTATCTTCTAGTGAAATATATCTAGGCACCACAGCTTGAACTCACTGCAAGCAAATGCTTTAGATATCTCCTATGGAAGCTCAGCAGATGTGGGTCACTTCAAAGGGAAAACTACAGGAGGAGGGAACAGCATCAGATATGAAACCCTTTCTTTCAGGAAGATACACAACAAACTAGTGGTGTTCTAGTACTGAGTCCTCCCATTGGAGGTCATTTGAATCCTTCCATCTTTCAAGTGCATTCATTAGCAGAAGCAATAACCTCTTTCCTTTCTGCCAGATTTGTTCCACTTTTAGGAAATAATTTAAAATTAATTCTAAAGAAAAAATAGCTTCATATAAAATTAGTATTTTATATTGAAGGCATATGCAGATTGGATGGGACGTCTGAGTACAAGTCTCCATTACACATAATTCTTAATAAATGGAGCCACTGGACATTTTAATGTTTCTGGCAAATATCTTTTAATTACTCTTCCCTCCCTACTTATTTACTTTGTTATGCTTTGCTGTCACCTTTCAGCCTCTGCAGTGATTTGTCAAAAAGGTCTCTCATCTGCTAGTCCACGCAGAATACTGATTCTGTGTTTAACTTGCTCAGTGAATTGCAAAGGGCAAAAGTTTTTGTGTGTCTTGCATCAAAACTGACCTTATGCTAAGCTTATGATTCCTACTGAACAGCCCTCAAGGGACAGATTGCTGAGGGATATAAACTCCTGAAAAGGGGAGGGGAAAAAAAAGGAAAAAAAAAACCCAAAAAAAGAGACTGATGTTGCTATTTTGTATAAAGGAAAAGCTAATTAGAAAACAAAAGGTTATGAAGAAATACTGAGAGGGGATAGTAGCATAGATGCCATAAAGGAAGAACTTTGACTTGGAAAGAAATGAGGCAAATGGGGAATAATTTGAATCCTATATACAAAACAATGAAATTGAGGATGCTTATCTTTCTGGTGAGGAGAGTATCCAAGGGTTATCTGGTGGAAGAGGACAGCTCAGTTTTCTTTTTCCAAGAGAAAATTACACATTTACAAAAAGTCTTAGTGGCATATGCTACAGAGATTTGTTGCCTCTTTTAGGTTTGCCATAGATGGATGCTTTTGATGTTTTTGGAAGCCAGAGAATGTCTCATCATCAGATGCTGAGATTATTTTGTACCTAAAATAATAGGTATGAAAATAGCACCTGATACAGTACAGACATCTTTTTCACTCCTACACTCAAAAAGGGTGGGGAAGAAGCAATATCATGTCTCCAGCTGTAATGTGACTGCTCCCAAAAGCTCAAACACATTCAGCCTGCACTGCAGAGCTACAGAGATCCATCAGTGTGACTCAGATTTTAAATTATAAGGCTGCAGTTTGCACTTGCAATGTTCAAGTGGGCATTTTAAAGTCAAACCACGCTTGTAAAACGTCCAAATTTGTATATTTAGAGCTGTCTTGTATCATGTACTTTTTGCTATCTTCAATTACACTAATAAAATTTTCATTTAAGGAAAGAGGTTGGATATGAAACTGGATAAATTCTTTGAGTTCTCTTTTCGTTTTAGGTTATTTATAGTGATAACAACTAATGCACTGCTTAAGGGTAATGAATCTTATTAAATACACTTTAAATTATCTCCTAAATTAATACAACAATGCAGTTCTAGTGCTTAAGACCCTCACCAGACTGGCAAAAAGAACTAATATTTGCTTCTTATGAAAGATTCCTTATTGCTTCCAGCTAAATTATGTATATCCAATCAAGTTCTTTTCCCTAATATGTACCACTTACAGAAGTTGTCTATAGATTTCATTCAAAGAGTATGCCCTTTTTTGCATGCCATTCTTGCAATGACTATGTGGTAACTTGTTTGTGGCTATTTCTCAGCATGTTTAGCAGACATTATCAGTAAACCAAACAATTACTTAATCTATGATATGTCAGTGTAATCATGCTACATCAGTATGAGTGAAGGGATTTTGTCTTCAGGGATAGAATTGCTTGCTTAAAATACGAGTTTATTCTGGAGGTGAAAGTCAGCTTTCTAAAAATGTAAGGAGTGTGCACACATAGCTACTTCAAGAAAACATGACTTTATTCCCCAGCTTCTCCAGCCAGTTTAGCATGGTACATGGCTAATTGCCAGCTTCTCCTAACATACCTTTTCTTCTTCTCCCCCTGCTCTCATGAGCTTTGCTTTGGCTCTAAGGAAATATTAGATGTGACTATAATAAGAGAATACTTGATGCAAGCAGTTATTTGCATTCCCTTTAGCCTGGATATTCTATTAATATTCTGTCTTTCAAACACAATGCCAAGCTTGAATTTAAATCCATCTCTGTGGCTCCTGTGCACTATTGGAGACAAACTACCACAGAAAGTCAGTCTTATTTCAGCTCCTGAACATGAGAGAGAGATTTAAGGAAGGACTATTAGCAAAGAACACTGAGGAAAAAGCCTGGAATAGAATGAGATTAGTTGTCAGTTTTTATACTCAGTAAAGTCTTCCTTTCCATAATTGTGGAGTGAATAATCTCCTTCATCTCCCACCACACATAGCTGACCTGTTTGACCACTGGAAGCAATGAATTTTTTTAGCCAGCATCTCAGCAGCATGGAGGTTTCCCATTACTCCTCCCGTTACTATGCCTGCTGCCTGTCATGCTGCTTGGTCTCCTCTGACATTGAAAAAAAATTTCAGGTACTGCAAAGGAAAGGTCATCAAATTGGTGAACACAAACAAAACTGCCAAAACTACACCAGCTGCAAAAAGACCCTAGAATTTTCGTTTCTTCAGAGACCAGAATGCTCCAAAACTTCGGTGTAATACAGAATTTTTATACCCATTTCAAAAATAAACTAGTATCTTAGCCATAAAATGCACATTAGCAATTCACTGAACTCCTTTCTGTATTGGAGTAATTTGTTTATTTCTTATTAACTTTCTGGAAAATTAATTGAGTACATCTTCAATACGAAAGTTGTGGAGTTTTGTTTGTTTGTTTGTTTGTTTGTTTGTTTTTTCCCTTTAGCTTCTTTGCATAGAGTTAAAGCTAAAATCTGAATTTGACAATTACTTCATTTTTAATTTTATGTTCTTGACCTTCTGTATAATTTCTACTTTTTTTTGATGTTTAAAATTAATCTTTCCCTTGAAGATTTCAGAACCAGGTTATTACCAACATTCTTTGGAAAGAGATCTAATTTTTGAAAAAAAAAGATAATAATGTTTTCTTTCTTTAAACATTCTTTAATGTTTTTACCTTCTTGTTTTCAGCTGATATATTCTAACCTCTCTGTCTTCTGAACCTCACTTCCAGCAGCAGCCAGTGTATTGGTCTGTTGTTTTTCCCATCCTAACTAGTGCACAGGGAAATAATATGCATCTTGAGCTGTATAGCACTACATATTTAGAAACACACTATTTAGAAACACACAGGCAAAGCAACTTGTAACCAGAGGTCTCCTATATTCCTTCCTTCAAAATTCCCTGCTTCATTTTGCATGATATATTTTGCACCAAATTAACAAGACTGTGAGCACCTACTGTAACTGTTGTGGTGCACTGCTTTCTGAGCTGTCATATCTGGTCAGGCACAACCGTACCCCTCAGTTTTCATGGATTCCTGGTGTTCTTGACTGCCTGCCATATAAAATTTTGTCACTTGGCTACCTACTGTTAAAAGCTGTTGCAGAAGCACAGTGACTAAGGCCAGGGAAGATCATTAGGCCATCTAGAATGGCCTTTCTGTAACAGAAAGCAGAGCTATACCCAGAGATTCCACTGCAGGGCTCAGCTCTTCAGACCTTGCTCTCCGAGGTAAAAACACTTCTGTAGAACTTAAACTTACAAACAAGCAGACAAGGACTCACTTGGTGATTTGTGGGGGTGATGGGAACCAGCAGTTTCAGCTGACCTCCAGCAGGACCTGTCCATGTTCCACTGTTCTGAAATCGGGGTTTGTTTAATAGAATTACTCCCATGGAAAAGTAGATTCCCATGCACAAAGAAGTCATCAAAGGTCTGTGAAAATTGATAGACAGATTCTATAAAACGTTTCTTGTGTAAAGCAAGATAACATCTATCCACAAAAAAAGTGCCAAATGATTGTCATGTCAGTATCATTAGGAGATAAGAAGCTCTTTTATTTGTTACCTACGTGCCTTTGCACTGATGGGTACAATGATAATATTGTTTTATAGTAGTGTTATCATGCAGTTGGAATAATACTAATTTATTAAAAGTATCCCTTAACTAAGACAATACGTTAGAAAAGAAAAAGATCTCCCAAATAAAATATACCATAGGTTCCCCCTAATATTAATGGTACAAAGGCCTCTTTTAATGATTTAATGATATGACTATTATAATGATTTCATCAATAATACATCAATTAGTAATTAAAACTCCATTAATAATAAACTGGAGATTCAATTATGTCTTTCTACAAGGTGTAATGACACTTTAGCAATGGAAGGAATGCTAGATGGAGAATAATGCTTGATCAAATTGTTGAAATTGTGAAAGTGGATTAGAACAAGAAAACAAGATGCAGCATAATTGCAAGGGACTCACCTTGTAAACCGCTACCTAGCCTTTGTGCCTTGAGATGAAAATAGTAAGAATAATAGACATGGTCATAGTTCTTCCTCAATAAGGAGGTTTCCAATTAAAAAACACTTGACTGTTTTCTTTTTCTATGCCATACATTTTTAACTCCCCTGCTACTGTGGACCAAATATTTACAAGATGCTCTTATTGCAGATTTGCATATGAAATGCCAAGTGATGGCTGGGAGGTTTTTAGTGTGAACAATCAAATGAATTTATTTTTATTAAATAGTAAAATGGTTCTCTTTAAATATCAAGTTTGGGAATATAAAATGATTAACAGCAGATAGCAGTAAAAAGCGAGGGGGGGAGGGGGAGGAGAGGGAGAGATGCCCTTTTATAGCTTGATTAACTGGGATGGTGCTCAGTGGGTTGTGTCTGGACACATGCGCTGGCTGAACATTATTTTCTTCTGGTAGATCAGTTCGTCACTTGTGATAATATTTATGATGAATTATTACTATATTAGCTCTGCACACAGAGTATTTCTCACTTTTCATGGACTGTGGAGGGAGCCTCAATCATTAGCTGAGACTAGATGCCTAATACTAATGATGATGGGTAAAGAGATTAAATCCTTAGAGATAAACACCACTGGTTGAGGAGCTTTTCACTTCTTTGTTGTGGCCCACAATGGACTTAGGCAAAAGAAGGCCTGCAGTTCAGTGAATAGTTTTCAAAATCCTGGCCTTTCCTAGAAATGGATAGGTAACAGTGTTTGCCAAACTTATAGGAACGCTTTGAGCATCTCGCTAAAGACTTTGAACACAGAATGTAAGGCCTTACTATATGCTAAGGCTCCACTATGTCTGTATTTACAAGAGATAACAGCACTGTACATATACAGTGCCCTACAGGTTTTTCTCCCTTTATGAAATTAGGCAGTTTTTCAAACAAAGCATGTATTATGTATGCAGCAAGGGAAATGTCTGCTTCACAGAAGCTGACGTCTCGAAGGTAAACATGTATAAATGTTTATACATTTTTTAACACCTATTATTTACCCAAAAGATCACAACAGCTGCTTCAGAGTTGTTCTGGTCTCAGTGGTAAATAGGTATTTTGGCAGCTGCTCGAAACAGAAATGATTCTTTGGTTCCATTCCATTGTAGCATCTCCACTTGTTATTCTAATGATTATTCCAAAAGAATCAGGTGTCAGAGTAGACTGATTTCACTTCACCTGAGGCTTCCCACAGATTAGACTGGTACCTCCACGAAAAGCCCTAAATAGAAGGCATCTTTTATTTTTCATTCTCTGAGCCATAATTTAGTCTCTGCTCCTCCCCTGACCTTATGAATTGCATGGCCTTCAAACAGACATGAATTCTTTCCTCTTTGGTATCACCTGTGAGTATGTGTACAGTTTAACATGTGCAGGTGTTCACCAACTTGCCTCAGCCCAGCTAGCAGTAGCAATCCAATCACAATGGCACAGTACTGTCTAGATCTGATTCCTTGCCCATGTCAGTATCCAGAACACCAGATGAGATTGAGAGGAACCTCATTGCTACTGTCAGCGCTGAGAGAGAAAACAAATGCTCTCACACATGCTGCAATGACTTTACTGATGACTGGAGAGACAAAAATGGGCTAGACACATTGAAGACACAGACAGATACTTCTTCAGCCTGCAAGAAAGCAGGAAGTCGCCCCGTCCAACCTGCCTCTCCCAGCACTGGGATCCACGGCTTTACCAGTCTCCCCAGTGGGTAGTTTGCAGATTTATTTTTGCATTCAGGCCTACAGCCAACCACTAATTAAGCCCCAAGCACACACGTCATGTGCATCACTAATGCATCTATGGGTTATATTTTGTAATTCTTCTGGCTATGCTAATTTCTTATAACACCAGCTCTCTCCCTTAACTGAAATCCTCTGCAGTACTAGAGAAGATTGTTAGCTATGATTAATCCTGTTGTCATGTATGCCCTGAAGTTTATCACCCAGATCTAATTTCTCTGGTCTGTGGAGCTGTTGCAGCTGTTTCCCCACATCCTCATGGCTCTAAATGAACCATTTGAACTAATGGGAAAGAACATATCATACTACCTCTGTTGGCCTATGTGTTTATCTGTGCCAAACACAATTATTTTTTTTTTATAGAAGAGTGATTTTCTGACAGTTTGCTCCACTTCACAGACTGCCACATCAGTGCAAACCCGTTTTCACTGTGATTATAAATTCAGCTACTGAACAATTAAATGCAGCAGCACATACATTGGGATGTGTTTTCTTAGATTATGTTAATGCTGTAATGAACTCCAGTAGTTGGATGTACAGAAAGCTGAGGGCTCTTATGCATTAAGCTGCCACAGAAGATTCTCCAGAGCTCATCTGGAGAACTCATCTCTAAGAATGAACATGATTCACTAAATCAAACACTAGAGTAAATGTTTTGAGATGACCTATTACAGTAAAGTTGCTTTCTTACATACCAGGACATAGAGGAAACAGAAATCTCACTGAATTTATAAAAAATGCACTTTATTACTATTTATTCATGAGCTATGTTAATGTTCAGTGCTTTACTTACAGATTTGAATTCTGTTAGGTTTTTTTTAAGTATCGTGCTGGATATGGCAAATAATTCATGCAAAAAAATTCATAATGTTAAAAGATTAGATGGCTCACAGAGTTGGTGATGGGCTGAAGAGGTAATCATTGTGAAATCACAGATTGAACTGGAAGCCATTAAGGATGTGCTTAAGCCAACTACAGTTTCAGTATATAGTTTAAGTTAGTTTTGTAGACTTTATCTGTTGTCAATGAAGAGCACTAGTCACCTCCAGAAAGTAATTCATCTCACCCATCATAGATACTAAGAATGCATGATTTTTGTCCCAGGAGGTGAATGCCACTCTGAAATTAGTTTTCCAATCTTACAGTTATTCAGTAGTCAACTGATATGAATTTAGTGTCTTCAGTGTGAGTTCGTGCAGTATTCTGTATTCACAAACCAACGTAACACTTGCTGACAGCCTTAGATTAGATGAAAAGACAGAGCAAAGTGAACAAATTAAGTATTTCACTACTGCTAGAAGATAGAGATTAGGAAAGATTAGTACCTCTTGCTCTTAAAAGAAAGCTGTAGCCCTGTATGCAGTTCTTGACAGGGTAGCATAGGTAGTTTAATCAATGTTTGTGTTAGCTAGAGAGATTAGTTTATTAGTGTTGTAATTTCCCATGCACTGGCATCACATTTACCCACAAAACAATATTTGAAGGACTTTATTTAATAGGGTGGTTACTGGAAGTTGGCAACAAGTGCAACATTCATCAAGTGCACGTGGGTATCTAATGACTGAGCTGCATTTCAGAGAAGAATGTTCACTTTATAAATGCTGTATGTATCTGAATTCAAGTGATAAAAATCCATCTAGAAGGTGATTTTTAGATAGGAGGTGAAGGAAGTGAGGGTGTTTAGGTGGGAGATGCAGTAAAGTGTCTGCATTTTCTACACTGTATCAACAGCATTAGTCATCTAGAGATGTAGTTTAGCCTGCTTATGACCATCTCTAGTTGTGATTTTATTGCCTTTACTGTCTTAGCTTTAAATGCCTTCAGAATCTTTCTGATATATTCAGATGTTTTAAATTGGCCTTGTCTCAATGCTGTCTGTGCCTCTTAATTTCTTATGAAACCCTAAAAATTATTTCCATCCATATCCAAAAGAAAACTCGAGCTTTTGCAGTCTCAATCTACTTAAATTTGCCACATTTGGCTCCTGCAATCCCCTATCTTGATACATTCTGTTCTTCTCTGTGGAATAGCTATGCTTCCTATGGCTATGAGGGGATCACAACTTCCTTATCAAGCCCCAGTCTTTTTTACAATCGTTGTGTATCAGATCAACAAAATGGCTGGACCTAATGCAGTATATTAGATGACATGTCTTCAGTGACTAATTTTTAGTTATGGTTCTTCTCTTCCATGTCTGTACAGTTGGGATTACTGAATGTTTTCCTAGGCAAACACTGGGTGGGACCAGTACTCTAGTTTCAGGAACAGGTACCATTAGATACATTCAGTCTCCTGTACTTAAAAACCTTTTCTTTACTGGACTTCATTATGTCACAGACAACTGATCCTTTTTTCCCAATAACTTCTGCTCAGCTAACTTGTACCAGTGTTATTTATCAGCCATTCCATGAATTCATTAATCCTAAAGCTCCCTCAAAATATCTAATCTCCTCTTCTGAATTCCTTTCTAATGATCTGGGATCATGATTACTGAAAGATTTACTATGGACCTCTGACTTTTGAGTTCTTCATCCCTTCCCATACAGCTCTTTTTCTCATGTGTCACTCATTTCAGCCTATTTTTTCTCCAAGTACTGTCTCCTTTGGACCTTCTGGCATGGAATTAAAAATGTTTTCAATTCTTTAAATATTGAATTAGCTGACTTTTATATAAAAGATAGGAAGGATTCAAGCCTTTCCTCATTTAGAAAATTTAGAAGGAAAAAAAAATTGCTACTCTGTAGCTCAAGTCTAATATCTGACTGCTGGTCATTGCAAATTAAAGTGAAGACATGGGCAAATTTCCCAATAGTCGAAGAAAAGGACAGTGTATGGCTCTCTAGACTTCATCTTAATTCATCCCATTCATTTAATACTTAGTACTCGAATCTGGCTTTTTATAAACATTCATCAATCACATAGCTTCCCTGAAATAGAACTCAACTATTTCTGCTTTACAGGAAAGGATTCTTCAGAGAAGTTAAATGAATAGAACAAGACAAGATCGAGATGAAAAAATCAGGTTGACCAACATTTCCAGTCTCTCAGTATCTAGCTATTTCTGTTCTAGCTTTATGGCCAAGACAGACATTACCTTGTATGCTATCATGCACCTGGTAGCTGCGTTAGAAGAAAGTTTAAATATTAGCACAGCTACTGTTTCATAGTGATTGCTGGTACTCATGTCATCAAAGTGTTGCTTTTGAACCTTTTCCAGACAGAACATTCATTTCATTACTTCTGTCTTTGTGCACAAAGGTCATCTTCTGCATGATGAGAACCTGAGCAATGATGGAAGCTGAGCAGATCAAGGCTATAACTGTATTGACACATGATCACCTCACAAAAGAGATAAATCTATCAAAAGGTATCATCCTACTCAAAAATCTGGCCTTTCTCATGCTCTTACTGCATGTTCTCTTTTTCCTCCAGACTGAGTGAGTGAAAGAACTGATGAATCTAAATGGAAGAGAAGTCATTTCACATGCTAAGGGGTAGAAAGCAAGGAATTGCTTATGGAATTAAGAGATTATGTCAAATTCTGTATGGTGGAGTACTGCATTCGGCTCTGGGGCCCTCAACATAAGGAGGACATGGATCTGATGGAGCAAGTCCAGAGGAGGCTGTGAAGATGCTAAGAGGGCTGGTGCAGCTCTGCCATGAATACAGGCTGAGAGGGCTGGGGTTGTTCAGCCCGGTGAAAAAAAGGCTCCAGGGAGACCTTAGAACAGCTTTGCAGTAATCAAAGGGGGACTCCAAGAAAGCCAGAGGGGGACTTTTTACAAGTATGTGTAGCAATAGGACAAGGGGGAATGGTTTTGAGCTGAAAGAGGTTGAATTTAGATTAGATCTCAGAAAGAAATTCCTCCTTGTGAGGGTGGTAGGACACTGGCACAGGCTGCCCAGAGCAGCTGTGGGTGCCCCATCCCTGGCAGTGTTCAAGGCCAGGCTGGACGGGGCTTGGAGCAACCTGGGCTGGTAGAAGGTGTCTCTGCCCATGGCAGGGAGGTGGAACTAGTTTATTTTTAAGGTCCCTTCCAACTCAAACCATTTTGTGATTCTGTGATAGGCTTGTGTTATTTGCAACAACTTGACATGCCATGCCGTGGCACTAGATTTCAGTCTTAGAATGATAATTTTTTAGAGAAAACTATTTTGATCCTCACTATCAACCTTCTGTATAATATTGATATTCCTCTGCTCTGCTTCAAGAACAGGCTGTCAAATGTCTGACTAGCATTTTATGTGTTGAAGTTGCTTGACTTTCTCAAGATTGGCCTTTGTTGGAGTATCCTACTTGACTCAGTGTTGGCTATGATAAATGCAGCTAAACTGCAATAGTAAGCTATCACAGTGGGATCTCCAGTGACTATTTTATACATTGAGAAGAATCGATAACTTTTGAGTTTAAGCCTTGCTTTTGCTCACATGTGTTCTTGGACAAATCAGTTCACCTTTGGGGAATAATCCTTCAAAGTTACAGAGCTGGCAGTGGAGTAAGAGCTTTTGCAGGAGTTAAGCATAGCTGTGAGCAAAAATACCAGGTTTATTTCCTTTCCTTTGTTTCCTTGGTAGGGGTTTCTCATTGGTTGTTTCGGCCTTAAATTCTCATTACTTCTTTTATCATGCACTCTTCTTTGGTCTTTCCAATCACAGGAAGCTACAGAGGACCCTGCCTAGGGGCCTAGAAAAGGACAGCTGGAAATGAGTGTCAAAAATGCTGATCCTCTCAGCCCACACACCTCCCTAGTTATTTCATTGGAAAGAACCAGTCAGAAAATATGATTGTTTTATAGTCTTGTTAAGACCTTGTACAACTCACTTTTTTTCATTCAATCTTTTATACCTAACAAGTCTCTTTTTTAAGGAACGTGCTGTTGCTACGCAACTGTGAATGAACCATATAGAGAAAGGGAGCAGGGAAAGATGAAGGCAAGAGGGAGGTAAAAAAAGGAAAGATGATCTTGGAGAAAAAAGAGGGAAGTCATAGGCTGTGGTTTGAAAATCAAAGATAGAAACAACTTTTTCTTTAACTTTAACTTTTCTTTAACTTTAACTTTTCTTTTTCTGCAAGAGGCAGAATTGGAGGAAATCTCCCTTGCCCTCTACTCCTTTTCTTCACCTTGTCCATTCACCTCCAGTTTGTAGTGTATGGCCAGATAACTGAAAAATTTAAGAAATAGGAGTTTATATGGTTGAGGTGTCTGACTGGGGTTCAGGAGGTCTGTTAGGTATTCCCTGATCACAAATTGTTTTTCTGCATCACCTAAGGCAAACTGTTTAATCTCCTTTTCTAATTTCATTCCTCTAAAATAGGGATAATGTCTCTGATTTCTGCCTTCTCTGTTTATACTATGGAAGCTTCTTAATAAGCACTGACTCAGAATCCCAGTGAGGTCTCAAGGTCTCTTTGCTTTAATGATAGCATAGAAAATAGTAGTAAAAAAAGGATCATCATGCTTTTCTTACCTTCCCACTCTGATGGTGCAAAACATCTTACAGGTCTTGATGTTGCGCTACTGCACATTCCCATTCTATCTCATCCTCCACACTTCAGGGCTGTGTTTCAAACGTAGAATGACTTAACTTCACCCTATCTAATCCCCCTGCTTTGCAAGAAAGTTTTTATGTTCCTTGGCAATCCAGGCCTCTTCTGTACTCAGTGGATATACCTCTAGATCTAATTCACACTTCAGAAATGCCCATTTTGCTTTCTTGTGAACATTTTCTTCTAGCAAAAGTCTAGGGTAAATAGGTGCCAAACGTGTGCCTGAGTTAATTCTCTAAAGCTGAATAAGATGTTTTCAGGCCAATATGGTTTTCATCTCCTTTTTGTATGTATTTTACTGTGTGGTTTTCACACAGTGGAAATCTTCCCTTCCCTCCTGAAAAGTAATTTCCAGAATAAAAAAAAGTAGCAGAAGGTAGAACTAAGTCCTGCAAGAGGAACAGCAGGACAATGCTGCCTCATTTAGAATTAATTTGCTTGTGCAGTCTTGTTAAAAAGTAAAAGTGGCATTTTACTTGCTCTGATGAAGACAGAATTAATTTTGCTACGAGTAACATTTCTGCTTCTTAGAGATATTCTCTGGTTTTCAGCTTTTTTGCCTGTGATAGAGGATCATTTAAAATCACAATTAAAAGTAAAAGCCCCACTGTCTGTACTGACATGACAGTGCTTCCAGATATTAAGGTCTTATCTACTACTCTGAAGTTTTGAGTTTTGTTTTAAAAACTGGTGTGGCTGATGTGCTAGTCACTGTCCTTCCAAAACGAGGAGCAGTTGTCTTTGGCCATCAAATAAGCTATCAACAGTATTAAAGAAATTTCTCCTCATTGTATCTGGCAGTGTATCTGCATGAGGCAAGTCAGCTCACTCTTGTGTACCTTCAATACCCTTTGTCTATCTCATCTATTCAGATAACAAAATCTTCAGTGGAAGAGCTCAGCCCTTAGTCAAAAGAATTTACAGTGGAGCATCTAATGCATTTTAGATCAGGAGTTTAAGATTTGTTTCACATTATCTGTCTATAAGTGGATCCTATTTAGGATGCTGGTTAACCTTAATCTTGCTAGCTTAGTGAAATCCTTCATATTGGACAGAGCTAAGATTCAATTGATCTTGACTGTGTGTTTTTGCATTCTCTATGATAATGGAGGAATTTCATTTCCTTTGTCATAGTCCCGCTGAGCAGCTAGAATCAGTGTTGGCTGTGGAGCTGTTTCAGTGGTCCTTTCAGCTAAGCCAGTGAATTAGCAAAACCCTGTAACTTTCGGCCATGACTGATGTAGATGAACTTTATCCTACCATAGCTTGAGAAAATGCTCTGTACCCCCTCAGCGTTGCCAGGAGCCAGAACTGAATTGGAAATGTGTTATTTGCATATGTATACTAACTATTTTCTAAAACTGTTTATGCTTTCCTTTTGTTTTGTTTATTTTAGTAATACCAGCAACAAACTTCTCTTAATTTTAGCTTTTCCAACAATTTTTCACTATAAACTTCTGCTCACCCATGACTGTAGTCCTCATATCTTGAACCAGGACTTTGGGGTCTGTCCAGTGCAATGAGGCAGTAGCACAGAAGTACTTTTCCATGCTGAGTTCTGATGCTGATTCCAAAGCAGTCATGCTGGTTGAGTGCTATACATGCCTGAATGCCTGGTGGAGCAGGAATCTGATCCGATTCAACATACCTTCATTCTGACCTTCTAATGGCCATGTGAAACAAACAGGAAGGTTCCTCAGTTTAACTTGTAAGGAGATACAATTAATTTTAAAATAGTAAATAACTTTGTATGTAGAAAGTCTGATTCTTTCAGGTCATTATTAGACTGGATTATCAGCAGTAAGCAGGTCATTTTAGTGCAAGTTTCAGGTAGCTGACATTAATTTTTTTATTAACTTTCAGTGATAATTTAGTGTGGTCCACAGCCTTTGACTAAACAGTGGAAACTCTGGAGGCTGTAGAACCATGCTCCCCACTTTACATACTGTATTTTCTCCATCACAATGAGATTTTAACAAAAAAATCAAAATCAACTGTCAGATGCACCTTGTACCTTGCAAACATGTGATACCTCATGGAAGAAGAAAGAAAAAATGAAACCTCAGACACTTTGTCCTAAATCTGAATTGCCAGTTGCTTCTTTCGGGCAGTGGCGTGACCACAGAATGCATTTTTTTTAGATATACATTACCCAGTTTTTAAAGGTATACATGATTTTTTAAGAGAATGAAACCCTTCCCATAAGAACAATGAAGTGTATCATATATTTTATGTGATGGAAAGAAGATTGAATTGCTGCCAAGCTGTTGTTTAAATAGCTGCCACCAGCCATGTCTGATGAATGTATTGCTACAAATGATCTCACTTTTCACATCCTTCTGCAAAGACCTTGTTAGACAGAGTTAGCTAGTCTCCGATACTGCAAAGTTTTTAGCAATATCCTAGTCACATGTAATACTGAATCAGAAAAAAAATGTTCATTTTGCTAAATATTTAGCTTTTACAAAGTGAGGGACTAAGAAAATTCCCCAGTAGGTAAAATAGTATGTACTTTTGATATGAAAAAGTAATTTTGCTATTAAAAAAATAAAATAAAATGTAAAACCTGGCCTATATTCCAACTGCACATTTATACTGTTGGATGTAGAAGGAAAGTTCACAAGCAAAAAATCTCTGATAACACTGCTCTTAAATCTGGACTGTTAAAAATTAAAATGCTCTTTGTTAATAACTAGATAGTCTAAGAGCAATTTTAACAGTGAGATCACCAAAAATTCTTTGCAAACCAACACTTAGGGGAGAACTTGGTTTATGTACATCAGAGCTGCAACAGTCATGGCACAAGCAGGTACAAGTTGTACTTGTTATGAAGTTACAGAGCTGTGGTGGTGTCTTTTCTGTTAGTTGTTTTAAACCTGCATTAGAGAAGAACTTCTAGTTTATAATTTGTTTAGCTGGAATGTAACTTCTATAAAGAAAAGAATCCACTTACAGTTAGGAATACAAATATGAAACTGGAAAAAACCCAGACACTTGTCAGAAGGTTATGTCCCTTTTTCTAGCAAAATTTGTAGTAAGTCTTGTTTTTTGTGGGTTTTTGTGTTTGTTTTTTTGGTTTGTTTTTTTTTTTTTTTTTAAGTTCAATTTGTCTCCTATTTTGTGAGGAGTTTTCAAAGCCCTATATAGATACTTATTTTTACCCAAAATTAATGTTAATATTACTTTCATAGTTCTGGCATTAAAATTAAACAGTGCCTGCAAGATACCTCATTATTCAAAGTAAATATTTGAAACATTTTTATGACTGATATCAGACAAAGACATCAATAGTGATACAAAACAAAACAAAACAAAAGAACTTGAGAGAAAGTATAATAAGTTACCTCCTTTAGATCATTGCAGACTTCAGTAACTACAACAGATCCTCCAAGAACGGGACTGCAGATGTAGGCAAATACTGGGTCGATAGTCAAATAAGCAGCAAAACTGTGTTATCCAAACCCAATAATTCTTCTACGGGACACTATTAGATATTTATCTTTTTCCAAAATAAATACAAATAATAAAAATGAGGAAAGGTGACTTGCAGAGGTTGCTATAAAACCTGTTAAGTAATATGCAGAGCTTTCTGAATTTTCACAAACATTTCTACCTTCAACTCCATCAAAGGTGCCAGGGATGTTATTACTGAAAGTACTTTCCTTTGCAGTCCAAATATTGGTCCCTGCCATCATGTTTGATATAATATATATTTCCTTGTCTAATAATGTGAGTCTGCGTGATGGAATATTCATCTCACCTGTTATGGTGAGGACTGTGTCTAACTTTATAAACACTCAAAATTCTTGGAAGTTCAAAAACCTTACTGATTCAGAAGTTCTGCACAAGACAGTTACCAGACTCACATTTCCTCTGTAGTGTACAGTGCCTGCTGTTCTAGAACATTTGAGATTACAAACTTCTTTTAGAAAATTTAATTGCAGTTACATACTAATAGCATTATACAATAATAATATCCTTCTAACACTTTCTTATGTGAAAAGTGATCTAGCTTATGCACTGCCCAAGAAGGTCACTTGAACAATAATATAAGATAAAAAGTTCTCTAAGTATTTAAGGTGTGACTATTAATTGAAGAAATGTGCGTGGCAGCACATTATCACTTGCTTCATCAGAGTCAGAGGCTGTGTCTACACTAGTAAATCAAAGAGAGACAGGGAATATCTCTGAGTACTGGGACTTCAATCTTTCTACCCCTTAAAATTTTAGGACATACCTACTAGTTTTCCAAACAGAAAAAAATCTCCAGTTAGAGCAAAGGGAAAGAGACCTTCCCCTTACAATATGCCATTTGGATATATATATATGTGCCTTTTTTTAAAGACAGGTGTGGTCGGGCTTTATTTTCTCTCCTTATTTTAAAGACTTTGAGAAGGAAATGTTGGGGGAGGGGGGAAACACTATATGAGAGGTTTTGTTTTTTTGCTTTTTGTTTTGTTTTGTGGTTTTTTTGTTTGTTTTTTGTTTTTTTGTTGTTGGTTTTTTTTTTTTTTTTTGATAAAAAGAAAGCTAGTTTGGAATCCTTGAAAGGGGTTTGAACTCTTTTTTGGCCCTTCTAATTTTCTCCCTGCATAATAACCTCACAACATCCTTGTAGTCCTCCAGAGTTGCCTGTCCCTTCTTCCAAAGGCCATAAACACTCCTTTGTTTCCTGACTTCCAGGATGTTAAGTTTTGTTTGTTTTTTTTTTAACATGGAAAATCTCATTCTCAAGTGCTTTAACCAGATCTATGTAAAAATACACTCAAAACTTGGTGCCCTGGGAACAAAGATGATCTGCATATACATTAAACAAGCTATGTACTCATGAGAAGAAAGTGTTACGAATATTGAGAAGGTACAAAGCCAGTACAAGAAGTTGTTACTATAACATTTCAAAACCAATCAAGAATGAATCACATGGCCTTGTCTGTCTCGATAAGGTTACAGAGGGAAGGGAGTAGAAATCATAGGAATGAAACAAAAGGCATTTTTGTTTAACAGCTGTATGTATGTCTTTGGTACGCTTTACTGCCATTACCTTGGCTGCATCTCTGGCACCTGTCAAGCATGGAAGAGGGAATTTGCCTCCTACCTTTTCTTCTTTGATCCATGCCTTCAAGTTGGAGCCTTTCATCCTGATTTTTGTATGAAAGAGAGCTATTTCCCTTAATGAAATTTTCTTGATATGAGCGACTGTCATGGATTAGCGTATACCTTCTGCATCTAATGTTCAGCAAATGACCTTTCAGGACACTAATGCATTCCAATGCTGATAACTTTTGAATGCTTCATTATACTGCCTGTCTACCAGATGCAAAATATGCACCACTGTACTTGAAGGAGGTATAGGGGAATGGTAACTGCTGAAACGTCAGTTTACAAATACTTTTTTGAAATCTTAGACCTCTAAAAGCCTGTAGAGTGTGAGTCAATGTGAGAAAGGTGTTGTGTGGCACAGGCTCATGTAGGTAGTTGAGAAAAGAGACTTACCTTTCTTGATGCAATGCCTTCTGAGATTAAAATCATTCTTCAGGACTAATAATTTAACCCATTTGTTTCTGCTGTGTAGTTTACAGTACATGTACTTTGCTGCAGTGGTCTAATATGTAAATGCAAATGAGGATCTAGGCTGTAGTTCCCCATTTCTTAACTAAATAATTAAGAAAATTGCTTCAGTCCATGCTTAATCACCTAAGTAACTGTTGAAAGTTTCAGAGACTGCAAACACTTACCCCTTCCACTAATTAAACAGAACATGTTCTTGAACAGGCCTTCTGAAAATCAAAACATTAAATTACCTAAATTTGGAACCCAAATATGACTGATATGTCATAAGCTAATTATGTCTCAACTCACGTCTTAATCTACAATAAATAAATAAATAAAAATAAATGTATTCACTAATCTGTTAAGATGCCTTCATGACGGATGTGACTAACCGTATGATTTTGTTCCTGTCCTTCCTTGCCACTGTCCTATTTATTTGGTCTGTTCATTATCTTATGCCTAAAATTATGAAAATTATTTAGTATAAGCAAGTTCAAGCATATATTTGGGTCCTGTGAAATACTTGAAAATGCTAATGCAGTGCTAATAACAAAAGTGGGGTGCTGTGAAACTCAATGAATTACTTAATTTTTATAAATTATTTCAGAATACTGAAATGGGGACTGCACTGCTGAAATAATGTTTCTTGCAGTTATGCTATTTTTAGATTTCAGTGGTCTCAAAACAGTCTGATAAACTTAGGAGAGGGAATTCTATTTTTCTAAAGGCAGCTGAGTGAGATTACTCTTATCAACTACAGAACACTGAGGGTCAAAAATATCCACGGAACATGCTATTCAAGAAGAGGGAACCCTAGTTCAGATGCAACTGTTGCACTCAAAGGCAGATCCTGCTTCCAGAGGATGGTTGTTGTAGTTTAACACCAGTCAGCACCTAAGTACACGAAGCCCCCTAATCCCTGCAGGGGGATGAGAAGAATTGGAATGCAGGTAAAATCCATGAGCTGAAGTAAGAAGTGTTTAATAATTGCTGCTGCTGCTGCTGCTAATAATAACAACAACAACAACAATGATGATGATGATGATGATGAAAAGGCAGACTACAAAAAACTCATATTGTGTGCTCTGAATAGAAGTGCAATCAAGTGGATCATCAGTTCAGATCAGATCTGTGTTGTGGATGATCCAACATAGCACTACAGCTTTAGGAAAACATAATTATGAACATAAAAAGTATCTTTCTTAAATTGTAGATAATTTAGCTAAATGCAGTGGGACACAAATTAAAAGCTGACTGACTTTATGAGCTAATCAGGAGTAATATAGTATCATCTATGAGTTCAGTGAAGTTCCTCACGTTCTTGATAAGTATAAAACTTTGTCCATCTTTTAGAACTACTAGTCTGAGCATGGGGTTATTTCTTTTACATCACCTATTATGTAGAAAGAAAGACCCCATTCCAGATATTGTAGCATAATATACATATAGTTGTCCACATTACTCTGTGAAACAGTGACTGGAAGCATTGAGCTGCAAAATGTGTATTGTTAATCATTGGATCATTAACCTTAACAATGTCAATGCATTCCCCTATCAGATTCAACTAAATGACTGCCCGAGGTAATAGTTAAGAGAACATTTCACGCAGATGAACATATTAATGCTTTATTTGGTTCTAAATGCAGTGTGAAGGATTAAGGTAGGAGCTAATGTATGTTAAGAGGAAAAAGAAAGAAGTACAATTGAAAGAAGAAAGTTAATATTTCCCTAAAGGAAACTCTGCAGTTTTCTGCAGCTGGGAACTGCACACCTATCTTACTCTATTTTTAGTTGCAATCATTCAGATTAAAAAATATGCTATTTTGAGGAGGACTTAAATCAAAGGCCTGAGGTTTCATTAGAAGCCAGAGACTTTTTTAACATCTAATCTCTGATTTCCATAACTCATGTGAGTTCTCTGATCTGGTGTTTCCACAGTGAAATGCAGATGATAAGACCACCTTCATTTGGCTACAGCTGAAACTGTGCTCTCCCCACATCTGATCTTATACACACCTTTGATGTGACAAGATGCCACTATTAGCCACAAAAGTGTTTCTGTTGCACATATGCAATACAGTTAAGCACACATGCATAAATCAAACACTGCACAAACCCCATGTTCGCCACTCTCTTTCTATCAAAGAAGAGCCCAGAAAGACGTCATCCAGCAACAGACTTCTGCCAGAGTGACTTACTTTGCAAGGTGATCTTTGGAGACCTCTGTCCAAGGCATTCTACAAACATAGGCTAGAACTGGGTGGCAGTTAGTTTTCCTGGTACTGCTCCTGGGTACTATCATTTCCAGGGATCTGAAGGAAGCCTTTAGTAATTTCCTCTGGATCATTTCCACATGAGCATCTATTACCTCGTGGGGCAGCTCAGAAAGCCAGTGACACAGAATAGCCTCTTGCCATTGCCTGAAAGAATTCACATAATCAGCAGCTGTTTCCCAAGTTGCACTCAGGAAAAAGGCTATAATAATGCACTGGAAATTGGATGATTGGTCTGCAAATGGTGGTCTGCAACTGGCCTGGAAGAGGTATAGAAAAATATTCAGATTGAAGGCCTTTTAAAACAACTGGACCAAGCTTTCTCACTGTAAGTCCTTTCAAAAAGCCTTAGTTCTGGGGCTTCCTCACTTTGCTTGGAAGATTGAATACACAAAATGACACATTTCAAAGTCAGTTCCTATCAAGCTGTTAGATAGCTTAATAACTTACTTCTGTACACATGTAATATTGAGTCACATTTGCCACTGAAACTAGTCCATTAACATTGCTTCACTTAGCAATGAGCAAGGAAGAGATGGCACTATAAATATCTGAGGAGTGTTGTCAAAAAACAGAGAGGAATTAATTAGGGGTTCTCAAAATAGGAAGTGTGATATTGTTTGCTGGGTGTTTTGAGGATCAGGCCACTGATTTTTCTAGTTTTAATTCCATTCCCTTACTTTCAGTTATGCTCCCCTGAAGGACCTAAAATTTCACTTTGTTGTCCCAATACCCTTTGCACACTGTTATCATGTTCTCTTAGTCACCACTTAGCAAAACTATACTACTTCAAATAGCTACTGAAGTTGAAAAGCAGAAATTATTATTACACAAAGGATTTTTTTGTTGTTAATACTATGGAATAGTTTACCTGGCCGTTTGTTGTTTCTCTCATATGCATGGATATAAATCAGCTGTAATTCCTAGTGAATAAACACTGGTAATGCTGCAAGAGTTGGCCCTGTGTGGTTGCATGGCTTAGAAGGAAAATTTTGGTAGTGTTAATTCTAAGGAAGCTTTTTACTGTCTTAATCCTTTTTTGGATTGAGGATTTGGATGTTGATGAGGGGGAGTGCAGTTTTTCATCAATTTTAATGAGACATTTTTAATCTCTCTTGATTGTATTTAGGTTTTCTATTGTTGCTTTTTTTTTTTTTTTTTTTAATTTCACTCATTCAAGCAGTCACTCTATGAAAGATTTTTTTAAGTACTCCAAATCTATTCTGGTAATGAAGAAATGAATGTCAAGCAAAGCAATTTTTTTCTAAATTTACAACTAATTCTCTTAGACAAGATCAAAACTGACATAAAGAAAATATACTTTATATATATAAAAACAAAAAGACCAAGATGAAACTCCCCAGTTACATCTACTGGCATATAGTAAGGTGGCATTCTTAGCCACTAACAATTCACCACACCTAACCCCAGTCACTGCATGTCACATTTGTTTATCTAAAAATGAGAAAGTGTCAGTAATAATATTTTATAGGAATGAAGATTCTGCAGCTGTTCCTAGGTCCAACAAGATTCAGGTTCTATTTCTGTACATGTTCTTAGCCTCCCATCCCACTCTTCCTCTCCAGGTAATTGGAATTTGGGCCAATGAAGCTAAAAGAAAAGAAAAGCAACTTAGATAGTAAGATATAAGCCAAGAGCCTGAAAGCAGAAAGCTATTGCAGCAGACCTAGCTGGGTATGGAATTGGTATTTTATTCTTAATATTTATGTGGACCACTGACATAAGATTTGTTATATCTGGGACAAACTCTACCTTCTCTTTCAGCATAGTTTTGATTTTTCATTTTGTTTCCAGAACATTTCTGACTCTCATCAACCTGACAGCATTGTGCAAACAGTGTAACCTAGCTTTTATAGTAGATCTGAAAAATCACTAGTTTGTGCAAGGCAAACCTTTGCCCCACTAGACACATTTTCCTCTCTTTTTGCAAGAAGATACTCAAATTGCCTATAAATTCCACTTGCATTCTGGAAGTTATCATGCTCTAGAAGTGTAGTAATAACCAGGACTGACTGTTCTGGGATGAGAGCAGCTTGGCCTGGGAGTACATCGTTTTTCTTCTGTTCTGCTTTTTATCTATCCCACAGTGGAAAAGAGAAAGCTGTTGCAGTAGATTTAAACTTGCAATCCTACTTAGCCTTATGGATAAATCATTAGGGCCTTATTCCAAATCTAGTTTTGCTGCTGAAAATCATTTGTCTGCATGCATGGTAAGTCTAACTCTTACAGATGATCTCAGATGTGCTCCACATGGAGTACAGACATACTCGAGCAGCGTAATAAATGAGGTTGTGACTGGCAAACAAATAAAGGATACTACGACAAGCAGCTACAGCTATATACCACCAAAAATAAGCCAGAGGTAACCAAGACAATGACTATGGGTTGATGTAGAAATACAGTTGCATCTGCACACTGTTGGCATTATTTTAATGGATGCTGAGAAACAGAGTTTGTTGCCTTAGACACAGGTTGGCATTTAGTGCTTTGGGATGTTTACTAGTATCTTCTTGTAATACAGCATTGTACTGTGTCAGCCGACCATCTCAAGTCATCCAGAGCTTCAGGGTCCTTACATTGTAATTTATTCTGTAGCATAAACATGTCCTGCATGTTCGTAACTGGGAAAATCAAAATGCCTATAATTGCGTCCTCACACAGATATTGTTTTCCTCATGATGGAAGTTTAAAATGTGTTTTATCTATGTGGTGGTTAAGCCATTAAAATGTCTTTGTCTAAAATGCAGTTTTTCATCAGCACTTACATAACCTGTACATACTTACACTAACCCTTCTTCATTGCCAATGCTTTGTTCCTATTTCTCTAGTAAGCAAACAATTATGATTATAAAGTTTTGCTTTCTCTATATGAATATTTATATATAAAATGATCTAAGAATGACACTGTAATACTTAGCTGATAATCTGATGTGCTGTTGATTAGTTCCAACTGCTTGAGAATATCTGGGCTGACAAATTCATATTCTGCATAGGTAACAATTTTATTCATTTCTTTAACTTTAATGGTTCAATCTTCTTTCTAAACAAGAACTACAGCATCCAGGAAAATGAGCTGGTAAATCAATAAATACCATTGCAATGTTTCTATAGTTACCAAAGAAACAACAACGTTCTAGGCCACACAACTAGGATGAAAGTGTCCATGCTGTTTTTTCAAAATATTCCTTCCACCTATACTTACTTCCCTCTTGCAGTAATGCTCCAAAACTACAAGCATTTAATTTTCTTTTGCTGAAGTTAGCACTTTTCGCATTGAAGGCCCTCAAGGGAAGTAGAAACTCTGAAATATGAAATGCAATTTATGCTTGCCTTGTAAAATGCCAAGGAAACTGCTTTAAGACCATAATAACCCTCGTTGCTCATTCCATGAGCAGTGCCAGAGCAATGCCTATAGAAAATGTTAATTTAATCAACAAATTATAGCTTAACACAAAGCAAGAAGTGTGGAAATACTGGCAGAGGAAGAGGAAAGGTCTCTCATATTTTTTATGATTAATTATGAATTTGAGACTCTCTATTATTCTTGCATAAATGAGGAACTTCTCCTAAATTAATTATGTTGCACTTCCATTCATTTTATTTCCTGATTCACATCTACATACATGTGGCATCAAAATTTCTGAGAACTCACTTATGCTAACATGAATGCATTTTAGTGAAGCTCTTGATTTTTTTGTCTTTTTTGCTTGTCAGAGATGTTGTTTGAGAAGCAGATCAAACAGAGAGCTGGTACTTTTTGAGGAAACCCTGCAGTTTTCATGCTGATTTCTACCAGCATTTTTAGCCCATGGATACTGATCGTGGCATGCCTCACACAGTCTAAGTGTTCCCTGCCAAATGTTGAAGCAATGAAGTTAGAAATAGGAATATTGGAATGAAAAGGAACAGAAAATGATTTCTACAAGTCAGCTTAAATATCCATTTGCAGTAGGCAATATTACATTTGTCAAAGGCGTGTATTAACTGATTAGATCACCTGCAAATGGAGTGTTAATTAATAATATTTGTAATACAGTGCAATACAATTACATTAGCAGGAAAAGCTGTCATATCTATTGTAGCTATGTCATTCAGGCATTAATCCTAAAGATAATCTACCAAATTCTGCTCTGTTTCTTTTCAGCTTATATGTAGAGTAATTCCAGTGATGCAGGCTGGCTGTACTTTCATGTGACTGAATAGTGAATTTGTCCCGTTAGCCTTTAATGAAAAGCTTTCTGAAAATACCTGTCACTGAGGCATATTTGGCAAGACATCTTTTTGGCTGATAATAACTGAAAAGACAAAACACTGAGTCTCAGCTCTGCAGTTTGAGATATACATCGAGGAAGGCCACGGAGGGAAAGACAGTGGCTTACAGTCAGATTTTTATCCCCTAATGTTAAATACAAGTAATCCCTACTTCAGTTCACCTACAGAAAATCTGCACATAAAAATTTTGCACCTGCAGTAGGTGTACTTCCAAGGACAAAAAGCACAAAGCTTAAATTTTATAGCTTAAATCTGTTTAGGAATCCTTAAGTATCAAAACAGCTTACGGTTTAGCCGGACTTTTTCTCCAGCACAGCAAAAAGAATTGTATAGAATGATATCCTGGCCCTTTGCCTTTGTATTTACACTTTCTTCTCTTCCTATCAAACTGAAGAATTCCTTTTGACTGTTGTGTTTGCACTTTCTGTGATCTGGGTATCATACCACTTCATGCAGTGGACATTGCTGACTCACTATAAAAATAATAACAGTTGAAAAAGTAATTGGCATGATTATTATCCTGCCTTTAAAACATATAGATTTTAATTTAACAGCTGGAGGTGAAAAAAAAAAGAAAAAAGAAAAAAGAAAAAAAAAGAAAAAAAGTGTAGTGTGTAATCAATTTCATTTTCAAAAATACATTAACAAATTAAAACCCAAATATAGACAATTATCAAGATGAGATGAAACTAAAAAACAATTATATTCTGATTGCAAACAAGCCCATTTCCTTATTCAGAGATATACTGTCTACAGTCAGCAGAGAATTATCTGGTTCTTGTGGAAGAGGAATTTCGATTCATGCAGCGAAGCTGGAGTCAGGTCAAAGTCCATCTGACTCCTTTGATATGTGAGCTGCCACCTCGATTGACAAAATGAGACTATAACAAGGCATACTTTTAATGAAAAAAATTATTTACTGCAGCTGGATTTTTTTATTGGAATTGTAAAGGATTCATGCTCTCTGTAATTGGTATAGCAATAGGTCCAATATATGAAGAGGATCCTGCTGCAAAGCCCATGTCTGCTATACAAAACCACACAGAACCAGATGTTCTAACTTTTACTATGCTTAACATTTAGACTAAAGGGCTGTGAGGAAAGGGAAGATGGAATAAATCAATAAATACAACTATTTTCCCCAAATAAATGTGTTTAGATGCAGAATGGATATATAGACTGCCTAACTCAGGAAAAGGACTCTGCAACAGTGCTGTGAGAGTAGGAAAGGTCAGAGGAGCAACAGGGCCAAGCGTGAGGAGGCAAGAGATAAAGCCACCAAGGGAGTAATGTCTAGTGGCCATAGACATATAGTTTCATATAGTCAATAGAAGATATTGATTTAATGTACTCTGGAGGCTGCCGATGGCAGAAACACTGCAGTACAACACTGGAACTTCTTGGTCATCAAACATTTATTTCAATACCCTTCAAGGTGTACTGCCAACAGCACTAGTAATTAGTAGTTTTCCAATTTCTAAATTTTCATTACAATCAATGCTAATTAATTTTTGTAATTCATATTGAGATTGTCTGTCTTATGGATCCTCTTTATTAGCATCATGCTGAAGGGACAGAATGGACCTACGCTTTGCAATGCAAAGTAAGACTGTCTCTTCCCAAGAGTTTACAGACTGAGGCCAGGCAGGATTCAGATAATAAAGCCAATAACAATCTGGTGTCATCCAGCATCCTATCTGGTGGTAGGAGAAAATGGGGAGATGAGAATAGAAAAGAGAGGGAAGAGAAAGTGGAAATGATGTGAAGGGTGCAAAAGCAAGACATGGAGAACTGGAAAAGAATTATCCTAAGGTAAAAATACTGGGAGGGACAGAGAAATAGAGATAGGGAAAAACAGCTGTTCAGCATAGGATACAGAAAACCTCAAAAAATTTAGGCAGTTCTATGGTAAGTCAGAGGTCCCATCTTTGGCTGTTACCCTCCTGCTGCCCTCTGGGCTGCACTTACATTAAATTTGCTATGTAGTTCTTCCCCAACAAAGAAAGGTGTGGAATATCTCATGTTACTCATGGAACTATTTAAATGGGGAAAACATTATCGTTTTTTATCTTGAAAATTCCCCAAAAGAATGCATTCCTCACTCTAAGTTATCTAACTAATGTGTGCTGTAATCTGATTTTCCTATGACAAAGCACTTTCACTACTTTTAATGTATGCTTTGAGTGCACGCACAGTATTTCTGTGTAGGACAATCATTTATGAGATATGTATTTCAGATGTCCACATCCATAAAGATGTGAGAGTCCAGAATGGACAGTTTTCTTTGTGTTTTAGGGGAGTTTATAGCTCCAAGATCTCCTTGGTGCTACAGTTAACTTGTGACCAATATTAATTTAAAGGTAACTCAGGTGCACCTATGCATTACTGAAAACTCAGGTAGCATCATTTCAGACATATCTTTGGTTTTTTTAACTAACAATCTATACAGTGAACTACTGGAATTGATCTAGTAATTTCCATATCAATACCTTTAGTTTGGGAATTCTCTTTCATCAAGGATACGTTACTCCTGCTTCTTTTCCTATTTGAGCTCTGTGGAGTATGTAGTCATGAAGGGTGTAAGGGAAATGTGATTTTGTTTACTGTATGCTGCATTTTTTAGTTTAAGCAGCTAGGTTGGAAGTGCCTTGAAGCAACTTAAGATAAAGCCTGAGAAAGTGAGTACCACATTGTGCTAACTCAGACTCGTGTCTGTGTTGATGTCACATTTTAACCTTTTTGATGTTGTCTAAAGAGCTTTATATGTGTTCCTCTCTCATTTTTCCTCCAAAAGAAGGAAAATTCTCTACCTCAAAAAGAATGTGTACTTTTCCTATAGAGCAATTAATGGCATACATGCTCTGGCAATAAAAACTCTCATGTAACAAGAGCAATTAATGGCATACATGCTCTGGCAATAAAAACTTTCATGTAACATAAGGCATTTGCCTGAGTTATTTGCATGAATCCAGTGACTAGCATGCTGTTGTCTCTGGTCTGCTTCAGCTTCCTGGAATTTGCAGTTGTTTTGCATTTGCTTAACTTAGAAAAGGAAACATATATTTTCTCTCACATGAAAGGAACAGCAATCTTTTGTTATTTGACAAGCACATCCCACAGATCTGAATGTGACTCTGTTTCTGAAGTGATATTTGATCCACACATCTTTAGCTTCCCCAGTGCTTTTACTGATGTACCTATCTATTTCTTTATTTATTGTCTCAAGCAAATAACCCAAACCTTTCTTTTATATGTCCCTCAGCTTCACCAGGGGATTCCATGACAGTTCCCATTCCTACCAGGATCTTTTTCAACAACAGTTCTCAGCTTGCTTTAGTCCATTTCTTCTTTTCTTCTTCCAGTTGCCATTTTTTGTCATACCCTGCTGATCACATCACAGGTTCCCAAGACAATTCTTATCAGTGCAGCTATACAAGTAGAGGCTGCCAGACTGAAACTCTAGAGCACAGTCTCCTTAGCAGCAAGGCGATCGCGTGGCCAGGCCCTCCAGAGGATAGATGCCAGTACTCATACTGAAACACAGGCTCTGTGTTCAAACAGTTGTGGAGCTGTAAGGAGTGGTGCTATGGCTTCGTGGATCATAGAAAGGAATAAAAGTATATCTAGTGAGTGACTTAGTCTACTCATCAACAACTACGTTATTCCCAGGGTAGCTATTCCACTCCTTGAAGCAGCTGAGGTTGAAATATCTAAGGTAGCCAGCCGGTCTTCTACGAAAACAATTAGGAATTTCTGTTAAAAAATCACTATTCCAATGCTGTTATTAATATTAGTCCTAATTACATTGCACGAGCCTTGATTGCTTGTGTAGCCTTAAAACCTCTAATCAAAGGTCAGTGCAAAGGAAGGAGACGTACAAGGGAGAAAAAGCCTATTGTTTACCTATGGTGTTTGTATTCTTCAGATCTACAGGGAGCAGCTGGTGAATTATCCAGCATAAATACAAAGATGCTGAATTTAAAATGACATTGAGGAACCTGTGTGAAAAAAGCCTTCCCTGTAGCCTTTTCAAAGCTAGACGGATAGGTAGCCTGAGACAAGGCAGGTTTAAGGAAGGATTTAAAACTGATAATAGAATTCCTCCACAAATGTTTAGAGTGACTCTTTCAGCAAAGGAAGTAAAGAGTATAAGTGCTGATAGGGAAAGCAGATGATCAATAATAGTGCAAAGTTGAGAGCTGATATCTTGTTCACATCACAAGTCTTACAGGTACGAGGTAAAGTAAATGACTTTTTAAAGGCTAGCACTTTGAAAATAAGTTTGAAAACTTGCTTTGGGTATGCAAAGGTTCAAGCCACACATCATGGAGGGAATGATGCAATCAAAGCAAGATTCCAAACCCAACAACCTGAATAGTGTTGTCTGCATGGATTGAGATCCCAGGTGGGTGGGGCGGTTGATTAGTATCAAGGTGAATATGCAACCATACTTTGTGTGTATTTATTTTTAAGTCTTAGTGATGATATAGTAGTCAAATACCAGCAAAATTTGTGAAAGTTTGACATAGGAATGACAACCTGATGAATAGAAAATATGTGAATTTCCTAAATCCTAAGTTATTCCCTTATTTAAAAATATGTGTTTCTTCACAGGGCCCTGTCATGATTCTGAGTCTAGCTAGTTTTTCAGGATTTAAGATTCAAAGTTCTCAATTTTAATAGCATTTTTGTATGAGAAGAATGTTTGTAATGGTTAGGTGGTGTCAGGACCAAAAGGAAGACTGTCTAAGCCATGAGATACAGGGACCAACATGAACCAGGGTAATTAACTTCTACAGAAAGCATATTATTAGGCTCAATTGACTGTGTCATCAAAATATGGACTTTTCTGAAGCAGCACAATACATGATGCATTAGGAGGATTTGGATGAATTAGGAAGAAATGGAATATTGAGTAAACACTGAAGCAACAGGTTGATAATTTTTAGGGTTTGTGAACTGCTAAAGCAACTACTTCAGCTATACTAATTCAATAGGAAAAGCACTGAAAGTAATGAAATTACTGGATTATAATGTAATATCATGAATATAGAGAACACTGAGGTCAACTTCTGCAATTCATCTGGTAACCACTAGACTCAAAAAGAAGATACACAGAACACAGGCTAACTTTTGAGTGAGAGCTCCAGACCTCTTGCTCATCTTTCTTCAATAACCATCCAAAATACTGACTGAACAAGGCTGAATTCCTGCAGTGAAAAAAAATAATAATAATCACATTGTTACAGATTGTATGGAGGTACAGAGGAGCAAAAAGATAGGATTTAGATTGCATAGGTCACCTTAAATTTGGCACATGAAATGTCTGCATATGTAATTTCGGAAGAGTTAGATAACGTATGTTACTGATATGGATATTCCAAATGTGCATTTTTAAAAATAAAAATAAGCTAAAAAAAACCCTCAGTGCTTGATAAGCAGAACTATTTACAGGTAGCAGGTAATTACTATCATTCATTTATGTGTGCATGGTAAGATGATTCTATTACTCAGAGAGATGCTAATAAATGAATGACTAAAATGAGAGCAGAACTTCGTAATGTGTGGAAGCAATTGCTTTTCCGTAGGCACAACAGGAAATAATTGCAGTGATTTATAAATTATATGTAGGTTTTCTTTATTATTTAACTTTCTTACATAAAGAAACCATACACTTCTTGGCTGTAATAAATGGTCTTCTCCATCCACAACTGTTGGAGAAAAATTGGTCTTAAGCATTTTCAGAACTTTTTAGCAGTTTTCAGGTTGCAGATTTCAGTTACAGATTTTTTCCCTCCTCGTAGACATGTCCCATTAATCAACTACACATTGTAATTTTGGGTCAAAAGTGGTCCCAATAATTTTTCATTTGATAAGAGGTAATTCTTCCAATACTGTTTCCAAACTAGGTCTGAACAATGTGTTGTACATGTGAAAGAAATTTCAGTTTCCTGTATAGAGAAAGAATTTCTCCAGGACTGTAGGCCATGCAATTGCTTTGTGAACTAAGGTGTATTGCTCTTTGGAGTTTCTTTAGAATTGCTTTAACAAGAAATTAATGGGTATATAATTTTGCCACCACTGAAACCTACTATGGTATCTATACTGATAAAACTGATTCACTCCTTGTTTACTTCCAGGGTTCTAGCTTCTAGATTATTGTACTATAAACATAATTTAATTCCCAGGGTCTAGCATGTAGGAAGTCAGTTAATTTCCTTTGCTAGGAAACTTGAGAATAGGATAAATGACAGGTGTAATCAAAAAGGGGGGGGGAGGGGAGGGGGGAGAAATAAAGAAAATTATTTACAAATTAAAAAAAAAAAAAAAAATGTTCTTCCCATTGACATAACCAGTTTACCAGTTTCACTTTTTATTAGATAAGTTTTAAGTTGATGTTACCATTTGGGTTAAGGAAGAATGATTTGATTCACGAATGAGAGAACCTCAAGTATATCTGAATCCTGCAGTCTGGCACTGTTTGGTCAGTGGGACTCTGCAAGGGCCCAGGGTGGTTGGGTCACGGTGAACATGAATGTGCATCAGAGAAGAAAGCAGAGCGTTAAGCAGCATCACTCCCAATAGTCTCAGTAAGGACTGATGCAAACAGCATCTTTTCTATTACAGTGCATATTTTATGAAAGAAATGTGGCCCTAATGTACTCTGTGAAGGACTCCCATACTATTTCAGGAGGGTCAGGATTTCAGTCGTGTATTTTGAGATGGATGCTTAAACCCAGGGTGACAACCTGTAAGTGCTTCTCAGTATGATAGCATGGCTGTGTTTGCAATGGTTGTGTGGAAACAAGGGATGGGGCTGTCACATCTGTGCTTTGCTGTACAGAATAACAGGGCTTACCTTTTTATCACTCCGTACTCCAGCTGTACTTGTAAGAAAGGAAACGGCTTCTTTTTTAATATCCCCTGTTATAGAAAGGGAAGGCTTTATGACTGGTGGGAATAGGACAATGGCCTCATGATTCAGCAGCCAGACTAGCTGAGGTAAGATATTTTTTTTTTTCTAAAGGCTAAGTAATTTACTCACTACTCTGAAAAAGGAAAGTTGTTGCACAGGCAGCATTCTTGTGAAACAATAATGAATCCTTCTTTTCTTCCTGGGACAGCTGCTTCTCAGGGAATAACTCCTACGAAGGTAACAGCTGCTGGGAGCTCCTATGCCACTAACTACTGCTGCCCATCTAAGTCTCATATTGCCCAGCACTAGACTGCTTTGGCAATAAACAGGGACAGATCTCAACTTGCCTCAACTTTGGTGAGAGTTGAGGGTACGTATGGGATGCTCTCAGCACCTCACTTTCAGATCCTATTGCATTTTTACTGCCATCCAGCAGTCTCCATGACAACCCTCACTGCAGCACAGTATCTTATGCATTGCATATGTGCAGCACATGCTTTCTTCACCTCCTGCTTTTAAACTCCTGATTTGTTTCTTTAGGTTTTTTGTGTTTGTTTTGTTTTCTACAGAAATAATTACTTTAATACAGATAGTGAACCTCCTGTGTTGTCAGATGAACACTTGGGTAGCTTTCCAGCAGCCCTTTCTGGGTCTAAATCATGCACTAATCAAATGTCTTTTTTCTACACTGTTTCCTGAGGCTAGTTTATAAATGCATGTTGGTAGTGCTAATGGTACAGCACCAGTGTTTGCACTGCTAAATCTACATACAAACGAAGGACAATTAGGATGTATGCAGTCATGCATGATCATTTTTGAAGCCATTGTGCAATATTTATGCTGCTTTATGCTTCATCTGTTCTGAATTACATGTCTCTTTCAGCTAGAGCCCTGTTGAAAGCCTTGTGCAGAGGGTAAGGCTATTATTGTGCAGTTTATTCAGGAGAGCATGAATTTTGCAATGTTGTTACCAACTTCAAATCTTCATGAACTGTATCTTCATGAATACGGTTCACCCAGTACCCATGCTGCACTGTCAAGGATTAAAAGAATATCGCAGGGCAGCCTGAAGCAACCACCATCTGCTTTTGGACATCTCATATTAGCAGTGACATTGCCCACAGGAAATCACTTCTTTTCTACTGGTGGAACTGCATATCTCTGGTTTCTAAGAAGTGCTTTTGCAAGAGCAGAAAAGGAAAAGAAGAGGAAAAATTAAAACAAGAGGTAGAAGAAGTAGAAGAAAAAGAAAAAAATCCAAAAAGATGAGAAAGGTAAAAAGAAGAACAAAAATAAAAAGGAAGAAAGAAAAAGAAAAAGAAAAAGGAAAAAGAAAAAGGAAAAGGAAAAGGAAAAAAAAAGAAGAAGGAAAAGGAAAAGAAAAAGGAAAAGGAAAGGAAAAGGAAAAGAAAAAGGAAAAGGAAAGGAAAAGGAAAAGAAAAAGGAAAAGGAAAGAAAAAGGAAAAGGAAAAGGAAAGAAAAAGGAAAAGGAAAAGGAAAAGAAAAAGAAAAAGAGAAAAAGAAAGAAAAATACTTCAGAGGGATAAAAAGCCAATTGACAAATGACTAATGGAAAGTCCTTGGAAAGCAAATAAAAAGTTACATCAATGTTACCATACTGCTTCCAATAGCACATTTAAAGGAACTCAATCAAAGTGTGTAGACCAAGCATTTAACCTAGCCTGACCTTCTTGAAATCAGTCCATATCTTCCCTTCTCTGATCTCTTGATCCTGTCTGAGCGTTGAGAATACTGTTTCCAGGAACACATAAAGGAGAAGGATCCACAAGTGTATAGTGACAGTCAAGGACTTAAAAGAATTGGATATTTTCCATCTCATTTTGTTTGTGATGTTAAGTAAAACAGTTTTGCTCATGTAGCGCTGCAATGGTTTATATCACAGAGATTGTGTGAGGATGAAATTCACTGAAGCTTATGAAGCATTCAGCTAATAGTGTCATCAGTAGAACAGCTTGGAAATAGTTTTACACTACAAAATACAGTATTATTGACATTTTAAAATCATATAGGTTTTTTGGTGAAATTTTCAAAGAGAAAAAATTCTTTCCAGTTAATTCAAAGTGAATGGTGAAAGTAGCACAAAGCTTCTCATGAGAGTGCTTCTGTGGAGAGAGGAAGCTGGAAATCTGAAAACTCTGCAACTGAAGAAAGCCTGGAACAAATGTCTCCTGTTCCTGGATTCATAATCCAGTCTCTAAATGATACCAAATGATATATCCATATGTTAAAAGAAAAACCCTAAATGAGTCAGTTTTATCTAAAAGGGTGTCTTAGAAGTTTATATATGACAGAAAATTTTACAGATGAGTTTCCACCTGATCCTGAAACTTAGGGTTATAGATAAATGCAAAATGTCCAGCAAGAGACAATGTCACTTGAGATCCATCCCATCTTCCATTGTTTCATATAGCCTAAATTTCACACCCCTATATCTTGAGTGCAGTGGGTGTTGCTAAAGCCATTCTTATGTAAAGGAACCTGATTATTTTGAGGTACTGGATAAGGAACTAACTGTTGTTTCCATCCCACCCCAGAAATTTGGAGTCATTCTGAGCCATTTTGAAGATCTGGTCTGAAATAGCTTGCCCAGTAATACCCAAGAAACTTTGCTAGAAAAGGAGGTTGAGCCTGGATCTCTGACACCTTCTGTTTGTACGTTGTACAGAGAAAATCCTAAAGCTGCATCAAATGACACTGGCTGCAACATTTACCAGGGTGTTTTCTGTAGGAAGTATTTGCCAAATAAGTAAGCAAACTAATAGTGTAGAAAGGTGTTTTGGCTTTTAATGGGGACCATGAGGTGAAACAGCACCTGCCAGAGAAAGATGGAAACCCCCCTGAATGCTTCTTCAGTTCCTATTGTTTAGAAAGGCATGCTACTTTGCAGAAAGCCCATATTCAGGAATTCATTGTACTTTTTGTAAGAAATGAAGCAACAAAAATAGCAAAAATCTTGAACTGGAAAAGTTACTCTTTTATCTGTTTGATTCTGTCCTTAAAGTTAAAAGATATTTGTACATAAATTATATATTAGTGAACATGGGAAAAAGTAAACTGTAGATACAGAAAATAAAGCCAGAAGACAGATAAAGCAAAATCATTCACAGAAGTATGCCTAACAATTTTTCCTTTTGTTTGTTTTCCTGAAAATTCATTGCATGCCTTACCACAGTCAAGTAACATAAATGTTCTGGTTCACTGCTAAGTCCTTTGACTGTTTGCACAAAAAGTATTTTATTTTGTTACTGGAATTTATTTTGCAATGAGCCAATGGGGTTTTTTTATGAAATGAAAGCTGAGTACAGTTCTCAGGCAGAGTACTCAGGAACTTTGATCTATTGAAAAAAATATTACCTTACTGTCCTGAAAGGTCTTGCATCCTCAGTTTGGCACAGACCTCACACTATTCCATGTATTTGAACTGGAAAAAAAACCCTAAAACTTTGTTTTAGCAGAAATAATCTAGGGCAAGAGTCAAATGAGATCTGGGTGATATAGGGAATGGAATCTGGAGGAATTTTAAGATGCTACTGACTCTGTTTATTAGATCGCCAAAGAATATAAATGGGAGCTTAGAGAGCTACAATGCCTGCAGACACTGGCATGCAGGTATTTAAATCTTGGCTTCATTAATTTGGAGCTGAATTCTACCTAAGGCACTCTCCTCTGCAGAGCAATAGACCTCAACCAGGCGACCGCAAATCACTCTGCTCCTCTTGGTGGGATGCCCTGGGGAGTCCCTGGGCATGGCATGCCTTTACCTCTGCTCCATGGTCACTGATCGTGGAGCAGTTTTGTCACAAGGTCTTTTAACAGCTACAAGCTGTATTCGTTCTTTCCGCCCCCCGCAGCACCCCAACATTCACATTCTCATAATGAGAAAATCCACTGCTTTTTTCTGTTCTTCAAGGATTTCCTATGAAAAATATTATTTTGGCGTGAGTGGGTAAGATCTACAAAACCAAAATGAACACCTATAGCTATAGAGGACATTTGTGATCTTTAACTTTGTTATTACAATGATAACAAATTTTCTCTCACATCAGTAACCTTTGTTTAGGCAGAGGACAGAGCTTTCTCTGCAAACTAAGGGTCATCAAAGTCATTATCACCCTGTGCTTTGAATCAAGTTAACGCCTTGGAGTGCTTTCACCAACGCAGCAGACTAAGTATTTTCTAAGAGAAAATAAAATAAAGAAAAAAAATAAATGCAAATAAATGCCTTTAAAGCGAACCTTAGGAAACAAAGCATTCCGCAATGCACGCACATTTTTTCCTGAGGAGAAAGGAGGGGAATGAAAAAGTCCTGTAAATGATGTGTTTTGTTCAAGCTGCTAATTCTTGAGTCTTAATTCAGGTGCTATCCCAAACCCGAGTTCTTCACCGGTGTGGTCAATCCACACAGCTAGCACACCTCTTAACACAGCCTAAAACATTTATACATTTTGAACGATAGTTTATAATTATGTTTAGTCACACTTAATTCTCATTGGTTCTTACAAGCTTCATCTCCATTTCAAGGTACAGAACGCTTTTTTTTTTTTTTTTTTTTTTTTTTTTTTTTTTTTCACCAGGCATATTCTGGGGAATGGGGGGGGGGGGGGCTTGGTTAGCAGGGGGTCTCTTTCAGTTAGTGGGATGGATCTTTAATATGCTAACTAATATAGTTCACACATAGTTCAAATAATTGTCTGTTTAGTCTCATTAACCATTTGCTTCTCCCTGAGCTCATCTTGTTGTGTCCCAACTTGCCATATTTATGGTGTCTGTTCCTTCCCCCAAGGCCATGTTTTGTGAACTGTTTATAAGGATTTAACTAACATCCTCTGTTTTTTCAGATTCTTTCTTGTTTTACACTATAGATAATTATTCCCCCCGTCCTCTTTTTCCTTTTCCAAAGTAAATAATTCTTATATCACAAGGGTTTATCTAGACCAATGAGAAAGCAAAAATTTTGAGAGACTGGTGAAGAAAGTTAATCACCACACTTAATTCCCCTCGCTCCTACTGAATGATTTCTACACCTTTTAAGGCTTCCTTTCTAATCAAAGAAGACAGAAAGGCTTTTTAGGTGCATGATTCAAAGCTCTTACAGTAGATTTTTCTTTGAACCACCCTGTAAAGGAGCCTGTCTCAATGGGCAGAAGCACAAGGAAGGGGCCTCCAAACATGACTGTCTGAGTTGGATGTCACTGGACAGTACAAAGATGCCCCAGTGACAGCATGAAGTATAACTTCCACACTGATGAATGACACAAACTATTATCCAATTTTCCTGAGATGAGTGGCTAATGTATTATATTATAACACTGTTGGATATCTGCCCTGTGTGGTGCCATATATTTATTTTTTTGTTTCAAGTCAGATAGTGTAGCTATTGCAGATAAGTGAGAAGTCTTTGAGTCTAAGTGCCAGAGGCTAAAGAGATTTTGCCTCAGGATAAAATACAGGAATTATTTAAGAACTGAAAAGTATTGTAAATTTAATAACAACCATGAATAAATTAAAAGTCTAAATAAAAAATAATAAAATTATAGGTTTTGTAAGAAAAGCCTGACTGTGGAAAGTGTTCTGGTCATATGGAACCATTTAACTTCCCATCCCAGTGCCTGCCTTAGAGATATTATCTCTATTTTTTTTTTTTATTGTGCTAACATGATGACTTTGTTTTGCATCCTCTTCTCTCATGAAATGTCACAGCTATACAGTTCAGTTTGAATTATGTATATATTATACCTCATTGCTTGACCTTTCTCTTTATGACACTACAATCACAAACAAGGAGCAACAAACAAAACCCCCAGGATTTTCGTCTGTTTCCCAGGGTCTTTGAATGGCCACAGATAGCATTCCAGGAATTTGCTCATGTTTTCTCATGTAACTATTTCTTCATTAACATAATTATCTCCTCCAAACTCTGTTTCTGACTTCATCTCCTCTAACTGCTTATTTACTCTGTCTTGCCGAGACAGAGTTTCGCTCTATGTTGGGTTCATTACTCAGAATACTACTCTGGCAATAAGTGTAAAATGATGTATTGATGATCACATACCATAATAAAGTCCAGCTGTTTGGTAGCTGAAATCCAGAGTGCGTTGTGGTTCTTTCTATACGAATGTATTTGGCCATTTCCTAAAATTGCATCTCACATTATCCTACATTTTATTTGCCTTCTATCGTGTATTTCTCATGTATCTGCTATTTACTTACATTCTGCCATCACACTTAATACATATTCTTGCCCAGCTATTAAAGCTTTCATCCTTGAAAGCACCCACATGCCATCTGTGAATCAGCTGAATTTGGTGCTCCTTTAATAATGATAGAGTGCACCCAGCAGCAGCCAGCACCATAAACTGCCTGCTTGCTTGTACTTGGCCCAATGTTAGAAGCAGAATCATCTTGTTTTTCACATGCAAATAGATTTTACCTATCCATCGTTGAATCTTCAGCAGCTCATTTGAGACTCAAGTTAACCTATGAACAAGATTTATAAAGGCAAAGCAGAAACGTGGCATTTAAATGTAAATAAAATGTTACTGATCTCTGTCCAGGTTTTAAAATTCCAGCATGGAAGGGGTTGCATAAGTTTAAAACTTAATGGCTTTTTGCATGTTCATATGTTACATGTTTTTCTTGATATTTTCTCCTGTGTTTCTGTCTCATTCTAGAATTTCCACTAACCTCCACTAGAAAGGAATACATATCCACACATGCGTGTAGTGTATATATACACAGACACACATATATGTGTATCAATAAGTATTTTCTACAGAAGGTAATTCCTGAAGAAAACAAAAAAAGAGTTACACAAACAAAACCAAGAAAAGAAAAAAGACGTACTAACAGATTCAAGAAAAAGAACCTGGATGGTATTTTTAAAAGATGAGATGTGATCCCTACTTAACTAAAAAAACTGAAAGAAAAACCCACATGTATTTCACACAATGAAAACTGAACAGTTCCATAAACCTCAGCAGATTAAGAATATAACAAAATCTCACATTCTGTACGAATGCACAGCAAGAAAGAAGGTGCTGAAGTGAGGGAATCCTTTTTCAGTTGTCTCAAGAAGACTATCCTCAACACAAGTCCCTACTTCCCATGCAGGTGAGCCTGGGCCCTCTTATAGCAAAAGGCTGCTTCCCTGAAGGGCTCTCACCCGCACCAGCTCTCCATGAGATGAATGCATACAGGTGGACAAGACTGTTCAAGAGATTGGTAAGAAATATATTCACCATAAGATAATGTCCTCTGTGGTAATTACATCTCTGTCTTTTAGGAAGAAGCTTGATACACCTGCTGGCAAAAGTCTTCATAGACTCAAATGTTTTTATCACTGATGAATAATTCTCGTATGATACCTACTCCCTCAAATTAAAAGTAAACGTTTTATGCTAAGGAACAGATTATTCTTAAACTGATAATTTTGCTTATATACCAAGTATTCTGCTCTTTGGGGCTGGTTTTTAATGTTATTTTTTTATTAGATTCAGGTTTGATATTTTAAAAAGTCATATGTTATCATATGTGCTGCTGAATAACTCCATATATGCACACAATATATAGTTATTTAAGTAATGTAATGTATAATACTTAGTGCAGGCACTAACTTCTCCATCTAGAGTCCATTCCACCTTTACTGGGAAAAAAAACCCTACAAAAAAAGAGAATGTTTTAACTCTTTAACTTTAACTTTAACTTTAAATTTAACTTTAAAAAATTAATTTATTTAATCCCATTATAATGCATTTTTACGAGAAAAAATACATTGATTAATATTTTGCTACAGTAAGTCCCTAACGTCATATTCTCTAACAAAATTGTTAGCCCATCGATTCTCTGAAACAATCAAAGTCTTCTAATATGTAGCTGTACTACCCAGCTGGGGCATGTTTTTTTTGGCTGGCTTGCTTTCTTTTCTTTCTTTGATTTCTTACAGGTAGAAAGATGGAAGGCTGATAAGAGGTCGACATACATCATTCATTTTCAAAATTATATTTTGAGCAATCTCTGGAATGGAGGAAATAATTATTGCAACCTTTGGATGTAGTCTAAATTATGCCATAGGCTATGGTTCCCTCAGTGACCATACAACATCTGAAAACTGCACATTCCTGCCATTATTTTCTTATTACTCTGATAATCCCATCTTTTCCCATATTTCTGATAGGTGGTAGCCTGAAGGGCAGAAAGGGCAGGAGATAAGATCAGAATTTTAGATTTTGATTTTACAGGAATTATGTTCTATGTTTTCTTCAGTCCTGTTAATAAAGCCACAGAAATTTCTAAGTAATTTCTAACATATTTACAGTGAGGTGTTTCACTGTTTTTTTCCAAAGTCCATTCCATAGATACTTTTCTAGCACAGCTGGAAGAACTTGTCAATGGAGATTCCTTCCTCTCTTAGCTTATGTTCCTCTGGGACAGGATTGCCTTAAGCAACAGCAGTCAGGCAGAGATGCTGTAAGGAAAGCAGTGACTGGTGCTGTTACTGACCTTTGGAAAACTGCCTCTGGAATGCCAGTCCCAAAGCCTACAGCAGCACAATTTAGACTGCATGAGGATTAGTGAGCTGTATCTTATCACATCCATGCGGAAGAGATAAGTGCAGTCTGAGCAACTGAGGTATCTCCAAGATAGGAACTTAGAGGATAAGGGAAAACAGTTCCCACCACTGACCCAGGCTGGTCCAAATGAGCCCGCTGGCTGTGAGAAGCTGATTTATGTTCTGTTTTTTCACTAGAGATTAACCACCTTTTCTTCAGGTAGTGACACTGGCTGTGCTGAAATGCCTGCACAAGCCTGTTAAACACACGTGAACTACCTTTATTTATAAAGTAGATGCCAGGTTTTGCCAGGCACCAGCTGCCTCCTCAGGCAGAACCATCCCCTCCCCCCCCCCCCCCCCCCCCCACACACACACACTCTCCTCCCAGCTCCTGTTAACTAGTCTTAGCCCGAGTTAGTCCAATTTTGATTTCCAGTTGCTGGATTTTGTTATGTCTATGATTTTTACACTGTGGAAACATTTAGTAAAAGAGGTCTTTCCCTGCATAGGTACATAGAGATAATCATAAATTGTCTTCTTGTCTTTTCCTAAAGCAGATTAAGCAGACTGAGCATATGTGATCACTGTTTATGAGGCATATGTTGCAGAATACAAGGCAGCTTTACACGCTTTCTCAGAAATACCTCCAATCTTTTAAAAGGTTAGACACCAGAACTGGCCATGGTATTCTAGTAACAGCTAACTGGTGTCTTCTGCGGACACGTCCCTCTCCCATTCCTGTAGGTGCCTGTTCAAAGCTCTTACTAACATCACACACAGCACTTCCATTCAGCTAAGATGCCTTAGCTGAGACAAGGCAAAATATTAGTAAGTGTATTGAACAGATTTGCATCTGTACTGCAAAAAGCTGAATGGAATTTCTGATTTACTAATTAGTTTTACACTAATACATTTATTCACAAGCATTAAAGCCACTGTAGTGCAAAAGTACTGAAGTCCTTCCCACTCATGCACACAGCATGCTAACATGGGTGCTGCTCTACTGAATTCAGGTGATGTATGGAGGTGGGTACGCTGCACTCAGTGCCTACCACGCATTTGCAATTTGCTTGCTGTGTGGGTGATTTAAACCACTGTTTGAACTCTGGCTATTTAAGTGTGACATTATTTGGGGTTGCAGGAAGAAGGCTTGTGGTTGGAAGCGCTCTACTCTGAAGCAGAAGGAACCAATTCTCTTGCAAACAAATGGGCTAAGTGAACTGGTTACGTTCCTTTCATCTAACCTATCTAACTCTGCTGCTCACCGCTTCCTGTGAGAGATGTAATTACTTTGATTTTTGCTTCAGGCCACTACTGCTCTTCCAGTGATACTCTGATACTCTGCAGCTGTTGAACTCCTTCTGTACTTGCCCTGTTATAATTCTTTTTTTTTTTTTTTTTTTAATACCAGCAATAACTAGCATATTATGTTAACACTGATTTCATCTGATGGGCAGGTCCACGCGAAACACAGAAGCTGTCACAAGTCTTGCAGCCACATTTCAGCAGAGACATGGATATATGTGTGTCCTGCTTTTAGCTGGAACAGAGTTAATTTTCTTCTTAGTAGCTGGTGCAGTGCCATGTTTTGGGTTTGGTGTGAGAACAACGCTGATAACACACTGATGGTTTAGTTGTTGCTGGGTCATGGTTATACTGAGTCAAGGACTTTTCAGCTTTTCAGGCCCTGCCAGCCAGAGAGCTGCGGGGCACAAGATGTTGGGAGGGTACACAGCCAGGACAGCTGACCCTAACTTCTTAAAGGGCTATTCCATACCGTGGAACATCATGCTCAATATATAAACTGGGGGAGCTGGCTGGGGTCTGTGGATTGGTGCTTGGGGACTGGCTGGGCATCAGTCAGCAGGTGGCGAGCAGTTGTACTGTGCATCACTTGTTTTCTTTTCTCCCTTCCCTTTGGATTCCATTCCTCTTTCCCTTCCCTCCTTTTCATTATATCTGTTTTATTATTACTCTTTCATTTTTATTTTATTTTAATTATCAAATTGTTCTTACCTCAACCCCAGGTTTTACATTCCTTTCAAGTTCTCCTCCTCATCCCTCTGGGTTGAGGGGGGAGTGAGCAAGCGGCTGTGTGGCACTTAATTACTGGCCAGGGTTAAACCATGACAATGTGTGATGACTTTGTCTTACATTTACAACCTATCAAAATGCAGGTGATGAAGACAGGAAAGATTATTATTTTTCCTAAAACTCTAAAGTTTGCCAAGTTTTATACAGCATTTCTATAAATTATCTGCTAACTGATAATGCCACATAAAGAAAGGTCCAATACTTATCTTTATAATGTATTCTGAAACTTAATATGACTTGCAAGGACATGTGAAGCCACAAGGCAATCTGAACTAAAGGAATGAAATTTTAGGTTGCATATCACAAACCCACACTTAATTGTGAAAATTATATCTTGCTTTAAACTTATAAATTTATAAAAATCTTATGATCAAGATGATCAATGATTCAAAGTATCTCCTGTAATTTTGCGTACACTGTCCTTTACAACTCAGCAAAGACAGCAGTTTTACTCACAGGATTCATGCATATGGACACAGCTATCTGTTTCCATGGACAAACCAGTTCTGCATGCAAATATTAATCTGTATATGCTCATGTTTATATCCCTGATGGGTTGAGGTCAGGTGGAATTATTCATGAAAGTGATTTTAGGTGGCTTTGAGCTTATCTCTTTCATTAACTATTCAAGGAACTTAGGTCTTCTGAAAGACACTTAAATTAACTTTCAAAAATAGCTTAAAGTAGATAAAACAAACATTCTGGCTGTCAAATGTAGTTATGAATACATAGTTTTCCAGTGACATGTTTGTTTTTTTTCAATCTGGATCTGTGATCTGTAAGTTAAAGTATCTACACAACTCCAACTTTCAGGATAATTAGCATCAGTTTTATGGTCTGAATGAACTTTTTCTATGTTAATTGTGATTACATGCTCATGAAAATGATGCAAGCACTTAGGAACACCTTGTTAAATTTATTCTGGCTGCTCCACTAAAACACAATTAACATGAAGCAATTGATAATCCAGGTAAATTTTTATTTTGCTTTTCATAACTGAAAGAGTAAAGCAACCAGTGCTTCTTAAAAAAAACCCTCAACATAGAGACATGAAAATAAACAGGTCCAGTTGCTATAAATCAAACAACCTCAGGAAGGCAGACAACAACATTGCCTATAGGCAGGATACTTCTGTTCCAATCTTTTACCTAGCCTGAGGCAAGTCACTTCACTTGCTTTGCTTTGCTTCCCATATGCAAAACATCATAAACACAGTCTTTTTGTTTTCTTAGGAATTAAGTCCTAAATGCACGCAGCATAAGTGTATAAATTAGGAGGAGACTTGTACGTACTGTTATGAGCCCTTTGCCATGGACTAAGACTTTAAAGAGCATGACTGCTCTCACAGTATAGGCATGCACATACAAATCCTCACTTAGAATGCGTCAAGGTCAATACACAAGATGTGCTATATGAAAGCTACAGAAAATTACCCTTAACCTCTAAATTCTAGAAAAAAGTGGATTAAGCCTTCTGTTTCCAATGCAACAGTCATAGGCTAGTTTTACTGGCAAAATACCTGACACATTTTAAACAATTTTTAACATTCAGCTAAATTATCACCTCTGTATCTGGCTAGCAAATAACTGACCTGGTAAATTTTTCATTTGGTCCCTTTCAGTAAGAAAGAAAATACATTATTTAAAATTTGGTTGAGTGTCCTCCAGGAGCAAATTGATACAGGGTATTGCCAAACAGCTGAGTCAGAATGGCTTCCCAAAATGTAGCTGATGTTTCATACATGATGGATATTGCTTTACACTCAGTTATAGTCTCATTCTCACTTTTCATATTTTTCCCTGCCCATCACCCCCCCCCCCCCCCCAAAAAAAAAAAAAAAGGCAAAGGATTTTTATTTATTTAAAGTACACTGGTGATGTGAAGTAATCAGTAGACACCAGTCATGTTTATAAAAGTAGCTATCTAGCCATGTTTGCTTCTCAGTGTACTTACTTTAAAGAAATATGTTTCATTTAAAAATGAAATTAACTTGTGAAATCACTATGTACAGTAAGCCATTGATTCTGCTCAGTACTACATTGCTATTAGACTAGCTGAATGCAATAACTAACCCAAGGCAAACATACGGCAGAGAAAGAAAATGGTTTTATTTCAGAGGAATTTGAACAACTTTCAATTTCCAAATGATTAGAGAAAAGATGCTCATTGTAAGGAATTGACACCATTAGTCATACATTTTGATTGCTTTTCTTAATAAGACTCTTTGTAGTGCTTGGATTTTTTCCTTTTCTAGAGAATGTAGAAATAATTTAGGCTCAGATATGACTTGACGTGGATCCTGTTCATGAGCATACCAATATTAATCCAACAAAATCTTATTTATTAGAGCTGACAAATCAGGCAGAAGAAATATGTAATGAAAAACAGTGTTAAATTTTATGACTATGAAATCCTCTCATAAAAATTTAAAGGCCAAAAAATATAAGGGTCAATGGTGTCATTAATTTTATTTTTATATGTTGCATTGTATTAATTAGTACTAGTAGGAAGGTCTAGCTGCTACTGACCAGAATTGAGCAGAATGAGTAGGCAGTGTAAATCTTTACCTATTTATATACCTGTGAACCCTGCAGGGTCTCTCTCCTTTTTATGTAGCTACACACACTTATACGCATAGGTGTATATAAGTATCAGTTTTTTCAAGTAGAAATCTCCAAATCCCACATTTCAGCAAATTCAGAGCCAAAAAAAAGCATCTTTTTCTCTCCTTCCAAAATCATGTTCACTATTTCTTGGATGTTTAAGAACAACAGTCACAGCCTTCACCAAAAACCTGGCTCCTGTATGTGTCACAAAAAAGACCTGTTGGGCGACATTCACCCCCACCTCAGTCACCAGATCTACCGTAGATTCTAATGGTGAGAGAAAAAGGACAGTTTCAAATCACTTATGGTCCAGGAGGACTGCATCCTGCCCGCCTAGACGGAAAAGATCTTGCAGTGAATAAGCTGGTACGTCACCTACAGCAGCCACCCACTCAGTTACCCTAGCTGCTTCTCCTCCCAGAGTCTGCAGAAAGCCGAGGTCTGACATTCCTGGGTCAGAGAGAGTGAGGGTGAATTGCTATTTTGCCTCTCTTGACATAAGACTTTGTGATTATTGAAGGATTTGCATTGGGCATGTATAGGAGATGATGTGAAAGCCAACCCCACAGGTTTAGCCTTAGCCTGCCATGTTGCTCAGGAACCTCAAACAGTAGTGTCCAATGTCTGCAGATATTTTTTGATGAAAAAAGGATTTGATTCTTTCTTTGTTGAGCTGGAAAGAGTTTGGCTTTTTGTTTTAGTAATGTCTCTGATTACTGCTGGAAAGCTTTTTGAAAAAACAAACTGTTCATTCAAAAAATGAAACGCAACAATCTGCCTTCTGTTTCTTTTAATAATTATTGGGAGGAAAATTATTTTTATCTTTGCATATACATGTGAAGTTCTTCCCAGTCTTGACATCCACCATTCTTGCAGACTTAACTTCACTCAAATGCCATTCTAAGAATTGAAATGGTTCTTAATTGCTGGGACAGGTTCAGGCACCACTTTTGAAAAGAAGTGGGAGGGAAAGAAAGCGGCTAAAATAAAACTTGCCAGGGGTATATGCTATAATATGACATGTAGTTTTACAAATTCTGTATTTCCTAGGACAATAAGCATACTACAGAGAGGTTTGCTAAAATCTGAAACAACAAAAAAGTTAAGTCGCATTGTGACTTCAAGCTACAGCAAGTTACACCATCTCATCATTTCTCAGTGGTCCAGCAAAGAAAGACCGATGCATTATGCCTCCACTACCTTCCTGATTGCCAGCTTGCCACATCCCACTCAGAGGTCACAGCTTGCACTCCTTATGATTAAACTGCCTGACATGTATGAGTTAGAGTCTTTACAAGTCATTTGTTTCTAACCGTATGTGTTTTATTGGTTCCTCATCATTTGCTGCTGATCATTATGCAATTGATTATCTAAAAGCCTAATCAGTCAGGTTTCAACAATTTGCAATGGCCAATCAATCATGTCTGTGAAAAGTTAACAGTTCTATTTAAGTCTTAGTAGGGTTTGGATTTTAATAGCTTTCATGCAGCGAAAGATTGTTCAGATTTTATTCTGTGCTGAAAAAATATATTAAAGCCAATATATATCTCCTCGGTTATGATAGCCTTTAATTATGCCATTTGCACTTATATTAAACAATAAGGGTCACAACTTCTTGCTACACTATGAGAGTGTCACATTTTTGAATCACAGGAAGATCAGAAGGAGCAGAGTTTATAGAACATTTTTCTGGACAAACGTTCAAAACCTAGCCAAAGCATTCAAAGAATATTGTTATCCACTTTTGGAAGACTCCTGGCAATTTAAAGATTCACAATATTATGTTTTTGCCAAATTTGGATAAAATTTGAATGTGCAAGCTTTCAGCTGAATTTGATTTTGTTTAGAGCTAATTGAGAGCTATAGTCTGTTGTGGAACTTAGTGGATCCAAAGCAAGACAGATGAAAGAAAATCACTGCTATAATTATCAAATCCACCTCTAGGTTTGATTCGTAACCTCTTGAGAATGAAAACTTTTTTTCTGTTTGTATATAACACAGCCCAGGTTCATAACTAGACCTGAAGATACAACTGCCACAGAAACAGAGATAATACTAAAGACAAGATGAATAAATAAAATACAGTAGAAAGACCAGAAACAAAGTAGTACATCCACCCTGAACCAAGTTGGGCAGAGGTTGGGGTTTTTCACCAGTTTTTATCGTATCACAGTTCTGGAAATCGCATTAATCCAGCAGCTTTTGTCACACACTAGTAGCAAGGATAAGCAGAATGATGGAGAACTTTCTAATTAATTTTTGAAGGGGCAAAGTTACACACTTCCATGCTGCATATGACTTCCCTTAAGTCCCTGCCTAGGGATAGACACTGTGGGTTTGTGGATTATTTATTTTTTTTTTTTCCATCAAACCTCCTTTTCACTTCAGATTGCCATCACGGTATGACTGTCACTGACATTTTCAGTACCAATTCCACCAGTGTTTACTTCACAGCAACTTCAATTAGAATGAGCTGCAAGGTACTGTACTGATGGATGGACTAGGAAAAACTGACCCATGTCTGAAAAGTAACTGTACTTAAATTTTCCAGTCAAACTTTGAGCAGTGAAAGTTCAGAAATTCAAGATGTGAACTGAGTATCAGTGTGCTCACTTCACTAATGAGCGGTGCTGATTCACATCAGAATGTCTCACTTCAAGCCAGCATGACCATGCAGTGGCTTCAGAGCCTTTCAGAGAGCTCAAGCCTTTCTTTGCCATTACAGCCACATCATGCACCTTGTGGACAGGTTGTGCTGGCACAGCGGCTACAAGGTAATTGAACCTCACAGCTGAAACAGCCCAGACTACTGAAACTGGTATTGGTGAGGCCCAATCTTGGTGCCTAACTTGGGGCCAAGTTCCAAGATCTCCTCATTCTCTCAGTTCCCTGAGAAATGAGGTTTCTGTCTCATGACCTGCAGGCATGAAGATTTTGTTAGAAGATGAGGAAATGCATCCACCCCTGTGCTGTTGCCTTCCTATGTCATGTTTCCCCTCCTGCAAGTAATAAAGTGTAATGCACATGGGACAGAACCAAGTTTTGGAGAGAAACATAAATTCCCCATGCCATGTCCAAAGCTGCCCACAGGCATCCATAAACATGTTGGAATATTGATTTTGATCAAATCAGCCAAGCTGGCAACTAGCACTGTACACATTCAGAGTATAGGCTGTATTTCCAAGTTAGTGCACTGGAGTACAGCTGTGATGGGTTAGCATTGGCCACCAGCTAAACTCCCACTCAGCCGCTCGCTTCCTCCCTCCCTCTCCCCAGTGGGACAGGGAGAGAAGAAAATAAGTTGAGAAAGGAACGAGAATACTTGCGAATCAAGATAAAGGCAGGGAGATCACTTACAAATTATTGTCCTAGGCAAAACAAACCCAATTTGGGTACAATTAATTTATTTAATTTATTGCCATTTGGGTAGCGAGAAACAAAAAGGACAAATATATAGAATAACACTTTTTCTCCACTGTTTCCAAGTCCAACTTCACTCCTTCAGTACCAGCTCCTCCATCCCACCCCAAACAATAGAGGCAGGGAGTTGAAAGGGCCCTTTCTGAGGAAAGGCTTTGTTCATTGTCTGAGTGCCAGGCTGCAGGGCGATTGTGCCTTAAAATGTAGTGAGGGAGCAGCTAACACTAAATCTGGCTCTGAGCTCACCTGCAAATCAGCTCTGTGCACACCTGTCTGCAGTGAGAGGCTGCCCAATGCCTCTTAGTGAGGGGTGTGGCCAAACTCTCTTAATTAGGGGCATGCCCAAAGCCTCCCACAGTTTAAATCCTCATCTGGGAAGAAAAGACCTCCTCAGATGAATGTGGAAGGGGTAAACGACATGGTGGAGTGTGAACTGGCTGTAAAGGTGCTTTGCTGCATGTAGGCAAGTTCCAGGGCAGAATCTGATGGATAAGCAATTGCATATAACCAGCACATCTGTGTGCAATAAAGGTCATTGCCTTCATATGCCACAAATAGTGCCCAAACGGGGACTCGAGGAATGAAACCCAGTGGCATAGCCTAGCTGAACCAGGGAAGATGGATATGTGAGTGCTCTCCTCACCACTGCAGGATGGCAGGTGAGTGCCTGGGAACCATGGGGTGTTAGTATGGAAACAGAAAAATGATGTGGAAATAATGGGTCTCACCTGGAGTCTATGCCTTCATATGCCACAGGGAATAGCTGGTTCATGACTATATATCTCTGCTTCTTCCTTCTCATACTTTTTTCCTACTCCGGTAAGGGCACACCCCAAACTGAAGTTCCCGTATGGATAGCCGCACCAGCATGCTCTGCTTGTGGGTTACAGAGAATAACCTGCTTCATCAGTTTTCTGCCCTTCCTTAAACACACTTTCTCAGAGGTGCCACTAGCTTGGCTGATGCTAGGATCAGATGTGTCTTGCAGTGGGGCTGTTTTCGGACTGACAGGACCTGGCTGGAACTAGCTGGGAGCTGTGTGTGTCCAGCACGAGGCAGCCCTAGAGCTCTCCTTGCCAAGGCTTCCCTGCAGACCCTCCTAACACCTTGCCACTGACATCCCAAAGAAAGAGAATTACTTTGTACTAACTTACTAACTGCCGGTGGGTGACAGGTTTGTGGGAGTTGCTAGATCCTTCTTTAAAGATTTAATCTTTAGCAATATATATTATACACAGTTGCTCAACCTGATCCAAATATTATTTGTAGTGCCAAGGGAGGAATACTACTACTTTTGTACAGAAATCAGAAATAAGCAGCCATGGTTCTAGGTCAAAGAATATATATAATTCTCCTAAATGGAGTTTGCAGTTAAATGCAAACTTTTCCTGAGGCCTGGGGGAAAAGAGGTGTTGTTTCTAGTGTCATCAGTTCATACCTTCTTGTTAACATTGTCATGGTTGCAAATATCTTTCTTTGTCTCCTGGGGAGAAGATGAGGGGAAATACTACTGTTTTCTAAAAGACAAATTTGTAGCCTATGTGCTCCAGAGGGAAAATGCTCTGTTTGTTCATTAATCTGCCAGATGATTACAGTTGCATGGAATCCCAACTAGATTTCATTGTCTCTGCTCTGTTTGTCAACTTGATGAGTATTTTACATGAAAATTCCTAGCTGCTGTATTTAGGAAAAGTAAATCCTCCTAAAAAACACTTGTCTATACAGTGAACAATCTAAATCATATTCTCCCTTAAAAAACACAATTTGACTCACTGCAACCTTCAGATGGGATTTTTGGAGGCCACTTTCATGGTTGCATGGAAGATAAATAGTTTCTTTGATGTATAGGAAATGTCTGGTTTCACTAGATTTATTAAAGGATAGGATGTAAAAAGTTGGCTAGAAACAGTAACTTAAGTTTCTGTTGTGGAACAAAATGTGTTGTTTGGTCTACCTTAATCTGAGGAGATGCACAGCTATTAAGGATTTGAATGGTTTATTGACAAGGAAGCAAAGTGGGATCAGCTCTGTTGAGATTGCTTGAACATGGTATATCAATTGCAATATATTGTTTGCATTTGTTAGAGATGGATATTGCAGAGGAAAAAACACCACACAACTGGTTGTTATGGGGTTCCTTGGTGAGAACAGCTAAATGTAGCTTAATGCTTTCACATGTAAGACTTTAAAACAGGTTTATAATTTTCTAAAGCATATGCTGTTCAGGATAATGCATCCTCTGTCAGATGTCTACTTCACAGTACGTGTGATTTTGAGTTTCAAATGATACAGTTCAAAATTCTCCAATAAAAAGATCTAGACAAATGGAAGATTTTTTTTAAAAGTGCTTATAGCCCAATCACATAGAAATACGAGTGCTTTCAATCTTTGAAATAGGACTAGGAGTCTGAAAAGTGTCCAGTTGTGAAGGGCAGTGGTAAATATCTTTACAATTTTGTAAATGCAGATATATACGCATATAAACACATATTAGAAAGTTAAATATTGCACATGTTCTGAGTAAGCTTTGGGGAGTTTGGTAAGATGTACAAACCATTCTTTCTACTCTGGATAACATCTTACACAGATTCTGATGAGCCACAATTCATTGTATCTACCACCTTATTACAAAGCTGAGAGGCTCTGTCAGCCCAAGGGTTACTTCTGTTGCAACTAACCTTTATCACAAGAATCACTGAAATTCAGAATTAGTAGTTTATTTGCAACCTAAATACTCAAGAAGCATGGAGGAGGGAATAAAAGCACAGTGACTGGCTTACTAAGAAGCGAGGAACAGAAGCATGCAAAGCATTTAAAACAAACCAGTGAGAAAGATTACCCAGTGTTACAGTGACATGCAGAAAGATTTCATTTTTTTTTAAATAAAGGAGGATTTATAATAAGAATAGGTGTAGCCTAGAAAAGGTATTGAAGAGTGGGAATGGAAGAAGAGACATACATTGTCATGACCAGGGAAAAGTATAAACACAGACAGCGATAGCAACAGAGGTGTTGGGAGAAACTCCCAGATACCTTTTTCTTAGCCTTCATTTCTTTGTCAGTCAACATCAGTAAATCCCACCATCAACCTATGTTTTTATTCTTTCTCTAATCATTGGCAATGTGATGGGAAATTACCTCCTACAGCTGTCTGTCACTGAGGCAGCTGAAGTGACAGATGTTTGTTCTATGGATCTGAGGTCTCTAGTCTGTCCAATGACCCAAACTGGAACCATTCTGATGCCTTGTGGTGCAATAACACACAAAAAAGCCCCTTCATGTATTTCATGATGAAAAACTATTTTAGAAGATATTCTCTAAGGCTCCAAATCTAGGTACTTAAAGCTTCCTGAATGCCAAAACTGACAGCTGCCTTTGCATCTAACTCTCTGGAGTGCTCACATTAATGGTAGTGTCCCAGCAAAATTCCATGACATTTTTCTCACAAGATATTTTCTTCTATTAGGTAAAAAGCTGAAAGGAAATAATTACAGATTGTTAGTAGGCATTGAGGTTAAATGTTAAAAGATGTTGAGGTGCTGGAGCATGTCCAGAAAGGGCAACGGAGCTGGGGAAGGGTCTGGAGCACAAGTCTGATGGGGGCAGCTGGGGCACTTGGCGGGGTTTAGCCTGCAGAGAAGGGGGCTGGGGGGGACCCGGTGGCTCTGCAATGGCCTGGCAGGAGGCTGTAGCCAGGGGGGTCGGTCTCTGCTCCCCAGGAACCAGCGACAGGATGAGAGCAAACGGCCTCACGTTGCGCCAAGGGAGGGTGAGATTGGGTGTGAGGGAACATTCTGCACCAAAAGGGCTGGCAGGTGCTGGCACAGGCTGCCCGGGGATGTGGGGAGCTGCCATCCCTGGGGGTATTTTAAAAATGTGTAGCTGTGGTGCTTAGGGACATGGTTTAGTGGTGGCCCTGGCAGTGCTGGGTTAATGGTTTGGCTTAATGGTCTTATAGGTTTTTTCCAGTCTAAGCAATTCTATGATTCTATGTTTCTATAATGTTTTTTAATTCATAATTTACTGTGTGATACTTTAGCATGTATTTCTAGAACAGCAAAAGCACTATATGAACGTCCCCAAAATTATCTTTAAAACATTTATTCTCTTTAAGATTGATCTGCTTTATTTGTACCCTTTTTTTTTTTTTTTGCTTTGCCATCTTTTCTTAAGTCCTTCACAGGTCATTTAGTATGGGTAAGGAGAAATAATTGCAAGTGAATGAGTTACTGTGGCCTAATGAGTGTTACTCTAATTCACCGAAGTGGAGCCTTTTCTAGTTTAGGGAACACATTTAAAAGAACAACAACGACCAAACACACAAAACAACCAAAACCTGTATTATTGTAGTGGCTTGTGAAGATAGTACAAGCTAATACACTGCTTGTTGTTGAGATTAACTGGTTTATACAGTTTTGTTGGTCAGTTGGTGGTGAATCCTAACTCCTTTAGAAAGGAGAATTCAGCTGCTGTAGAGCATTTGTCTTTCTCATCTCACATACCAATCTGTGATGAAGAACAGGTTAAGGGAAGTAAGAGCTCTCGGCAATTGTTGCTGTCTTTGATAAATTCAACAAACTTTCATAGCTGTTGTTCAAACAAAAGTTCTACCAAATTGTGTGTGCTGAGCTGTAATTTTTTGTATGTCAGTTAATTATAATGACAAGATTACATTTTTAAAATAAAATAGCACAAACTTCTTGTAAAAGCAGAAAGTATCACTTGGTCAGCTGTTCATTCACACATGTTTTGTCACAAATGTATTTTTTCCTTTAGCATGTTCATGCATTTCCTCTCTCATCTAGACTTTCTGTGGCTCTCAATTTTGCCACATGTGCTCTCTCATCTCCCCTTCTGTTGCTGCTGTTGATGCTCTAACAGCTCTGGTTCTCTGTGCTGCTGAGAAGTGAACCCAAAGCAAATGCAGAGCCCAAGTCCCTAATCAGGAAGATCAAAGAGGTAGCCCTGAGCAAACCGACATGAGGCTGACCCTCTGTGGCTCCAAGTTACCTTTATTCCCTTTGGACAGTGAAACTCAGCTTGACTTCCGTATCTGGCCTCTTTCCAGGTGACTAACTGATATTTATTACCTTGTTAAAGGATAGACACAATGGAAACAAGGGAGTTACACTCTATGCAGAGTAATAGATTTTTATATCCTATCAACTGAAAGTGTTTAATGTGTTCAAGAGGGGAGATAGGATAACCTGCATCTTGGACTAAAAAAAGAAACTGCAAGTCTGCTTGCAAGGATTGCTCTAATTAACAAGAGAATTCCATGTAAATGAAGACTTGCACATGTATTGTCTATAAAACATGAGAAAAAATAATTAATGAAGTCTTTACTAGCCTGTTAATGTGATCTGGCTGTTTGGAAATAACCTGCAAGTCCAGATGTTTGACCAAAATATACCTGATTCAGTGATATTGTTCTAACATTCTTAGCAGCGTGTACACCCATTTGGAAGTTTTTAGTACAGAGTTTGTGTTGATTGAATCAAATCTAAGGAAAAAAAAATTCACCCTCATGAACTGGCAATAAGCCATATTATATTAAAGTATCTGATCCTTTATTAAAAATATATACATACAACCTTCCAAAAGACCTAACTTTAACACAACCTGCAAGTTCTTTTTCTAACTTCATCAGATCAGGAACTAGAGCTTTGTTTTGAAGAAAGCCAGCCTAAAGGCTCGGCTCAGAGCCCAGATCACTGAGCAGGATGTGTTATTTACATTGGCCTTACAGAAACAGTGCATGGGTTTGCCTGAAATACAAGCTGGGGTCTCTTCGACTCACTGTAGATACTATGTCCTTTGTGTACCTTATTAAAAATTTCAGTGTTTGCTTCAGCTCCCAGAAGCAGTGCACTTTAAGAGTTTTTTTCAAAGCAAAGAATACCCTACAGGTAAAGAGATAAAGCAGGACCCAAACAATTTCTGTTTTCCTTCGTGAAACCATTGAATTTAAAGCAGCTCAAGTCTTTTACTTGTGTTGTGGTTCAACCCCAGCCACCAACTAAGCCTGCCACTCAGCTGCTCACTCACTGCCCCCACTGCCCAATGAGATGGGCAGGAGAATTGGAAAAAAGGTAAACCCCATGAACTGAGATAAGAACAATCTAATAATTGAAATTAAAGTATTAACAATAACACAATTATAATTAAAAGAAGAGAGAAAAAGAGAGGAATAAAACCTAAGGGGGGGGGAAAAATCAAGTGATACACAATACAATTGCTCACCACCTGTTGACCAATGCCCAGCCAGTCCCCCAGCAGTCACCAGTGGCCCCTGGCCAACTGTCCCCAGTTCATGTACCGGGCATGTTGTTCTGTGGTATGGAATAGCCCTTTGGCTAGTTCAGGTCACTGTCCTGGCCCTGCTCCTTCCCACCCTCTTATGCTGGTAGAGCATGGGAAACTGAAAAGTCCTTGACTTAGAATAAAAATTACATAGCAACCACTAAAACATCAGTGTGTTATCAACATTATTCTCATCCTAAGTCTAAAACACAGTGCTGTACCAGCTACTAAGAAGACAATTAACTCTATCCCAGCTGAAACCAGATCGACTTGTACGAAAGTCTTTTCAACAGCAGTGTAAATACAGTCTTATTTTATAGATCTTGAGCAGTTTTGTGTAGGTGATTAATGAGATTTGAGTCAGCTGCTTTAGCTGAATGTGTTGGTGCTTTAGCATGAGCTAGTCTATTGGGTTTGAAGCATTCAATTTATGAACCTGAAGAAGACAGTTTTATTCCAGATACCTGGAGGTCTCCCTTTCTTGACACTAGAAGGATCCTACATGACTAAATTCTAGTAAATTCTAAATTTTAGCCACCTAATAGCAGAGGAATTCCAGAGGCCACCCAAAGCAGACCAGTTATTTCAATTAATGTATTTTTTTTTTTTAGAGCAAATTGGTGGTTTTTACTTTGTGACCCATGAAACATTGGAGCTTTTTCAGTGTCTCTTACAGGTTAAGAAAAAAATTAAGACTCGTGTCTGTAAGCTCCTGCAAGTAACTACAACTTCCTCAGGAAATGTTTGAGAGTTCAAAATCTGAAAAAGTGCAATACCATATGTGTTATCAAGCCACCAAGTCTTAGTGTCATTAATCTGACAAATGAGTCAGCCATTTATTATTTGCTTTCAGATTTCTGTTTTATAAAATATAACAGAAAGACTTGAAAAGAATCCAAAATACTTGACAACAGGAAGCATAAATATGTTCTCACTGGTTTTCTTTAAATTCTTTTTCACATTTGAAAATTGAAAACTCCCTAATATTATGCCCCATCTAAAGTACCTAGTGGTCTTTAAAAATTCTTTGCTCTTAATTAATTTTCTGAAAGGTGTTGTCATTGATTTGCTCTGTGACACACATATAAAATTGTTTAATTTGGCTGGTGGCTGAGAAGAGAACATGGAGACATTTCACAAGTTAAAGCTTTTCTATTTGATTTAGAAGATACTGTTTACAGCTCTTACCTCGAAACAAGAAAATACTTAAAATTCAAAACTCATGTGCTTCAGAATGGGTTTGGGAATTCATTTTGTTATCGTCTTTGATTCTTGTTGTTAAAGCAATCTAGGAATTGAGAAACACATTAGCTTAACCCTAGGGAAATGTATATATATGCTAAAAGCTGAAAGAAAGCAGAAGGCTAGAGAGATAATGAATACACTAAAGGGCATATTTTTTCAACTACATCTCAAAAGTTATTTGGTACTTTGAGAAAGTAACCCTTACCGTTGGCCCAGCTCACGGATTAAACTGGCCAACAGACCAGCTTATGTGCAAACCTGTCAGTCATCCACTTGCTGGTACATACTTTGTGACAGAACAAAAGGGGATTCAAAACACCTGTTTAATACTGTTTTGTCTAAGCTAGTTGTCATGCAGCTGGGAAAATGGGAAAAGTAAGGCAGTGATGGTCTACATTATTTTTTAAAGACTGTTGTGCTTGTGACACCAAGAACTTGATCATTAATTTTTAACACTGTAGGGGAGTGGGAATCATACTACAACTTGTATTCAAAGGGCCTAATAATACATGTTAAATTCAGTGCTGAAAATTGGTAATGGCTTTTCTTTGTATCTCTTGGATGTCATTGAAGGATAACGGGGGAGGGGGGTAACACCAACCAAAATCCAAAACAAAACAGCTCACCTTCAGTTTGATTGTGTAAGGTGACAAACTTGAATTTCTTTAATATTTTATGTCCTTACAGATTTTCAGTAGGTATGTAACTTGGTTCATTGTCTGTAATGACACCCCCAGTCACATTTTGCTCTGTCATCAATTTTTACTAGATATTTAATGTACCAGAATTTTAGATTATACTGGTATGAATCTTTTATACTTCTTGGTCTGGAAACACTAAAAGCAACAGCACTGCAGTAAACAATTAGAAGCCCTGTCATGGCCTGTTATGAAATGACCCATATTTAGAGAGCATTTCTTCTGAACCAGAAGATAGATCTCTAATTTCAGGTCAGCTTGAGGCTTCCCAAAATTGTGGTGAAGCCACACCTATAGTGAAGTGTAAAAAGCATTGTTTCTAAATTCTTCCTTACATGTTTATTCTAAATGTCTACACCCACTGAAAGAAAAAAAAAGTCCTAAAAATGTTTCCTCCATATGATTAAAAAGCATTGATTTCTGGCATTAGGCTAACATAATTTGATGGAGTCATATCTGAGGCAAACAGACATCTACCCAGCATCAGTTTAGACATTTGAGGGTTTTTTAATTGCCTTTAATAAACAATCACCTAAAATCAATAAATATTTATAAAGATGATGTGAATTTGCATAAAACATGAAATAGTGTTAGGTTGACATGCATTCAAATAGTCTTTTTTTTTTTTAATAAGACTGCAAGATTTTATTTAATACCTATGTAAGATTTGTTAATGGAACAAATACCTTTCTGCAATGTGGTTCATTCAGATTTATGTGGCTTTTTTCTGGCATGTTTTAGAGAATAATCTTTCTCACTCTGTGACTTTCTTTCCAATCTCCCTGTTACTAAGCACTATTTTTTTTCAAAGCTCTAAGCATTCAACAGTAAAGTAATTTACTTTGGGAGGACATGTTTTCCTTTAATTTCATCATCAGTTTCTGCTTGTGATAGAAATCACCCCAGCATTTTCAAGAATAAAGTTATGCAGATATCTGGTGAAACCCTGCCCTAGAGAAGTACAGGAAAAATTCACTTAAACTGGAAGAGAATTTAATCTATTGAGTTTCATTCAACATCCATTGCCATAGCCATAACCTAGTCATACCTCAAACAGACCATGTAATTTTAGCAATTCCACACTAGATGTGTATGGAGTTAAAGCATGTATTTTAAAAATACGTCTAGTATTGATGCAAAGACTTCAAGTAACAGAATCACATTCCTTGATAAACTGTTCTACCGGCTAGTTACACTCGTTGAAATAAGTGCTTTGGCTTGAATTTTGCAAGCTTCATTCACCCACTGGATCCTGATATCCCTTTATCTAGTTGATTAAAGAGCAGTGTAGGAACAGACAATTGGCCCAGTGTGTTAGTTTCCTTCCCCCCACCTCACAGGCATTGATCATTGCCATTAGTAATGGCAAGATATATTGTAACAGATCTTGTTACCTTTCTTCTGGCAGATACTTCCAACAGTGTTGCGGGAGGTCCTAATCAAACTTCTTTTAGTCTGTATGCCATAGTTAAAGGCAGAGATGCTCCAAGGACACACTTTCTTTTTTTCACCAAGGAATTTTTCTACTGTACTTTCAGTAGCCTTGGATGGTTCTGCCACTACAGCAGTCTTTTCCACTACAAAACCTGTCTTTCTACCGCCTGTCTAGAGCTCCCCATGGTGCCTTTAATATTTTTTTCCTTTTAAAAATCTTCCTTTGAATGATTATACTCTTCATGTATCACCTTAATCCCTCTTCTACTTGAACTATTTCTGGATCTCCAGTTCCTTCTTTTCAGGGTGGTAAGAAAAATACACTATTCCTGGCTTGTTTCAGGTGCAGTTAATGACTGGTTAAGATTTAGTGACCAGCTATTGCCACTAGTTTGACAATAGCACAGCCATTATCAGGATTATTTGGCACGTACTTGCATAGATGTATCCAAGATTATAATAGGCCCATATTAGTAGCTTCAGAATACTGACTAGAAATCATTAATGTGCAGTCAGAACTTTCAATTGATCATGGTGGAGCCGAAATGGGAATTTTGTCCCCTGTTCTGTGGCACATGGTTGGGTGGATATATCTGAGATTCTTTCAGAACAACAGCCATTCTAATTCTATCACAAAACTTGTCCCAGCTTTGTAGCTGCAATGACTTGGAGATGTAAATCTTGTAGTCCTGTAAAAAAATACACTCTTCCCTTTGCTTTGCCAGACATAGTACAATAGGTTGAGAGGACTGGATTTATTTTGCCTTAAGAATGTAAGACTAACAAGAGATAGTACTGCTGTTTTCAACTACCTGATAGGAGAATATGGAGGTGACGGTGTCACACTCTTCTTGGGTGTACACAGGGAAAAGGCAACAGACACAAACTGAAATCCAGGAATTTTCAGATACAAGAAGTTTTTATTCCATGACAGGCTGTCAGTTCTCTATCTTTTCAGATATTCAAAGTTTGATTGGACAAGCCATGTGCATAATTTGGACTTCCTTTCAAGGGGACTGGAGCAGACACCTTCACATGTCCCTTAAAAACTAAATTCTTCTGTCATTCAATGATAATCTTTTTCTGAATTCACTTTCCTATGCTATTAGTCTTTTGCATGATCTTTTTGTATTCAAAACTAGCTACAGCATTTTTAAAGAGTAGACAGTTCTATGCCTGAAGGTGCTCAGTGGGCAGCACAAGGCACTGCTGTTCTGTTTACTTACAGAAGGGCTAGTTGTAGGTCCTAGTTATCACACCTACCTCACCTTTAGTAGACCACCACATGAAGTGCAGTATACTTACTTCAGGCTGAAGATTATTTTTACAGTTAATTTCCAAGTAATGTATTTGTATTTCCCATTAATAAAGGGTTTAACTCATACGTATTGATCTGTTGATGGCAAAGCAACTTTATAGAATTCTGATTTCCCTACAGCTTGCTCTATTGCAAGACTCCTAACTCTAACTTACTGAACCATCTTACCAATGAACCAACAGTAAACATTTCTTTTTGACCTTTTTATTCTCTTGTTTAGTGCTGTGCCAAAGCGCTTTGCAGATTATTTTAATCAAATACAGAAGCTTGTATAATTAAGATTAATAGTTTGCATTTTGCAATACTGTAAGTGCCATTATGTTAACAAACAGTGAAATGTTAATTACAAGAATACATTACATGACTAAGACCTTAAATACGTATCTCACTGAGTAAATATGTAGGGCTTTTTTCTAGAATTATGAAGCAAGGGACAAAGAGTGGACAATAAATTACCAAACACAGTAAGCACAAGGCAGCTTTTTTATATATTCATAGATTTTAGGCACAAAAGAGACAGTATCATCATTTCAGCTGGCCTGCAGCTTAAGAGGCTTCATATGTCACCTATTGACTCTTGCACAGAACCAACCACTAGGTGTTCCAGTAAGCCATATATATGTTCAAATACGACAACATTCTCCCTTCAAAGAATATCCAGGCTTCATTACAAAACTTCATGATAGATAATCAGCCATATCCCTAGGTAAATTCTTCCAGTGGCTAATTATTTTCATAATAAGAATGTAGAGGATTGTTTCATGCTTGGATGGTGACAGCTCTCTAGCAAAACGATGAAGGGCTTGTCATAGGCACTTTTCCCAAAATGGAAAATGAAGTAATACTGTCTGACTACCTGTTACTGCATGGCTCCATCATTCAAGCTCTCACCTGGTAATAGGAGATCAAGGTTTAATATTCTCATATTGCTGAGAGCACTTTGCTCATACAGTAAAGCATATTTCACTATAGGGCATTCATAGTCTTTTCAGTTTGTGGTGTTTATTAAGCCAATGTGAGAGAAAAAGGGAAAATAACTCCAGAAATTAGGAATTAGTGACTAATATAGAATGCTTGGATTTAAGTCCTAATTTCAATGAATATGTAAGTAGCATGAAAGCAAGCGGAGCACTGTCAGTGGGATAACTTCAGAGAAAGGCACAGCGTAATCGCATATTGGAAGTTAACTGGGACACACTTGTGAGTAATGAGAGATCTAGGATTGAATCTCCACATGTAGAGAAGAAAATTGAACTACGTGCCCTACCTCTTGTTTGAGTGCCTGAAACAGTGTATTACTGACTAAAAGGCAGCTGACGTTCCTTCCTTACGTGTGTCCAACTGGTGTCCCCAGAATTTAAAACAGGTTTGGACTGCAAATTTCACTTGAAACTAGCTGGCTTCTTTTTGGAAGTAGTGAAAGTAAGAGCTTTCTTTTTTTCATCTTTTTATACTGAAATATGGAAGCTCTCAACATGAAGCAGAAATTACAGTAAATGCATCTATTCAGCTGAAATTTAGACCAAGCTTGGTAAAGGGTATTAGAAAGTCACATAAAGCAGTTAAAATTTTGATAACATGATCTGGGAATGATTCTTTGCTGTATTATTAGTAATATAGATCTAAGTGTGAGTCTGTGTTTTTTCTTTTCTCTCACTGACTTAATTTTAGCACAGTCCATTCTATTTCAATCTCATATGTCTGAGGCAAAGGTTTTCTCTGCACACAATCTTCAAATTGTGGGTGTATTCACTGTTTCTGAATTGATACAGGTCTCAAAGCTAGTATACAAATTTGTGCTAATAATTTAAAAGAAACCTCATATAAACTTATATATAAATAAGATCTTTATGCTGACAGAATGACAACACCTGTCTTCCAGAAATTTGTCTGTTTTCAACACATCTGTAAAAGAGGGCTCAATTGCACCACTTATTTACCAGTCTCTGTTCTAATTAACATGAATATACATTAGAAGCTCAATATATATTTTTGTATTTGAAAATAAATGTTTCCAACAGAATTCATATGTCCTATGGGACTAGAAGTGTATACATTTAATGGGCTGAAACGACAATAAATAGTAAGAAAAAATAACAGAATCTGCTGTGCCTTACTGTTGTATAAGCTGCTCAAAAGAAGTATTCTGGACTGAATAAGCTTTCAGCAGTGCAGTGCGCATAGAATTCATAAATAAGCAGGATTTCAAAACTGTATGGAAATAAAGGGGAATATCTATGATTGATGAAGATATATTAGGTGCTAAAGTAACCCACAATTTGACCTAACATATGTACATGTGTGCACACACAACCCTTTTTCTCTCTGCATATATATATATGTATTGAAGTCCAACTGAATGTTGTAAGACTGATTATCTTTCTTAGCCTAACCACTCTATAGAGTATGCTAATAGAAATTGTAGCTCTCCTCTAGAATTCTGAAAGGTCTTTTTTTTTTTTTTAAGAAAACATTACACTTGAGATTTTTAGAGCATATTTTCCAGACCCTCAGTACACTTTGAAAAGGGCCAATTATTTTTTCCACAATAGGATACTGACATTGTCAAATATAGGAATAGACAGACAATGGGCCACAGATTACTATATAATGAAACTAAAATGTGGACTTCTTTTAATAAGAAATTAAAAAATATATTATCTGATTTTCATGCAATTTAAGACACTTACAGTGCTCTCCTAATGCTAAATGTAATACGAGTTGCAATTATTTATTTCCTCTGACCTTTTCAGTAGTATTTAGTGATGTTATAATTTTGACACATTGGGGCAGCATAACTACAAAATCATGTGTCTTTTTACAAACAAGAACAGTCTTAAATTAATTTAGCCAAAACAAGAAACCTGTGTTTAGAACTGTAGTGACAGAGACAGACAGGGAAGTACCTTGCCCTCAGTGAAGACCCAAACAGAGCAAGTAGGCATGTTTTCACATGAAAGAAGCTAGGTCATTAGTTTCAGTGGTTCTAAATTATACAGCCAAGAGGGAAGTGGGACAAATACATAGGGATTTGTTCTGTTAAATTGTAAGATGTTTAGGTCTATCATATGGTCTCTACCTGTCTGCAAACAAATGACTATCTTCCTCTACACAGGTGGAAGTGTGTGCATCAACAAAAAAAACCAGCATAATCACAACTTCCCCCAGAAAGTTTGTACTAAAAATTTCAGTGAATTTCAATTAGAAGTTTAACCAAAATGGATCTACTAATATGAAGGCTTTCACATTATGGAGGACTGAGCCGTTCTATCACCTTACACAAGAAGGTATTATCTACTTAAAACCATACAGAGGTTGAGTGAAGCACTCCCCCCTACCTCCTATTGTGTCCAAGGGTTTGGTGGGGGGATGCTTAGTGCAAATAAGTACACTGACAAACTTTACAGTGTTTAAACTTATTTAAAGCAAGTTGATATCAAAGCAGTGTTGATATTGCATACTATGTAATTGGGATATATTTGTAGGCAGAGACTTGAAACCACAAGTGGATTAATATCCTACCCTTTCACTTCATGGTTCTCTCTTCCTGATATAATAAGCAATGCTCCAGCTTACTTAGTCCAGTCAGCCTACATCTGAATTTCATTTAGTAAAGTTTGTGAGTAATTTTTCTGTGTAGACTCAATCAAGCATGTTTTACTTCGATATCAATGTATCCTCAATTTTTTCACAAAGTATTTGCTTTATACAATTTATATACAAATGCTGAGATAAATATATTTTTAAATATACCTTATCTGATCAGTATATTAAACCTAATCACAACTCATCAATTGATAACATAATTACTGCACCAACACCCCAATTCATTTCTCTGCAGAGTCTCTCATTGTAGATTTCTTGGTGGATAAATTACTGCATAGAAAAACTAAACAGCACACAGCAACACTAGATTGTCATAAGCAAAGAAAGCTGTGATGGTCATTAGCTGTTACAACACTTAGTCTTTAAAAAGCTAGAAAAAATAGTGTTTTTTTCACTTTTTGCTTAGTTTGATAGTTGTTTCATTTTGTAAAATTTGAAAGATGTGTTTAAATATTACTAAAATTGAGTTTCTTACTACAATAGCCTAATAATCAGTTAATAATTTAAAAATAATTTAAAAATCTCTAATGATTTTAGTGAAAAGAATCATGTTCAAATTCCCAGAATTTCAGCTGGTACTATTAGCTGTTACTTGGTTTTTGGAAACCTCAGCAATGCAAACCTTCAAATCTTTGCATATTATAGACATGCACATTCAGCTTTTGTGTGAGCTCTTTAGGAGAAGACAAGTTGATTTAAGTCACACTCAGGTAATTAGCCTCGGCTGTGCATATTTTGCAGCAGGTCCTACTCTCCTTTCAATCCTCAGTCTATTGAATCTGTCCTCATGCTTGTTCATGTTAAGTAAAATACAAAAGGGAGATCTTATGTCTGTATTGCAATGGCTAAGCATATAGCTCAGATTATCATCACATACCTCCATCCTACAAAGTATGTAATGATTCACATTTTATGTGAGTTGAGACAAATTAACTTTTGTTGGGCTGTGTCTAGTCATATTAAGGCTATATGACTATGAAGTTTAACCCTACTGATAAATATGCTATTTATATTTAGTTCAGAAACCTCTGGAAAAAAGCTTTTAATGCTTCTGCAATAATTAATCCTGCTGGTCAGTCATCCTGAAATACTGAAGAGCTGAATTATTTGATCCAGTATCACTTGCATCAATGTTGAATGGAAACCTTTTCTGTTCATCTTCTCCTGGGCTTCAGAATGGGCACATGGTTTCCATCACAAGCTGCCTCATAAATATGGAATCTGTTATCAAAATCTCTCAGGCATGTCACACAATCTGCCTTATCTTGTTGAAATATCACATACATTCAAAGAACATCAGCACCCATTCAAAATTTCAAATTGTTGCACAGCTTTGTGTTATGTCATTCTAAAAGGTAGCTGGAATTTATTGACCTACGATTGCTTCATTTTTGCAAAGGACAGTTTTATCATTCTCATGATTTGGCAGAACCATTTAAGAGGAAAAACCCCCGAAGATGTTCATAACAGCCTTTTTTTTTTCATTCAAGCATCATGCAGTGACTGCTTTCTCCTTTCCATGAACAACTGGGTACTATAGCCTGTGATCATGGTGCAAGTGTAACAGCCTGGGCATCACTGATTACATTCTTATAGCGCAGAAGTAACCACCCTTGGCACACTGAGCAATTACATTTGTTGGGTTTGTTCAACAGCATGTTTCATCATGATTGTACCACAAACTTCTCCACTTGCATTTTTTATGTGACTGAAATGCTTGGCAATTTTGTCTAATGCCTTAGAAATTACAGAAGCTTGTAGTAATTTATTTCCTTTATTTCATAGACTCTTTGTAGAAGGCTATTCCAAATCTCACCGAGTCTGTTTTACTTCCTGTGTTAAGGCAACATTCAAACATCAATCAGAGAATTGGGGCTGGAAGGGACTTTAAAGATCATCTGGTTCCACCCCTCTGCCATGGAGAGGGACACCTCCCACTAGCCCACGTTGCTCCAAGCCCTGTCAAACCTGGCCTTGAATACTGCCAGGGATGGGGCACCCACACCTTCTCTTGGCAGCCTGTGCCAGTTAATTCAGTGCTGGAGCAGACCATCAATCTGTATGCGCAGTACAAATACAAAAATTTCAATTAGCTTTGGGTGTGCTTTGCATTGGTATCATTTTGTTTGAAAATGCCTTTGTGTAGCCAGTTGCTGCAGCCCAGGAACAATTTGCTAGTTAAGACCTTAACCTACACACCACTTGGAAGGAGAGAGAAGAGTACAGGACTCAAGCTGTGTGAACAGCTGTTGAGCATGACTGGTCTCTTCACTAATACTAGTTAGCAGTAAAGTTCAAATTGGATGACATTATGGAGTTAAGGTGGGAAAGTTGCACAAAACCTAAAAGCAATGTAACGCTGCAGAAAATGGCTTGACCAAAATGACTGAGACATGAGGCAGAAATCATTAAGCAAATTTGAAATTTTGAGTCATTAATGATGCATATTGTTACATTTACAAATTGTGATAAAAGCTCGTGGTTGTGAGTCAAGTAATTTTTCAGAGTATGCATCATATTTAGAATCATTAAGGAACTTCTATGGATGGAAAATGAGCTGTTATTTGATGATTGTCTCTTTCCTAAGAACCCCAAATTAAATTTTTAAAATGTCAGGCAAATTACCTGTGTGTGCATTTCTGAGGCACAAAAACCCTTTTAAGGAAGTTATTTCTTCATCTGGTAAGATCCTCTATGCCTGAATATACATAGCACAGTAAAGCATCTGGCCTTTTAAGCATTAAAAGCTTCTGAAACTTCTCAGAGGATAAAGTAATTATGAGGTGTATTTTAAAACTAATCCAATAAATTAAGCAAGAGCTTATTCAATTAAATTTACACTTACATTTTTTCTGGTCCACAACTATGAAAGAAAAAAAATCATTGCTTTTGTTCCCTGTTCTTTAACTATTGCACTGCCAAGTGTCTAGATTGTATATAACTTATTATCTTAACAGCTTCATTTTTTCCAGGCATTAATTTGTTGGGTTTTTTACAGCTCTTTATTTTTTTTGTAGACCGGTACAAAAAGAATATAGTCTTGAATCGTTTACCATTTTACTCGTGTATTTACATTTTCTCCATGCAGAAAATATAATACATGATGAAAGATCTTACTTGAGAGAAATGCGTATTGGTGTGTTCTGCTTTTGTATTACATTTCACTCTGTAGTCCTGGTTGTATTAACTCCTTTTAGGTGATGTGATGGTTTCAGTTTAGAAGACAGGTTTTCATCTGGAAGCTGAAGAAAGCTTTCTCTCGAAGTTCATCATCTTATTTCTGCTTATACAGTGAAATTAACTGCCAGAGGATTTTGTGAAATTGCTTTCATTGGAAGTATTCTGAACTAAACTCAACGTTAAACTGGGGAAGTTTGCAGAGAATGAAATCACTTATATGATTAAGTGGCAGGCAACTGGGGAGATGCAGGAAGATTTCTCACTAAGGTATAGCACATAGTTCACCTCAGCTGGTGTTTCTTTATGATCACCAAGCTACAGCCTCTGTGGATATTCTCTGGTACAGAAAGGCAGTGCTGCCTTTACTGATTTGAAATCTGCTTCTGTTCTAACTTAGCTGCCAGCATGCTGATGGATTTTCACTCTTCCCTTCCCCTATAAGCAGGAGTCAGATGTAGGTTTTTATAAGTAACAGGAGTAAAATCAACTTTGCATGATAATAAAAAGACAAAACAAAAGAGAAATACTGCAAGCATTCCAGTGTGAAGACTCCTAAGGCAAATGCCAGAGGAGCAAGGTGGAACAAGGACCTTTATGATTAATTTTAAATACAGTGAGGATGAATTGCCTTTGAAATCCATTAAAACCTTTTCAAATGTAGACACCTCAATGAAGTTAGTCAAGTTTCCTGAGCCTCTAAGAAACCCTCTGCTAATGATGTCCAACGTTTATGGGCCTATGGGTACTGATGTTTAGCAATAACAGCTCTGCAAGAAGCACTATACTTTAATGCTTCTCAGTGGCTTTTTTAAAAATAAAAATCTTTGTCCCGTGACTGAGCAGCATTGGCCCACAAGCCATGAGATGGTAGCATCCAACTCCTCGCTACAAAACTGGCATTTCTTTCTACGTGCTAAGTGGCTGTTATTCCAAAGCAAAGATTTCTGTTTTGCAGGAGTGACTTGCAGAAAACAGTGGGTGGAAGACTATAAATATTCATTCAAAAAATGCCAGAATATGTCTGTCTCACCAGCCTGTTTCAAAGCATACTGCTTGTATTGAAGAAGAGTCCAGGATGGTGGCTAACGAAAGCTTCCCTCATGTTTACTTAGAAACAGCTAAGCAGTCACTTGTCATGCCATTCTGATGTGGAAACTTAGAATTAAGGTGCTTCACCTTAAATACATCTTAGGATTCTTCCATGTCAAAAATCACACTAGCACGTGCTAAAATACAGTGGTATTAGCTGTAACTGCATGAATAGGGTGCTATTTTTGATTCAGTCTGGCAAGTGAGAAAGACAGATACAGAGTTAATGATCAGTTCCAAGATTAAATACACCTCTTAGCTTCATGTTGGGTGGCACAGTCATGTTTTATAAATTCCTACTGTCTATATCTGAGGAGGTGTGGATTTTTTTTATTTTCACCCATGTCTGTTGTAAGTAACTTAATTGGAAGACAAAAACATTTATTTTTCCTATTTTTACTTCCAGAAATGATTGATTAATTAAACAACAGCTACAGGCAGACTTTAACTGTAACTACTTCCAAAATTCAAATAACAATTAAAATGTTGGTGGTATTTTGGGTGGTTTGTGCTTTTAGTGCATCCATAGATATATTTTTACAAGTATTCTTACAGATGATATTCTTTCTACAAAAATTAGTGTTATAGTGGTATTGATTAGTAGGAAATGGAATACCATATGCAAGCAGCATGCAGACTGCTGCCAAACAGATAACTCTTCTCTCCTCTACAAGATAATTATAAAAGATAAATTTATCTAGAGTAGTGCATGACTGTTGATGCTCCCAAGCTTTGTTGGTGTCATTTGGGTAGAAGAAAAACAAAGGAGGGTCTTAATATGTTATGATTCACCACAGTTCCCTACTCTGCAACATATTTCCTGGATGACCTTGGCATGTCATTAAGCATCTTTGGTCTCACCTGGATGGTATAGTGGGAACAGCCCTGAGGCCAGCTGTGCAGCAACACAGCTCATACAGTTATCTTCTGTATTACTAATATTATCTGGAGGAAGCACAAATTCTACAAAGGTGCATGACAGTATTTTTCCTGTTGCTCCACACACACTGTTGATAGCTTGTTTTCCCAGGAACAGGATGAAAATTTCAGAAATTGGGATTTGGGAGCTTACCCATTTTTTAAAAATAAAGATGCTTATACAAAGAAAAATAGTGTGACATTTTGTCACACTCTTTCAATAATCACTAGTTTAAATGAAAGTGGTTAATGGCATTTGAGAGCACAGACTCACAGCATGGTTGGGGTTGGAAGGGGCCTCTGGAGACCATCTAGTCCAACCCCTGCCAGAGCAGGTTCCCCTCCAGCCGGCCGCACAGAATCAAATCCAGGCAGGTTTGAATGTCTCCAGAGGAGACTGCACAGCCTCTCTGGGCAGCCTGTGCCAGAGTTCTGCCACCTTCAGTTTTTTCCTCATATTCAGATGGAACTTCCTGCGTTGCATTATGTGTCCATTGCCCCTTGTCCTGTCGCTGGGCACCAGTGAAGAGAGCCTGTCCTGTCCTCCTGACACTCGCCTGAAGGTATTTATATACATTGGCCTCAGTCTTCCCTTCTGCAGCCCAAACAGCCCGTGCTGGTGCGTGGGGCTGTCCCTCCCCAGGGCAGGGCCTGGCACTGGCCTTGGCTGAACTCCATGAGGTTCCTCTCCGCCAGCGCCAACTCTCCAGCCTGCCCAGGCCTCGCTGAGCAGCATCAGCCCCTCCTCCCAGCTCTGTCACCAGTCAGCTCACTGGGGGTGTTCCCTGCCCTTCACCCAGGTCACTGGCGAGTGAGTAGGACAGGATTAGACCCAGCAGTGATGGGAGATGCCCTGCAGGTACCCTGTGTGAACTCCAGAAAGACAGAGGGTTCATGTCAGCTCAAACCAGGCAGCAGCGCTTGGAAATCTCAGATTCCCTACAGTGTCTTCAGTGGCCATACCAGCCATTAAGTGGGCAAAGGAATTTAATCCTCAGATTTAGGAACTTAAACCAGCTGCTGAGAAAAAAGTCCTTTACAATGCCAGCGTCATATTTGTCAAATCTACATAGATGGATGTTGGGTAACTTGATTGGAATTAAACATCTGTTTAGGCAATGGAGTTGCATGACAGCTTTCTAATATTTAGTAGTGGGATTCAGCTTGCTATTTTAAATGCCTGAAATTGGGAAGCTGTATGTGGGTTGGGTGATTACTACTTACAGTGTATCCTGGTAGTACACTCGGAGCAGGTTAGAGAGCTATTCAGTTTACCCTGAAGTGGACTTCAACATTTGTTCAGTCAGATGAATTTTTCTTTACATGTTAGTAGGTAAATCGGTCAGGGGCTTGATAACATTGCTGAAACATCAGTTTCTACTGTCATGTAAGATTTCTTAGAGTTCCTGAGGTGTTTTCTCAGGCTGGTAGATGTGATAACAAAAGCTGTTAATGAAAACTACTTCATTACCTTCAGAGATAAGACTCTGTTATAGGCCTGGCAAAGAAGAAAACTGGAATTTTTATTTCTTCCTTACACCTTACTAATATGGTTCTCAGAGATGATGGGATTATAACTTAGCTTCATTGACTTCAGCTAAAACTCTTTATACCAGGTAAACCTACAAAAACATGATAGTCCCTTTCTGTCTCAAAAAATGTTAAAAAGCAGAACTGACACTAAAATAAAACTTAATATTTAAAATTGTTAGGACTATGATGCAGGTAGCAGTAACACCTGGATAAGATGCAAAGGTCTAGATGTAAAAATGCATGGATGCCAAAATAAGCAGTACTCTGCTAATGGTACTGGTCTCCCTGGTATAGGCTTACGCCAGCCTTCTTTGAACTCTCCCTGAAGACAAATTATTCTATGGCTTTAAGACAGTGCCTTCAACTCTTACTGAGGGTATAGGTACCAGGCATCATTGAATATAGGACACTAATTTAGGGACAGAATTCTCAAAGGTATCTAAATTTAACTAACTATTCTGTGATTCTGTAAATGGCATGGCACTTCAAAGCTCTTTTCTACAGGACTGTTTGATTCCCTCTCATTCAGTTGTACTGACCTTTTTTCTCACTGTCTAAAACTTTGGTATGATGTGATATTCTTGGCTGAAATTACTGCTCCAACCACAGAGAGCTGTATTTCTACCTGACTGCATTAAGCAGACTCCTCATTTAGTTAAACAGGTTAAGGTTTTGTATAGATGCATTTCTACTTTGCGTTAATTTGATTTTCCCCTACCTGACATTGTAGACTGAGTGTACTTGTGTGTCATTGACCAATTTATTCACTACTCCACCTTATAGTGCTCTTAAATCTGTGTTTAAAACCTTGCTTGCAGTTCAGTGTTGTTATTACATGCATTGGACCAAAAATGTGAAGAGCTCCTTGATTCCTGGGGAGAGGTGAAAATATAGGAAACTCTAGGAAAGAACTGTTGGAATATAACAATAAATAAATCCATTACTAAAGGAGCAGCTGAGAAGTTAGGCCTGGGAAACAGAGCATTTCTAGTTCAAGGAGCTGAAAGTGGATTTTAAGGAAGTTGATGACCAAAGGAAAAAAATTGCATTTCTGGCAGTGCATCTGCCAACTTGCCAACTATTCTGTCAAGATTCTGATTCAAGCTGCATTTCACTGAAGATAATACCAAAGGCAATGAAGGTGTGAGATTTCTATATTCATTCTGAGGATGATGTGTCTCTTGTTACAGTCTCTTTGAAGAGGGAGCAGGAGACAGCTGGAGACACCAGCTAGAAGAGACCAGTTGCTACCTACCCTGGAAGCCCTGAGGAGGGCACATAGAAAGTATGTCTCATGTGGCCATTAAATAGAATTTATTTTAAGTATTTTTTAAATGTAGATGCATAGATAATGTTCTGTTCTAGCACCTTCAGCCTTGGGGCTAATACAAACAGAAAAGTTACTTCCCCAGGTAACTTGTCCAAAGTTTTTATCCCGTTGTACTGGGTTGACGCTGGCTGGGTGCACCCAAGCCACTTGGTCCCTGCCTGGGGCCCTCCCCAGGCTGTGGAGGAGGGAGCTGCTCCTCGGCCCAGGGGGCACAGGCTGCCTGGCTGGGGGCTGCCCCGCAGGTGGGGGGCACCTCTGCTCCGGCGCATCTGTCCCTTGTCCCCGGTGTAAGCGGTGCCCCCCAGGCGGTGCCAGCGTGGCCGCTGGGCTGGGCCGTGGCCAGCGGCGGGCCCGGCTGGGAGCCGGCTGGCGTTGGCGCCATCGGGCACGGGGGAACCTGCTGGCACCTGCTCACAGGAGCCGCCCGGCAGCCCACAACGACAGGCCCCAACATGCAGGCTCCATACACCTATTCTTGCCCACATGAGCCACATGCTTAAAACAAACATGCAATGTGCCTCAGCAGCAAAAACCGCTACTGCTTGAGAACAAGCAGTTCAGGAGCTCCTCATAAGTCCTTCCTGTTGACCTGCTCCATTGCATATACGTCTATCTTCCAGTCTCCTGTCCTACTACTGCCCACTCCCTCACTGTCCCTGCAAAATCTAGTGATAAAAACATAACCAGGAACACATTTACCAATTACTGTAAAAACTACACACCATCCAAATTAATCTACCTTGTCACTTGATCAGTGTTTTGCTTGAGGTAACAGGTTTCATAGAATTTCTTTTTCAGATGTTCAAAGTATCATATCACAGAAGCATGAGATATAATCCGCAGTATTTTAGCTCTGTGATAAGGTAAACTTCATATGACTGCCTCCTATCAGTGTGTTGGGTACACTTGATAGCATTTTATCATACTGTTCAACATATGTATTTTAAGGCCATTTATGTACATATTTAGTCCAGTACAAAGCATAGCCTTTTAGCAGCAGGTGAACTCTTCAGGGGAAATATTTCAGTAAGCTGAGACACATGTGAAAGTACAGGAATACAGTAAAGCAGAAATCAGGCAGGAATCTGAGAACACTGCTAACCCCTCTGCTTCTGACAATATGTATTTCACACCTTTGTCTACAGAAAATATGAAGTACGATAAAAATGATAGCTGTTCTTTGCAGTGGGTGTTCCATTGCAAAGCACAAGTGTCTTGACTGTTTTTCCAGCATAGACAATTTATATCCTGGGAGCATCTCATAAGGGACTATTCTGGTTACTGGCAGCCCAGGTAACTGTTAGTCATCTCTCTGGATTCTTTAAGAAAGGAAAAAAAACCCAAACAGCCAGTGGTTTTTTTGGTCCTACTGGTAAGGGATTTTCTCTGCTACCATGAGAAAGGCTTACAAAGGTTTACGTTCCTTCTGCAGGTCCCAGCTGCCATAGCCCAAGATGGTCAATTTAGCTCACAGCATGTAAAGCATCTTCTCAGCTCCATTCTGCCCAATTCCGGGTGAAAAAAAGGTATAAAAGCTGCATTTCAAAATTGATGGAGAAGAATGTTCACATTTTTATTTTCTGATTTTCTTGATAAACTATACCATTTTTGACCTCTGAAGTACGTCTCTAGGCAACATGTGGCAGCAGAGCTGCTGAGAAAGCCAAGGGGAAGACACAGTCACTTGCTGGAGACCTATCCATAGGTGTCTAGTCTTCAGCCCTGGGCACAACCCTGGCTAGCAACATAAGCAGATAAGCAAGTTTAGAAATCATACTCAGGTTTTCAAGTATAAGAAGGAACCTTTTACTGCAGTGTTTCAACAACTTACCTGAAGACAAACAGTGCTGAAAGCCTAGAGTTGTCAGATGAAAATATGAATGGGTTTGCTATGTTGTTGGATTGTTTGTTTAGCTATAGTGTCCGTTAAAACTTAATGGGAAGATAAATAAGATAAAGACAGAACTAGAGAGTAGTTTATATTAAATACATGTAAATTTTCACTTAAATAGTGTTTATACTGAAATGTGAACAGTTGTTTTTTATGAATGCTTCAAAGAAAGTGTCTTATACAAGCATATTTCCGAACATAGAAGTAGAGTTCCATAAAGTTTTTTTTTGTTTTTTTTTTTTAAATAAAAATTATAAAAGTAATGATGAAATAGTTCAGGAAATACTCAAGAAATACCCTCTTAAATTTTGATGGAATATTACATAAAGATTAAAGAAATTATTCCAACCATAAGTTTAATAAAATATAAGATTAAGATCACAAAAATGGTCCCCTTGAAATTATCTTGAAATACATCATGAACTATTACATTATATTGCATAGAATATTAATGAAATTTTATTCCTCAAACATTATAATATTCATGAAGTTTCATAGAAATATTATCAAAATGTCAAACAAAGCATAAAGAAGTAATCACTGCCACACACACACAAAGACATGAAAGTCACTTTTCCATACATGAAAAAATGTCCTTTAAGATTGAACTTCTTAAATGCATATATAAATAGTATACTTGGATTTTCAAAGAGTTTTTGAAAACACTTCTCTTCAAAGGAAACTAAGTTGTCATTGGATAAAAAGAAAAGTCATCCCATGGATTAACTACTGATTAATGACTAGGAAAAAAAAGGTAGGAAATAATTACAGTTTTCACAATGAAGGGAAGTTGCTAACATAATCCCAAAGGATCTGTGCTAAAACCTGTGCCTTTCAATGTGTTCACATGTAATCTAGAAAAGGATGCAGAGGCTGAGCTGACAAACGTTACTGATGCTTCTGACTTAAAAGGAAAGGGAGACTCTAAGAATGGCAGGAGGATGTCATGGGTTTGAGTGACTGGAAAATAAAAAATGAAATTAGATGTTGATAAATGAAAAGCATTATAGGAGGAAAAAAAACAGCCAAAAGTATGCAAATCAGAGTTTCATTAACATTCAAAACAGGTACCTTTGAGTTATTTGAGATAACTCTGAGAAAATATTACTTAATGTTCAGTAGTAAACCAAAACAATGCCAGGTTACTGGGAAAGAAATAGAAAATAAAAGGCAAAATGTCATTAAGCCACCGTGTAGATTCTTAGGAGTGGTCACAGCTTGACTACTACTTCTCCTTACATCAAAAACCATGAAGTAAAACTTGAAAAGGTACAGAAGAGAAAGTAGCAAATGGCCAAATGCATACAGCGGTGTCTATGTGAGAAAGCAGCATGACTTGGAGTTTACACTTTGAAATGGAGCAGTGGAAAGTGCTGTGGAGAGGGATCCTGCAAATGCAGGACTTCCATGCTGATCCATTAATCCATAAATGATTTCTATCAGGTAAGGATTTAACCTTAGCTGAAAATAAGGACAAACTCATTTGCAAATTAATATTTAGTGAAACAGAACAAGGTCTTAAAAAAAAAAAAAATAGGGGAGTTTGGTACATCTGGGTGGTGTTCTGTTTGTGTGTTGAGAAAGGAATGTACTCTGAATAATTAGAAAAGATAAGGTGGGCACCTGAAGGAGATAAACAGACCATCAAGTCAGGAAATCGCTGAACAACGAAAATTGAAAGGTTTATTGCACCTAGATCACACCTATTATGAATGGAATGACTGGGTGTCAAAATCAAATGAATATGTACTTAAAGATGTTGTAACCTCTCATGAAAACTGTATGAAATACCTAACTTCTCACTGAAAACTTCAGAGCTAGTTTGTCCAGTGCGAATTGGCTAGCTCCCCAATGTTGCAGGAAATAAATAACTTTGCTGCGTAAAGACAAAATTCATCTCTGCACAACTACTCTGTGCCATTTTGGCATCATTAGGAATTGCCATGCTCCTCTATTTCTGTGACCCTCATCACTGATTCTCAGGATTATACTCATTTTTGCAGTTGTTAAAGTCCCCTCATCACTGAAAATTTCTACATCATTTACACAGTGAAATTTATTATTTTACTTTTACCTGGAGAAAAAACAAATTTGTAAGTACTGCAACAAAAGCTATAGATCCAGCATCTGGTCTTTATGGAATGAGTTTGCAGAGCTGTAACTTCCACAATGTCTTTCCCAACCAGCATTCACACAATGTTATGAAATATAGATCAACTTGCAAAAAAAAAAAAAATATCTGTGCACCACTGTTTAGAATTCTTTGAACCTGGAGAAGGCAAAAGAAAGGGTAATTGCTTAGCTGATGCAAAACCAGGCTCAAGGCTACAATTATTTAAACAGTGATGGCTGCTGGCCATGCCTTCAGCTACAAAACAGAACTGCTTTCCTTCCCTATATCAAGTAAACTTGCAAAGGACTGAATATATTGGGTACAAAAATATGTCTGTTTCATTCTGAATAGTTATAGTTACGTAACTGATGAAAGAGTGACTTTGTAAATACTGCATATACAATAGAACATTACTCATATTAGAAACAAACCTGAAAGCAATGTTTCAATCTTTCAGATTACTCTGCTATTAATTGCTTTTTTTGGTAGATTTTTTTTCTGTGTGGTGAGACTAACCATCCTTTAATCATCTTTGTGGAATTTCACTGGACTCAGTCCAGTACGTCTGTGTCTCTCTTGTACTGAGAAGCCCAGGACTGGACGCAGCAGTCCAGGTGTATCACACCAGTGTTTAGTGAAGGGGAAGGATCACCGCCCATGACCTGCTGGCAAAGGTCTATCTAAAAAAAATTATCAGTTTTTAAAATTTTGTGTTGTTTATCAGGATTCTTATGAATACAGAATTTATAAATGGTTCTGGATCATTATCTAGATGCACATAAGCAATAATAAGCACTAGTTTCTTTAGAAGATTCTTGTCAAATGTGTATACTGCCAAGAAACAGGTTAGCACCTAGACCTCCTGAAAATTTATTCTAAAATGTTTTTTTTAATTTGTTACTCCATCTTCCCCCATTCTCTTCCCAATGAGTCTAACGTATTTTTGAAAAGTGTATATTTTCAGAAATTTAAAAGCACAATTTTCCTTCTTTGTTATTAAGGAAGATAAATAGCACAGTACTATATGAGATGATGGGAACAGTAGGAAATGAAACAGTAGAGTAATAGTCAACATGGTAACATATTCGATTTACATACCTGAATTGAAATGAGTGCTGACATAAAAACCCCAAAGGATGAAAAATTCATACTATTCATAAGCTATCATCTTTACTTATTTTGGGTTTTTTTGGTATCACCTAGGATTCTCATTGTGCAAGGTACAGCTCAAATGTAAGACAAGAGCATTCTGCTCCCAGATAATACAGATCATGTTCATTTGCAATTTATGTGAAGGCTTTGTTGTTTTCCAGATGTAGTTAAAATGTGTGTTTATTAGGAGATTACTTGTAATACTAGTGGAATATGTAAAATCTTAATGTATGCAAAATAACTTTGATTACAAAGTCCATAAATTCTCTTCATTGTGATGTCTTATAATTGCAGTCAGTGACTCAACAGCTATTTTGAGATAAAGGGCAGGTACTTTCAAATCTTCATAAAATTTAAAGCTGAAGAAGGAAAAATTACTATCATGTAGTCATCCAGAGTGACCTTTCTATGTTGGCCAAATCACTTCTCCTGCTGAGAGAAAACTATACTGATTCCAAAGACTTGAGAATAAATAAGAACATCTGTAGAAAAACACTGTACCATAAAAATTATCTCAAAGGCCTGGAATCTAACTTAAGCTGTCAAAAGGACATCTAGTACAAGCTACACCAATATGGGCTCCTTCTCACTATTAGTGAAGTTCGGTCATTTGAGAATAGCTGTCTAGTGTAGATGGAACAAATAATCCCAGAACTACCCATTTTTCTAAATAACTAAATTTTTGAACATTAAAATTAGGTGAAGTGCATCCCTCCAAATATGAATTTTTAGTGGCAAAGAAATTTATTATCCCCCTCCACCCCCCCGCACAGAGTGAACCAGAATAATGAATTCCAAAGGGTAACTCAGCTGCTAAAATACACTAGGTACAAAATTTCTCCCATCTCTTCTCACTTAAATTCTTTCTGAAGATCACAAGCAGAAAAATTGCCACAGCTGGGAAGAAAACACAGATTTTCTTTCCTGCACTCCCCTATGCTACTTAAAGCTTTGCAAGGTGGTATAACAGGATGCAATTGTAGTCCACAATAGCTGCCCAGACACACAGATAGAAAAGTCAACCCTACTGCTTCATAGCTAGAAAAGTGTTTTTTGCAACTCAATGACTACCAGCAATTGTGCTTTACAAGGCAGCTGTTCCCAGCTTCATTTCTGTTTGAAGTCCAGGAGCTGGAGACATTATGATTGATCCTACAGTCTCTCCTCTGCCAGCTCCCAGACCAAGATTCCAGGACAATATGCTATTCAAAATCATCCCACAATAGTTTGCAGATTCCATACTGTCATACTCCAAAACTGACCACTACATATAATTAACCAGCAGATGATACCACAGATGTGTGAGTGAATGCATTCAATATACGAGGTTAAAAATTCAGTAGGCAAATAGCTACACAACAAGTGTATGCATACAGCCAGCTAAGCAATCAAAAGCTACAAGTAAAGAAGCATCCACAAAAGTTAGTTTGCCTGAACAGTTGCAAGAGTGGAGTGGTAGGAAAGGGTCTCCAGCATCTGCAATCACTCTGGCACAGGCTGGCTATCAGAAGCAGAAAGCTATCATATGACAGAGCAGTCTTCTGAATTACTGTGATGTTGTTTGACCAAATTCTGTTAATCTGACCAGATTCTTTTGTTAAATACGTGCCTAGTTTCATAGTGAGTATTCAAGCTGAATAAATAATATGAGATTTCTTAAATTTTAAGAGTTGTAGGGTAGTGCAGCAAGAAGTATGGGGCAGTTTGCAAAGATACTTTAATTAACCTCAAACTGTGTCTGGAGACATTTCTTCCTTTCGTACAACTTCAGGGATTTAATTTTTTTTTTCATTTTATTTTATTTTATTTTTTAATGCATGAAACTTAAATAGCTGTAAAAATGTTAAGGAAGCCTAAACAGAAAAGTGGTTTTGTGTTTTAATCATTCCACTGAACACCTGTGAACTGTTGAGTTTAATTGGGTTACAGCTGGTGCTGACTGTGCTTGGAGAGACAGAGAAATGTGTGTGAGGAGGTGTTTAATGACTTGGTTGCCACATATTTAGAGTGTGATGTCTTGATTGTTTCTAGCCATGCCCTCTGTTCCCAGCTTCCACTCTCACAGCAGCAGATTAGAGCAGCCTGAACAGCAGAGTAGCAGTAATTTAGCTTGCATAAACATTCCCCAGCCTTTGCAAAATAAGGACTTTGCTATAATAATGACACTCATTTGTAGCTTGGAAGCTAAAGTGGGTTGGGTGCCTCTAGTGGGACAAGAACAGGGGTTGAATTGTAATGTTAATTTTCCCAAGCCTGAGGACCTTTTCAGGTTGTAGCCTCAGATAACAGCAATTAAGGTAAAGGGTAATATGTTTCAGTTATTCCCACATGAGTGGACAGCACCTATCTGGTTCAGATGATAGCATGCAACAGGGAATGAGCATATCTTCAAGGCCTGCCTGGTACTGCCCAACTCCAGAGCTGTATGCTGAGTGCAGCCCTATCACACCATCTTGAAGCTTTTTACTCAGCTAGTGATTTCCCAGTACATGAGAAAGGTTTTCATATGTTTCTAGATGCACAGCTTTCTAGATCTGTAACAATGATGGTCCTGAGGAAGTGCAGTACAAACCCAGATGAATTGATTAATGCAGTTCTGAAACACCTGATATGTTCCATACCTATTCAGAGTTTACTTAAATTTACAAGTATTTCTATATACAGTCTTAACACCAGAACAATTGTGTGCAAAAATAAGTGCTACACAGAATGTCAGCTTAAATAACATCACGGACCTTCCTGATCTTAATGGAATACTAACAAAATGTCTGCCAGAGGCTTTCAGTACATTTGCTACATCAAAAAGTCAAGGCAATTTCTACAGAAAGTCAGTTAGAAAAGACCATCCTGAGAGGACACAGAGAATACACCTTATCGTAACCATACATCATAGCTTGCAAAAGCCAAACACATCATGTTGCTTGGCCAAAAATCCAAGTAATACTATGATTAAATATGTGCTTTTGGATTGCAGCAGAATTGTACAAAATACTATTTAACTCCTTTATTCATAACCACAAGAAATTTCATAATAAGCTGCTTTGCTAATCATACTATGGCACAAAGAAGGATTTCCTGAAATAGGCAGACCCCACGAGACATTTAGGAAGAAAACTGACATGCAGTCTGCTGTAGTTTCAGTTTCTAAAATCATTTGAGGTCTGAGCCATTGTATGCAGAACATGCTACAGAGGAGTATCTTTCAAGTACAAGAACACTGTTACAATCTGCCAATTTTAAAATTAAAAATAAAACGGCCCTCCTGGTAACTAGATGAACATCTAACATAGGTGGAATTTCAGTATATGCAGGACATAATACTTATTCCTATTTTTGTTCAGAGATAGATTAAATCCTCACTTTGTCCCTGATTGTTCCTTCTGATTTGCTGGTTATTTCCAGTTTCTCACTCTGAAGTTTTAACTGCCATTCAATCTTCACTGTGCACTGAGATGAAATAGCCATAGAACAAGTTCTGATTAAATTCTTGAGCTTAATAATTGTGGGTTAAAGTTATCCATTTGTAGACTTGCATACCATCTTAGTTGGGAACTCACACATTCAGCAGACAAATCTTGAATAAGCCAATATAGAGGCATTTGGCTATGTCTTAAACCATGTTTATTTGTGAAAAGTCACTTATCCAAATGAAAATCTAGCACCTTGGAAGACACTGTCTATTTCACAAGTCTTTTTGGATAGCCTTGAGAACATTTGCATTCAGTTGCAGAACACATACAGCAATGAAGCCATATGTGTCGAAACACTGACATGTCTTCTCATGTCAAATGAGAAAACATCAAATGAGACACAAAATCTGTGTCTTTATCCTGACACTTTGCAATCTCTGACTCTTTGTCCTTTACTACAGCATCACAGAATGATTCAGATTGGAAGGAACCTCAGGAGGTCTTTAGTCCAACATTCTCCAGTCTGAGCCTTCCTTATTTCATCTTATGTCTGTTATCTCCCATCCTCCCACCGTATTTTCTCCATGAACTGTGCACTGGTACTGGAAGGCTGAAATTAGGTCTTCCTAGAGTTTTGTCTTCTCCAGGCTGAACAAGCCTACTACCTCAGTCTCTTGTCATAGATCTTACTAATGTCAAAGATACCACAAGTGTAGCTACCAAAGCTACTTCATCCTCACCCAGTTTTTCCTTCTTATTTAACAGCAGATAAGCTATGCACCCCTCTTGGCTGGCCCATTCAGTACATGTGTGAGGAATTTATCCCTAACTTGCCCCAGAAATTTTTCTGACTGCTTGTGTCCTGCTGTGTTGTCCTTCCAGGAGATACCATGGAGGTTAAAGCCTCCAATGGAGAACAAGATTCTGTGATCTGGATTGTCTTTCTTGAATTGTTTAAAGAAGGATTTTGATCCTGACCTACCAATTCTCAACCAAACTGTCATCTGTCCTAATGAAGAAGTCCACATAGGCACCATTCACATCTTCCTTTCCTGTCTTTCTTGAAGAGTTTGTATTCACCTGTCCTGGTTTTGGCTGGGATGGAGTTAATTTTCTCAGCTGCTATCTGGGGTTAAGCCACATGACATCACCTATCAATATGTTTCTGCTAAACATCCTAGTGCTTCTCAGTCATTTGAACAACGTCATAGCTCAGAGACCACAGGTAAGGCTTTAGATCCTTCTGCTTGTTTCTGAGGCCATGTGTCTTTGTGTACATACACTTGTAGAGGATCTCCTCATGGTCTAGTTTGTCATTCCTGAGGTTTCTCTTGTTCTAACCCTCCTGCATCCTTTGCTTTCCACCTCAGCTTCTACTACCTCACTTAAGTATGCTCATTATCTGCCTGGTCCTTTGTCCCGAGTTTAAATCCCCCCTTGCTAGGTCAGGCAAGCAGTTGGTAAAGATCCTCTTGCCCCACTTTGTTGGGTGGATCCTTTCTCATCAACCATCCTCAATCCTCAAAGAGGGTGTTGTACAGCAGATCACCTCTGTTCCCACACAGACAGTTTCCTGCAAGATATATCTTCTGCAGTGCACTTACACTTCCATGAAAAAGAGTGGATGAGCCCGAGCTTTGAAACTCAGCCTTGAAAGGGTAAAGAAAAGATCATGAAATTAGTCTCTTTCAGAAACTGATAATTAAAGTTTTAATCTATACTTTTTATAGAGTCATAGAATCATGGAATGGGTTGGGTTGGAAGGGACCTTAAAGACCATCCAGTTCCAACGCCCTGCCACGGGCAGGCACACCTTCCACTAGACCAGGTTGCTCCAAGCCCCATCCAGCCTGGCCTTAACACTGCCAGGGATGGGGCATCCACAGCTTCTCTGGGCAGCCTGTGCCAGCGCCTCACCACCCTCACAGTACAGAATTTCTCCCTAATATCTAATCTTAATTTACCCTCTTTCAGTTCAAAAACATTACCCCTTGTTCTGTCACTACACTCCCTGATGAAGAGTCCCTCCCTGTCTTTCCTGTAGCCCCCCTTTAAATATCGGAAGGCTGCTATAAGGCCTCCTCTGGCATCCTCCCTTCTCCAGGCTGAACAACCCCAGTTCTTTCAGTTTGTCCTCACAGGGGAGGTGCTCCATTCCTGTCATCATCTTCATGGACCTCCTCTGGACCTGCTCAAGCAGGTCCATGTCTTTCTTCATGCTGGGGGTCCCAAAGCTGAATGCAGTATTCCAGGTGGGGTAGCACAAGAGCAGAGTAGAGGGGGAGAATTACCTGACCTGCTGGCCACGCTTCTTGTGATGCAGCCCTGAATGCAACTGGCTTTCTGGACTGTGAGCACACACTACCAGTTTATACTCATTTTTTCATCCACCAATACCCTCAACTCCTCTGCAGGGCTGCTCTCAATCCACTTGTCACTGAGCTTGTATCCATTTTTGGGATTGTCCCGACCCAGGTTCAGGATCTTTCTCTTGGCCCTGCTGAAATTCATAAGGATTGCACAGGCCCACCTATCTAGCCTGTCAGTGTCCCTCTGGGCTGCATCCCTTCCCTCTAGAGCATTAACCACACCACTAAGCTTAGTGTCATCCACAAACTTGCTGAGGGTCCGCTTCAGTCCACTGCTCCATGTCCCTGATGATGTTAAACAATACCAGTCCCAATATGGACTCCTGAGGGACACCACTCATGCCTGCTCTCCACCTGGACATTGACCTGTTGACTTGAACTCTTTTGAGTGTGACTATCCACCCAATCCCTTATCCACTGAATGGTCCATCCATCATGTCCAGGTCTCTCAGTTTTAGATACAAGGATGTTGTGCGGGACAGTATCAAATGTTTTGGACAGGTCCAGGTAGGTGATGTCAGTTGCTTGTCCCTTATCCAGCAGTGCTGCCACTAAGTCTGTCAGGCACAATTTGTCCTTAGTGAAGCCATGATGGCTGTCATCAGTCACCTCTCTATTTTCCATGTACCTTAGTACAGTTTCTAGGAGGATCTGCTCCATGATTTTGCCAGGCACAGAAGTGAGACTGAGTGGCCTGTAGTTCCCCAGGTCTTCCTTTTTTTCCCTTTTTAGAAATAGGAGATATGTTTCCCCTTTTCTAGTCAGTGGGAATTTCAGCAGTCTTCCATGACTTTTCAAATATGATGGATAATGGCTTAGCCACTTTCCTCAGGATCCTCAGATACATCTCATCAGGTCCCATGGACTTGTGCATGGGCAGGTTCCTTAGGTGGTCACGTTACACATGAGTCATTAGAACACACATTCTTTTTGAAGGGTGAAGAAAGAGCAAGGAATGGCAATAGTAAGGAGCCATGTTTAAGTCTTAAAACTGCAAGCTATCTCACTGAGTGCAGTGCACCCTCTACTTCTGTATGCAATGACTGCTTAGCTGAGCTGTGCTCTTTCCCCACATAGCAAGACATTCCATAAACAAATAAAAACAGTATTCAAATGATTGAATAGAATGACAGAGTTTCTATTTTGTCAAAAGAGAAAAAACAACATAGCTTTGCATTTGGAGATACATATTGATAGTAAAGATCGCTTAAAGAAAGAAATTAGCCTACACTTCAGACAACTAATTTGAGCCAGGTGAATGTGACTCTTTTCAGAGCATCACATGCCTTTTTAACAAAGGGTACCAGTTTCATTTACATGCACAGCTCTAGTATTAAGTGAAATTGTAATGAAAACATCTTGATATGCTCTTCTATTCTTACAAGATGCAGGGCACATTCATGACATTTCCTAACACTCAAAGGAATTGAATTGAACTTTATCCCAATGGAACGGGATTTAGGTATTACTGAAGTAGATCAGTGCAAAGTAGGAAGTATTTGAAGAAAAAAACCACATAATTTACAAAGAAAATAACAGATAGTGACATTAATTGCTAGGTTCTGTTCTGCCTATTAGAAGTTGAATGAGGCAGCTTGACAGATGATTTTATAATGATGCACATGGGATTTTTGGTGGTGGTTTTATTTTTGATATACTCAGGATCTTGTTGGTCTCATTTGGTTCAAACCTTTGTAATGTGCAACATGGTATCCCAGATCAGACCTACCGCAATAACATTTTATCAGCTGCCAATACCTAGCCGTTCAAAAGAATGTAAGAATTAGTGCTAACAGTGATGTAATAGTGAGCCAGTCGCAACACAGGCAAAGGCAAAATAGTTCCTATCTGCTATGGCTGGAGCATAAAAACCATTTTGCTGTGGTAATAACAACAAAAAAAGATTACTAGTGCTCTGACAGTGTGCTGATACAACAGACAAATATCCTGATGAGCATCCTCTGGTGGTTTATTTATGCTCTCCGTCTTTCTGATCTTCCAATTCTTTTCTCTTATCCTGTACTTTGAATACATGGTCTTTAGAGACATGGTTAATTGAATATGATAGGAAAGGATTGTATTTAATAACTCAAGGGATCCTTCTCAGTCCCATGTTCCTTCTTTGATGGTACACAGGACAGTTTTGAGCTCTTTTTTTATTTATTATTTTTTTTTAAATGGAGCTTCTGAGAAATAGCATTTGTGTTAACATGTTCGCCAGGAGATTGTTCCTCTTCCAAGTCATTTACAGTATGAAAAAGATCGATGCTGATGTGGGAGGTAAGGGGGCACATGCAGGGTAACCAATGTAAAAAAAAACAGTTTTAGTAGGATTATAATGATTTACTGAAGTCTCTGTGCCCAAGATTTCTCTTAGGACTTGACCAAAATCCCATTGAGGTCAATTATAGTCCACATATAAACTGAACTGTAAGTAGTAACTTTGACATTAACATAGTAAGAGCTTCCACTGAAGGGAAAAGAGTTCACATCAGCCTAATGCACAGATTGCCCTACTCTTCATCAGAAGCCATTAGAAAGATTTCAATGAAAAGCTTGAATTTAAAATACCATGAAGCCCCTAAAAGGAAAAAAACCCCACCCCGAACTACAAACATAATATAGATGACAAGCACATAGGAAGAATGTAGTTAAAATAACACCTAAAGGATTTTCTGTACAGGACATAATTACATTTTTTTAGATCATAAAAGAGTTTTGACACTGACAATCTTCCATATGAAGCTATTTTGATATTAAAAAAAGGCAACACAAATGTTGTTTATCAGGAAGAGTTTTTAAGTAATGACATGAGAAGGTGTTTGCTACACATTTTATTTCCTGTCTAAAATGCTTTTAAAGATACAGTTTTTACATGTAATGGGTTGTAGGGGAGTGAAGAAAAACAATTACTCTGGAAATCAGTCTGTAAAATATTTATATTTGTTCACTTTTTTCCTAATTTTATATAACCCATGTTTAAGTCAGTCTTTAACAATTGGGAATTCTTAACACTGCAAAAGCAAGGAACTTAAAATGATCCCATAGCCAAATTCACAATTTTAAGGCTGATCCATTTGTTTGTGATCTTGCTCCCCCAAAATATATGTTTAAAGATGTGATCTCCACACAGGAAGGATTATACATCAAAGAAGAACTTCAGGCTACGGTTCATTTAATTAGAAAACAAAACACCAGACAAAAACAGCACAAAAGAAAGCCTAACCTTGGACTAGGACAAGAACCTAAAAGTTTTCCACCAAGCATCCAAATTTTCTGCACAATCCCTGCAGTCACAGACAGAGGCTCCTCTTTCTGAGTCTCTTGCAACTATGTTCTACTAACTTTATTTAAAGACATGGATATAAATAGTAGATATTGAAGAAATTTATCTAATACATTAGAGGGATGACCCACATAGAGGAAAATAACTTTGATATCAGAGTTCCTAAGTTCACAAGGGCTCTCCTGCATGTGCCCTCAGTGGAGAAGCTTCAGAAACAGGCACAATGAAGTTGTTCTTGGATAAAAAAGAAACAGTACTCAAAAATTCATACTGCTCAGGTTTTCTGCCTGCAGTGTTTTTTATCTTAGTGAAATTACCTGGACAGAGAATATTATACTTGAAGGTCATTCCTATGTACATGATACTACATGACACTGTACTAATGGTAAATGCAAATTTGCCTCAGCTCTACCACACAGAAAAGTTTCACTGAGGGAAAAATAATGTGAATTCAGTTTTGATGTCTTATCCCCAGCAAGTTCACGAGTGCAATCCCTCACAGAAATTTTGCTGTCTGCTTCCCTCATAGCATTATATCCCAGCAGGTGGTCCCAATATATTTCTGTCCATTTGTCCCTCAGTTTCATCTTCCCAGTGCTGGTTCTCCAAATTCCATTGATGTCTCTGAAACATTCCTCACTAAAACCTGCATGTGAACACTACTGCACAATGATGCGGCGGGGAAACATACAAGTATCTTGGTTCTCCTACAGCTCCTCTGTCGTATTGCCAGCCAGCCTCTGCGGATTTCTTGTCCACAGAAACTTAGGCTCCTGTGCCACCCTCTGAACCTCCTTTGGCAGTCACTCATGGCAAGTGTGTCCCAACAAAGAAAGAGGAATCACTGGACAGGTACAGTTTGAAACCACCTTGAGTGAGATTTACATTTCTCTAAAAAATGACAGAGTAGTCATCTACTGTTCAAGGACTGAAATATGTGTTCAAGAAAAATCTGATGACAAGATATCCTAAGTTCAACATTTAATCATTACATTTAGCAATTAGTGAGTTAACTACACATAACATTGTTGAAAACATGGACTTCCATTTGAATTGCCTTCAGTGCTCGCTTAATAGCACTTAATACAATTAGTTCTGTTACCACCTGTAGTGTACTAATTTAATTTTGGTCCCATCCCAGCACCCATCTGCTCCTAAACGTCAGTTACAACAGCCTGAAGGCTTCTCTGTAGTGTGCCAGCTTCAGGTGTATGTATCCATGACTGTATTACAGTAGATGCAAAATAACTGAGAGAATATTTGTCTGTGCTGGTATGAGGTGGCCACAGTTCTCTCTGAATGAATAAAACTTTACAAATGGAAAGCACGTGGTGAAGTGACATATATCATCAGATATATGTTTCTATGAAACCAAAAGACAAATGGTTGCAGAACACCAAAAATTATCATGTATGGTGTGCAAAACCAACTTATTTGCAAGAAGGCTTATGCTGAATTACAATGTAAAAGTACAAGTCAACTTCTTGTTTTGAAAAAAGAATGAAATGAAGTGTACAAGAAAAAATGCTTTAAGGTGTCTCTCTAATTCTGTAAACGAATCATTCCTAGATAAATTCTAGAGTTTTCATGTATTATTCTGTTAGATACTACACAACAACAACAAAAAAACAACAACAATAAGAAAGGTCCCTGGTATTAATAGAAAAATGAAAAACATGCTCTGAAATTTAATTTACATTTGACAGCAGATAAGATAAAAGTAAAAATATGAAACAAAACCCAGGGATGGAAATTCAGAGATTGAAAATTACCCTGAAAAACCTGCTCTTTTTATTTGGTAGTAAAGCCCTACTTTACTTCTAGCAGGAAGCTTTAACTTCCTGCTAGACACATCAGACAAAATCTGAAATCACAGCTATAAGGAGACTACTATATCACCATGCACACAGTATTTGGTTTTATGTGTTTCTTATGTAAATGTGTTTCCAACTTAATAAACAAAACTGTAATCTTTCCTATTTTTTCAATATAATCCATTTACTTTGAGCTTACACAATGTTTAAAGTGGAGTCAGGTGCATTTCACACTCACAGCACAGCACTTCTGCAAAAGCAAAGATTTCAAATAAATCAGCATAGAGAGACAATCACTCGCTGGCTTACCTTCATATCTTAAGAATAGAGGTATTTTTCTTATTAAAGTGAAAGAACAAATTTGCCTTTAGCTAGTGGCAAGCATGGAAAAGACGACAGATATTGTCAGGCATAATCTATGTCATTTTGGCAAGGGGCAAACCTGTAATGTTCGGACATGCCTGTAACGTCTCAGGGAATATACTCAGGGGAGAATGAAGTAGGAATACAAAGTACTAATCTCAGGCACAAAAAGTGCCATCAGTGTTTAAGTATTAAGTGAACTGTCACTTTTTGATACATGCAGAGTGAGTTTTCACAGATGCCTGGAAAACTTAGACAAAATTTTATGTTTTGAATTTTGAAATCCAAGCATCCTTAACCACCTGCAGTTGTTCACATTTCAGAATTAGTTTTCCAAAAGATAACATTGTTTTATGACTCAGTTTAATCATTTAAATTAGTTACCTATGTTTTATCTGTCAGCTCCCATTGATGTGCATTCAGTGCTGGGAATTCCAGCATTACTGTTCACCGTTCCAACCCTCCCTGCAAGAAGCACTGAGTATCTCAAGTATCATTTCTTTCTCTTCAGCAAAGCTGAAAACACCCACTTCCCTTGACACCATTGAAATATCTAAATGCTGGAAAGATTAGGCTCTGTTAGTTTTGTGTTTTCTGAATAGAAAGTGAGATCTTTTGGCGGGGGTTGTTTTTTAAAGCAACACTCTGTGTTCAAAGGAGTGGATCATGAAATCCAGGGAAGATATAATAGGATTTGTGTTTCAGCTTTAAAACTTGACCCCATTATCTCCATTAAATTACAGAGTTTCCAGATTTAACATGTGGAAACAGTGAAATTGCAAACCCTTGGTGCATAATAAGCTGCTCACCTTCAAGGTTGTCTTCATGACCAATAGCACCCTTGAGTTGTTGCTTGGATCCTTTCACCGTATTATAGATGGCTTGATCTCACCAAGCCTCATATGCCAAAATGTGTTAATCCAATTAATATTTATGTTCCGTAAGAGGTATGGTTAGCAGTTCACTAGATGGCATTCAATAGGAATCAATATAAATTTGTGGTCTAACACAATATTACGTGCAGTGACACAGCCTTAGGAGAAATCTGTTCATCACAGATTTCAATAGTAATCTTTCTTCCCACGTCTCTCAAGCCCCTGAGGCTCAGTGCAGGGACTGAGGAAATGAAGGCTTAGACAGACTGTTTCAGTTGGAAGGGACCCAAAAGGATCATCTAGACCAACTACCTGACCAATTCAGGACTGACCAAAGGTTAAAGCCTGTTGCTACAGGCTTTGTCCAAATGCCTCTTAAACACTGACAGGCTTGGGCATTGAACACAAAGCTGGTGGTGGGGATTGAACTGGGTGCCTTTTAGACCAGAGTCATGCAACATGTCCTTTCATCTAATGGAGATTTCAATAATTTACTCCTGATTTACACCAAAGTAAATTATATATGAATCTGCATTTCCAAAAGATTATTGAATATTAGAGACCTTTCAAGGCTAACATAAATCTGCATTTTCGGCTGCTGAAACTTTCAGGTTTTGGTGCTGCTTGGTTAAGATTTTGGTGTTATTGTTTGCTATTAGGATTTGATTCCTGACTTTAGTCCTAGAAGATGTAATGTTGGTCAGCCTCACAAAGCAAGGGTTTGTTAAGATACAAAGTTATGCTTCCTATTGATAACTTAAATAATGGTCAGCGTATCTTATTTCCACTGCTATACCTTTCCTAACCTCAAAATCCTGAATGCATCTAAAATATCTAAATCTAAAAAGCATTATACATTTCCCCTTTGCTGGAGATGCAGGATCTTGGTGTCTGGATGGCACTCAGTGATGTGGTTTAGTTGTTGGTAGTCCTGCAAGGAGCAGGGAGTTGGACTCAGTAATCTTTATGGGTCCCTTCCAAATTGAGATATTCTATGATTGTATGATCCTAGCCAAGTTTTTCAAATGACTTATGATTTTGGGGAGCACAAATTAAAAATAAGTGTCTTAAACCTTCTGAAAAATTGAATTTCTTGATTAAAGTGTTCTGAAGTTATTAACTGAAAAAAACTGAGGTGTCCAGTGAATACTAGTTACATTTGAGAACCGTCTTCTTACTATCTGGTGCTCACTGCTGTCATCTTTTCTAATTCCTGCAGGAATCTCACTGAAATTAGAATCTAGGCACTTGGTGGGGTCTGTGCCACAGATTCAATACAAACTGGGTTATTTCAGGCAAACAGAACTGCTAAGATCCAGGTTCCATTGCATGCCAGTCAGACCTGAGTGCTGTATTAACTGTGGGAAGTACAGTGACAGGGACAATGCAGTCTCCTAGGAGAAATCATGGAAAGGTACAGAACTGTAGGTAGAAATTTAAAAAATTGTTTCTGAAAGTGGTCAGGAATGCACTTAGGAAGCACTTTTTCATGGGCCAAAGGAAAGAATAAATAATTTTTCCCTTCTTCATATCTCTGTCTGATTTTCTGCCATTCAGAGAAACATGTATGATTTTTTTTCCTGTAGTCAAGTTGCTAGTTTATACAAATTCTTACTTAGATTTTTCTTTTGTTACCTCTATTGTTTGCATTCCCAACAGTGAATCCCAGAGTACTCATATATACAAAACCAAAACATTTGGGCAAACACCACACATCCCCTTTCTTTGTAACCAGCCTTTTACATATCCTATTCTTTATCATACATGACTTTGTTTTGTTACTTTACTCCCCTAAAAAGGAGTTAATTTACTTTAAATATGTAATTTACCCTAAACGTAGGAAATGAAAATATGAAAATTAATATTTCTGCAGGATTGGATGATTATTGTTATTATTGTACTAATTCTCAGAGGTCAAGTGATAACACTGAGAAATGGCCTCTGTTATGAGAACAACTCTGTTTTACAGTATGCATTATTCATTTGTGTCCCCCTTTAAAATCATCTGGCACATAGCCAGGAAGGCTAAGGTCACTAAAGAGACATGCTTTAAAATGATATGTCACCATAGCCCTTTGCTAACTTTGTAATAAATGTTTTAATTAATGAGTAACATGCAGCAATCCAACATCTGGATCAGAATCAATTGTAATTCCTAATTTTCACAATTCACTATCTTAGCTCTGAGAGAGTTGAAAGACCCTCAGCTAATTATCACTTGTGATTCAGTATTCTCCAAATACATTACAAACAGAACTAAAATTTTTAAGGTACAGTACGGTTCAGATTATACAGCTAACAGTGTCCTTCAAAATGTAAAAATGCCAGATGTGTTTAAGCATGAAATAGCAAAGTAGAACATGAACATCACAAAGACCTGTCTTCAGTGATATCTTACAGTCATTTGTTTTCTAAAAAGCAGGTAGATATTTATTGTAGAAAGGACAACGGTGGCTCCAAAATTTAAGGCCAATTTGTTCTGATGCTTTAACCGTAAGCATGTTGCATCAATGTTGGCCTTCTTTTACGTGTTTCTAAATTGTGTGGAACAATAGGACAGCTGAAGCATCCATGATCTAGCTCAATAAGTTAACCATAATAACATTATTATTATTAATTATTATTTATCATTATTATTTATGTATTTAAATTTTTTATTATTATTAAACTAAGGATGACTTCTGATACTTATAACTTTGTAAAACTTTACTCTTTTACACCAACTTTCCATAAATAACATCAAGGATCTTTGGGGGAAATCTGGAGCAGAAAGATCTATCTTTCAGTATGTTTTGGTGATTTTTTTTTAAGCCAGATGTACTTTAAAAAAAATGTAAAACCTCAAATGCAATAACCCCTACATTCCTACTTCATTTTACATAAAACAGTCATCTGTATGCTTTGAGATCAGACATAGAATGGTCACTTCAGGAAGAAAATAACAACAATTTCTCAGTGAAATTTGGCTTTGATACCTTTGGCTGTGCTTTCGTAAAGCTTTTTGGGTTTTCACCTGGGAAAGATATATGTGTGTATTTTCTGTTACATTATGCTGAATTACAGGGGAACTTACATATAATGCAATGAACTGAAATACAACCTGTTCAGGGGACTGAGTGTCTTCTGTGTTCTTTTTGGTGGCCTTCAGCAGTAAAAATATGTCTGTATAAGGACAAGTGTCCAATTTCTTGCCTGTTTGTAGTATGGAACAAATTATTAAAATGAACTGGTTATATGCCTTTCACCTCAACAAACAAGATCCTAGATAGATCTTGTTGATCACTACCATCACTGCCCCAGTTTTACACCTTGTACAGAATATACTTTAGAAGCATTTTAGAGCTACACCACAGAGCAGAGGATGTGGTTCAGTAAAGTGACACTGATTCAGTACCTAAAAAACCATGGAGGCACAAATTAAAAATGGGAAAACCCATCTTGTTCTACCCCAGTAACCATGTGATAGTGATCCAACCCTCTCATTTGCCTTCTGTATCAAGAAAAAAAGCAATGGTATCTGTTGCACTGTGGTCCCCTTGGCTCAGCTCTCTCTCGCTTTGTTTTAGACATCAAGTATGTCTCCTACTAAGAAAGTCACTTGTAGTTTTATGATGAAAAGACAGTACGTCTTTCAGGGCAGTTACACAAACAGCAGAGAACCATTGGTCTAGCAGAAGCGTGGGGGCAAAGTTTTGTAAGCAGAGATTTTAGTAATCAGAAATTGTTAATTTGCAAGATATTTTTAGTTTAGGGACTGGGAAGGGAGAAGAAACTGAGTGTGACAGAAAATTTAAACATCTAATAGTTTGTTTTAACATCTTGTTTTCACTCTGTAATGACATGTCATTCAGCAATGTGCAGAATTTGATTAAAAATACTCAAACAGAAAACAGTAACCTGAAGACCTGAAGAAAATTGTGGTGTGTATAAGATAAATTATAGAGTGCACAGATTTTAAAGCAGAAGGTTTTAAAAAAGAAAAGTATCACACCAGACCAGATTTATCTTGAGCTGCTTGTTGGCAGAACCAACTGATACACTGTCTAGCCTCCTAATTCTTTGGGAACACCTTCAGAAAATAAACCAAACTGGTTTTGTTAATATGACTTCTTATAATTTACCAGCCTTACAATCTAAACAAGGACTTAATTCTCCAGGATTGTCAATCCAATAACCTTCTCCAGGACTGAAACATCACTTGATGTTTTAAGGCTAAAAGCAGGCGTAAGTGGGCTGAGAGAAATTGTATTATTTGGAAGTTTTATTTTTGCATATGCTTTTCAGTCTCTTTTTCCAAAGCACCACGGCAATCACTACTTGCAGATATCTAAAATAATATATTTAGTTTAAATTTCTTTCCTTACTCTCTTCCTTTTTATGATTAATAAGTAGTACATGCTCTTTTTGCTACCCTGTTCCTCCTGCAATTGATTTCAAATGCACACACCCCGCCACCAGTGTAGATGGAGCTACTCCTTTTCCACTACCATCTCTTCTGAGTACACAAGGAGCTTAATTTCACAAGCAGACTAACAGTTATTGATTTGTATGATAACATCAACGTATATAATTATATCTGTCAAAATAGAGATCTGTGTCCAAAGGGATATCAGTAACATCCAAATGGAGATCAGTAACATGTGGTGTCCCTCGGGGGTCTGTACTGGGACCAGTACTCCTCAGCAGTTTGTAGATGACAGCAAGCTGAGCAGATACACTTGAAGGAGGGGTTGTCATCCAGAGAGACCTTGACAGACTGGAGAAGTGGGCCCATGTGAACCTCATGAAGTTCAACAAGGCCAAGTGCAAGGTCCTGCACATGTGTTGAGGCAAGTACCAGTGCCAGTACAGACTGGGTGATGAATGGATTGAGAGAAGCCCTGTGGAGAAGAACTTGGGGGTATTGGTAATTGAAAGATTGGACACCGGCTAGCAATGTGTGCTTGCAGCCCAGAAAGCCAACCGTACCCTAGGCTGCATCAAAAGAAGTGTGGTCACGAGGCTGATGGAGGTGATTGTCCCCTTCTACTGTGCCCTGGTGAGACCCCACCTGGAGTCTTAAACACAAGTCTGGGGCACCCAGCACAGGAAAGACATGAACCTATTAGAGCCAGTCAACAGGAGACCCACAAAAATGTAGAGAGGGCTGGAACACCTCTCCTATGAGGAAAAGCTGAAAGAGCCTCAGCTCTTCAGCCTGGAGGAGAGAAGGCTCTGGGGAGATCTTATTGTGGCCTATCAGTACTTAAAGAGAGCTTATAAGAAAGATGGAGATATATTTTTTTTACCATAGCCTGTAGTGGTGTAGTGGTATGACAAGGAGTAATAGTTTTAAACTAAAAGAAGCTACATTCAATTAGATATAAGGAAGAAATTATTTACTACGAGGGTAGTGAGACACTGGAACAGGCTGCCCATGGAGACATGGATGCTCCATCCCTAGAAGTGTTCAAAATCAGGTTGGACAGGACTTTGGGCAACCTACTCTCGTGGAAGGTGTCCCTGCCCGTGGCAGGGGAGGCAAACTAGATGATCTTTGAAGGTCCCTTCCAACCCCAAAAATTCTATGATTCTATGATCTGCCACCCGATGCCTTTGAAAGAGGTTCTGTATGCTGCTCTAGTTATTCCAAAAGAAAAAGGAAAAGGCTTTAAAAATTCTAGTAAAACACACAAAAGCTGCTAAAACCCCTGTATTTATCACTAATGCAAAAAAAAGTAAGGCTGTTCTTCCCCTTGTTTCATGAGTTTCCTTTACATATTTTAAAACTCTTTGAAGATTTTTAAAAAGTGGAAAGGATAAAAGGAAAAGAATATGAAGTACCAATCTTTCAAATCAAAACTGAATTGATTACCTGATTTAGACCAACATAACATAAAAATATTGTTGCTTAAAGTTATGAGAAGAGGTTTAGATCCTTACTAGGCACATTGCATTTACCAGCTAAATGCAATAATGTAATGTAGTACAACCAGTATGTTCATATCTGCACACTTTAAAAAAAACACCCAAGTTTAAATGTATGTCCTGCATTCAACAGACCACCTTGCAGTCCCTGGAGCCTGTCAGTTTAGCCACTAAGAAATTTAAGCTTTCTTTGCAATTTCTAAATAGGAAGCAACAAGGCTTTTTAGTAACGTAAGCTAGAACAATGTTCAAAGGGATGCAAAAGGGAAATAAATTCTTTATCCTTTTTAATATATATATATAAAAAAAAAAACAACCCCCAAAAAACCCACCACCTTAAAAAGTCTCTTCCCTGCCCTATCACTTCATATTTTTCTACCATGTTCCCTCACAGAGCTCACAAAAACTGGTTGATTAGTGAAAGAAAGCATACCAGAAAGGTAAAATGTGAGCAGATGAGAGGGGAAGACTTCCCTGTTACACTAGACGGCGATGGACTGTGTGTCTTTTTGCTCTGTGTTTAAGCTTGAATAAGAAAAAAAATAACAATGAGAAGACAAGATGAAATAGCTAATAGTCTGCAGAAAAGAAGGCTGAGGGGGCACCTGATTGCTGTCTACCACTGCCTGACAGGAAGTGGTAGACAGCAGGAAGCTGGTCTCTTTTCCCAGGTAACAAGTGATAGGATGAGAGGGAATGACCTCACGTTCTGCCAGGGGAGGGTTAGATTGGGTATGAGGGAAAAAGTCTTCACCGAAAGGGTTGTCAAGCACTGGAACAGGTTGCCAGGTGATGATGGAGTTACCTCCCTGGAGGTATTTAGAAGACATGTAGCTGTGGCGCTTATGGACGTTGTTTAGTGGTGCCTTTGGCAGTGCTGGGTTAAGTTGGACTCAATGATCTTGAAGGTCTTTTCCAACCTAAGTGATTCTATGATTCTACAATATAACCTTAGGTTTTGTGCTTGTACTATATTGTACGAATTTTGAATGGCTACATGGAAAGGTATAGAAACATCCTTGGTGTGCTTGCTCTATTCCAGTTTTATGAATTAGATGGCAAATTCTTCATACCTAGCTTTTAACAATGGATTTCTTACTAATTTCTGATGGGTGTTTATCCCAGAAGTAGCTACATTTTATATTATCATTAAAAACTAATTGGAAAATATCTCAGAAGATTTTGGGATAGATCAGGAGATATAAATAGAATATCATATTAATAATCCATTAAATTAATAATATCTGTCCAACTGAATCACTCTTATATTTCATACCAGATTTTAAATACAGTTTATTTTGTTTCGGTGTTTAAATTCCCATTGGGTAGAGCTGTGCTAGTTTTTTTGCTGTTTATCTTGCATTCTTGTAAATGTGTGATGGATAAATTATTGAGCTGGAGGCAGAGGTATAAGAAACAGAAGAGTCAAAGGCAAAATAATGATTTTGACATTGTGTCGAAAGCATAAGCACGTCTCAGTGAATTCCAGACTCTATCTGATTACACATTCACAGACTGCTGGACTGTTGTTTATCTGCTTTGACAGTGGGTCCAGAGGAGTGTTCAATGAGCCTTAATTGCATTAATTTATATAGATTGGGGGGCTTTTCTGGGATTAAATTTCTCATCAGGTTCCAGCCAGACTTCTTCACACCGGTCACTTCGTATTTGCACAGAATATGTGCCACTTCATCAGATACTCCACCAGGTATGAAGAGTCAAATAATAATAAAGACTAATAAAAAGGGATCCAATTGCTTCCACCTGTAAATAAAATAGACTTAGCCACAACTGTGGTAGAAACCTGGTGGAGGTTAAACAATTAATGTTATCTGGGTTTTTTAATTATTATTTTCATTATTATTGTTATTAAATGCAGATACTTTCACTGTAGGTTTTCAGTGGGAACTATTCCCTTTTTAATAGATGTAAAAAAACCCCAAACACACACACACACACATATATATATATATATACACACACTAACATTCCAGGGATGTCTTGTGGACCTGGGCTAAGTCTTTAGTTCTGATTCCCATGGAATTCTGTAGATATTTTTTTAAAGTTAAAATTGGCAGAAGAGTAGTCTTGGTACCTTCATTCTAGATCAGCATTGCTACTTTTCTTGGCATCATCTTAATGTTACTCAGGAACTGTCCTGATACCAATAACTGATTGTACCTAATTAGATCAAAATTAAATCTGGATAAATTAACAAAGCAAAGCCTAGAAAGGGAAGAACAGAAACGAGCAGGTATACAAATTGGGAATGATGGCAGAACAGAAGTATTTGAGTGAAGTAGTGGTTGCTTTTCTTCCCCAAGTAGCTCATCAGTTCTTTTCTGTGGTTGTTTTTATAAATCAGTATTGTATATATTATCCATGCACACCACCACTGCTGTTTTGGTTTTTTTTCTTCAGTCAGTGATACCCAGCTAGAAACCTTAATGTTAGAAATATGGAGTATTGTGTAGGGGTTTTTTTCAGTAGTAACTGAAAGCAGTTAAAGCAGATGGAGCTTCCAAAGGAAACCTAGCACTAACCTACAGATGGTAAGCTCTGGCAGGCAGCAGGATTTCAGCTCCTGAGCAGTACTTCCTAGTGAAAACACTTTGCTCTGGTGTCTCTGCTAAATTTCCAGGGAAACTAATGGCTAAACTGAGTATGTACAGCCTGTTCTATGAGGTGGAGACATTATTTTCATGGTTTCTCAGCTCCAGCTAAAATTTCCTAGAGGACAAGTGAGCCAGAACAGAGGAGCTTAGATGCTTACACCGGGATTTTGGTGGCTCATGTTAGCTGGTAATTTCCAGTTTTGTCAGCTCACTTGTCTCACAGTAGAATAATCTGAAGAATTTGATGCTACTCTCCATTATCTGGGATCTCTAATATGAGAGATCTTAACATATTTTTAAAAAAACAAAACCACAAAAACTTATGCATGACTTTAAAGGCAGTTTACCATTGTAGAGGGCAGAGGAAATTGTTGAAGGGCAGTATTACTACCACCTGTTCTTCAGTTTTAATGTCAAGTAACATAAGTTCCAAAGACCCATATCTCTCTAAAAATTAACAGATGTAACTCTGTTCTTGAAAGTTTAAGTCTTATTTTCATAACTGATATTTTGAAGAGATCATGGAGATCTTGTTCAGGATCATTTGTTGGTGTTCAAGAATAAATAAACAGTATCTCAGTCAGTAGAGTCTTTCCAGTCAGAATGTTTGTCTGAAAGCATCATCTTAATAATATCGAAAGATCTGAAAAGTCTATTTTATAGCAATTCTTCCAATATACATCAGATAAAATAATTTAGAGGGCACTGGAACACAGTGCATCCCTTAATCTTCCTTTCCAAGCTAGATACCTCAACCATTAGGCTACACTGTCCTGCTAATACTGTTTGCTTGGTAACTTAAAGAAACTTCAATTATTCTGCACAAAGTCAAAGTAGTTCATTAAAGGAAGTTCAAAGATATTTACCTCCTGACACACAGGAACAGCACATGTACTGGTGATTAGAAGAAACCTGAAAGCAGTAGGAGTTATGAAGTCTCTGGGCAGTCAAAACTCAATAAATCTACACCCTGCAGGAGATTTCATTCCCGTCACTCCTGGCAGGTATAACAAATCTCAGTTTGTGATTCTGGAAGGGATAAGGCACCTGACAGATGCAAAAAATCAGTTTTATGAAGAATAAGATGGTTTTGGAAATACTCCAGAGGAAATCTGAGACTTCTGGGGAACCTCTGTTTCACAAGTGATGTTGCCCTGCAGTGACTCAGTGTAGGAAACAGAGCAGAGGAACATCACAGGGAGACATGGCTATCTCAGTTTGGGAGTTATGTCTGGAATGCAAGGGTCAGACCTGACACTTTAATTTCCTTTATGGATTCAAACCTAAATAACTCCCTTTTATGATTAAGCTGTTCTGTTCACAGGAATCTTGTTGCAAAGCAGTGACTTTGACATAGCATGCAGGTAGTAATCTACAGAGAGGACTATCTCTCCTTGTCAAAGATGCTGAATACATTAAAAAAAGAGAAAGCAGGGAAAAAAAAATGTTCACTTATAATGAAAAAGCTAATTTAGCTTCCTGCCAGAAAGGCCATAACATATGACATAAAGTTAATGTCAGCAGTAAAGTAACTTACAGCTAGTTTATTACTGATTTAGAATTAACACTGTCCTTCAGATATTTTTTTTAAAAAGAAAGAAAAAAATAATAAAAAACCAGTACATAAATAACTCCCTGAGCCAAAATTCTCCCCTGTCTGTGATTCACCCACTCTCTATTCCTGTGTTTGGAGTTTTTTGATATTTTGGAGTGACTTGAATATTCTTATGAGACTTGTGTTTTGTCATGCATTCTTTTTTTTTCTTTTTCTGTAATTTACTCTAATATTAGATACCCCAATATCACTGACCTTGAGTCTGTAGGCCAGAATGTAGATCAGATCAGCAACTCTGTGTTCAGAATAACCAAGTTATTAAGGTTAAGAACAGACTTAGAGGAGCTAACCTAGAATCAGAACATAAATTCCCACTGGATGTACCATACTTGGCAACTGGCTTAAGATAAAAATTAATACATCAACCTGCTTCAAGTATAAAATTATCTGCAGCAATTGTCACTGCTAAAAAGCATTACTCTGGAAATGGGAGTTTAAACCGAAGTGACTGAAGTCTAGTTCAAAAACATGACAATAAGAGAGAGAGAGGAGATGGATATAATTTAATCACGCTGTAAAGTCAATATCTAGCTGCAGGAGCATTTGCTGGTCACTGTAATTTCCACGGCCCTGTTCTAGACTTTTTGTTTTTAAATGGAGACTTGTATAGGTTTTCTTATGCATAAAGTTTGTGAAATAAATGCTGTAAAGCAGCATAGACGCTAATAGGGTAGCTAAATTAAGAATATACATATGGAGATCAAGTATAAGAATTTATGTTGCTGCTCTTAAAATTATGCAGGATAGCTAAGATTTTTGAATAGACACACAAAGATTTTACCACAAGAGAAAGCAATAAAATAGGAAAATAAGTTTTTGGATCTATTACTTTCCAAATTTATGGTCCATGAAATGTATTAGAGAGTTCAAGCCATATCTTCAGGTGATTTAAATTGATTAGGTTCTAGGAAAAGGAAGAAATCTGTGCTGAATTCCACTGTCTCAGGATCTGCCTCACAGAGATGCCAAGTCTGCTTCTTCACATTGCTGTCATAGGTCATGTACAGGGAGAAAAGCTGACCTTCCCACAAAAATCACATTATATGAGGAAGCTGATCTGACTTGACATGATTTGATTTGGGCTAGAAGATTAATCCAGATTTCAGCTGCCAGAGGCTTTTAGATAAATAGCACTTTTAGATATATATTCTATATATAATAGATAAATTATACTGAATGTATTTTTTACTTTTTTTAAAGAAAGGAGTATTAATTAGAACAGTGTGGAAGTGTATCAGATCTGGAAGGATTCATGTGACAAAGGCTATGAAATGCTGCTGTCTTCATAGATTATCATATTGATGTTTGAAATGGGATATGTGTTTCTGTGATCTGGTTAGTGACTGTACTTGCAGCTTTCTGATGAGGGAAAAAATGTAGTATCTAAAAGCACTGAGGAGGAAACAAAATAGTCTAGCCTGCTTTGAAAGGACTATGAAGACAAAAGTTTTGAAACTATTTCAAATGCCATTCCTGACCTGAGGCTCAGTGAAACCTTAATCCAAGATCGGACAAACCTTGCAACAACTTAACATTTCCATGTGCTGTTTCATGTTGCCAGCAGTCAGATGTGCTCCTTCTACATGCATTTCCTTCCGATATATCCTGTTTGAAATATTTGTTTTGAAGATGTCTTTTCCCAAGTCTTTTATTAGAGCTGGTTGTTCCCTAGATAACAGAATCTTCTGCTAGGTTCCCCCTAAATTAAAACTAGCAGACCAAAAGAAGGTAATTTATTATAATTTGGAGAAGTCTGCAGTTTAACATCCTTGGTTGGGAGGGGCAGAGCATGGGATTTTACTCAAAGAAAAATTACAACATAAAGCTTCAGTCAGTTTGGAGAAGGATATCTCCAAATATCAGCCACAAAAAATGATCAGAGGGCTGGAGTATCTCTCTTGTGAGGAAAGGCTGAGAAATCTGGGGTTGTTCATCCTGGAGAGGAGAAGGATTCAGGAAGACCTTATTGTCTTCAATACCTCAAGGATGCTTATATAAGAAAGATGGGGATAGACTTTATAGTAGGTCCTATTGCAACAGGACATAGGATAATGGTTTTGAATTGAAGATGGTAGATCCAGACTAAATATAGGGAAGAATTTTTTTTTTTTTTTTTTTATGAGCATGGTGAAACACTGGCACAGGTTGCCCAGAGCAGCGGTAAATGCTCCACCCCTGGAAACATTCCAGGCCAGGTTGGACAGGGCAGCCTGATCTGGTTGCAGATGTCCCTGCCTATAGCTGGGGGGTTGGACTAGATGGCCTTTAAAGATCCCTTCCAACCCAAACCATTGATTTGTGTTTCTAAAGAGGTCTTAAAAGAGGTCAGAGGGAAAGAACAGAGATGCAGCTGAAACAGCCTGTGACAATTCCAAAGAGTGAACTGGGATGCACAACCAGTTGGTAACAACACAGTAATGCTTTAAGGCTGCGATGTCTGTCAAAATCCACTCTGTTAAACTCTGAACAAACACAATGTTGTTCATATATTCTAAAAAGATACAGCACAGCCAAGACCAATGTCAGGGCTTTATTCCTGCTGATAACAAATTCATTGCGTTTTCTAGTGTCACGCAGAAAATGTGTCACTTATTCTGTGGCAGAATAAGTCGTATGGTTTCCTAAAGCTCAGATAACAGCCCATCCATAAAATGCTGAATGACTAATTAATGTTCTTTGGGATTTCCAAATGAGATTATATTAAGAGACTGTTTAAAAAGATAAAATTACTGGCAACTTCTATAAAACTAAGGACACTGACAACTAGCTTCATTTTGCCCAAACATCAAAAGTTTAGTCTAAGGTAATACTAAGATCTTCCTGTGGAAAATCGTTGGAGACAGGTGAATGAAGGACATGTACCTATTCTGTGTATGATAGGTAAGCAGATGTGGGAGTATGAAAAATGTCCAACAGAACTGTCAGACTTCTTTCTGGGTATGTTTAAATTCTACATAATATCTGAAACTGAACTTGGACACTAAACCAGAAATCATGCTATTTAGCTACGCTGAGGTAATGCTATACAGATATATATATATATATATATGCACACACATATATGTATATACACTGACACTGTGCTTGGACAATATTAATTTGTGCAGCGGTGTAAGTGAATGGAAGTTGCATAGACTTCAAAGCACAATACACTGGTCAGGATTAATTAGATATACTCTTTTGGGCCCTCACCATCCAGCAGAGAAAACCTGTGAAAGCTTGTAGTTGCAAACTTCAGTCTTTAGAAATCTAAATTTTAATTTCTGCAAGATATTTGGTTGATTCGCTGTCTGTCAGCTAAGAAAGCTAGACATCTATAAAAGTGAATCCTGGAAGACATGTCTAGGCAGGCAGGCGAAAATTCTTTCCAACAAAATTTCTTCTGTGAGTCTGAGTTCAGTATCATGTTTTACTGCCCAGGCTTTATATTAAATTTACATGAACAAGTGTTGTCTAGCTCCTAGGACATAGGGTTCATTTGGGGAATTTAAATGGTTCTGTCCTGCTTTTACCTGGGACAGAGTTAATTTTCTTCTTTGTAGCTGGTGCAGTGCTGTGTTTTGGGTTTGGTGTGAGAACAACATTGGTAACACGCTGATGGTTTAGTTGTTACTGGGTCATGGTTATACTGAGTCAAGGACCTTTCAGTTTTTCAGGCGCTGCTAAGAAACTGGGATGGGACACAGCCAGGACAGCTGACCTGAACTGACCAAAGGGATGTTCCATTCCATGGGACACCATGCTCAATGTATAAACTGGGGGGAGCTGGCCAGGAGGGGCCGATAACCTTTTGCTGCTGGCTGGACATCAGTCAGCGGGTGGTAAGCAATTGTATTGGGCATCACTTGGTTTTCTTCCTTCCCTTTGGGTTTTATTCCTCTCCTCTCCTCCATCCTTTTCATTAGAATTGTTATTATTACTGGTTTGGGGTTTCTTCCCCTCCTATTGTATTTTAGTTTAATTATTAAATTGTTTTAAATTTAATTTTAAATTTAAATTAATTTAAATTTAAATGTAAAACAACCCCTGAGTTCTACATTCCTTTCCTATTCTCCTCTCCATACCTCTGCGGTGGTGGTGGGAAGTTTGCGAGTGGCTGCATAGAACTTAGCTTCTGGCTGGAGTTAAAACCACAATAGGGTCCAAACCCATTTGTTTGGGCTGTCTCATTCTCTTTATGCAATGGTCACGAACAAAGAATTTACTTTAGAAAATTCAGGTTTTGTATACTCCCTTCCATCTTATACTTAGACCACTTCCTGTGGGAAGGAAGGGAAAATTTCAATGCCTTTTGACTTACTAAGTGACATAATTCAATCAACTGGTTCCTAAAATACTGTCTTATTTAATCTCAGTATTTATTTATAGCATTGAGGTAGTGATCATTCTATCAGTTCACTGCTTTATGGAAAACTAAAAACTCATTAGCTACTACAAAGGCAGAAGTAACGCAGATTACACATCAGGTTTTATTAATATTAAAAAAATTCTAATATCAATAAAACTCATGAAATGTGTAAGCACAAAAATCCTCCCTTTGCAAAAATAACTCTGATGACTTAATGGCTACACTAAGAATTCAAGGAAAGTTTCTTCACTGATAGTCTGATACCTCTTGAAGTCATTTCAAGGATGGCTTAGATAAGACTGAGTCTTGGGTATGTCTGCAGCTATTTTGGACCAAAAGTCAGTCAGGGAAAGGTGAGAAAATAATATAAGTGATAACATACTTGTGAATAAAATTTGGAACACTGGGGAGATACATTTTCTCAACTAAAATTTTTCTGAAAACTCAACTCCTTGCCCAATGGATGAAGCCCTTCTAGAAAGAACAAATTACTGTGCAATAAACTTGCAAAGCTGAAATGCACTTTACCTGCATTATGACCACATATTATGCATTCTTCAAAGCTGTCATGGAAAAATTAATCTTTTTCATAACCCTCAGGTGAGATACTAATTTTGTAGATACAGCTTTATCTAAATACATATGCATACATTTGAGACATATATATAGATACATATGTACGTATATATATGAGTGTTTGGCTGTGTATACAGAAATAGAAATATATTACCTATATTTTTATAATCTATTGATAAAAATGTTGGATAAGAAATATATAACAGCATTTCTTGTCCATAGTCTTATTTTCAGTAGAAAATCCCATTCACACTCATTGTCCTTACAGAACAAAATTTCAGCCATAACATTCCATGGTTTACTGCTCAATTAAATTGCAGTGTGGTATTTTTTCATCAGAATTTGCATGTGAAAGAAACAGTAAAAATTGTGGGGTTTTTTCTTTTCTTTCTTTTTTTCTGGAGAAGAGTAAGTTTATTACAGAAAACATACACTCTGCTTTTTTTTCTCCTTTAAAACATGGATGTGGAACTAATAGTTAAGTTTTAAAGTACAAATATCTTTAAGGACAATAAAATTAAGTTTTTAGAAATTACTTTTGGAATGGCTGTTGAGTTATGACAAGCACTTTCTGAAAGCTCTGGCAGACAGCCTCACGTATTTTCTTAAGATGGTTTATGATTAGAGCTCTGTGTGTAAATCAAGAAAAAAGGTGACAATTTTCATGGGCTAGAGACAGTGAAAATAATCAAGGTTCTCTGTGGTCCGCCAAGATAAATACATAGGCAAGAAAACTATTAAACTGCACATTTTCACTATTAACAGTGATTTGATATTTTCAAGCAATAGAAGATAAATGAAAAAAGAAATCTGTGGTGTTCTTCACCATAAGAATAAGTCAGGAAATCATAATAAAAGTTTTTCACATCTCCTGTCTGATGTATTTATAATGATGTTCAGCTACTACCTAGTGTGCTTTTCATCAGTAAACTTCAAAGTATTTTTCAAAGCAGGTAATCTTTAGAAAGGCTTGGAAAAAATCCAGCTAAAGCATGTTTTCATCAGGTTTTGCATAAGAAGGAAAAATAAAACAATTTGATTTCCATCAATTTTCCAAGACATCAGGTAGGCTGTTCACAGAAAGTACAAACTACATCTCAGTTTTATATATTATGATGCTTTGTGTTGGCACAGACCTTCAATTCCCTGAAACATTGGGGAGGAATTTGTAATTTGTTTACTCCTTTAACTATTCATTCAACAGGATTATATGGAAATAACTTGGTTTTGAAGTAATCAATATACAGTTGTAATTAGGGGTTTACATGTATAATTATTCCCTGACTGCAGATCACTGATTAATGTAGGGAAAGACAAGAGGGGCATGCCCAGGTCACAAAACTGCTTAGAGAGGATAAAGAAAGGTCACTATCAGGTCCCATGGGTAGAGGGGGATAAAATTTCTAAAAGTAAACTTTGGAAGAGGCAAAATCACCTCAGTTCTCAGATCCTCACATAGATCCCAACACACAGACAGCTGTAGCACCAGAGTTATCCTGGAATTTGTGAAATATTGTTTCTTTATTTAAAGTCTGAATTTTTTATTATTCCATGTCAGGGGGCTGAAAGGTGAAAGAAACAAAGCGAAGTCATTCACTAAGGTCCTGGCAGAAGGTTTTTCACTAACTGGTCTGCTAGCTGAAGACGATTATTGTCAAGCAAGGAGAAGGAACAAAAACCCACCTCTTTAAGAGAAAGGTTTAAATACGTAAAAGAGATTTCTGTGTATGTGATATAGATGCAGAATGCGGTGTTTGATGACCCCAGGGATGCCCTCTCCTCCTAAGATATATGACACTGTCTCTTACCCTTGTCCTGATGGAGTAAAAGGACTGTATTTCTGCAGAGCTCTTGCACTGCAGAGAAGAGATGTATTAATGATGGTGGCTTCAGTGCTGACTGTGTGCTGCAAATAGGAACTGAACTGAAATCTCCATATTCATTCCACAAAGGTTAGTGCACAGATATCATCGCAATCCATCTTTTAAGCCTGAGGGATCCAATTCAGTGTTGTATCATTTTAAGTTTATGTCAGTTTAACTCCTCCAAAATCAGGCTGCCACTGAAATCAGTGGAGTTAGAAATGGCATAAAGGTGGAAGAAAGCAGGGGTGAGTCATGCCTTTTTATTTTCAAATATAGGAGCAGAGTGTTTACAGTGATTTCAGCACGAAGCTAGAATAAATGGGGACATTTGGAGTGGATTTTGATGACTTGTCTGAACCTATAGCTCAGAAGGCATGAATCCATGCAAACCAAAACCAAACTACAGTGCATGCACACATACTATTGAACAAAACCTGCTGACTTTCACACAGCTTTAGCTACAAAGTCACATTCATTTGGCATTTTTTCCTTGATGAATTGTTCACAAAAATCTGCAAGTAGTCAGATAGAGAGTGTTTGCAGGGAAGGATGACTTCATAGAAATAATGCAATCAGAACAGATTTGTTAGTAAATATGGCAAGTAAAAAGAAAACAATTTTTTTAAAAAATACCCTTAAAACAAAAGAAGTATTCTCTTCACCTATTTGTGATTTTAAAAATTGGTCAGGCAACTGCCTACCTTCAAGCTTGAATGCCTTCTGTAGATTGTTGTCTTTCTGGATTAGTGGTAAAATCTCCAGACTCTATGTATTGAATTCATACATTTAGTGATGTGCAGTCAAGCATGCCATTTCTTTGCAATACAGCCCACAGGTATTGTTCCCTTATCAGTCATACAGGTAGTGATTTAGGACTGAATACCAGTAAGTACTGAGTCAATATCCCCCCTATGAGTATTGCAGTACTGCCATATTACTTGGAGAGTGATGAAATTACAAGCCTTTTTTTACTCCTCTGAAATATAGCTGGGTCCTGGCCTTAAAGGGCTGCAGTAAAAGAGTGTAAGTGTTGGCATGATATACCATACACTCAGGCAATTGGTGAACACTAAGTGTGTTTTAAAGGTTGTGCACTACTTCTAACCATTGCAGTAAATCTGGATCAATAAAGGTAGCCTGCAATGTTTTTTTTGGGAAAATCACTTTTTCCACACATTTCTAAATGGAAACGCTCTAGCATTCCTGCTCCCCTCATACACCCAATGCACAGAGTGAATTTCAGTTAAAAACAACTTACATGAAATTAACCTTTGCATTCTCACTTATCTATAATTAGTGACTTCAACTTCATCTAGTGTCTGCCATCCTAATATTTTATAGATATATTTTTACCATAGAACTGTTCTACATCAATACTATTGTCACTGTTGTATAAAAGCAGAAACTGAGGAGCAAAAACTTTACTGAAACCACAGAAGACAGCTGGGGCAGAGATAGTTAAGAGAATTCAGAACTGCCAGATCACAGCCCCACCTTTTTTCCTTTTGAAAACATCCAGTGTAAAGAGACCAGCAATACTGCCAACAGATAACTGGAAAGCTGTGAAGGCTGCAGGTATGGCTGAATACCATCTGGGACACAGAACTTGCTCACGTGGGAAATTTTTACTCATTCAGGTAGTCCCGTGGAAGACATTAATAATGTTAAACAAGGAGTGTTTTGGGGAGCATAAGCACGTTGAGCTGGCAAATGTAAAAATGTATGTCCAATAGTTATTTTTGTAAATTACTTGCTTTCACAGTGGTGGCTTAAATTAACTGCTAAAACCCTTAAAAAAAACCCCTAAAACTATGTCAGTGCTAATTACCTAATATAAACTTACCTGGACTACTGGGTAAGTTTATATATACTTTATATAAGTTCATATATACCATTTACTACAGATCATTAATTTAAATACATTGCAAAATACAAAAGTTTAGACCCTACAATCCCTATGCAGTTTGTCACGAGAGAGGCTATGAGGGAAATACTGCAATGCAGAGCACCTAAGATTTGCTAATGTGGATAAGTAAAATGACCAGGATTCAAAAAGTACTTGGAAAGAGGAATCTGCTCCCACACAGGCAATAAAATGAAGATATACCACTAAAGTAAAATTATTATTAAATGAACTCATGATACAGGAGCTATAGCTTTCAAACTTTGAACTGGAACCAAAGGAAAAAAAAAAGAAAAAAAATAAATGGACACATACCTCTACACTGAGAAAAAGAGAATTGGCAAAAAGCCAAGACAGTAAGAGGGTGCCAGAAGCCTCCTAGTTGTATGGATTGTGTGTTCCTTTTGTAGGAACACTTGAGAACAGGTATCTTTTAATGTTTTCTTCCTCAGCAGGTAATGAGTCAAAAAGAAGCTCCTCATGGAGATGGATCGCTAAAGGAGGTGGTCCTGGACTGCAAAGGAGTTTGGCTGGCAAGAAAGGATAAACACAAGAGACATGGAAAAAAAATACTCGAGAATAAATTTTATTGCTCTTGCTGGCCTTTTTTTTTAAAAAAAAAAAAAAAAAAAATTCTCAGAAAGTTTCCTATTTTCTCCCAGATCACCTAGAAGTATAGAACTATATGGCTGGAAGGGCCAAAAATCATACAGGTTTTCCACTTGCTTTAATGTGTTTGGTTGTTCCTGTCATTCCTGAGAGAAGTTTGTATAAGTTGTTCCTAATGATCTCCCATGTTGGCAACTCCACAGCTTGCCTAGTCAGTATATCCCTGCGTATCGCAGCCTTGACAGTCTTTTTGCTCCTAATATTGAACCTGAATTCTCCTTGCTATAAATTAACCATACCATTCTTATCTTACCTTTCAAGGAGACAGAAAAGAGAGAATTCCTTTTCTCTTTGCTGAATTAGCCTTGGTGGGGTTCTATGATGGCTGTGGTTTAAAAGCAACACTGAACTATGAATAAGTACTGTAAATGTCTAAAAAGTGGCTTCAGACAGACCAGATCCCAGGGCAATTTTTTTTTTTTTTTGCTTGCATCTTTGAGGAATACTTTTATTGTCATCTATGGCATTTAGATGTCAAATTGCCATCATTAGATATGCCTCTTAGTCAACATGAAAAAACAGTGTGGGATTTTCCTGGTATTGGCTGGGACAGAGTTAATTTTCTTCTTAGTAGCTGGTGTAGTGGCTAGTTTGGTATGAGAACAACATTGATAACACACTGATGGTTTAGTTGTTGCTGGTCATGGTTATACTGAGTCAAGGACTTTTCAGTTTCTCAGGTGCTGTCAGCCAGAGGGCTGGGGGGCAGCCAGGACAGTTGACCCAAACTGGCCAAAGAGATATTCATACCATGGAACATGCTGAGTATATGAACTGACTGAAGAAAGGAAAGGGGGGACAATGGGAGTGATGGCATTCATCTTTCCAAGTCCGCGTTACATGTGACAGAGCCTGGCTGTCCTGGAGATGGCTGAGCCTGCCTGTCCATGGGGAGTGGGGAATGAATTCCTTGTTTTGTTGTGCTTTGCTTGTGTGTGCAGCTTTTGCTTTCCCTATTAAACTGTCTTTATCTCAACACATGAGTTTTCTCACTTTTACCCTTCCAACTCTCTCCCCCATCCCAGCATGGGGGGATCAGGCGAGCGGCTGCATGGGTCTCAGGTACTGACTGGGGTTAAACCGCGACACAGGTTCTCATCTATCTGCTCTCTCAGTTTTTATGACATTACTACAATCCTTAATTTATTTCTCTGATTATTTTGCCTTCCTCGTCATATGCTAAATCTCTTCTTCCCTGCTGCTGCTAGCTCCCAAAGTGCTGTGAGATCTCAGAGTGTCTGCAACACTTTGTGCGACTATAGAATAAAAAGCCCATTTGTGCATTCATCCCTAATTTTTAACTTTTTCTGTTTTATTTTGTTTTAAATTAAAATTTTGTTTGCTCACGATCCCTGTAATAGCAAGTAGAGTTGAAAATGTTCACAGAATGAATTTTTCCAGTTTTGTTCCAATTCTTCTGTTTAAGGTTTGGGTTTTTTTTGTTTTTTTTTTTTTTTTTTTACTTTATTTACCTTTCTAAATCCTCATCTATGGTGCTGCACACAATTTGTTGTGGCACAACAAATTCCTCCATGTAACTCAAGTTGCATAAGCTCTGTAATGCAAGCTGTTATATGTGGGGTTGAGTTACAAACAGAATTGTCTGCCTTACTCTGAAACTTGCTGATATACAGCAAAACCTGTCTTGAGTCCTCTCCTCATTACCAGAGTAATAAAATCGAATGAGAAAACTGCAGAAATAGGCCAGAGAGAAAAAACAATTATTGAGCCTGGGGGTCATGACCTTGCAAAAAAACTATGTGTCCTCATCTCTGGAAAAAAATGAAGGTTCAGCAAGAGGAAATTGTCACAAATAGAGGGTCATGATGGGGAAACAAGTTTTATCACTTGACTTTTGGGGGTTAGGGTGACATGGTCATGACATCTCACACTGGTACATGCATCAATCATTCCTCCACAGCACAGAAGCAGCTGCAGACTCCCCAGGGCAAGAGACATGTAGCTGTGCATCACAGGGTAGAAATGACATTTCTCCCCATCTTTAGGAATGATTTCACCAAGAAGCTTCTCTAGACAGCACAATACCAATTTAGCAGCAAACGACTAAGATGCTTGGCAGCACAATACATACTGAAATTCCCCTGCAAGATTTTGAAAGATGGCTGTATTTTTTGCTCCTTCTTTTTCCAACAGGAAAAACCTGTACATTTTGACAGCAGCTGAAACTTTTCCTGTACCAAAGCACATGATACTGCCAACAAATCTTTCTGACTATACTACAAACTAATTGTTCTCTGTGGCTGTGAGAAGGATGAGAAGACTATACTTTAGATGCAAATACTTCTGGTGTAGTATTGATAGTTTGCTCCCCTTTACCATTAGTCTCAGTGATTCAGCTGTATCTTTTTAAACTACATCCAGATAGCAAGATTACTTGCTTTACTACATCCCTGCTTAGACAGGTACTCTTTTTCTAGGGAGGTGTTATAATCCTCATCACAAAGAACACAGCACTTGTCAACAAAGATCGCATAACTGAATCAGAAATATTAATTTATACATTCTTAGTTAAAAGGTACTGAAGTAAATTATCTGTGTGCTGACAGACATCTCCTGCTCTCTGTAGCAACCGAGTTAACAGATTCACTCATACCGTAATAGGAAGATCTACTTACAGGCAGAGCTAAGATTAGAATTATAAGAAACTAAAAGCTGCTGGTTTCAGTCCCAGTCACATTATTAACTGCAAAATAAAGCTGTGTTTTCATCTAGGTATTGGTCTGAGCTCCCCTCTGCTTACATCACTAGGAACATAAGAAACACAGCATTTCTTGATGAGAAGATTACAGAGAAGAATAATAACAATTCCAGTAAAGCAACACCCCTTCAGTGCTGTAAGCTGCGTAAGGCAGGGACCACAGTACTGACCCACGACTCCAGTAGTACAAAGAATATTGACAGGGCAAATGAATGTCAATCATACAAATAGCAATCAGAGAATATTTAGACTCTGACATGATTTAGCTACAACACAATGAGGGAATGTGACTATCAGAAGAGACAAAGAGCTATACTAAGCAGATGATATTACTGCTTGATAACACATAGACATTTGTGGCGACGCGAAGATGGATAATTATCCCCAAGAGTTTAATACAAAGCTGAGTATTTATGCAGAACACTAAGGGTCAACACTGTTTAGTCCGGTGTCAGGCATAGGTTGTGTAAACAGCTATACACAAAAGCTAGGAGCAGCAAAACAGAGTAACTGTCAGTCAGTCCTGCCGAATGCTAGCCATGTCACTCATGCATTGCCTCCTAGGGCAGGAGGATGGATTGCAGCAAAAAACGGCAACAAGGCAGCACCACATGGAGCAGCCTAACAGTGCTTAGTTTCTCTTTCTTTGTTTCGCTGGCCTCAGAGATAGAGCAAAGAGGTTGTAAAAGGTCATACTTCTAATCTCCACAGCTCTGCCAACCACCATAATTAGTAAGATCCTTGTGAGCCAATTAGCTGTAGATGCAAGATAGGCTCTTAGGACGGAACTAGATGAACTTTGAAGGTCCCTTCCAACCCAAGCCATTCTATGATTCTATGAAAGAGAACTGTGTTTTGTTCCAGTGGGGAAACACAGCTGGATTTCTATGGACAGAAGTGGACCACTGTGGCATATGAAGGCACGGACCCCAAGTGAGATCCTTTATTGCATACAGAAGTGCTGGTTATAAGCAATTGCTTGTGCACCCAAGTTCTGCCCTGTAACGCGCCTATGTGCACCAAAACACCTTGGCAGCCAGTTCACACTCTACCAAGCTGCTTACTCCCTCCATGCTCATCTGAGGAAGTCTCTTCCCAGATGAGGATTTAAGCCATGGGAGGATTTGGGCATGCCCCTAATTAAAAGGCTTTGGGCAGCCCCTCACTGCAGACAGGTGTGCACAGAGCTGATTTGCAGGTGAGCTCAGAGCCAGATTTAGTGTTAGCTGCTCCCTCACTACATTTTAAGGCACAATCGCTCTGCAGCCTGGCACCCAGACAGTGAACAAAGCCTTTTCTTTATCTCCACATCCAGGGCTTAGGAGCAAGCAGGAGAAACCTGCACAGACTTCAGAAAGAGCCCTTATAATTCCCCCTTTTTTATTTTTTAAATTAGATAAGGTTAAGGCTGCGTGAATTTGAACGGTCATAGCTCGATGGATAGCCCTTTGATTCATGGCTCACATCAGGTTCATCAAACACAGTAGACATAACAATGGCCCAAACCTCTAGCAATAAAACAAACCCACACATCAATATTTTTCAAATCAGTAATTTTTCAAGGGCCAGACTAGTCACATCAGCCTGTTTGGCTAGCCAACATCCTAACTTATTCAATGTGGTTAAAGCTTATGCGGTGGCACCAGGTGCAACGAAGAAAGCAGCAGGAAGATCCACACTATTCTGGTTTGTTCTCTGGATCACCATTAGAAGAAGGTCCATGATCAGCTGGTCAAATGAGCGGAGTGGGAAGCCACCAAGGCCCTCAATCTATATTTTTCATGTTCATTAAGTTATCCATTGCCTGCACAGTAGCTCGGTCCCAGTACTCTGTTAATCCAAACTATACTTCATAGAGGGAAGCGTCACACGACGCATTTTCCTATTGTATGGGGTCATAACATGTCCTTCTGCAATGGCAGTGTACAAGTTCATGATAAACGCCAAACCGAATCCAAAATCTTTAACTAAGCATCTGAGTTCTTTTACAGCTTTGTATAGGAGATGCTCTCACACAGCTTGTCACCCTGTCTGGTACCAGACGGGGAGTACACTGAATAATTCCACCTCTCCCTTTCGTATAGCCTCCTTTCCGCACTGACCTAAGGCACCATAATATACTCTCTTTCTCTTGCTTTCAGAACTGCTTCAGCTCAAGTCTCTCTTCAGGTCTTTAAATAAAATGCATAGTATAATTTAAATCTACAGATCTAGTCACAGTTGCAAAACAGCACAGAAAAAATTCAAGTGTTTCTCTTCCTCCTTGCTGCAAATACAGGAATGAAATTCATACAGCCTCTACTGGACACAATATCCTACTGCTACAAGAGGATAAACGTGATTACTAAGGGAATGTTTATTTCAAAAGACTATAATCTCAGAGTACTCACTGGAATGCGATGACTCAGTTGGTTTTGTCCAAAATGCAGAATCTGTGCGCGGGGGTGATTTCAGCTGTTTTGGTCCAAAGCATCCATATGGGTTTTCTGTTCCTGTTCCTGTATTAATGATTGTCCCATGGTTCCCAGTTGCTCACCTACTGTCCTGAAGTGGTGATGAGAGCGCTTGTGTATCCATCTTCCCTGGTTCAGTTGGGCTAGGCCACCAGGTTTGGTTTTTTTTCTTTTTCCTCAAGTCCCCATTTGGGCACCGTTTGTGGCATATGAAGGCACAGACCCCAGACGAGATCCTTTATTGCATACAGAAGTGCTGGTTATATGCAATTGCTTATCCACCAAGTTCTGCCCAGGAATGTGCCTATGTGCACCAAAACACCTTGGCAGCCAGTTCACACTCTACCAAGCTGCTTACTCCCTCCATGCTCGTCTGAGGAAGTCTCTTCTTCCCAGATGAGGATTTAAGCTGTGGGAGGCTTTGGGCAGCCCCTCACTGCAGACAGGTGTGCACAGAGCTGATTTGCAGGTGAGCTCAGAGCCAGGTTTAGTGTTAGCTGCTCCCTCACTACATTTTAAGGCACAATCACTCTGCAGCCTGGCACCCAGACAGTGAACAAAGCCTTTTCTTTATCTCCACATCCAGGGCTTAGGAGCAAGCAGGAGAAACCTGCACAGATTTCAGAAAGAGCCCTTATAGACCACTAAATGGACAGCGTTCCCCAAAAGTTGTTTTTTTCCTTCCACCAAGAGTAGCATTTTTTGTTCTCCTGCAACATTGCTGTGAAGCACCGAATAAACTCCAGTTAGCTTGGTTCGTTGTTTAATTGTAAGGCTTCTGTCAAGTGAGGAGATGTTTCCTTGAAAATTACGTGCCAGGGAGTGGAGTGAGAATTTTTGCTGGGGGAGTATATAACACACTGTCTGGTTTGTGGAAGGAAAGGTAAACTATTAGAGGTGAACATGAAAGTCTGGATGTTGGAGTAGCTTAAATTGCAAATCAGTATTTCTTCACATATGATCCAACAGTTGTGAAGATGGCAAAAATGCAAAATGTTTCATTCTTCCTTTAGTATAACTGCTAATGCACAAAACCCGAAGCAAAACATGAAAATAAGTAAAACCAAAGAAAATACGTAAAATAATATGAGTGCAGAATACAGTCTACTTGTTCTTATGGCTCTTTGAAGAGATATGGATCTAAAGAGCCTTCCAAAATGCTTTAGGTTGACTTGTTGTTTTGTTTGGTTTTTTGTTTTTTGTGGGTTTTTTGTGTTTTGTTTTTTTTTTTTTAAATGGACAAGAACAGATATTCCTGACAGATTTCTAAAATTTGTGTCTGTGTAGCTGAAACTGTTTTAAGCATAGGTTTTATTGTTTTGTTCAGCAATGTTCTCTTTAGACTTTGAATGGTCTGAAGAAACAAATAAGAAAGACAAAAGCAAGAGAATTAACCAGACTTTCTGAAATCTAAGATTAAAGAAACAGACAGAAATGAAGACTGTAAACTGAATAGTCTTATCCACCTCATTAATGCTGTATTTCTCTCTGTGGACAAAAATAGGAAGTATTTAAATAGGTTTGTTCAAAATTGAAACACAAACTCAAATTAAAAAAAAAAAACAAAACCACAAACAAAACAAAAACTAAAAATTGCTTTAGAAAAGAAAATAAATTCTGAGGTTTGTTATTTTCAGGAAAAGAAACGGATGCAGACTGCCTGCTGCATGATGCCTCTATGACGAGCATATAGTCTTGTGGAGTTAGAGACTACCCCTGCGTAATGGAAATAACCTAGAAATCAGACAGCCCTGCATTTAAATCGTTTCCCTGCATTATAGTTCAGAAACTGATGACAACTTGAAATACTAGGATACCTGGAAGGGCCTCTGAAAATTCATTCCTTACAAGTTAAACAGATGAGTGTAGAAAACCTGTTATTTTGGAAAACATTAGTTTAAATCAATGCTTCAATAAAACATTGCCTTTATAGCGAGTCCTCATTTTCTGGTGAATATACTCAGCATAATGTTCCAGTTAAGCTCTCTGTCTGCAACAGAAACTGCTCTGTTTAGTCCATTTTTTTTCAAATTCCCAAAGAGAAAAAATTCTGAAAGTATGATGAAAGTTATTTAATAGTCTGCTAGGAGAACACATCTCTGTAGTTAGGAGAGAAAACACCAGATGTGTTGGTTTAAAAATTTGGATGATGTGCTACTTGGCAGAATTCTCCCACTAACACATACCAAATGCCTGCCTTGAAAACGGAGTTGCCTTTCTGGGTTGTTTCTATGTTTATACATGGTACCTGCAGGCACACTTGTGCGTGACAGTTTCTTGAGGTGGAGCCTTGGCAAATATGTCATTTGCCCAATTTAGAACTAAAATCCGTAGACAAGACAGAATTGAAATTTCCAGTGTATTGCTTCATCCCCAAGACTACGCTTTGTTTCTCTCTCTTCTCAAACACTCTCTAACATCTGTTGTCGAAAAGGCGGAGGGAGGCCTTATTAATCAGCCACAAAGTACATTAAAGAAAACTGTCTAAGCACCTAAATAACTTGTTTATACAATTGATCTGCTCCAGTGTAAGTGGTGAGATCAAGAGTTCCGTTTGTTGCGGTGTGCCATTTTATTGATGCGGCAGGACGCATTGGCAACTGTAATTTTGTCACGGTCTGCTTTCTGTTCCTCCAAAGGATAATCATTCTTGGGCTGTCAGATGCATTGAATATCCCAATGCATGCTGCATGTTTGATAGAGTGCTACCCTGGTCATTAATCATGCATGGAGTTCAACTTCCTCTGTCAATACAGTAATTCTGCAAGGACAAGAACGTGTTATCAATTTTTATTGAAGAAACGACAACAAAAAAGTGGGTCAGTGTGGGTTGCTTTAAAGCAGTTTCTTAAAATTAAAATTATACTGACTCGCTGAGTTTTATAATATGATTTAACTTTAAAATATTTTTCATATCCTGTTACATACTAAGTCTCAAGGATTGACTTTTTCTTTCTCAAAGTGCATCCCTTTCTCAAAGTGTAATATCACTCCAGGCAGAAAAAAGGGTGATTTTCAACATTATCCCATGAAAAGATCATTGGTTATGGCAATGAAAAAAAAAGTTTCCAGAATCTTGCAGGTTTTGGAAAACATTTTAGAAAAACAGCTGCTCTGACAGGACACTTAGCATTCCTCCAAACTTTCAGTAGTCATTCAGATTGTCAAACATGCAAAGACTAAAATAAAACAATATAAAATATGTCAGGCATTTGAAATTTACGCTCTTGTCTTCATTCAGTGTAAGAGTCAAAAAGTTTATGAAAAATCAAATTGGCTTCAATAAACACCAACATTCATCCTCTAGTATTATGGTTGATCAGTATTAATACAAGAAGATTCTGCAGGAAAGAACTTTTTGACCTAGGAGACAAAAGGATAATGAGATTCTATGGCTGGAAGTTGAAGGTAGACATATTCAGAACTGAAGTAAGGAGGACATTTCTAAGGATGAATGTAATTAACATATGGAATATTGTGCTTGGGAGCACAGTGGCTATTTCATCACTTGACATCTTGGAATCGGTAATTTTCTAAAAGAAACACATTAGTAAAATTAGAAGTTGTTATGAGCGTGATAGAGGAATCACCCTGGTGGGAGGGGGAAAAAAAAAAAAAAGGCAAATGCAGAGTATATGTTAGAGGTCTGTGCATAGATACAGTATCCTGCTATAAATCAAATGCATTTTTTCCCTTCTGTATGCTGCTTCTTACAGTGATGAGAACAACTGCCTTTTCTTTTTTTTTTTTTTTTTTTTTTCTTCTCCTTACTCTTGTAATTAATACTGCAACAGCAGAAGGGTTAATTCTATTGAAGATATATCATCATCAGTAGTTAAATTAAGGAGCTGTGGTATGGTATACAGTTATCTGTAGGAGTACTGTTCTGTGATACCAAAAATAGCAACTGACATTTGGTACTGGTGATGATGATACACAGATCTTAGAAGATGTATTTTTTGTTTCCAGGAGAAAATAGCTTGTAGGATAGGTTTGGGAGGTGGGGACATAAATATGGTAAACATCATCTGCAGTAATTAAAATTAAGGAATGTGGATATCATATTAGCAAAATCAGTTTGAAAACCTGGATTTTTTCTCGAAGAATGGTTACCTGGTGAAATTCTCTTCCTCTGAAGACCTTCTGTTCACCTTCCTGTGGAACATTTGAATAATCTCAGCATGCAGCATTTTAATTTGCAGTCTGTGATGTTATGCATGGAAGAAAATTCATGTGAAACAAATAAAATATTTTTTTGATGTTTATTCTTTCTTACATTCTCTCTACTTTTGCACTGAAATACTGGCCAATGCTACAGAGATCCAACAGTTTCTATCAAAGAAAGCACAACATAACCCTACCTGTTGTAGATTTCCCCATGTACAAAGACATATGCATTTTCATCAGGGTAAGAGAACATTAAAAATTGTTGAATTCAGTTTGGTATCACAAAAGACAAACAATATATTATGCTTTATTGGGTCACATATCTGGTAAGAGCTTCAGGTGGCACAGAGAAGAAGATGTTTTCAATACTCTCCAAACACAACAAGAAAAAAACAGATTAGGACCAAATCTGGAACCGCTTATTTGGGAAGGATATTTTTTTACTTGTTTCTTAGTTCCTCCTATAAACTATTATTGAAACAGAAGAAGTACTTAAGAGGGTCAAAGTTTTGAACTGTTTCTCTTTTTACATATTTCAGTTAATGTTTCTTTGAGTGGGAAAAAATTGAGTCTGCCCATCCCAGGGTTGAGCAGGATTAGATTGATACCTCTATTCTTAGTAGTAGCAAGTGGCCTTAATTCACATATTCTATTTATTTTAATAAATTGTATTATTTGCTGCACTAAGTAGAGTAATTTTTAAATATTTATGAAAGAAACCTTTACATGCATACCACTGATGTTTTATCTTGGACTGCTGCCAGAGAATGAGTAGCGTATGGCTTGAACAATGAGTTCGGATTATGCAGTATTTATTGCTTTTCTATTTTATCTCTTTCGTACAATAGACAGAAGCTTTCATCTTTTATAAAGTACAATAGTGTTTTCTCCACATGATAGCATTACTGCTTTACTAGAATTTTTTTCCCAACCCACCCTGTCATTTCTGGTTTCAAATCTCTCTGTATGCATCTACACTTTTTTTTTTTTTTTCCCCTAATAGAACGCAAATATTTTACTATTTTCTTGACATACCACGTTCTACTAATATTTTAAGAATGTCATGCTCCATTTAAGTGTCAGGATGAAGACATCTATTGTAATCTCTTCTTCCTGTAAGTGCTTCTGACTTCTTTCTTGTCTGTATAATTCTGTCTTGCAAGGAGCCCTTTGCAAACTAATGCTCTTACAAACACTGTAGATGAAACCAGCTCACCTATGGCATTATAAAGACATGAAACTGGCAGTGGGTGAATAGCTAGGGAAGCTAGATATTAGAAAGAAAAAGAAGTAATCTAACTACAGTGAAGCAGTCTAAAAGCTCAAAGCTGAAATGTAGGATAATGAATTAAAAATTAATAATATGTATTTCTTCTAAGCCAGCTAAATTCTGGTTAGAGCTACCAGACTGACAGTTCTGAAGAGGTTGTGAAAAGGATGCTAAGGCTAGAAAAGTGCAAGTTTTTTTCCATCACTAGGCATTCCATCTGGTCAAGGGAGGTCTTAGTAAGGCCAAAACACACAGCTAGTCTTCTGCATGCTTCCAGTCTTTCTCTTGGTGATTTGGATCTATCAGATATTGATCAGGAATTTCATAGAAAGCCACCTTCAGTTTGTAATTGATGATGGCTATTTCCATCCTACTGCACAGATTCATGTCTCCTAGGTAATGCTAAAGCTTTCTCCAGAAATAAGAACAAAGTGAGTAACAGTAACAATAATACTACATTACTTTATCTAGGAGGAGCTTTTGTTAACAGCTTCTTAGTGTGATAAAGATGTGTGGGGATTATGTTAGAAAACCAGTTTTAACTTTACATATTAATTTTATTTACCAGGCTTGTGTAAGACATTTCAAAGGAACTTATTAGTGATAACATCTCAAGTTTTAACATTTCACCATAAAAATGTCAAAATGCCCGATACACCAAAATAACTGTCTATGAAAAACAGGAGCATAGTAAAGTAGCGATAATAAGCACAGGAGAGTACCTATATTTTCAAAGTTTAAAGCTGTGGGTAATTATTTCACTAAATTTACAAAATTGTGAGTGTTATTATTTACCAAGGTAAAATTGCTACTGTGAAAACTACATGAAAACCTACAAATATATTTTACAAAATTTCCTGGAAAGTAGTATATAACCTTATTGGAATGTGTTTGTTTTTCCACATAACCCATCAGAACTGAAGTTGACAGAAATACCACTTTGAGAATAGTATCATTCATACACTTCCTTTTCAAAGAAAATAGAACAGGAGATATTAAAGACTTGATAGAAAGAAGATGAAGATTTTCAGGAAGACATGGAACAAAGCAGGCTTTGAAAAGTTAAATGGAGAGAAATTCTGTGCATGTTTAAAGACTGAGGACAGAAACAATCAGCGAGTTACGGAATAAAATATAGAATGGTTTGGGTTGGAAGGGAGACCATCCAGTCCCCACCCCCTACCACAGGCAGGGACACCTTCCACTAGACCATTTTCTCCAAGCCCTGTCCGAACTGACTAGACACTGACAGGGATGGGGCATCCACAGCTGCTCTGGGCAGCCTGGGCCAGTGTCTCACCACCCTCACAGGGAAGAATTTCTTCCTAATAGCTAATGTAAATCCACCCTTTTTTAGTTTAAAGCCATTCCCCCTTGTCCTGTCACTAAGTGCCCTTGTAAGAAGCCCCTCTCCAGCTTTTTTGTAGGCCCCTGCTTGTTGGTGAGAACAAGGTCCAGCACGGCACCTCTCCTTATTGGCTCCTCTTTCACCTGAAGGATGCTATCATCAACAAATTCCAGGAAACTCCTGTACTGCTTATGCCCTTCTGTGCTTTCCCTCCAACAGATATCTGGGTAGTTGAAGTCCCCCATGAGAACCAGGGCTTGTGAACATGAGGCTGCTCCTATCTATCTGTCTGTAGAGGGCCTCATCTGCTTGGTCTTCCTAGTCATGCAGCCTTTAGCAGACCCACACTATAATGTCACCTGTCCCTGCCCTCCCTTTAATCCTGACCCATAAGCCCTCATTAGCTCCTCATCCATCCCCAAACAGAGCTCCATGGATGCCCACTGGTCATTGACATAGAGGGGGACACCCCCTCCCCATCTCCCCTGCCTGTCCTTCCTAATGAGCCTGTATCCTTCTACGCCAACTCTTCAGTCACAGGAGCCATCCCACCACATCTCCAACCAGATCATAGCCCTGCAGGTGCATGCACATTTTCTTCTCTATTCCCCATGCTAAGTGCAGCTGCATAGAGGCATTTAAGTTGGGCTCCCAATGAGTTTGCTTTCCTGACTGCATTGGCTGGAAACCCTTTGTGCTGCTCTTCAGGTGCTCTCCTGCTGCTCTGTGATCCCTCTCCAGGCTCTGGGCATCTCTTGCTGGCACTGGTGTCAAACTGGTAGGAGTGGGATGGACTGAGGTTCCCTTCCCCCAGCAACTTTACTTTAAAGCCCTCTTCACCAGCTTGGTAAGCCTATGACCCAAGATGCTCCTCCCCTTGTCTGACAGATGGACCCCACCAGCCCCCAGCAGACCAGGTTTCACAAAGTGAGTCCCATGGTCTAAGCAGCGAAACCCCTGCTGTGACACCCGTCTGGTAGCCACTTGTTGATTCGCCAGATTCGACTGGCCCTTTCATCCCTTCCCTTTGACCAGGAGGATTGATGAAAACACTACCTGTGCTCCAGAGTCACTTACCGCAGCTCCAGGGCTCTGCAACACTTTTTGATGCCCCTCAGACTACTACTGGCTGTATCATTGGCATCCACCTGAAACAACAGCAGTGGATAATAGTCAGTGGGTTGGACAAGTCTTGGTAACAACCCCGATACGAGCCCCCAGCAAGCAGCACGTCTCTCTAGAGAGCACTTCAGGTCGGCAAATGGGTGCCTCTGGACATCTTCGAAGAGACTCACCCACTCGCACCTGTCCCATTTCCTTGGTTGCACTGGTTGGCACAACGGGAGCAGACCAGCTGCCTTACTCAGCTCCAGCATCTCTCCTGATGTGACGGGTCCTTCCTCTTCAGTCTGCAGAGCAGTGAAGAAGTTTTGCGAGAACACCTCAGGCTTCGGGGGAAGCCTTCTTCTCCTGCAGGTCCTTGCCATTGCAAGCTTCCATTCTCCTGCACTATCGATGGCCCTCCCTTCTGTATGCACCACTGCAGAAGGTTTTGGCTGTTTGGCCATGGGCTGTCGATCTGCTGCAGACTGCACTTGGAACCAGCTATCTCACTCCTTCTCAGCCTCTCTGACATTACACAGCCTTCTCACCGCCTCCTGCAGTTCAGCCACCCGCTGCAGGATGTCCTCCACTCGGGCACAGCTTCTGCAGGCAAGTCTGCTGCCTACGCCCACCCCAGGAGAAGGGTCTGGGCACATCCTGCATCCCCAGGTCTGCACTGCAGCCTCTCCCTTCAGCAGCTCCATCTGGGTTCATGCCTTGATAAATAGGTAATATTTGAAATTAATGGAAGACTAGTAAAAATAATTAGATTTTCACAAGCATTTTGGGAGTGACTGTGATTTTTGGTGCCAAACTAAGACTCTCTCAGGGATGGGGAGAGACAGGTCCTTTTGTCTCTCTGGTACGCCAATCTTTTTTGGTGTAATTTAAACCATCTTAATGTTGACAGCCTGAGTATACAAATTGGAAACATTTCAATCAGTGATGTATAGGCCAATATTTCTTACATGAGACCTAAACCCCCCTACTTTTCTTTGACCTCCTACACCACAGTTCTGTACAATCAATTATTATATTGCCAAAAGCATAAAAAGAGAAGAGCTGAAGAAACATATATAAAGCTAAAATCTTGCCCCTTCCTCCAGGGAACTAGATTGTCTACAGCAATATATTTGCTACATGGTTTCTAGAACACTGACTCTGACTGATACTGATATACAACCCATATTGTAGATGCTTTCCTGTTCCTTCTGTCTACAGCTTTCTGCTTTTTACCCTTTGGACCCTGGCAGCAGATGAACTGACATCCAGTATGAGCTGAGATAAAAAACATTCTTTTCTTTTAATTTTCCCTATTTCTTCCCTTAGAAAACAAAAATAATTCCTTAGATATTTTCTAATTACTATGAGCAGATAAGTAACAAAGTCCAGATAGATAGCTAATGTCTTTGCTATGTGAAAGAAAAGTGATTCCATAAGGATGTAATAAACATACGTTATAAATAGTGTAGCAAAAGACCAGAACCAAAATTCATGGCTTAGATATTAGTAGGATACTTATTTTATAAAGTTTAAAGCAAATGGCTTCTTTAGTTTTATTTGAAGTATAAAATGAACAATAATCTTGCAGTGAGAAATGGCATAACCCTGCAGTTTGTAAATATCCATTAATGAAATTATAAGCTATTGTTCATTTTTATTTGTTCTGTTTTACACGTTCTTTCTGTTTTGATAGGAACAGAATTAATTTAACAATGCAAATTAATTCTACATTTACATAAAATCATTCACAAACATGATTTTTAATCCTAGAAATATATTTCTGTACATAAATAGGTAGTGTATAAATTGTTAGCTACTTTATGAGTGAAAATAATCAAAAGCTATAAATTGACATTAAAAGGTCTACACAGCAGAAATATTTGATACCTCCTATCCTTGTATAACCTCCATCACCATGCAGTGGTTCAAGAAAATTGCTCATCATTCTACAAGTGGAGTCCTTTGTTGCAGCTAGAAGAACAAAGACATGTAGAAAAAATTAATTTCCATCATCCCAAATGAAACAAAGTCAAGGTTTCCTCTTCTTATTTATTTGCTTTTTGGTTTCTTCCTAGCTTTTAAGTGTTTTTTTTATAACCAGTAGTCTACAAACTTTCTCAGAGGTTGCTTTCTGTCTGTAAACTGTCAGGAAGAGAGTAGTAACAGTGCATCCTGGGATGACATACCTGGGACATGGCAAGGGGTGATCTGGCCGGCCAGCCAGGAGCTGAAAGATACTTATTGGTCTCCAGTGGAGATAAGCCCAGTAAGAGGAGCAACTGGGAATCAAGGTGTACATTTTAAGATTACGGACAAATGAAGAAAAATCAGAAACTGACAAAAGATGTCTTCTCGGTGGTATTTCTGAAGAAAAATTAAAAAAAAGAATCTAGTCCACTGCAGTGAGTGTTAGGTTAGTTCAGTGTGGAAACAAGGAGGAAGTCTTTTAAAAAATGTGTATAATTAATTGTTTTGGGTTAATCTTGGTAGGTAGCTAAATTGAAATTAATATTAGAGTTTGTGGAATTTATCATTTGAAATGTTTCTATTTAGAAACAATTCATGGTTTAGATAATCTAAAAGCAATTTAAAGGTTACATGCACGAACTGTGCTGAATTTGATATGCTTTAGTTTGTGGCATCCACAAACCTAATCATAAAGTTTTCTTCTGACCTGAAATCTTTGCTGTTTTGATTTTTTTGTTAGTGTGTTTAGTTCCTCTACTTAAAGCAATGCAGTGGAACCAAAAGGAAAAATCCTCAGTATTTCACACTGTGTACTGCAGTCCTACTTGTCTTTACTAGTGTAAATGCATCTGTGTAACAGAAACAAGTTCAAAAGTATATTTATTCATATCCCTGCACCCACACTGGTGTAAGTCCAAGGGTCAGGACTACCACTCCACCTTTGGGAAGGGCAGGAGGAAACATCCTCCCATCACACCTGTGCCCCACCCAAACGTGTCACTGAGACAAGAATGTCTCAAGCACATAAAAGTTAGAGTGCCACTAACTTTGAACAGTTTACCTAACAATTAAGGATGCATTTGTCAAAAAGCATTAAGAACGTTAAAAAATTAGGACCTCAGCTTCTCTACCCAAAGCCTGTTCCATACATTGCTGTGGTTTGTTGACTAGAGGCATTACACTAATAGATTTTGAGGTCTCTGGTGGTACTGTGAGATGAATCTTAAAAAAAAGAATATAGCCTGGGTTGATTAGAAAACTAGGAAGGACATTGGAATATGGTACCATACTTACAGCAATATGCACTTCAGACATCTTTACTCTCACATATAGTGACAATGGGGGAAAAAAAAAGGCTAAAACCTGGAAGTGGAACTCTCTTTCTCTCCTTATGGCTGATAAGAAATGCCATCACCGTACAGGAATGCTTACAAAGCAAGGGATTTTTAATCAAAATTTTCATAATCAGGAACCATCATTACCTCAGCTACCATAGTGAACAGTATTACTGCAGAAGCAACTATTAAAAATGAATAAGTTGCCCTAAAGAGAATAAGCAAACCTTACAATTCCCCTATGATATGCAGGATTACCATCCACACATAAATATCCTACAGGGAAGCACAGAGTGATCTCAGTCTGATCACGTTTTATGGATATGCAGCATATGGATGAAGGGGAAATGTCTACAGTGACAATAGAAACCACTGAACAAACAAAATGTTATCTCTGGGGCCCAAAGACAGACAAATTTACATAAGAAATTAGCTGCACATTTTAAAAAGAAGGTTAATTAACCATTTCAAAACTTTATCTAAGAACATGATCAGTTCCATCAGCTAAAGTCTCTACATCAAGATTAGAAGCCTCCTTAAGTGATATTAGCAAGTTTAACCAGAAGTTTTTAGGGAATTAATAGGGACATCACCAGATAAAATGTTATGAGCAGAGGATTCAGGCTTTGGAGTCTATAAATATAACAAAAAAGACTTAACAATAGTGGATTATTTTCAAACGAGACTCTCACTGGTATGGAAAATGACCCCAAGAGCTAAGAGCAAGCATAAAATACTTCACAGCTCTCACCAAATATTTGCCTAAGTGGTGTCTTTGCTTTGGAAAGTCTGTATTAAGGTCTCCTCACTGTGCTGTCTTTTACATAAATAAGTACTCATAAGCTACAGAAATAAGGATAAATTAACGAAAAATTAATCTGAATACCCTCAGACAGAATGAGTAGGCTGTAGCTTTTCATGTTTGCCTATCTCTAACTACGATTAATGATATAAGTGAATCTGAGAAGTTTTAAAGGCTTACTGATGTAAGCATGCAAAAACATCTGAACCTAGTTAAACTATCCATAACTATCTGATCCATAAGCTTGGCTGGAACCACAATAAACAGGATACCCCATGAGAGCTTCAGATTTCAGTTTCCTAATATATTTTGCCATGCCCTATTTAATATAATTTTCATGCTTAATATGGAAAATATTTTCTTTTCTTTTTTAACTTAGTACTTCTAGAGAGTATTTTTTCCTGATATATACTAACAGACACTAACAGTGTCTTTAGACATGGAAAGTGTATTCCTCCCCCTGGTATTATTACAAATGCGTGACATAAAGCTTTATAAATATAATCTAAGTCTCAGAGGACCATCTACTCTGGTTTCTTGAGCCTATCTGCTCCTGAAAGAAAGTCAAATTAAGATTGCTAGAAGTGATATGTACAAAGAAAGCAAAGAAACTGGCAGGGTCAATAGTCTTAGCCATAAAATGTGTGTGAGCATTCAGCAACACTTTCTAGCACTCATGTAGCAGCACCTTGGCTTTGGCATCAAGGTCAAAGCTGCTTTTGTATTCTTAGGGATCTACATGCTTGTTTCAGCCTTCCTGAGGCTTTGGTTATGCTACCAATTTTCTTCGACATCTTCCATATTTCTCAGCACAAGATGCCTTCTTGTTCAGATTCCTTTACTTCATAGTATCCTACCCAAGAGCCTACCCAAACTCTTTCAATAGCTTCAAAAGTTTCAAGTTATGAGATCACCCAGTCAGATTCCTATATACCACACATCCCTTAATGTCAGTGAATTGCCTTTTAACTGACAGCAGTCACTTCTTATTCCATGCATTTGTACCGTGTTGGGGATTTCAGAGGACTGAGAAATCACCACTGTTTTTGTAGTTTGCTGCAATTATTTTCCATGTTACGGATTTGTGCTTTGTTTTTAATTTTTTTTTTTTAATTTGTTTCTAAATTCCAACCATTATACCTGATTAGAGTAAAGGTCCTTTAATACTTGGCATTTTCTTCAATGAGTGTATTTATATGCTGTAATGAAGTCACTACTCAATCTCCTTATGAAAAACCAAATTATCACTCTTGCATTTCTTGAGTCTTCAGAACCCTTTATTTGTGCCTCCTGTCTGCACATTTTTAAACTTTTTAATATCCTACTAAAATCACCGGGCACTCACTGAGTACACAGTGTTCCAAAACTGGGCTCACAGATGCCACATGAAAGCTACTGTTAACCTTCATTTTTAACAAACTAATCCCTGCTTTGTACATCAGGAATCACAGTCATATCATTGCACAAAAACCTTGATTTTCTTGACTATTATAACTCTTAAATCCTTATACCTCCCTATAAATTTCCAGCACAGGGTCTCCCATTCTGCGTGACTGGCATTCATTGTTCCGTGATCTCTAATGCTTTATTCGGTTGTGCTGACATATACTCTGAGAGATCCAGTGTTACCAAGCAAAACAAGCTTCTTTACGTGATTGCTGCACCCTTTTTTATTTTAACACAACACAAATATTTGGGCCACCTCCAAAGTCCATCAGTAGTTTTAGATCTGTCTCTGGATGTTTGATCAACATATGCTATATCACATAAGAAGTATTTTCTGTGAATGTCTCCATCTCAGTGTTTCTTCAATCTTTTTGACTGTGAATTTAACCTAGGAGACATTCAGGAATTCCTCTTTACTCTGACAGGAGAATAGCACAAGGGATTAAGCATTTGTTGTGTTCTCTAGATAACACCACAATGACTGATAACATCACATTTGCATTTTTATAAAGACTAATAAGAATTTGGTCTTTTCCACATGGGACTCCTCTCAAGAACCAAAACAATCAAGAGCCCCTCTGGATAAATAAAGCTGGAAGTTATGCATGAGATCAATAAATACACATAAGGATGTTATAATTTGCTTCACCATTGTAACCTTTGAAAAGGTGGGAGAGAAAAGTTCATTATCAGCAGCTGACAACAGGTAAAATCTGTTGTCAGGCACAAGTCTGCTCCTGAATAAAATTTAGTTGCATTAAAAGTTCATCTAATGCTGTATCATTGCAGTCACGAGGCAAATTTCAGGTCTGATATAGATTTTTTTTGTTTATTCCATAATTCTATCATTTACACCTCAGCTATCAGAATGCACAAATGACCTACAAATAGGCAAGTCAGAGAGCATCTGGCAGCTTTGTGCTCAGCCACCCTTCACAGCATGCATCATTCACAAAATAATATAGGCATACCTTAGGGCACTGCTGTTCGCACCAGCAGCTGCATCAATGTTTCTGTAAGGAATACACATTTTCATGGATTTGAGTTTGCTATAAAACTTGCTTTCATACCCATGCTGACTGACATGAAAGATTTTTTAAATTTATTTTTAAAAGAAAATAAAATTGACAGATTTTAAAGAGCAAGAGCACCAGCTGTATATAAGTATTGGTACCAGACAAGTTCTTAAACACAGTACACACTACAAAGCCTGAGTTACAGGGCATTTTATCGGTTTGTTTTCAAGGCATAGAGATTTGTTCATGTTTTGCTGTCAGCTCTTCTGCAGTCACAGAGCAATTCTAAATTAGCTACAGTGGAGTGGTTTCCTTGACTGCCATGGCACTGGTTTGTCCAGCAAAAGTAGGGTCCAGCACTCAGCCTAGCACACCCTAATTTACCCCTGTATATGCAGGTAATTACAATGCTGATGAGATCTGCCTTGGCTGTGGGTTTAACACAGCCTTAAGAGGTATTTGGTGAAGGTTTCTACTGAGCAGACACTCTAGGACATCCTACATGGCCTGCAACCGCCAGTCCAGAGGACACTTATTTTTCACCAGCCATGTGTCATACCTTCCAAACTTGAAGAGATGCTGTGGATCTGCTGCTGTGGTTGAAGTGCCCCCAGATTTGCAGCAACCGGACTCAAGACTCGCACATTTAGGCATCTACATTTAGATGTATCAGAAACCGCAGGCTGAGTCCCACCTCAAATGTTCATCTTTCTCTGAAACCAGGAGAAGTAACAAACCGTACAATAATAAAAATAACAGGAGCTTTTGGCCTAATCCTGGCTGCAGCCTGATTTTGAAGTCAGGAAATGTTTCAGTGTTCGTTTTTTCCCCATTGAATATATGAAACGGGATATTCCAAACATGGAGTGCTATTTATTGCTTAATCTTAATTAAGAAGCTCCACTTCACAGTGGCTGTGTGTCTGTACATTTTGTTCTGGTTGAAGTAACTAAAAAAAAGAAACAAAACCAACAAACCAGTAGATAGAAAACACAATGTATTTGATCTCCTTAGATGAACCATCTTCCTGGAACATTTCTGAATAATCAAGTAGTCACAGCCTGTCATTGTGACTAGTATGAAAGCTCAAGGGAACTTTCATTCAAAAATACCAGAGTTATAATTAGCGGTTTTATAAGTGAGCCTTTTTTCTGGGCTGCACGGCTAGGATTTTCCCCAGAAATTCTTGATAAAAATGACCTGCAAAGTCACGTGTGAATAAAGAGATGACAGACAAGGTCATTTTGGAGATTCAAAAGTAGTGTATTGCTCTTCCCTATATAAAATCACAGTTCAGCACATCAGGTTATAGGGGTCTGCAAGAAAAGTCTTTCTTTTCTTTCTCCTTATTCCCTTCTCACTCGCCTTTCTATAAAAATCCTCCAAAACTTCACTGAAGTTAATGAAATGTCACCAAAGTAAAAGGAATCAATTTCAGGCCATTTATGTTGTCTCACATTTGATCTTCTTCTTGATGTTTTACTTGTCTTTGTCTTCCTTTCTTATTTCCCAAGTGAACAAAATAAGCAGGATCAGAGCCCAGTTCATCACTAGATTTTCATGCCAGTATAAAGCCATTTATTTCAGTGCTTTATGCAGGTGTGAAATTTGATTTACACTGTTCGGATGTGCACATCCACAACGTGGTAAGTTACAAAGGAAGAATGTCAGAGAAGAGTTAATGGGCTGAGGCTCACAATGTTATTTTTCAACTTAAAGTTTGTTAAGTGTTTCTTTTCCTTAAATGTCTGAGACATAAGGTATCGAATTTAAGATTTCAGAATTGAAATATAGAATTTTTCATAGCTGTCATGACAACGGCAGATAAAGTATCAATAATTTCTGTTTTAAATACAATCTGAAATCAAATGTCTTTCATTCCTTGACAAAGTTGATAACAAAGCAAAATGAAACATTCTAATAATGTACATTCCATACTTCTGAGAATAAAATTCTTTGATAAGCAACCTGGAAATTGGCTCATTTCACATACAGAGACATTAAAGTACTAAAGTAAGCAATGACTTGCAATCAGAGAAAAATAGAACTTCAAATTAAAAGTACAATATTAATACAGTCCATTGCCTCTACCCGTTCCTTACATCATTGCCTACAAAGTTCCAATTTTCCTTTGGTTTCATACAGGTAGTTTTTGTTCATGTTTAGGTAATTTAAAATATAACTTCAGCAACATATTCCAGACACAACCTAGCTTTGATATCCCTCCGATGCAATACTCCTCTGAAATGTTTTTGAATCATCTGTCTTCCTAAAGTACATACAAGCAACATCCTATCTACTGATGCTGGCTGTGCCAGTAGTCACACTCAGCATTACCAGAATTGTATTCAAAGTCATATTTAACCTAAGGAGGACAGCAGTATTCATCTGCAGCCATAACACATAGCTCTGATTAACTTACAGAAACAAAACTGTTCAGAATTGGTTAAGATTTCAGTAAGAACATTTCAAAGAAAAACACAAGGCTCTGTGGTAAAAAAAAAGTTTGGAGTATGTATTCTGAAGAGGTTTTACCTTCAGAATCCAGTGTGGAGCACGGAGTTATGCAGAATGAAGCTTTTGAGTATGTTTGTTTGGGTAGACTTCTGCTGAAGAACTTTATTCTGCATTTCTAAGGGGAAAGAGGAAAGGCAAGGTTTATAATGCTCATCTTTTCACAAAAGCATGCTTAAGTAATAGAGAACAAGCATTTTAAAAAAACCAACCAAACAAAAACAAAGGACTTGGAGAAATTATCTAATGGCAACTAGCATTCTGACACTTTGAAAAGGTGAACCATTGACATTCTACCAATGAAAACTGTAGAAGAATTTATTTGAACATCTCTATTAAACTGGAGGATATGTTTTGTTAAACATTTTAAATGTAACAAGCAAATTTAGCCTCTTGTTTCCACCCCCCGGCCCCCAAGAGGGTAAGTTACAGTTTCCTTAATTTAATTTATTCCAGCCCCAAAGCGACCTGGCATTTAAACATGTGCGTATTTTTTTACACATAAACATGTGCATACATGCTTAGTCTCCTTAAAGATAATAAGATGCCTCACATACTTGACTGGGACCAATAGGCCTGGTCCAATTTCAAACTGTCTTTTCATTTATTTTAATGAGTATTAGATTGGACGCTGTATGAATTTATTTCACCATTTTCATCTTCTAGCATTTTACCCTGGGGACTAAGTGCAAATACTTGAGATTCAACATGTGTTGCTCATCACTTTCAATTAGAAAATATGCTATGCTTCCTATCCTCCTGCTCTTTGAATGGATGAACACAGAAGGACTTCCCACAGGATGCCTTCCTGAACAGATTTAAACTTCACCTTCTGCAGATGCTCATATGCAGCTTTGAGTTCCATTTGCTGTGAGCATTTGTGCCAGTAAAACTTTATTGCCTGGATGTGTGCAGAAAGTGAGCACAAAAGACATGTGAGCAGTTGAAACCCCTTACTGCTAAATGTTTTTTACATCTTTCACAGTGGCTGATGAACAGATGAGAGTTGGCTACAGGCACCAGCCAGAGAATTTAAGGTTTTTTCAGTCCCATTTTTCAATGGATTATTTGAAATTTCTCTAAATACTAGAGTGGTGAGAACTGCACGAAGGCCAATGTAGAATAAAATCTTTCAAGAAGACACCAGGATTCAGTTCAGAGTGATGACAGAGAAGGCAGTCAGTGCCTCGCAAAAAGGAATTTAGGAAACTAAATGACAGCTGATGGAAAATGTTTGAATATGTATTAAAATTAGGAAAGTGGTGAGGTTGTTTTCTGTTTCAAGTCTCACATTGCACAGATGAGAATTGTTAAATAGCTGCCACATTCAGCTTCAGTGGTTCAGTTGCTGTTGTGAGAAAGCTGTTTGTGAATTGTTATAAGCATGCCTGGGTTGTATGCTGAATGATTCCATTTGATGATAAAACTTGTGAGTAAATACATTAAATGTTTTCAAGGGAAAAATATCTCTCCCAGACAGGTTTATATCAGCTGGAGGTTATATTTATCCCTACATGCAAACTTAATATATTACAGAATTCTATATAAATACACACAAGACAAAATAATAAGTTTGCTTTACAGACAACCTCATAAATCGTGTGGTGAAGATGTTTGTGTCTACAAACGAAGGAAATTCCTTTCACACTTGAATAATTAGAAGCTGGAGAGCAAGTGAATAGATGAGGAGAAAAGATGAAGGTCTGTTTCCTGTGGAAATAATATCCTAAAAGCTGGGTTATCAATCCAACAGGACAGATCCCCTAATACAATAGCTACCTTTTAAATTAGCTCCTGTAAATTAACCAGCTCAACAAAACATTGACAGGATATTATCACTGTAAATGCACAATAAAGTCTACATTATTAAAATTCCACTAAAAAAAACTTAGTGTGAGATAAGACAGACATGAATGATCATTTAACATTAATCCTGATGACAACTATTTCCACTTTGCTATTGAAATTCCCTCCTTCCTGCATTTTCAATTCCAAATACAATGCAAACAACAGGCTCTAATCAATCACATATACATCTGCCATAATTTTTATACAAGGCCCTGTATCTTAGATTTATAAGCCAATGAAGATAATTTATCTTCCCCTTTGCTTTGCAGTTTCACTGAATGAAAGGAAAGGTAGAGAAAGGTAAGGTGGTGCAGAGAAGTAGCAGGTAAGATGTAGAGTTTTAAGGGGCATAGGTAGCTCCAACACTGACTTTTGCAGTCAGAATTCATTTAATGATGAATCACAGACATTGATAACAATCAAGCATAGTCCTATCCCAAAGAGAGCTATGTTGGTCTGGCACAGGATCACCTGGATGTGATTATATTTCTTCCAGACCAGGCCTAAATCAGAACAAGCCATCTTGATCACCTCTGCAAAGTAATTCCAAGTCTAGGTTTGTCTCATATGATGTCAGTTTGATGCTTATGGTGCTTAATTCCCTTCCAATGTAAGGGATAAATTAGGATCTCAGTCATCACAGGCTTTCTGTAGATGGTGAATGCTGAAGAAGCAGTGCCTGCATGGCACGGTTCAGAGCACTTACGATGTGACTGGTCTGCTGACAGTGTTTGAGTTTGGTGTTTGTGGAGTCACACTAGGATAGGCATGCTTCCAGTTTGTAACTTGCTCAGGTGGGGTAGGTGGTATAAAGACTGCTCATAAATCCCCAGTATTTACTCTGAATGGGCACCAAAACCTGCAATTATATTTGCATTAGGCATTTGCACACCTGGTCTACATTTCAGAGGGAAATTATCAGCAAGAGTAGTTAGCACTTAACATCTCCGAGAATAAAAATACATCAGATCGCATCGGCACGTTGTCAACAGATTAGTTGTCTGAGCTTGGAATGGTGATTTCAGTACCAAAAAACCCAAACAAACAAACAAAAACCCCAAAACAAAAAAATCACACAAAAAAAAGCTTAATTCTTCTACCATAAAACATGCATATGTATGCATGTGGGTAAAAGGACTTAAGTGTCTTCTCCCACTTCACCCTTAAACCTTACAGTCATTCTTGTTTCAACAAGTCAACACAGTAAAATCTCCCATTTATAAAGAAAAATATAGATTAGAAATACTTTATAAAAATGTGAGTTATTCCTAAAATGTATCTATTTAAATAATTTCACTGATCTCTGAGGAAGTTGGCATAGAGGAGAACAGAAAAATGCTCTTTTACTAAAAATGAGGACACTTTGTTCTGGACTCCCTCCCACACAGATCAGTATAATGGTACCGCTGGAATGTTGCTTAAAACATGATGTGGTAAAAATGTGAGATTTTTCTTCCTTTTTTTTCCTGGAAAAACCAATTTGACATAGCTACTGCATGGAATAGTTTTCTAAAAGAAGTCAGTATTTCAGTCTCCATCAGAAGATGCAGCTGGAGATTTCAAAAGGTGAGCAGAGTATTAAATAAAAAGAAAATACAGCCAACGTTTTTGTCACAATTCACAGTGACAATGCAGAAAAGGTGTTATGGAAAATACATGCAAAATTATTTCAAAATTAAGCACATATAACAATAGCTGTGAAAGAAACATGAGCTGAGAACTACAATGAAAAAAAGGGAGGATAAAATGCAACTGTTACACATGCAAACAAGAACAAGGGTTCAATCAAGTCATGCAAATGCAAATCAAGACATTTAACATTTTGAAGAAAAGCAATACAATGCATCAGGAAGAACTTGTAGACAAGAAAGCGTTCCATTCCAGGGACCTGATGAATTCTACCTGAAAAGCAATTCGCCTATGTTACCCTCAAAAGAAATATTTAGGATGAGTCATGGCTCCATCTGACTTCTCTGCATATACCGCAGGTATTGGTAACCATGAACTTTTAAACTTAAAATATCAAGGGAAAAAATCCCTGTCAGAGGCATTCTAAATATACCTACAAGAAGAAAACTGTGTTGCTAACAAAGCGTGTGCTTTTACTAGTTGCAAGCGTGCCCCAGGAGTTTAGGTCCCAGGAGTTTAAGTCTTACAGTCTAAGTTCTGTGATGCCAGAATAAACCCAGAATCGAAAGTTTCTTATAGCTAAGAAAAAGAAATTGGATAGAGCAGTTATATCTAAATTGTAGCCAAGCATTAGGAATTCAGACTAGGGAACAAAGTGGCTGATTAAAACAATTCCCTGGGACCTTTCAGTAATACGCTAGTTATGGATAAACCAACAGACAGCTAGGAAAGTTTCACATATCAGACTTCATAGTGAGATGCTTTGTGACAAAAGATGAGATGATCATCTCTCTTACTAGACAAAGTGCCTTTAATACCAAAGCAGGCTTCGATGCATGTTATATATTTGAATAAACAACTGTTACTGTCTCCCCATGCCCTCCAAAATAAGCAATGTTATAAATCTCTTACCTGCTTCTGGGCTGACCAAGGCATGTACAGAAGGCAGACTAAATATGAGACCTGGGGGGCAAGAAAATGCTTTCAGGGGAAAAAACAGATTAAATACATTAAGACAGTCAGTTTCCAACAGCACATAGGATGGCCAAAACCCCCCAGTCTGCCCAGACCAGGAGTATCCAAATTTTCTTCAGTGAACCGGTAAGATCTTACGTCCACGTTGGCTGTCTTTGAGGTATTCAAACTTCAGTCAATACATTATCATCATGGACTGTATATATACCTAATATGACAAAATCTGGATGTCACACTTGAACATATCCCTGTCTGCCATCTGTCTCTGTGATATATGCTTTCAGTGGCAGATATGTCAGACCACTGGCATTTTCTTCCTTATTAGCCTCACACTAAGCTGCCGCCTGCTGTAAAACCCTAAGCCACCCAATCAGTCAGTTATAAATATTGCAAGGCCTTTAATATAAATATGATAACGCTTTTTCTTCCAGGAAAGGTATGTACTTCTCAGTTCCATGCCATTACATCATTGCAAATACAAGCTTCTTGGTACTGAGTATTCTTCACATTTTGTTTTGGCTTAAGATCTTACATATTGAGACCTCTGTCATTACAGCATGTCCTCAAATCAGCAGATGATATCTCACAAAATTATCTGTGTAAGAACAGATTACAGTTGCAGTTGGAAGGCACAGTCATTGAGTCCTTGTAAGATATCTGGTTTCCAACTATTTTTTTTTTTTTCTTCCTAATTACTTATTGCTCATTAATAGCTCTATATAGACAAGGTAAATTTCTACCTTATTTCTCATGTACTTATGCCTCGTGCCTATGTATTCTTCTTATTTTTTAAATTAAAGTCTTGTCTTTCAGATAAGTTTGGAAAAAAACTCATTTACAATTCCTCACAATTCTTTTAAGAAGAAAATGTTTCACAAGAGCAGTTTCCATGAAACTTTATTTAAGAAAAGCATTTCAGACTGAGATACAATTCTTTGTCAAAATGTTAATTGCTTAGATAAATATATTAATGCATAGATTTATATATTACATATATGACAATGCATTTATTTCTTCTCTATATGCATATAAATAAATGTATCAACATGTAGTCACACAAATATATATAAAGAAAAAGAAAAAACCTAACTAATCAGTAATTCAGTATTTCGCACACTAACATCATAGGCTATGACAACTGCATTTCAAAACTTGTTTTAAATTGGACCTATCTATTCCAGGACAAATATCCAGGATAAAGGTAAGTTCATCTTGGATGGTATATATCCTTATTTCTTTATGATAAACCATTAAAACTCTTGTTTTCATCTCAATGCAGGAAGTATTTTTGTTTTTAAGATATCACTAACTTTCATGAGAAAAAAATACTTTTTTCCTTTCTCTACTATTGAGTAACATGCTTCCATGCAATGCTATGTTCATGGACAGCACGGCAAAGTTTGACCCACTTCTCACCTTGCTATTTTGCATTATTATTTTCCCGTTTCAGTCAACAGTGAGGAGTGTTACTTAAGGTACATACTATTTTGACAATAATTCAGCATGTGACTCTGTGAAATAAAAGGAAAATAGGTCATGAAAAACAAACCAAGGAAAACAAGGATCATTTAACCCAAAATAAAACCCATAACTTTCTAAATGAAAAAAAAAATCTATAATTTTGAGTTAATCTAAAATTTGGCAAAAAAGAGTTACATATATAACTGGAAACATTTCAAAAGCATCACAGGATTTTTTCTATGAGAAATTCTTGCACTGTTGGAGTGGACATATCTTGTTCTTGCCAATGTGTTTGTTCAGTCTTACGGGACGCACAGTAACATGCAAAAATGTCAGGGTACTTCAGTGGGAGTAAACTAATCTAATCACTGCAAGCTGAATTTTCCTTTGCTTTGATTTTTTATTAGGATGCATTAAACGTCAGTTAATCTACACACTCAGAGTGGTGAACCTAGCACCTTGTCACAGAAACGCAGCACAGCAGGAGCGCGACATACAAACCCAGCTCAGGGACACCTTACCCCAGCTGGGCTTTTCAGTAGCATCACAATACATCATAAATATTTGAAACTAATCCATCAGCTGGGGCAATGCAAACTGAATTGGGAGAAGACATGAAATCAAAACTGCATACAGACTACAGAATTATTTGATCAGCTTATAAATTAAAGCACAGGATCTGAAGAAGAGTTTGAGGTCCAGAGGTATTTGCTTTATATGCCCCATAATACTGAAGAATAGTGAGGCTTAAAGTGCAGAATCTGAAATCTTCATTTAAACAGCATTAAATATATGTAACTAAGTGTTATATTGAAGTACTATAGAAATAATTTTATCTTCCAATGTCTCTTAGGACTAGTAAAATTCATATCTGCAAAACCACTAAGAAAGTTCAATCAATTAAAGACAGAAATGCAATCTTTATCAATGTTTCCTCTCCTTATCTTTGAATTTTAGAAATTAAGCGTTCCCCAATGGAAAAAAAAAAAAAAATTCTTCTCATCAGCTTCTTGATGAATAAGTATCTTCTTTTCCATCCATTTTATGCTACTCATTTCTCCCATCAAACAGATTTTCTCAAAACATGTTTTCACATTGTTTTGAAATCAGCATGCAGACATAGAATTAAAAAGAAACCATGCTGTTATTCTCACTGTTCTTCTTTGATCACCTCTCCATGGGTATTTTCCTAGAGTCATGCAAAAGGCCTGACTTGGTGAGGGAAAAAATAACCAACATACAAAGGATGCTATTGTGGCTAAGAGCATAGGAAGCAACTGAGAGATCCAGCTTCAGCTTCCCCTTTATTAAAAGCTGGCCATATTCCTGTAGGCAAATCCTTTAAATGAAGCATTCTAAAAGTGTTTTATTACCAACAACTGGGGACAGACACTTAAAAGTGCTTCATAAATGGAAGGCTATAAACACTTGAAAAAAAATCCAGCCTAAAGGTGTTTTGCAAGTTTGATTTTTTGAGCTCAGTTCTGCAGTCTTCCCCCTTGAAAGCAGTGGAAGTTGAGGATACTTGGCTTATTGCAAAATCACATTTTGTCCATTTGTTTTCACTATTGTAAAATAAAGATCAGAAAATATACTCCCTTCAGCACTGTGCAGGGATGATATTAATGCTAGGAAAGCTTTGTGGACCAAAGGTGCCTGTAACTACTCTCAATTCAGGTACATATCCAAAAGCAGCTGAATTCTCTAAGCCTTCCAGCTCTCTAAATGTCCCAGGGTATTTGTTTGAAATGTCTCTGAGACTCATAGCCCTTGACATGGTCCCACACAATTTCCTTGTTGCTAAACTGGAGAGAGATGAGTTTGATAGACGGACTATTTGATGGATAAGGAATTGGCTGAATGGCTGCATCCAAAGAGTTGCAGTCAGTGGCTGCAACAGCTAAGTAAGGAGTGGTGTCCCTCGGGGGTCTGTGCTGGGACCAGATCTGTTTAACATCTTTAGTAATGACGTAGCAGGATGAGTGCACCCTCGGCAAGTTTATGGATGATACCAATCTGTGTGGTGCAGCTGATGTACTAGAAGGAAAGGATGCCATCTGGTGGGGCCTTGGCAGGCTGGAGAAGTGAACCCATGTGAACCTGTGAAACACAAGGCCAAGTGCAAGGTCCTGCACATGGGCTAAGGCCATTACCAGTACCAGTACAGACTGGGTGATGAATGGATTAAAAGCAGCCCCGTAAAGAAGAGCTTGGGAATACTGGCAGATGAAAAATTGGCCCTGAGCCAAGCAATGTGTGCTTGCAGCCCAGACAGGTGGTCCTAGCCCGGGCTGTATAAAAAGAAGCATGGCTTTCAGGTCAAGGGATGTGTTTTCTTGAAGAAAGCCTCTCCTCTTCATCTAGAAATCTAATTCTAGATGTTTTAGTTTTGAAGGTTAATTTTTATTAAATGCTTAGGAGGAAAGAGGGTTTTTCAAGATGGAGGAGATTTTGCTTGTTTCAGACGTCAGCTGTCTTATAAGTAGGGAATGTAAACAGTGCCAGAAAAAATAATATTAGGGCTCTGTTCTATAGTCACATTATTTGCATTATTGTTTAAACACCTAAATTATAAACACAAGAAAAAAAATTGTCCTATAAAAAATGAAACCTTATGTTTCATTATTAGACCTGCTGAAATTTTGTGGTACAATGTTCTAAAGCAGGGAGTTCCATAATGTATTTGTTACCCTTCTCTCCGCCCTCGCTTCTTGCACTATGAATGAAGCAAAACCAAATCAAACTCATGATAATGAAAACTTCTAGTTCTATCACCCTGCTTCACATTGCAGCTATTTGACATATCAGTGTAATAACCAAGGATAGGACCCCAAGTGAGTCTATGGCAATTAACAGCTAATAGAGATCTGAAATGGGCGTTTTACAGCACTGAGGACTGTTAGGCATTTCTCATCTGTAAGAGATTAGAGGTGATATGTGAAATGACTTTAAAAGCTCACATGAACAGATTCAACTAACATGAACAGATGATACAGGCTTAGGTATGTTTGGCTTTCATGGTTCTAGGTGTACTTGAGATCCTCTAAAATTTTCCTTGCTATCTTAAAACCCCCATGTGCAGCCTACTGAGATTTCAGGCGGTTCACCAGGCCTTTCCTAATGATTAAAGAGAGAGCGATAGATGTCAGCATTGTGTTTGTGCTGTACAATCAGATGTCTCTGGTGCTCTCTAAAAGAAAAGAAAAAAAAAAACAAAACAAAAAACCAAAATAATTCAGAAGCAAACCACCCTGCATATTGCAACACATTTCTGAAAATCTTATAGGTCATTTTAGGTGATAGAACTCATCTTGTGAGAGAACTGAGTTTATATATCCAACAGACTGCTGGGTAAAGCTTGAAAGTTTCAATGTCTGTCTGACTATGCTAAATCAGTCAAGTTTAAAAAATAATAATTTAGTGGTAGAACAGTTGATTCTGTGCTGTTGGAAAAGGCTCAAAGTCGTCTTTTGTGGTAGAACTGCATTCCTCCAAATCAGCAATGCAAATGGAAATATTCTGTTATTCACTGAACCCAAACATAATGCAAGGAAGGGAAAACATTCTGTTAAGCAAACTTTCTGATGTATACTTGAATGGGAAAGTTCTCCTTCGTTGTGCTTGCTGATCTATAAACACAAGGTGTTAGGACTTCTGTGTTGTCTGCTGTGGGTCTGATGCTCAGAAAAAGGGGATGTTTTTTTTATTCCCAGATCTGCACTACATCAGTTAAATTATTAAATTATTAAAAAAAAAAAAATATCTTCAAACCAGTACAACACAATAATACTAGGCTTAAATTTTGGATTTTTTTTTTCTAATTAAATTCATCCATACCTTCACCCTTTGAACCAAAACTGGGCAAACTGAGTGCTTTGTATTGCAAGGCACATACCATCTCCAGTGTGTGGGATGAAGAGGAGATGTGGGTGGTTTCCCCTTTCACCAGCTTCACCCAGCAATTCCAAGGGAAGCAGATGAACTTTAGTGATAGAGAGGCACCTTTTCCCAGATTTATGTGGGTTATTACTCTGTCTAGCTAAATTATCTGAGAACATTTCCCTTCTTTTATTTTTATATGAAATGATCTGTAAAATAAGGGTAAACCCCTAATATTTCACAAGCTGTTTGCAAACAGTATGTACTTAACATATTTATTGTACTTATAGCACAACAGGCTTTTGTGGTCACATTATTTTCTTCCTTGAATAACTGATCATTTTTTTCTATGCATATGAAATAATACTGTTTATAATGCGTCCCTTCCTAATTAATATTTTTAAAGGAAGAAAATATAGTCAGTTGGGAACCAGGAGGATGTATTTACTACACCTGCAATAATTTAGAAAGAACCCAAGAAACAAAACCCAAACAAAACCACAGCTTCAGTAACCTCAGTTGGTTTGTGCTATGAAAGATCAAAATCAATATGTAATATAAGATTGTACTAGCCATTATTAATGTGTCTATAATTAATCCATTCAACCAGTGTTAAACAATGATAGAATGTCTTCTGCCACGACCCCTACATACCACAAAGGTTGATTTGTTAATTAAAAGCACCAAAGGGCTTTTTATAACTTTTTTTTTTAATACTTTATTTGACAAGATGCAACTCTGCCCTGATCACAAAGAATTTTGCATTGTATAGCAGTATGTCTCAGTATGCTATTTACGTTCTTCAGAGAGAATTTATTAAGATGCAGTGTATTTGTTCGCTGGACACAGAAACACAGCAAGCAGCAATAAAACACATACTGTATAGCTATGAGCAGATTACAAGGCACCGGACTTTGGTCCTTCAATCAAATTGTAACAGGATTTGTACGGTCCTTAAGAGAGTTATAGAAAGAACAATTCTGATATGAAAGAGCTTTAGTTTGTTTGTTTCTCTGATTTTTAGTTTTATAAAATTGTGAAAGTCTTAGGTGCGTTGCAGTGATAAAACAAGCATAACAACATTGGTTTGGATTCTTTCCGATACTCTCTCTCTGTGTTTTCCCATTCTGCACCAGTTTTGTTGATAAAAATGAATGTTGTTCTTTTTCAACAATTGAATCTAGTTCAACATATTTTGCTCTGCCCTAGGGAAGACACAGATCCATATACCATTCATACAGAAGTAAAACTGGTTGGCCTTATACAGCATCGTACATGACATTTTCAGTTCCTTTCATCCAGCAGCAAAGAATTATCCATTAAGACCCGTGAAATTAAAGGGAAATGCACTTTTAAAAAATAATGATGGAGCAAGACCACAATAAACACATAGTTGGGGAATGATTTATAGAACCAGTTTTAACGTAAGTGTCCCTCATTTAGAACTAGATACTAATCTGTCTGTCAAGGCGGGATACAGCCTTCTCTGTGCTGCCACAGTTTAATAACTGCTATGATGATAATTAAAACAGACTGAAACAGTAACCTTTATAAATAAAAGCAAAACAGCATCTAAGCTGATTATATTTCCTCATTTTATTGTGGCTTTGACACAAATGAAGCCAAGATATATTTTATTCATTTTGTATTTTCTGTTCACGTTTTGCTTTATGGCCCTTAGGGATACAGGCGTATGGATGTAAAGAAGTATATAAATTAAAACAAACCATGTTTTATGGTAAATACTACCACATCTTTATAATGCATTTAGCTTAATGTGAGCAAACAACAGTTTTCATGGTAGTTCATTTGCATTTCCTTCCCTGCAGGTTCCCAGGTATTTTAAGGTAGCAGTACTTAGCTCATGGAAACTATTATAGTGAGGGGAACATTGCAAAAAGGAACAACAGCATCCTCTAAGTTTTCTTATCTTAACCGTTTCCCTTCAAGTAATTTTATACCAGATACAGTAGATCTGATTTTTTTATTAGGTATTGTTCTTCCCTTCCCTGCCAACAGGTGGAGATGGACTGTCTGAATCAACCTGACACCTGCTGCTCATTTATTATCAAGACAGCTGGAATATGAAGAATATGTCTGAAAAAAAGGTCCCGGGTTTGGGTGCTTATTCATAAAGTTCTAATGTTTTGAACTTCAGATGATAAAAGCTATAACTTCACATCCTTAACAACCATGTAGTGCTCTCAGTGGGTTATTATAGACAGTTTTCTGTCCATAGAGAGACTATTCTAGACTACCATCTGATAAGAAAAATACTTATCCCCTTTCTCTAGAACTGTTCTTAGATTCTTTGCATCAAGGATGAGGACAGAAAGCTTTTCTTTTGGGGCTTTTAACATTTGTTTTAATGAGTGACTAGGTCTACTATTTCACACCTGAATAAATACTAATCTAGCTAGCTAGCTCTTTATTCTGCACCTTTCTTGTCTCTCCTTAGCACCTGAACACTTCTTTGCCAGACTAGATACCCGACAGATGACAGAAGTCTTACCAGAACTTGTCCATTAAAAGATGCCAGAGATAGCCTTGCACCCTCTAAAATGTGTAATGGCATCCAAATGTCTATCAGCGATGCTCAAAGCATAACAAAATTAATGGTTAAACTATCAGTGACATTAAAAGGAGAAATATATCATCCTGTACCTTCTGCTGGTAGAAGTGATGCTCAGCTGCCTGACTGAGTATCTGAAAAGGAGCTTCCATTAGACAACCAAACCTGCACTTTGGAAGTCAGATTTCATTTTACCCAAGCAGAACGTGCATATCATAGATGGTATTCATGACACGCGATTATTTACTGTATATGCTTACACATCATTGTATAATTTCTTGTAACAGTCAGATTTTAACAGCAAATGCAGTCTTACTTTATTGTTGGGCAGAAGACCAGCATACAGCACAATGCTGTTTTAAGTCTTCCATTATATTTTCTCACATTTTCCTTCTCTTTTTCCTGAAAAGGACTAAAAGTGTGACTGTCTGTACAAACACACATGCACTGTTCACACACACACACACATATATATGTGCATATGTAGTATGTCCTACACAAGAAAAAATGGAAAGATACTGAAAAAAGTCACTAATGCTTTACTGTATCTTTCATAGGCACATTTCTCTTTTTTGAAATACAGATTTTCATACACAGATTTTTTGTGCCAAAAAATGTTATTATGTCTCATTCCTCCTATAGAGATGATGGGAAGAAAAGAAAATTTTTCACCTCCATATTACACAGAAATTGAGTGAAAGAAAGTTCTATTGATTTTAGCTAAAAATATCCTGCTTTCTGTTGTCATCCTCAAGTCACATGCTTTTTAGGTTCTTATGCAAGTGCATGAGATTAGCATACACCCCATTTAATGTGATCATGATTGCCTGCTATTTTAATTAACCTTTATTGGCATACCTATATTGCCAAGAAAATATACTTTAAGAAGCCCTATTAATAACGCAATTATTTGTTGGTGGTTTTTTGTTGTTGTTTTTTGTTTTTTTTTCAGTTTCACCCATCAAGTTCTTTAGACAGATAATAAATCTGTGAAGCCTAGGGTTATTGGTAGGCTGTTTGTTTTGTTATGTTTTTAACAACACATTTAAAAGTTAATTTTCTGAGAACAGGATACTTAAAAATATAATTTCATCTCTACCTGACAGAGAGGAAAACTGAGGCAGAGGTTAAATGGCTTGCCCCTCCCTGGACAGCAGGTCTAGCCAATGCTGGGTTCAGTCTGTACTATATGACAGATAAGCCAGATAATTCAAATGTTTAATCCCATATTTAACGATCATACCCACCCCACTTTACATCCTTCCTTGCTTCCTATTGATACATCCCTACCTGATGACAGTTCATCCTCGCTGGGAGGAAAAGATGGTCCAGATAACTGCCTCAATTTCAATTCAATCCTTTTTTTTCTGAATACAAGATCTGTATCCCAACAGCCCTTATTAGTCAAATCTCTGAAAATTTTTGCTAAAGCCAGAAGCCATCTCTCCACAAAAGCACCTTTTGAAGCTGCTGGTCCCCTCACCATAACAGAGCAAAACAAAGCATGTTCTTTTATGCTTGCCCAGCAGCGTGATATAGTTTGGTGCAGCTGTTGAAGCACCGTGGTGTCAATGGAGCATTTATTTCCGAGAATGGCATCTCTACAGCTAACCACCACTGACCTGAAGCCTTGTCACCAGCAAAAAGATAAGTTTGAACTGAACCTCAGCTGATCAGATCTTTCTTTCTGTCCTAAGGCAGGATCCTGTGCCTGCCCATGCTTTCTAACCCACCAAATGAATTCCTGAAGACTGTATTTTTTGTGTATTTTCCAAGATCTTCAAGACATCATAATTTTTCTTCTTTTCTGTTATTTTTCCTCTTTGGCAGTAGACTGTAGCTCCATATGTTACTTCCTTCTACTATAAAGTTATTAAAAACTCTCAGCAGAGCTTCCCCCACTATTAATTGGATCCTTTCCATTTTCATTGGGAAGACAGAGTACTTTAGATGATATGTAGCTGATTAGTTGTTCTCAATGGAGTTTGAATGAATCATCTTTACTATCACCTTGCTCTGTGTAAGCACAGACATCTGAGCAAGGGTAATGTCTGCTGCTCTGCATCTACCATGGATCATATACTTTAAAGAATTAGCCTAGTCTCACGTCTTTTCGTCCTTTTTTTTTTTTTTTTTAATAGGTCTAGTGAAATACATATGTTGAATTGGGATTTTCCAGTTGCTGCCATTTGAATCATAAACACAACACTCCATGCAAGTATAGATCACAGCTCTGGCCTTATGGGCTGCTCCTGTAACAGCCTTGTGAATGAGAAAGCATGGCGTATCATGAATCCTATTCAATATTGAAACTCATGCAGAGATAACAAGGAGAGAATGAGTTTGTTCTTAGCTATGCTATCACATTTATGGCTGCTTACACCTTGACAAACAAGTAAAATATTTCTTATTTCAATGTGATCTGCAAACAGAAAAAGAAGGCATAATTTAAGGGATAGAAGTAGCACAGTTACCTCTTCAGATTTTCACAGATTTTTGAGTAATATTACTTATTACCCCTTGTATTGTTACTTAGCATGAGACATGAGGCAAAGTAGCTGATAGTAAAATATCAAATGTGAGAGGAAGCAATGTTTTCCCTAACTGCAAATGTGTGGAGAATTGGAGATGGTGTGGAGGGAACTGAGGGGGATAAGGAAGCAGTGAGAGTTAACTTTGGACATTTAGTGTCCTACACTTCTGTTGTCAAAATTATGTCTGTTTCATTGGTGGTGCTATGAGAGCAATCTGATAAATACTAATGGAAAGTTATCACTTGGTTCAAAAGAAAGTTGAATACCAAATCAGCAGAAACCCATGGACAAAGCACTGAATAACTTTAAACATTTTTCCTATATGAATCAGGTGCCATATGTCATATTATAAGAGGAAAAGCAACTTTATCCTAATGATAAATAATAAGTTTACTAGAATAAACTAAGAAATGCTACTTCCCAAAGTGGCTTTTCTTTCCTCTGCTCACTGTAATGCTTATGACAAAAACCATTCTCAGTTCTCTTCTGCCTGGACATCACCTACAGCTTTAAAGAAGCTGTGCATGTTTTATTTCACATACTTCTCTTTGCTACAATTAAATATGCAGGAAAAGAAACCACCCATTTTAAATTATTATCCTTCAGAAGGAATTAATTCACAGGAGTTTCCTGTGTTTTCTGTCCCTTCATTCTGAGGTGGCCCAAGTACAGCCTGCTCCTACCAAAGTGGGATTTCAGGAAAATGCAATGGGACCTTTGTGGTGCACTGAGTATGTTACTGCTGTGGTGATATGGAAGTAGCCACCTGATAGCAAAGTTTCCTTCTGTCTTCTCCCCTAGAAACTGTGATAAGATTTCTAATGTCTGTGATCGTAAATTATTACTAGACAAGGCACCACAAGATGGCTCAAGCGTACGAGGGTATTTCATTAATTCTGTAGCAGCAAATAAAAGTAACTGTATGCTTTAAGCAACAGCCTTTGTGGAGCTTGTAGGATCATATTTCTCATTTTACAGACAGAGAAAATGGGATACAGTGAATGACCTATGTATAAAAAGTTAAACCAGGAACAGAATCCAGAATGTCTTGTTCCTGTATCTGGGTTCTGATCACCAGAGTATGTATTTAGTACTTGTGTATTTGAGTGGGAAGATTATTAAGGCCACAGAAGACCCTGAAAGCTCACAAATTGGGTCAGGCATCCAATTCTCGTTTTCTTTGAAAGTGTGACTTTGCAGTCTTCCAGTAGTAGGTCACCACCGTATTGTGTAGGACACTGGATCTGAACCTCTTAGCAGCGCACCACATGAAACCAAGATAATTAACCATATACTGCAGTGCTGAGTAAACAGCTTGTTGTTGAACTTTTTTCTACATGCTTAATTCCAATAGAGAAAACATGTTCATTGGACAAGGCCAGCAGGACCATTTCTTAATAGCAAGGACTCTTGAAGAGGTTCGTGGATGGATCGTTACTCAATTAAAGTGTCATCATTCACTTCTTCAATTTTCTTTTCTTTCTCCTGCCGTTAATTGTTTAATTTTCTGCCAAACACAGATTAACTTTTATCTGCCTGATGAGTGATGGTGGCTTCTAGATAAAAACAGTTTCACAAAAGCTTGCTCACAATGCAGTGTCCTACCTCATGAATAAGTATTGGCCCTACACCAGTAGGCTCACATATAACTTTCTTTTTACACTATTGTAGCAATGGCTTTAACAAAGATTTATTAAAGGACTTCTGTGCATCCATATTTCTAATTTATTGCTTAAGTAGATAAATAGAGAAAAGGTCTGAACAACCCATCTTTTTAGGAATTATAAGTGGCAGAAAAAGGTAGCTACAAGGGAATTGTTTCCCTCGTATTAAACAAACACATGAAATACCCTTATTTAATCAATAATAAGTAACATTATACAAACTGGGAATCAGAATAATGAGAAATTCAGGTAGATTTTCTTCCTTTTTCCTGATAACTCACATTTTTTACTTGCTATAGCAGCTTCTCCATAAAAGTAAGGGAAGACAACTTCCTTAGGAGCCATTTTTTAACAGCAGTCAAGTCCAGAAATGTTATGCACAATAGGATCGTTACTGAAGGGAAGCACAAGGCTGGCAGGTATATAGTGACATCCTTACCCAAGGTCTTTTCTCAGCAAAAAATGTCTCCATACATACATGAAAAAAACCCCACAACCAAACGCCAAAAACAACCCTACCAACAAAACAAACACAAAAACCCCCAGAATTCAAACAGAGTTTAGATGATATCTCAGCAGCTAAGCAGGGCCAGCTCCCACAAATAATTAGACTGAGCGCAAAACTAAAGTTGTGTAGCCTTGGGCAAGGCTCAATCACAGCTCTTACAGAATTTGACCACTGGAAACCCATTGTTATGTTGATTTTCACAGCAGATGCTTGGCAGAAGCATTAAGAGGGGACAAAAATATTCCGTTGTTCTGTTACTGTGTGTTACTTGTAAGAAGATAAAGACACATTGAGCCTGCGGCTTCATTCCCACCAGCAATCCATTACAATTGATGGACTGTGCCTGGCAGCAGAAGCCAGGCAGGTATCCTATCCCTCCTTCCTGGGAACCCCCACTGGTGTGGTGCTAAGAAACTTGCCTACAACTATGTTCTGAGCCACTGCTCAGGCTGGAGTGGGAGCCTAGGGCTGACTTCTCTCAAAATCTGCATGAAGCCTTTTGCTAATTCCACAGTGCACATTCAGTTTGGATTAGGGTTATTCAAAGAGCTGATTTTAGTTCAAATACCAAAAGAGAAGGGCAGGAGTGGCACAGAAAGAAATTACTATTTTTCATATTTTCCATGCATACTTATTTATTATTTTAATTAAATCCAGATAAATGTCCAAACACAAGTGTTGTGCTTCAAAACCTTTAATTTCAGAAGTGATGACATAAATCCTTCATTTCCTCATCTCCACCCCTTCCCTTGCAACCAAGTCGAAACCATTAGATTAATTCACTGTGAATTTGTGATTAGTTTCACTTATTCTGAAAATACTTTTTCTTCTTTTGCAAATAAGCTTTTCAGCTATTTACCATATTCTACTGCAGAGTTGTGGGATGGTAAATCAGACCATATAGGTGCACAATTTATTGTGAAATGCTGGATCAGCAAAACAAGAAACAACATAATAGACCAACATATTGGCCTGGGTATGCATGAATTGTAAAATCAGTACCTGCTTGTTGAAGCTCTGCAAATATTTAAATATTCTCTTGCAGCCACAGTCAACTCATTCACAGCTGATCTTGAGGACTTAGGGTATCATGTTAAACTTATCAAAGGTGGCTACAAGGCAACAATTTCCCATCAGTGTCATATTGTCTACATGTAATAACTGTGAGGGACTTAGTGGTATTCCTGACATAACATAGGAGTCTGTATCTTTTTATTTGGTCTCAGTTTGATGCAAATTTCTAAAACTTCTTCAGTTATACCAAAGACACCTTGGTTACCATATCAGGACGTACAGTCTACAACAATATCACCCCCCCTTAGCCCACCATGTCCAGTAGCCCGATAAAATTTTCTATGCCCTCCATTCTTCCACCTTCAAAAAATAGTCACTTAAAAGATAAAGGCCTCCAGACAACAAAAGAAAGATGCACATGTTCGCATCATTCATATCTTCTATTTCCCACCAAAAAGATTGGCACCCCTGGCCATACCATCAATTTAAAATAGTACAGATGCAAACCCTCATACTCAAACATTAAGACATTTATCAGATGACAAAAACTTTTATAGATTTCATGATAAAATTTTCTCTAGGATCTACCTTTATTTCACATTTGGAATAAATCTCTGGGACTCTTCTGAATTCTGTGGCACCTGTGGAGCTGCTGTGGACAAGTGCAAGAGCAAGTCACCCTTGTACTGTGGAGCAGCAGGGTGAGATTACCATCTATGTTGTGGGATCACACAGATGAAGTTTATAATGATAAAGAAGGGAAAGGGACAGGTCTGCACCCTGAACCAGTGGTACAGATTTCTGCTCTTAGAGTTGTTCTGATCTGTAGCAGATTGGGGATCAGCTAGGGAAAGTGAGAACTGGGGGAGTTAGCTGTTAATGCTGCATTGTGGACAATCACAGTCTGAATGTTTAAATTCCCCTTTTGTTTAGCAATAGAGACCAACCTTCACCAGCTGAGAATTACAGTGATAGCTGAAGAGATATTTCTGATCACTGCAAGCAGAGCAAGTAATTCAGTTTGACCAAGAGTATGAAATCCTGGACTAGTATTGCAAAAACAAAGACTGCTGTTACTTGAAAGCAGATGTCAAACTCATGGATGTTTTTATGGTAAACTCTCTCCCAACAGGAAATAATTTCCTACCCAGCCCTAAGAAGTTTTTGAGATTTGGTTCCCATATATAAATGGAACCCTTCTGGATCTTGCAGCTGAGACAGCAAGGCTTCCTTGCCCTCTGCTTGCAGAGGATGGAGGTAAAGTAATAAAAATAACTGTAAGTTCACGTTGAATGAGGGGCAGTTTTTCCCATGCACCCAAAACTATGCAAGCTCAGAAAATATTATAGGAATGCAAAAATTTTGATCCCCTCCCCAAGAACCTAGAGGATTTATCTAGGGTCACAAAGAACCACATGAGCGGAGCTCTCCAGCCCTGGTAATAGTGACCCTTACTGTGTTTGAAGCTGAAGACATTGGCTCCATTTCACCTGGCTGTGAAGTGGTTTAGCACTTCATCCCAGTTTCTTTCTAGTAGTGCTGATTCCCAGTCTGGTGTGCACAAAGGTATAAGGATGGGATAAGGAAGCAAATAATAACCTGAAAGGACTCTGGACATAAAAAGTTATGTTCTATATAACGAGCTGCTGTTATTACTGTTAATATTTGTGACTATCAGAGTGCCTGGAAATCCTAGTTCTAGACCATGATCACACTCTGCTAAACACCCCACAGTTTCTGCAATAAAAAAGTAAGAGATTACTAACTTCTCTTTAGGGAGAATACATGATATTTTATTCCTTTCTTTTTATTCCCTAAGGGAGCATTTTCTTTCTGTTAATCATGTTTGCTTAATGTTAATAAAGATAAACCAACAACATCTTAATTTGAGATAGGTGCACTGCTGTGCCTTGTTTCCATTGACAGGAGCCCTGGGGTATCCAATCTCATGTCATCGCTTGACACCCTAAGTCCTAGCTGACTCCTCTGTGTTTCTGCTACATGGGTGATTTCAGCTTTGCAAATCAGAAGAGTAAAATATGGAAAGAAATTACTTGTCCAAGGTCACAGGGCAGGTTCTGGCAGAAACAGGAATAGAAACTGTAGATAGTAAGTCATACCACCTATTCTAAATAACAGACCAAATAGTGTTTTATTGTTCAGCTACTTTCTCTAATGTCTTTAGACAACTACAGGGCAAATTCAAGGTACAATGCCCTTTTTATTTAAGTTCTTTTTTTCTTTTTCTTAATTTAAGGGAAGGACAACTTTATTGAGATGCCATTGTTAGTTATAGAAAATATGTTGGTTTTCTTTTGTTCAAAAGGTAAGGAGAAATCAAAATAATTCTATTTAATTACTGCTGCAATTTTCCTTGCTTAGTGCAGAAAAACAGTTTATCAAGTTGATGGGGAAAAAATTTGTAAACTTAATTGTTGCACTTCGAATAAAAAATGTATCGCTTAACAGTTAAACAGAAACAGAAGCTCTGAATTCTTAAAATTGTGCAAAAGATTGAAATATAGTGGAAAATAATAAATTGTTCCTAGATTCCAGTAATGGTGTTCCCTCTTTTTCCATGCTAATGAACACTGAAAGAGAAGTATGTCATCAAAGTCTAACCAAAGCCAGATTGTTTTGTAAATTATTGACAGGGACAGCAGCAGAACTTGGATTTTTTTCAATCTCACAAGAATACTTCAGTCAGACACTGAAGTGCACTGCATTAACAACATTAATACTTCCCCAGAAATCTGATAAATGCAAATATATGATATGTCTCTCATTTCATTATATTAATATAAACTCAGTACATCAGCCCAGAAGTAAGAGAGAGTTTGTAAACCAAAATGGACTGTCCCAAACTAACATGGTAGGATATGAAATAGAAATTATATCATGTGTTTATGCCACCTGAATAATGTTTTATGCTCCATTGGTAGGGGATGATTGACTGAACAGGGATGTAAGAAATACCCTGGCTAATCAGAATCCTCATTAGCCGTGAAGGAAATCAATACCACCTCAGCATCAGGACAATGACAGTGAACCTTCAGCTGCAGATCCTTGATCCCTGGCAATGGAGGTTTCTCATGCAGCTGGTCCCTATTCACGTAAAAGAGACTCACATCACAGTAAAGATTTATAGAGTGAGATCGACAATGAAGTCTTCCTTCCAGTTTTGCACACAATGAAGATTATTGTCTCTCAAGTAATTATTAAGCAAACTGAGCACATTATATCATGAGGACAGCTTGTATTCTTTTATTAAACTGAAAGCCTGAAATGTGAAAAAACCCAGAAGATTTAAGGAATCAATTGCTTCATATGATCTACCTGGGTAGGTCTAACTGAGAATCAGTAAGACAAAAAGATGAAGACATTTTCATGGAGGCATCTTGCTTTACTAGTATGTACAAACAGGATTTCTGAAGAATGAACTGTAAAACTGTAAAGGACAAAACAACCCAAGTACTTCACAAAAATGCTTCACATTGATGCTACCAGAGTCCAATTTATAACTGATCTCTGTATGCTTGAACTATTAGCAGTGAAGTATATCTATAACAAATTAAGTTATTCTAGATCCTGGGGTAGGTGGGGAGATGAACTGTAAGCATCACGTTTCTCCTTGAGGGCTGCACACATTGGGGTAGCATTTATCAAGATTTCATCACAATGTATTAGGTGTGATAAGTCTAAAATAAAAGCAAGTTCCTTTTAAGAATAAGAGTAAAATTCAATTTCTGGTTAATGCCTAGAAAAAAAGGGGTGTTTAATGCCTAGAAAAAAAGGGGTGTTACTCTCTTTTACTTCTGAAAGTTAGCATAAGATACATGACTCTGCCTCTTCCCCCCCCCCCCCCCCCCCATTTAGGAACAAGACAGTCAATACCTTTATCTTTTCTATAAGTTGGAATTCCTTTTAGTCACCTCAGAAATATATACCTGGAAAACAAACTGATCTGGATTTACAAAGAGGGTTTTAATTTTTATGCTTCAGATGATTAAAGTATTTCAGAAAAGGATAACCAGATCTAACCTTCCCCCACCCTTCCATCTGCTACAGAAGTTTATCATGGATGGGGTAAATACCATAAAACAATATACTGAATTTTGTACCTTTCAAACGATTGTTTGAAATGCCTTGCAGAGGACAATGCTTCTCCTGTATCATGTTGTTATTCTGGGTTAGAGTATCTACTGGTTGTATTTGTCACTGTTTCTTCTTGCTCACACTAGTTTTTAAATTACAGATAACAGAGCAGCTAGTCCTCATTGGAAAACCAGACAATACTAACACAAAGTTTAATTATTTCCTCATCATGCATAATTAAGACGGCCCATTGATAGTGACCTTTATTTTATTTTAGATAACTTTTTTATTAACTACCTTTGATTTCAAAGCTAGGTTGATTATAATCATAATGTTGGCTTAATATTAATGAACAGATTATTCCTAGTTTACCTTATTTCTCATAGGCCATTTCTGAAGGGAAGTGCAGGTATGTCATTAGAAGTTCGTATGTATCTGACACCTCAATTCAAAATGAATCAGTTTTTAGTTCTATGAGTTTTTATTTCACATATAAGATTCACAAGATCATATTTTCAGTATTGAGGGTAGACACTACCTTTCTCCTACCTTACACTAAGAAGTGTTCATTTTGGAGGCCTCCTAAACTAAAACTCAAGTGTACAAAAAGACATGAGGTATTACAAGTAGTGAGAACACAGGAGCCCATGACATGTCATGCCAAAGGTACTAATAGATTATTATGCTGTTTGCAATGGTGTGCAACAGTGGATGCTTAGGGTATGAGAGGAAGAAACTGGGCACTCTTAGTATGAATATTCCGTATTATAACACCTAAATTCTAGCCCATGTAGAGGAATCAATGATAGCTAGCTTTCATTTATAAGGGTAGGAGATGAAGAACCATCAGAGAAATTTTCTAAGGTAACAAACAGGGAAGCAAAAGCTGAAGAGAAGCAAGTCCTGGTGAAAAGCAGTATTTGAGGCAGAACTAATCGGCCATTTCCTTCACTGAAGATTCAAAACCCTATCAGCTTTTCCGAAAGATGCCTACAATGGTTATGTCGAAATCCAAGTGTGGGACGTGGATGTCTCTTTCCTTCCCAAGGAATCACAGAATAGTTGAGGTTGGAAAGGACCTCTAAAGACCATCTTGTCTCAGGGCTGGAGAACATCTTCAGTGTCCAGAGACTGCTTTCTGGTCATGACCACAACATGAGAGCACTGCATCCCATTTCTTCTATTGCCTATTGGAGACTCAGACCTGCAGCTCTCCCTCATCGGGAGAGGATTTCAATCACCAGCTCAGAGGTGATTAACACTGGAGATAGAATAATCTATTTTTAATGAGACAGCTAAAATCCTTAAGAAGAAAAGAAAGAAGTGAGAAGAAAGAGAAAATCCAACAGTTTGCAAATGCAATGCAGATTCCTAAACACCATGACTGTAGAACTGCCTTTGGACAGGAGATTCCCATGTTGCAGTTCACACTCCATGAAGTATCTGTGCATTTTAGACATCAACCACCCATACCAACTGTGTACAAAATGCTCAGGGCACAGCCTCAAACTCTGTACATTCATCCTACATTAACCAGTAAGCTACAGAGGCACATTATAATGTGCTCTTTAGCCCCCTCATCCCCCCCAGCTTCCTTGTCAAATGTACACAAATCCTATATAAAACAGTAAATATTCCACAAATTGCAAGTTTTAAAGTGTTCTCCCACTTGCTTTCAGTGAGAATAAAGCACCCATTTTGTTGTGATACCCGAAGACACAGTGAAGTTCCTGTTTATATATTGCTTAAATATGCATGTTTATACCTTAAGATACTTCCTGTGAGACTCTATCCTTCCTGCTTTTCACAAGATCAAGGTCTGTAAGAATGTCAGAACAACAGATAAAATTCATATGCTTTGCTAAAATAAATATTATACTACATTATATTATACTATACTGATTCATCATAAACTGACAGAAAAGTGACAGTTTCAGATTGCAGAAACAATATCTGTGTCCTCTATTTTTTAAAAACTGAAGAACAGCTTGATGTATAACTACAAGCTGAAAGTAAGACATTTAATTCAACTTCTACATTAGTTTTGTATGGATGGAAATGTTCTGGCAAAAATAATGATGTCATATTGTAACCTAATAAGAAATGTCTCATTTTTAATACTTTTGGCAACACTTGTAATTTCTCATTGGTAGATGTTTGGTAGAAATCGCAGTGTTCTGTCATATTTGTCAGCATGAAGTCAAGAATGTGATTATTTTTGACCATATGATTTCTGTGTTATACAGAACTGTGTAAAAAAAGATACACTCATGTTAATTAGATGATCTGAGGGTTCCTCCTTTTACAGATGCAAGAGAGGCAACAGAATTTTTGTGTTGAGGGGAATCACTCAAGAAAATTTACTTACTAGCCTCATGAAATGCTCAATTCTGTATTAAAGGTCAACTCTATGTAAACATACCGAAGGGTCTCCTTTACTTAGGTTCTGGTTTCCAGAATGACTCAAACTGGTCATGAGAATTTATCTTGCTATGCTACCATTCATTGGCTCAAACTACTTAAATAAGAGTAATGGTGGAAATTTGTAGGATTGTTTAACTCACTGGTATTGAAGATTTTCTCTTCTATGCAGCCTACATAAAAAATACTGCCTTTGATCTGCTAATCCCTCTTTTAATTTCTTGAAGTTATTGATGGGAGGGGATGGATGCTTGCCCAAATAGCACTGTTATATTTGCAAAAAGTGTTTTCTCTTCCTTTGACTACAGAGATGCTTCCGTGTAACACAATCTGTTTTGCTTTGAACACTTATACCCTCTTTAGTTCACTCAAAGGAAAAAATAAAAAAACAAAGAAAAATACCTGATAAAGTTGGGTATAAATTTCTGGTCAAAGATTTAATGAGAAAATTGACATTTGGATTAATCTATAACTTATGAATTTCTGATGAACTGCTGAGTTAAAATTATCATTATCACTGCCTTTCAGAAGTAGAATTCTGACTTTTTAACCCACTGTGCCATTTCTCTGTCTTCGCATCTTTTTTTCTCAGTTTTTATCTGGGTATAAAGTATTAGATTTTGTTAAAATGAACAGGTAAAATGAATTTTCCAAATGACCTGAGAAAAAGTTTATTTAAAGTTTAGTATTTCTCTTAAATAGGTTAATCTAAAATTAACAAAAAACCCACAACCCTGATTACTCAATTAAATTAATGTTGGAAAAAATCTGTTACCAACACAGTTCCAGCTGCTATTCAGTAATAAGTGCATTTTTAACTACCAGTTAGTTAGGAATAAAAAAAGAGTTTCCAAATGAAACTTTCTTTTTTTCCAGAAAAGAAGAGAAATCTGGAAGATCAAGATACTATTTTCTTAATTTAGACACATTAAAATATGTAAAGTTTAAATGATTTGACAGAAATTTTGCAAGAAAAGTGTTTGTGACATTAAGTAAAAAAAAAATTATCTTAGATTTTCATTTTAAAAGATGTAATCTAAAATGTCAATTCAAGGAAGTATATGCATAATACAAGTTCATTAAAACATGTACATGCTCAAGTTCAGCCCAAATGTTGGTAAAATTTATTCATGAATTTTAAATTACATTATATTTATTTGAGGATTTCTCTAAATTTATTAATGGCAGAGCTTTCTGGAATGGGTAGATTTCACAGTTCAGAGTATAGGCACAAAATATAGCAAGGTCAGTTTTTCTCTAGTAACTTATTTGTAACTTGTGTTTTCATATACCTCCGCAGTGTTCCTACTGATTTTGACCACTGTATCCATGAGGTCTATAATTTCAAGGGCATTCACTCTGGACAGATGTGTTTATATTTTTTGCATCTTCAGTCCCATGAGATGCTACAAACTCAGTTGAGATCCATAGGTCACAACCATGCTCTCTAATGTGTTCTTAAACCCAGAAAGCTTTTTTTGGTGATTACAGGAAGACACGTCCACCTTCAGCTCCTGTGCGAAGTATCTTTCAAGCCAGCATGTGTTAGGTGGACGTGCACTGAGCAACCTCTAGAGGCAGTCAGCTTGCTGGGTTTCATGTGACACAGGAGATCCATCTTTTTCCTGTCCATAAAAATCTCCACTTATGACCCGCCCGGAGTCATTTTTGGTGAAAGCAATTAAAATTTACTTCCAGCACCAAACCAATAACACAGCAACAAAGGTTCATGAAGAAGTGGGTAGGAGATATGGTGGGGAGGGGGTAGAAGAAAATTAAGAGAACTAAGAATGCTTAATCTAATTATCTTAAAATCAAATCCAAAAGCTCTCTCTTTCCCTCTTTGTGTCTATTTGACATATTGTCGACGTTTGCTTTACTCCCATGGCCAGTGACATGTTCTCTTGCCCGTTCCATGTGCTCGGGTTGCTAGAAGAGGAAACAGGCTTTTCTTGGCAAAGCATGGTAGTTTTTATGTTCAATCCTTTTCTTAAATCTCCCTGGGGTTCCATTTAGATTAAAATCCTCCTTCCTCCCACCAAACATTATTGATCCTTAATTTATTTAGGAGGCAGTTTCAGCACTCCTTCTTCCAGGTATTGACTGCCCTTCCTGCCTTGGAAATGATAATGGCCCTTCAGAAAAATAGGTGCTATCTCTTGCACTTGACTAGACATTAGGAAAATATTAACAGCTCTCCCCCACTTGGGCAGACAATGAGTAAATCTCTTTGTAAAGGGTTTTTTGTTTGTTGGGGTTTTTTTCTATACACTGAACCCTATATTTCATACTAACATGTAAACTCCTAATCATATATCAATGGAATTAACGCTTGTAGCTCATTAGTGGGTGTTGGTTGAGACAGAAGTGAAAGTAAAAAGATAAAAGCAGGTCTTAGTAAAGTTGACTAAACAGTGTGCTTAAGGAAACAGCAAACCAGATCTCTCAGTTCTTTACATCAGGACCTGTACAAACCCATGTAGAATTGCAACCTTAGCATTAGCTGTCTGAGCTATCTTATCAGACTGTCTCCTAAAGCTCAAGGCACATGTCCATTATCCTAAAGAAAGATTTCATGAGTTAACTAACACCTGCAGGATTTGCATGTCCTGTCAGAGATGATAATTACATCCTGCCATGGTTATGAAAGACTGTCTCTCACGTGTCATCTGGTAGAATGCTAGTCACCTGTTTAACAGCACTTCTAAACCCAGAAATACTCCTTAAACACAACGTCAAAGAATGCTCGGAAAACTGTTGCATCCCAGTTGACAGCAACTTACTATCTAGCTTTATTACCCTGGAAACATTTAAAGGAGAGGAAATGTGTGTTCATCAACTGTTGGACAGAGGAAAATTTGCACTTGAAAAACAGCAGCTCTGCGGAACGGTCTGTCCACATTTTTATCTGCCCTTTGTTCCACGTCAGTGTCTGAGCTGTTATGGATGTTAACGAACTAAACCTCACACGAGGTCAGTGATATAGGAAAGTGCCCACATTCCTCGGCTTTATGGATGAAGAAACGATTGAGACAAAGAAAAGCCAAAAGCCCCCGCTCCCATTCCACTTCCCCCCCCCCCCCCCCCATGGCACAGAGCAAGGATCTGAGTGTCCCTGAGCAGTAACACAATGTGTTGACCTTCTCTTTTCTTCTGGTTTCTCTGTATTTACACACATGGCTACCCTGACCTTTAAAAAATCCGTCATGAAAATTTCCTTGGTGTTTTCACTTTGCCTTAAATGAAAGGTAACTACTCTGTGACAAACTCTGCTGGGTAATTGCATTTGCTACAAAAAATGTTTGTTCTGATGCCAAAATGGTACAGGGTAACTGCTCAGAGAATTTTGTCTTTATGCAGCAAAGGCATTTATTTCACGCAACGTTGGGGAGCTAGCCAATTCACACCGGACAAACTAGCTCTGAAGTTTTCAGTGAACAGTTAGGTATTTTATACAGTTTTCGTGAGATGTTACAACATCATACATATTCATTTTATTTTGACACCTAATCATTCTATTCATAATAGGTGGGATCTAGGTGGAGGTAAACCTTTCAGTTGTCTTTGTTCAACGATTTCCTGACTCATGGTCTCCTTATCTCCTTCAGGTGCCTACCTCATCTTTTCTAATTATTCAGAGTACATTCCTTTAACATTGTCAGTGGTGGTACATTCCTTTACTTCAACATCTTCAGTGGAACCTTTTCTTATTCAGAGTGCTTTTCTAATTATTCAGAGTACATTCCTTTCTCAACACAAACAGAGCATCACCCAGAGCATTGTACCAAATTCATCCTGACCAATCTTTTTAAGATCTTGTTCTGTTTCATGTCTCAGCTATAGTTCCATGTATTTATTAAAATAAATCAGGGCTAATGCAGTCACCTCTCAGAGTGAATTACTCTCCTGGCAAAAGATTTCATTTCCAGCCTAGACGATCACTAAACAAGGATGTGGACTTCAACACATAAAAGCAATATGGATGGACTCTTTGATACTGAAACTCATTATTAAGGTAATAGGTATCATGCCCCATTACTTTTAATGGATTGATTAATAACAATTATAGCAGCCTTTTCATAATAATTTTGGAAAGTAATAAATGTGCTAATATTTGGCTTGCAAAAGTAAGCGTTCATTTCTAATTGTTACTGTTTCCCGATCAAGTACTTGGCAGAAACAACTGTCCTCCCTTATCCCACACATCCTTCGACTGGAATCCAGTGATTAGCTAGATTAGACCAGCACTTTCTTGAATTAGGCATCTTGTGACTGCCCCTGCATGGAAGAAAAAGAGCACCCACATGCTTAAGTGATATAAAATTGGAAGGTTAAAGTCTCCAGAGTTCTGCACTACTGAGTCCAACTCTCTCCACCCTACAAACTGCCCAGAACTGCTCTCTAGGAGGAAGAAGCTGAATTATTTGTTATATGTATGGTGCCACCTCCTCCTCTACATACATCTAAAGAAATATCTTATCCTCTAGTAGAAAAAAACAAACAAAAAAACCCCACAAAACAACAGACACTGGGCATAAACAAGAAAACTTGGTCCCTTTTTTCCCCCATGTCTTTGTGTGTATACATTGCAAATACAGGCCAACACCTAAAATATCCCACTACCGATTCCAGATCACCCATGTTTGATTTAGTTGCCACATCAAAAATGGTTATGACCCATGTCAATGACTAAAAACGTTAGGGCTTATAGTTACATTCTGAATTTGGTAAGCCAAATATGAAAGCAGCAGACAGAAATTCCACACAGCTGTGCAAAAAATGCACAAGAAGAAAAAGCCTACTTGTCCTGCAGCTTCTGGTCAACCTAGCCCACCGTTCCAATTTATAGCCAAAATTACACAAACAGGAAAAAAAATAACAACAAAGAAATGAAATCCCTATAGTTATATATATCTACATATATATAATATATAGGTATTTTGTCAGCAAGTAAGAAAAGGTACCTGATCCAAGGAGCTTTGTGTCACGACCAGCACTCTTTTGAGGCAGAGCAGGAACAGGATTCAAAGCCATGCAAAGTAGTCAGGAAAGGGTACTGACGGTGTTTTTCAGCCCTGGCCCTGGCATGAGAGCCTTTCAAACGGGACTGAAGTTTTCACCATTGTGATTTAACAGCTGTTGGTTGTACTTTTCTCAAGGGAATCAAGATGCTGAGCTCATGGTCATTTTGGAGAAGTGGTACATTGCTCCCCACTCCAAACCCTAGCCCTCATCTGTCTGGGCTGGGAGATGTGCTGCCAGCAAAGCTGTGACTAGCTTATCTCCTGGGATAAAAACATCCTTGCGCTTCCATTAAATCAAAGGTGCTCTGGGAGCCAAGATGACAGAGGTATAGCAGTGAGCAAACCCAAAAAGCTCTAGACATGATTTACTGGTTTAGAAAGCAAAAAGGCATAACCTTGAAGGAAAGGAGCGAGTGCGAGTAGAAGGAGCAACAAGCTTCCACCATGCTCAGACCCAGGCGGGAACAGTTACCTGTGAATATGCCCAACCATGGCATTGCAATGGGAATAGCATGTCTGAAGGTACGACAGAGCAGCGTCCAGGGCCCGCAGAATAATATAGAAATCCCACTATGGAATGACTTGTCACAGTTGGAGCCCCAGGACACGTATGTCTAAGTTAAGGTGGGCAACAAGAGAGGGAAGTGCCAAGCTGTGCAAACACCAGAAGTGATTACACATGGTAGGAGAATGAGAAAGGGAGAAGCCGCAGGGGTTTAGGTAAAATGATAGTAATGTAAAGGAACAAAGCAGCCTTCCTGCAGGCAGGCTCTGTTCCCAGAGTCCTTATATCTAACATTAAGAAGAATTTCAACAATAACAGCATGAGGACCCAACATATGTAAGAAAATTTAGGAATGTAATGACATAAATTATTTTAAGGCAAAATTTTTAGAAATTATCTGTTTTGTAGAAATGCAGCTTTAAGAGACTGTCAAGGCAGAAAATTCAAAATAGGATTTGTTACCTATAGTTTTCAGTGTATAGCTACAGGCTATTTTGCCCTTGAACATATCATTTAATCCCAGACCTTAAAGCTTAAAGCCAAATGGGCTTTCCCACTGGAATTAGACACCTGTGTAACTTTGAAGGTCCAGGCTTTTGGTTTTTAACTGTAAATTGGAGAATAAAGGTGATGTCCTGTGTCACATATATTCTGAGGATAACTACAATGAAGATTATAAATAAAATCATGTAGTACAACAGTGGGTTCCAAGTAAGAACCATGAAAGATGCATTTTAGAAACTCCATTGTATTTCCAGCAGAAGCAGATACTATTCTTCAGACTTTAGGTAAGATACTGAATTTTGAAAATGAAAACACAGTATGCAGTACCACGCTGAGCAAAGAGCCCATCTGGACTGCAGCGTGCAGAAGTGACTTAAGAAGAAAAAAGAGTATAGTCGATGATAAAATGTTTGTTGTTACCTCCCTGGAAGTTGTAGAAAATCAATATACCCTTCAGTATGAGGCCCACTGGTTCTAACAGGCTCAGCCTTGCTGCAGGCTTTGATTTCTTATGTTCAGCCTGCATCCCGAGCAGGGGGGGGAAGCGCTGAGCGTGTGTTAGTGCCTCTGTGTGTGTATGTGAGTGAGAGCTGTGCACTGAGCTGGAAACCAATTAAACTGCAGTGTTAGATAGGTGACAAAAAGGGCTCTGTAAAAGCAGGATACTGCCAGAAGTTAGAGTTAATATAACACCTGACATACAGTGAATAATAATAACAACATTAAAAATGTTATGAACTGATTTATTTGTAGGGAAAACTGGAGTAAATGTCAAGTTCAGGCAACAAACCTGGAGGAAAAGATGAAGGAATATCACACCTGATGTTTAAAAAAATGTTTAATAGTATAAAAGACCAGGCTACCAAATACTGACTGCTAAACCTCCATTAAAAATAACCCTAAAATGCTAAGTGATTGCAATAAAGACTAACTGGGGGGTGGGTGGGGAGTATGAGTCACTACAGCCCCTTTGCCAAACCTCTTGAATGGATCACTGGTATCCTCAAAGGATACTTATCCTCAAAAGGTATTGATCCTCAAAACCCAGCACGGCCTTTGGGCAACCACAGCTGGCAACGTGGTACAATTTGACTAGACTCTCAGTGACCCCACTGTGCTCTTTGGGCTGCTGCACCTTCATTTCTCTTCCCCTCATTCAGGGACAGAGGAGCTGCAACTCCTGTTGCCTCCTAGTTAGCAATGTGGAAGGCGATAGAGACATGAGACAGTTTCAGCTAGAAAGTCAAATGGCCATGGTCCATCTGCCTGAGGCCACGACTTGAACTGTCTAACCCAGAAGCCTGATCGTCAATGTAGATATGTCAACAGAGACATCAATGGAGAGTCACCTCCAGAGGCTGACTGAGGTTATAGGTTATAAAAAACAATTCTCTGACCTTTATGCACCTTCCACTTTCTTAGCTTACACTAATTCTCATCTCCCTTTCCCCAGCTGTAGCCCAGTGACACCAGGAGAGCTGCACCACCATTATCAGAGAGCACTTTGCCTCTCAGACTACCACACCTGTCAGCTGTATAGCTGGGTCAGACATGTCCACAACTGAATTTCCTAAAGGATAAATAAAACAAGGCTTTCCCTATCATCCCAGCCTTACAGGATGAGGAGAAGGGAGGAAGAAAGCTTTCCTCAGCATATTCAGTCCTCACACTTACCCATGGCTATCGAAGAGTCAGGATGCTTAGGGAAAGTATTCAGAAACAGCTTCCAGCCCTGAGTTGCCTCTGGCAAGAAGCTGAATAAAAAACTGAACCAGTACAGTATACCTAAACAAGATAATTTCAAGTCCTTAAAAAAAACAAACAAACAAACAGTCAAAAAGTTAAACATCCCCTTAAACGTACGTACACCCACACAGCCACGCTTCCATGTTTAGGCAGTACATAGAGCTGTGCACAGCAGAGAATGGAAATTATCTTCTCTGGGAATTACTGGGCTGAACATTCCTGCCATTAGAAAAATTATTTGACAGCAAAACCACATATATGCACATGTACACACTAAAATCAAGGCAAGAAGGGAGTCTTTGTATAGGGAATAAATGGAGCTGTAACTAAACAGTTGGAGACTGTTGTTTTTATATAGTCAGACTAATTAGCACTGTTTTGAATGTTCGAATAAAGAGACAGTTAGGAAAAGATAAGTCAGCATCCTTAATTAGCATTCTGCATTGAGTAGCCAAGACATTTGCAGTAGGTTGACACTGGTCATTTTGAAAGATGGAAGAAGACAAAAACTAATTGCTCTGTACCTAGAATTTCATCTGTTTCAATCCCATTATTTTGTGCAGGATTGCACTGTCAAAGAAATAAACACTGAATGAAGCTCAAAGATACTGGCAAAATCAGGTGAAACTATGCACAATATCGAAGCTTCCCCCTCTTCAGTTTCTTTTATATACATCAACAACATTTCTTTTTTTTTTTTTTTTTTAGAAACTTTCTTTAATGAATGTGTTATAACTTCTGTGTTCACAGACCTGACAATATCAGTGCCTGATGCTGGTCTGAAATCAAAGCTCTGCTGATTTTTATTGGTTCTGTTCTAGTATTGATGCCTGTTACCTGCTGTGCAAGGTAAATCACTATCACCAAAATCAACCAGAAAAAAACCCAACACCACCAACAATGAAACTCCCTCAAACCCGGAGATTTTAACATAAGAATCTGGCCGTATTTTTCTAGTATTAGTGAAATGAGAATTAGTTGTCCAAGTTTATATTTGGAGCACTTACAATCAGTAAAGGTGCTTCAGATCTGTGCCCGCATGAGAGCAGCATTGCTTTATTAGATGCTTTGAGCAAACGCACAGGCCTAAACAATAGCCATATTCATAGGTTTTGATGTGGTTTCACTGGACGAGCTTCAGCATAAGATTGAACAGAAGTAATTAAAAGTGGCACAGGCAGGTTAGAGCTGTTAAACACTTTTGGAGGTTCTCCTCTTTTCAGGATATGTTAGTACTAATGTCCCCGTTGGGATATCCATTGAGATATCCTTTATGGATAAAAAGCATAAACGATCCCATTTCACTCCCACAGGTTTGCAGCCTGGATAGCTAACTGTCATATTCCTTTGAATCTCTCAGCCGTAATGGACAAATATAGGAAGACAGGAAAAAACCCATATTCCTTCTAACTATAATAGAGATCTAGTTGGTAGCTGACCATTCAGCAATAACTATTCCATTCTGCCTCTCTCAGCAAGAAAGATGGGACACAATAGGATTTCACCAAATTTATTATAATGGTAGAATTATTGGAATAAGTCTACCAGAACACCTGAAGGGACTGATGGAGTATAAATACCATTTCCAGTAGGAAGCAGAGTCAAGCTCACCTGCCAGCCAAAAAGCTCTCACATCTGCCTAGGATTTAGCTACGCTTGGTATCTCCTGTTTGATTTTTCTGACAGTCAATGTTTACTTCTCTTTGCATGACATACAGGCTTTCATTTCCTTTTCTTTTCTTCTTTTTTTTTTTTCTTTTTCCTTTTCTTTTTGTTTTAAATGAGTATGTAGGTTATTATTTATGCATGGTAGGGAATAAAGTAGTCACCTGTCTGTGCAAAGAACAGCACAATTCATGTAATTTGACTGGTCATTATTTCAATATGGTTCATCTAGATGGCTGTAACGGGCTGCCAAATTGCTGTTCCTTCATCAGCCCCATTTTGCATAAAGTGTAACAGAGGAAAATAATTCAGTAGGGCTTCTCTTTAGCTGTAAAACATTTTCAAGGCAGTCTTCCCTTCCTCTCTCTTACACACAAATAACTAATAGAGTAACACACAGCACAACAGACTAGAATGGGGAAGAACTAATTTTGAACAGAAGTTCCTTTGAGAAATTTTCAATACTAAGACGCTGTAAAGATCCAATGCATGAAAACTGTTTAGAATGTCTGGATAGTTAAATGCAAATCCCAAGGTCTCAAGAACTCATTGATGACTGAAAAGTTCTGAGTCACAAACCAAACCAAACCAAATAGAAAAGGAGAGCTGTTGCAGCCTGTTGTCAACACATCAGTGTTTTGACCGAGATGACTGTTTGGGATAACTTTTAAATTTTCTCTAGGGCCCTGCACTCCAGAAGACTCCCCTACCTTGCAGGAAAAACTGAGTTCTGTATTCCCAAATATATCAGAATATATTTTGGTGAATTATGACCATGTTCCCAGGTATCTCAGATCATGCCAACATTATTTATATTCCAGAAATCTGTCTGCTGTATCCATGATTTGACAAGATATAGGTCATTGGATATAGGACTGGAACCTATAAGAAACAATTTCTTTAATGACATCTCCCCCATTAAGAACTTAATTTGAGAGATCTGTTTGTTATAAAGTTATTAATCCACCTAATGTTCTCTGTTCATTCTATGTACAGGAAGTTTCTTTTATTCAAATGTCAGACAGTAATCTTCAAACGTTTTAGAGAAAACCAGAGTTTATCACAAACAGACCTCTTGAGCTAGACTTGAAATTCTGTCAAATAGAACATGTTCTGCTTTTAAAAAAATTCTTTCCTTGAAGCTATGCTGACAATTTAATGGGGTTTTTTCCTCTAACCCTTTGTTGCTGGAGTTTGCTTCCATATTTTACTGGTTATGTTACTTTACCTAGAATAGATCAACTGATGCAATATATTTCCCCACTTAATACATTTTAGCCCTTTTCAATATTGAAATTAGTAATCTTTCAAACTTTGGAATTCAAACTTGGTTACTACAAACAATTATGATTCAGAGAGTCCCTTGGCTAACTCCTTTAATGCTTATGATATAAGTTAACTTGGTTTGATAATTTACCAGGGTTAGCAAGATTTTTATTCTATCTACAAGACCAGAGAAAGCTCTATCATTTTTTGCAGCAGGTGAACAGCTTGCAGCTGACACATGACAAGGGAAGAGTAGCATATTTTTCTTCCTCACACTATTTAGGGTGGTATCAGTATATGCCTGTGTCATTAATGAGCAGCTATCCACTCTACCTGCATAAGCAGCAACATCTGTTTTCCCACTTTCACCTCTCAAGCTATGCCTGGACAGGTAGGCTACCCCTTCCCAAACACAGCAACAGCCTGTCTGCACTTGCCATCATCATTTGCAGTCCGTCTGCATTTGACATCAACTACTGTCCCACCTTCTGCACTTGTCTTCTCTTTGCTTCCCAAACAAGCTCAAGCAGTCCTCCCCCTTTCCTATTATCCCCAGACTTGGGGGAAGGCAAATATGTTTTTAAGATGTCCTGTCTGTATTTTTTTAATGTTAATGCTTGTTGTAGTTTGCCACTTCCTTTGATACCATTTGCAGCATTCCCACTTTTTGTTGGTGGCCGCAAACCCTTTGCGCAAAGCAAGCCTGACCAGGCAATAATCACAGGTTAGTTGCAGAGTTACTGTATTTAAAATTAGTTATTAACTTTTTACTGAGAATATAAAAATTATCCCTTGCTACAAGGCTTTGCTGTATTTCTGATGTTTTGAGAATTAAGCAGGTTATGTTGCAATGTCTAATTAGTATTCCTCAGCTAAAATTGCTCAGTGTGGCACAATTTTTGATGTAGTTTAGGTCATTCTTTAGAGAAATTAGGTAGTCTATAATAAATTCCTGCCCAGCAATTTCATTACCTACAACTTCAATGAATTACTGTTTAGAGTCCTGTATTTCTCAGTGGTCTGCCATTATGAGCATCTGATACTGACCCCAGCAATTCTCCTTGCATCCGGATTCTTGAGAATCACCAGCCTCATCACATTTCCTTTCTGAGCACAGCGTTGGCAACACTGCATATATACATGTTCTTAATAGGCAATTCGGGGTTAGACTTTGTCAGATGTAAAAGATGTCCAGCTCAGATTTCATGCCTGAGTATTCAGACATGACTGGTCCATTTTAGCCTGCTCTTATTTGTTTAAAAGTGTCTTGATGAAGAAACGATTTACATGAAGGCCACGACATTGGTACAACCTACCCACATACACTTGGCCCAATATTCCTCAGTCAGAACTATCAGTCTGATGCCATTTAAACACTTCATTTTGGTATCACCTGGCTCCTTTTCTCTCTATACTGCAGGATAGTAGTTTTTCTGGGAAATTCATGGATAGCCTGGATTTTTTTTTAACTTTCCTCTTTCTACCAAGATTATTCAAGCTTTCCAGACTCTGAGGAACAGCGCCAGATGCTGTGTCACTGAGTCCAACACAGATGGAGCCAAAGGTGGCCTCAATTTTCAGTCCTACAGTCTTACTGATCCCTGAGTCATGGTGTTTGCCTTCATTCCCAAAAGGGAACAAATTGACTTGATATCCTCCCAGATTTAACCCAAATCCTGTCCACTTCTCTCCTTTGTGACAATTGCATGTTATGGATACTCAGTTATGTCTGCACTTTACTCTGTGTTGAGTTGGGCTGTTTTGCCTACGTCAACCATTAAAGAGCTCTCTGCCAGGAGCGCGATCTGCCTATCCTGCATTAAGACAACTGTGCCTTCAGAGGGGGAAACAGGCTGTGACTCACTTCAGCATCTGCTGACACCATAAGGAGATGGGAATGGATGCGTGGGTGGGTGGGTGGGTGGTTGGGTGGACAGAGCTTTCCAACTTTACCTGCCAAACAGACAGAGGAGCCTTTCAGCTCCGGTGACAAATTTTGCACATGACATCTCCCAGCTTTCATACCCTCTGTCGGCAGATGAGTTGAGGACCTGACCCATCAATATGTTACGTTCACACTGAAGTTAAGGATACAAGAACAACAAGATTGTGGGGCTTCTGACATTCATAATTCTTTTCCTTTTAACATCTTCCTGGCACTGCTCAATGGGAAATTAAATTATACTCCTTCTTCTCAGACTTTATCTCCCCTACCCTCCCATGTCAGTGTGGACCAGCATGTAGGACATAAAGATAGTGGAACCTGGTGCAAAGTGTATCATTTTTTCCCATTATTAAATGGGACTATTATTCAATTATTGAAAGGGATTATGAAGAGGGTGGTGGGTAACAGTCACTTGAACAATGAAGCATGACAGCTTCTGCGAGAAAAAGAGTAGCACACTTCAGCTCTAATCGGGAAAGCACCACATTTCAGAACATCACTGACAGACAAACAAAACCCACTTCCAGGTCACAAGGTTTAATAAGACAGAAAGAAAGACTGCACATTGGTAAAACTACAAAAAATATGTAGAGCTATAGTAGTTAATGCTAATAAGTTCTGAAAGGTTATTAAACACCATCCCTCAGTTTTAATACAGACTTTGAGTATTAGAGGTTAGCAGAAGACATTATGTAAATAAAAGATTATTACACTTCTGCCTAATGTGAAATTTGTGTATCTTTTTCTGGGATATCTAAGTACTATGCTCTGTAGGACACTGGATTCTGTATTTCCTTCCTAACTTGATAGCAAATATTCCCAGCTGCTTAAGAAACAGCACTGACAGGCTTTATAAAGTAATTCCTTCTAAAGGAATTCCCTCTCTTGCTATAGAAGGAATTCTATAGCCTCTGCCTAGATACTGCTGTGTTTGGGGGGAACCAGGACTCAAACCAAGAAAGGCAGGGGTCAAATCACAGTTTTTTTTCAGAACACTACAGGATAACTAAATGTTGACAGATGTAGAAGTGGGAGGCAATAGAAAAGGTTTAGAGACATGAAGTGAAAATTTCTCAATAATTTTAACTTGTATAGACACTCTTCTCCAAGCTATTTACAAATATTGTTTAGCCAATGGAGATCATTGTATCACATATATCCCTGGGACTTTAACATCAAGATATGTACAGGATTCAGCTAAGATCTTTACACCTCTGAACATTTCAGTTAATCTGAGCCAGTCATTCCTGCAAATGGAATAACTATTAACTTATTGTTATAGACTTGGAGACAGAGGATTATTTTTCTGCAAAACTCCATATAAAGTTTATTCCACCTTCTTTCTTGAAGGACTTTAATTAGCCATGCCACCATTTTTCTTGCTTCTTCAGATGAATCCTATGACTATGGAATAATCAGTCTTATATTTGAACAAGTATAACCTGTTAAGAAAATTTCTAACAGAAAGCAGTAACCTAAATGACAAACAATGATCACACTTTCCACGCCCTATCTCTTGGTGCTCATGGTGTTTGCTCTCTCCTCCTAAAATTTGGTTTCAACTGGATGATTGGCATCACCAACAGTAGAGTAAAAACCTTACATCTATCTTCAAAGATCCAATGTTTCTAACTTCGCTAGATTGTACAGACAGAATGGTGAAAACCATGGAAAAACAGGCTCCATGTCTTCCAAATAGATTTCAAATTAGTCAGAAAGTTGCATCTTTTCTTAGTGAATTTGAAAAAGCTTGTTAAAATGAACAAAATTTGACATTAATTTTAACCCAAACAAGGGTAATTGTTTTCAATTATGTTATCAAATCTGTCTTGTACATTCTCTGCATCTGCTGAAGTGTTATATTTTTAACATAAAATAACTGCTTGGTCAGAGCTGGTTTTCATTTTCCTTGAGTATAGGCTGTAGGAAACTAGTCAGGGGCTCTGCTGAAAGCTTTTTATATTATTTGCAGATATTTTTTTTCTTTTTAAAAGCCCACAACATCCACAGGAAGTGAAAGAAATAGTGTTGGGTGGAAAACATTTTGAAACTTCTGCATTTTGAGCAGCAAAGAAAAATTTCTTTAACAGCTGATACACTGGGCACATAATTCAAACTGTCCCTCATTACAGACCTAAATTTATCTTCCATCCCACACAGATTTCTACTCTCTCACACTTTTTCTGCTCAAAATTATTCACATCAGAAATGTAGGCTCATGAAATGCAGGGTAGCAAAAGTGTTATTTATGCTAAAGAAATCAATCCCACTTCTTATTTAAGCTTTCTGACTGTGGGTTTATTGTGTCCTCCCTCTTGGGGCTAATTCCCATATGGTATCTCACATTTGCACCCAAGCAGATTGAGAATATGGTGTCTTTGCCTCTGAGAGCTTCAATTAATATACTAGGACTCAGTCATAAAGTACTATAAAGAGCTAGAGGCTTTATTGACTTTAAGCTCTCCGGATGCATTTTTGCAATGTGAATTATTTAAAGTCCTTTGCGAGCTTCCCTGGGGCCTTTTGAAAAGAAACTCACAATCTCCTTCAAATATGCAGTGGCTAGCCCTCCCCTGAAAAATCTGCTGTCTCTAACCACCATGAATTCTGGCAGCATCTACGCACCTCCGAGGGAAACAGAGTACAGTAGTCAACATTTTCAGACCACTCTACAGACAGAAGTAATTCTACTCTAAATGACTGGCAATTCCTCTCCCCAACATAATGGACATAAAATTCTGTTAATAATTATAGTTGTTCTGGTGGCCTGTCTTCTATACACAAGATTTATCTTCACAAGGAATATGACAAGCGATGTTATTTGAGAATTGCACATGCATGTCATTATGCAGTCATACAAGTTCAAAAATACTTGGGTTTCGTTAATTTGCATTAAATCTATGTAATAAAGTCACTATCATTCAGAAATTATTTCAGAATAATAATATTTTCATTTCACAGTCTTTTTCAAGAACAATTTCTCCATGAAAACCAGCTCAGAATGAGATGGGGCACAGGAATTAATTACGAAAGAGTCTGATGACTACCCCAAACAGTGCTTCTGGGGTACTCTGTTCCCAAAAGCTTTCAGCTGATGAATCCAAGAGTTTGGTCTGTATATTATCTGTGAGAAATACAGCAATAAAAAAGCTAAATCACCACCAATATGCAGATGAATTATGGCTATAATTTTTTCTTCCATCTGACACCAGTGGAAGTTTTTTGGGTTTTTTTTCCTCTGATCCTATAAACTGAAATAACACTTTTTCTTTACCTATAGTTAACGAGGAAATCATATTGTAACACATCAGATAACTCAGGACACAGTGAAGAAGCATCACTACCCTCGTTTATCATCTTTCTTCCTTCATCTCTTCATTACCTGTGATGGTGTGAGCTCCCATTCAGGCCCAGACAGAACTTCTTCAGCTGTCCATGTGTGTTAGCTAGACTCTGAATGAACAATTTTATTAAATACACCTGCCCTCTCTTTTTTTTTTTTTTTTTTTTCATTTTCCTTTCTTTTTTTTGAATTTCTGACTCAGGTAGGATTTGTCTAATGAGTTTATCCAAGTTTTACCACTGAAACGTGCCTTGACTTATATTTGTTATGCACCACTTGCAGTGACAGCCTCAATAAATAATAAGTATTGATAATAAGAACACCACCATTACCCCAGCACTTTACTTGAGCTGACAACAGTGACACAAGCTGCTCAAAACACAAGAAACCATTTTATTCATGAACCAATCCTGACATTAACTTCCCCAGCAATAAATAATTACCTAAATTATTTGTAAAATTGTCAAGTAGCAACCTACATTTTCTTTTGCAGATCCCACTTGTGTGATTATATTTCCATTTGCAGCACATTACAATATTTAAATTGAAGTTTCCTGCATGCTTATAAAAATACTACTCTTGTCCTGTAGAAAGATCCTTACCTGATGCATTTTAAGATTTCTTTCTCCTTTGACATTAATACTAGATAGCACTAGCTAAGGATCTAGCCTACAGTTTTAGTCGGCTCAAACTCAACATATTGAGAAACCTATCTATTGTGTTAGAATCAATAGCTTGCTTTCTTCCCTGCAGAGAATTCTTGGTAAAGAAAAGTACGTTACCTCACCTAACTGTAGGATAACAATAATTTAGTCTCATAGGGAAGGTGGATTTTTGAGATTCCTAGATTCCATGCAGTTCTATTCTAGAGCTAAAGTTAAATTGCAAAGGTATAATCAGAATTTCCAAAGGAATATCTAATTTCTTCCTAAATGGAGACAATCTGGTATCGCTGTTTCCAGAAAATGAATTCCATGAAATTTGTTCTGTCTACTGTACATCTGCAGTAATTTACTTACTCTTCTCTTGAATTTGGGTTCTAATTCAGGAAAACAGATAAGCCTGATTATTACTTTAATGTTGAAATTTTTGTCTCAATTGAAGAAAAAAAAAAAAGTCCTGTTATGTTGCAGTTCTATATTTGCTTCAAAAAACCACTTACAGATTGTCAGAGTATTTCTAATAATGTACTGATTCGCAAAACAGCCTTTTTAGTTTTCTGAAAAACATTTATAACAGTGAAGAGAAATCAATTTCTCCTTAATACATTAAAACCAGTCAGTGGGTAGAAGATTTTGAAATCTTCCAGCATTGTAGTTTCTTGGACCACTAACAAACAGAAATTAGGACAAAACAAACGAGTGGGAAGACATTTCTACTTCTTACCTTCTTCTAGCAATTGAACTCTACATGCAACTGCAAGAATATAGTGATTATTTTTCTAAGAATATATCTGTACCTCAGACAACTGTGGGGGGGAAAAACTCTGAAAGTAAACCCAAATATAAACCCCAAAATAAAATATTGCACTGGGAGGACTGGTTCAGAGATTCTAAAAGTCACAATAGCAAAGTCTGACGGGGACTCATCAGCCAGAAAAAAACCCAATAATTAAAATTAAACCGTTTCCTACTCATGTCCTCAAGATTCTGCCTCTTTTCCAAAAAAAGCCAGCCTCAGACAAACACAAATCAGTACTTCAGCATTTCCAACAGAGGTCATCTTGAAGAACAGGTCTTTTTATCTAAAGTTTTCTACTTCTTTCTGTGTCCCCTCCTCCATGGACTTGCCTAAGCAGGACCCCAGAAATGTTTTACAAACTCTTGGTTTTTCAAAAATAACCAGAATAAGTTTTACCATTTACACTCAGAGGGGCATTACTTATCAAAATATGCTTTACACCCAAGTTAGAAAGCAACTTTGTTTGGCCTGCAACAGCAGCAAGGGCAGTATGCATTTCAGACTTGTGCAAAAGGAAAAGTAACATTACTTCCCATCCCACAGATGGAAAAAACTTTGATTTTTCTTTGCTGTTGTGTTCTCCCCACTTCATGGCTAAACAAGACACAGGATCAATCTGATCCCTTCATGTGCCTGGACAGTCACATCATTTTCTGACAGCAGATACAATAGATTCTGCAAGTACTTTGGTTTGTGTTTGCTTAAATTAAGGAAAAACAGCCTCCAGATATTTCAATAAATAATCATATCAGTTCCATTTCTAAGTAAATAGTAAATCAGTTAAAAAATCAAATTATTCTTTCTTTATCATGGCACCTTAATGAAATCAGGAGATTAAAAATTCTTTAAGGTTACAAAAGTCTGATTTCATAAACAATGCATTCTGTACCAATATGTTCTAGATACTGTCAGGATCATTTGCACATTGAGCTTGTGTCCCAGCATTGCAAGTGGTGGTCTCTCATTCCCCTCCCTTTTATGGCATATAATTCACCTGTTTAACTGTTAATTTTTTGCAGACTCTCTGCCTTCGTTTAAGTGTTCAATGAGCTTTCACTAGACCTGCACAGCTTAATATTCTCATAAGTGATGCAGTATGACTGAACCTGATGATAAATTTGCATATTAAACTGTGAATGTGACTTTAAATTGGAAAGGTACAAGAAGAAGTAATCAGAAATTAAAAAAAAAAAAAAAAAAAAAAGTACTGATAAAGCTAAGGCCTGGATCTCTCTGTAAGAATACACTACCAAATCACACTGAAAATACCTATTGAAGAGCATATAATCTCATTAAATAAAAGAGAAAATTACACTTAATTCTTATTCTCCTAAGGTACGAGTTATAATAAATCCTACTGACATACCATGCATGGGCCCAGGAGCTGGGATCTATTATAATCTACTTACCCTCTGAGAACCTAATTTCCACTTGAAATAATAATTTAAAAAAAAAAAACCCTCTTAAATACATTGACCTCTAATACATTCAAAATGTTGAAATAAATCAAGTAGCAGAGTTAATAATTGACTTTTTACTAATGTGCTCTTATGAAAGAGAAGAATTCAATATGCTTGGTGCTATCCCTAATTTGAAGCTCAGTCTAACAGTATTATTCATCCTGCCAATTTCCAAGGTAAACCTTTTTAAGCATTTGCAAGAAGGAACAAAGGTGAAATAAGAGTATAGTTGTAGCTACAGTACAGTGATTTGAAAGTGTACATAATTCATTATTTTATGCCATATTTCCTGCAGCAGATAAACAATATTTGTCATTTACCTTGCAATAGAAGCTAACATTGGAGCTTCATGCAGACAAATGCTATAACAAGTCATCACATTTTAAATAGGCAAGACATAAAAAGAGTGAAAGAAATCAAGCCACACTCTTCCCATGTTAAAGGATGAAGTATGGCATTTTAGAGACAGAAAAAAGTGTACAAATGTCACACTAAAAGCTAGAGACAAACCAGAAAGCGGAGTCAATATGTTCCAGCTCTTAATTAAGTAGTCTAACTAAATAAGTATCCTCCTTCCCTCATCAGTTCAGTGGATGATTATCTACATGCCAAATGTAAAATGTGCATACGCACAACCATTTGCATTCTAAAGTTACAAGAACCATTGATTAAGAAAAAATAATTATTAAGCTTATCTATGATGGAGGGAATTCTCAACATAAATAATAAGTAGAAATGCAATGTTATATTTATTTTACTATTTGTATCAAGGTGAATGGGACAGAGTATTTTTTAGGGGAAATTCACTTTTTATTACACACAATATCAGGATTTTGTTAAGAAGGGAAGAGCTCATCTACATTGGATTTGCAAGTGAGTTTTATGTCAGTGTATTGAGATGCAGTACCTATGATAACCTTGTGAAATGTAGCACTGTAACAAGCTATATAGGCTGGTAACTTTGACAAGAAAAACATTTTAACATGAAAATGTCAATAGAGGTTTTCATTGCAATATTTTTTGGCTGAATATGAACACAACATATGCAAAAATCAATAATGATGTGTTCCAATGTAGTCATTTTTATATTCCTTTTTACTTCTATTTTTTCATTTACATTTTTTTCTCTGTGGATTAAACAGAAGGAAAAAATACCTTTTCCTTTGGATTGGATATATTAAAGAAATTATTTACATTCAAAAATCTTCAAATTCAGAAACCACTGGATGACATGAAAAATTACTCTTACATACATGGGACACTGTCCAACAACTTCCATTTTAAAACATTTGCACATTCATTAAGTATATTCATTATATAATGGTATTGTAAAATTTTTAACTGTGATCTTCCCCATTGCAACGGCCATTGATTGTAGAGCTATATGTAAAGAGCTTTATTATATTTGCAAAGGCCCAGAAAGTCAAGAACAGGGGGGAAAGCTGAGTGACTGTCTGACTGTGTACAAGTATTATGATTTTATTTTATCATTAATCAAAAACTTCTACAAAGTATATTTCTGCTGAATCTATGAAAGTACATGCACCACTTTGTCTTTACTTTTTCATCATATTGTCATAAAATTCTGTATAACGTAGCTCTTTCTGACTCTCACTAGGCATGCTCCTTGCTTAAGGTCTGTAAGTGGAGGGTGGGGTGTGGAAACTACTGTCTTTATGACTCTCTTTCTCATTATCTTCCACAGCAATTAGGTACTTGTTGGTCTGGTCAAAAGCTGTTCCATGGATGTTAATTTGTTCAACTCTGTTCAGCTTGATCAAATTTCTTTTATTTGTTTGCCTACAATCAGATCTTGTAGCCCAACAGACCCAACATGCAAATTTGAATGCTCAAATTATCAAATCCATGTAAATTACTTTGGATCTCTGGCAAATTCAAAGCTAAGTATTTAGGCCCCTAAATCACAGAAATATTTTTTTAAAAGTATGATAGCAAAGCTTGTTTTCTCGGTTTCTGGCAAAATGTTACTTTATTGAGATGAGTGTCTATTGCTACAATAATCACTTCATGCTATTAGTTTTTAAGAAACTGAAGCATTTTACCTTCTGGTTTGATTTAAACCTCTTTAAAAGTCAATGCTTTCTGAGAATGACCAAGCTGCTTCATGAATTAAAGTATTTATATATCTAACCTAATCCAGGTATTATTTCCCAGATAAAGAGCTGCTCAGGCACATACTGCATCATTCCCTTCACAATAGCATACTTGAAGACACACCAAATTGCTATAGATTTATATCTATGACAAATTTTAGACAGCTTGATAAACCTGTGACTCTGATTCACTTGGACATAATTAATTGTGCCTTACCCTCATATATGCTGATATTGAAATCCATTTCTTTGGTGCTAATATTACAGGAGGACTTGCCATGTCAGTGTGCTTTCAAATTTAAGTCTGCCTGCACTGAGCATGGTGGATGGGAATGCAGAGAATGCTAGAAAGGTCTGGAGTGAGCGTTGCCTAGAGAAAGCATGGATGTGTGAGACAGACCTGTTGTTTTTTCTTTTGCAACATTGACAGGCATCAGCACTCAAGCCCAGATGCCAAACATTCAGAAGTCAGATGAGATGCTTAATCATGAAAGACATACTCATTCAGGACCTGACCTGATGCTACCACAGAGTATAACCTTCAGGATGGACAAGGTGATCAGGTTTTTTAGTTTATGGGCTTCAGATTCATGGCTACTGATGTCCTCAAATAGGTTAATGTGAAGGGACAAAAGAGAGTGGGGGATAAGGTTGACAGTTTCCTACAACTGTTGTGTAATCTTACAGACATTTCTGCAAAATGTGGTAAGTTTACACATTTAGCAGTAGGAAATGGGAAGGAAAGAGTAGGTCTCCATCCTTACCTTCACTGCTGTAAGTAGCTAGCTGGGTGGGTAAGCTATTTTAAAGTAGACTCCCCAAAAAATATTCTGAAGGAGTAGGTAAATACTTTCATTATGTTTTTAAAGGCTTTGGCTTCCTGATGTTTCTTCTGGAAAATAAAGGTTGTCCTAAAATTCCTTTTTTTTTGTGCAATGCACTGTCATGGGTTAGCCTTCAGTTACTCATTCCTGTAAAGTACTGTTGCCCAGCATGGTTCTTTTTTTAGACAGCTCCCATTGCCAAACTCAGAATGTCTGCTCATAATTAAATGAAATATATTGCTATATCTATGAGATAGGGTCTTTATTTTTTTTGCCTCCCCATTGTCTCCGAGGACTGATAGATAACTTGACTTTGATTTGATACTAATCACAACTTCCTAGAAGTTTCATTAAGATTCTTTGCTTTGTCTTTTTTTAGATTTTTTAAATGCTTTATAGGATCCAATTTCCTTTACTAAAGTCTGTGACCTCCAAAAATTGTTGTTGAGAAAGGATATTCAAAAAGGCATTAATTTCAGGTGGTTTCACATTCATTTGCCTATTTCAACTTAAAAGTTAGCAAAGATGAATGTAGATTCATTAGTTCATTAGAGTACTTAGCACATTGCACAGAGGGCTTTGGATTGTACCTGTCTCTTAAAACATTTGACCTCTCCTACGTGTCCCTAAATCTGTTGTGATTTAACCCCAGACAGCAACTAAGCACCACACAGCCACTTGCTCACTCCTCAGCACGACAGAAGAGAATCAGGAAGGTAAAAGCTCAGTTACGACACTTATAGTCTGTTAAAACAGTTACAGTCAGTTAAAACAGTTACAACACGGTGGTTTCTTTCAAGGAAAGTGTGATGTTTGGCAATATAAACTGTCAGACATATAAATTCAGTAACCTAGGAACAGTTTCCTAATTATTTACGGAAAGGAAATCAAGCCAGTCTTCATAAATCGGTAGCAACTATGGCTCTTTGGGGAACTGAAATTCAGAAGATAATCAGTTAACGCTCTGTTTAGAAGAACAACACAACACTCCTTTTATGAAATGCTACCATATACCTACAAGTATTGGTAAAAAGCTGCTTCAGTTTGTATTTGGAGCCACAGCCACACTCTTTTATTAGTGTGCACATAATATGCTACAGCTACTATTTCACACTTATCCTTGCAGTACAGCAGTACACTTTTATTATTACGTACGTCGCTATTTTGTAATTCACACACAGACTTGTATCCTGTTACTTTTTAGATGTTTCCATAATGAAACCGATTTGTTCTGCCTTGGTTGATATATATTTCAGCACAGTCACACATATAATAAATTTTTCTCCCAGAATCATTCAGAAGGCACCTATCCAAGGGAGACCAGCCCAACTACACTGAGCAAACTGAGCAGGGTCAAGCCAATTTTCTTCTCCTCTTTGAACTTTCTATTCCTCTGATGATGCTCTTCCAAACCAACAGGATTGGTCATGAAAGCAGCAACTGAACTGGTCAAGGTTTAGAGGACAGCACTCTTCCCTCTTGAAAAGACTTCCACAGTATTCTCTGTCGCTGTAGGGTATCAGAAACTCTGCAACGAGCAGAGAAGTGCTAAGATGATACGGTTCTGATACAAGGTACATTCAGGGACTTACGGAAAAGGGGGTAGACTGTCTGCCCTAAAAGGTCTCCTAAAAACACTCTGCTGTTAACAGCTAGACTTTCAAGATTTGGAATCTGAAGCTGGAAGTTAATAGAAGACAGGCAACAGAAGACAAAGAGAACACACATGCATTCTACATCACCTCTGAAACATTTGCAAAAAATATTGTAGGTGAGATTCCTCAAAAGCATTGCAGATGTTTTTTTGTGTAATCAGCAGGAGGAGTCTTTGTTATGCAGGCCCCAAGAGTGCCCAGGCAGAGAGCTGCCAAACAAGGACATGAGGAGAAGATGACTTTGTAGTAAAGAATGTGTTAGCTTCATTTCAGTAACTCAGTGATAACACAAGCTGTACTGAAAGCTGCAGCAAGTCGAATAACCATAAAACAAGAGCTAACACTCCATGGAGGATGCAATAAAGTCTCTAGATGAAAGTAGCCCTACTTGTTATTGATATATCTATTAAAAATGGTTGATGAGGCATAGGAGAGGTGAAGAAAGCAGAAGACTATTTTTAAAAATGTAAGAAACAGCACAAGTGGCAGCAGTAGGATGCAAGAACATGAGAATCAAGACTCCCTTACAACAAAACAGTCTCTTAAGACTCATCTTAATGCAGCACTAGGGCACAATTGTGGCACATTTAAGTCCAAAATCCAGGAAAATCTCTCTCAGATGAGAGTTGCAATGATCAGCTTAAGAATTAAGTGAAACCCACTTGCCTTTGTTCACTGGTATTGAGCATAATTTACAAAAGAGCAAAGCCCTAGAACTTTTGTGATGGACAATACAACACAAGGAGCAAGTCACGATTTGCATGGACTGCTAGATCCTTTGACTCAGTCAAACAATGCAAATCAGCCATAAGCTTGATTTAACTGTTATTGCTGCTTTTCACCATTATAGTAAACCAGCTGGATTATATCGATGAATCTAGCCCATTTTTGTACATATTTTATAAAGATCATCTAGTCCATCTGCTTTCATAGACAGTGACTTTTTTCGGGAAAAAAAAATATTTTTTTTGTACTAGATACTGTCTAGGTCTTTATTTGATTTTTAAATTGCTTTCACAGTCCAATAAGTATCTAGCCCAGGAGATGTATTTTTCCCTTCCCTGCATATATATATATCAATATGTTTGCATTTGTCAATTGATAAATGTATTATGATACACCATGGCTTCAATTCCCTAAAGAATTCCTCATATCATACAGTGATTTCAAAAGCAGCTGATGAAGGCACTGGGCTTATTAAGTTCCTAGTAACAGCTAAATCCATATACTTCAGTAAGGTAACAGCAGATGTTCAAATGTGCTGTTGTCACTGGATAAGTACAGTTTGCAAGAATAATTTCCAGTAACAGGCTTACAGTTTTCAATTGCCAGCACATTTATTCTGGTTATAAAATATATACACAAAATTCTTTGCAGAAATATGTTTGGTAAATATGAGCTATTCTAGAGCACCTTGATCACTGTGTTACCATCAGAATTAATTTCTGCTTAGTCCAGCTGCCAGACGCTCTGGAGACTATCTGAAGAACAATGAGGCATATCTTCATCTTAAATGAATCTGGTTTTAAATGAGGAGAGACCACTGGGAACAATTCTGCTCCATGACCTGACTGAACTTTCCCATTACTTCTACAGTTATGCCTATGATACTAGCAATCAAATTCTGCTATCAAGTATGATGCCAGGGTGTATCCAAAGTGACTCCAAAATTATACACCACTAATGCAAAACAGTTCTTGTCTTGGTGAATGAAATCTCAAATGCAGACAAGGATTTATGTACCATCATACTCCATATTAGAAAACCTAATTTACAGGACTTCACCTTCATTACACACATAAGGAATTTACTTGGGCTGCCAATTGAAAGACCACTTTTGATATGTTCACCAAGGAGAAAAGCAGGGCATTCTCAACAGCATGGGCAAATACCTGCTCCAGCTTGCTGTGAGACTCTAAATTACAAATAGAGTAGCATGCTATTTCACCAGTATTTCAAAGACTATAGGATACAGTACATCTATTTAGCAACTACTACAAATTAGCAGAGCTATAATTAAGTGAGATACTTCAAATGGTATGCATCACCACAGGGGACTGTGGCTCCTTGTGTTTTTTTCTTGACGTTATTAGGTCAGAACCTGCTTCATTCTGTCTCCTTCTTCATTTTCTTCTCTAATTATTAATTTCTTATAGACTCCTAGTTGCAAGCATGAAACAAATTTCTCTTGAAATAGAGGCATATTTAAATTCACCTTCTTCAACCTTTATTTCTCACTTCTTGTGGTTTTGACTGTCATATCACCTGCTCCTTTTTCTTTTCTTGGATTGTTTTTGGTTTGGTGGTGTTTTTTATCACCAGGCACCAACAGAACAAACCATTTACTGACAGTAGGCCTTTGTGATCTTTCTTTCACTATCACAGCAGCAGACATGCCTTTCTTTTAAAGAAAAAAAATAGAAGGAAACAGAGAGAAAAAAAATCTCATTTGAAATAAAAGTTTAGTGAGTAGCTTGCAATTGTTGTATAGGGAATGGGGAGACTTCCCACCCCTCTTATTGAAGGTATTCCACCCCTCATGGAATAAGTAAAGTTTGAGTGAACAACAGCTTTCCTTTGCAATCTGCTAAGATATCCACCCACATGGTTAAGATACACTCACTCTGCTCCAGACAAACAGCAGCTCCCACCCTGAAGTGATGAACCTGTACTTTCCTACTGACCAGTGACAAGCCAACTAACACCTGTACCAACACGAATGAATTTTTGGTTCCTGATAAGGCTTAAATACATCCTGTTGGGTGAGACCTCAACAGAAACAAAGGGTGAGAAGGAAGAGAGTGTCAGGTATAGGTTTAGCAATGAGAGGCATATTATCTGCAGCCAGTGCTGATGACCATTAACCCAATGTTTCTCTTTAAGCCACACAAACACAAAAGGCAAAATAATGCCAGCAGTAGTAGTTTCTAAAGGAGGAAAGTATCCCAGAGGTGTGATGTGTGCATCCATGTTGTTGATGGTGAAAGCTTTGGCAGTCTGGTCGTGCCAAGAAGCAGAACTTCAGGTACTTGGAAAAATAACATTGAAAACTAGAGTTTAAGAGCATCTGGGGTAAACTGGCAGCTGAATGGAAGTGTTTTAAGGATTACAGTTTTGGTTTCAGATAGTCAAAACTGGAGGTGGCTGGAGCTTATGAATGAAGGAAAGAGAGCAGGGAGGAAAATAAATATATACTATTTATATATGCCTGTGACATTTAATAATTTCAAGAAATATAGTAAGTGAATTCCATCCATCTGTCCCACAAACCACTGTTAGTCAGTAGATTTCTTATACATCTCATATCAGAAAAGGGTGTTGAAACTTTTTTTTCCCCTCTTTTTTCGCTTTCCCTTCTGGATCACACTAATGAATCACTGTTTTTCCAACTATTCTAATTTCTTCCCCAAAGTGGTAATTCATATTTCTTAATTCCAATTTTAATTATCTCTTAAGTAAGAGTCTTCACTATATGTGATTTATTGTACATGAGAATTAAAAAACAGACAAAGTTCATTACTTCATTCTTTCCTTCTTGCATTTTCCCAAAACTGAACTACAAAGTAGAAGGTGAAAATTGGTAAGTCTTCCAGTACATACAAATCTGATGCCATTCTTAAAATTTCTTAGTGATGCAAATTCACTGTGGCTTTATGAAACAGTAAGTTAAAAGAGTAACTTAGCTGTTTGAATTGCTAATAACCAAAGGTATACATTGTTAGTCAACATATGTATGCATATGCAAATAGCAAAAATATGTTATACTAAGTCTCTCCCTCTCCTACTTTTGACCCAAAAGTATTTCAAAGCCAGAAATATGTATAATTAATGACTATACATGCAATTCCAGGTCTGATATGTGGGTAACTGCTTGGGTTTTGTTCTCAATTAACTTTAAACTGAAATACTAAATGGTTCTACCATTTAGATTTTTTCCAAGCAAATTCAAATTCTGTGTAGAGGAGAGATATTTTGTTTACAAAAATAATTGAAGAACCAAACTACAAACTCAGAAAAATAAGGAAAGGATAGATCTTGGCAGTAAGTAAAATCTTATCTAGTTCTTAATAATATAGTAAATGCATATTTTTGTCATGCGTTGATCCAGGCAGAGATAGTCTGATCATTTGACAATAAAAGTATCTTTTCTCACCCTTTTATCTGTAAATTATCACAGTTTAGCCACTTCATTAACTCAGTGTTTTGAATATTTTACTAGAAATTTTCTTCAAGCTATTGCTACATCAAAACTAAAACCTTGTACTTGACCTAGGATGCCTTTTAGAAAGTCATTAATTTTCTGTTCAAAAAAGATAAATGATAGAGGAGTTGTTGTAATGGCTAATGATACTAATTTTTAAAATTGTGCATTTTACAGCTTCTCATACTTTTTTTTCCCCCGATGAACTAAAGTGCCCTTTGCTTTCAGAATTCTGCTGTCCATGTGAATGAAGTTACACAGAACATCAATCAGTAGGTCCTCTCTTGACCTTCATTTGCTAAGTTAAATGCTTGAATGTTTTATGTATTTATTCATTTATTACTTTTAGGCTGATTTTCCAGAACAATGATAGTTTTTTTTTCTCTTTCTGAACCTTTTGGATTCAGCAATGTTCATACTTTAATACTTTATCTGTAAGCAATAATACTTTCATATTGCTCGTCAGTATGGCCTTGATTTTACACACAGCATTGTAGTTGTTAATGACCTCATCCTCTAAACATTATTACTCATCTTATACAAAGGCAATAAACATTTTGTAAGAATACACCTTTCCTTTAATACACTCCTTCCTGTATCATATCAGAATTTGAAATATATTTTCTGAAGTTTCAAAGTTTCCAAATGTAGAGCAATAGAAAGATATACATAAACACTTAATTAAGGAAATGAATGGTGACTAATGTTCTCAAAACTTAGTTTTACAGTGGAGTTGGCAGATGAGATGCAGGATCTGGAGAAGACTCATGTCCCTTTGGACCAAAAATTGGAGATCAGACTGGACATCTCAGGATATTTCTAGTGATACTAGGAACATATGTGCGGACACCTGAACAAAGCCCTTAACCAATACAGTCCTTGAAATCTAGAAAGCTAAAGAGGTCACCAGATATACATCTACTGTGGGAGACCTGAATACCTGCACTGACTGTGTTGATTAGATCTCCTGCTACTATAATATGGGTTTAATCAGCCTTAACTGGCAGATGTGCTGACATTGGCAACTAGTTTAGGTCTCTAAATCTTGAAGCTGAACCTCATAGGAAATGGCTAAACTGTGATGATTTACAAATGACAGGGCAGAAGAAAGAGCTATTTCCCCGTTACTTTGCAACAGAAAATAAGAAAGGAAAATGGTATTTGAAGGACTAGAAATTAATGCAGCATTTTTTCCCCCCTGCCTTGTAGTGTATGCTATATTGTACCTTGAGAATCATGATGTCCTTATTTTCCCTTTCGAAGCTACACAAAGCTTCTTAGGTAACACTGCCTTATGCCTGTTAAAAGGAATTACTGTTTCAGATTTGGATATTTACCAATTATTTATGGTCCAAGCTAAAATTTGCAGGTGAACTTTCCTTTTTAAGTTTACTTTCTAGATTTGGTGTACACAACTGGAACAGAGTTCCATGTGAAGCAACACTGTTCTTTAAATGCTAGAGCTATTGTTATCAGAGTGAATTGAGAAAAGTTGAAACCATTTTCTACTTTTAAACTATACTTTACTGAAGACAATATTAAAACTATGAAAATAAGGAGGGGAAAAAAAGAAGATTGGATTTACCATAGTTAACCAACTAAGCTCAGCTTGAATTCTTGTATTTTGCTCTGTGATATTTTTGTACCTCCTTGTCTCTATAATGATAGGAAAATCACCTTCAAATGCTTTTCTTACCTTTCTCAGAAATCCATTAGGGTCCATTATCTGATAGACATCCATTTCATTCAAACTCTGAGCATTATGTGACCAGAAATGTGTAACCTGACCTTCTGTGAGGTCCTCACTGGCTCATAGCAGGGCCACACCTGATAGTAGCTCATCAGGTTCATGGAACAGCATAAGCCTCAGTGAGCAAAACATTTATTTGGTGATAATCAGAAAGCTGGAAAGGTAGAATGTGTCAGGGTGTGGAGCTCCTGACAGTTTATTTCCAAGCCTACTGGTTTCAACCAGGTGTGTAATTACCCACAGACCACAAAACCAGTTTAAAAAAAAAAAAAAATAAATCAGTATTAGCCCCCTGTTCTGCTCCATTTATCATCCCAATAGTTTAAAACACTGAAATCCTGAATGACCTCATGAAGTTGCACAAGGCCAAGTGCAAGGTCCTGCACCTGGGTCAGGGCAATCCCAAGCACAAATACAGGCTGGGCAGAGAATGGGTTGAGACCAGCCCTGAGGAGAAAGACCTGGGGTGGGGGGATTGACAAGAAGCTCAACATGACATGGCAATGTGCACTCACAGCCCAGAAAGTCAACTATATCCTGAGCTGCATCACAAGAAACGTGGGCAGCAGGTCAAGGGAGGTGATTTTCCCCCTCCACTCTGCTCTGGTGAGACCCCCCCTGCAGCACTGCGTCCAGCTCTGGGGCCCCCAGCACAAGGAGGACATGGACCTGTTGGAGTGAGTTCAGAGGAGTCCATAAAGATGATCACAGGGCTGGAGCAGCTCTGCTGTGGGGACAGGCTGGGAGAGTTGGCATTGTTCAGCCTTGAGAAGAGAAGGCTCCAGTGAGACCTTAGAGCAGAGCACCTCCCAGTGCCTAAAGGGGCTGACAAGAAACCTGGAGATAAATATTTTTACAAGGGCATGTAGTGATAGGGCAAGGGGGAATGGCTTTAAACTGAAAGAGAGGAGAATCAGATTAGATTTTAGGAAGAAATTCTTTACTGTGAACGTGGCGAGGCACTGGCACAGGCTGCCCAGAGCAGCTGTGGATGCCCCATCCCTGGCAGTGTCCAAGGTTAGGTTGGATGGGGCTTGGAGCAGCCTGGGCTAGTAGAAAGTATCCTTGTCCTTGGCAGGGGGGTGGAACCATATATTTAAAGTTCCTTCCAACTCAAACTATTCTGTGATTCTATGACATTTAGTACAAGGACAGAAAGTAGTGTTTTAACAAAATTACAGATCATGGGTGAAGAAGTAAAATCATATAGGAAACCCATACAAGAGATTTGTTCTACAGAAACAGTGGAGTGTGATTCCATGTGAAGGAGAGATGGTTTTGGCATTTTCCTCAGTCCTCCCACAAAACTAGAGGGAAAGAAGGATTTTACAATGTGCCTAAGATTCTGCAAATCTATGAGTGTCTTTGCAAACAATACATGCATCCAAAGCACTGCTATACTCCAGACACTTACTAGGGTTCCATAAAATAATGAAAGTCATGTAGATGAAAGATCATAAGAATCACAATGCTCACAAACTTCATCCATCTAGAATGAGCCACTATCACAATCACCAGACAGTAACTTTTAAGTACAAGTGCTGCACTTCATACTTGAGGGTGGTTCATAAAGGGAATATGCAAAATTAAGATCTACTGTATGCTATGAAACCTTCCATAAAGAAGGAAAACACCCTTTCGTGTGCTGGGTTGCACTGCATTGCTGGCACAAGTGTTATTTTAAAGTTTGGTACCAGCTTCAATGAACGAAAGAATCACTGTTACCTGCTTTGAAACTACACAGTATGGAAGTTCCTCTCACGAATAGAAACATTTCCACTAGACAAGGTTTGTTACTGAAATTTGTTAAAATCAGAAAAGTAGTAACTTTAGATTTGAAGCACGTCAAATCTGTGTATAATCTTTGAAGAATGTATGTTGATATAAACTTATAAAAATCAGATTGATTCATTTTATGAACTCACAAGATACTTCATTTGATCTTCTTTTCATGCAGGAGTTCCAAGTAGACAGTCAATAATTAATAACTGAATAGTGCAAGCTTCAGAGTTCATCCAGTTTCAGCACCAACCTCAGTAAATTATAGTTGAATGGTGGAACCTCTTTTAAGAAAGTCGCTTGGCCTTGATTCAGAATGAACATGGACTGAGCTTTCAGACTGTTCAAAAGCTGCACTGTACCTTCCCTGTGGCTTGTCCAGCTTCTGCCTTTGAGTTACTGAATATTAAGATGATTCTCGTGGTTCAAAGACCCCTCCAGTATCAGAAACTTTCCCACTTGTGCTATGTGTTATACAGCTCATTATATTGATTTTATAGAACTCTCCAAGTTTTTCAGCAATTTCTATATCTCCTTCATGAAATCTCCAAACCTGTACTTACAGTATATTTGGATATATTTGGACACAGAATTTACAATTTCAGGTTATATTATCATAAAAGATATGGATAGAACTGGATTTATAACTAGTCACTGGAGGATTGGAATGGATGGACCATCACTAATACATGGTAATACATCACTGCTTTAAAATTACCTTTTGAGGTTCAATGTCAAGCTAACTTCTAATGTACCTTATGCCACACTAAACTGAATTGTCCTAAGTATGCTATCAATTTTTTTTTTTAAAAAAAAAAAAGAAAGAAACCCAGTGTGCTATTCTCTAAAACAGAACCAAACAGCTGTGTAAAATGAAAAAAAAAAAATAACCTGCAGAGTATTTATTTTATAGGAATGGGATCAAAATAAGGCTAGTAGCCTCCAAAAATATTCCGTCTCATACAGCTCATCACTCTTGAAATTTTAAACCCTCAGAAACGGAATAGAAGTGAAGCACCACCTTTGAGAGCAAAACGGCTTTGTAGTTATCAGTTTGCAGACACACATCAATCAAATATCACTGGACATATATCATATTTTTAAGTGCTAAGAGCAACCTATTATCCACAATTTCACTTTTAGTGACAGAACCATTCTAACTGCATTTCTCAGGCCTGTCAGTGACTGTTTCAAGCACTCAAGAATAAATTTATCTAGAGTTGAAGATAAATTCTATTACAAAGTTGGCATCAGATTAAACTATTCAAGCAGGGAAAAGAGGTTAAAAATAATAATAAAAAAAAAATATAAAAAAGGCCAGGGGAAAACTGTATGCAAGAACTCCAAAGCAGAACACCCACAAATCCATAGGCAGATGTATCAAGATACAAATGTTGGCACTACTTAGAGGTAGGTTCCTTATGCTCGCAGTACTGTAAATACCTAGGCAGAAAAATTGAGACAATACATCTAAACCCTCCAGCCATTAAAAATTAAACTTATGTGAGCATTAACGTAAATACATATGTATACAAAATTTGGAACAGAACATACATATGTATACAAAATTTGGAACAGAACTTAAGAAAAAATAAATATTCCAGGTCAGCAGACAAATTTTTCCTACAGCTTTGGTTGATTAACTAAATTAACATAAATGATTAATTAACTTTCCCACAGTTGTTATGATGGAACCAGGAAAAACAAGGAGAACTTTTATGCCTTGAGGCAGCACCCTGATGTACACGAGACAACCACTGCTTCATCAGGAAAAACGCCATTTAGGAAGAATATAAACTTTAGACATTTAAATATACCAAACCCACAAACCAACCCAAACAAACAACACCAAAAAAGCTTAGTGGAATCTTATCTCCATTTAATATAAGAGGAATTGAAAGGCAGAATCATGAAGCATATTCTCAAGGCTATGCAGCTTAGACGTGAATAAATGTAGTGATCTATGTAGTAAACACAAGTAAAGGATCCCAGTCTCCTGTGTCCTAGCTCACTCCAGGCACTAGTGGTCTGGCATGGAGTAACTCCTAAACACCTTATTTGAAATGGTGAAGATGAGGGTAAAGGCAAGGAAATGCAATTTACAACTTCTGTTATGAAATATGTAACAGATATCCATTTTTCTTGTAATCACATAGAAGAATTAATGATCTTTTTATTTACCACAGTGGCACTGCATATGATCAGGTGTGCAACACATTTGAATTCTGTACCACTTCAACACCTCCAACATGTACCCGCTGAACTTGTCTTCTAGTCCAGACTGATCCATAGCACATAAGAGCCTTTGCATTTTTACTTATTACCAGCCATCTCTTCCAAGCTGTTCACAGTGTTTCTCCTTTTCCTTAGTCATACAAGGATTCCACTCACAAAAAAGCCTCATATTATTTCCATACAGTCTGCATTATCTTGGAAAGGGAAGAGGCACTTGACAGTAAACTGAAGTAGGTATTTTAGTTGCTGTGGGTTCCAGTACACAAACCAGGCAGAGTACTGGATAAGCTAAGCTAAACAGCAGTCAAAAAAATAAACATCACCAATGAAACACACTTGAACTCTGTACATTTTTGCATTTTCCCTTTATCACACACTTCATCCAAGGGTCTCAAAACTCTTAAAAATATTTATGATACCTTACAGCAGTCCTGAGAGGCAAATTATCATGACTTGCCACTTTAAAGAGTAGTATACTGAAATTAAAAGCCAACTCAGCACTAGAGCTAGGAAAAGAATTTCACACATCTAACACCTTCCCTTCAGTTCTGAATAAAAATGTCCTAAGTTGTGTACCACGTCAAGTACTTAGAGACACCCTGGCAGCTCTGAAAAGACACGTATATATTGTCTATTAAATCATAAAAATACATGTTTTCTGTTAATTGATTTTTTTTCTTTCTATCCCTTCTCTATTCTAAACGGTCAGTCAGTTAAATGTTATAGTTCTCAGAACTGAAAAGATACGTACCCCATCCCATCAAATGTCTCATCTTAAATAGGATTTTTCGATACAGATTCACAGAAACAATGAGGGAGTTTGCTGTGAAGTTAAATTCAGATAATCTGAAACTCTTGCTGAAAAACAGGTATCCAGAACCATTTATGTCCCAAAATATACTAAACTGCACCTGCAAATCTGATTGATTTCAACTTATTTCATTGCAGAGGTTGGCTGAGTGTTCAGGGTCTCAGGACAGTATTTCTTTTATCAAAGAGTCTCCCAAACAAAATGTATAAATGAAATTATTAAGTTGATTGAAATGGAGTGAAACCAGGATGACTTTATGATATTTCCACTGATTTTGTTGAAGTTCCTTTGTATTATCTCAGTGTAATGGAGAATCTGGCCAAAAACCTTGCATTAACTTTGAGGTACTGTAAAGGTGAAACCCGAGAAGGAAGAATTCCACTGAGAAAGGTGAAATATGTTACATTGTGGACAACAGTAAGTTAAACATGGCTTTGTGGTGGCTGATTGCAAAAATGATGGAAACATGACTAAATCTTAGAAGCTTATTTTTCTATCAGTATTGGCCTGTTTTGTTTGTTGCAACAGTAACTGTCTAAGAAAAGGACAACCTCTTTGCATTTTGCAGGTACATAGACCTGGTGACCATGTCTATAGCTGGAACTGTAACACTAACAATAGGACACACCTTCAACCACAGTTAAAATACTAAAAACATTTTCAAGCGTGCAATATACATAGTCCCCAAAGGGAATTTTTCATTGCTCAGCAATGGTGGTTTTGGTTGGGTTTTTGGGGTTGGGTTCCTCCCCCCCCCCCCCCCCAAACACACAAACACACACACACTCCAGGCTGTTCTTTGGACAGATAAATTACTTCAAAGAAGACTATATATTTATGAATTGAAGCAAAGTGAAGAAAAATGGGGGTGTTTTGATCTAGTGCTTCTGGCTTCCTTGTGCTATTTTAGGTGTGAACAGTGCATAACTCAGAACTGGCTAAGGCTAACTGTAAATTATATGGCTGTACTTTAATCTATCCCTCCCTTTCAGAAAGAAAAGAGTGAAAATGGGGGATAGATTTCTTGAGAAGTAAATATTTTTGGCAGTTGTTTGTTTTGTATTTTTTTTTGTTGTCTGATGTTTTTGTTTTTTTTTTTTTCCTTTTTCCCAATGAGATCCACACTTTCTTATTAGGTATCAGAAATACACATGCTTTGTCATGCTTTAGCATGGACTGGGAATCAATGAGATGTGTCAAATGGCTAGACACAGATTGCCCATTATGCAGCTTTCTGATTTAAGTTATAGTGAAAGCTGAAATCTAAAGGTTGTGAAGACAAGGTAGAATGTGCTTTAATCTTTTTTCTTTTTAGAATTTCTTTCCCTGTATCTCCCATTCAATACTTACACGGGAATTCTTTCCCTATTGTGATAGATGTACCTCATGAACACAATTACATATTCTGTCCTTGAGGCTGAAAGTGTTCTCAAAGAGTTGTTCCAATTACTAAGGGGGATGGGGGTGGGGTGGGGTGGAATCCTTAGAGAGTGCAACACTTTTTGAAGTTTATCAATCACAATCAGTGGGGCTAACTGCCCATTGATTTACTGACAACCCCTAATAAATATTTAAGAAATGACTGCATGTCCTGGGGAAAAAAAATATATAAAAAATTACTGTTCAGAACTTCAGTCCCAAAGGGCATAATTTTAGACTTTAGAAGGGCATAACTTTAGACTCTGGTGTACACTTAGATTCTGGTGTAGTCCTCACTGTCAGCATTAAAGCTCAGTTTTAAATCACAGCTGTACACCTGTGGATATTTTCTCCTCTATCGGTAAATGTGATTGCAAGGTAGCCAATTGCTACCAATCTGATTTCATTTTTCATTGGGTTCACAAGCTAAACAAAGTCAGTACCTGTTAATATCTAGACAGACTTCCAGCTTATTAACATACATAAATCTACATGAGTTGCCTACAACATAGTTGTAGTAATTTAGTTCTGAGGTAAGGGGTTCCCTCTGTCAAGAGCTGTACTGGAGTATATCCTTTACTTCATTGCTCATTATCATCTATTCTTCTCCTGTTCTCTCTCAGTCTGTGATAACAAGATCTAAATATCACATATTCACTGCTGGCTGAATGTCATACCCTTTGAGAAGGAAGGACATGTCTTTTTGGAAAGAGATAAGGTGACTTGCCCTTGGTTGTTTCAACTAAATACAGATGTACAAGTGACACTAAAGCTCCTTAATCTGTCACAAAGCCACAACCACCCATGGCTAAACCTCCTTCCCACATGCCTGCCAAATGCTTCTGCTCACATGCTGACCCATGTTGTATGGATCTTTTCATTCCCTCCCTTTAGATATTTCCCCCTTTTTTTTTCCTGTTCTGTCTCTAAATTTCTCTTCCTCTGTGCCCACTTATCATATGTTGTATTCTTCCTGATCCTACCAACCAACTGAAATCCAGACTCCCACTATCAGCACGTATTCTTTGCTGTGTCAGAACAGATGTCCTATGGGATCTCAGACCACCTAGACCATCAGCACACAGCCCAAATGAGCATCCTGCACATCTAGTACAGCTGCCCAACAAAGATGGAATTTGTTTGTCAGTTGTGGACTCCACTTGTTGAAACAGAAGGAACTGACACCATGATTGAACTTTCATTAGCTTTCTCTGTTATGCAGGATTATTGCCATTCCTATTATGGAGCACTAGCACTTCATATAGCATGGCTTCTGCAAAAAAAGCGGTACAGAGCCTGCTTCAGCCCTCTGAAATATATGCCAGACCACCCACAGTGATCCATGATCCAGAGTTCATGGCCATCTGTTCCAGAGATACAGATGCTTGTCACTTAAATTAAGGAGACATTTGTTAGCCATAGCAATATTAAGCTGCAACTACTTGGGGATGACATGTCTAATGGACTAGAGAGGTGCAGACATACAGAAGCCAGGCATAACATGTCCATCACGAAACATTCCTGGGTAATCCCCAGACAATGGTGGAGGAATCCAGCTTCCCATGTCATCACTGAATTGGGAGGAAAGTAGGGAAAAGGACCATCTGGCACCCCTTTCTTTGTTCCTGTGAACCTTTAAAAGGACGATGTTGTCATATTAATAAGGAGAAATTGTTTAATTTATTGATTCATCTTTAAAAATGATGGGTGATATTGTGTACCTAGCCATGACATCCTTTCTTAATTTGATGCATTAAGCAATGTTATATTCAGTTTCATTAAATGATCACCCTTAATTATGACAATGGGTAACGATGGTCATTAAAGTAATGACATTTGTCACCATCAGCAGTGGCAAGGATAATGAATAATGAACAAGGCGAAATTTCCACAGAGACTTTATAGTCTTACATTCCGCTTCGCAGCAGGCTAGAAAAACACAGAAACCAGATAGTTCCCTGAGGACAATAAAGTTTGAGTAAGCCAGCAGAGAAGCTTCCTCTTTAAAATACTAAAACACAGTAACCAAGAAAAATATGGATTAATGATACTGAATAAAACAAAAGTAAAAAAAAACCAAACCACCAAAACTTCCAAATCTTGTGAGCAAATTAATCTTATTAGGTCTGCAATACTATCACCCCATATATTCTTTTCATAAAAAAACCCCACAAACCAGATTTTAATGCAACTGAGACAAGAAACAGCAATTCATTGTGTATTCTACTGTTAAAAAGATAGAGAAAATAAATACATCTTGCATTACCTGGACAGGCTGGAACAATACTTTGGGCTAGTAAGAGCAGCATGAAGTTTAACAAAGACAAGTACAAAGTCGTGCACCTGGGATCAAATAACTAGAGACACCACTACAGGCTAACATCTGCATGCATAGGGAACAGCCTTTCTGAAAGGTACCTGGGGCTCCTGGTGGACAGCAAGCTGAATGTGAGTCAGCAGCATGCCACTGCAGCAAGGCAAATCAGATCCTGGACTGCATCCACAGAGGCATCACTAGCACAGAGAGAGATATGATCATCCCACTCTACTCAGCTCTTGCTAGGCCGCACCTGGACTACGGTGTCCAGTTCTGGACCCCACAACTCAAGAAAGATTTCGACAGTTTGGAGACAGTCCAAAGGAGAGCCGCAGAGCTGATCAAAGGGCTGGAGAACCTGTCCTATAAGGAAAGAATGAAAGAGCTGGGCTTTTTCTCCCTGGAGAAGAGAATGCTCGGGGGACCTCATCACAGTATTCCCATACTTAAAAGGGTGGCCACAAAGAGGGTAGAGGGTCTTTCTTCGCAAGGAGGCACAGGGAGAAGACAAGGGGCAACAGGCACAAGTTATACTGTAGAGGGATTAATCTGAGATGAGAAAGAAATTTTTTACAGTGAGAACAATCAATCACTGGAACCACCTCCCCAGGAACATAGTAGAGTCCCCATCACTGGAGGTTTTCAAGACAGGGTGCTAGACAATCGCAGCTAAGCTCTCTTTCCTACAAAAGGTTGGACCAGATGATCTTTAAAGGTCCCTTCTGATCTATTCTATGGGCTGTTCTGTGATTCTATGACTTTACACTGATTCACAGAGGCTGTTTAAATCCTGATCTTGAACAAAATAAGAAGTTAAAAATGCAGGCATGTATTTTGAGACTTAAGAGAATTATCTTTTCGTCCACCTACAAAATTAACTGACTTATCTTACAGTTAATCTATCTCTGTGATACCTCCTACATGCAATAGATTCCAATATAAAAATATTTTATTTTCTTTTTTTTACATGAACATCCTATGCATATGCAGAAAGGTACTGGACATGCATCTTGTAGTTACACTTTAAACACTTCCACAAAAACAGATGCAATGTGGTATAGTGTGTATTTCTGCAAAGAGGCATAAGGAAATGTGGGGCAAAAAAACAGCTCAGGTAGTCTTAAACTTCATACAATAAATACCACCAAACCTGGTGGTACGTTCATTTTCTCCAAACTGAAAAGGAGACCAAGCACCTTATCAGTGTTCATTCTCTTTTCCAGATTCTCTACCCAGTTATAGGACAAGGCTGGGAAGATATCTAAAATGAATGAAAACAGTGATTCCAGCTTAGCTATCATTATGCACAATCTCTTCTATTGCCTACATGACCTATTGCCCATTTCAAAATTGGCATGGGGAACTCTTAAGGCTGCTCTGACACGTGCTTTTCTAGCATATGACATAGCTCTGCTGATTTAAAATGAAAGTACACTTTATTATAAATGCCTTGCTAGCTTTTAATCAAATGATGCATTATTAGCAAAGATTAAAGGAACTAATTATGTACATCATGGTTGAATGATGGCTGGGAGAAAGAAGATAACTATCTCAGTGTATTTGAAAACTAAGCACCAAGAAATGAAAATATTTTTAATTTTTAAGGCAGCAGAGAAGAGATAGACTTCATTAAAAATACCTAAACAAAAACCAGCTGGAATTTTGGGCTCAGTATCAAATGGCTATCAGTCTGCAGACTGAACTCCTCAAGGTCATTATGAAATCTGTGACTTTGACTACTAAAATCTCAACAAGAAGTATTTGAGAAGAACCTAAAGGATAATTTGTTGAGTATGGAAACCATATTGCCTGGATACATCTTAGATGTAATGGACAGCTTTGGCAGGAGGAAGGTCAGACTCTGGGCATTGAGAATGATAAATCCTCCTGCTACTCTCACACAGATGTGATTTAGCTGTTACCATTGGGGGTCCACCACCTATGATATGAAAAAAGTCACATTACAAGACCATAATACCATTTTAATGATATACAAATCTGTGAATTTCAGGCTTCTTCAAGCAACATTTAAGATCACTGATTTAGAAATGAAAATATTTAAAGAAGAGTTTAAACAGCAGTCGTGACCACCAAAGTAGTCATATCAGCTTTCTATTAACTGTGGTAGTGTGCTATATAACTGTATTATAGTCTAAAAAATATGCTTTTAAACAAAATAAATGGAATAAAAACTATGATGAAGTAAAACCAAAAATATAATAGATCTGAGCATGGAGTAAAAAAATATTTGAATAATTTGATACGGTATGGATAAGGAGTTTCACTGATTTCAGAATGGAGTTTGCTAATTTTATGTTTGACCATGAAAGAAGAGGGCTTGGTGCAACATCCCAGGAAATATCTACCTGCCCTATATCCCATGGACATATCAAATGAGGGAAATCATTCATGAACAGAGCTTCAAAAGCAATGGAAGTCGAAAACAATCAACTAACTATTTCTTCTTGAATGGAGCATATATATCCTCACGTACTGCTAGGCAACATGGAGAAAAGCTGGAATAGCATTTCAGTAAGCGCCCTGTTCTCTTTGTTGAGGGCAGTAAAGCATTTTCATTCAATGTTTCTTTTTCCCATACTCAGACTATTGTTAGAGAGAGGCATGACTTAATGCTGTTTTTTTCTTCTTCCTCCCCTACTTTCTCCCTCCAAAAAGCAGAATTAAAGGGGAAATAACTGATACTATTAATTCCAAGGCAGACTCAGTCCATCAGGAAATCAAAACTGTCTATGATTAAAGTGATTAATTTAAAAAAAAAAATGGGGTGTGGGGGTGTGGGGGGAGGGAAGCTCCTTCAGCTTCAAGAAAACCTTTTATCCCCCATTATGAATGTCTTATTCAGCTGAGGACAGTAAACAGTATTATGTTCAGTGACAGATGTTACATACAAATGGACTGGAAAAGTGATGAACTATCCAGTTTTGTCCCACAAAGGCTACTGGAAGTACTGGAGTGAAACATGAAAATGGAAACCAACCAGCCTAGATTTATGAGCAATCCAGAGGACAGGGAATATGGAACACAATCAAGAATATAAAATATCTGAATTCCTTTTAAATATGGAGCCTTTAGAACATTCTGTTCACTAAAAAGACTTCGTTGACAAAAAAGTGAACATACACTACGTGGATTAGTTTGGAGATGATTTAGAGCTGGGTGAACAGTCTGGAGTACATTTTCTCTGCTTATTTGGCTTTTTTTGCAAATTGTCTGTGGATAAGAACTAAAAAGTAAGAAACAGGAAAATTAATTAGACTAGAATTACTACTTTGCACAGTATTAAAAAAATTAAGAAGCTCAACAGAAGCTAACAAACAGATTATGTTTGATGTGGAACACATGGGCATGTGGGAAAAATGGGTAGCATAACCAGAGCAATGGGGTAGGAAGAACATCTCACAGGAGCCTTTGAAGCCAGTTGTAGGGGTAAGACAAACATTGCCCAAGCCATAAGAAGAGGAAGGCATGGTAATGAAGTTTCCAGGCAATGAGGTTTGTGAATACTACTTGCAATTTTCAATCAGCTCTAACACAAATGCTGTGATCTGTGCGGAGCACATAAGTGATTAAGTTTGGAAGCAGATTCTTTTTCCTCTTCTGTGGAATGACTAATTTTTTTTTTTTTTTCCTTTAATACATAAATTGCAATAGGCTTAGCAGGTAGGACATAAGAGGCCATGTGCTTTGTTTCCTTACTGTAAAGTCCTCTTTTCCAACCAGAAAATTACAAACCAAGCCAAGCCTAAATATTTAATGGTTGAACCCTCAAGCTGAGAAATTACAAAATCTGAAATCAGAACAATAGCACACAATTGTTTCTTATTATGTTTCCAGAGCAAAGGAACCAGAACTCATTTTAATCTGAGTTACTCTCATTCTAAATCCCCATATTAAATACACTCTCACATCACAATTTTTTATATACTTGACAAAAGTTCAACAACATTTAAGAAAGTTGGCATCAAAATTAGAGGTTTGATAAAAAAGTTTAAGAACCAAGGATGGTTCTTCAACTGGCATATTTCAACCAGGCACCATTTGTTTGATTTTAATAAAGAGCCTTACTAAAAATTGACTATTAAAAAGCAATCAGAGCTTAAGCTGGAAGTGTAAAAAACCCCAAATATACCCCACCCACCCCCAAATTCAATAAACAAGGTAAATAAAACAAAATTGTAAATTAAGAAACCTAGCTAAACCTGGAAAAACTAAAAATTCATAGAATCATAGAATCACTTAGGTTGGAAAAGATCTTTAAAGATCAAGTCCAGCCATTAACCCAGGACTACCAAGTCCACCTCTGAACCATGCCTTTAAGTACCACATCTACACATTTTTGAAGCACCCCCAGGGATGGTGATTCCGCCATGTCCCTGGGCAGCCTGTTCCCATGCTTGACAACTCTTTTGGTGATTTTTTTTTTCCTAATATCCAACCTAAACCTTCCCTGGTGCAACATCAGGCCGTTTCCTCTTGTCCTGTCACTTACTGAGAGAAGAGGCCTACCCTCATCTGTCTACAACCTCCTTTCAAGTAGTTGTAGAGAGCAATAAGGTCTCCCCTGAGTGTCCTCTTCTCCAGACTAAACAACCTCAGTTCCCTCAGCTGCTACTCATAAGGTTTGTGCTCTAGTCTAGACCCTTCATCAGCTTTGTTACCCTTCATAATTGATGTAATTCCATGAAAAGACAGAAACATTAACTAAGCAAGATAATAGATCTAGAAAACTTTTGTGTATTATATTCTGTGATGTGGTAGAGTTCAGATAATTTGTTGTTTAATGATTAATGAAATCAGAACCAATAAAATTTTGTTGTTGTTGTTTTGTTTGGGGTTTTTTTTTGGTTTTTTTTGGGTTTTTTGTTGTTTTTTTTTTTTTTTACAAAGAAGATGGATCTGTCAGGGCTTTACAAAGCTCAAATTAAAGATGAGGATTTTCCTTTCCACTGCTTGCCTTCATTCTACAGGGGAGGAGGGCTCTGAGAAGGAAGAGTAACTGCTATTTCTCTGATCAAATCAATTTAGGATTCTGCACGAATTCTGAATAAACCTCTAGGTGTTTCTTGCTTTTAAAGGAGTTGGGTTTTCAAGCAGTTAAACTGCATTTTATTCCTTCAGAAGAAATTTATATTCTTATTTCTTAATAAGGCATTCCCAAAAGGCTTTCAAGACAGTTGCATTGCAGTGGGGTCTTATTGCTATACAGTTTTATTGTGACTAGAATACAGTCTCTGACTCAACAAAAGGCCTATAGGAAAAACTAAATCAATTTAATCCGACTTAACATCCTCCATGGTCTTTCAGCAGAGGTGTTATTGCACAGGCATTTAGGATCTTTTTAGTTTATGTAACTGTAAATCAGAGCAAAATACCCATGCTACCCCTGGGATTTCTGGGACAGAAATATTTGCCCAAGACATCATTCACAGCACACATGTAGTTGCCTTGTTTAGCATATTTGCCCAACCTTCTTCACAGGGGCACAGCAGCTTTTCTCTTCCCTATCAGATTTACTAATCATGATGACAGATGTTCTGAAATTTCTTGATATACAGTTGTCACACTGCTCTATCTCTTGCTCTGTTAAGACTATCAGACTTCCAAATATTTCAATCCAAGGCAGGAAATCCTCACATCTGCTCTAATTTTCTTTCTAAATGGAAAGAAGAGCAATGTAAAGGTTACATCCACATCCAGACATGCAGACTACTCACTCAGACTAATACTAGTGCGGATGCTTCATCACACTCCCACTGCCTCCTAATTATAAATTGCCACTCTACAGAATTTTTAATAGCTTTGAGGTTGAGCAGAGAAACAGATATGAAAATTGATGCATATAAATGTCTTTGTGACTCAGCTGCCCACGTGGCAAACTGGAGACCTGCAATCTAGGTGATGTTCTCAGAAGTGCTGCGCCATCCCACAATGCTGTCCAACTTTTCCCTGGTAAAGGTTGCTGCTTCCTGGAGTTTTGGGAGCTCAGCAACAGAAAGGTCATGGCTCACGAGGTCAAACATTCCTGCTTGCACAGGTAAGCTGAATTGCCAAAACCACGTGGGACCCAGAGAGAAGCATCTTTGCACAAAATCTCCCTACAGGAAGCCCAGTGATGCCCTCTCCTATAAAACACAGAGAAACATTCCTGGAAGAAAGAGTCTGAATTCAGGTTTTCCCCCTGTCCCAAGGAAGCAAGCTCATGCTTTGATCCCTTCAAAGAACCTTAAAATCTCTTTTGCACAGCAGCACTGCTCAGATTTACTTGAATTTGATGGGATTTTTAGCTTTTGCAGTCTTTTTAAGTTGAAGTGGGCTAAAGTTGCAATATGAGCTCACTCCAGCACTGTATTAGGCAGGCTCAGAGGAACAAGATCAGACTCCACAGCAGACCCAGGCAGAAGGAATATCATGGAGGCTTGAGCATTAAGATCTCCAGCCCCACCAAAAGGGACTGGTACTGGGCACACATAACAACAGTGGAGCAGCTACAGACATAGGACAATGAAAAGATGTGTAGACTGACCCAAGTTATTTAACTCCGCTCTCCAGTAGTCCATCAGAAAAGGATGAGGTCTAACCTACACATATTGGTTCTAGTCCTGGCATTAATTCATTCACAGATAGCTCGGGCATCCCTCTGCAATACTGCATTGGGCCATATAGACAAACCTTAGTAAATTGGTATGAGTTTTGCGGATCACAATCAAACTTGGGCAGCAAAACACACATCAAGTACCTTGGTGCTCTCATGCATTTTGCCCGTCACCAGTAATTCAAGTATTTATCCCTGATCATTTAATTTGGAGATGTTGAGTCCTCTTCTGTCATCAGTCTAGGACTGGTCATCATATAACCACTCTAACACAAAACTGAAATATGACATCAGAGACTGTAGTAAGCTAAAATTAGTTAGATTTATATGGGATTGAAGAAATACTTTGTTGTAATTAGAATGCTTTCCTGGACACTACCTCTTTAACATTGCATTAGTCTGCATGATTAGTTAATTGAATCTACGTCATTAATTTTCCAGTATCCACTACCCCACTTTATTCTAAAAAAAACCCACCTTTCCCAGAAGATTTCAAATAAGAATTGCATAAAATCTTTTCCAAAACCGTTCTGATAGAAACCATATTAATGAAAACTTGATAAAAAATTTGAAGTAAAATATGAACATGAAGATATTATCCATATTTCTTATTTTAAAATTGTGCAGGTGTCAATGTCATTGCAAGCAGATACCTAAAGAGTTAATAAAGAGTTTGCAGATACACCTGTCTGCAGTACTAGCCTATGTGTCACAAGAGAAAGAGAGCCTGCTGTAAGGATATAAAACTCTAATAAGATGAGAGACTTTTACTAAGCTACTCATGCTTGGAGTCTATTCAAAGATAATCTTTGGTACAGAACATCCAGAAAAGCAGTGAACTGAAACCAATATTCACTAAAAAACAGATTAAGAGACCAAACTGAAGAAATCAGAAGTTACTGAGCAGAAAAGACACACATCTTAAAGATTGTCATTCATTGTGAAATCATTGGGTAATTTCAGCTTTTGGGAAAGAACAGTTTCTAAGGATGAAACCCTGAGACCCTCTCTCCTCTTTCGCTGACGGTACAAGCCCGTATATTACAATTAATTTTAAATCTCCATATTTTAATTGAAAAATATATTGAGAAAAAAAAGTTCAGAGATCAGCTGATCACGAGGATAAAACCCATTTTTGTACAAAAAAGGAGCTTCTTTTCACTCACATTCAAATATGTCTGTTTTTTCTCTTTATGAACATCGATGATTTCTTTATGCTTGAGGTGAAAGATGATCTTGCAGCTGGGAAACTGGATTTAGCAAAGGTGAGGTTTATTGCCAACTTCTTTAGAGACCTTTGGCCAATCTAATTACTCCATGAGGCCATTTCCAACTGCAAAATATCAATAGTAATAGTCTGCATTTTTCTTACTCAGATGGCCAAGTCTTTGGACCTGCCATAAACTCTTACTAAGAAAGTAAGCATATAACTTCCTAACACAGAATTACATGTAATATGATGGTATTCTCTTGATTTTTTTTCAATACATTTAATATTAGGCTCCTACTTTGTCAATGTGCAATTTTGCCTTCCTTTCCCTGTCCTTTGCTACATGGCAACAAAATCAATTCATATTTTCAAACTGTGAAACCTGGGAATGCACTTCTTTAATCTTCTAATTACTATTATTAAGATAAGAAGACACATGACCCAAAGAATCCTAGGGATATATCTGCAGAAAAGTCTAACAACAGAGAAAAACCAAATATCTTCACAGGTATTGGAGGTGGCACGTTTGATTTCATGTCTGAATGATTAATATCAGCAAATTAAATAAAGCTATTTTAGTGGACAGCATACTTATTTCCATCGTGACATAGTTCAGATCCTGGTCTACCCAGTACTGAAAAACTTTACATTGGGAAAATACCACCAGAAGGAATTAACATGAAATCTATGTTGTTATTTATTAAAGCGTATTTAGTATTGGATATTGTTTAAATATTTTAAAAAAAATTAAGTCCTTGTTAAGCAGACAGTAACTCATACCCTTGAAATTTCAAATAAATTCAGATCCTCAGTCCAACTCTATGTGTTTACTGCTGTAAAAAGAAACAGTCTTTTTTAAACATATGCCACTAAATTTGCTTGGTTCTCTTGTCCTCTGGATTATAAATTTTTCTGGTATTAGAACTTTTTTTTTTTTTTTTTTAGGAAGTGTCAGAAGAAAAAGTTTCACATTCCTAAGTGGCTTTTTTTCCATTCTCTTTCCCTATTGATTTATTTTATTTTTTACCTTCAGAAGTAGTAAAAGTTTAAATATTTAAACACATAAGAGCTCCCCAAATCTTTGCAACCTTGAAATCCTCCTTCTGCTATGAAAATAGACTCTTTTCCTCTCAAGGACTGGGATTTAAATTTGCTACACTAAGGTGTAGCTTCTCCTCCCACCATATCCTTCCTTCCACAGCTGCTTACACACATTTTTTTCTCCTTATGCTTTCAAAAGAAAAAAGCAACAACAAAACATGAAGCAAAGGGTAACTGAACTTATCTTCCCCAAAATGCAAAAAGCCTGAAAACATAGATTGGAGAGGGCAGTGATCAGACATTTGATCCTTTCCCTTACTCAGCACCAGGGAGACTCATGGACATACTGGAGTGAGTCCAGCAAAGGGCCACAATTACGATTAAGGGATTGGAGTATCTACCATATGAGAAAAAACCGAGATCACATGGGTTGCTCACCCAGGAGATGAGAAGTCTCAGGGGGATCTTATCAACATGTCGGAACACCTGACAATGTGATGAAGAAAAGAGAGCCCATCTCCTCTCAGCAGTGGTCAGTGAATGGACAAGAGGTAATGGGCACTAACTGAAATACAGGAAATTCCATTTAAATGTCAGAAAAAACTTTTTTGTTGCAAAGGTGATTGAACACTGGAATAGGTTGCCCAAAGAGATTTTAGGGTCTCTACTGCTGGTCCCTTGTAACTTCTATGATTCTATGGTTTACAGGTAAATGCTAAACTTAAAAAAAATCGTAATATAAATATCTTAATTGTTTATTTGGTCATATTTTATTAAGAGTTAGTAAGCGTACAGTGAAACAGAACAAGATCTTAAAAAGATTGGTGAGGATGAGTTTGGTAAAATACTCTGGGTGACGTTCTGTTTGTGTGGAGAAAGGAATGTACTCTGAATAATTAGAAAAGTTTCCACCGAGGATGTTAAAGGAATGTACTCAGAATAATAAGAAAAGCACTCTGAATAAGAAAAGGTTCTACTGACGATGTTAAGGTAAAGGAATGTACCACTGACAATGTTAAAGGAATATGCTCTGAATAATTAGAAAAGATAAGATGGGCACCTGAAGGAGATAAGGAGATCATAAGTCAGGAAATCATTGAACAAATAAAACTGAAAGGTTTATTCCACCTAGATCCCACTTATTTGAATGGAATGACTGGGTGTCAAAATCAAATGAATATGTATGTAAAGGTGTTGTAACCTCTCACAAAAACTGTATAAAATATCTAACTTTTCAGAGCTAGTTTGTCCAGTGTGAATTGGCTAGCTCCCCAAACTGCACAAAATAAATACCTTTGCTACTTAAAGACAAAATTTGTCTCTGAGCAGTTACTCTGTGCTGTTTTGGCATCAACAGCATCCCAAGCTTGCTTCTAATATCCCTCACAAACAAGTAATTCCAGACGTGCCATCCCAGTTATCAAAACCTCCAAGTTTTTAGCTTTTTAAATAATCTTCCTGGGAAATCTTTCTTCCCCACCTAAAAAAAACCCACAGAAAAAGATAAATACTATGCACAAAACAAGGCCTATCTTGATGCCCATTCAACTTGTGCTTGCCCACTTAGCTTTCAGCCATTTTAGATGGTCTCCACTGACCTTCCAGCACAAACAATATATTGGCTAATTCTGTGTCGTAGCAGAATACATGAGACTTAGTATGAAAGACATGTATGAAACTACAAGGCCACAATAGCTACTATGCAGTTCACCACTACACTTCTGTCAACTCCTGTGCTAGCTGTACGCTTGGTGCCCCCCCAGCCGCTCAGTCCCTGCCCTCCTCAGCTGGGCCAGGCAAAGAAAATGCACCGACAGGCTGGGGGTGAGGGCAGGGGGAGATCACTCAGCGGGTGCCCTCACGGCCAGCACCGGCCCCGCTCGGGGACACCAGCTGCACTGATTGCCAGCCAGCCCAGAGCGGGGCAGGAGAAACAAACCCAGCTCTGAACACCCCTTCCCCCCAGCCCTCCCTTCTTGCTGAGCCCAACCCTGCTCCCAAGCTCTCTCCCCGCTCCCACCAGCGGGACATGTCACAGAAAGCGCTGACTTCAGTTAGACTTGCATAGCAGCTCTTCCCTCACTTTTTGAGCCAACAGACCAAAGATGGAGGCTCACACCTTCTTGTATTAAGCCATAAAGGTAGGCAAATTCCTCATGTGTAACCAGTAAGTCAGCTCCATATGTAGGTGCTTAGTGACAGGCTAGCCTAACCTTGCTGCTCAAATGTGGATGGTGATTAAAGCCACTTTGTAAGGCAAACATATTCTAAAATAAATGTTACAAATTCCCAGATCACATAAACTAAGGAAATTACACCACATCCTTACATCTGTGTCTATCTGAGCTCCTTGAGCTTTTTGCTAACTAGCTCTCAAATTGAAATAGTGTACATATATTTGCTGATGTCAGAAGGCAAAACGTTTTGGAGCTTTTCAGCAGGAGAGGAGTCCTGAACAGTGTCTGAGAGGGAAAGTGGAAAGCAGAGGTATACAATACAGCCCATCCAGGAAGAGTTCTGTGTAATCACATTTTAAGTGTTTATGACTATGTACTGAAGCAGAAATGTCAGCTGAAAGTTAACTTTGTTGTTTATTAAATGTATGTTAATAATGTCATTGGAAATCTTAAGTGCTCCATTGATTGCAAATGTAAATTGGCAATGCTGTGGTCTCTGTCTGCCAGTCAATCACAGCAGTGAGTGAGGTAAAACCACAATAAGGGAACTGATTACAGAAAGCATCGAAGGAAAAAGGTAGATGGTAGAGAATATTTTTGTATTTAGCAGTATCATCAGACTCCCTACAATACAGCTTTTCATGCAGCAACTGATAAAGATCTAAAACCTGTAGCCTATTTCTTTCAAGTTAAAGCTCAGATAAGACACACCCACCCACCTACCACCACCTACTTTAAGAAAGAGCAAGTAGTAATGCAGGGTTACAAAAGGCAGCCCCTCAGGGAGCACTGTCTAGACCTACAGCTGCCAGATGAGGTCAAGGACCCAAGGAACACCTCCCTTTTCCCAGCTATATATTTAGTTACAAGAATAGTATAAAACTTTTTGTGCTAAATTACTTCCAAAAAAGTGACCATACTCAGAGCAAACAGTAGCAAGCAACTAACCACATTTCAAGATGAGCAAAAAATCTTCCTTTGGGAATAGAGAAGACAGCCAGCCTTGTAAAGCTGGAATGCTGCTTTTCTATCCGGGATCTACACAGATTTTGCAAAATACTTGTTAGTAAATATGAACGCCTTAATATTGCTTGATTTTTTTTATACTGATAAAAATTAATTTACTATCAACAAAGACTTGCTAGGTGTTAGAGTCAACAAGCATTTAAAATCTCAGGTTTATAACTCACCCCTCTCTGCCTTAGATTTCCAGATACCAAACAGCATAACATAATTTTGTAAATCTTCTGTGAATGTCTTCCTATATTGTTTACAATAATAAGGCTTCAAATTCATCTGAGCTCCTAATTACCAGTGTAGTCTGAGTAACAGTAAATCAGAACCACATTATTGTAGTATTATGCAGACAGGGTCATAAGTGCTATTTGGTTGACACTATTTGTTTCCTGTACACAAATGAAAGTTTCCCTCTGAGCACAGCAGATACTGTCTTGAACAATATTGTTATGGAGATAAAGCACTGCAGAGACATCTTTTAGAGGAAAATTAAAATAACTCATAAGCAGCTGAACTGAACAAGCCTACTTTCCTGTGGATTTGAGGCTTATCTCCTACTGCTTTCCGTCATCATCTGTTCCCAAAACCTTTTCCTTGTTGCAATACTCAGTATAGGGCAAGCCACTGCAATGCTTTGTCTGCCTTGTCATAGACCCAGACGGTTCCTTGGGAAGCTGTACCTGGTTTTCAGCTACCTATATGTCAAACAGCAAGCCGTTAGTGTGTGCTGATTGATATACTAGCTGGCCAAACAGAACAGACTGAGCTTATACAGTTTCTCTGATTGGAAGCACTAGTTTGGGCAATTTACCTATTCAGACAGAATTCTGAGAAAACTTCTGGCTTTTATCTGCCTGGAGATGTTGCCGCTTCTGAGAAATGGAGCAACAATGGCCAACAGATTCAAAAAAGAAAGCAGAAATTAAGCATTAGATACATTAAGAACTTTATCTAATCAGCCTCATTTACACACAAAATTATTCTAGCCCCCTTCTTAAAAATCTTACTTTTAAAGGATTTATTTCAAACTCAACCAAAACTGCTAGGAGTCAGACAAATGCATAATAATCTGTTCATACTTATATATACATATAATCTGCTAATTTCAGACAAATGTGTAAGAGAAAACCACAACACATTTCTAATATTGGAAAAAAATCCCACATAAAGAAAAAGTACTTTTCTTAGGTACACAATAACAGTGCTGTAAAAATGCCTAAAGTCTTAAAATGTCAAGTGACAAATTATTTCATAAATGACTATTTATGTCAAGTAGTAGTTGACTTGATTTTTCAAAGAAACTATAATTGAAGTACTTTAGATTTTTTTGCAGCCTATATAAAATAAAATAATTGCATAATTAGCACATAATTACTTTCAGGAGTGACTAATTTTGGATTCTATTAAGTATATATTAATTGCTGTGCTGGCAACTGCAAAAAAGAAAGTGAAAAAGTAAGAGGCTTCCCTTATCAAGGTCAGCATTTGCTTTATAAGACAATCAAAATAATGTTAAATCAATTAAATAGTCCAATATTCAATGACTGCAAGGCACAAGGCAGTGAAATGGAAGGACAACATAGGACTCACAAGGCATTGCTGGCAGGATTCAAATTGACTAAACTCAAAGATGTGATGTTGCACTCCTGTGGAGACAAATGCTTCCGATTACTGCTGCAGCATTAGGTGTGCTGACATGTTACCTCTTAACTGATGTTCACTGGATATGCAGAGTCCACGTTCAAACCTCTTGTTCATATGCTATTATACATAATTACTCCTGTTGTTTAGTCAGGAGTTCTGGATTACAGAATCATTTAGGTTGAAAAAGACCTTTCGGATCTTTCATAAAAGTCTAACATTACTAAGTCCACCACTAAATCATGTCCCTAAGCGCCACAGCTACACATCATTTAAATACCATCAGGGATGGTGACTCCATCGTCACCTGGGCAGCCTGTGCCAGCGCCTGCCAGCCCTTTTGGTGAAGAATGTTCCCTCACACCCAATCTCACCCTCCCCTGGTGCATCATGAGGCCGTTTGCTCTCGTCCTGTCGCTGGTTCCTGGGGAGCAGAGACCGACCCCCCTGGCTACAGCCTCCTGCCAGGCCGTTGCAGAGCCACCGGGTCCCCCCCAGCCCCCTTCTCTCCAGGCTGACCCCCCCGCCCCCCCAGGCTGGTGCCCCAGCCCCTGCCCCAGCCCCTGCCCGGCTCTGGACACGCTCCAGCCCCTCAGTGTCTGTCTGGCCGTGAGGGGCCCAACGCTGAGCCCAGGCCCCGCGGGGCGGCCCCACCAGTGCCCAGGGCAGGGGGACGGGCGCTGCCCCGGCCCTGCCGGCCACACCGTTTCGGACACCAGCCAGTTATCTTATGAAAGGATAACTAGATGTCCATCTCTTGAAGTTTCTTGTTTTATTTCACCTGTGAGTGGGAACAACTGATAGGGGAAGTGCAGTGTGAGTAACAAAAGAACTTGGCCTATGTTTTTATTCCCTGAAATCAGGAGGAGTCTCATCTCATTTACTATTAGCAGACACTTATCTTTGCTAGTAACTAGCTGCATTAACTAGCAGACTGAATTAATTGAGAAAGAGGAGAGCCAGCAACCTGATACAGCATAATAAATTGTCCCAGCAGAGACCAGAAACTAAGAACTGCAGATTCCTTCCATGCCATATCAGTGCTTTAACCTTTCTAGAAATCCTGTTCCTCATTTATTGCAGCCGCTTAACTAATGCTCAGTTTTACAGATCACAACAAACATTTTTTGGAAAAGCAGTTCCCAGGACTATTCTTTCTTCTATTTAAAAAAAAGGAAAATAAGGGTTCTAGAAAAAGTTGAAGCCAGATATGACTTTGACAAAATATGCCCTAGTTTTCAAGAGTGAGTAATTGCATAGGGTCATTTTGTCTTGCAAACCAGATGGGATGGCCCATCAGGCAGTGCAAACCCATGAACTTGTAACCAAAAGGCAGAAAATTCCAACCTCCAAAGCACTTGCCATTGATTTAACTCCCTTTGGCCTCACAGCTAGAATAGCTTCCAATAAAATCAATGAACTTTTAAAATATCTTACCTGAAACATTATGGTTCCATGAACTTCTTAGCTTACAAAGTAGAAAAATGTATAGGGTACACACCTTAGTCCAATATGATTGTTATTACAGGGACATTAAAATGAGAAAATTGCATAGGCTTGGTTTCTCAAACTGCAACTTGATGCTTTGTTTGCAATTCCATTTATAAACAGGTGTGCGACTTGTTCTTGCCTCCTTTCAAAACAAATGCTAAGCTCTCTATGGTTCTTTAACACCACAATTTTTACACATAAATACTAGTTCATTAAATGAAAGTCCTGTACTCCCCTGTCTCAAATTTGACCTAGAAGTGTATTTGGTGGTTTGTTTGGGTTTTGGGGTTTTTTTTCTCCCCTTCTTCAAATCAGCTGCCAGTTCCCATACTCTGAATATATATAAGAATAATTACTCCGCATGGGTAGTTCCCTATCTTTTCCACCCCTTTGCCTACAAGTTTTATGTCCAAGAGTGCAGGAATAAATACAAGTAGGTAACAGATCTCCCCATGGCTTTGAGTAAATCACAACTGATGGTTTGTCTGTACAGGCTTTGTACTATCCTCTGCTACTCTACCACATGGGCACAAATGACACTGCAAGCCAGACCCTGGGCAGAATCAAGAAAAACTATAAAGCCCTGGGGATACAAGTAAAAAATATTGGTGCTGAAGTTATTTTTAATTCCTTTTTATCAGTAAGAGGAAAGGGATGCAACCAGAAATAGATGTATAAAGCACATCAGCTTCTGGTTTTGCAGCTGGTGCTGTCATGAGAGGTTTGGCTTTTATGCCAGTGGGATACTGTTTGACTATAGCCTGTTAAGAGGGATGGGATCCATCTGCCTAGAAGGGGATCTTTCATAACAGACTGGCCAGCTTGGAGAGGATGGCTTTAAACTGGAGGACTCAGAGAGGGAAGGGTTCAAAGTGGCACTGCTCAGTCCATCATATCCAGCTGGGAAATAAGCCAGGCCACCCAGAGCAGCAATATATGTTCCTTAGCTGCCTCCCAAGATGAGTACCAGAAGGCCAGACACTTCAAGGGTGTGCATGGGTGTGGTGGGCCCTCTTGCACCCCTCCTGGGAAACCTGCGTGCTCATTTACCTCTCTGAAATGCTGCACACCAACACACCCAGCATGGGGATTACAGGGCCATGATCTCACTGCAATTACAGAGGCATGGAATGCTGTCACAGATGGCTATGAACCTTTTAGGAAAGACAGGCCAGCAAGGCAAGGTGATGGAGTTACTCTTTATTTGAGGGAGCGACAGTATTGCACTGAGCTCTCCCTAGGGGCAGATGCAGAAAGTCAAGAGCTTATGGGTAAAAATGAAGGGGCAGGCCAACATGGGGGACACTGTTGTGGGTGTTTGCTACAAGCCACCTGATCAGGAAAAAGAAGCATATGAGGCCTTCCGAGACAGATGAAGGTGGCCTCACAATCACAGGCCTCGGTTCTCAGGGAGCACTTCAACCTCCCTGTTGTCTACTGGAAAGACAGCACAGTTAGGCTCATGCAGCCTAGGAGGTTCCTGCAGAGCATTGATGATAACTTTTTGACAAAGGTGGTAGAGGAGGTAACAAGGCGATGTGTGCTCCTGGACCTTGTACTAGTTGTACAACATTTTAAAATTAACTTCTAGGTTTCTACTAAAGATTTTAAAAAAATGTTACATGATGAAGTAAATATGGATGGATAGTAATGAGCTATCCCCTTTTTCTGTGGAAACATCAATACCTAACCAAGAAAAATAACTGAGAAAAACCTCAAACTAACAACTGACTACAGAATGAAAGAGTAAACTTAAGCTACTTCATGGTCTGTGCAAATTTCTTAGACTGTTTTCACCTTGATTTTATCTGAAGGTATGTTTACCTGCTGCATATTCATTACAAGCCCACATAAAATATAAGTATGCTCGATATGGGATAGTTCTTTCTCTTACATTGCATCCTGTCCAGAACGTGCTTACACATCACCATTGAACTTTGCTGTCTCTCAAGTCCAGGCTCCAGCATACAACACCACTCAACATAAGCCCTTATCCTGCCTTGACATCATTCAGTTAAAATAAAGATTTTTCTATACCTCTTAACTGTGTCTTGTCTTGATGAAAAAGCAAGTTGGAGGAGATCTATTTTTTTTTTTTTTTTTTTTTTTTTTTAATAATCCAGTGCTCCATTCACTGAGCACTGGATCACTGAGTCACACTTTGTGGACTGTTGTGTTGTTAAAATGCTTTTTGATTGAATAATTTTTTTCAAATTAAAAAACTTAACGAACAACCCACACATGCAGCAACTTCATTTACATACCATTTTTATTCCCTGGGACATCAGGAAAACTTAACATGCTCCTATAGTCAACTAAAATGTATTAGCACTGCATGCATTTCTGACAAGGCCTTCTTTAACAGAAGGTTAAACTCCATTTGGTCTTTGAAACTTGTTCATTTTTGCTTGTTACAGCTTTGACAGCACCACCTCTCTCCTGAGGTGGTCATGAACAATCCTGAAATCACCCAAAATAGTTAAGGCACTGATAATATCAAGTAACCTCTTTTAGTCACCTCTCATTACTATCTCAGTCAAAAAAAGTCCAAGTTATTTTTTTTGTCAAATGTTGCAATACAGCAATCTCCATTTGCATTTAAACCCATTTAAAATAAAGCTATGTATTTATCCGAAATATTACAAGATCTGCTTGCAGCTTTTCAGCCTCATACTTCTCCCATTAACATAATCTTGCTATGTCTTGCAGGCAACTATTTCTATTTCTGCCATTTCTACATTTGCTGCTCTATATCCCATCTGTATTTCAGGTATCTCAAAGTGATAGTTAGCTGTATAGGTCAGTCTCATCTGTAAATGGACCACAAGTCACGTAAATGGCTGTGGAATAATCTAAATAACTCAAAAATCTTAAAAAACAGTTTACTGCAAAAGAAGTTCAATATACTTTCGGACAACAGTAATAGAAGGGAAAAATATGAGTGAAAGACCTTTTTGCAAGCCTTTCATAGAGGGTGAACTTCAATGTACTCAGATCGTCTGAAAGAAGGCAACTCCTGCCAATGAGATTAAATTGTCAAAGTGAATGAATTTAAAACCTCAGTTTTAACTTTCTACCTATTTACATATCACACGGAGTTTAACGATTAGCAAATTAGACACAAATCATGTGCAAATCAATGCAAATTGCCGTTCACACACACAATGTAAACTTCATTTTTCATGTTGGGATGTAGCCAGTTCCTAGTTAACAAGCATATGGATTTCAGATCTGGGGTAAATGAGCTTCTCCGTCACAAGCCAAAGCTTCCCCTCTCTTCCATCCTCCTCCCCCGCTCATTCCTCCACTTGGCACAAAAACACCAGACTTCTCATTCAATCCACATAATTCAGTTGATACTTGCCTTATGTCAGACTTTGTGTAGGCAGGTAATAACTTTGAGTCATTAAATTAGGCTATGCTTTCTCTAATTTGTGCTCTTCGGTTAGAGTTTTGTGGTCACTTACACTAATTAGAAATGCTTGCTTTATTAACAGAAGATATATATACTTTGGAAAGCCCTGTGAGATCACCAAAGTATTTTTAGATCCCTGCAACTTTTGTTTTCTTGACTTTTGCACTATGTCATATATAACTAGTCTGAACTGAGCTGACAAAAGCCCTTTGAGCTCATCCTCATAAATAAAAAACATTGCATTCACTGCTTATCAAGTGCCACTTTTTATTTCCAGGGGGATCTCCCTTTCCCCAGGAGAGGTTACATAGAATCATAATCACAGAATTGGGCACTATTTGTGTCTGGAGGAGACCTCTGAAGGTCCGTTCTGCAAACTCTTGCTCAAAGCAGGAGCAACTTCAACAACAAATCAGATTCCTTGGGAGATTGTGCAGCTCACCTTGGAAAATCTGCAGGGTCTGTTATTTCCCTCACCCCTTGCTCAGCCCCTGTTCCTGTGTGTAAAAACCGATGAGGAAAAAATAAATTCCTAATATCAAATCTGTTTCCATTGCTGAAACTTTGGGTCTCTGTCTCATGGCCTTTCATTGTGCAACCCCCAAGGAGAGTCTGCTTCTGTCTTCTCAGCTTCGCAGGACTCCATAAGGTTTTCCACAGACCCTTCAGTAACAGTTAAAATAGACTACTGTCTATTTGGTGTGCTACGGCCAATTATCTTTGAAGTTTGAATAATAAAATTCTTATGAAATTACCAGCCAATTTTTTTCTCCCTCTCAAAAAATCTGCTTAAAGGCCAGGTAGAGAAAAGGGCACCTAGAAAACTCTAAGTGTTTCTCACCCTCAAACTGACTTTGAAGTATTTCAGACAGGGAAGATGAAAACAGATAAATCAAGGGAACGTGCCCACTGGCAACATCCAATTCTTAAAACACCAGTGTATCTCACAGAAAATCCCACACAATGTGTATGTGCGGCAGAGGTTGAACTCTAACCATTGCTGAAGTCACAGCATCCATTTAAACTGCCTCAGGCTGGAGTCTCTAACTGGTCACGAGTGATTTCAATCCATATCAGATGTGAAGAACATAAACAATCAAATAAATATGTCTTCCTGACATGACCCTTAATCACTGCAAACAAAAGAGATACTGACCTTGATTAACATTGTGCTGCTGAATTTGATATGAGAGATCCCATTGATCATGGATTCAAACAACTGGGACATGCAGAGCCTTTATTTTTTTTCCCCCTTCATTTAGTACCTATAGAATTTAAGGTATGATCAAAACAGTGGAGAACTTTATACAGGCTGCATCCATAATTTTCTGCTCACTGCTGAATACGAGGCTTTTACATTTTTCGTATGAGATAAGAAAGAAATACTCATATAACTAGGGCTCAAGAGGAAATGCCAGTTAAGTTTCTATTGCAATGCATGTGCATGAGGGCACAGTTAAATTTCTGCAGGTAACTGCAGGCAATATTTTGTTGACCGTTGCCCATGTAATTGCTACAACCTAAATAAATGTAACGTGCAGAATCATTTGGTTTTTTGTTATTTTTTAATTTAGAGTATTTTGTTATTAAGAGTCAGTCTTTAATCAGAAAGGTGTTTTAGTGTCCTGTAGCAGTATTGGAATTCTTCTACAACATATTAAAACGTTAATTATATGGAGGTTTTTTAATTGTTAAAATTAACACCTTTCCCATGACATTTTTTTTTCTTAAGTTTGCTCATTTCACAGCTCACCCTTCCCCCATTTAAGTTGCTCTTTCCTTTGTTTCTTGCCTTACTGCCCAAATAAATTAATTCTGTTACGTCCATGGTTTTGCACGTAGAAAACACCAGATATCAGTGAGCATTTTCTGACCTTCTGTTTCTTTCAGAGTTCTTTTCATTATTCCATACCTTCAAACAGCCAGGTACTATTCATATTCTTTTAGATTTCACAGTCAGCCATCTGATGTGTCAGATGTTTTAAGAGGCTTAGCCAACAAACTTACAGCAAGCAGAAATTTACAGAAAGCATTTATAGTCCAAACCCCAGTCAAAAAACATCTACAAATAATTACAGACCTCTCTCGTGAACCCTAGACATAGTCAAAGAGGCTATGGTTATAGCTATATTTTAATTCAGTATTACCTGCTAAACACAGCTCCAAAAGCTAACTGCATTGAAAGGATATGGGGCTGTAGGGTCTGAAAAACGATAGCTGATTGCAAGCCATTGGGAATGACCTCAGCAATGTCCCGAGTCCTAAATCACACTCTGAATTTGCTTCACAGAAAGCTTGTTAGCAAGTTAGGGTCCAGGGTCAGGTCACCCTGTGGATGTGACCTGTGATCTAGGTCCTGGAGGTAGTAAAGGGGAGGCAGAGAAGAGTTAATGATTTTAACAACAGTTTAAAAAATCAGTCATAGGGCATTGGAAAGTGAACAGGGAGTTACTCGCAGGGTTGGGAACTTAAGTCACTTTTGAAAGCCTGCCCTCCTGCGAGTGTCACTTTTGAAAACACCTCTGTGCTTTGGGTTTAGAAATTAACCTACATGGGGACTGTAGCCACAGTATTACTTCCTCAGCCAGGAGCATTCTTTATTTACAGCCCTGCACTTGAGATTTCTGCCCCTGTTGCAGTATATAACAAAAACACATTAAACAAAGTGTCTGTGAGCCACTTACTTTGTATCTAAAAATAAGGTCTGTGCCTTATTTCCACCATATGATCAATGCAAGAGGAAGTTTTTTTTTTTCCTTATTTTTAGAAATCAAAGAGTACCATTGTGAACACATCATGTTTCTACCCCAGAAACCATATGGATTCACAGAGCAAGTGAAAAGATTATGGGTTCCCCCTGCCCTCCTTTTTCTTCCCTTTAGCTAGATTGCTGTTTTGTGGGGGGTTTTTTGTTTTTGTTTTTTTAAAAAAAACAACCACCTGTTACCTCTGGGCATTATAAAGGAGAGTCGAGCACTAAACTGCATCCATGTAGTGCATACAACAGTACCCAGGTCTGGCTCCAATGCTTCTATTGAATCAAAATAAGCTGACATAAGCTGGATGATAGAATGACTAGTTTTGTGCTTTCATAGCTTTTAAACTGCTGTTGAGCTCAAGCTGTGATCAGACTGAAGTTTAACAAAATAAAGCAGAGAAACCTGCCTGAAACAACTTTCTCCAGCTTTGAATGAATGCAATTTTTCACTGGAAAACTTACGCCTTTCTTCTATGTGTTCATTCTGTGCACTTTATCTGCTTCCAGGATTGCTTCATTGTAAAGATGAAGACAAGTAGGGTACTGCTTTGAGCCATAGCTCCTTTGGGAGGATCTATAAGGCAAAGCTGTCGCTTTCTCAGCTTCCGCAGAAAATTCATTCCAAATATATATCTCATATTAAACACATTTGCTTTCTTTCCCCCCTCCCCCGCACCCCCCCCACCCCCCCTTTTTAACTACATCTCCCTCTCTACAGGTAAATGCAGCTTCTGTTTTAGCTTAGGTGTAGGAACCCTGAATCTGAAGCAGGGAGAATCATGATTTTGAGTGTGGCTTCCATTCCAAATTGGTTGCTTCTCCTTCATAGCTGTTCTTTTAATCTTTACCACAGGCATCACAGCCAGACAGGTTTTCAACCACATAGTTCTCTATGCAGGTCATTTGAATTCTCTGTCTCCTTTGCTATAGTGTTCATTAACAGTCTTATATCAATATAATGACTGGAAAGAAAAAAAAAAAAGTTTCACTTGCACCCCAGGTCTCTAACTCCAAGCCTTTCTGTTGCCATTGCAGGTGTAGTAATTATTTTTATTCTTTTCCACAGTTTCCCATCTCTCCAAGGAGTGGAGGAACAGGAGTGGAGTTTTATCTCATGCTCCTAGTGACTGTAGGAACTCTCAGCAAGCAAGCAAGCAAGCAAGCATTGGGATGAAGTAAAACTAAGGAAAAATTATTATAACAGAATTGTTTAGGTTGAAAAAGACCTTTAAGATGATCAAGTCCAACCATAAAGACTAACACTACCAAACCCATACTAAAACATGTCCCTAAGCACCACAGCTGCACATTTTCTAAATATCCCCAGGGATGCTGACTCCCCCCTGTCCCCGGGGAGCCTGTTCCAGTGCCTGGCCACCCTTTTGGTGAAGAAATTTTACCTACTATCCAATCTCACCCTCCCCTGGCACAACGTGAGGCCGTTTGCTCTCGTCCTGTCGCTGGTTCCTGGGGAGCAGAGACCGACCCCCCTGGCTACAGCCTCCTGCCAGGCCGTTGCAGAGCCACCGGGTCCCCCCCCAGCCCCCTTCTCTCCAGGCTGACCCCCCCGCCCCCCCAGGCTGGTGCCCCAGCCCCTGCCCGGCTCTGGACACGCTCCAGCCCCTCAGTGTCTGTCTGGCTGTGAGGGGCCCAACGCTGAGCCCAGGCCCCGCGGGGCGGCCCCACCAGTGCCCAGGGCAGGGGGACGGGCGCTGCCCCGGCCCTGCCGGCCACACCATTTCGGACACCGGCCGGGACGCTGCTGGCCTCCTTGGCTAGATGGTAGGTTAAGAAGAGAGAAATAAATTGACTGTGAAGCAGAAGACAGACAGATGATGTGAGCCTTGGAGAAATTAAATCCATGCTACAGCACAGGCTGGGGACTGACTGGCTGGAGAGTCAAAGAGGACTTGGGTGTCCAGTTGAGAAGTGGAACATGGTTCAGCATGTGCCTTAACCACAGTGATGGTAAACTGCATAGTTGACCACATTTGAAATAATTTGACCAGTCAATTACAGGAAATTATTACTCATCTTTTTCCAGCATTTGGGAGACTGTATCTGCAGTATATTGTGCAGCTTTGTGCCTCTGCCCCAGTATGAGACAGATTGAGAACCTGGAAAGATGCACACAAGAGGATGAAGAAGTGGGGCTTGTCTAGCCTGAAATAGGAAGGCTTTATTAAGTTTTAAAGTTGTCCTTATCTAGAAGAATGAAGATGCAGGAATATAGAACACAGTAAAAGCACAAGAGGCAACAGTGAAGTTATACAAGTACAACTCTGATGGGTACAAGAGATGGGGGGCAGGGAAGGGGAAAAAAGGTTGTCCCAATGCGACTGGTTAAACACCAGAACAGAAGTCCAAAGGAGTGGTTTCAATCTTCGTTCCCAGAGATTTTCAAGACTCAGTTGGATAAAGACCTGAGGAACATGCTCTGACTTTGAAGTTAGTACTTTTTCTTGAGCAGGAGGTTGGACTACAAACTTGCAAAAGTCCCTCACAACCTAATTTTTTGTATGATTATTGTACATAGACTATATAAAGGTGCTGAACAAAGATGGGATTAAGTATGCACAAATTAATCCCACAACCATATAGAACAGATTATTTAGACTTTTAGTTAACTCTGTAGACAGTTCTTGCTCATGGGCTTCAGCAGAAAGTTTGGACTGAGATACAGGTCAGTGTCTGCAGGTGGTAGTGTTTGATTGTGCTGTTATTTAGCAGAAAGGAGGAATGATGGGATTGATTTAAGGTTTGTGATTTTAAATAACTGACAAGCCAGGCAGCAACTGTGGATGAGTGTTTTCTGTTGCAGTCAAATCAAAACAAATAATAGTTAGAGGGGGCATGCAAACTGTTTTTGTTATTGTCATATCATTATATATTTTCTATTTTTGACAAACATTACTTATATTTCAAAGCACTTTCTTCCCCAGCTTTCCATATGTCAGCTGCTATCAAAATACACTACTTAGAGTTAAGTGGAAAGAAAATGAAAATTATTATTTTTCTATTTCTCTGATCTTTAAGTGCTCAAAGAAAATATCAGACACTGAAATCTGTGCTAAGTGTCCAGCCCTACCCACAACTCTAGAACCACCCTATGGCCTCCAAGGATTATACAAGCACTGTAGGACCACAGACTCAGCCCTGCAGCAAATAACAAATCCATACTTTTCCCAGGCATTGTTTCAGTCATTCCAAACTCAGCTAAAATAGAAAGCTCAAGGCTGGGATCAAGATGCTCCTATTTCATGTACACAAGCTATTCTATAGTGTCAATATGCAGTGTTAAAAATTTAAAAATAAGAAATAAAAATTAATATATACTCTTATATAAAGTGGCACTGTGGAAAAATTTGGTAGAGAAATAATCTTCTGGATGATTATTCAGGCCCTGTATCTGAAATGCCAATTTAAGTTCAGATCAGTCATCCTCCGAAGGTACAATCGTAGAATGGTTTGTATTGGAAGTGACCTTTAATCATCATCTAGTCCAGCCCTCCTGCCATTGACAGAAACATCTTTCACTGGATCAAGTTGCTTAAAGCCCTGTTCAACACTTCCAGTGATGGGGCATTCACAATTTCTTGGGCAGCCTGTCTCCATTGTCTGTATAGGGAACATAAAAGGACATTTTAGGGCCTAAAGCAAGCAAACACACTTAATTGCTAGTTCTTCATGAACTAGCGTGAAAAGACATCTTACAGTTTTTGTAGTCACCCCAACTCAAAGCTTTGCTTACACTCTCCTTACACAAAGATTCCATAATACAGCTCATGCAGCAAGGTAGCCTAAAAGCACTTCATCCCAAATCAACACTTAGACAACTTAACCACCCCGTGGCAGCATCCCACAAATAGGGGCAAAATTTAGTTAATTTGAAAGATGACTTACTGTTTGCATTACAGCCATGCAATACCCAAAAAATTATGTTTAAGAAAGTAGTGTGTTGTAGTGTGTTGTGTACAGCGGCATGTCCAGAAAGCCACTTTTGAAGGAGATAAAACATGGTATAAATGATTAGTTTGAGAAGTTACATGAGCACATAGTCACATACAATCTTTGAAGTTTCATAAGAATGAGCAAGAATTGCTCCTAAATGGCTGTTTAAAGCCAATTTCAGGTCATAAGAAAGAAGGCATCCATCCAACACGTTTCCGTTTCATCTATAACCAAGCTCCAGGGAGCATGAACAAACAGAAAAAGGAGAAAGTGCTGAAACCACTTCAATTTTAAAGAAGAAAATACTTTTTGCATTAGCAGAAAGGATATTATTTTGTAGTTCTCTTGACCTATTATGGAAAATGGTTTCTGAAAATTCAGGTAAGTGGTAGGTAGTCTAGTGGGCATAGTACTGGGAAAAGACATTCCTCACTGTGATTAGCAATATAAACGCATATTTCAACAGGTGAGTGACAAGCAATTGCTGAAGTTGGATGTACTTTCAGTCTTAAATTCAGATCGTAATATGAGACAGCTATAGCATGTTAATGTAAAAACTACTCAAAAAGTTAAGATGAAGGTTAAAGCCTACTTTGAGCATGTATGCTTCAGTTTCAAATTCGTTGTTGGAAACAAATAGAACAGTTTACTTGTACAATAGCTTTACAGTTCCTGATCTCATGTGTAGGAAAAAGCATTAGTGCCAACCTCATCCTAACAGACTGCAGAGAAACAAAAGCAAACCAAAAGATGGTCCACTTTGCTGAAAGACTTAGGGTTTGATACCAGTGAGGAATTTATTTCAGACAGATTTATACCATGCAGTCAATAAAGCACCGAGTTTGCAAGACTATGCACATGCAAGCTCACAACGAATGTTTGGCCAACATATCAGTTGTAACCTTGAGTTTGTCACTAGCTTCCCATCCCATTCCCATCCCTTTTCTGTCCTCTCTGTAGTAGCACTTACAATACACATTATGTCTCCTCTTTTCTACAAGAAATAACCCAGTTTCCTCCAGAGGTGACATTTGTAGATTCCTTATCAATTTTAATGCTTCTTTCTTCAGTTGCACCACATTAAAGGTGATAAGTTCAAAATTCTGTACTTAGGTAGAAATAATCTCTGATTAATCTCAATCCATTTTTCCCAGGCCATGTCTCCAATTTGTCAGGATCATTCCAAATTCTCATCCTGTCCTCCCATGTACTTACAGTTTCTACAAGCTTAGTGCAGCCTGATATTCTATAAGTAACATTTCTATTCCATCTTCTTGGTCTTAATGAAAATATTTAATAATTCCACACTAGGACATGTCCCTGAAGAGCCTCAATTCATGCTTCCATTTCTGTCTGTGACTCATTCTAAAAACCCTCTGAAAACAGATCTTTAACCAGCTTTGCACCCCCTGATAATAATTTTATGTACACCAGAAATACACAAGTTTGGGGTTTATTAACATAGAATGGTTTGTGTTGGAAGGGACCTTTAATGGCCATCTAGTCTAGCCCCCCCTGCAATGAGCAGCAACATCTTCAACTAGACCAGGTTGCTCAGAGCCCCATTGAGCCTGGCCTTGAATGTTTCCAGGGATGGAGCATCTACAACCTCTCTGGACAACCTGTGCCAGTGCTTCACCAACCTAAACCTTCATTATATTTAGTCTGAATTTATCCTTTTTTAGTTTAAAAGCATTACCCCCTGCCCTTTTACAAAAGGCTCTACTAAATTATTATTTCCTATGAGCTACAAGTGTGAGTCCTGGAAGACAGTATTATAGAAATAATGGTAGTGGGTAGCACCAGTTCTGGTTGTAACCTGGATCAGGCTTAGTTTATGAGAACATTTTACATGAAATATTGCTGCTTCGTCCTGCCAATACCTCTTTTAAAGAGCAAAACCTCTGAGAATGAAGGATACAGCAGCCTAAGTTCAAATTCAGCCAATCTAAATATGTATTTTTTGCTTCATATCCCTCTTGCAGAAAGAGACAGTGAGTTCTCTTACAGATGCTGATTTAATTGCAGTTTTCATTCCCAGAATGACTAATGAAGACAAGCATTAGACCTTTAAGCCTTCTCCTCCCCCATCTGTAGATAGCACTACCTCTTCTCCAAGTTGCAGACCAACAACTTTATTAACTTTCTGGAGAGGTTCATTTCCACTAACAGGGAAAAAATTATCTTGTCACTACTCCCAGACACATGCCTCTCCTTTTGCCTTAGGCTTTTGAGGTTTTGCCTTAGGCTTTTGAGGTCTACCCTGAACCAACAAGATTAGTTTCTACGTTTATTTAAAAAAAAAAAAAAAAAAAAAAGCAAGCCCTTCCTCAGTTCATTATTTAATTGATTTGATCTCCACTATATTTTCTGTCCTTCTGCAGCTTTGTACTTATGTTTGTAATAAGGCCAATGCCAAAAACTGAAGGGGGAAGAATGAGCTATAAGTTAACACTATGGAACACTCCTCTATCTGAATAATTATATTGGTTTAATTATATAGCAAGCAAAAAACTTAACATTCCTGAAATGCAAGTGGCTTACGTTACAACTTTGCCTTTAAATATAGGCATGCCCTTCCCCACCCCCCCCCCCCCACCACCCCCCCCCCGCCCCGTTGTGTTTTTATTTTGGGGTTGGTTGTTTTTGTTTAAAAAAAAAAAAAACACAAAAAAAAAACCCTCTTGAAACAATGAAAAACAGTTAAGTGAGCCAATTCAATCAGTCTTTTCTCTGGGTAAATAAGCATAGTGCCAGTATTAATGGTGTATGTTTACTTACACCAGTAATTACGTAAGTCTCAACACAAAATACCTTCTGACCTCATACTTATTATGGGTTAAGATACACCTGATATTTCTGTCAAATACTACTTCTCCCCTCCCAAAATATAATTATCTGTGTAGGCATTTATATTTACCCTTATCCCATTACACTGATCCAGCCAAATGGAGGTATCTATGTGGTCACACATTAGAAACAAAACCCAAGACAAAAAAGGTTGCTAACCCTCTGGGCTTCTCTTAAATCTATAGATTTTCAATATAGTTACAGCTGACCTTGAAACTGTCTCTCAGATTTGTGGCCTAAGAGATAATGGCAGAAGCGCTGATAGACTAACTAGTGTTTTGGGATATGAATCTTTGTTGAGTTTACTCCCACTAGCGGTATATCATTCTGTATCTGAAGTATTACTTACTCTACTACTCTTACCTCTGTCAGCACTATGAGTAGTTATCTCTCTCTGTATCATTAAGGGAGAAAAATCCTATAGAGTGACAGGAAACAATTTACACTTTGGAAGAAGAAAGAATAAAGGGAAAGATAACACAATTTGAGTGCAAGCCACAAGCTGTGTTGCAGTGAGAAAGGACTGTAGTCTTAAAGACTGACTGACAACAGTGCTGTGACTTTACTGCTACAAGAGATTAAAACAATCTTAAGGTGCTCTAAGGAGCGGGGAGGGGGATATGACACAGTGAAACACACCCACACCCTTCTATCATTACATCAACTGATATACCATCATTTATTGAAAGAGAACAAAACACGCTTAACATTTTTTTTGTATCCCAGGAATCAGTTGCTTGCATCAAAGCATCAAGCAGCAATGTAAATTCTCCCCCAGGTTCTGTTGGCAATTATTAAAAAAAAAATTGGAAATACAAAATTTATTAGGAAACTTTACAAGATCATACAGTGATCATTTGCTGAATGCTTGTAAAATACTGAGCCGAGAGTTAGAGAGATCATTTCTGGAGTTAGGAAGTTCTTCAGTGTTCATGGCCATCTAGACCTCAACACCTCTGGCAGGAGAAAGAGGGCAGATACCCACTATTATCAGTTGCCATAGTAGTTCAAGGTAGACATTTGCTATTTAAAAACCAGACAGATCACTGACACTCAGCAGACAGCACTGGGAGAAACAACAGCTCTGCTACAGAAAGGTTTAGAAAACTCTTTGTTTAGGTGTCTTCCATAAACATATTGGGATCTAAATAACTGCCTGCATTGATTTCCAGTGATCTGCATCTCCTGGAAATGAAGGAAATTTACTCAAATGATGCTAAATAGTCCAAAGGATCTTCTAAGCAATGGACTGATGATGCTATGAGGCCTGAACAGACACACAAAGTTTCAAAATAAAGCCTGGAGCAAATTGCAATTGTGTCCAATTAAATAGGTCACACAGTGAAAATTAAGTATGCAGAACAGAGGGAGAGTCCATGCAGCTGTGAATTTGTCAGTACTGTTGTCATGTTGTATGAGATATAGGCATTGTATCATGTAGTTATGGCTTTCTCAATATTTACAACTTGATTTAGCACAAGTTAATCTTTGCACATGCCATCCTAGTATTCTCCTAACCAAAACCACCATTTCCTTGAGTTCACAGAGGTTCTGCTTTTTCTTCTTCCTCTTCATACTTCAGGATACAGTAATGACTCTGGACATACTCCACATGATTTCAGTCCTTCGGCACTAACCTATTCTGATACATTATGTCTGGTGCTTGTTTGAAGAAACAGTACTGAATCATAACTTTGAAAAAATGGATCAGGGCATAGACTATATTGCAAGTTGCATGTCAAGATGACCAGGCGGGACAATTTTAAAGCAGCCAATTTTCACGTGACCCTAAGTGAGTTGAGGGAACATGCTTTTAATCAACAAATCTGTCTGGCATGCTGCCAAAGATAGGTTTTAAACTTTCAGAAGTTCCGAGAATGATTTGTAAACATTTTACTATAAGGGTATTTTTAAAATTTAGAGTGTAATCTAAATACAAGGGGAAAAAAGAATCAGGAACATGTAAAATACTTCTTAAAGTGAAGTACGGGAAAAGAATTAGCTCCCCAAATTTGAGACCAAATTGGCTGAGTACATCTGAATGTTCCCCTACTTGTGAGAGCCTGTCTCAGGCACCCATGAGCGAGGACCGAACCAGCCACCCCAAATACACACACTGGACTGAGAGGGAGGGAAAGGAAGAAAACACAAAGCCTCATAGACCCCCCAAGAGACTTGAGCTGCAGAAGGATCCTGAAAATAATTGTAAGAATTAAAAGCAAGTGAAACTAATATAAAACTGACTTTCCTGTTACCAGGCACAGCCATCAGCCTGGGGAGAGGGAAGGCATTCTGAGTACTGCAAGGGGATGGATGTTGCTGGGTAGATGCTTAGTCCATGCACATTTCAGAGGGTCTAAGCAACTACCTAAGAAATAGCTACTCTCAGCATGTGCAGAGAAGGCAATTGCTAGCAACTATTAAATATGCTAATGATGCCATGGGACTAACTGAAAAAGGTCCCCTCTAAATTAAAGTGGGTAAAGTTACACATAATGGTAGAATTTTCATGGAGACAATGAGGATGGAAAGCGAGGAATATACCAGCCTTCTTTCACATGCTTGATATTATTGTACTCATGATGTGATACTTTTGTCTCGTTCTTCTTCTGACTAAATTTAGGAAAACTGAATTCTATCCTATTCCTGCACATTCATTCAATTCCAGCAGGCAAATAAGGTTCCACACATATGAAAGCACAATTTTTAACTATACTGTACCATAACTAACTGAATAATACCACTGAAGGTAAAGCAGATAATATTCTGTAATCACGAAATAGCTCCTTTGCCAGAGAACAGGCCATTTAGTCAGGACCCAAGAGCCCCAAGTTTTACTTTTTGTTCTGCAGGATAGCCTTGGGCAACTACTTTGCCTCTTCCCCCCAACTTTCCTTTCCCACCTCTACAAAGGAAAATTATCTGCTTCTAACAAGCACTGCAAGACCTGTAGATATTCTTTAACTTTAGAAGCCATGTATCTGCTTAACTGGCCCTTATCTCCCAAAGCAAATATTCTTTTGCCATTAAGAAAAACAATAACCTGGAGAAGGCACCAACAAAGAAGCTTCATTAATATGGAATTAAGATTACCCTAATATTCCTCCAAGATTGTTGCAAGTACTACTTTTCAGCTAGGGAACACAGATTATATGGGAATAGTATCCTGAACGTACTGAGAAGCTCAAATACTCTGCACTTGCAGAGCAGATTACACACTTTCTATGGAAAAGAAGGTCCACAATAATTATTTCTTACCATTTAAATCCCTCTCACCCTTGAAAAGGGAAAAGCTCTCTAGCTGGACCTTGCTAGAGAAGGTATCTGTCATAGTCTGAGTCCGTATCTTTCTTCTAGGACTACCTTCACACCTCTTTCCTGACCCATTGCCTGTTATTCCATGCTGCGCTTTCCTGCCTACCACCGCAGCTACAGACTGCAACAGTACTGCACTTTACAGCTGACAGCATCAACGGCATTATTCTGGAAATAAATTCTGAGCCACCCAATAGTGACAAGCACCTTCAATCACACAAACAGCTGAGCATCACCAGTAGCTGTCGCACAGCTTGCCTCACCTCACATGCCACTGCTTGCCATTACAGCTACCTTGGACAAAGCAAAAGCAGTTTAGTGACAGCAGGCAGACACCAGGAATTATCACCAGTTTGGGTGTAGAAAGAATCTGCATTGCATTTGTATTTATGATTTGCATGTTTTGTCTTTTTCAAACATTTGAGTGTCACTGATGATGTTCTAGAAAGGCAGATAAAGCAGAAAGCCTAATGAACTTGTATTAATGAATAGAACTGGTCTGCGGTGTGCTCTTTTAAATTTAAGTTTTTAATTTTTTTCTGGTAACTACAACAGTATTAGAACAGTCTCTTTGTATTGCAAAAGTGGAATTTATAGTTATAATCAGAATTTTATTTTTATTGGTAAACCAGGAAGAGAACAGAGTCTACATTCACTGTTTATTTATTTCCCAGGAGCCTAGGACATTTTTACTTTCATCAGTACGGAGAGAGAAAAAAAAAAAAAAAAAAAGCAGCTTCCCTTAATATCTTTCAGGTCATACAATGGCTATATTGAGGCCATCACATGTTGTTTTTTCATCTGTGGTGTTTGGTTTTTCTTTTGGGGGGTGGGGTGTGTGAAGAGGGAGAGGGAACAGCATTTGAAAAAGAATTGTGTAACTGAGACTACATCCTCTAGCTGTCAGATACTGCCAGGCAACAAATTCAGCATCCAAGACACTCAATTTTAAATGAAGAGTTAGTTACTGGGTTTATTTTTAAAGGGAAAAAGAGAAAAGAAAAAACCCCACAGATATTCAAACTTCCAGTAATTAAATATTGAACAACAGTATGATTTACTGTACCCTATTTCAGCCTGTTCACATGCTCCGTAAGAGATTTATATGAAAAACAGTACATAATTATTACCAATTTGTCTTCATCTGTCAAAAAACATAGAAGTCTCATCCACATCAAGAGTGATCTTTCTGCGGTTCTTTCTGTATATGCAGCTGACAACTGTCACGTTCTGGAGCGTTAAGCAGCATAAAGGCTTCACCGATGCTGTATCTAATGGATTCACACAATTCTGCATTCACATTAATATTTACTGCTGATTATTGTTGTCAATACAGAGCAAGTAAATGAATTGTGGGATTCATTTGGATTTCTGAGTGAGACTAACATTTCATAGCAATATCTTAAAGCCTCAATACATCCCATGAAGTTTTATCAGACTTGTGCCATACAACATAATGGAAATAAATGCCAGAGGCATTAAAAATATAGTCCCGTACTGTTCTTTGAAAAACGGACTCTATGATCACATTATAGCATAAAATGTAACTTTGTACTTCAAATATTTTTAGTTTCCGTCTGTGTGCATGAGTGCATTGATAAGATAGTGAAACACAAAAATAAGATATAACAGAACAGCATCCTGTATGTGCAGCTATGCAAGTTGAAAAGATCAAAATCACTTGCAGGAGTAAAGCAGAAAAAAAAAAAAAAGAAAAAAAGAAAAAAGAAACCACAGTTTATGAAGGTCTTACGGGAAGATTATTGCATTACCTCCAGTACAGAAGAGATGCAGATCTGTTTTAAACTGATTCCAAATCCATTTGGACTTCAGGATAGTTTGAAGTGATCCATTTTGCTCCATTTTACTGTGAAAGCTCATCTTTAAACACCCATCATAAATAATAGGGTTTCAGAGAGGCATAAAATATCAACCCAGCCACTGTCATTTCCCTGGGCTGAATCAGCCCTATCTAGCTCAGTTTTGATTAGAGCCACCCATCACAGAAAACAGGCAGCGATGTAAGCTGGGCAGCATCCTCCAGCAAGTCCCTTGCAGCTCCCAACTGTCAGGGACCACACAGGGAAGCCCGCACCAGAGCATGTCCTACCTGTGACTGACAGCTTCATATCATAGCCATGCCTTTAAACACAGAGCATGTCATCTGACATGAGATGCTGTGCTGTGGGAGGGTAGACTTAATAGGACCCGGATATTTATAGGAGGTGATAGAGATCAAAGATATAGCTGGTCACTCAAAGGTAGTTCCAGGAAAGTTAAACTAGTCAAACCAATTTTAAAAAACAAACAAAACCCACAACACACCAAGATCTTAAACCAAAACATCATGAAACATTAACTGTTAGTTAGTATTTCCTGCCAAATTCAATAAAGTTTACTAGCTTTCATCCAATTAGCCTTCTCTTTCATATCTTATTTTTCATCGCTTCAGTCCCCAAATCCTGCAACAAAGGTCTATCAAGTGATTAGTGGCTGACGTGCTTTCAGCTAGAGGCAGCTATGTCAGTTACATGGTACTGATCCTCATACAGATTGCACCTACCAGCTGACTTTAAGAACGTTTCAAGACTAAAGTTCACCTGCGTTAAGTTTATTAATGCAAGATTGATGGCTGAGCTGAATGCCTTACTGCCATAGAAAAACAAGTGATCAAAACAGAACAATGATTTTTCCTCTCCTCTTAAGGAACACTGTAGTCTGCTAAAACCATTCCTGCCGAAGTACTACTTATCCTGAGAGGTTCACAAATAGCAGGTTTTATTCTCTGTGCTCACAAGTGGCAAGGTGGTTAGTTTTCAGATTTCATCTTTCCAGCAAGGTCATCTTCTCTAGTGATTCAGCACTTTGGCATTTAATTTTCTCACTCTAAAGGGGAAAAACAATGTCTAGCAGGAGCACAGATACACAAATTTTTGGAGACAAGATAAAGAAAAGGGTCAGATGCTTTCTGTTGTGCCAAGGAAATGATTACACTAATTGGTTGCTTTATTTAGATATAGCACCGACAACTTGCAGTTTGTCCATTAGAACTGCCTTGCTCTTAATTACATTGACTTTTGTAAGCTTTGATTAATTACAATACAGAGCAAAGGGTTCAAGCTGAGATGACTATGTCAGATGAAAGCCAATGATCCTGACCAGTTTAGGTTGGTGTTTACAGCATTTTACATCCCATAATAAACTGGAGCCAAATCTGTCATTAGCAGGATTGTAGATGCTGAGGAACATTTATACTGACCAAAGAAGTTCATGACTGCAGAAGAATAACAATTTATTTATTTATTTTAACTCGTGGAACTGAGTGAAAGAGGCAAATAATAGATTTCTGGTCCAGTCAGTGGAATGAAAATAAATCAGATTAAATACATGTATTTAATGTAGAGATGGAATTTTTGTCCCTCGTTAAAGTGAAAAATAAAATAAAATGTGCAATTGTTTTTTTTTTTTCAATTTTGGAAAATTCATTAACTATGTGGGGATTACTTTGGTCCCTATACTGAAGCGCAAGCATTTGAAAGCCTATCTAAACTGTACAGACAGTCAGATGCTTTGCATCTCCACCTCATTTCCATCAAAACCTTCAGTGGCTTTGAGAGGCTGGTGCTGTTACTTTCTGATATCTATGGCACTATTATAAAAAATTATATGCTTTCCCAAGTTACATAAGAAAAAAAATTTGCATTCATTTCCCCAAATAGCGAGAGAAGATTTACATGTCCTTGAAAGCATCACTGAAAGTAGGATTCATTGAAACCTAACTGATAGTCAAGCTTTACAATGGCTTCAGGAAGCCAACAGAGGAAAATTGAATTGCCCTCTGCAAGTGCTGCTGTCTCTCCAGGAACTATAGATGGAAGCTAGATGACAGGGTTAGACTACGTGCACAAAGTTACAGGACCCGTGTCTCCCTGCCTCATTTTCTACACCTTTAATTTGGTAATGGCAGCAATTCCCAGGACTGCTATATGAGGGCATATTCATTAACATTTCAAGTCCTGCTACTAATGACAAGTATAGGTGAAAGATTTAAGAGAGTGACACTCTGGCTTCTTGACTGCTTTTGCAGTACTGCTATTTGTGGCTTCTTAAATCTTACTGTTGCAGCCATTCCCATTTTCTCTGTGTATAATAGTTTTTTTTCAAGCCCTCGATAATTTCTGATATTCTTTTTCTCCTTTGCCTGTATGTCCTTCTCTTTTGATGTCACTAAAGTGATTACTTTCTATTTAAATGCCTCCCTACAAACATAAATCCTTAGATATTTTTCCCCCTCGATAATGAGATATTGGCATTTTTTTATTATATTCAGTTTTAGCATTACTAGTCAAGTTGTAAGCTGTAACCAGCAGTACTGGTTTCAAGACCGAAATGTAAGTCTATTTGAACTAGTTTTATATGACATTTTTCTTTGTCACCTATACTGTTACCCCATCAACCTTCAGACAAAAGTTTAGTGGGGATAGACTGTAGTACAGTTAACTCAGGCTTCTAAATCTTTCTACTTGAATTTCAAGCTCTGATTAAATCTGAACTACTCCCCAACTTTTAAACTGCTAGTGGGAAGCAGGTCAACTGGGGAAGAAAACAGCATCTCAGGAAAGCATACATCAGCAGTTTTGGGGGTTAGGCAATATAACACAAGAGACACATAGAAAATTCAAGAGTCAGCTCATGATGTATTGCTTTCCTTACTGCCTTCAAAATGGGGCTCCATCACAAGCAGTACAGTGATATATTGATGTTGCATCTTCCTCATCCACCTCTCCAGATCTGGCTTGACTCTTGCTAGAAAATAGATATTACACTTTTTCTAAACTTGTCTCTGGTTACTGGGATGTCCCTTCTGACTTTATGTCAGGGAAAATTTACCACTAAGAGGTCGAGTTCAGAAATTCAGCTGCTTGCCTTCACTGGATTTTAGGGTCAAGTAGTCATAGTACATTCAAAAAGTGAAGCGTAAGTGGTGTTTTGATAGGAACTACACGTTAAGACGTAAGGAGCTGCATCTAAATTGCATATTCTCCATCTGTACTGGGGCAACAAACATTAGACCAGCACAATAAGCACATAACTCTCTGTGTTCTTCAGAGGCTGCACCCCAGATGCTGATTACAGAGAAGTAAAAGGCTCATAGCAGTGTCAGTATGGCTAATTAAACCCAGCAGCACTGAGAAAAACCCCAAACCTCTAATAACCATCACTTGCAAAAAATCATATTCTCTACTTCATCACAGTCACACACAGAGCTGTTTAATCTGACATTTAGCATTAAACAGAACACCTGATATATATATATATATAGTGCCTACATACAGAAATACCTCTACATAAAGGCAAACATAGGGGAACACACATAGCCAATGAGCTAGCAGGAGTAACTTGAACATACGCAAGGACATCTAGGTGAAAGAGGAACCCAAACTTCTCTGTAGTTAGACCTTCCCCCCCCTGCACAGAATTTTATTTCTGACAATAAAGCTGTAAGCATCTTCTGGAAATTAGGAGGCCCAATCTCTCATCTACAGTCTTAGTTACAGGAACAGATTTTACCATTTAACTACAAACATCAAATACCATTTCAACAACCAGTTCAATGAAAAGAAACCCCAAAAAAACTATTAAAGCTTAATTACGTCTTTGATTTAACAGTTGCATAACAGAACCTACCTCTCTTCTGCCTTTCCTTGCACAGACCTTTCTCAGCATAACACCAACATGTCTTCTCTTCCCCCTTCCTTTTACTAGGGGACAGGACTATTTGCAGGCCTGCCCATGCTGACTGCTTGAGCAGCTATTTTCTCCTGCCTACCACGTGGGTGTTGTTACATACTGCAGCTAAGTGCAACAGATAGCACCTGTTATAACAAACGAGGCAACTTCCCATTCTTTTGGCAAATTTTTGCATCTTCTGCCTTCTCTCTGTAGGGTAGTTGGTTCATAACAGAGAACAAAAATGAAAACAATGAAGGGTGCCAGGTTCTCAGGTGTACTGAGTCAGAAATTCTCCAGTGATTGTGGAAGGGGCAGAAAATGAGCTTTTCCTGATGACAATGATCTTTGAATTACTGCCTTAATTAAACATTTCTCAACTTGAATCCAGATGTTCTTAATCAAAGATGGGAGTACATATTTCACAAAGAGCTATGCTATAGCTGTAGCAGAAGAGTATCTTCTCAGTCCTGTGAGTAACTTCATTCCCTATCTCCTCCTAATCATTAGAGTTTGATTTGTTTATATCTGTGTCCCCAAAAAGACAATTCTCTCTGCTCATCCTTAACCCGCTTCTCTCCATTTCTAGAGCAAGGCAAAACTACCCATAACTCTTGGAAATATTTTTCCTTTTATATGAAGGCTTTGTAGTGACTTTTTGTCCTTATCTCATCTGTCTTGAGCCTCTCTGTCGCTAACGTCTATGACAGTTCTTTTAAAAATCTTATTATATCCCCTTCAATATCTACCTTCAGTGTGACATTTGTAGCCACTATAACAAAGACAGCACAAATGATCAGGCTCCAGAGAACAAGTTCACACAAAATGTTACTCATGGTTTATTAGAAGAAGAACATAAACAAACCAGAAATAAAACAGAGCCTTCTAGGCTGAGATTGTCAAAAACTACCTTGAAACTCTGTCCTCCAAGTCTCACTTAAAAATAGTGAGATTCAAACATTTCATAACACAGATTTTATTTTCTATAGTTCTATACTTAATCATCAGGTTCAGCAAAGGGAACATCTTTTGCTTTGGGTTTACACAGGACTTAGCACAGTGAAGTCTAGAATTGATCTCCCTCTGTGCTACAAATTATGATTACAGCCTCTTTTCTCTAGGAGTAATTTCTTTATATTTTTCTAAATGATCATTAGTGAAACATTATTGAACTCATAAAAAAAGGAACAATGGATAAATTATGTTATACTAACAAAGACATAGGGAGAGATTAATGTTTTTTTCTGTTTTGTATCTCACATCCCCATTGGAATTTGCCAGAAGAAAGTTTGATGTAATACCTCATGAAATGTTATTTATGGACTGCATACTAGCATATGTATCCATGCCATGTAATCTCAGAAAAGAAGGAAAATAAGACTATATCAAATAGGAGTGCAGCAGTAAGAGTAAAGCCTCTATACACAATACTCTAAAAACCTGAGTTACACTGGACCTCAGAACTAATCAAGATTTTTAAGTATTAATAAAACTCATTGTAAAAGAATTTGGTGATACTTATGTAAAATGTTCTTCCTTTTGTTGTTTTCAGCTATGTATTTATCTTTAAGATGGCTTTCAAATTTCAGAAAGAAAAGAGTACAGTAAACAAACATTTTAAAACTTGGTGCGTTTTTCTCCTTTTTCCTTGGCCATGTCTATTAAATATCTTCGTTATATAATCTCAAAAGAAGAAAGTGAAAAAACCAAAAAAAACCCACCTTGTTCTTATTGCTGAAATATATCAGACTTAGAAAGGCTGAAAACACCCAGCAAGTCAAGAACATACAAAAGAATTTTATAACATTTGTGAAATGCTTAAATCCTAAATCTGCAAATTTGTTTTTATTTTTAGTTTTTATCATGGAAGAAGGGGATATTTTTTCCAAGGTTCTTTTAAAGTGATTCATGTCATGACCAGTGTCTTGACTTGTGCCATTTTTGAACTGAACGTAAAGAATGGCAAGTTTAGATCTCAGCTCCTATTTTACAGTCGTATTGCACAGTTTGCTTTGATCTCAACCAAATTTAGCTGACCTTTCCAAGAAAACCAGGACAAAATTCATTAAATTGCATGAAAAGTTTAGTCTTCTCAATGTAATTAAAGAGGAGGAAGAGAAAAGCAACCACTTGAAGGGCTATTTGGATAAATAATGATACCAGACTGAGGAGAAATTATTGGGCTGTAGCCAGTCCTGTTCCTAGTAGCACCTTCTCTTCAGCTGAATCAAGTAAATAATAATAATAATAAAATAATTATATGTATATTCAGGGAAGTATATTGTCACTAGTGAATTTCTTTTATGGCACGATCTTCTTATCCATAGGCTACCTGCCTATATTTCTTTCTGTAATCAAACTTTTCTCAAAAGTTCATTACTTTCAGATTTTTTCACTTCTGTCAGTGGAACTTTATTTCAGAAATACTCCTTAGTTCTTCCACCTCTCCTTTCTATATGCTGAAAGAGGCTTATTTCCCTGTTTTGTGGTTACTTTCTTGCCTCCTGGGACTCCTTTCATAACCTTTTCTGCAAAGATGTAGGCTAGAATGAAATCAAAGCTTTAGTCTCTTTACCACAAAACAAAATAATGTATTTACTGTTTTTTTTTAAAAAAAACTGCTTAATCTCTCAGGTTTTTATCATAATGGTCTTGAAAACACAACTGGAAAATCACACAGGCTGACTACCTCTTTCCCAGGATAGTGTGCTGAAGATATGAGGTTAGCCCAAAGATGCAAGTCTGTCCCTGAACAGACTTTACCACTGTCACCAGATTTAATTCCATAAGCCATGCACATTAGTCATCCATGGGAAGTGCCATTTCACTTTTAGATCATGACCTCAAAAGAACTTAATGGCATTAGGAGATTTTGTGTCAGTAGTGACATTCCCTTGTAAAGTACTAGCTGTGGAGAGCAGTGTGGGACCTTGACACTGATTCTTCTCTCCCTTCAATTGTCAAAAATCAGTTTAATTTGGCGGAATCGCATTAGTGGAAAACCAGATAATGGTCATCACTCAATAAGGGAAATTATTTGTTTGTTTTTTATCTGGTACCCGTTCCACTGAGGTTAACCAGCCCTGAGTATATTCCAGAATTGCAACGTTTTTTGATTAAGGATTAGAATATAAAGCTATTTAGCTTGAATTGTTCCCCCCTAATCTAATATAAATCTATACGTTTACAATTTTGGAATCTATGATCTAGGACAGAGAGAGGGGCAGGGGAAGAGAGAGGAAAAAAGAGTTGACATTAATAACTTTGTTGATGTACCTGTTATAGAGGGCTTTCTCAGGAATGGAGAATTGTTACATAAAACGGTCAAATTACGAGCTACTGCCAAAGAGGAAGCATTGAGAAAGTAGATTCCTAATTAGGAACATCATTTAAAAATCTGTAATTAAGCAAACTGGATTTGGACTGTTGATCATATGCTGGCTGCTAAAAGAAGATACTAAATTATAAAAGAGACTCCTGGACTCTAAAGCAAAGCAAGTAATATAATTTTTAGGGACTGCCAAATCTGGTAGCCCAATAGAGACAAGGTTTATTCATGTCTAGCCAGTGAAGCTAAATGTGCATTCCCAAGAGGCACACATACACACGTGATATACTATAAACACACACATGTAAACAACACCTGACCACACAAATTAAGAGAGAAACCCCTGCTATTCCCCAATATGGCTGATCAGGATAATAATCAATGAGTGGGAAATATACACATATTATATACGATTATGGATGTCCCCAGTAGCAGGGCTTAAACAGTCTATTCAGTAACTTGTCCTTTGATCCTCTATCTTCCTTTGCCACCCCCCCCCCCCCCCCCGTTGACTCCCAGACTCCACAGTTCATCCTGTATTTGGCTTTGATCTTTCTGATCCCCTCAGTTGTAAACTTGAGACCCTCAGGTCTCTCTATTATCTGGCCAAGACTTGGGTTTTCCTTGATATCTGACTTCCAAACCTCTTACTCTACTCGAAGGATAGTCCAACTTGATGTTCACTAGCAATTGCAGAGTGACTCATGCACCCACATTGCATGCATGCACTCCAATCCCTCCACCTGCTGGCATCGCAGACGTACAGACCCCTCTGACCCATGGTCTGACTCCACTTGCTGGCACTCAGAACTCCATACACACAGATGCACACAGAACAGACACCCTCTTACCCAGCAAAACAGTTAGAAATGGAGTTTAATGAGAAGGCAGGCCAGACTGCACTGATCATGGTTGTGCAGGGCACAGCCAGACAAAGCACACTGTCCAGCAATCTACTTACACACGACCAGCTTCTTTTATCCCCTGAATGCACCTTTGCCCCTCCTCAAACCACTTTGAACTCTCCTATTCCGTGTCTTTGCTTCTTCCCCTAAATGTCCCATAATAAGTGTCGTGCAAACTCAAATTTCTCATGAAATGTCCCATATTGCCTAGGTGGCAGCCCTTCTGGGTCTGTAAGATGATTTGGAAAGCCTCTCCTGGTGACTTGCCGTGATGGGTGTCATGCTGGCCAATGGGACTGACAGCTCTCCTGGGACAGCCCTGGGACATCTTAATCCTGGAAAAAGGGATGGTACTGCAAAAACACACAAGCTGACTCAGTACTACTGTTGTAGCCAAAGAGTGCTGTGACATGCTGACACAACCGTGCAGGTCTCAAAAGACCCTCTTGTCTTAAAACAGTGCCCTGAGCATCCAAAAAACCAAAGTTCTCCTGGGCCTGCTGTTTTGCTATTTTTTTCGCACCAAGATTCCCTAAGGCGTTCCACTCTACAGCATGGAAATGCCTACAGCAACACTGATAATAAATGGAAAACTATTCTATAGAACCTTTTCTCTTACATTTTTTTAAGACAAAATAGGCCACTCGAATTTTTAAGTGTTGTGCAGGCATAAATGCATTGGCTAGATGAGATTTGGACTACCTTGAAATGCTGATGATGCTGAAGTTCTGTTCTCAGTTCTGTAAGGTGTCTTCATAAGTGATCACAAACAGGGCTGGACCTGATGTTTAGCGTTTTCTGTCCTCCAAGAAAGCTTGAATTAGCTGTAACTCAAAATGGAAACAATGCTACCACCAAATAGCTGAGAACAAATCTGAGTATCAAGACAAAACACATAATATTTAAAAACAGTGAAATGAATAGCACAAAGAGAATGGTAGAAAGCTGTTTTTTTCAATCACTTCCAGAAACCCTACGTTACAGCCCTGGTGCTGTAGCAAACTATTATGCCTTAAAAGTAAAACTGGGCTGTATAGTTTGCACCATAGTCCATCTTTCATTTCAAAAGAGTAAATTACAAAAAAGTAAAAAGCTTGCATTTGTACCAGTCAAAAAAAGAAAGACACCTCAATTAATTCACCAGAAAAGTTGATTGTGCAGTCCAGAGCAAAAATAATAATCTGAAGAAAATCCCTGTCTTCATTAGTTATTCCTGATCAGTTCTAAAGTCCTCTAATTTTATCCCCAAATTAACTGACAATTATTATCAGACCAGAACCCCCATGGACTGGAGCTCCCTGCCACAGCTTGGTTGGCCTGTGCTATAAAACAAGACTCCTCATAAGTCCATACAATCTTCAAGTCACATGAAGAACTGCATTTTAAGCTTTCTCAGACAAACACAGCTGACTGACTGCCTTATCTCTACAAGTACTAAGACTATAATAAATTGATAGTAATTAACGTAGGTGTCCAAATAATGGGGTATAATGAAGAGATTAGAATGATGTAAAAACTGTTACATACGATTTTGAATTAACGCAGTCTCAGGACAGATTACCAAATTAAATGAAAAATGTTTTGATTGCATTCTCTGTGATCAAGATTTTGTCTGCTTTGCAAATGGTGACCAGTAAGTGGTATCAGTGGAAGCTAATTTGTGAAGAAGCTCTGAAATAATATACAAAATACACAAAAGTCAAAAGTGTATATTTTGATCTTATTTAAACACTTTCCCATCACATTCTTAGGACAAAGTTCATCTGCTTTCACAGAAATATGCTGCCAAATAAAAGAGAAAGGGAATGAGTCAGTGCCTGAAATCTCAGATAATACAGCATGAGTTGTTACTACTTTCATATTCTTCCTATGACATCTAATGTATTCAGTGTTTATTAATTCACTTGACCAATACTTATGCTACACACATAACAAGTAAGATGTCAGGGAAAGCAGTATATCATTGTCGGCTGTTTATGCATAAGCACTCCAGGAATTATCATAAAGACTTAATATAACTTAAGCATCAACGTAATAAATATTTTGTAGTCAGGACTAGCTGGCTTGGCCACTAGAGCATTTATAAAACAATATAATAGAAATTGCACCAAAGGATAACTAAGGACAGAGAATCAAAACCACAACAATCAGCCAGTGTGCTCCAGTGTGCATTATAATACATTTTCTAATTATAAGAGCTCATGCTAATTGGTTTTTGTTGCTTTCCACAGAGTGGATAGCACTCAATTTCCTCCTGAGTTCTTCAGTGTTGCTTATTACTGTAGTAACAAAATCCTCCAAAAACATTAATTAATTTTCAAAATATTTCTGTGGAAGTAAAGCCACCTGGACACAGTCCCGGACAACTGACTCTAGGTGGTCCTGCTTGAGCTGGAGTTTGGACCAGATGACCTCCAGAGCTCCCTTCCAACCTCAACCACTCTGTACTTCTGTGAAGAATACTGTTGTCCTTATTTTGTTGAAAGGGAACTGAGGCAGAGGGCAACTAAAAGTGCTTTTTTTGATCTCCTTTCAAAACAGCTCTGTATATTAGGCATATTTGCATTTGTCCATTCCAAGAAGTTCTCTACATGTCTAGTTCAGTATTTTTGCAGATGAGATACAGAGATTTTCCTCATGTACCAAAGAAGTGATGGTCTCAAAACTGAACCAGCACTCACAGAGGCGGGAGCTAGTAAACTGTCCTAGCATTACATGAAGAATTCTTAAGATCTTCTTGGAAAGAATACATCTGTAAGGCATTTCTAATCTTTTTTAATCATGAAACAATATAGTCAGCTCCGTGTTTTATTTGGTCCATTCATCCAGGAACAGCTTTGGGTTATTTTCACATTTCATGCATAAGACTTCTCTGTGAGCACAGTGACTAAAATAATACTCCAAAGAAGGTGCAAAGTGCAGTGCCTCCATGTCTTATACAATATACTTATTGTTATTGTGGTGCATAAATAAAAAGAAACTGGTTTAGAGTTCCAGAGACAACCACTGTACTGACAGCTTCTGACTTTTGTGTTTGAATTAAGATACAGGATACCTATGTTAAAATAATAAATAAAATTTGTAGTTTTCTAGTGTTGGCAGCTAACTGTAAACAAAAAATACATCCCACCTCAGTATAATAAATTATGCTGACATTCACATGGTTTATAAGTGTGCTTGGAGACTCATTTCCATCATGCAACTCTCTGCTAAATAAGCTAGCAAAGTTAGTGATAACCGTAGGGGATATTCATCCTTTATAGGAATCAATAGAAAAGCAGAAAGGACACAGTGAATTTCACAGGTATTTGCTGAAACCAGAACTCCTTCCTCATATGAGGCTTGAAACCAAGCCGATGTGTAAGATGCTGCACACCCCTGGATACAAATGTGTTTGTTCCCAGACCTTAGGACTTCTGTGATCTCCCTTTTCTTGAATTTTCTTAACATTTCTTGATACCCTGTTCAGTAATTAGACCGTCTGTTCTTATTTTGCCCATTTTCCTTTTCTCTTTCACCCTCCCTGATTGATTATCTTCCTGTTCTCCAGCCAGCTCCTCTTGAGCTCTTCGGGAGATACCAGTCTCCATTCTTACTCCAACCAGTCAGTCCTCAATCCTAATACCAGTGAGTCCCAGACCTTTTCTCCTTCCCTGCTCTCAGTTTCAGGACACTCATCCTAACTGATTGATCCCTAAACCTCAGGCTATAATCCTATTAAGGTGCTTTTACCAGATAGTTTTCTCTACATTAACATGTCTACCTTTTGTATTTACTGTAGGGAAAAAAGGCAGAAATTTTAAGTGTCTTTTCTTTTTCAAAACCCAACCCCCCAAAAAATCAGCACAGAGAAGTCAGAAAGAATAGAAAACTTCACCTCCAAAAAGGACCAAACCTTGTAAAATTATAAACGGTTGAACACAGAGATTTACAACAGTGAGTCAGGAAACAATATTATTGAGTCACTAAAATAGAAAATGTTTGTTAAATGCATTTCTTGATTGGTAAGTGGGTTACACATCTAGGTAGGAACAGGGCACTTACCAAACTTGAAGAGGGTATATAAAGCATTCCTTATGTGACTAAGCTAATTCCTATCCTGAGCTGTCTCTGTTTTGTGTATTTGAGTAAACCACTTCATCAATCTGCAACACAAAGACCCAGTGCTAGAACCATATATTTTACAGGGGGGAAAAAAAAAAAAAAAGATGGAGGTTTGCCTTTTTCTTTACAGACTGCTGAATCCCAGATGCAGAAACGTGGCTATTACTTTCAAACCACATAGGGACCAGAATATCAGCCTGTCATAGCACTCTATCACATTTGAAGGCATAGGCTTAGCTGCTGTGAAGGAGAAAAAGGCCAAAAACACACAAAAGCTTTTAGGGGAAAACAAACAAACAAACAAACAAACAAACAAACCCAAACACCAAACCAAACAAAAAAACCCCAAACAACTCAAAAATATCTAAAAATGACAGTCCAATACAGACAGGATTTTAATTCATGAGGCATTTAGATAGAGCAGCTTCACAGTAATCTGTTCCCTAGTTAGGTTACAACTACTCTAAATCAGAATGGGATTTTGTACCAGCTGAGCTTCAAAGGTAACAAGAAGCTTTTGGGTATGAGCTGTTGCCTAAAGCTTGGATCCTTCGGGTGGAATTTTAGGGGCTAAGGAACTTTGTCTTGCCTGACATCAAAGCTAAAATAAAAACAGTTGGTATTATACCAAGTAATTCAAGGACTTTAATAGACCCCTGTCAGAGCCAGGCTTCCAGCCTAGGGTCAGAGTTAAAAAGCCAGCTGCCCCTGCATAAAGCAAGCTCCAGTGCTGTGCTGACTTTTTCCAGCTAGGCAAAGCTGTGCAGGTAGCTGGATCCCAGTGCCATACAGCTCCAGCCACTTGGCAGGCAGCAAGCTACTTCATCAAATTAGCCCCACTGAGTCCAAGCCATGAAACAAACTCTCAGAAACAGCAAGAGATTAGCTACCACAAACTTCTCATTTTGTTATTTATAGCAACAACAGTAGCCAAATAATCATGTTCTTGGGAGCCCATATCCTAACAGGCACATTTGTGTGATTTTTTTCAGAATTATGCCAGTGCCAGACAGAAAATACAGTAATAACAAGCAGAGAAAAAAGTCTGGTTTCTTCTGTTTAAATTCCTTTTTTAATTTGTAGATCTTTCCAGTAACTTCCTAGCTATTATTCAACACTGTCCCTTGGTACCACCATGTAAATTTCCAGCAGGTCCACATTCACAGTGGAAGCTCCTAATCCCTACAACATGCTCTTTCCCATCTACCAACATCATTGGGATATGAAGAGCGATTCCACCTACTTCTCTTCCCATAAGGCACATAGCTGGGTCAGGCAGGCAATGGCTGCACACACAACCTGGTAGAATTTAGCAACTGAAGCAGAAACAGCTGATGAGACCCTTAGCATTTTCTCGAAGTGCTGACAACAAGCTCACGGGTTTGGAGTAAAAAAGCCAGTGGATCAAATAAATGCTGATGAAAGTCTAAGAAGCAGGACTAAGTAAAATAGATATCAGTGCAATGGGAGGAGATAAATGCAGAATAAAATCTTTTTCTGGGTTCTTATAGCCCAAACTGTGTGGAATGTGTCTTACTGACAGTAGAGCCCTTATGGCATCTTTTCTTATTGCATTGTCACAGATGAACAAATCCATGAAGAGGAGGAGTAAAAGGAGCTTGCACTTGTAGAAATATGAGCTTAAATGTAGTTAAAAGGAGGCAAGTATTTTATCCCTTTGCAGAGCAGTACCTACAGCACTGACTGAATTTTCTTTTTTCAGTACCAATTTACTGTCTACGCCATTGCCTCTCAGTCTTTTTGCACTGAGGCCATTCCATGCCTGTTTTTCTTATCATCATGGGATTCTGCTCAGTTTGTATTGTTTCCTTTTTCTTAAAGTTATTCCTCTTGTATAAATGCCATCGTTGCACCTTAGGCCTTTACTTTTTTACCATGGCCAGAGCCTTAATACGCCCTTTGCTATTCACTCTCTTCATTCAAGTGCTAGGTATCACATGCTCTGCCCACCTTGTTTATTTAGGTAACAAATCCTCAGTGCAAGTATTATCAGCATCTCTGGGTTTGCACAAAATTTAGCACTAGTCACCATCTTTTTAATGGCAATTATAAGTATAACACAGCATAACAAAACACACAAGCCATAAAAGGCTTCAGGGTTGAAAATTCTAGAAGAAAAGCCTTCAAGCTTGTTTAGTCTGAAAGAAATTAAGCATAGAAATTGTGGCATTATTTAGGACAGCAATAAATGTGTGCAGTAAGAGCCTATATTATTTTAACATTTTGGGCCTAGCCATGATCATATAAAAATACTACGTGTTTTACTGTGCAAAGGTAGAGTCTAGATAAACCCAGGCTAAGCCTGTTTGCTTTCTTGCAATTCCATAGAAATATGCAGTGATACTGCAAAGGCTTGAGTCTTTGCAGGCTTGAGGCTCAAAACTCTAAAAAAGACAAAAATGTTTTGGAAATGACACGGAAACTGTGTAGTTTCTACTGGCTTAAAACTTGTAATTAATCAGGTGAATCACGAGAATGTGTTTATACCAGGCTGATGTCATATACGTATTCTATATTTGCATTTAAAAAAAACCTTTTGAAACAGACACACTTTATTACTCCTGTTTTATAGAAAGGATTAAGATGCAGAATGAAGAGCCTACCATCTTACTTTAAACCTGCAGTAGGGTCAAAAATTGAAACAGCCGTACTATTAAAACCACAAGACTATGCTTCAAAAACAAATTGTTAGACAATAAACATTTTCATGAAGTACTAATAGATTATGCAGTACTGCTGGATGTTGCTTTTAATGTACTACAGATGTTTACATACTTTACACACTAGATTTCAAATCTTTCATAAAAAGGATGACCAGGTGTAGAGAACCTCAGAAGAATATTTAACGTCTTAGCTATTATAAGCTTTTTCTCGCAGTTTCATACAGTGAAGCTAAGGATAACAATATATTTAATTTTCTTTCTGCTTTAATGTGCCTTTATAAATTATTTAATTGTGCAAACATATATGCAGAAATATAATATATATGCATGTGAAAAAGAGCTCTGTGGTATCATAGAATACTAATGTATCCTGCAGCTTTTTTATTACGAAGCTGTGAATTGTACCTAGAGAGGCACTGAGGTTATTCATGCAGAAAGGAGCACTTTCTCAAGGCACGTCTGTTTTTTTTATAATCCAGTATTATGCCTACCATTTTCACCAAGTGGTAGCATTCATGCCTTCTGCAGTGAGGTTTTGTCCCTCTACGAAATGTCTTCACAGTTCTGTTACAAGTAATGAAACACTACTCCCATTTTAGGGTTGTGTGTGGGGGTCAGAGCTATGTCCAAAGCACAGAGGAGTGGATTATTCAGATTACTCTCTCTGGTGACAACTCCTACGTGCCCTTTTAGTTACTTCATATATACCTCAACATTAACATTCCAAATAAATCTCTGTATAATATCAGCTTACCCACTACACTATTTTGGGGCAGGTAATTTCTTGAGCTGAAACTGGGGTGTCCGAGACAATCATCTCATCCTGTTGCTGTTGTGAAAAGTGACAGTAGAAGACATCAGAAGATTCATCAACCCATATGTGTCAGATCTGTTAAAGTTTTATAATGGATTTGGCTTGGCAGAGAGCCTGTTCTTGGTTTGCACATGGAGAGGTGAAATATCACTTCTGATGTTTGACAGAGAACAAGACCGCTCATGGGTAAAGGAAAAAGAAGAAAATTTCCAAAACGGGAGGAGAGAAGACATATGTATGTCATTTCTGTATTTCACCCTGTTTAGACACTGCACAGAAACATGGATGAAGCAAAAAGATTACTGAGAAAACCCTCCTCCTTCAGGCTAAGGAGGCAGGGAAAGCATCTTTCTTGGTCTGCAGCTCAGCAGATATTCCACAGGCCAAATTTTCTACTGAAATGTAGGACCAACACAGCAATCAGGTATCTAAAGTTATAAGGGGATCAAAGTGCATTTAAGAACAGAAAGCAAATATTTATGTCTTAAGAGTTTTGAATAGTGAATACATATAAATCTTCCACATTTCCTAAGGAGCTTTCCTTGATGCCATGCATAAAATAACTGCCAACTGTACAGTATTTTGCATTATCTGCCAGCCACCAATAAGGACAAAATGCTGTAATAAATTAAACTTCAGCCATAGCATGATGGCAGTTCCTTTTTTCCTATGAATAGCCTAATGAAAAGGTCTCTTCCCTAAAGAGCAATTCAATAACACAGTTGTTGAAGTCACAGGTATTCAAGTACCCACATTTTGGCATTCTCAGCCAAACCAGATGAAAACTGAACAGAAGTGTAGAACCTACATATGATTTTAATGAAACCTTGTTTTTGGAGGGTTAGGGGAAAAAAAGAAAGATGTAGTTAAATCTTAAGCTGAGAAATGATGATTCCGTTCAGATAATCTAAATAGAAGGGTGCAATTTTAATTATTATAACAGCATGTAATTGTGACTAAATTGAGAAGTTGATTATTCGCAAAATAATTGTGTTGTTCTTTTACAAATAGAATGAGACAAAACGTATTTTGTCATTTGGTAGTTTAGGTAATACTAATGCAGTTGCTATATTTACTGATGTGAATCTTCTTCAACAGTCAAGTGAGTGCCAATCAATTTTCTCATATAAGCTGCATGTATGAATTTTAACTGGCAAATTAGATAGATGTCATCTGTTGGTTCTTTTGGGAAATAAGAAATCCCTCTACAAGATCATCAAATTAGTTTTCACCAATTGTACGAAATGATATTAAGTAATACCAGGCTATGTTTTATTTATGCAAAAGTCTGCATCAGGAATTGATAAGTCAAAATCAGAAAAACAATCCCAGGTGTAATTTTTATGAAAACATCTATTTCAAACCACTGAGTAAATGTGACAACTTTTAATTACTTGGGCACATGTACCACTCATACACAACCTCTGTAACAGCTTAGGAGACAAAGCTAGATTTGCATCACAGCTGAACCACTAGAAACTCAGTGATCTGGAGGTATAACCAGGCATAACCTGCTTGTCCTTGATGGGAAGCACCAGAATGTGTAGCCATATAAAATCATCTGATGAGGGAGATACCACCCACCAGGAAGCAGCACCGTAGGGCCAAGAATGCTTCATAGATCTGGCTGTTGAATTTTTACATTATACAATGCCACTTCTAAAACTCTTTAATACGTCACTACAAATAGGTCAAAACCTGGCATCTTCACAACCTCAGCCAGAATACTTGGACTAGCTGAAGTAAAGAAAACTTTTCACATCTCATATAGAAACCTAATATAGTTCACCAAATTGTTACTTTCAGATACATCAACATATTTATTAAATCAAAGTGTATCTATTAGGAAAAAAATCCCACCTTAAATTACATTAAAAGTTATTTTTGTGTAAAGATGTAGTGAAATTTGAGATCTGAGAACTGCAGCTATCAGTTACGAATGAAAAGGGAACTCCACTGATAAAAACACCTAATCTGAACTAGGTAAATAAGCAATTATTTAGTAGTGTGACTAAACCATTTTGAGGACTGAAACGGATAGACTAGTTTTGCAGTCATGCAACTAGAAATTATTTCATTTTCCCACTTTCTATATGTTAAAATTTCTCTTCAGATTAACTGTTAATTATTAATATTAATTTATTTTAATGACTATGCCAATCCAATAGTTGAAGAATTTTAGTCATTTATAAATTTGTTTTGGTTACAGTTACTCAATTTCAGCCTAGACTCAAAATTACTTTAGTTTCTTAATGCCCATTTGTAATACTTATAAAAACCAAACTAAGCCAAACCAAATGAACTAGCCAACCAACAAAACATCCAGCCATATTTCTAATAAATTATTGTGGATTTTCTAAAATAAATGTGGTGTGTTATCTCTCTGTGCAGTCTATGGGAAGAAGTAGGTACCCCAAAGGCCAAGCCACAGCACAAATTACAGCTGACATAGACAGTGTAGACCCTCTTCATGGGTCAGATCAGCCAAGGATGTCCTGAGAGCCTAACTTCCATGGAAAATGGGAACTAGGAGGAGGAATCTGTTTCTCACATATGGTATTTTATAAACTCACTATGCATTGATCTAAGAATACACATTCAGGTTATTGTTTTTAAGGGTTTGCAAAAAATATCTATCTATATCCTTACCAAGACTGCTGATAGATCATTTCAATATCTGGCACTGCTTATAACCTTCTAAGTCTTATGCAGTGCCAAACAAAAGCTAGGCTTTTTGCAGTATGCATAAAAAGACATTATTCCCTAAGGGCCTGTCAGTGAGGAACACCCGTCTGCTTCCAAGGGACTGTCACAGGACTGGGCTCAGAGGGGTCAGGGAGGAGGGGAAGGTGAGACAGAGCCAACTGGTGTAGCAAGAGAAAAACCAAAGAGAAGAGAAGATTAACTTCAAAGGCTTCAGTTAACTTGTTCTATTTTATGCCATTCCCACACAGAAAAATTATATTCACTGTGAACATAATGAATGCATATTGATAGCTAAGTATAAGTAAACATGTAAGTGTTTTCTAAAGATACAGCAAATACTACACAAACAGTGCATTAACTGGGAAAACAAGAGCTATGAAAGGAAATTCTGAAATACAGTTAATCCAAAAAAATTTTGTTATTTTTGCAAAAATATTGTGCGTACAGCACATAACCAAGAGTTCCTCATATAACTTACATGCCATTCTGTCAGAATGTTATAAAAGGGGATGACAAATAAACCACCTTTAAAAAAGTACTTATCTGGAACAGCAGGTAATAAGCAGCAGCAAATACAATCTCCCTGTTATTGAATTATATCACTGTAGCCTGAATTAGTCAAGGAGATGTGACTGCTGAAGCTACAGTAGTTTGTTTTAAAACACCTAATCTTTATATATAGTTATGAACTCTTATACAGGAAATGAAATATGTATGCTGAACCATTTATTCAATAACCTCTGATATCTAATCCATCTATACATGGTGAAATAAATCATAAAACTCCCACCAACTTCAATGAAGAGATACGCACGCGCACACACAGAGAGACCTATACATATATATATATGTATGTATAAAACATATATATATTGTTTTTGTATAGATAGCCAGAGTATCAGTTGCTAAATAGAGACTTGGATCAGAGACAGAATTGATATTTTAGTCTTATCCTCCTGCATACGGCCTAGGAAGATAAATTTGATGCCACCTTCAGCTGGATTTAGAAAGACTCAAGCAATTGTTCTGGCATAACCCTCAAAGCTTAACTGTGTGTAACAGCTTCATACTCTCCACTTTAGCAAAAGTTACTTCTGCTTGCATAGATTTATGACGCAGCAAAAAGTCACTGAGTCTTCTGCTTGTATAAAGCTCCAGCATTTCAGGGTATAAAGCTGGCTGTGCTGGAGTCAGAAGGGGTTTTGCAGTATTTAAGCTTTCTTCCTTGAATTTGAAAGTTAGAACTAAAGGCAAATGACTGTGGCTGCTGACTAAGCCCTAGCTTAAGGTTAGGGGGGGAAAAAAAAAAAAAAAAAAAAAAAGAGGCCCTGACAGCATTGGGAAGTACTTCATAATGTTATACATTTGGCAGAGAAAGGAGTGGGTCAATCAGAAACAAGATTAATCTTATTAGCACACAGGTTAAAACTCATTTAAGCTCACTGAAATTTTTGTAATGATTTCAAATTTATCTTAAACATTTTGAGTCCAAAAGTATAATCTCCAAAAAATTCTGATTATGGTAGACTCCAAAGTTTTTGGAAAAGTGCATTTCATTTCTCAGTTTCAGGAGGAAAAAAACCAACATACATTTCAAATAGGCCCATATATTTTGTGTTGATATACTCAAAGCAAACATTTAACTTTGCACGTTGAAACAATATTCCTTTCTACTGCACCCACAATCAGCATGAAACAGTTTAAAAGAGGCTGCACACAACCAGATTTTTTGAGGGGTCAGCTGGAACCAACTCAAGCATATATTTTTTTGCACAGCTCCAGGCATTAGTTGCATATTCAGCCAGCACTGTGCAGTAGGCTTAGCAGGAGAAGGAAATTAAAATGGAAAATGAAATAATGACCTTCTCATCATGGTCCCTCCAGATCATTTCTGAAGCATACAGAAACTTTTACTGCCATCGCCTATGCAGTACTTGCCTGCTTTGTCATTAAATGTATGAATCAATCATCACAGGTCCTGAATTCACTGGAAAAATATTGGTTAGTGGAGCTATGCCAGTTCAGGAAAAAATGGCCCATTGACTTCTCCTTTTCAGTAACAAAGGGAAATGTTCTTTCAGTAATGGGCAGAATTGACGGCCTTTTCTCATTGATTATAAAGGTCAGAAGTCTGAAAAAAAAATACAGCAAATGGACAGAGAAAAACTATCTTTGCTAAAGAGCCCATGAACTATCACTGGAACTGAATGCTTTGCTTTAGTTTGCATCAACACACTCAGCGAGGTTCACTAACCACCTTATCTTTGCCCTTATTTACCCAATAACCATAAGGATATATTAATGACGCTGACTCATCTCTTGCTATAAATACATTTCCAGACTTGAGCGCCTTAACCTGATCCTTTGGATCAATAAAACATCCTGGACTTTTTTTCCATACTCCAGTACAGAAATGCAGCAACAGAATGCGGAGTTTGAAGTACTACTGTGTGCATGGATTTTCCCCAGGTCCTTTCTGAACAGCTGTGATAGCCACTTGCTGCCTGCGTAACTTGAGGCATGAACAATCATCCTCTTCTTTTACAAGGGATCCAACAATACTTTGAGGACAGATGATGGGGTTTTCCTATGGCACCGCAGTAGGGAGGATGCTGAGCACACACTGGAGTCCAGGCTTTTTAGGTAGCCTCAAAGCTACAGACTTTCCACCATTTTTGCCCACTACCTCAACCACCACAATGTTTCAAGTCCAGCTTTCTGTAACTGACTCTTAGTCCTTACACAGTCCTTCTGCCTAGGTTTGCCACCTACCTCTCCACACTTGCACCTTAGCCCTGGTGTGCCTCATTCCCCAGTCTGACAAGCTGGGAATTGCTGCTGTAATAAATATAAACTGTACATTGTCCTGCTTAATATTGTGAGACAATTTAATTGTGCCTCCTTGTTCTGTACTGCAGAAGCCACTATATGCTCACACAACAGCATTATAAGGATATTGGTAGGCCATGTTAGTTTACATATTTTTTAAAAATGTTGCAGAGCCTTTATTAGTTGGGTTTTTGTTGTTTTTTTTTTTTTTATACAACTGCTTGTTCTCTTTTCACTGGTAACCCTGTGTAGAAAGCACAGTTGCAACATGTACCATCCCAGCAAGATTTCCTGGGAGCACAGAAACAAATCTCCTTAAGCAGATCAGTTTATGTGCAACTTCAAGCACGTACTAATTTGAACTGATTTATTAATGCCAGCATCTCACCCAGTGTGTGGCAGCAGCTGCCCCGCTTTAAAGGATTCATAATGTGCCAATGGGGGTAAACAGCTCTACATCCTGACATCTCTTTCCTCTTCCCTGATCCAGGCATTTTATTCTGTGCTAGCCCCTGGGCTCCCTGATCTCAGGGAGCACAACCACGTCTAGCCTGGAGCAGGCTCTCCAGAGGGAGCTGGGAAAGCTTGCTTGCACTTGTCTCCCATTTCCCCGGCACCCACACAGGGTCAGGCACAATCAAGCCTGTTGTGTTTGAACAACTCTTCTATTCATTTTTCTCCCTCTGGGAGTTCACAGCTTGAGTAAGAGCTTATCTTTTATCTGGATGAAAAGAATACCAGCTGAATTTAGCAGCTCTTCTTGCATCCAGCTTGCACTAGGGGGTCTGATCCAAAACCTATGGCAGCTTTTCCAGTTATTTCAAAGTGATTTGGATTGTACTTTTAGCAACAGGATTCTTTTCTGATGAACCTAATTGTCCCACAGAGGCTGATGAGGTACACACAGCCAAACTGTCCCAGGCTGCCATAGGCACTCACAAGTTAAGCTAGGTGGCCCTGTAAGTACATCTAAGAAAAAGAAAAGTGTAACGTGACAGTTTTCCAAGTGCTGTGATATCTGCAGCTGACAGAAAGGTTTTTTTGATTTACCCTGGGTAAGAAATCAGTCACTGATTCAGTGTGTGCTGATTCAGTAATTTATTTTAGTAATGTTTTGATTCCACTACCAGTGTAGAGACCAGTAAGTGAAAACCAGGGATTCATTCAGCAAGTGCCATTCAGCCTTCTTCTGAAATCTACCGGTAATTATGTGTACTATCCTGGAGATAAGGTATCACTGAAAATTATTCCACATTGAACAGGTAAGTCTTGATCCAATTTTTAGAGAGACTTACACATTCAAATATTCCTTGGTTTAGCCAATATATTTTAGGAATGATCAGATGGCTGCTGTTTCTCTTTGCATATGTAGTAGAAGAGAGAAAAAAACATTAAATTTCCTATACATGCACAGGATAGCTTCCAGTCTTAACATTTAGATGCTTCAGCCCACAGCTCTGCATCATCCTTGTGTCAATGACTTTTGTACATAGGCAATTTAGTAAACATTCTGAGATCCGTTAGAATAAAATAAATAAAGTTTTAAATAAGACAACTACTTATTTTCTTAAAAAAAACTACTTTTTTTCTAAAAAAAATAATTTAAAACACCAAAGAGAACTACAGTTAGATTATCCAGTTACAGGACATAAAGAATCTAGAATATAAATGCTCAACCTTTTCAAGGGACATCTATTCCCTTTGGTTTACTCTCTACTAAATTTCTTTCATACTGAAAATCTACTCTGAAACAAACCCGGAACTAGAGAAATGTAGGAAATGTGCATGGTCCCTACCATGCTTTACTGGGGGAGATAGGAGCAAGTAGTGACATTAATTTCTTCAAGTGTCATAAGGAGAATATAAATGAAAGAGAAACCACGGTGTCTTCAAGGAGGAGAGCTGACTGCTGAGGACATCTGGAAACCAATCTTATTGTATCCTATTTCACAGAGCTTTCCATCAATTTGTACTTCCCATCCCATAGCACCAGTACAATAAGATTCCTGTAATTCTTTATTTCCTTTCCTTTGAGAGGCATGAAGCTCACTGTGGCATTTATAACAGATTTTTAAAGTTGTTTCTCTAATGGGGCATATACATAGCTAAAGAGATTTTTCAGAGGTATCTGCATCTTGCTGTATGACTTAATAGAAGAAATAATATTAAAATACCTGACAAACATGGACATCTGCTTTTGGTGTTCTTTCTAGATCCTTATTTGCATCTTCAGACACTCAAACATGTTGACGTTTCAGGTCTTTTGCTATTGGAAATAGAAAACAATTTAATAGCACTGTATGTTGTAGCTATAACAATACTATGTACAGACCTAATTTCTGTTCGCTCTTATTTTTAGTTTACCCCAGATGAACCAGAGTGTAAACTGCATGATGTAAGCAGTGCTGTCCTGCTTAACCTGGAATGTAGAATTTATAACTTATATCACTTTCTGGCCCAAAGAAAAAGAAAACAACAACAAGAACAACAAAAATTATCTTAAAAGTAAAAAAATTAGTATTTTATAATTATGCAATATGCCATACTAAATGCAAGCAATGTTGAAAATAAACTGCTTTGGAATGAGCTGTTCAAGACCCATGACCTTAAGAATAACACCTAGGGATTTTCTTGCAAGCAAGAATACTCTTTTGGATTTGTCCTGGCCATCCATTTCCCAAAACAAACAGCTGTGCAACTCTTACTTCCCCAAATTCAGTTAAAAATCCATGTCCCAGACCAACTCAAGTGCACTTCTACTACACAACAAAGTTGCACAGTGATTTTGCTGTAGGCCCTGTGAGAATAAGTAAAGGTTTCTTTCCAAGTCACTTGCACAGCAATAGAGGAAGAAAAATAGTAATAGTAAAACATATAGGTACCCTCATACTGCTTGTATCTATGTCAGTGGAAGGCTATTTTTTTTTTTTTTTTTTTTTTTTACAGAGGGTGGACAACATTAATTAAAAAAAACCCCAAACAACAAAAACCAAGAACCACATGAAGTGTTGATTCCATCTTGCCAATACATCAGCTAGTGGAGCTAAGCCAACCTGAGTGAGCACCTAAGAACAACTAAGCCATACCAAGTAGAAGCTGCCACAGCTTCCTATCCCCCAGAGCAAGGATGAAGCAAGGGACAAGTTTTTGAACTCCTGAAGTTCACAATTTGGCTGCAGCTTTGCTTGCTAGGCAGCAAAACTGTGCATAGCTCCTCAGTAAGGTCTACAATCACTTCCATTAGCTGCTCATATAGTTTGATTAGCAGTATTTAAAGGCACTTTGTACTTATACACCCAGTAGGCAATACCATCTTAGAGAGTAAATATGTATTGTATTGTTAAATGAAGATGAAAATGATACAAACCCACCAGAAGATTTATTGCATGTTTCCAATACTTTGTGACCTTGCACTGTAAAGATCAGAGGCAATGCAATGCACAATGCTGGTAAATAATAGCTCTGAAAACAAAAACGCTTCAGCCTTAGGAAAGCTCAAGTCTGATCTTAAACAAACCACCTCACCTATACTTGCATCTACATTCAGAGGGTGAGACTGAAGTGTCCCTATACATCAGCTACACCAAGCTTTGCACTAAAATGTCCAGGTTCCCAGTGAGAAGCCAGACTACTCCTGGAAGAGACTGTAGGGTTAATCACAGCACAATAAGTATTATTATCCACAACAAGAGGAAAGTAGGACCATGTGTCACCTTGCATGCCAGCTCTTGACTTCAGAATGGCTCAATTTCAGTCAGAGCCGCTAGTGACGCAAGTTAATAAGGAGATGAACAAGTTGGCTAATGTAAATAGGTTCTCTTACTTGTCAGTATGAATGCTTCATGAGATTAAAAGGTCTCATCCTTACTAAAGGCAGAAACTTTATTATAACACACAGAAAGTGCATGAAATCCCTTTTGTTTTAATATAATACTCCTTTAATTCAAAATGAAGGATTCAGTAGATACACTTTTCTGCTATTGATGTGCTATTGAACATTATCTTTTGCTGTTGTTAATTTTTTATTGTGTTCTGCAAAGAATAAACCCTCTATATCTGCCTAACCCTGGTCATCTTTCTAGTCTTATTTAATCTTTTTTCCTTTTTTTTTCCTTTTTATTCTATCACATGTATTTATGGTGACTAGTGAAAAAAACCATCAGAATTTTTCTTAGTTCTCCCGCCCAAAGCTCTCATTTGCTCTCATAACACTCTGTTTCCTTTCTTACGTTAACATCAAACAGTTCGTCTGTGAAGACAGTCACTGATCAAAATCACTTGGAGCAATTTCAATTTCATACCGATCACGCAGATCTGAAACCTCTCCAAGCAGAGATTTTCATCATAAGAGAAAATTTGGTCTCCTGTCTGGGTTGTTGGTATTTCAGCTCTGTCTCTTGTTAGCTCTTGGAATAGATGTGTCATGGGAGCTTACCTACAAAATTGAATTGATTGCAACAATGATTCAGGATTAAACAAGATTATTGTATTTCTTTCCAAGTAGCATTTGTGCTGCATCTTTTTCTTTTGTCCTTTTTTTGTTTCGGTTTGGTTTTGTTCGGGTTTTTTTCTTTTTCTCTTCCTTCTAATTTTGAAACATGGACATTTTGGACAGTATAAAATTAATTTGTGGGTTTGTCCCACCTTTTTACTGCTTCTTTTGATCCTCTTCTTATGTAGTTTGTATGTTACTAATTATGTTGCAGTTGCACTTGGAGTCCTCAATCAAGACTGGAGAAGCAGGAATGAAAGATATTAAAGAGATTGTGAAGACTATCCAAACTTTCCAATACAAACCCAAAGGCATAGAAAATGGAGCAGAAAGACAAAATGCATTTCTTATTATCTGTGAATGTGTCTCAGCTCTTCTGAATTTTCTGGCCATGCTCTGTTTATGTCTTCTGCTGTATTATTTGCTACACTCAGATTTGCAAATGTCTTTTGTAGGCTGAGATTGATGGAACCTGGGTTTTGCATGTTTGGAAGCCATTATATGAATACAAATCTTTAATTATACACAGAGCAAAATAACCAAGGTGACTAAATATTATCATAAGAAAATATTTTCCCCTTTGAAGTAACTTTATAAAACCAGCCCAAACCGATTAAATTTATTTGATTGTGAAGTCATTCTTCACAGATTAATTCTTCAGAATAGAAGACTATTAAATGCTTTAGGTGTTACATACATATATTCAATATTTCTTCAGAGTTTGCAAAAGTATTTTTGTTTAACTTAAAACATGTTGGACATGTTTAACAATGGGCACATTACATATCACAATAATGAATCATCTGAAAAAGACACTGGCAATTAAGTCACCAGAAAGATAAATTTCCAGAGCAATCTCAACATTACTTAAAAAAAAAAAAAAAATGTAAAAAAACAAAAAGTGCAGCCTAGACAGAAAGTATGAATATTAATCTTTTTTTCAAAATTCATGAAGAAAGATTAAAGGTAAACAGCATATCAGTTTGTCCCACTTTTTATGGCTTTAAATCTGGCACAAGTGAAGTTCAAAAGCTTGGACTTTTATTCAGTCTCATCCCATTTGATGAAGTCTTACTTTCTCTTTCATACAACTCCGTACTTGAAGTGAAATCTTCAGCCTCTACTATATTCCAAAGAGCTGGCTCTGGTGAGTCTCTGTTTTACTCTTTTTTTTTTGTGTTTGTTTTGGCTTGGGTTTTTTGGGAGAAGGGGGAGTTTTAAGAGTCTTCTCTGGACACAGATTTGCCCCAAAATAAAGTTTGCATTATGTGCAAAACAGAGTTTGCAGTATGTTCAGTTCTTATTTGACATTTTGGTAGTACCGTCTGGAAACAGGAAATACTAAAAAAAATCTGTAATCCTCTGGGAGATAAATAAATGCAGATGATGTGTAAAGGTGTCCGAAATCATGTAAAGACTTGCAGGGAATGAGGCACACTGCTGAATCCAGATGGTGTGCAACCTAGTAAACCTTGTACACTTGAACAAGAAATGGTCCTCTGGGTGAGCATACCTTCATTACATTACTTTTGTAGGTAATGACTGTTTACCTGTCTTTAGGCATGAATGAAATACCTCCATGTCAGATCACAACCTCTGGGAGACTTCAGGTGTTTGGAGAATAAATTAGGAAGATTGTTGCCGATTTGGTTTCTAATCTTCTAAATTAGAAATTATCCCATGCATCAATGTAAGCGTATTCAAAAACTGCAGACTGAGGGTGATCATCATAAATTACAGCAAGGGGAATTCCAATTAGATATTAAAAAAAAACATTTTAATCACAAGGATATTCAAACACTGGAACCTGTTGCACAGAGATGTGGAATCTCCATCCCTGGAGAAATCCTAGGACCAGGCCCTGAATACCTGGCCTTACTTAAAAGTTAGATGTAACTCCAATGGCCTGTTCTAAGCAGAAGGCAGGTTTCGATGACTTCCAGAGATCTCTTCCCGGCTGCATGACTCTGAACCTTTGACACTGAGTTTATTCTTCAGCTCTTGCTCTTACCCAGAAAAGTAAATATTCTTCATTTTCTTTAACAGCTCAGAACTTAGTGCACTCAGCCAGGATGCGGAATACATGCCTGATTTACTCTTTCCCTGAGAGGATTCAAACCCTCATCTTTCTCCAGGAGAATGCGCTAACCACCAGAGTACAGCTATTCCAAGGTGAAAAGTGGGAAGGAAATCTTCAACCCCTTCCTTTCGAGTCCGTTTCATTTCATATAGTGCGATTAAAGATTCATTATGTTGGAGGGAGGGAGAGAGTTTAAATCTCTAGTCTAGTGGTTGATGACTTCATCTGGGAGAGTTCTGTTTTCTGCTCCAAGGACTTTGGCTGTATTTTATACAGCACTTTCATTGAGAAAATATCATCAGCCTTTGGTGTTTAGGTACTGACAGAAAGAGGAAACTAAGTTATAAACAATAGTGCAATTACAGTGTTTTTTTCTTACTGTCACCCCCTACCCCTCAGATGAATCATTTCTTTGTGTATATAAAAGTTCAAGCTGACTTTAACCTTATGTTTAGAGGCATGAAAATGAGGGACAGAAGGGAGGTAACTCCCTTTCTTCCACAGTGCCTTGAGCAACGAGATATATGTAGGGGCTTCACCTCATCTCCTCTTCTCCAGCGAAGGCAATGGTGGGTACTGTGACTTTATTAGAGCTCAAGATATGAAGTGAGCTCATTGCAGGGTAACCTCAACAGGTCCTTCAACAGACCTTCAAGCAAAGCAGGCAAAGGAATTCCTCCTTGTTTGTGACTTCTGGCAGGGCTTGGACACTTTGGTGTTTGGTGTAGCCAGTAGATTATGGATTGAGCCTTGGGAGTTGGACCTTGCCTAAGGCTACCCAGGAGATCTTTGGGAAAGTTGAACCTCGCTTTTTATAGACCCACATTAATACAGTCACCAGCGAGCTACCCCTCCACCACCTTCCTTCTGAAGAACGTGGTTGGTGGAGGTAAGAATAAAAAGAACAATGAAAGATGTATATATCTAGTTTAATTCTTCAGACAACTCCTTCTATTTCTCTTGTATTTTTTGTGACATATGGCTAATTTCAGCCCCAGACATATGATACGAATAAAGCAGAGCCTTATACTTCCTGTTATGCCTCATTTAGAATATCTGCCTACCAATATTCTGTTATAGCTTAATTTGTTAGTATATGCTCTTCTTCTCCTTCATATGACCAGAATAATCTTCCAGTAACAATAAACTTAACCAATCTTCAAAGGGCATCTCAGTATTATCTGACTTCCAGCTGAGAGACTGTTATACCACTGAATAATGTGGTGAAAAGGAAAATATTTTTATATGTGTTTGTTATATATAACATGAAATATTTATCTTCCTAATCTTTAAAGGTTAAAGAAGAATAGATGCAATCAGGAAGAGGAAAGCTTTATCAATTTAGGCTGCAGACTGAGACATATTTGTCCTACAAAAAAACCCTGAAAACATACTAGGAACCATACGTTGTTTCCAAGGGGTAAAGTAAGCAGCTTTTTAAATGCTGGCATAGAGAGCTCTTCTTTTTAATTTTCACACTCCTCTCATCTTTTAGAAAATATTTCACTAGGAAATGCTGGACTTACTTAAAAAAACACAAACCACATTGCAGTAGTGCTAATCCTAGCCTCTTTAGCTGCAGAAAGGCTTGAAAATGCTAAACTCTTCTAACAAGATGGAACACACTTTACTTATATATGTGCTCATCAAGCTTAATTTATCCTTCAGTGGCAGAGTTGATACAAAGTTCAGTTTCATCTCAAAACAACCTTGACAGTCAGGAAGAGACACAATAAAGATTTTTGATTTTTTTTTCTTCTATTTCTTATTTCAGATAAGACATTTTGATTGTCATCTGATTTTCATTAACAAAAGTGTTAGCCCCTCACCTGCCTGTGCATTGCCTAGTGTTGTCTTTTCTAGTGCATGTAGGTTTGGATTCATGTCTCCTAACTTTACAAACCTTCACAACTGAGCAAGTCACCTCAGGTTCTCTGATTTTGTCAAAGAACAAGAACAGTTACCTTAGAGTGTGATTTGCTTGACCAAAGGTAGATGTCTGATTTAGGATGTAATTAGCAACACCCTTCAATTGCTTGCTTGTTTTATTTTACTATAAGAGGCATCTTCAGTGACTCACTGTAAAACTGTGACTAAAGCTGACGATTGCAGCGTAGCGGTCTATCTTTGGTCAGACAAATCTTATCACTGACATCAGACTCATACAAAGCATTTTTAGCCAATTAAACTCTGGGTATCTAATCTTCTCTGATAATTTAGGCTTCCTCTGGGGACATCGAGACTTAATACCTTAGACATAAATCAGCCTGTTCTATACAGAGCATTCTGTGCTATGCCTGTTGCACATGAATCCTGATATTTTCAATCACTTTGATGTAAATGCCCAGGTAATAAAAAAAAAAATGGAGAATATCTGAATGTATCAATATCTTCCTTTTCCCAAAATACCACAGGACTTATTTTGGGGGAAGACAAAAGCTCTCTGCAGAATCAATCCCAGTGATGCCAACACTTGTTCACCTCCTGAAGGAACAGGAGATAATAGCAGCCACCACATTCCCACAGTACACAGGAATAGCTAAAACTTTTCACAAGGGGACAAATCAACACCTTCTTCATCGTGCTGCCCATGAGCACAGCTCAGTGAGGCAATTCTGTTTAGACCCTCTTATTTTTTCCAATGTGTTATTGGCTGCTCCTTATTGTACAACTTTGTTAGAGGATGTAATTTCATCCCATTGCTTTACATAGGCATATAATCTATTTCCACTTCTTTCCACAAAATGCAGCCCTCATGTAGCTTATGTCTAAAAACTTATCGGTAAGAATACAGGGTGTTCTTACTTTTTTTCACTAAAGAATTCAGATTTTCTGCATAATCCCTGTCTCCAATGAAAAGCTGAACAGAACAATGTACTGTCCTCAAGGCTGAATCCTGCTCCATTGCTACTGTGAAGTCTAAGATTTTCAGGATTATGTAGAAGGGAAACAGAAAACAACTTAAAGAGGTCTTTCTGTGGTCAAAAGTATGAGCTAAAAATTGCAGGAGAATTCAAGGAATAACTGTTTAACGAAAACTTAAAACTATAATAGCAGGTCATAATACTTCTTTCAGCACAACTAGAATTTTGTTGCCATAAATAATTGCACAAACAATTATGACAGCATCAAGGGAAGTGATGTTGTCAGAGTAGGTTTAAAAATTCAGTCGTCAGTGGTTTTTACTATTCCATTCATGTCATAGTCACTGATTTCCCCGCCTCCTCTTATCAGCTTTCCTCTAGTGACCTATTTATTAGGTAAGCAAGATTCCTACCTTTTTTATTATTATTATTTTATTTTTTAATTGTCTGTGATGATTAAAGACCCACTCATTTTCAGTCACTGTTTTAGCACTTTCTCAGCTATAGACTGTGGTTAACTGACTTTATATTACAGTAATTCTACACACATCAGAAATGTCAATAAAATAAAAACAGGCAGTTACAAGCTTCCGTCTGTTTTATCACATGCTGTATCCATGCTCTCTAAAAGGTGTTGTTCCCTGTAAGAGCTGGAAACTGATAAATCGCTGACATTTAAAGAGGAGGCTGTGTGGTCTGGGAGCTATGCGCTTTCAAATTAGAAATGTTGGTAACAGGGACCTCTGAAGCTATGCACGGAGTATTTTACGTGTTCACAGGTTGTCAGTTGCCATTAGGAAGAGATTTGAATACATCTAAAAGTATCTAAATTCACCAGATAATTCCATCAACATCTCATCTAAAAGATCCATTCTCTTCTCAAGCCAGCAAAGCTATTACTAAATTTTCAAACTGAAATGTCCTATCTTAGGTGATTTATACATCTTTATAAGCACGATTCCTTGAAATTAAATTTTAGATAGTTTCCATGGTCAAATAACTTGCATAAGTCAGAGGCAGAAGTCGTGAGATGTAGAAAAGTGATTGGAAGAATATGAAAGGCTGAGAGGAGTCAGAGGGTTTGGGGCTACTGCAGCCAAGGGGCATATTGCTGGGAACAAGGGGTTTGACTGTTCTCTTCTTTCGTGTTACCTGCCTACATGTGTAACTGTAACTGCAACAGTGTTGGATCAGGAACTTTATACTACTCATCCTCATGAAAACACCACCTCCATGAACTGCCTCTCAGAGAGGTCCTCAGTGCCCTCTGCACTTGTTGACACTGGTGATGAGTTACGACTCAAAGCATTGAAGCCTTGGTGAAGTCATCGTAAGTTCTCTTCAGGTATCAAACACATCCAGATCCTGGCCATAAGCACCACTAATTTAAACTGGCATAGCCCACAAAAAGAAAAAAAAAAATAATAAAAAAAAGAACTAAAAAAAGACATAAACCCAGAATTATTCTACATGGGGGTGAATTTAACATGAAAGCACATTGGTTCTCCCAGCCATTCTCCTTCAATGTATCTGAACTGTGACATTTTATTTCCATGATCACAAATGAATTAAGAGTCAGCATTGTACAGGGAAAATTAAAAACAACAGTGCTGAGAAGGGATTCCTCTGTGAAATTTTCTTCTGCCAACTCTCAACTGCAACCCAAAAACTGCGAGCGTTAGTAGACAGCAATGCCAGAGCCTGGATAGATAAACTGGTAGATCAAATCGAAACCAGTGAGTTGAAGCTAATGGGAGTTGGAATCGCTATTTAACTGGCAAAGGCCATCAGCAGTTTGAAGATTCAACCACAGATCTGATATTGATTCCTTCAAATGAATATCAGTAATAAAAAATACATATACAAAAAAAAGCGTACAAGCAATCAGACAGGATAGGAAGCGGGGGTGGAGCAGATGGGGGATATGGTGGAAAGAGACCGTCTTGAGCAAGAACATGCAGTTCTGAGGAAGGGGAATGCTAAATTATACATCGTCAGCTAGTCTGTGATGTCTGATAGATGTTTCCTGGGAGTTATGTAACACAGTAATTGCTGTTATTTTTTCATACCACGCTGATTTTATTAAACCATTCAGCAAATGCTAATTTCAGAGTTGCTTTTCCAATTAGTCACGACATTTCATGGGTATCTCTGCTAGTGAGCAGATTCTTCAACCTTTGCTACTCTGAACAATGGTTTTACTCCTCCAGACAATGCTTCATGCTTCGCAGGGTAAAGGTGGCAGAACCTGCCCTCAGCATTTTGCTGTATACAAGTAATTTGCTTAGTCTCAGGGTCAATGAGATGGCTCTTGTACACGACACTCTTCATGGTCAATAGGAAAATTATGTCTCAATCTAAGTTTCGATAGATGAAACAAACATTTTTGTTAATATCCAGGAGTTAAAAATGTAAAATGTTTTCAGGGAAAAGAAGACAAAAAATTAGTATTTTTTCAATTTAACTAGTTTAAAGGTGGCTGTTCCTAATATGCAGATTTTCTGCTGAAAACTGAACCCACCCCACCTCCCCTCCTTGATAACTCTCATTAGCAAAAAATACCAAATCCCACTTTTTGTCCAATTGTTGAAAACAAGCTTTTTTAAAAAGAAATGTTCAATAGAACATTTCGAACAGCACTACTAAATATGACAACAGCATGCTATTCAATCTTTTTTTGCAGGTAGATATTGCACTGAAGAATGATAACTTATCTGGCACAAGGACAATGTATGATCTATTGTATATTTTAACAATTCCTAGTTTGTGTAATTGAGCAATGAACATTAATTTCTTTATCCTGCCTTTATGATGCATGTTACTGTGAAAATTGCATTTTATGATATTTCATTTTGTTGTCTGTAATGTAACTGACCTCAATTTCTCTGACTGTAAAATAGAGAAAAAGGATGTACTTTTTTCCCTAACCTTTTTTTCCCTTTTTCTTAAAGTAAAATTCCACTGATGAGGTGTTATATGGGAATCAAAGTTCTTACACATGAAGCATTTTTAGCACAGTTGTATTTTAGTTAAAAAAATCCATAATGATTATTTGCAATTATTTTCATGAGCACATTGCATACATAAAATGTCAGGGATTCAAAGTACACCTTCCTTCATAATATCCCTCAACGTAAGTTCCAGTAGTTCATCATAAGTTAAATCTTATTCCTCTATTACTAGCTGACTGAACCTCATTCCATGCCACATCACAAGAATGACCTGACACAGAAACTTGTCTTTCTTAGAAACTGAAAACCAGGTGGTCAGCTTTACACAGATGTCGTTTGTACATAAACAATGTACATACATGAACTTCTGCTTTGAGATTTCATGGAAATCTGTGCAATAAAATACCTAAAGACTTGGAGTTTGGTCATTGTCTCCTTCCACTGTTTAAAAGTTTAAAACATATTTGCTTGAGTAAAATGCTTTGTTCATTTCTTCCTGCTTTTCCAGTCAAAAGAGGCCAACTGTATATTTTTTAAATATATGGTATACATTTAAAAAATAGTTTTCAACTTCTTTTAATAAGAAAAAATATTTTTTTTTTCCACAGGGTAACTAAATGTTCTAAAGAAAGCTTTCACGATAAAATTCCATAGAAAAAGTGGTCCAGTTTTACAGGTCCCTGATTTCCTGGGGCTCAGGACAGACAGAAAACCAATTGTTTTTGTTTCACAGCTCGTTCACAGGACAGGGGAGACTGCTCACTTAATCAGTAGCCACTTGATACTCTCATCTTTCAGTTTATTGGCCCTTTCATTATTTACTCTGCCCTAGTCAACTCCAGCTTCAAAAACATTATTACTATTTTTTTCCTGAACCTTCTAGGTTGCTCATCACTATAGAAACAAAGTAATTCATAAATATTAATTAAGTTACCCTTGCTGGAAGGCAGCAATATCTCCATTCCACAGCGAAAACACAAAGAGATTAAAATCAAATATGTACGCTAATTGGGAGTGTCTAGCCTGCAACACCTGGAATGTTCTTTTTTTCAGGGCACTTATCCCTATATAATTTTTTTTTTTTTTTTTTTTTTTACACACACAGTACTCCGTGACTTTGACTGCTACTGCGGGAGCTGAGACTCCAGCCAGTCATCATTTAAGGTCTCAGGGTGAGAGACAGGGAAGAGGGGAACATCAATTAATGGCCATTGGTGCAAAGTCTGGTTTAAGAGACTTGCTGGGCATCACACAATTTGAAGACAGAAGCTGAAATATAATTAACTCGCTAGAGCAGCATGCAGCTACCTCACCATGAGGCTGCCTCCTCTTTATGCCACCCTTTGGCTTGCTCAGTACAGTTTCTGACAGAAAGTGAAGTTTGGCAGACAGCCTCCTCTTCCACGCAGCCATGACACAGCCCCAGAAGTCCATCATACATGTGAAATAAGACAGAACACCTTGCAAAAAGAAAAATTGCCCATGCTTAAGTAATTAATGATTGTATCATAGTTTAAACCAGCCAGGGAATAGAAATTTGGCCATGCAGGTAGCAGATAGACATCTCAACGTTGAGTTTTGCTTACCTTGGCAGTGTTAAAGCTGTGCAATTCACTGTTTTGCACACGTACATTGCCTGCATTGCGATTTCCTGCTCGTCAGTCACTAATCATGCCACATTTCCCAAAGAAACATCGCTCTAGCTGACAGGCTTTGGTATCCTTCCTTTGTCTTATCTACTTTCTCTGAACAATATTTAATTTCAGAAGTTGACAGTGTGGACACCTATGAGCAAATCATCCTAAAATGCCCCCATAACCAATGGTGAGAAACAGGCATTTCTGAGTGCTCAGTTAATCTCACATATTTCATGATTATACACTAGGATGTAATGAACTGGAGCTCTGTGGTACCTAGCTGTGTCATCTTTGACCGCAAGATTTACGCACCCACATTAGGCCAGATGAATGCGTGTGATTTCCAATCTTTGACAAAACAAATCTGAAAACACAGCAATCCTGTGTGCCCTGCATCCCTGCTCTTCAACTGGAGACTGTGTAAGTATTTAGATAAACCAAGTAACTACAAGCACATCAGCCTGACGTTGGTTCTGAGGGAAATAATGGTTGACACAGGATATAACAGAAAAAGATCCAAAGGAAGGCACTATAAATCACGTTTTCTTCTGAAAGAAGATCCTATCAAGCTAATTTGATACTTTCTTTCATGAAATTACACATTTGGTGGATTATAAAAGTTTATGGCGTTACTTTTGCATACTGAGATTTCTACAAGGCATTTTTCATGGGAGCACACACCATTTAGATTTTTTTTAAAAAAAACATCAGAATAATTTCTAGCTCACAGGAAGAATATTTTATATGTGAAAACCCCACTCTTCAGGGAGATTGACACTTTGTGCTTATCTAGAGCAAGATAATACATTTTTTTCCTACTCTCATCCTTATATGGGACAGAATTGATCTAGGTGATTTATTTTATTTTATTAGCTGGTTCGTAAAGACAAAGTGTGGAAAATGTCAGTCCCAAAGGCTATAATTTGGGAAGATGGCCAGCATCCAAAAAGTGGGTCTGTCAAAGGCATATGTTGGGTAACTGTTCCAGTGTGCACACCTTGGTCAATCCTGCTTATAATACTGCAACTGAAGAATGCAGTAAACCATCATGCTCTTAAAATCACACCAGGTAATAACTTATAAGATCTTAAAGAGAATAACTTCTGATGTCGATGTGGCTATTCTGGTTTAAATCAGATGAGGGTTTGCTTTGTGGAAAAGTGTCTGATTTTTTCAAAATGGAACTAGTTGGAAATATGTTGTTAAATTTCCTTTCCACATAAAAAAAAAAGTTGTTGTTTTTTTTTCTTTTCCCATAGCAAGCTTTGTTTGATTTAAAATATGACAGCAGGAAGATCAGTTGCTCACTGTAATCCTTCAGTGCCTCAGTACAGATTTTTCTCACTGAGGGGGGAAATAGATTTGGTATTTTGGGAAACTATAGTTATTGGATTTTTTCCCTAAATGAAATGCTCAGAAAATATTTATGAAATAATGTAATAAGTATTTTTTCCCCTCAAAGTAAATACTGACAGTTTCCTAGACAGGTCTGCTTGCAATTCAAAGCAATATTTTTTAAATGTTTGTCTTTTCTTACATTTATTTTAAGGTGGAACTGACAAGGGAGAGGTAGGATTTTGCTTAAGGATACAGTATCAAAACAAAGAGGTTTTCTCTCAGTTATAGTACTGCCCTTCCTACCAGGAAGATGCAGAGCACAGAAATCCTACAAGCCTTGGATATATTCTATAAATTAAAACTTCTACCAGTAGCTCTTAGAATCTTATTGCAAAATTATTTTTCAGTTCTACGCCAGAGGTGTTGATATAACACATCATTTGACTAATACCTTATTCCTCATCTTCTTCCAGAAAAAATAATATTCAGGCTCTGCCCAATATGGACCAGAGATTGTTAAGAGACCAGAACTGCCAATGCCTGTTTTTTGCATGGAACATCAGAAGTCTCCTCTATCTGTCCTGGAAACGCAAAGAGCAGCAAGACGCTCCTCAGTTTGCCCTGAAGTCTTATAAAATGCAGAAATCCAATTGTTCCCAGATTTTATTTTCTCTGCCTATCTGCACATTTCCCCTACTTGACATTTAACTCTGTTGATGTCAAGGTGCTCTGTCAGGGGTTATTCTGAAATATTCCAACTTTAACAAGGACACGTTACTCATTAGTAACACAGTTCTCCGATTTCCTTCTTAGTTTTATGATCAGGGACAGCCCCGTGCTTTGTACTTGTGGTATGCCTGGGAGAGTATGTTTACATGCCTGCAGCAAGGCCTCTTTGAATAAAACCAGAAATCTTGGTGAAGACACAGTGCTATAATAAAGATACATGCATGAGGACAGCTGCAGTCAACTTTAAAACCCTCAGCCATCAATTATTGATGAAATGTTCTCCTTGTGCCTGCATAAGATTGTTTGTTGGCATCTTATTATTTAGAATTCTTAGTGAGATTTCATCAAGGAAATACAGTTTCCTGCAGTTTGACTACCTTAGAAGTTCACCAGAAACTTTAGTTTTACTGTTGGGGCCTTTTCTTTTTAGTTTTTAAAAGCCATTGATTCAAATAGCCTGCTGCCAAAACCAAAGCTGTCTAACTATGGGACCATATACTGCTCCTACTTGCATCAAGAGAAGTCTCACAAATTTCTACAGATGTACAAGTTTACAAATTGTAAGAAGAAAGTACACAAAATTGTAGAGATGAATCTATGCCTGATGCTGCATTAGTCTCGTTAAATATCCGTAGTTAGCCTTTTCCCCTGGAAGGGGGCATGGCAATGGGGCTAAGGCATTTCTCAAGCTGTTTTACATATGGAGAATTCAAAAGGCATAAGGCTCATGGAGTTGGTGATCCCTTTAAAGGAAGTCGTTGAGTGTGTTGCCAGAAAAGAAGGCAGGGCAGGCATTTTGAACATGGTCTGCGTGCCAGGGATCCCTGCCATGATGCAAAATGCTCCTCCAGCTACTCCTAACCCGTAGCTTCCTGCCTCCTTACTCTGGTGCTTCTTTGGCTTCTCGCATGGTATGGATTAGTCACTAGGTTACTTAAACTTATAGCACAGTTCTCTGCCCAGTAAGAACAAGAAGCCAAGCTCCAGTGACCAAACATTCCCAGAGCTGCCTGTGAAAGACGCTGAAGGAAAACCTGGGCTAGTATTTTAAGTTTTATACAAGTTTGCAACAGGATTCTAAAAAGATAGTGAGCTGCCATCGACTGATATTAAATTGATCAAAGAAAGATACATTCCCTTCTTTAAAATAAAACAAAACAAAACAAAAAAAACACTGATAGTGGAAAAGATGTCCTTGCTAGTGCAAATTTAAATCTTGGTCAAATCACTACTGTTAGAGAAAACAGATGTATGAGAACAAGATCTTTATTCAGTGTCAGCATAGCATAAGCCAAGCTAATTTATGACTGAAGGGTCATTGTGACAAAATATTTATAGGCAATTTATGCTAAAGAGAGGGTATTTTGAATTTTCTTCTTTTTAATTTGTACACATAAGGGATATAAAGTCACTTTAATGTTACTGCACAGGATAAGAATCCACAGTTATGAAGCATTTGTATTACAAAATGATACATGGTTTCTTAACAGAACCTCAGGCAAAGATAATTATAATAAAGGATGTTTGTGACAATTTCAAATAAGGTTAATATAATCTCCTGATAAAATTCTTCATAAGGGGCTGCAACATTGGTGATATGATTCATGGCTTTAGTGTTAGCCATTCTTTACTGCGCCTAATCTGCCAACATATGGAATTTAAAACTGAATTAATTGTGGATAGAGATTTTACATAGCATATTTCTGAAGTTCCTATTTGTTGATATGTATGTATGACTTCAGAAGTGGGTCTTTTGCAATTTATTGATCGCTTATAAAATTTAGAGTTGTTTCTGAAGCTTCCTCAGACAGAGAGCTTCTGTGCTCATACAGCCATACAATCAGATCACGCAGGTTAATGAGACAGGCAGACAGAAGTTAAGAATAAAAGCAAAGCAAAGAGGTTAAACAAACCTTCCCCGAGATTCATGCTATTACACACAGGCTGCTTCTGGTACGAAACCTGCTCAGCCGGGGCCAATGGTCTATGTGCTGCAGCCAGGGATTTATCCTGAACACACAGACCAGGCAGCATGAAAATCTGCAACACCAAACTTGCTCCCAACAGGCAAGCTAAAACATCGCCATTTAGATTAGAAGTTCTGAGTATTTTGAAGAAACCAGATCAACTTATATCCACCTCTACTTTTCAATGATGGTCTGCTTTTCTTTGCCACCTCCACCACCAGCTCTCACATCTGCAAGACTTCTTTTTAAGCAAGCTGACATTTTAGGAAAGCTTAGCTGCACCTCCGATTCCAGCCTAACCCAAATATTTATGTTAGATGCCCCAATACTGGTTTTTATGCCCTACTTGCAGAAAACAACCCAACAGTTTATCGTTAGTCAGCATATGCATTTCTATACTGCAGACTGCAAGCAAGTTTTGTGAGTCTTACAAAGCCACTGGCCTAGAAATGGAGCCAGCCAAGTGACTATAACAAATACACTAGTGCTTCAGGGTCTGTCTGTCCTTATGAGAGATTAAAAGCCTAGAAAAAAAGATTTACAGGCAAAGGAAGCTGTTGCTAAGAGGGCCAATGCTGGGTGGTTGGTTCCCACAGTAAGAGCTGTGCCATGCAAAGCACAACTCCAGTTCAGCAGGGCACATGCGTCCCTGTCACATAAAACATAGAAACTAATTTCTCATCAAAGCCTTCTTAGAGAAATTATACTTCAACAAGACATCAACCATATGCAAAAAAACCCCCACCCAAACCCAATACCAAAACCAAAACACACACACACGCCTATATCTAACCCCCCCAAAAAACAACAGGGCCAAAGTAAGGGAAAGCACAGACCATTTCAAGCTTGAAGTAGCTGGGAAACAAAGGGTGTCTCAAAACTTCTGCAAAGAAATAGAAGAGAAATCTCTTCTGGCCTGATGCTGCTGGCCCACAGTGGGGAGCCCCTCAGGTGTTTTCCCGAGGTATCCCACCCAAGTTACTTCTAGGTACCCCAGCAGCAAACTGAACAAGGGGGTTTAGCAAAGAGGGTCTCAAGGTCCATTGCTGAGTGCATTATAACAAGATAATACAGAAAAAGCTACTAACCCTTTCCACAATATAATCACTATAGTGTGTAAAATCCAGAAGGAACATTTTACTTCTGACAAATAATGCTTTGAAGATGGTATGGAATAGCTCTACTTTTGACAGTCATAATTCACATACCTGTGATGGGGATCATGTCTTCACCTTGCAACACAGCATGGGGCAGATGACCTCAAACCAGCTTTGAGTAGATAAGGAAATGCTGGGAACGGTTGTGGGCTGAAGTAGATCCTCCCTGGAGAAAGGGAAAATCAGGCTATAGAATGGGGCCAAAAGAAAAAGGAAAAGAAAGGGAGCAGTGAGGGAGAAGAAGAGCTGTGCCATGCAGGCAGTGCATGTGCAGTGCAGGCACTGAAGGGGATGGGAAGGTAGAATCTTTGAGGACTGTGTTTGCTGCCAGTCTGAAAACCAGTGACTGAGTGAAACTACATCTGAACGCAAGCAACCACCTGCAAGAATGCAGTGGGCAAAGGCAAATTTGCTTGTATTGCTTTTTTATGCCTATCCTGTTTGGTCAAGACATTTTTGCATTTTAGTTATGTTAAGAAATATTATGGCACGTATTCTAATGAATCTTGATTTAAAGTTGTTTTGTTCTCCTTTGGAAAGATTACTATAAAGAAAATAAAATTGTGTCTTTTCTGTGTTGCAACCCTGAATAACTTGGGCTTCTTTCAGCCAGTGTAATAATGCTGTTTATCAGGGTTTTCCTTGCACAGAATACAGCTGTGATGCAGTTATACTGCTTCTGGTTTCAAATGCAACTCAGGCACAACCAGTTTGGTTATCTCCAAGGTAGACACAACGTCAGAAAACAACATGGTGAAGAGAAACTAGGCTACAGCCTGGACTCTTCTGCATATTGTGAGATAATCCATGATAATATCCTGCTTTAGTGAAACCTTTGTGCTATAGAGGCACTTGGCCCAAACTTTCTCTTGCAGACACATGTGATCAAGCTGACAACATTTCCTCTATCTGCTACTCAGTAGCCTCTATCAGGCTACCACAAAAGCTTTCTGATGCTATCACAGGGCAGTATTATAAGGTACCCACCCAATTAGTTAACATAAATAATGATGCTTCTTCCTGAGCACAAAATGCTGAGGCAGGGGGGAGAAACAAAAAACACCACACAACATCAAAGTGGCTATACTTGAGACACAATGCTAGGGAGTTTTACATCCATAAAACCATTAGTAATCAAGTATTTATTTAAGCAAGATGAGAGCTTTCAATAGCTTGACTGCAAACCTAGAATCTGATGGCTTTGGAAGGAGTGAGAATAATCCAAAAGCAAAACATTAAGAAGCAAGGTGCTCTGTATAATTGAATTAGTAACATAGGAAAGACTTCTTGAATAAGAAACACCAATCCTGAATTGAAAAATAAAACTGCTCTGCAATCTGAAATAGCTCATCAATAATAAATGAAATTAACTTCTGAATGAGTTCTGTTAGCTCATTGTTTCCTGCAGAAATGCTGTGAATACAGGTGAACAAGTTAAGTAACCTTTGTCATATCACAAAAAGCATATTCTGTTTTCCAGCTCAGCTATATCTAGCAATCTGACTATGAGCCTTTGCAGCCCCTACCATCACCTTTGCAGGAAGCAAGTGTACATACCAAGCAGATTAATGTGAATCTCTCCCTTGCCAATAGCCATACCTTCACCACATACTGCTTCCCAGACAGGAAGCACCTCTCCTTCACCTAAGCAGGCTTTTACCAAGAGAGCCTCAGGGGAAGCAATTAAATTTAATGGGAGGTGTAACTCCTAAATAAATGCATCTCTAGCCAAGGCGTAAGGAAGCAAAGGCCAGTTTACCCTCTGCAGCATGCAACATACTCTGAGCTATTCCCACATCAACTTCAGCATTTCCATTTCTCTTTTCAAGTTTAATTTACGTCCTCATTTCCTAATGAGCTGCACTAAAGCAATAAGCCTTGATGAGGAGGGAATTATCATGGGACAACTTAGTATGCCCAACACATGATGCTCTACAGGTCAACTATAAGGTCAATTAGCAAACCATATTCTCAGTCAGACGTTTTTGTTAGTAAGAACAGTATAAATTAACAGGCTTTGGAACTGCCCTAATAATTTTCTTTTTCTTTAGGTCTGGAAAGCATTTGAAAAAGAGATTAAGAAAAAAAAAGTCATTTCAAGAGTGATTTCTTCACATCTTCATTAAATCAAGGCAGTAGCTTCTGAAATGGAGACAAATGTCAGCCTTTTAGTTATATTTGAGGCTGGAAGCACCTTTCTGCTTTATCTTCTATAGCTGAAGGAAAGAACTTAAAAATTGTTGTGACTAGTTAGACACAACTCATGATATAGGAACATGAGTTGGGCCATTTTTTCTCAATTTAATTTGTTTTTACCTAGATTCAGCCTGGCCAATGGAATCCTAATGTGAAAATCTTTATCCATGAAGTCACTTTACATGTACAATGTAATTTCAGACCTAGACTTAAAAAAATTCCTGTAATCCACAAATCCCATTATCTGGAAATAGTTTGACTTGGAAAGATGGTGATCACAGAGTGTAGCCCTTTAAGGAGGTGAGTTGCAGGTGTTGTGTGTTTGGTTTATGCTATGATACTGCTAGATCTGATATGTGGAAGAATCAAGAGACAGATAAATGAGTATCAGGGTGTTTTTTTGGTTTATTTTGTTTCCTTTTTTTTTTTTTTTTTGGCGTGTTTTTCATAACTTTTGTTTTTTTCTCCTGTCAAGCACATTAAGTTTTTAAAAGGTTCTTAGAAATTGCACTAGATGAATAAAAAATAGCTGAAGAAATTGATGGTGATAAAGTAGGATGCAGTAACAATGTGTGTCTGAAAATTCAACTCACAACAGTGCAAAAAAATGTTCTTTCCACTGATGAAATGTGTTTAACAAATTAACACAGATTACTGGTTTACCTGTCAGTATCTCTGTGGGTGTATACTTAGATTCATTCCTGACATTCAGTTTTGGTTTTCTTACCAACAACTGGGTTAAGTGGGAGTCTCCATTATCTACTTCTCATTCAAGGGAAGGAGCAGCCATGGTGGTTTAGGGCTCTTTTAGTCTGAGAAATTACATAAAACCTTTGCAGAAGGTTTTGTTTGGGTTTTTTGGTTTGTTGGTTTATTTTTTTTCCCTTTTATTTTCTTCTTCTGAATATATGGGGGAACATATTTGCCCTGTCTGTGGATCACAGACAGAGTGATGCTATGCCTGCTAGAGCCTGGGTCTCTGCAGGGGTTATAGCCCTCTGCCTGCCTCATCCTGACCCTGCATGGCCACACACCAGCTTTAGGAGCCAAATGTTGATGTCTAGATGGAAGAAGGCTGGTCCAGCTCTAAAATCCTGCAGAAGACTCTTGCAGCAGCAATGCTGGTACCTGTCCAAACACTGTTCTGTGGACCCACGGTAATTACACAAAGTCAGGTTGGGAAACATTGCATCAGCTTGGGTAAATATGATGTGCTCATCTGACTGCTGGCATCACCATGACGAGTCCTTAGGACAATGAAAAGGGGTGGAGAGAGACACTGAAGATTAATTAAAACCTTGTGGTTCTTACATTCTTCCTTAAGCTTTCCTAAATTTTAAATTATAAAGCCACCTTTACTTCTCTTCAAAATATTACATTAAATAAGCTGCATTCATATAAATATTTCTCTGAAGTTTTTTTTAAACTTTTTCTTTACTTATTTTCAAGGAAATAGGCATCTTTTACATGACCCTGACAGCACTCTGAGATGACTATACCAGTCCATTTCCTATTTTGTCTCAGGATTTGTTTTTTACACTTCATTCCAGATTGTCTTTCTAGAGGCACTAGTGCAAAATGCTTTTTCTCCTCCTCCTCCTCCTCTCACAGAAACTAATCTGAAAGTTTTCAAGGTACAAAATATAATGGCTTTCACACAAATGCTGTCATACAGATATCATATATAAATCCCTTTATGTGACTCTTTAAAAAAAAAAAAGTAAAGAAATTAGAAAAATGCCCTGATTGTGCAAAACTCAAACACCAGCCCTAAAATTTTAACAGGTGGAACAGTTATCCCAAGTCACCTGCAGTCATGGGACTCTCCAGTGTTCCATGCTTTAGATGAGCCCTCCTGTCCATAACACTTGTGTGTAAACTTGCACTACAGCTTCTTCATGATGAAATGGGCAAAGTTTACCTGTAAAAGAGAAATAATAGGTAGAAACTGATCAGTCAAAACAAGGAAGGAAATTAGAAAGAAATATAGAAAAAGAAAAAATAACTAGCAGGATCTCACCCAACACAGTTTTTGTAACTTGAGAAAATACCTATGATTTAAGAACTTACACCACTCCTTCTCCTCCACATAAATATTTCTTTCAGATTGTGTACATGCAAAATAGGTGCCGAGTTGTAAGGGGAGTTTCTTTTTTCCCCACTTAATCATTTGACAAGTCACTGTTATAAAGAAAAATAAAGATGATTTCTAAAAGCAATAGAAGCACTTGCAAATAAATACATTGAGAAAATGGAATGGTGACTAATACTCAATGTGCGATATAGCTGGTATGTAACATGTAGCACACCCTGTGATTGCAGGCAGGTAAAGTTTCCACCAATCCACACAAACATAAATCTGTGGTTTAAAGTGCTGCCAGTGGAAGGGATCTCCCAAGGTGCATGATATCCAGCTAATGTGATTTTTGAGACATCTTGCCAGTGATAGAGGTGATAAATATCCCCCTTGCCCCCACAACATATACAAGGGTGTAAGCACCCAAATCAGCTTAGTTCAAGGCACAAGGGAAAACCAGAGGAGCTATTTTCCACAGGGCAAATAAAAGTCTCCCTGCAATACCACAGAGCTGCTCTGCTCTGTTAGCTGTGCATACTGCAGATTTAAAAGCCTGTCTTCAGGGACAAATGAAACTAAGAGGCACCTAGGCTTCACATAGCTCTATGACAAAGTCTAGTGATCTTAATTTATTCCACAATTATCGCCCAAATAATGGATCTTCCTTATGGTCTCAGTTATAGACCATGGCCTAATTAATAATGAAAATTGTATATGACAACGAGCAGGATCTCTGTTAGCTCCTGCAGTTCCAGACACTGGGCTGCATAAGCCTGAGTAATGCCAGGCAGTAACACTGCTGGCAATCTAATGAAAACAAGGAGCCTATGGTTAACTGAACTAGGCTTGACTTCCATACACCCAAAAAAACCCCAACAAAACCACCAAACATGCATATACATACATACCTATATATACATGAATATATTTGAGAAGTCAGGTATTGGGATCTTCAGTGATCTTCAAAACTCAAACAGCCCACGCAGAAGCTCTGGTGGCATCCTTGTGATATTCCAGCTAAATGAAGGCAAGACCTGCTTCCTGGGGAGAAGGTTGTTACCTGGTAGATTTTTGTCTATTTAAATCTCTGTGTAACCTGGGAATTTTTCTGTGTGCATGCACACATACACAAAGTACACATAAATAAAACCACACGCTGAAAGAAAAATCAGCAAATAGATTAAGAGAAATTAAGATAAAAATTTTGATTCCCCCCCCCCCCATTAATTCTCCTGTTAGCAGACAAATCTATGGTTCAGCAAGAAGATAGACATTAAGACAATTTAATATGTCCTCCTACAAATGCAGACCAAAGGATCTCTTTTTTATAATTTCTGCATTAAATGTTGCAGAAAAAAAAAGGAATAGGTGTGGTTTTACCCCAGCTGGCAACTGAGCCCCACACAGCTGCTCGCTCATTGGCCCCACACCAGGATGGGGGAGAGAATCGGGAAGGTAAAAGTGAGAAAACCTGTGGACTGAGATAAAGACAGTTTAACAGGTAAAAGCAAAAGCCACATATGCCAGTGAAGCAGTACAAGGAATTCATTCCCCACTCCCCATGGGCAGGCAGGCTTAGCCATCCCCTGGACAGCCGGGCTCCAGCATATGTAACAGAGGTTTGGGAAAACAAACACCATCACTCCCAGCATTGTCCCATCCCCTTCCTCCTTCTCCCCCCAGTTTATAAGCTGAGCATGATGTGATATGGTATGGGATGTCCCTGGGGTTAGCTGTGCCCCCTCCCAGCTCCTTGTGCACCCCAGCCCCCTTGCTGGTGGGGTGGGATGAGAGCCAGCACAAGTGCTGCTCAGTAGTAGCTAAAACATCCCTGAGTTATCAGCACTGTTTCCAGCACAAATCCAAAACATAGCCCCTACTAGCTACTGTGAATAAAATGAACTCCATTCCAGCCAAAACCAGCACATAGATCGAATACATGCTCCTAGCAAAGTCATTACCTCTCAATATTCTAGGAGGCTTTGGAAACAACTTTGTTTCTATTTCTTCCTTATATTTAACTTTTTGTGAGCTGGGATAAAGCAGGTAAGTATAAACATTTTACATTCTGCAAAGATGCATCCCTTTTCAAGTCCATTATCACACAGGAATTACCAAACAACAGAACTTTGAAATTTTTCCCAAAAAGATGAGGCTAATACTGGGTAACAGCTACTCACCTTTGACACCACACCTAACGTTATCAAAAGAAGGAAGCATCACCCAAGTAATTAAATATTTATTCCTTTAAAGGTATAACTAGAGCACGAAAATACATTTCTACCTCCCACAGCATTTATCAAGCTGTCAAGTTCTCCATAGCCTGGTGTTAAATGAGTCATAAAGGGAAAAATATCTAAAGCAGGAGAAATATGTGAACCCTTGCTTGAGGATGCACTTGGTCATTCAGTGAGAAACCAGAAAAATTCTTGGCTACTCCTGATGTCTGCAGGTGCAGTTCACCAGCAAGTTCAATATGTGCTGAACTTCCAAAGAGATGCTTAAATTCACTGCTAAGATGACATGGGATAATGTGTCTGTCCTTGAACATAGCTTCAGCTGTGACCTTTCTCTCCCGGACAAACTACTGATGAGGTTCAAATGAAAAAAATCTCCTCTTTCCCTGTTCCAGTTTCCTTCTTTCTCCAGACACGTATTTATCCTCTGCCTTGCAAAATTAACCGAACAACCAAGTCTGATCTGAAAGGCTGTTTGACGGCATGTTTATAAATAGAGTGAAAGGAGATACATCACTTTATTTCTGTTATAAGCCTTCAATCTAGATTTATACTGGGGGGGTTAATTTAAAAAAACAACAACCAACAACAAAAACAACCCACTTGGTTTTTGCTTGAAAATCCCATTGAAATCTACATTATTACATGCAGAAATGTCATTTTAAGCCTATATACCTTATACAGCATTAAACTTGAGTGTCACAGAGACACAGGAAACTGATTTCAGTCAGCTTTCATGTGGCGATATAAACCAATGTGCTAGATATAAAAATATCCACCCAGTATTTTTGTCTTTGTGGGATTGTTTCCCATCACATTTCCACACCTTGGTCCACCTCTTTTTAAAATGTAAAAAACCTGAACTATTGATCGGTATTTCACACTCTAAGGACAGAGCAGCAAGAAAATACTGGATCAAAGTGATTCTGTGCAGAGCTTTATCCCCTGCTTCCTTGTTATCAAAGCATTTGTTCAACTTTAAGCATACAAATACTATCATTAATATGCAGCCAAGTACTTAAACTCATGTATAAATTTAATAATGTAATTGAGATCACCAGGGATTAAGGATAAGGAAGTGCTATGTATGAGTAATGTCCTAAGTTATTTTACTACACTCGGTTTTAATTTCTTTGCCCCATCCAAAACCTCTGTTCCTTTGCAGTAAGACATCTTGCTCAGTAGTCCCTTGACTACTAGCTCCTTGACCTAGAATACATATTTAGCTATTTTAACTCTTATTCTCACTTTGAAATTATTTATTTAATAAATAAACTGCTAAGGAAAAAATAATTTTAGGAAAATTATTTTGAAAGTTATCTAAATGTTCTCAGGCTTTCTGTTTTCTCAGACTTCTTAATTCAGAAATTGGCTGCTGTTCTTGCTGAACGAGTATATCATAAACTTAAATATTCTTCTAGCCCCCTTTCCCATATTTTATTAAGACAGGAAGTGAGCCAACCCCCTTCCTCTAGTCTTCTCCTCATGGCCACAGGTCAAAAGATATAGCCATTTCTGGAAGAAGCATATAGCTCAGTCTTTTAATTTGGGCTTCTATCTTCTCATAAAGAAAAAACAATTCCTGGCATGTGAATAACAGGAAGAGTGACCACAGCATGGAAGACCACAGCAGGATAGAAACTGCTCCTAGCTCAGGGATGCCTGTCTGACATCCACGCTGATCTACAGACCAGTTTCCTGCTGTACATTCATTTGCTGGAAACAATTATTTTAAAATAACTAAATTCCGTCATCAAGAAATATATGATTGTAATTTCTAGAAGCAGCAATGTAATTGTTTCTCTGGCATTGCAGGCACAATTTGAAGAGAAAATTGTCAAGGTTTTAAGTATATAGGAATACGTATGGTACCCATACATTTGGCTTGTGAACCCAGGTGACAGTCACAAGAAACAGCTGCAGCTTTCTGACCAAAGGCTGCAGAGGTGAAGCAGATCTTCATTACGCTGTGCTGGTGATATGAGTTCCCTTACCTCAGTAGAGGACTGGCTGTAGTAAACAAAATCCACACACATTATTTTATGCTTACAATTTCTATTGGATTTAAAGCTCTTCTAGCTCTTTAAGATCTGCAAGATTTCAAGATGGAAAGTCTGTGGGGTGAATTCTTTGTTGTTCTAGTCAATGGAATTGTTAACATTGTGGCAACTGTGGTGTTGTGAAAATTAATTCCAAAATTGACTTATTTTAAGAAAAAAATGTATTTTTTTAAATATTGAACTTGCTGTTTGGTAATTCATTGTTTCATCCCCAATTTTTGAGTTAAAAGGTCCAGTGATTACTTGTTCCTTATTTAGTCATCTCATAGCCTGAAGAAATTGGAGACTCTTACCTTATTTATTTTCTCCTTATATGAAAGCAATTCCAGACTTGGTAATCCCTCTCATATTTCCATGTACATTTCCATTCTATACCATTTCTTCTTTCACGAGTTGATAAAACTGCTTCAAGTATTCAAACATAGGCACATCCCCGCTGTACAGTATCACCTGATACTTCCCTCTTTATTAAACCCCTTCTCATCAATCTTAACATTCTGTTGGCTTTACTACATGAGCTGAGCACTGAACTGGCATGTTCTGGTTGGTTTTTTGTTCTTGTTCTCATGTGCGTTACTTTTCACTTGTCAGCACTAAATTTTATCATGCTGCCAATAAAGATATTTAGAGCACAGACAGATCCCTTCAGAAGGCAAATAATCCACCCTAAAGTAGGACTCTAATTCACATGAATTAAGTTGCCCAATATAATTCTGGGTTATACCTTCACAGACTCTAATTTTCCCTAGCATTTTGCAGACACTGTCACTATTTTGACTGAGTGACTGATAATGGATACTTTCTATTAGTCCTCTTTAGCCATGGAGCCTTGATCAGTGGCGACTCAACACGACACGGTCATAGATGTCATTGCCTACTTCCTTTCTACTAAACATTTCTGAGTTTGAGATGCCTCTTAGAGCAACAACATAATTTTAAAGCAACTGTTTAGTTAATCCATCACGGTTTTAGAGCAAAACACTTCTCAAGAAGTGCTGTGACTTTTATTTGTGACCTATTGCCTATTTTCTTTTTTCATGCACCATGCTGGGATATTTTTATTTGTCTGGGGTTTCCTATTCTTTCTTTAAACACAGTAACCATCCTTTGTCTCTGTCATTTCATTTGTAAAGACCCCAATTACTTTTAGGTCGTTTACTGGTACCACAAGCAATTGTCAGACTAAGGGCGTTATAGGGAAAGCTCTTCAAGGACTTCCCCACATCTTCTAATGTATTTTAATCATGTGTACAGTATCCAGTTCTGATTGGGGAACCTTTTTATTATACAGCACAACTAAACAAAGCAAAAATAGTAATTTCCTAAAAGGCCTCTGAAAGTACATTCCTTTATATAGATTGTGTAGGAAGGCAATAGAACAAAATTTGGTACTTTGCTATTCTGAGGAATAAGCAGAGTATCTGAGACAAGCATCCAAACATGTCTTAGTGTAAGGGCTATACATGTCACTGGCAGTATACTGCACCCTATCACAGTGCTTCAAACCCCTTATGAGGTCATGAATGTTCTCTTAAATTGTATTTAATTATAAGAAGAATAAATACATGCTCATTGTTTTATTTTCACTGAGACCTTTTCATAACAATAATACAGACTCTATAGTTAAGCCAGCTGTTGGGGCTAAAAGGGAATAAAAGTAGATCCTGCATTTCTTTGTGCAATGCTCTTTATATAGGTCTATCCAGTGTGGCACGACAGATGGTTTTCAAGGTTCTGAGATGCCAACCTTATAAGTTTGATATATTGAACTATCTTTATGCTGTTTCTGAGGTGTTGTATTTAAACAAATAATTTAATCCCAAACAACATATCTCATATGTATCAAGGCTTAAATCTGTCTCAAATTTAGACTCTGTTTTTGATCCATTGACCATGTTTGACTATCCTGGTTATAAAAAATGAGGACATGAATGTAATGTTGCCTTTCCTTCACAAAAAAAAAACCCAAAACCCAACCAACCAACCAACCAAAACAAACATGAAGCAAAATTAACCACTGTCTACATCAACTATGATGCAGGAGATACGTGTACATTAAGAGACAAGACATATTGAGGATTCCAAGGTTAAATGAGTTTATTGAGTTAGTGGTTACAATGGTATGTCAGATACCTGTAATCCAAGCTATACCTACATATTTGCCGCTAAATTCTCACACTGTCAGTTTCCGTGTCTCTAAACATTCCACCACCAGGTCTTCTATTACTAATATAATAATAATAATCATAATAATAATCATAATATAAAAGGCAATGTCAATCACCATATTGTGCTTCATACTCCACCATAAGGAATTCAATTGGCGAAAGTAAACTTCTGGTCATATTAATGGGATTAATTGAAATGTTAGCAATCATAACACTACTAGAATATAAAGAATGAAGTATGGTTTAAAAGAAGCATTTTTAAGATGAATTAGTTTGTATCTGTTTTAAAAATTCACATACTATAGTGAAGATGACTTAAAAGTTATATCATTTAATTATTGGGCCACACATTTAAGCATATTGGCTAGTACATTTTTGCACTGGAACAGAAGCAATACAAGCTTTATGGTCTACCATTACAATTCCTTTTTTTTTTTCACTTAATATACCTGCCAACCTAATGTTTCTTGCATGCATAAAAATTTCTGGGTTTAGACATGAATTTATTATTTAACCCACACGTACCCCTGTGATGCAAATTCTTTGGCCAATTTAATGCTATACTTTAGGTTAAAAAGGAAGCCTGGAATAAGTCCATTTAACATCAGAAGAGAATGCCCTATATTTTGGCATTGCAGAAAGTTAGTTACTTCAATAGAGTCTCAGGTCGCATGCAAATTGACACTGCTTCCCCCCCCCATGCCAGACGCATACGAGTCAGCAGGTATGCATACAAAAAGAATATAAAACCCTCCTGGTAAAGCTCAGTGGTTTAGAATGAATCCATAGCTTTAAATTCACTTAAGGCCTGTACAGGGGAAATATGTTTCTTCTGGGACCCTCTTCTCACTCTTGTCTGATACTCTTCTGGTTTTTCTCTCTTTACTAGAGGTTTCTTCTCAGGGGCCTTCATCTTCCAAGATACAACTGGTGAGTTCACTGCAGCAGTACCATAGACCTTCTGATATTTAGTAGAAGCCACATATGATGCTTTTACTGTAAGAACCACAGCGTTCATCAGATTTTTAGCTGCCTGGATGAGAGAAGTGGCACTGTCCAGCTACAAATAGAAAAGAAAATGAAATACAGCAAGGTTACTCCATGACAGGATCACTGGACCATTTCCTGACTGAAGTCTGAATACTCTTAGATCTCATTAAAGATGAAATGAATCCTCTCCCTCAGGATTAATCAAGTAGCTTGTAGTAACAAGCACCGGCAACAACATGCACTGAACTGCAAAGGTAAGACTGCGGTACCTCACATGAAGGTTTTTTTAATAATTCAAAGGAGAAGCTTGTGTTGTCTGCTTTTTTCTTGTTGATTTTTTTTCTACAGGTGAAGAAGTTGCCTCTCTTTTCACAAAAAAAGTTACTTCTCACTTAGACCTTTAAAAATTTACTTTTACATGTCAGAAACCACGCAACAGGTCAACAGGGATTTTTCCCAAGTGTTCAGGTTTGTTCTAATTATTCCTATTAAGCCCAGGATAACACCCTCAATGATGTCTACAGGAACAGCGTGAGGCCAGTGCTGAGCTTGTTAGAGAATCCCATCTGAAAAGATGAAAGGAGATTTTGAAACCCCTGAAGAAATAAAAAGATGAAACAGTTAACTGCAGGTTTTTGTAGCTACTGTAATATGTGAGCAACTTAAGTTCACAAGGAATCTTACTTTACGATTAGGAGCCTTTTCGTACATATACCCTCACGTTTTTCCCCTGCATGAGTCTGCCTGAGGTTCCTGCATCCTCTGGATGTAAAAGGCCTTAAGAACTTGTTGGACTTCAGCCCACTGGGACTTCCAGTCAGCAAGCTTCATACACTGAAACCAGGTACATATCCCTGGCCAAATTTTTCAAAAGGATTTAAGCATATAAAGGGACTTCCGATGTCTCAGTGTTCCAAAATGTGAATTAGGCACTCGCCAAAGCCAACTGGACATCCTCAAATTAGTAGGTGCTAAAAATACACTCTTAAGTACTGTAGCAACCCAGATTACTAATTAGGATGTTCAATCATCCTTTTCCCAAAATACTGTCAAAGTGGGATATACTCTTTGTGATAAAGCCTTTCCGTTCTCCCATGGAAGCTGCCTTAATTTTTTACAAGTCTTTCCTAGTTTATAGGAACAATTCCAGATGTAATATTAACTGTTTAATTCCACTCAACTTGCTCAGTAAGTTCTTAGCTAGTTTTAATTAGTCTAAAAGGCTTGTCTCCCTGCAAACCTTTACTGCTCCATATTTTTGGAGCATATGAATCCTTAACGGGAATGCTAAGCACGGCAATCAGGATAAACAATCATAAGGCAACAAAAAAACCCCAACATATTATACTTCACCTCAAGTAATTTGAATTATTAACAGAGGAAAGGTTCAGGAGAAACTTTCTGAAGTGTCAGTGAGTGAACAAGAATAGACTTACAGAAAGCCTGTATCTGGAAACACATTAATTTGTAGACTTACCCATTATTTTTTATTTCCTCAGCCGTGGCCTTACACTTATTATGATTCATTAAATACATAAACAGCTACAAAGAGTGAGGTGAAAAACAAAAAAGTATTTTAATGATTTTCATGTACTTGGTGCCATTCCCTGAAATGAATAGTTAATTGCATGTCCCCAGTAAATATTTTTCCTCAGAACTAATTTGTATTTTCTGTTAGTAAGAGAAACTAAGTTAAAAGATGGCAAATTACATTATATTGCAGAAACATGACTGTTCAATAGCGAGTAATGAATTATAATTCAGTATAGTGTTATTCTATAACCACACTACTGCATGATTTATAAGGCAATCTGTATGTTTGTTGGCAAATAACAGATCATACTCTATTAAATTAGGATATTCTAATTTACTGCAGAGATCTACAGTCAAGCATTATTCATTGTTAAATGATTCTTTTTGAAACACTGGTGGATTGATTTCGAATAGAAAGTGATACTGTCAAATAATATTTACTTCATAATCAATGTGGATAAACTGACCGGATCAAGTCTACACTGCACATTCCTGTGTGAATTCTATTTGTTGAAGATTTCTAATAGCCTCACATTTCCCAGTGTTTCTTTAAGAGTTCTGGTAGCTGCTTTACATGGGACATATATTAAGGAATGGAATGATTAAAGGAAGCATTTTGAAATGAGCAGGCACCTAAATTAGGTGCTTAAAACCATACAAAGGATGCAATCTACACCTTTAAACACATTAGTAATTTTATGGACTATATTAATAAAGGTGTGCAGAAGCATGTACTTGTGCAAGCTTGGAACCAGATTGATATGATGTCTTCTAGAAAACCACAATACATATTTTGATGCCATTTCAATTATCTCTTTCATTCTGCTGTTGTAGTAGATAAGAGCTCCTATTTTCACCATTATTAATCACATTTTAACATGCAGATACTTAGTCCTTGCCCTTAATATTCATTCATATTGTAAAATGCTTTCAAGTCTTGGAATAAGAAAAGAGACATAAACCCCCCATAATAGCATTAGGCTAGGAATGTTCTCCAAAATCTGCTGGTAGCCAGTCCATGTACCCAATTTGGCTACCTAAGCACTTCCAGTGATTTTCTAATTGCCTCCAGCTCCTTGCTTGTATTATGGCTCAGTAAAGAAGAATTAAACTGAATGAACAGCATTTCAATTAAAATTTAGATCTTACTACACCACTGTGTTACATCAGTTTTAAGCTGTGCTTTGTAATCAGCAGAGCTACAGTGGCATAAAGCTGGAATGAAGCAGCAGTGAATCAAGCCCCGAGTGTGTTAATTCCTTACAAAATCTGGGCACAGAAACATATACACTTTTCCAAACAGATAATGTTAATAATAAAAAACAAAACAAAACAAAACAAAACAAACAAACAAAAAAACCCGAAACAAAAAAAAAAAAAATAAAAGGAAAATTAACATTTCAAATAAAAGTACCACTAGGAAATTAGTGCACAGTACAGAAAGCAAACTTCACTCCCTAGCAGTGGTTAGGGAATTATGAATATAAAGATAGCTTTTTGTGCTAAAAGCCAACCAAGCCTTTGACTTCCTACACAAAGTAATAGTGTTCTGCTATTTAGATCTCTTTACAAATATGTTTGCTTCCATTTAGGAAAGAAAAGCCCTTAAACATAAGAGAGAAATTTAGATTACTGTCCCATAAAATTCCAAGAACAGTGAATGCTGGGGAACATTCAAAATTCATAAAGAACCTAAGAACCACTGCACTGGAGCTGGTCACTTATCCAGGTTAAAACAGCCATCTACCCAGGGAAGGCATAAATCATTCAGGGGAAAAAAAAATAAATGCTACAAGCTAACTTTGCAATTAGTGAATGCAAGAGTAGAACACTGGAGCAGCAGAACCTATTATCTGCCAAGAAGATAATTTCAGGGTTTTTTTCCCCCAAAAATCCTTAAGGCTTTGAGGAGGTTCTGATCCGCTTATAAGCTGTGCTGCATTTTTCCTGCACTGTATGCAGAATTTTCCAGATTTTTGTGACAATCAAGATTTCTTGCTTCTTTTACATATACACATAATCTAAGCAAAATAACCAGCAATTAAATACAAAATAGCTGAAGAAGCGGGAGAGAATAAAGCTGGAAAATTTTCTCCTTAACAGTAAAGCAAATGAAAAGAGATGTTTTCCCTGAATTGTTACCTCACTGTAATGGGGAAAAATTATACCACAGTTTTTAGAAAGGAGAAAAAATAATTTACAGTGATATCTTCATATTTATAATCATAAATATACCACCAAAGATAAGGGAAGCAGAGAAAAAAAATCTTTATTTCCAGCGACCATGACATAGTAAAGGTAGTTTTGGAAGAGCTGGTTGTTTAAGAATGTTATATATTGGTTTTGATTTTAATAGACCTTGAAAAGTGGGGGAGACACCAAAAGAATTGCAGATAGTTCCTAGTCTGGAAATATTTGAGTAGCACAACTAGAATGACCCCTGAAATTATAGGCCAGTTCAGCTGACAGCACTCCCAAATAAAATGCAATGTCTATGACAGACTCCATAAATAAAGGGAGGAAAGAAATATAGTTAATGATAATCAAATGGTTTTGTGGGTAAAAATATTTTCAAAGTAACCTACATCATATTTTTATGTAATTAAACTTTGGATCACTAAAATTAATGCTGTTGATATAATTGGACCTTTGAAAGGTGTTTTGCTTGGTACTACATGACAGTTTGATTAAAAACTCAGCTGATGTTACAAAATTGTCAAGGCACATACAGAATGATTCCAGATTCCCTAAGTTTCAAAAAATATGTATCAAAAGTATGTACAAAAAAATCATTGCTTAACTGTGACTTTTCCAGTGGGCTTTTGGAGAAACCATTTTTCAACTTTACAGTATTAATATTTCTGTTAAAAACTTGGAAGTCACTTAACTGATTTAGATTTAGATTAACTGATAACTTAACTGATGAAATTTGCAGGTAACTATTGGAAAGTGATAAGCCATACAGAGGGCAAGTGATTGATATCTAATAAGCTGATAAAAGTCAGAAATGTAGATTTCAGTTTGGCCAACTTTATAGCAGATGATACCTACTCATACAATAAGGAACTTTATCCTATACAGGATCCTAGGCAATTACTCCTTGAGGATACAAAAAGCAGGAATATGGTGAAATAGGTTAAATTATCATATTCAGATTATTGTGTGTCCACAGTTATGGAATACTGAATACTCAATGCAAGAACAATACTGAGTAACTGGACAGATTTTAAAGAACCTCAAGAACAAAAAACATCTTTGGTGGGAAAAATTCAGTCTGCTGTTTTTTCCTTTAATAAAGTGAATGATTAAAAAATGAGTTGATTGAAATCAGCAAGTACATAGTAACAGAAAGCTGATCATATTCCAGGTCCAACAGATTAGACAAAGATACAACAAAACTTAATGGCTGAAAGGTGAAGCAGGTCATTTTAGTTATTAATGTGCTGAAATTTTTAGCAGTTATTATAATTAATCACAAGAACGCTTGAAAGAGTGATTCTATCTCTAGAAGTTATGAAATCAGTATTGGATGCTTTTGTTTAATACGTGCACTCTAAGCATAACTATTGGACATTTATAATGCACATTAATTCAGGGAGCCTGTGCGCCAGTTATGCAGGAAGACAGTTTACATGGTAACAACGGTCCATATTGACCTTGAAATGTGTGAGTGCAAAACAATAGTATTAGTAGTTATTGATAAATAAAGTTTAGTCTGGTTTGCTTTATAGAGATTGGGAGGAGCAATTGTAATTTATTTAACATGACAAAAAAGAACCTGTAACCGTTCAAATACTCCTGGCTAAGATTTGATCTGTGGTGTGCCTTGAGCAGATAGCTTAGGCATTGCCAGGCTCTTAATTAATCTGTGAATTCTGGGTGCATTCCCTGCTATTCTTCCTTTCCAAAGCAAGTTCATACTTTTGTGGACAGGTGCAGTCACCATTATCATGAACCAAAAGTCACTCAACAGCCTCTAGAGCAACTAAGGTTACAGGAAGCAATTATGAATCTGGACGGTGAATCAAGAATACCATTTTCCCAGGTTACATCCTTATGCAACAGAACATTTTCCTCTCAGCTGTGCTTAATAGTAAATCCAGTCTTACATATATATATATGAGATACATGTAAGAAAAAAGATCTTATCCACGATACTTAGGTCTTACATTTCTGTGGCAATTTCATGCATAAAACTATTAGTGACAGCTAATGCAAGAATAGCCTATTTGCCATTCAGATGCACTCACCCCTATGGTAGGGGACATCTGCTCTTTATCAGCACTACTATGGAATGGCTGAAGCAGTATTTCAGTCACTTGAACATGTACATAAGTTTTTTGCTAGATATGGCTCTATTGTGAGAAAGCTATCCTATATATTTGAAATTCTATAACAAAGTGTCATTATTTGGAATGTAATGTGGTCACAATGGTGTTAAAAAGGGATCTGTGGCCATGTAAAACAGTATTATACTCTTCCTAGCTATTTATTTTCACATTTGATTGCAATTAACTTACCCCTTTATACATGTTGAATATTTAATTCATTCTGGAGGTAGTTATGCTTTATAGGTGGCCAATCCACTGAATAACTGTCCTCATCTGCATTTTTTCAATTACAGGTAAGAAATCCACAGGGATTCCCAAGCCCATTTGGTTGTAACAATGTCTGCCATCTCTTAGGACAACAGAAAGTAGACAAGTAAATATACCACGAACTATGGGTATTTTCTGTCTTCTATACACTATTGCTATTCTGTAACACATGTTTAATTTACAAGGTCAATAGGTTACCAACTGCTTTATGTTGGTTTGAAAAAGCAAAAGCATATAAAAATACTCCCAGTACTGGCATTCTCCAGAAAAGATAAACAGACAATGCAGAAAATGTGTAGAGGTGCATTTATACAGTTGATTTACTTATTCCAGGCTATTTTAAAAGAAAAGATAAAAGACAAAATAATATCCCAATTAATTTGCTTTGAGGAGAATACTAAATACGAAACTAAAACCACTATATAAATATAATCATAAAATACAATTCAACACTGGTATCACTAAAATTAGGGGTTTATACTTCATTCACTAAATGAAGAGGTTTGAAGGAGTAATCTAAGTTTATGATAAAATCAGAATAATAAAGTCAAGGAATATCACCTAAATGCCCTCAAATGTACCCAGTAGACCTACAACCCCCACTTTTTTACTGTAGGAAGACATAAAGGTTACTTCACTGAAATACCAGGAGCCCTGCATAGCTTTTGTTTCTCCATAAGCATATAAAATAAGAGTAAGCCATGTACCAACTCAGAAATGCTCAGCTAGTGGAGACTGTACTTACATTTCATAGTGGCTGCCAGAAAGCTCACAAATAAATATTTTTTAAAGGATTTTTGTTTTTTTGCTTTCTCAGTTGAGAGACTGAAACATGGACTTCAACATCATGATTATTTGCCTATTTAGTCAGCTTATCTTTACTTTGTCCTCTCTTATCCTCTCATCAATAGCTACAAGTAGACAAGTCTTTAAGAAGCCTTGCAAAAAGCCTGACTCACAGGTTATAGTCTGAGGGATACTGATGCAGTTGGTTTTGGCCCAAGAGTCGAGTACACCACTGGAGATATTAGGCAGCTCCAGCTCTGCTGTCCAGCAATGTCCTAATAAGTTATGTAAGCACTGAAATCGCATACTGAAACTGGGTCATCTAGCAACAGTGAAGCACCCAGCTGTAAACCTTGTCAAAGTTCAGGCTTTTGCTATGTGTGGTAGGCTGTCAAGAGCAGTTCAAACTAACATACTAGTGTGCATATTCTGGAGCAAAACACACACATGAGGAACATTAATGTTGGAAATGTAGATGCTTTCTGAGCCTGGAGTTTGAGGATCACAGCTCAGGGGTGAGATAGCTAGTATGAGTTTTAGGCAGGACACAGACACTTATTTTCTTTTACTTTGATCCCTCTAGTTTCTGATATGATTTGTTGTACTTGTGGAAATCACTAAATTTCCTTCTGATGTAGGTATTATCAAAATGCCATTTTTATATGACTGGCTGACATTAAACATTGTCCGTGTTTGTCCTTCTAATGAACTAGCCTGAAAGCTCACATTTTAACAATTGAAATGGTGAAATGAAAACCCAAAGAACTGGAAACTACTAAAAGTTAACATTACCCAATTATTTTTGTGAACTATAATTATTACTGGCTTCTTTCCAGCCTGGTAGGTTCCAAAGGTGAAAAATATATTTTGGAATTTCTGATGTATACTTAAGGTTTTCTATTCATCAACTCTATTTACAGTCAATACGTTATTTATCCAATATGACATTACTGCTATAACAAAAAATTTACATTTTTTTCTTGTAGATACGAAACATAATGTAGATTATTTCCTCAATATTTAATAATTCATTAATGTATTTTGCATTCTTTTCAGAATTTAACAGGAGCAAACATTTTGACCCAAAATAAAATAATTCTTAGAACCAGTTGTCTTTCTTCTGCTCATTATGTGCCACTGCACAGCAGGAAAAAGATGCCAAAACAGTACAATTCATATTGTATACCAGAAACACTGCTGTAAGGACAAGCAATCATATATGGCATTGGAATTTTTTAAATAAGCTTGCTTTATCAGTCATTTTCATGCTACAACACTGCCTCAAAACTTTCAGAGTCTGTTACTGAAGGAAGATATTTGACATCAGTCTGAATGCTCAAACATCTGGAAGAATTCCTCAGACCAAGGAAGAAATCTTCAGTCAGCGCAGTCAAAGGAGTTTTATAGATGGGAACAGGATGTCACCCTATAACTTTGCCAGCACTATAGGTACTATATTACACATTTTCTTTGCTAAGGCTGAATGTAGAGGAAGAAACACATTCTACAGCAACCTACAATAGACAAACATGGGAATGAGTCTTCTGCCATGATGGCTCACTTTTTTTTTCTTCTAAATCTGCCTCATTCTGCATAGAACAAATGCCTGGAGGATAGGATGTTGCCTACGATGCAATGTCATGGACAAAAAAATGGTTGTGTAATGGCCATCACGGTTACATTACTAATTGTAGCAAAATTAGTATAACCACATTTACAACTTTAAAATTATTCTGTCCCATGGAATAGTTTGATCTGAATTCTTGGATCATGAAGAGGAAAGAGATTTTTGTATGACTGATTTGAAGATAAGCTCCTACCTAATCTTCATGGAAAAGATAAAACATCTTCAACAAAGATGAAGTCCAAACTATATTTGACAGAACAGGCTAAGTCAAAACATAAGATATTTTGATGTTGTCAGGAGGCTTACTGAAGAGAATTAGAGTAAGAAGTCTGTCAAAGCTCAGTATCAGGCCCAGTAAAAAAAGTCATTCATTAAAAACTTTATGTAAGCTGTCTGTGTATTGCCAGGATTGTATACACCATTTTATACATGGATTCATATGCCGGGAGTCTACACAAAATAAGACATTGTCTGAACCTGATGTCACAGATAGAAAAGGACTTTGTCAAAAGCATCTCAGTACAAATTTCCACTTTCCTATCCAATTGCACTTAAGTCTGAAAGAGGAAATATAGGATATGTAACTAGTCTGGGCTACAGATCTCCCTCCTCCTGAACTGAGTTCTGACTTGTATGTAATTTGAAGACAGACATAATTTTTAAAAGCCAAAAATAACCTAGTGCTCTTTCAAATTGAATTTTGGAAACAAACCTTTTGTTCTTTGTCTAGAGAACAGGTATAATAACAATAAAAACCATGTCTTAAGAGTCTTACCTGAAGGGAGTCCAAATCATGTCTGGTTGGCTGGAAATTCTACTCAGTGACAAAATACAGGAGACTTTGGATAAAAAAAAAATCAATAAAGCATAGAAATACTATATTCTTTACATGAGGATGTGTTTTCTCTTGCTATTCCCCCTGATTTTGTCACAATGAAAACAAAAAGAAAAGCAGCATAATGCAGGATTTCAGATTGCAATGCTGAGAAATGTGCTATTTTCCCAACTTCTCTTTTAATTTGTAAAAGTGTCAGTATGGTATCCATATGTGAATTATCTCCGTATCTTCAACTGTGAGGATCTGTCACATTCTGAGGCAAATTTGCTCCTTCAGCTAGCTTCATATCTGTAAAGTAACGCTTGCCTAGGTCAGCACAGAGACACTTTGAAGATAGCTGCTCTACAAGCATAGCTGGCTTTTCTTAGAAAAGAGCTTGGAAACAATGCATCAAACAGAGTTAAAATGAATAAAACAAAATCCTTTTGTAGAATGGAAGACAGTACCAGGACAATTGTTCCTTGCTTCCTAACATTTGCCTGCTGTTGTTCATATATATTTTATGTCTCATAGAAGCAGATAAAGGGCTTGATCATTCAAGATATTGATCACTTCTGAGGTGCTAAAAGGCTTTTACTTCCTTGGAGTTGAGGGTCCTTGTAGTATCACTCAACTCACATAAAATGTTCCTTTCTCTCATTCCCTGACCACTTTCCAGGACTTTACAAGAGTGTGCAATGAAATAAAGAAATAACATTGAATCTCCACAGTAGCCTTTCAGAGTGAGCCCCATTTCAGCTTTTCAGAAAAGACCCAGCACTGACAGAGCTAGTTTAACAATATATGGCAACTAACCTGTAAAGGAAATTCTAACATTTTATTCTAAATACATTTTATTCACAATTCACTGTTCTATTTGTTTGACCAACTCAATGATTAAATAACATTCAGTAAGTGTTTCTTACTAGGTTTTTTTCCTGGTCAATTACTGAATGTACAATTTGTGAATGCATTAATTCATTAAATTTTTTACTTTAGCTAAGTCTAAATGTTATTTTAAACCAGCAAAATATGTAAAAATTACTGGAGACTGTAAACAAATGAAACCAGAACAAAACAGAAACAATTGTAAAGGCTGTTGCAGTTCACAAGGAAAGAACAAGCAAAGATAACAGCAAATTAAGAATAAATTGGAACGAGTAAAATCTTGCTCTCAATTGTGAAAGCTCATTTTTATTATTCAGGTTTTAATATGTGAGTATTCATATAATCATAGAATACTTTAGGATGAAAAGAAACTTTTGAGGTCACCTAGTCCAATGCCCTGTTCAAAACAAATTGAATTGGATGAGACTATACAGGATTTTGCCCAAATTCAGAGTATGTGTAAGGATAGATAGTCTCCCACATCTCTGGACTAGAGACCTCCACACTTGAATTTAACTACCCTCAAGGTAAAGCTTTTTTCCTTCTATCTAACTGGAATTTCCCATGTTAAAACTTGTGTTTGTTGCCCCTTTTCCTGACACCTGACACATCTGGCAAGTCTGGATCTGGCTTTTCTAGATCTTCCTGTTAGGTAGATGTAGATAACTATTTTCCCTTAGCCTTCTTGTCTGTATATGTGCAAATGTACCTAAAAGTATAGTGTAGATGAAGTTGGCAATCTCATTTTCACTATTACAAGAACAAGTGCCTTATCCAAAGGGAAAAAGTGAGTAACTGTAGAGGGGAGGAAAAAATATCGCCAATTATTGACAAATATTTAATAGCTCACTCAAGTTGGTTAAGTCCTGTAGTACTATCTTCAGAAAATATTCATGTTAAGAAACTTACTTGGTCTCCATTTTCTTTTGTGATTCAGTATTTTAGATAGTATTTTCTCTGAACAAGAAATGCAGTACTTATAGCCTCAATGATTCACATAACCCAAATGGTTTCTGTGCTTTTCACCTCAGGACATCTTCCCTACACAAAACCAAATTAATTCTACCACATGTCCAAATCTTCCCTCTAATCCAGAATTTATGGAAGGGAGATGAAAGTATAAACTCAGCTGTTATTTATAAGAGTGGTGAAATGAAAAATTTCTGCACTGGCTTTTACAATGTTCTTACTTAAATATTGTATGTTAGTCATGATTATCTATAGACTTGTCTGCCTTTACTTGGCATCAGAAAAATGTGACTAATTGTTTTTTTAATATTAGTCAGGATCCAAGAACTGTTCATAGCTGGTGGCACTAGGATCCCCAGAAGCATTTTTTTCAGATGTCTGTAACTGAACAGTTTTTCTAGGAATGCAGGAAAGAAAAATATGGCTGCTCATAAAAAACATTGAGACAGTGTGTTCAGTGACCTAGGCAAGGTTTTCAGTTTCCATTTCTATGAAAGAAGTTTTTCCTGCACTCATCCTACCTAATTCCAGGTGCTGGACCTTGGTGCATTCCAGGCTCCTTCTGTGCTTGGTGGAGAAGACCACGAACCATGGAGCACTAGAGATCTTCCATGGGTTCCTTTTCTATGGAGATGGGCCAGAGTACCTCACCTTTTAAATTATATTTAGAGATCTTAAATTGCGTTACAATCCTAAAGACAGTACAGTGAATCTGGGCAGAGATGCTCAACAACTACAAAATATTTGTCCTAGGATTTGACCCAACAGTCCAAGAATTCCAACAAACTTAATGAACATTTTTGACATTGATTTCCTTAATTCTTCTCTTTTGATTCCCAGAAGTGTCAAATGTGGGAAAACCACATACTACAAACACATCAGTCTCTCCAGCCTACAGAAACTAATGAGATTGGGGCCCCAAGAGATCTACTTTATATAGATAAAAAACCAATTTACATATTTATGTCCAGGAAAAAATAGGCAGTTTCCTTTCTCCAACAGCAAAATTCATAGAAAGTTTACGTCACTTATATATCAATATAAACCATCAAAAGACCCCCAGAGCTAAACCCCCTGACTCTATGCTTGTCTGAATACATGGTTTAATTCACCTGCCCATGTCTCTGTAATTTTTTTAAGATGTTACTAAATCTAACCAGTTGTCAGCATCTACCTGAAACAAGAATATCCCACTCTCTATAAATGGCCATTGATCACTACTAATTATAGAGGAAGCCTGGAGTGAACATCTCAGATATAGATGTTTACACTTGGCTAGATGAATTACTCTCCATATAGCAATGGAGATAAATAGTCAAAAATTCTCCATAATTCAAGTAAAATCTTACTGAATAATAAAATACTCATTTTCTTTACACCATAGACCTACTCGCATATTTTGCACAACTTGAGTGGGGTAGCCTCCTACTGTTACTGCAAGATTTTTTCCAACTATTTTTTTCCAACTGTACTTCTTAACTACAGTGAACTTTCTCCTGTTTTTTTAATTTATTTTTATTTGGCCATCCAGAGTGAAAACTGGAATATAGAATGGAAGACAGAAATGCTGGTCTTGAAAATTAACTGAGTCTTGAAGGAGGATGTAGTGTTTGAAACTCATCACGATTCTATAGGTCTTTTCTGCCTGGAGTGTGGCTCAGTATTCTCATTTCCAGAAGGGAAGCAATGACAATATTTGCTTCTGTTTTCAGTTTTACAAGGGTACACCATCATGTTTGCTTTGAGACACTCAGATGGGACTGGTAAAAATCCAAAGCATTATGACTGAACAGAATCATGTTTAATGTCTTTGAGATGCAATTGTCCCAGAAACAGAAAGTCCATGGTGTTAAGGCAGTCCTAGTTTTGCCTCCAACCACTATACTCGGCCCAAGAGCTATTGAGCGTTTTTGTTGACAATTCAAATGAACTGAGGCCAAAGTTTAAAAGGGCTGTACTTCAAATCAACACGAAGAGTCCTTTAGAATGCTGTGCACTATCATTGTGACTTATTTTGCTTAAGCAAAATTAAATCAAAAGTAATTCATTTTGAGTCAATGGTGTTATACCAGCCTAAAACTGCAGTGAGAGAGGGCAGGGTGATAAGCATCTATCTGCCAGCTGACATGGTTTGCTAACAGATGGTGCATTTCACAGCTCTCCCTCACTTCTCATATAGAAAAAGAAGGTAAGAACCAACCCACAAAGTTTTAATTCAACTTTTAAAAGAAATCAGCCTGGCAAATACCAAAAATTTGGGAATGTTACATAGCCATCTTAATTATACTGAAAAAATGTTTTATGCCTACATATGATCTTAAATCATTAAAGTATTGCTCACCCCTTTCCAGTATGCTATATGGGTATAAATATACTAGTTACTGGTTTTGCTTTGAGTCAGTAACACACGCTATGCTTGCAAACAGAAAACAGCACAATTTTTAAGCCTGCCTTATTGTAAAGTAACTTCCTGTTTGCAGAACTCTTACGAAGGTTTAGCACATTTAAATTAGCATATATTGGAGGAAGTTGCCTAGATATTTGCTTTGAAAGTTTTCATATTACACACTAAATTAAGTCAGCTGAAACCTAGGCCTTATAATATTTTACTTTAATTTATGTACATGTAAACAGTGTGCAGTTAAAACAAACACTGCAATTGACTGAATACATATTTAAGGCAAAGCTGTAAAATGCAGGAATCTGTGCACTTTAGACATTTTAATTTTTTTTAAAATCATAGAAGCCTATAAAATTATTTAACAGGGGAATTAGCTCAGTAAATATAAAATTAGGCTATTTATTCTCCCAGTGTTCAGTTATTCAGGCAAATTCACATCCTGGGGTTGCATGGACAAAAAATTGTTATTAGATTTGGCACAGACAGATTCCAGGTTAATTACCACAACAGTTTATGTCATTTTGAATATAATTCCCTCTACAAACTCCTTCCCCATACATGTCAGCCAGCTGCTAATTTGTTCATCTTATAAAATAAATTTAGAGAGCAAATTTCTTTGGATTTAAAGTAAGCCACTGACATCCACAATACCCCCTCAGTGCTGAGCACGGTCTCTAATTCACCAGAATTACTGAATGATACCAATTCTGATTTCCTTTTCTAAATCCTTCCATCACTTAAAAAAATATTTTCCCTCTCTATGCCACAAAAATACTTTTGTATCATTGAAGCGAGAGTAGGGGCATTGTATAGTTGGTCATTACATTTTACCAATTCTGTGCAAAAATTAGCCTCCTGCATTATGAAGCACAATTATGTGCAAAGACAATTCTGTAAACTCATCAGCAAAGGATGTGCTTAGGATCTAAATTAAATTTTACCTCAAAGCATTTGCTTCTGGAAAGAAAAAAACTCAAATTGTCTTTAACAGCAGCAATTCCTATAAAGTTTTCCCAGTGAAACATTAGAGATTGACTTACTTGCTCTTCCTTTCCTACCAGAGAGATCAAAGTTTGTTAAGGAAGCTAAATTTGACAGACAAATTCTTGGTCTTACAAAGGATAGATTTGGAGACTTCATTGATTTACTAAAGGAATAAGCAGTAGTAATAAAATTCCTTGCACACATTATTCAAAGCTAGAAAAGCTAGCACCTGTCAGGGAGCCAAGCTTTCTATTCTTCATCCTTATTTTTCTCTCTGACAGGAAGGGAAGCTGTCATTAGTGAAAGTTTTGGTAACTTTGTAACCAAGACTTTCATCCTCCCAGAATTTCATTCAACTCTCCTATGCATTGATAGAAAGAGCATCACTGAGACATCAGGGAGGAATATCTATCTATCGCTACTGATCAATCCCCAATACATGCTGCTAACCAGAAGATGGAATGGTCCGCATCCTATACCTGTTGCCTCAAAGCCACCTAGTCACCTGAAAATAGACTAAATCACACTTCATCAATCAGACTATGGACCATCTCCACTGAAAAGGCTGTGATCGCACTCTCTTTGATTTATAGAGTATGCGTTTCTGCCTTTTAGTGCCTTTCACTGAGATATGACAAGACCCCACACAGAGCTGGTAAAGAGCTTTAAATGAAAAAGAACAGCAATATTTGCAGCATCCCTAGGGGCCAAAATCTTCATGCGGTCCTTCTTCTGCCCTTCAATATGAGAGCTCTGACACCGTGACAGCTTTAATAGATACCCAAGAGGCAGAACAAGAAAGGAAGATCTTTGTAGTCCATCTTGTCTTTTTTAAAATGCTGAGGGATATTAAAACAGTGAAGCAGTAATACTTGGGGCCAAGGGAAACAGGTAATAAGACAGTGCTTTAAAGTAAAATAGTAATGTTTAGGAAGTGACACAAGAAAAACACGAAGAAATTCAGTTAGAATATTTCTGCCCACAGTTCTTATCACAAGAAAAAAAATCAAACGCTTCAATTTATAATTTCAAAGGTTAAATCTCAGTTACATCTTCTGGGGATTTCTTGCTTAATTTTACATCTTCCACAACTTACTTTTGAATTTTATTTCATCTACAAAATAGGCTTTATAATTGGCCTATTGTTAATACATAGCTTCATAAACATTCTAGATAAAGCAAATAAAAACAGTAACAGAGAATATAGAGAATAAAAATCTTGTGCTGTATAAACAGGCATTATCCACAGTTAATAATGACAAATGTAACACCATCTATCTTTAATCACAAAGTACTTTATAAAAATTATGGCCCAGCACTACTGTAATTAAATTAATGGAAGCTTAGTAATTGAGTTCAAGGGGACTAGAGCCTGCCTTTTCACAATGCAAGATAAACATCGAAGGATCAGTTTAATCTCCAGTAAATGGGCCACCTCTGCAAACAAAGGTGATCATTGCTTTACAGATGACATTAACTCTAGGACTTCAGAAGAGGAAGGAAATAATTTTTTGCAGGTGACTAAGATAAGACATGCAATTCATTCTGGGTTATGTTTAATTTTTTGGTTAATTATAAAACAATAAAAAAAGCTAGCTAACAACAACAACAAAAAAAATATCCCCCATTCTCATGTCTTTTCCCTCCACCCCCCAATCTATAAAGACAGATATGAAACAGGAGGTTACTCACCGTCGAGGAGTCACTGCTTCCGGTCTCAAGCGTAGCTCCCTCAGCACAGGTGGGTGGGTGGGTAGAAAGTTGACTAGCCCTGCCCCCATCTATGACATCACACTCTACCTCATAAAAGGTAGTGAAAGTGCTCTGAACTCCAGTCTGATTTCCGAGAGATACAGAAAAGAGATAGTGAGAGAGAGAGCAAGGGAAATATTGTGCCGTAGCGTAGAGGTGAGGAGAGAGGAAAACATGTGCTGAAGGAGCTATGCTTGGTCAAGGAAACAGGGACTCTTCCACGATGAGTGACCCCGCTGTCTGCTGGTTCCTCTCACTTGCTCCCATAGCACAGGTTAAGCATGCAAGCCCTACAGGGTTTGCTGATTGGGAAAGGGTATAAAATTTGGCACCTTTTGATGAAAACCAGAGAGGATAGAAAGCTCTATCCACATTAAAATCTGATTGACATTAGATTGAGCATCAAATTGGTTAAAAGACCTCCAAGCAGCACAATTTTGTGTATGGTTTTGAACAGCCGAACTGCACAAAAACATAAACACTGATGCAAGCAGCTGAAATTCCAGTGACTACAACTGGAATTACACTTGTGTCCACCCGTGCTGAATAAACATTAGACAGTCCACACCTCTGAGCTGCCCCGTAATTGAGTAAGCCAGAGGACAGGCCACCAACATCACTACGTGAAGGTCAGGAAAGAATTATATTTTTTTCACATTGAAAATGAGAACTGGCAAACTGTGCTGAAAGAACAAGTGAGGGAAGTATAAAAAATCTGGGCATACATTTATTTACAGAGCACACTTTAAAGTTCCAGAAAATATCAACAAAATTTCAAAGAGGTAATGTTTTTCAACACTGTACATTTTCAGACAATGACAACCTTATAGGCTGAAGCACATTATTTTTTCCCAAACAATTTTCCAAGAATTGAAACTGGAGGGCTTAAAATGGGATATTCATTCTACTTTATTATAAATGGAATTTTTATCATCCAAATTCTGGAAAAGCAGGTTTGAGAGTAAACATAATTGCTTATATTATCCACCAGTATTTTCATAATAACCTAGCTGTATACTAAAATTAAAAAAAAAAAAAAAAGTATACGCTGTTAAACCTCTCAATTAAATGAAACTGCTTAGAGAATGGGGGACTATTCAGTGCCATTACAGAGTGCTAGCATAAGATCCTGCCTTTTGGAAGAGGAAAAATTATTGCTTCTTAAATCTCTTTGAAGAGCATGTATTATAAGCACACAGAGTTAATATTGAAGTTTTCCCTTAAGCTTTTTGTTGCTACAATCATCATGTAAATTCTAACCTAATAATGATTATTTTTTCAGTCTTAGTAACGATTAATGTGTATTCCCTGCTCTGTTTGTGTGCTCTGTTTTTCTCTCCTTTCCTCCTATTAAAAAAAGAAACTCTGTGACTAATGCCTAGTACCAGTCACTTCACCTAAAAACAGAAGTACTTTTCTTCTTTACTGTTGAAACTTTGATCATAATCTAATCCTGCAGTATCTGAAGATGCAACTTTAAACCAGTATATTTGTGGATTTTAAACCTCGACAAATCAGCTAGTCCAGTAGACTAAATTAAGAGCTGTTGTGACTGTTAAAGATGATAAATAACTTCAGGAACACAATGCAAAACTAGGCTGCATCTGAGTAATGCAAAGTGATGATAGTGCTGTGAATTTCAGTTGATAATTGAATTAAACATATGTCTGTCTGATTTCTCACTACCTCATCTTGATTTCAAACTATTTGTATGTATGAAGATAGTGGGAAGAAAAAAGGTTTCTGGTACCTTGTTTTTCATCTACTCCTTATTAACATGTATGCCTACTAGTCTGCCAAATAGAAAAGAAAAATTGAATTTTTAAAGGGTTTTATGGTAAAAGGTACCAAGTGGAATTCAGTTAATTCATGACTTAGGTAACCTATGACTTGAATATTGCACCACACTTGTTTTTGCCAAATAAAGTAGGAATATATTTTGAACTACTGTGACCACTAGACCTTATGAAGCCTAAGCAGGATTGCTCATTCTGATAAAGATAAGGATGGCCAGAGGATGTAGCCTTAAATATGAGAAATATTACACTTGTAGTAGCAGTTCTAAGATGTTCTATAAAGAAATAAATTATATTTTATTGGAATAGAAATGTATGGAAGTAGCACAATTAAATCCTGGAAGAGAGTGTGGCCAAGAATATTCTCCAGTAACAACACAAGATGAGAAATATGGAGAAATATAGCAGATTCCATCATGATAATGTGATACAAAAAGTTCAATAGATTAGGTGGAAGATAATATGCTGGATAGTATTTTGGGGCTAGCACTGTTCAATCTGAAATATTATTTTGACCTCCTTAGTACGATATCTGTAGTTGATAAAGGGAAAATTAAGGGAAGAGCAAAAAAGATGACTGACCCATGAACATACACAAGAATACATTACTGGCCTAAACATTTAACAAAAGCAGAGAAAGAATATACCTGAACGAAAACATTTTTTAAATTTATGTACATTCAAGAAAAAAGGGAAATATTCCAAGTGTTCCAAGGAATACAACTGAGATTAATTAAATGAATGCATGGAAATGCAGAGAGACAGTAAGTGAACAATTTACTATAAAGTATTTTCTTAAGGGACAGAAGTTAAGCCTAACAGCATAAGACAATCATGTGAATGCAGATTAAATCATTGATTTAAACACTTGCACCCAGGCACCAGAAATCTATATATATATAGACTATATATAAAAAAAGGGTCCATGTTCACTCTGACATCAAAGATCTATCACACAAAACAACAAAGTGCTTGCTTTCTTGCTTAAAAAGATGGACAGACAATTTGGAATGGGAAGGCACCACAAGGTACCAGTGGCTGCTTTCTATAAAGTTTGAGTACAGCAAAGCTGTGACAAGCTGAAGAGTACCAACGGTGCAGAAACATTGTATGCACTACCAGTAGACCTACAGAAGGTAAAAACGGATATATTTTAAGAAATTGAAACAACAGATTGAAAAAAATCCGTAAAAATACCAAGCTGATGCACACCATAAAAGTTTGAGACCTTCACACAGACCCACCTCCGGCCCAAAGATGTCCTGTTGCTGTAGTGGATCATCTTGATGGACAAATGGAAAAATCTTTGTTGCTTATTATCTGAGCTGAATGCTGAAACATGTAACATCCCATCTGAGACTGAGTAAAACTGTAACTTCCTTAATCATTTGACAAAGGGAATGCTAAAACTATTTGCCGGTATAAAAAAAGATGAAAATGCTTCTGCAGTATTTTGAATGATACTGATGCTCTAATTATAGAGTTCTAATTTGGTCTTTGACGAGAGTTAGGACACATCACTTATATGCTTCATCTTATTTTCTAGTGATACTATTGCCTACCCTGGTAACCTAGTTCACAAGGTACTTTGATGATGTATTAATCAGAATTATAAAGAATTGATGTTAAAAGAAAGCATTTAAGAATATTTAATGGTAAGAGGTTAGGACTGATTTTTCTGATACTGGATAGGTTTTTACTTTGATTCCATATCAATATCTTCAATACATTATACAAAAGAAACAATTTTTGTTGATGCAGCTGATTATCAGTTATGTAAGATTAATGATGTGATATAAGAATAAGCATATTTTTCTCTTTCCTCTGTGAGGTTCATAAATAATAATAGTAAGAGTAATAATAATGTGCTCCAAGTGTGGAAAAAAATATTTCAGAGGTTAAAGATATAAGGCAAATTTTAAACTTCCTCACGCAGTTTGATCCCTTCCTAAAGGCTATTATAGTGTCCTACATTTAAAGGAAATATGTTCCTATTGTGAGTTTTATTAAATATTTTGTTGTAAGGTGTTTTGTTCAGTATTTGCAATTGATTCTGTTCTGGCTGGAAAAACCTGTTGATGCTTTCCCTTGAGGGTATGTCTTCTTGTCTGTGAGTATTTCTCTGTGTGTTACTCATCTGCAACACAGGTTGTCAAGAACCATAATTAAAGTCAAAGAAACTGATGAGTCTGAACTGAAGTTGTTATTCTTTTAATATCTGTAAAAGCATCATCTGGTAGTATTTTTAGAAGTGAGACTAAGTTTTACCACAACCCAAATCAAGAAGTTAAATAATTGCAAGAGCTAAAAGATGTACTTCTGTATAAGAAACAGTCCAAAATCTCCTATTCTGTGTTAAATCTGTCATCATGTAAGTTCAGTTCTCCATAATTCCCATGTGCAAGAAACAAACCTAATAATTTTTATTTAAAGCCTCAGGATGTACCTATTAGCAAACCTATGCTGTGCATGAAGGAGGCCAACTGAGAATGCCCCAAGGGAAAAGAATTCTTATTTAATACAAAATAGTGAAGCTTGGCTCCAAACTACCTCCTTTAAAGGCAGTAAGACAGGAAAAGAAGTGAACATGAGACAGCACTGAAGTCCTTTCTTTCTTTATAGTAATTTTTTACAGGAATAGTCCTTTAGGACCATACCTCAGGGTACGTTAGAATGTTCTCTAAGCCTTGCTAATTATTGCAGGGCTGGTGCAATTTGTGTATCAGAAAGCCATAATGTTCTCATTTTCTTCCCATCTCATTCATCATGGTCTGGAATACGAAAACAAGCTGAACTGAAACTATAACTGCTGTAGCAGGTGGGCTTGGGATTTTAGAGTGGTTACTATTTTTAAAACAAACGCAGTATGTAATGAAGAATATACATTAGTACTTCCTTCAATTCTCTAATATTTTTCTATGTTCATATGTGTTTCAGGCCTCAGTCTTGAATCCATAACACTTTGCTTTGCTCTCATGGAATTAAATGGCTTAACATCATTTGGTATCAGAAATGTTTTTCTTTGCAGCAAACTCTTCTAATGAGAAATTTCAGTAAATGTAATCTTCAGAAATTCATGAATATTTGCTACTGGATAAAGCAAAGAACATGTTCCCTGTAGCCAAAATGTTTCTTAATAAGGATAAACATCTGACCCGTCTAAATTTTAATCTACTAAATGTAGACATATAGGTGGAGTGCATGCTTCTTGTCTCCATGAATATATTCTAATAAAGACAAGTGCAGTGTGATTTTGCCTTGCAAATGAAATTCTAGATAACATCTTTCCATTTATGCAGGATATATTGTTTCATATTTATGTGTATGTGTGTTTCCATGTGCATTTGTATACAATGAGGTATTATCTTAGTCATGAAAATAGCCTTATATCAAACCATTGTAGCTTCAAAAGAACTGAGATTATTTCATTATTTTTTTTGTTGAAATTTTCAGTTCTGTCTTAAGCTCATTCATCTGCTTTTCCTTACATAATGTAAACTCTGCCCACCACCAATCCACCTTCACTCAGCTGCTTGAAGACATAACCATAACACTAACAAAAACAAATCAACCTTTCCAAAGTTTTGTGATATTCTTTATTCTTTATGTGGAACATGCTTATGATCCCCCAGATGCCCAAAGCTCAGGATATTATTGTCCAATCAAGTTATAAAGGCAAATGGTTATAAAACCATGTGAACTCACAGATGTAGAAATAAGATCCTATGGGATCTTTCACTTAACTGAATCAAAATGCTGTATAAACGTCACTTGAAAGAGCTCTCTGGAGGTCTCTTGAACAACCTTCAACTTGAAATGAGTTCATTACCAACAGTAGATCCACTCAGCTGCTGCAATGTCTCCCTGGGACTTGAATCCCTCCAAAGATGCCAACTGCATAAACCCTCTGGGCTTCCTAGACCACAGTACTTTTACTGGGAAGCAACAGATGAAATTAATCTAATGAGCTAAATCTTTATTATTGTTACATATTTGGAGGAGGTATTGTAAATGGTTTTAGAACCACTACAGATAATCTGTTTATGTCTTTTTCTTTTTTCTATCCATCTTAGAGGTGTTTCATAGGATAATTAGGAATTCTTCACTGTTTTAACTTTCAAAAAGCTCTAAGATGGTGTTTCCATAAAATACATCATACATAATGAATATACGACCATGAGGGTTTTTACTAGTACTCATTTTGATTAACCTGCACAACTCACTGATGCCTTTATCCTTTAGGAGTAGTAAATTGCCTCAGTGTCCTGATGATAATTTTTTTATTTTACCACATCATCAGGTAGTCCCTTTTTTGGACAATGTATTGAGGGATACAGCCTATGCCAGCAGGAGCTGAAGACTCCTTTGTTAGTAAAAAATAGAAAAGCTAAAAACCAATTTGTTCCAGATAAAGGCTTATCAAAACCTGTATATTTAGAAGTATCACATGCTTCATGTAGCCATAAATTTTAGAACATAGTACACTTACTATGGCTTTATTTTACCTTCTCACATATCAATATGTCTGCATACATTCAAACACATATGCAGAGGTTAGTTAAATATATCCCCATCCCAAAAGGCACAGCTGAAATGTCTCCCTGTATTTTTCATTTCCTTCATTTCTTCCAAAGCAGATGCCCTGAGCTAGTTGAATATACACTGCAAATAAAGTCTCTCACTTTCCCCACCTAGCCCTAGCCTTCCTGTTCTGGAAGCTGTCTTTTTACAGTGGTAACTTCAGGCCTGAAATAAAGACCCTACTTTTTTATTTTGTCTCCTCACTTGTCCTACTAGAAGAGTAGATATTATTGTGGAGTCCAACCAACTTTATGGTCCTGAGTTTATCTTATTCCTTTTCCACGACTGCAATTCTTTGATTTCATATTCCTATCTTGCTTTTGGTTGGGCTTTTTCTTCCTGACTCTTTCATATGTCATATTTCAAGTTCCTTGGCTTACTTCCTTATTACTTCCAAAGTCCTCTCCTTTACCCACTGCTTTCATTCCATGTCTCAAAACAGAACTCCTGTCCACCAACTCCATTGTAAACAAATATAATTCCATCAGTCCCATCTTACATTATTTTCTCAGCATTAGTACATATGATATACTGTTCATATTTCCAAACTCCCTTTTAGCCATTCTAAATGTTTACTATAGTCTTGTGGGTAAACATGAAAAACAACTTGCAAAACCCCCCCAAAACCAAAAAACAAACAAACAAAATAAAAAAAAACCACCACACCTAAATTATTAAATTAAACAAGAAAATCATAAAAATCAAATCATAAGCAGTTTAGTGATTATCTATAGGGTCCATGGGTCCATCTTTCTCTTCTCTTTATCAATTTGAGTATATTCACTTGTGTTATATCCATTGTCATGTATTGCCATAACCCAAACCCTTGTCTTGCAATGATGTCAGCTTAGACATAGGACTGTATCACTTCTTTGTGGTGCATAATTCTTTGGGCATCCACTGTCCAAGAAACATGAACACAGCAATTATTTAGGTGTAACTGCTCTTACCCTCAGCTCCAAATAAATTGAATCACTAGCAGTAAAACCCACAAAATTTCTATTAGTGATATCAATCATTAATGACAGCTAGGTCTTAGCTCAGGTGTTTTCTACTGAAAACACTGACAGCTTGCCAATCCAGGCAGTGCAGCCTAGAAATATCTAGAAAGTCTGGTTTTGTCAGACTGTTCCTGTGAGTATACTTCATGTAGCATTCTTCCATGTCTGATATAAATTAACAGTAAAACTTATTTTTTTGCTAGCTAAGTAACAGGAGTAACCTTTTTGTTCTCCTGAGAATCTTGAATAAAAGGAATCCTACAGTTTTGTCCATTGGCCAACTCTCCCTTCAGCAAACCTTTTTTTACATAGTGCTAATTTTTTGCCTGATTCAGGAGGTATTAAATTGCTTTATTTACCAAACTCCAAAACAACACTTTCTCCATACTCTATAAGAATTTTAAATGTAAAGGTTCTCCCTGATTGCCTAGTTGAAAACAAAGAAAAAACTCTAGAAAGGCTTTCTGATGCGGGGAAATGAAATAACACATCAGTGGCTCTTAAATAACTGTTTATGCATAGGCTCTTAATCCAAATTCTATGAAAGACAGCCTTACTCACTTTTAATAGCAGGTGAACTTCAAATCACCTGACTTTGAGTCTATAGAATTCGTAAGTAGCAACTTATGATACTTCACTGGCCATACACGTACCAACTTGCTTTTACAGCACAAGGTAGTTTATGGTGATTTGGGCTTAAATGAAAGAAAAGAAGGACCTTTAAACCATTTTGGTTTAAAAGATGTAAGATCCATTGGCAGAATTGGTAGGGAAACTGTTTGCCAGCTCACCTGAAATAACTGCTGGATGCACACTATTATTTTGTGATAAATAATGAGGCTCATTCATTTTTGATGACTAGCTATTTCCAGTTACCTTATTCTTATCACTACTCAAGAACAAACATACAATTATTTTGAAGTATATCCCATATCTGTTAAGATTTTTACATAACCAACCTCCCAGTCCAGGAATTTTCATAACATCCTACCCAAATTTAATGGAGGCTCCAGCCTTTTTACCTTCCTTTCCCCCAAAGCCCTCACTTAAATTCACCAAGATCAACATGTTATAAGAATTATAAATATATAAAGATTATAAGAATACTTCTTTTAGTATAGTAGCTGAGCCTATTATGCAAATATAAATAGGCATTTGAAAACAATTGGAAACTGGACCCAGATAAAGTTTATGTTTGGACTGTGCTTTGGCTGTTGATCCAATATTTTTGGACAGTGTTCAAAGGTATATGGCTGTTACTCTGTGTGACACTGCATATCTACCTGGCTCAGAAGTTTAAGACTCTTTGAGCAAATTTTCTGATAATACAGCTGATTGTATCTGTGGAGCTCTATATCAAAACAACATGATAGGGGGCTGCCTTGGATAAGGGATTGTCTTAGATTCTGTCTTTAATCTGCAGGGAAGACTCTAGTAACTAACTTATGTACTAACATAAACAAGAATTTAAAAAAATGCAAGTTCATAGCCTAAATGGGTAGTAGGTAAATGAGCTGGTTAGCTTCAGAGCAGCAGTAAACAGAACAAGTGGATATTTATTCTAGAGTAAGAAATGAATATATAGATCTGTTTTATTGTAATGGCCTAGCTAACAAGTCGGACAGAAACACTAAAAAAATAAAGCAGCCCTAGAGATAGAAGAAGTCTGAATTTTTATCCAAATAACAAACATCGTGCTTAAAACCAACACTACTCAACAAAAGCAGCTAGCACAAAAAGGCTATCTATCAGCAAGAGCGAAATATATGTAAATGATATTTACTTCACTGAGAGTAGCATATGCTCAGCACCTCAGAGGATTCATTCCAATACAATAGTGCAACTGATTATGAAGTAAACATACATTACATTAAATAAACTAAGGCAAGAGAGAAAGAAAATTATTTTGAAGTGCTTATAGTCTGTGATTTTTGTAAAGAAAGTTGTTTATTCTTAGAGAAGAGTTAGAAATTGAATATTCAAATTTAAAATTACAGAAACATCTATTTGTTTATGGACCATCGTCAAAAACACTATTATTAGGAAAAAGGGTATTATCTACATAGATTAGAAATTAAAAAAATATTTTCCATTTTTTAAATATTAATTCTTTTTTTGCTTTTATCTAACTTCCTCCTCACCCCTTTTCTTTACTTTCTTCCCTGTAATATTCTTCAAGTTTACAAGGCTCCACACTGAAGAACAGGTATCATATAGTTTTTCTCTATTTTAGTTTTCAAAACTCAACTGGAATCAGGAATTGATTTTCGCTTTGCAACATAAAGGACTGAATTAACAGATAATCTAAATTGGCTTTGCTCCATTGATATTAATAAAGTTACGCTGATTAATGCTAACTCTCAATTGCCAGATCTTGCTTATCTGGTGAAAATAATTTTGCTATCTGCATGCAGGGAATTTGATGGGAAAGATCAAAAGAGAGAAAGAGCTGGGGGAAAAGGAATGGAAGAAAGAAAGGGAAAAATAACAGTGAGTGCTTTACTGAAATAATTTACACTTCAGGAGTGTGACATTTGCTTACTTTTTGATCTGTTTTCCTGTTTGCAGCAAAGTCAATGATGCCAAAAAAGAATCCCTTCATATGCTATGCTAGTATCATATCACTCTATAGAGTAAAAAGCAAACAAGATCAGCTTTATGCTTATTTTCAGAGATAAACCATACTGAACTACTGAGTCTTGTGAGGAAAAAAGAAATAGAACTTCCACCAAAGGATATATAGCTCATTATATGTTATGTACACAGTATTTTTGAAGTTGTTGCAACACATTTTTCTCTAACAGAACTGTAAGAACTGTAGGGTTCCTTTCATCTGTCTTTTAGGTTTTAATTGGTTTTATGTCTCTTTCCTTTTTACATAAACATACATATGCCCACACATAGATTCATACATACATATGCATACATTTCATTTATAAATATTATTAATATTCTTGATAATGCAAAAATTCAAGCAGAGACTGTACTCCCCATAATAGTTCTGAATCATAATTCATATTTTGGGTCAATCTTAGCTATACTGTGTTTCTTTGTAAACACAGTAGTAAATTACAACATTGTAATAATCATCCGGGCACTTGATATTTACATCAAAACACTTAAATATAGTGCAGTCACATAAACTTACTTCTGTAGTCATAGGTTGGGAAGTTTGATTTCTGGGTTTCTATTGTCTTTCTAACATTGTACTGTATGCAAGTTGCCAAATAATGGTATTTCATTTTAATGTAAATAAAATACTGTTTATTTGTAATTGGCTATCCAAGAGAAAATGAAGAAGAATATGGAAGCAGAAGCAGCAAGTAGACAAGCAGATGTAGATGTGCACTTGGATATCAGATCTCTGGATAGCAAAGGAGCATACAGTACCCAGCACCTTGAAGACAAACAGCTTGGAAAATGCTACTAGGGAAGCACTGTACTGTGTGTTATACCACATAACAAGATAATGCTCTCAAAAAGGGATGCACAGGAGTTCAACTCTCTATACCACCTCCTGTTCAGAGCAACAGCAGAAGAAGAAAGCTCGGCAATCTTAAAATTTTCTGTATGTCAGCACTACTGAGTCTTTGGAACAGACCCAAATAATTTCTGTGGCTGAAGCTAGTTTTTCTTTATCTGCAACTGACTGTAAAAACCCAACCAAACAGAAACACAATGGTGGTGAATCCTGGAAAGCAGCAGATGCTAACAATGCCAGACTGGAAATGATGAAGTCAAGCAGTTCGGCCACTTAAATTTTACAACGGATGGTGATGTTCCAGTAACGAATAGATGCTAGAGATTCACAATGGCTTATTCAGCATCCACATACACTGAATAAAGAGACTTGGAAAAGAAACACACACAACCACAGAAGCCAAGCTGGTAGAAGCACTGGTTTGGGTAATTGTTATAGATAGATGAATATGACAACTCAATGGGTATGAAAAGCTGGACCCAGATGGCAGTAGGTAAGAAAAGATCATAGCATTTACTATGAAGCATAGCTGTCAGCGATACAAGGTCAGATCACTCCATTAATATCAGGAAAATGGAAGAGGATCTTTTCATTGCTGTGGGAAGATCAAGGTATTAAAATTACATACGTACATACGTCAAGAAGTGAAGACCAATTGCAGGACAGACACAGGAACATTTAAGCAGCTCCTTTTAGGATTGCATATATGACTTCAGAATGTTTGATCCAAGAAAGCCTGGCAAATGGTTAAGACCTTCTATAGTGCTTTGCAAAAAATCAAAATGTTGTGTAGTTGAGAACTTTTGCTCTGACTTCTGACATGTTTGAGGAAGGCCAGTGATTTCACTGGGGAATGTTATGGATGAAATGAAGGGCACACGTTAACTGTCCTAGGAATCTTCGTACTTGATTGGGCTTAAACAATGAAAGGGTGCTTTTTCAAAACTGCATGTGAAAACAATCTTTCAAGTATCAAAGTTTCAAGTGTCTTGGGTCTCACAAATCACTGTCATTTTAAAAATACACTCAGGAGAGTGAAACATATTATACATTTACATACATGTGGCCTGTATTTGAGTAAGAAGATATCAAAGGTGTCATGGGGCTAATACTAGGGTGATCAGTTAAAAGAACAAAACAAGATAGTCATGAAGAGCAGCAATTGCTACTGCCTGGTTCTAGTAATCTCCCAGAGACACAGAGTCCAATGTTAGGAGAAGAAAGGAAAAAATACTTTAAAAATGTAGAAAATTCATAGGTTATAATATTACTGCTACTGCACATACCTGTCTTTATTTCTAAAAAAGATTGTGCGTAAAATGTTTGTAGTGTTCATTGAAAATAACTGAGATAACTGGATGGGAATTAGAGTATAAAGTCATTGTGCTTGCCAATAGTATTTGAAAACAGCACGTGCATCAAAACTTAAAATATTTTGCTGGCCTTCCAGAGTTTTTGCTAAACCTAGTGTGCATTGGAACCTGAGTGAATGAAATCCCATTAGTCATCACCATCTTAACAATATGCACTTCGTATAGAGCTGGCATCTGCACAGAGGAAGGAAATTACCAGTACTAACAAAGGAAAGAAGATTTATAAAGAGCAAATATACAAAAGCTCCAAATAATTATAATATTCCCAGCTTGGCAATGACTTTCTAGGCTATGAAATTGCTTTTCTTTTGGAAGAATGAAGACTTTACAAGGTTAGTATAAACAAAGGGTAATTGGAAAATCAAATTGCTCTATGCATGTTATTGTAAGGTCTGGAATAATGGCGATAACATTTTAAAAAGCTTGCTTATGAATCACTGTATTTTTGTTTTGTACATTATTGCCATCAAAAATTCTCCCTTTGAAGAGACATAAATGGCTAAATACAAATACCAGCTTACCCCTGATACAATAAGTTCTCCTCCCAGGTTCTGAACTTCTGCCTTCACTTTGCTGCAGATATTGAGTTGGTGGCAGTAGAGGGCAATGCGCTGCAGGTAAGCTAGCAGATCCTGTTTGCAGGCTGAGTCCGGGCACTACAGACAAAAGAAATATTTGTTTAGATGCAGCAGAGTTTATATGATTACACAGAAGTAATCAGAAGAAATAGTGGCAATGTGTTTGTGTTGGGTGGATCCATTTCATTTCGTCTTTACATGAGACGATGAAATGTGAAAACTCAAACTCTACCTTTCATTCAACTCAAGACTTACAAATTGTAACCTGAAGATGCCTTATATCTTTTTGAAAAAAGAAGAAACCTCTCTCTCAGCCACTAATGAAAGACAATGAAAATCATATGATTGCTATGTTTGTGAGGGAGTTTCACTTATGCTATCAGTTTGTACAGAACAGAAGAATCTATTGAGCAGCCAAAAGCCCAAGTCTGACCTGAAACTCCAAGTTGTCTTCTAGGTGAAGACACAACATGGACCAGTTAAAGCCCAGATAAACCCAGTTCTGACTGATTACATCCACTCTAATGCCAACTCTTGGCTGTCTTGCCAGCTTCTCTGGCATTTGTGCAGACCTTCAGAGGACACAGCTCTGCTTCAGACTTGGCAGAAGCCAAGCCCCTTACTGACACACCAAGGACCAGAGAGGCAGGAGTGAGGCTGCTTGGGTTTGGTATTGACAGATTTGGCACACTTATTGCTAATGCATAAATACCTTAATCTGTGCCAGAAGAAAATTATTTTCTAAAGTGTGACGTATTACAGAGTTTCTCAGCAGATGACATCAGTATGGCAGCCCTTCCCAAGCACATAATGAGATTAGCTGGTCTTTCTGCATGTCTAAGGGATATCTCTTCATACTAGATGGAAAGCTATCTACAGTCTTGCACTATTTTGGATGCTGGGTGTCTCAATTGTGCTTTGATACAAATTACATTAGGTGAAATATGGTAGACTCACTGAAAGTTTTATAATCAAAATAACTAGAAAAGGCCCAGGTACTATTTATTCATAGCCTTTGGGACTCTCAATAGAAACTGCATCATCCCCCACAATAACAACAGCAGGATAAACAACACTCTTGTATTTAATATTCAAAGCCTTGCCTCAGGAGAACAGACCTCAGTAATTCGCTGTGATGAAACACTGCTGAAAGGGTCCATTGCTAACAGCCTGTCTCCAGTAAATTACTCTTTGGGGCTACCCAGCAAAGTGTGACTGACAATGTTCTTTGAATGTATAGCTTAAGAAACAAAGATTCCACGCTATGTCTTTTTAGCATCTTACAAAGTTTATGCTCAATTTTCGTAAAACATTATCAGAACACTTAAACAAAACCTGATACAATTGAACACACGAGTCAACAGCATCACAGCCTCTGACCTGAGATGACTGCTCTAGCCCCAACAGCTAATGCTGGCAAAGGATATGTTTGTGGTGAAGTAGTTGCATATACTGTCATCTATAACCCTGAAAGCAGTTTGCTTGTTTTCTCTCCTTTTAAAACTAACAGTAAACAAAGCTGGAGGTTCATTGTGGCTGTTAGGCTTAATCTGCTCTATACTTATGGCAATGCTATAATGCCTCTGTTTCTCAGACAGTTGCCACATTGTTCAGGCGTGAATCCCTAAGAGATCTCTTCTCCCTACTGGTGACAATTTAATACAGAAATACTTACTTTGCTTTTGAAGTCTATGAACTGAAAGAAATGAACTTTAAAGCAATACTTCTAGAGAGCTGACAAGGCTTTAAATACAAGTACCTTGGAGCAAATGAAAACTTAAGATCTCTCTCATTGGAACAGTAATTATAAATGCAACTGTCCATAAAGAGTTTAAATTACATACACGTCTCCAAAGTTCTGTAAAATATCATTAAAGTGCAAACATTAAAACAAACACTTCATTCTCATAGTGATTTTACTGTTTATTATTAAAGTGTACATGGTACAGTCTTCTGAAATTTAAAATGTAACTCAAGCCAATGCATTCTAAGCATAGTAAGTCTCTGTCTTCCTTTCTTTAAAATATTCCACCTCTGCAAATACTGTAGACAGGAATTTCATCAGCTGACAGATGGATTTCTTCTTTCTTATGCTAAAATGAACAGATGCTACATCTGAAGGATTGGAATGGGTTAACTACAGGAAAAATGCCTGCTGATAATGAAGAAAACCTAATCCCAAAATTTCTGAGTTTATAGGAAAATGGGCAGCTTCAGGTTTCTTGCCACTCTGGCCCCTATTCCCTGGCAGGATGTGTTACGCTTTTACATGCTTACTTGAATAACAAAAAACAAACAAACAAAAAAAAGTATTTATTTTGAAGAGAAAGACTAGAGGCAGGGAAGTTATCAATATCCACTTCCACCAAAATTTCTCCTGATGAGATTGAAAGGAAAATAACTATAGGAAGTTTACAAGGGAAAAAATAGTCAAATCTACTTTGCCTCAATCTACAATTAGCTACCTAGAACCTGGTTTCAAAATTTGGTTCTTGACTTCTAATATGATGCTTCCTCTTGCTCTCCCAACGGATAGATAACTCAATTTGAAAGAAAAGAGCTGAATATAGCAAGCTTATCTTTCCAGTTATGATATGAATTTGGTAATGGGATTGAGGACACAGACCCTTAGAACATGGAGCATGGGGCTGTAAGGTGAAAGCACAATACCTTCATGCAAAGCATTAGAAAGGGAGCCAGGGAAACTTGAAAAAGAAAAGTGCTATATTGAGGGGAAATTGCTGGAAGACCAAGGTGAAAAGAATATAAGGATTTCTAAGCATATGGCAAGGGTAAGAGAGCATCCAAGTCTCTACTGCTTTCATGGCAGGAAATACATCAGTCTAATTCTAATACAATCACCTGGGTCCAGAATTGAGGCTGTGGAACAATTCAAGCATTTCTGAGGTTTAGAGAGACTCATCTATGACCTTCCTGTACTGCAAAACCCAAGCTGATTGGTACAGAAGCAGCAACTTATATTCAATGGGTAGATCAGTAACCAGGCAGTGATTTTCAACAGGTAATTTTTTGACAAGTAAAGATAATATTTTCCTGCAAAAGATAACTCATTGATAGAGGTTACATCATGTCTCTGCTCATTTTTGTGCTTACCTGATCAGCTACTGCCCGTGCCAATTTGTCCATCCTCGATCCTGCTTCTGCAATCTTCTTGGCCGCATTAATGACATCTGATGTGTTCTTCAGGGGACCTTTACCTCTGTGAAATACAATACAATTATGCACAATCTAAATAAATCATGAAAGGCAACAGTTTTAGTGACCCTGTTTAGTGTTTGATTTTAAAATAGTAATAAGAATGGCTTCTTAATTTATTACAATTTCATCTTTAACTACTTTACAGTACAGCTTGATTAAGAAATCGGTCTGCTATATTTCCTCTCTCTTACAAAATGCCTCACTAGCAATTTAGTTTGATGTGCCTTCAATCACATGATCAATACTTAAAAGTATATGCATTTTTAAGTGCTCATTAAGCCAACATTCTTTCTGGAATACGTAACTATTTCAAAATCATGTTATTCCCAAACCAATGCTATAGGTTAAGCCTGTCATGTCTGGAGCAAGAATGTCACATTTTAGAAAACACTTTTTTGTAGATTTTTGTCAGAAAACAAAGATACATGAAGCATAATCCTTATGTTACACTTCAATGTTACACTTAAAACATGTATAATTAAAGATTGATCTTTCATTATACTTTTAAGATGATGCACAAAATTCTGATTTTAGTCATTAAAATTACCAAAATGTACATAGACAAAGAGTAGTTACTGCAGACTTTTCTGAGTTTTCTTCAGATTCAGAACTTTAATCCGGTTTGTAATAATAAATTTGCTACTGCTTCTGAGAATCCTCAGTTGGGAGATTAATTTCCTTTTTTGAGTGTGGGGTGGGTTTTTTTTGTTTGTTTGTTTGTTTTGTTTTGTTGGGTTTTTTAATATATTATGTGGAGAAATAATACTTCAGACAAGACTGATGGAAAATCATAATATGAACTAAGGGGTTTTTTTAAACTAAAACTGAAGGCTTTTTTTCTAAGCACAACATAGTATTATTTTTGCATTTTTTTCATCTATAATGCCAAGAGTAATATACTAAACCCTATTTCCATTTTATAAATTCTTTCCGTACTTTCATTTCCACCTTAAACAGATATTGGAAAACAAAAAGTATCCCACTTTTGTTGAACTTAAATTGTAGGAAAAATCTTTCAGAATGACCTCGTATGATTATACATCAATTATATCAGTAGATCTGACTGTCACAAACTTGATGCATTTGCAAAATTATTATATTTTAATACTGCTGAGGTTACAGTCAACCAAGAAGGTGTGAAAGGCTTTGTTCTGTTTTAATGAAATATATTAAACAAGTTTTTATTGAATATGATGTAGATGGAGGTGCACTTTGATTTTTATTTTTTTAATTTACTTCAAATGTGACAGTAGTTTTGTTTCTCATTGTCATATCAGTTCTGTTCTTTTGATCGTAGAAAAAGTAATTACAAAACTTTCAATTTGACGTTCAAGTACCAAAGGTTGTCCAGGAGGTTGCAGAAAGTGTTCATATTCTGGGCTGTTGCTTTAGAACATTATTTTTTCCTTCAATGAAATGATGACACTATTTGGACAGCTTTTAACTCTGTGTTTGAGCAGAAGGATCAGAGACCCAAATACAATACAAATAGGAAAGTAATTAAGATTACTCTAAAATATCACCTTCAGAGACAGTTCTACACTGTCATTTGGTATACAGGAGTGGCAAATCTACTACAAAAATAATTGTTGCAAAAGCACAAATCGAGAGAAAACTGAAAGAATAGGTATTTGCAAAGAAGTATGTCTAGTAAGATAGTAAAGTAAGCAGACTTTCCCTATGCATAATCAAATGTTAAATGGATAAAAATGTGTGCTGTTGTCTATTAGCAATTAACTAATTTTGCAAGTGCAGAGAGAAAAGTTCTTTGCAAATTAATGCACAGCCTCCTATCTATTAAGCTATCTATTAATCTATAAGGTATGTGTGAACCCTATATTACCAATGGAGAGACTGTCTCCTCTGAAATGGTTTAAAGGCTCCAGATACAAGGAATGTGATTAGCCAGAGATTAAGAAATCTATCTGAGCATCTCAGAGAGATGAATAAATGGATGTCTTATTTTAATTCTGAAGAAAAACATGAAGATTTTTGTCCAGTTTTGTCTAATCACATTTTGACAAATACCATTTAAACTTTTGAACTCATATTAAAAATAAACACTGAAAATCCTTTTATTATGATGGTGATCTGTAATTCAAATAATATTGTAAAATGTTCTCCTTGGTGTGATTAACAATATGACCATGTTTAAACGAAATTCTGTTTATATTATATCATTAATGAATGGCCTTTTGATGCTTTGCAATGAGGAAAGAACAAGAAACAAATAGAAAAAAGAAATGAAAGAAAAAAATCATTACTGACAAGCTCCAATAAAGTATAGATCAAAACAGTTTCATTTGGGATTTTTCTGGAAAGATGTTCAGTGTTCAAAATGATATAAATAGTTTTGCCATTATTTTTGATTGACACAAATTGTGTTGAAATGTTGAAAGTTCGGGGAGGCATATGCATTTAGATGGGTACTAAGCAAAATGTCATTTGAGTGTCTCTAAGGTCACAGACTATCTTTGCTGCTGAAATTCAAGATGATCTGCAAATAAAACAGATTTGCAAATAGAACAAAAACTTAATGTGATTAATCCCATTTGGAGAAACATCCAGAGAAATCATGTGTAAGAAAACTGTACAACCCACCCTCTTACGTATGATGTGAGTTACCTGTCTTTGCAACCCCTAAAACACAGCACATCATCTCAACAGGCTATACATTACAACAAAAAGGAAAGGTGTGGGATGTCTGAAGAAGTCCTCAGCACAGGTTATTTTTTCCTTACCTAGTAAAGTCTGTCATTTCCATCATAATCATGCACATCTGCTTTGCCAACACAATGATGTCATTACCACTGTCATCCCACTTAGCCACCTCTGCATCCAGTTTGCTCTTTTCTTGGTGGAATATCTCTACCTGCTCAGCAATCTTAGCCTTTTCCTCCTGGGGAAGCTGAGCCATGATAGCCTGGAGAAAAAATGGGAGAAGTTGAGCATGAAAAAAAGGAAGCTAGAAGCTATATATTTCCAGTGTTCCAAATGGCACACCTGACTTCTAGTTTCTTTTTATGGGAGTTGAAGATGCCAAGCAAAATCCCACAGACATTTGATTTCTGTTAGGACAGGTTAAAACAAATTCAAAGGATGTTTATAGCTCTTCTTATGCCTTCAAAAATTTAAAAATTATACATGTGATGCCGTGGTATACAGATTATTCACCAGTTGATACAGTAAGATTAAAGAAAATTCCTGTTAAATCTTAACATTTAGGAAGAACAAAATGAATGACATCTATGGGAAAAGGTAGACTGAATTGCCGCATCTCCCCCACACTCATTCTCTGTCAGAAACAGAGGTTTTCTGCTTAACCCAACAGTAAAATAAGCTATGACATGCAAGATAATACATTTGAAGTGAATTGTAATGAATGTAACTTTCAACAATATTTAGTGGCTTAATTGTCTCTTAGAGGATATGCAAAAAGGCACTACACAGGTTGATACTAATCAGCCTTGACATGAACAACAAAGTTCCCTGCCCTCCACAAAAAAAAGAAAACTCTACAAAATTATAATAATTACTTTTGAAGATCAAACGGACGCTTCCAATACTGATTTCCGAGTTGAGCTATTATTTGTCTTTAGGGGGTTCTGAAGACCACATTATGCATTTAATGGGGTGTGACACATATTTAAGTGTCATTACATTTTTTCTTGTTTATGCCACTTTCAATCAGATGAAGTCTTTCTCCACATATTCTTAAAATGCTCTTGGCTTTTAAAAATTCATAATTGACCTTTTCCAAAAGTGAAATTAAAAAAGGTTATAAACAGTAGATCAGAAAATGAGAAATTTGCAAGTTAATCAAATTAAAATTCAACACATGAGTTTTAATTAGGCCTTATCAATGTAACTCAGCAGTTTCAAATGTTGGTATATTAGTCTTTCTACAGAAAAATGCAGTGTAAGTCAAGCTAATAAATAAACATATAAAATACACATAAAACACTAGAACAGATGAATTAATTGAAATTAAGGGAATATGATAGGAGTAATAAAATTTGGAAAGCCGTTATGTATGTCTTGCATGTGGTTTCTTTCTGTAGGCAGCTTTAGCTGCTCACTCTTTAAACCAGTATGCAGTGTTTTAACATTTCTATTCCAGCTGCTGATGTGCTTTCAAAGAAGCTATATCCTATAGCAAATGCAGCTTATATATTTGTTTTATTTCTGTTGAAGACCAATACAAGTATTTCTACTGAAACACTAATAGCTTTATGAAGTCAGCATATTAAACTAATCCATTACATTTGACAAATAAAAATCCAGCTTTCCTACAGAAAAGGTTCAAATACGATACCATTATGCTTAGCAGACTCATTTCAATGAGTCACTCAAGACTGTGGACAGGGTGGCTTCTGCTTAGCATGTTTTCATTTCAGGTTTTCGTAATTTGTTGCTTCCTGTACATATTGCATTCTATGTTATTATGGAACAGGACTGTCTTTATAATATATTATGTTTATACCGTGTATAGCTGATCGAAGCAGAAGGTTTTAAGTGCAAAAGTGATAACAGCAATAAATGTAATAGAATTTAAGACTTGTAAGTCCCTAGGTAAACTAGATTCTTAGTAAAAATATTACTGCAGTCTTTACTTTGTTTTCAGATCAAAAAAGGATGATACGCTACTCAATCCTAGACATAACCAAAAGAAAAGAAAAGATGACTGTGAAATAACTGTATTGTATCTCAATACTTTTATAGCTAAGACTTACTGCCAATTCTTTGAATATAACAAACAGGACTTTATGCTCTTTAAAATAGAAAAAGATTTATTTATATATATATAAAGATAAAAGATAGTCAACTGCATCCAGAACATCATTCTGTCATCATTGTCAGTGTAAGGTATAGTTCTGAAATTTGCCTGACTGCCGGGTTTTCAATGCCAGTTCCTGGTTACCCAGCTCTATGGGATGAGAACCTACAACCCATCTGCTCTTTATATAGGTGATAGTGATACATATGAAATGTCCTTGATATGCAAGTACAAAATTATTTTGCCCTTGGGATTTAGTGGTAGAAACCCACCTTTTCTGATACATGGTATGGTTTATTTACTAACTGTATTCAAGATTCAGGGAAATTAATTTAAGACAAAAAGAAACCTCTGCCCATTCCACTGAATCTATGTGTCACATTCCTCCAATAACTCTAAGTAAGCTTCATTTAGGTTTCCATTACCCTACTGTTTCTTTTCAGGATATAAAATGTTTGTGTCAAGCCCTAACATACTGTAGATCTTCCTACGGCAGCTGAGAACTCCTCTTTCCTGATCCTCTGAACTGATCTTTCAAAGCATCAAAATGCCTTTTGGTCTTCAAGTTCTCGGCCCTACAATTCCTCTTCCAGAAGCCAAGGTAAGAAGTCACTGTTCCCGTTACCAGCTTTTGCTGCAGTGTTTGAGTGCATATGGGGAGGATACTTCTAATTTAGTGTGTTACTTCACTTTTAACACTTATTAGAAGAAACTGCAGACCTGTGCAAAACAGCCATGAATATCAATCAGGTAATTCCCAGTTCCCCACTGGTTCTCTGCTGGAAAGTGTAAAGGCTTTTTTTTTTTTTTTTTTTTTTCCTTCGCACTCTCTTTCCAGTTATATATATTTTCATGATGCCCTTTGCCCCCCAAATTCTAATCTGACATTTATACTTATCTTTTTTTATATATACTCTGAGCAGCCTGTTTAGTTAAAGGTAAAGTAAAAAAAAAAAACCACCCCAAAAAATAATCAGAGGGTGGCATAATCCTGTGCGTTAACAAACTTCACTTCTCCAGCACCTATGACCCCTGAAGCACTCATCAGCTTAATTTGCAATCCCCGTGCAGAAGTGGAGGTCACAAATCACAATGGCTCAAGTTTATCATGATGTGATTACTCTGGTAAAATTACACTGACTCAGTAACAAATGTCTTCAATTACAATTAAATTACAGGGATGACTCGGTAGCTTAAACAGATCTTCTTGACAGGTTTGCACACTGGGAAACATGACTAATGTAAGATTTCTCTGGGTACAGCACATGGTGCCCTGATGGATTTTTTTTTAATTTATTTTTTTTTTAGTTTGCTGACTACTCCCACAGTTTCAGCACATTCCAAACCTGCAAGGCCTTCTCCTACAGCACTAGCTGGAGCAAACAGCTGGTACAAAGCATCATATAAGCCTAAGGAAGATCATGCAATAAAGTCAGTGGTTTTCAAATAGGTGAGACATGAAAAAGCTTTAAAAATACTCCTGTCCTTTCTTAAGTGACCCTGAAGATTTGAAATCACTACATTTGCTTTCCAAGGCATAGCTTTTTATTTGTAGCTATAGAGACACTTAACGTAGTAAGTGGATTTTATACTCACCCTTGCACTCTGGCCAGCAATAAGCTGGTCGTCTTCAGTCTGAACACTTGTTCGGCTGCGAACGTCATAATCTTCCTGCTCAAAGTCTGAATCATCCTCTAGCTCTTCAGGGGTCTAGAGAGAGAGACAGAGAGAGAAAGCAAAAGAGAGGAGATGACAAGCTTATAAAGGATACAAAGTCCCATGTACAGTAAGTTCTTATTTCATCGACTACCTGCTCAGGAAATGCTTTTTCTCTTTGCTTTTAAATTAACTTGTCTGCCCAAGCAGTCAAGAACTGAAATTGAATTGTCTTTAAAATTAAGTTGTTTCAACTATAGTTTTCTTTACAAATGGCATTTATCATTACCTTGCTGCAACTTTTCTTAACTCTGTTAACATGATGAATGCAGTTCCTGGAACAAAGATCCTCTGGAAACACTAACAACTGGAATGCAGTGTTTCAAAATTATGTTCATTCATATATAATTGGATATTAATGCTATTATATTACTGGAATCTCCACGTAATCTTCAAGAGAGAAGGTAAATACCTAGGAAAAAGTAACTAACATCCTGCAAGAAAAAGTTATCAAAGCAAATAAGAGATTTCCCCTTGAAAGAAAATGTAAATTATGTCAACTGGTTTTTAAACAAATGTAAAGTTTATAATCTGCTTTATCTTGTTGGTTCATATGCTTCTTTTCAGCTCTTGAATTTGCCTCATCCCCTACACTGAAAAGACATTATCCCCATTGCTGGTGCTACGAATTGTGTGAGGGTCCCTGGGCATATGGATTAAATCTAGTTATGTATATGCTGGCTTCAAGTTGTTTAAAATGTTGGTGAGAGGGACAAAAAAAGATAACTGAAGGATCTGTTTACTTGGGTTTTTCACCTTCTAGCAAAAAATATTTCCTTATGTATATATGGAGAGACAGCTTACTTTAAATCGCTATTTAGCACTATATAGAATATAGATGGTGCAAAACCAGAAATAGTCTTTAGAAGGAAGATTATATTGCCTTTTGTGCTTGAATTGCATCTAGTACAACAATCTAGCCATGACTAACTTCTGAAGGTACAATATGTGACAGTGCTGATAGAAAAAGATCACAGTAACTGTGCAGAAAAATCCTTACCCTACTGGGTACACATACACCTCAGCGTTAACCTAGAGGGCCAGTCATTACAGAAGAAATCATCCATGCTGGCATTTCATGCTTGGAGGCAATGTCAAGTTTGCTAGCAGAGGTGCTAATCATTGCCAGTTGTCATTACAGCTCTGTCTTGAAGATGCTCAGTCACTAGGAACTGGTCCAAACCCTCTAACATAATGTAGAGAAGTCTTTTGGCGATATTTATATTACAGCCTGGTTTCCAACATGAAGTGCACATCACTGTTTGTAATGGAAAATCAGCTGCTTTGCTAGCTACGTGGTGAAGTACACATGATGGGGAGAGTAAAACACAGCCATGTTCATTTGGCTTAAAATGTATGAATTAAATATGTGTTTTGATGCTTAGCACTGAAGGAAGAAATAACCAAGTATGACAGTATGGTAATGAAACTCAGGCTGCCTTTCTGAAGAGATGCGTAGAAATAGTGTATATTAACAGGATAGACAGGAGATGAATTTCAGGTGAAAAAATGGATTTATCTTTTCTCCACTGACACAGGGAAAAAAAAAAAAAAAAAAAAAGAAAGAAAGATTGGTACCCATCATTAGAATGTCCAATGGTCTTGCTTTCCAATCGCCTTTAATCACTTTATTCTCTCTCCTCAGTTGCCTGAGGGAAGGATGTGACTTTAAAATCTACCATAAGCAAACCAGCTACTAAGAGAATTATACAACACCCTGAGCAGAAGAGGGTATTTGCTATTATAGGGCTCAGCTTTTTATTTGCCTAGGCTTTACTGTGAGGAACAGGGTGGAGAGTTTAAATCCCTTTTTCATAAACCGTTTGGCTCTTATCCATCCTCCAAGTCCATTCAGCTATCTAGTTGCACTGATCATTATAAAACCAGTACCCTCCCCTGCCCTCTCTCCAAGTATACTCCTCTTAGTAACTTCCATCTCCACTTTAATAAATAAGGCTATAAAAGATAACGTGCAGCCCTTTGCTAGGCTTTTATAGTCAGAGTGGCAGTAAATTAAAGGTGCAACATTCAGAATATTACATCTCAACACTGTAACCAGTAAGGACATGATGATACCTCTTAAAAAACCTAAAATATTCTGAAAATTCCATTTCAGGGATTTATTTATAAAGAAACATTCAGGAAAAAAGGTATTGCTGTTACTGCCTGACTTTCATAATGTTAAAATTTGTGATCTTTAAAAGATTGAAAATTAGTAAGTATAGATGTTGAACTTTGAGAAAATGTAGTGTAAACCAAAAGGACAAGCTAATGCAACTGTTAATAATATACAAGCACAAGAAATCTCAGTATTTCCTCTCTGTACCAGTGAGATCTAATTAAAAACTAACTTTCAGATTCACTTACTCAAGGTTTTCAAGTGTAGTGAATTTAACATCCTCATTTTCTTCAAAAAATAGCTACATTTTTCATTAAGATGAACAGTAGTTAACTGTTATCTGTAGGCTGCCATTTAAAATATGTTGCATACTTTTCGCTCTTGCATCATTGTGTTGTTTTATCTGATTGATCTCTTGGAGATGCAGCCCATACGTAATAGGGTCTCCTGTTTGTTTAGACACAACCGTATAAAAAAGAAATATTCTATTGAAGTATCTTGACATAAAGATTTTTACTCTTAGCAGGGCCTTCTAAACATACCATAACAACTCTAATTTTTGTGCACAACTAACAGGACCTTGGTATTTAAAACCTAATTTCCAAGACAACAAAGTCTGGAATTTAATTTATCTGAGTTGGAAGACAGAAGGACTGAATCAGTCTGGCAGGCACCTGAACCTATGATCACACAGACATAGGAAACATGGATTTGCGATTGGAGACAGCTTCCAAATAAAACTATGACAACCACTAGTGGCAGGAGGAGCTAAAGTAATTTTCAAAAATAATTGATTTTATGAACTCACTGATTTTAGTAGAAAAATGGTACATTTTCACAATTTTTAGTCTGTCTGTTCTGTGGCACAGGCTGTAAGGCTTCCCAGGGCTATTTTCACATAAAGTATCTCTACTACACATAAAGCATATTCTTCACTTCATTCATCTAATTCAGATGAATTCTTCCAGTGAAGAAGAATCTTTCACAATCCGAGCTAAATCACCCAGTAAATATATACTTTTCTTTTAAGATGTATGCTTTATTTCTAACAAGAATTTGGTGACTTTCAGCTTCCAGTAATTTTTTAAAATATCTCTCTGGCTGCTAAACTGTAGACTTTGCCGTAAACAAAGTATCTTCCATCAATATAATTGCAGTATAAAAGTGTGAATTATGCATGTCATAAAATGGCATATATATGCAGATTTATAGATGCTTTTTGTTTAATATTCCACCAATTCAAACATGATGAAGATAGAAACCTCACTATGCTATAGTTCTGTATGCACTTAAAAATTGTAAGATGCAATTATAAGAATTTCAGCACTGCAAACACCAAGTGAAGCTAACCTTGTACTGAGAGGAAAGAAGGAAAAGATAATCCCCCATTTTTTAACATGAAAATACCCTCTAATTCTAAAAGCTAAGGAGAGAAAAACCCTTTATAATATGTTTTTCTATTCAGCTCCATGCTACTCTGTACATTTGTTTTTGCACAAGGGCAGTTGCAGCCTGAGTGACTCAGGTGCTGCAAACAGCTTTGGAGTAGCAAAGTAAAAGAACCTCTCTCACAGCATGTCTTCAGCTGTTCAATGATTTACAGTAATATCTCACACTTTAAATTCAACCTGAGAAGCAACAGGTAGTCAATGTAGACAACGGACCCCATAACACCCTTTGGAGATAGGCTGTCTAAAAAGATGATGGGATTCTCCACCAGGTCTAGTTTGCCAGAGGATCTGAGATGTAGCAGCACTCTGGAAGTCTCCACAGTGGCTGCTCCGTGGGTGATCATGGCTAAGTCTACACTGACAAGTATGGAAGAGTAGAAGAGAATTCATACATCTGAACAGTTGGGGCTAAGGACTTGACGTGCACTACCCTCACTTCATTTTTACTCAGACTCACTACAGGCTTTTCCCACAGACTGGAAGTTCCTTAATGATAGAATAGAACAGAATAGATGTGCATTTAAGATGCTCCTAGGATGCATCTTCCAGAATCATCCCAAAGAATCAAGTTTATATGCTCTAAGACTACTCTGTAAAATGAACTAAAACACAGCAAGAGGGAACAACTGGAGATTGGCTTAAAAAGTGTACTCCTGATCCAAACACATGTAACACTAAGGCTAATGTATATGTAGCTAACAGCGAGGTTGCTAACAGTAAAGGCCATGTGTGAAAAGAGAAGACCAGGCTTGGAGATACATAAGAATGAGAAAAATGTGATTCTTCCTAATGGCACCGACAATTTTTGTGTAATAACTGAGAGAATATCATAAGTAGGTATGAAAAAAACTGTAATTTGATCCCCACACAGTAATAGAAAAATATGTTGGCACTAAGTTATTATTTTCTATCTTATTTTTACATTCTATAATTATACTTCTAAATTTATTGATACAAGCGCTTCAGCTGTGAAAAAGATTTTTTCTTCTGTATAGATCATAATAATAGTCCTCAATGCAAAAATCAGTCTCCTTTCTCTTTCAAAGGGACAATAAAATCTCCATGTTTCAAGGGAAAAGAGCAGAGTTATCCCTCTTTCCTTCAGCTTACTAAAGGTAATAATACCAACAAAAATTAATTTAAAAAGTGGCTTTATTTCCTCTATGGAATAAGGGAATCGTCTCAGACAAATTCAGTCTTTCATGGTATGCACATGAACAATTACTGCCTGAAAATAATTGTGGCAGATGCTCTAAAAAGTTTGCAAGGTTTTTTTGGTTTTATAATTCTGCAAGAAGTTTTACAGCCTAAATTAAAGGGATATATGAGATTTGGTAGATTATTAGATAAAAATATTCTAAGGACTGTATTTTATAGCTTAACGCTTCACCCTTTAATTATATATTTCATTTCAATGTGAGATGTTTGGATGTGTCTGAAACTGAAACTAATTTTGTTTTCTACAGAAAAGGTTCTGATTCAGCAACTCCAGTCTATGTCAGTTTATATATGTGGATTTTCCCAGTTAACTCACAAGGATAATGAATCCATTTATGTGCTTTAGTTCTCTGTCTGGGTAAGGAGTACTACATTTAGCTCCATAAATAACTTCATTGTCTGAATGTAAAAGTACATCTTCCTAATCTAGGTAAGCAGAACTCATTAACTCATATCATACAAGGAGCAGAAAGTAGCAGTGATACAATGGCAAAAGTAATCTAGGATGTAAACAGGAGACTGTGAAGCCTGTATGTTGATCAGCTTTCGAAGCTAGTAGTTAATGTAACATAAGACAGAAATTAAATAAGTGAATGTGCCTCCAGAATTTAAAATTGTGCTTTGTGCTTAGCTGAAGCATCTCACCCAGTATGGACAGCCTCATGATGACCTCTCTGGGACAGCTCTGATGTACAGGGGGGTGCTGGAAGATACACCTCTGCATAAGGGATGGTGGGAAAGCGTGGGTCTATAGCAGAACCCACCTGATGATTATGTCTCATGAAGCAATTTAAAATGACTCATGAAAGACTAAAAAAGATTAAAATGTGCTTAGAAGTGGTTCTTATCCTACAAGAAGTTTGGAAACTACTGCTACAGACTAAGGAACTAGACTATCAAAGGAAAAACTGAAATACTTTACAGATCTTTTATTTGCAACCCAGTCCAGAAGACTTGCAAATACCCCAGTGTTGCATACCCAGAAAACGGGACAGGTTTGCCATCCTTGTTTGTCATCAGCCATGACTATAAATCAGGCTACCTGAGATTAGCACTGGGTGTGGGAATGGAGTTTATATTTCACAGTTATGAAATTAAGCCCATCAAAAGCTTTTCCTGTAAATGTTAATACATAGTGACAGATGACTAAAATGGGGCTGTTTTGGAGTGGTCCAGCTGCCTAAAGCCTTACATCAGTGTCATAATATACTCACAACCACGAGTGTATGTTACCTGTTTGCTCAAAGGTTTGAGCTGCTGCTTTAGCACTGTTATTCGCTTTGTAAGTTTTCTCCGTGATTTTCACAGTAGCTTTATTTGTACGTGACTTTCACTGGGGCAGATTCAAGGTAATTTGGGCTTTAAATAAGAGTTTCAATTGCTGAAGAGATGTCCAAAGCAGGTTTGGTTTGTTATTTTGGTGGTGGTGGCTCTTTTTTTGGTCTGTTTGTTTGTTTGGGTTTTTAATTTTTAGACTACAGTAAAAAACAAGACACACACCTCTCACAATAATTATGTTGTTCTGTGGGGTTCTTTATTTGTTTGTTTGTTTTTTTAAAAGATGCCTAAGTAAATTGAATCAATTGGTTACTCAGCACTGAAATGACACATTCTTTGCCTCAGTAATCATTCAAAACCATCCCTGCAGAGGCTCACTGGAGCAGCAAGATTATTTATTTATTCATTTAGATATTAACCAGACTTACCTCATATCCTAGGCAGCACACATACATTAAGGAAAAAAAACCACACCACCAAACCACAAGAAAAATCTACACAAACTTTGAAGATCTTAGCAAATTAATGCTACTAGTATGGGAACAGTAATGAAGTTTGCATCTATTGGCAGTTGTGATCAAATCTTCTCCTAGGTGATTAACAAATTAATTGTGGTTCATCTTCTAAAACACCCTCATCCCTTTAGTTACAAATTCACTTTTGCTGCACAGACTTTTGTTTCATGTTTGTTTCAATGTCAAGCTTTTCTGACTTATTATGAAACAAAGTTGATTCCAAGAAGCTTTTATATTCCTCTCATCCAATGCAATACTTTCCTGTAAGTCCCAACTTTTATTTCCCAGGTGCCTTACATACCCTTATCATCAGAACAGCTTTCCTGATGTCACGAACTCCATCATAAACCAAGCGGGAGGCATCTATGAACTCATTTTCTTCAAATGGCTGTGGGACATTTGCACTCAAAGCTTCAATGGCAACCTCAACTTGTTCAGCAAAACGTGGCATAACTAGATTAAACAAAATGAAAGGCACTAAGATTAGACACCTTCTTTCGTGAACATTTTTCCCTGCCCTTGGGCATAAATACTTTCCAGTAGACACAGTACATACTGTTACAATTTCAAGACTCGGGAAGCCTCATGGCATGGTTTGTACTGACTCTGCACATGCAGAGCTCCGGAACATTTTCTGACAGCATGAAATAACAATCTTCATATTCTCTCCTCCAATTGCACAATACGGAATGAAAAACTTCCATAAAAAAGTGTGATTTACTAACTTTTAAAAGACTGTAAGATACCTGAATTATGAATAAAGTACATTTAAAACCTTTACAACTTGGAATGAACACAGTACATATTTATACCAAATGATCAAAGCAAAATGTAGCTATTATGCCTACTAATTTAGATAACTAACTGCAGTCTAGTTCATATGGAATAATAATAATAATAATTGTTCAAGGGACAAAATGCAAAACCTAGGAAATTACTTTTGTGAAGGCACATAAATGTACATTCTGTTTCTTCACTATCATCATGTATATAACACAAAAAATAGCCATAGATATTAGGTAATGGTATTATAAACAGCAGTATAAGCTTTTAAAATACATATCTTAAAGCAATTATTTATTTATGTAAATAGTTTAAAGGCATTCCTTGAAGTAACAACAGGCTTTTCTTCCAATTTTATACAGGATTCCTTTGAAGGTATAATAACTATCTCCATGTCACATATGCAGAAAGATGAATATTCCCCAAACCAGTCCTCTAATAACTTAAACGCAAATCCTGCAAGCAGGAAGAGGAACATCAGGTCCCACTAATTATAACGCACCTATACTTCTGAACTTAGTTACTCCTACTCAGTATTTTAACATTAATACTGGAGGACTGGACTCTCATGTACTACAGGACAAACAGAACCAATGCTTCATTAGAAACCTGGATACAAAATTGCATTGGGATTAATTCTTCTAAATTTAAGGAATTTGGGTCAAGCTTAAGATTTACATGAAGCAATTTTTTCATTATATTCACATATTTTTTATTATGTGATGCCTTTTAGTATCTCTGTATCCAAATCATGTACTCTTGGCTTTATTATTTTGGCACCATAATTGCAAAACAGGAAAAGAGGGTTCCTAAGTCAGACAGATGCTTTTTGTTATAATATTGTAGTTCTTTACCATCTTTTCCTTAGACCCTGTTTTTAATACACTTTTTGGTAGCCTCATTCAGACTGATGAATACAAGGGGGAATTTCCAGTGTCATTTTCATCAACAGCAGTGACAATCTTTCCTAGGAAGTAAACTTCCCTGTGGTAGGAAACCACATTTTCTTCTTGACTGAATGTCCTTAAATATATTTTATTCATAATGAAAACTATGGTTTTATGCATCTTACTATCTGATTTAAAGTAAAAACACAAAAAGACATATTAAAGAGTAGTTTACATTTTGAAGAAAAAGTGGCAGTAACTAAAAGCTTAACCTTTCTGTTTCTGGCATTACTGACTTGATGTTAAATAGGAACCCTTTAAAGGGATATAACTACTCAAAACTTGTTTATTCTGCCTAGGCATATATACACACACATATATATATGTTTTTGTTCATGTACACAGATGAACATAAATTGTATCTTTATTGCAGATAATGTTTAATAAGTGCAATAAGTACTGGGGATATATTGGAGAAAACAGGAAAATGTGACAGCAACAATAGACTTTAAAAAAGTAAACATTAACAAAACATTGCTAGGCAGAGGGGAAACATTTTAATTAGAAAAGGAGTTCAAGACAGCTGGAAGTTTTGGAAAGAGTATTAATAAATGCATATATCAAATTAGCTTAATTAGTGGAACACTTGAAAGTGTAGTAGGAGACTAATATGATTGCATAAAGAAGTCTTTAGCCTGAAAAACAAAAAGCAAACATTAAAAATACAATGAAAACAAGTAAACATAAAGAATAAAAGAAAGATTATTTAGAGTCATGGGGTTTAAAAAAGTAAAGCTAGAGGTGCAAAAATGACAATAAAAAGAGAGGGAAAGAACCTTAATATTTAGGCTCTTTAAATTTCTATCTAGAATTTCCTAACTAGCAGAGGTGGTCAGGTATTTAATATAATTAATAGTAAGTGCAACAGACCTGAAATAGGAAAGGGCAGTTTGGAGAACATCTACATAAACATAAGGAAATGTATGTATTAAATATGTCTTCAAGTTAAGAAAAGACAGTAAAATGTACCCTGCAATTCTTAAGGAAATAATCAGAGCAATTTTTGAGCCATCTTTGAGAACTCAAGAGAAAGAATAACAATGAAAGTTCCAAAGATTTAGAAAAAGAAGAAAAAGCACATATTCATTTATATAAAGGTAGAGAAGAAAATAAGGAAGAATTATAGGACATTCAGCCTAATTTTAGTACCCAGAAAAAAAATGAAATGTGATGTAAAGCAATTAATGCTTAATTATCTTGTAAATAATGAGCAGATGTTGGACAGGCAATAGATTTGTCAAAATAAGTTGCATCAAGCTATTACAATTTTTTTGCTTTGACAGGGAAGCCAACTAGTGAGCTGGAGAAAGCAGCAGATATGATACAGCTTGACTTTGGTAAGAATTTTGACATGGCCACACATGACATTCTTAGAAGAAACCCAAGGAAAATGTAAATTAAGTTACTATAAGGTGGACATGGAACTCATGAGAAAAAGCATCTCAAGGAATAATTACCTGTGTCATGTTGTCAAACCAGAAAGATATGTCAAGTGGATTCTTGCAGTGTGTCTAACAAAGAGATGCTATTGTAAAAAATGGGAAGTCAATCTAGTATTATTAAAATATATAGAAAAAGACTTGAGAGACTATACAGTGAAGCTGCACAGTGAGGCCCTAGTTGGAGTATTTATTAAGTACCTGACCAAGATTTTTGTAGCATGTGTACAAGATATAAAAAAAAAGTTTAAACACCGTCACCACCGTATTTTGTGGTTGTATCCAGACATTTCTATGTATTTCTATGTTTCAACAACACAATGTAGTCCAAATAACATAAATGCTTCTATAATCTTTATCTAGAAGCTATTTCTGAATCATGTTTCAAATACTCAGATCAAAGAACTTCCACCAGCTCCTCAAGGGAATTACTCATAACCTGATAGAGGTTACTGCTCAGATTTTTTTCCCCAAAAAAAGAAGATAAACATGCTTATTTTAGTTGATTATTACAACTCATTTATCTCCAATATCTATAAAAATATAAATAATAGATATCTGTATATGAATATATATAAATTGGTGAACACGTTTACATTTAACATCTAAGCATGTAATTTGGACTACAAGAATCGTTTTCCAATTATTTTTACCTGATCTATGAATATGAAAGCACATAGAAAAGCAGGCAGCAATGCATGCTGTATTTGTTACACTAGTCTGGTCACAAGCAAACCCACCTGAGTTTGTAGTCTTAGGCCCAGAGATCCGCAAGGGAGATACAGAAGTGAAACGTTTTAAAGATTATTTACTTGCTAAATCAGAACTCCCCCTGGTATCATGGAAATGCAGCAGGAAAACTAAGGCTTAGCTGCCATCATGGAAACACGGTGGGATGACTCACATGACAGGAGTGCTGCAAGGGGTGGCTATGAACACCTCAGAAGGGACGGGCAAGGAAGGAGATGTGTTGAGTAGCCCTGTAGATTAGGGAGTGTTTTGGTTGTCTAGGGCTGAACGATGGTGATGATAGGGTTGAGGGTAGGAATCAGGGAAAAGCCAACGAGGCAGATACCTGGTGGGAGTCTGTTACAGACCACCCAGCCGGGACGAAGAGGCAGGTGACATATTCTATAAGCAGCTGGGAGAAGTCTCACAATGGCAGCCCTTGTTCTGGTGGGGGCCTTCAGCTTAGCAGCTGCCCGCTGGAAGTACAGCCCGGCAGGGAGGGACCAGCCCAGGAGGTTCCCGGAGCGTGTGGAAGAGACCTCCCTGGCCCAGCCAGTGAGGGAGCCGGCGAGGGAAGGCGCCCGCGGGACCGGCTGCTCCTGAGCCGAGAAGGGCGATGTGGTGGCTGGAGGCCACCTGGGGCACAGCTATCATGGAGCAATAAGAGTTTCCCATTCCCAGAGAAGCGAGGCGGGAGCCAGCAGACCTGCCTGGGGCTAGCGGGGGGCAGAGCTGGGCCTGTGGAGGAGCCGGGCTGACAGAGCCCCTGGGGCAGCAGCCCAGGGGCTGAGTGCTCCGGGCAGGCCGGGCGATCCGAGCAGGTGTGTGCTGGCAGTGGAGCCGGTGGGGGAGGCCAGCCAGGCTGAGCAGAGAGCTTGGCTGGGACTCTGGAAAAAAGGAGAGTTTATGGCCTTTGGAAGGAGGGGCAGGACACTCAGGGGGACTGCAAGGGTGTCCTGAGGTTATGCAGGGAGAACATTAGAAGGGCTAAAGCTTGAGGGCAGGAGGCTCTGCAGGGGATTCTGGGCAGGCCGGGCCGAGGGGCCGGGGCCAGTGGTGTGGGGGTCCCCAGGGCTGAGTGCCGGGCCCTGCCCCTGGGTCACACCAGCCCCCGGCAGCTGCGGGCTGGGGGCAGGGGGCTGGGAACTGCCCGTCGGGACAGGGCCCGGGGGGGCTGGGCGGCAGCGGCTGGGCATGAGCCCCCAGCGTGCCCAGGTGGCCCAGGAGGCCAGCAGCGTCCCGGCTGGTGTCCGAAACGGTGTGGCCGGCAGGGATGGGGCAGTTATAATAATTCTGTAGTCAGCACTGGTGAGGCCACAGATGGAATACTGTCTTCAGTTTGTGGGCCCTCGCTACAATAAAGACACTGAGGTGCTGGAGCATTTCCAAAGAAGAGAAATGAGAAGAAAAATGAAGGCGGGGAAGAGGCTGGAGCACCAGCCTAATGGGGAGTGGCTGGGGGAGTTGTAGCGGTTTAGCCTGTAGAGAAGGGGGCTGGGGGAGAACTGATGGCTCTCTGCGATGGCCTGGCAGGAGGCTGTAGCCGGGGGGTGGTGGTGGTGGGGGGGGGTGTTGGTCTCTTCTCCCAAGGAACAAGCGACAGGACGAGAGGAAACAGCCTCACGTTGTGCCAGGGGAGGTTCAGATTGGGTATGAGGAAAAATTTCTTCCCCAAAAGGGTTGTCAAGCACCGGAACAGGCTGCCCAGGCACAGGGTAGAGTCACCATCCCTGGGGGTATTTAGAAGACATGCAGCTGTGGTGCTTAGGGACATGGTTTAGTGGTGGTCTTGGCAGTGCTGGGTTAACATTGAAAGTGATGATCAGAAAGGTCTTTTGTAACATAAACAATTCTGAGTCTATGAAATTGTTGTTAAAGTATTTAAAAGGCAACTATATGATCTTTGTTCAGCACCAGATCCAGCAAAACGTGCTACAATGAGAAACATTCCTCACCGGAAATAAATATTTAATTTTAGAGAGATGTTTTAAATGCATATAATACTTTAGTAATACCATGCTATTGGACTTACTTTGCTTGAAATGGATGTACAAGAGAAACAAATAGGGAGAAGCCAAAGTGGAGCTCAATTGTCAAAGTATGACAGGACCTTCCATATTTTTCCATATTCTCTCTGTATGGGATTTTTTCCCCTTTCTACCCAAATTTTAAAGTCCTTCAACTCAGCCAATGAAGCCTTACACCAATAATGTTCTGGACTGAAGCCCCACAGATCATTTTTCTTACTATGCCACTGGAAAGATGCCAACAGTCATGACTCCATTCATTTAATCAAGAAGCAGCAGGAGTAGATTCATAAGCATCAGGCCATGCGGAGGAGATAGAAAGTTATATTTTATTTGTTCTGTTAAACATGAGATACTCATTCTTTATCACATGTATTAGCACAGTGACTGCCCTTTGGATGTGAAAGCTTCTTTCAACTATTTTAACCTTACAGACCTGTCTATAATTTAGTCCTAGATTTACATTATTACACATGAACATTATTTGCTGTTCTGAAATGGAAATAGCTATTAAGCTATATTATAAATTGCTTGCTTGCCAATTGCATTTTTACATCAGTGCTCATTTTTGATTAAACAAGCAAGGAAAACTATCTTAAACTAATAAGATGCTATTACTTACAGCTTCTCCAAGCATATGTTGCCATTTAATGTAGTAAAGTTTTTGGAAATTGTGTTAAGAATTGTATTCTTCTTCAGTTAATGTTATTGGTCCACACATGAGGAGCTCCGTGACAGTCATGTATGGACAAATATCTAACTCAGTTACACCCACAAAACTACCAGTCTTTCTTATCTGTCATTTAAGAAGGATATTCATATACCAACAGTGAAAGAGCTACAAACAAAATTCAGGCGAAGTCATAAAATCTGTACCTGGACTTGAAATTTGTAAATGCATCAGATAGAGGATGATTCAACTACTATGTACAGACAGACTGGCTATGAATTTCAGATTCAGAAGCAAATCAATACTTTGGGAGAAAAATTAAATACTGGTTTCTTAGTTTAAGCTGCAGTCTTTAAAAGTTATGCAGACACTTGGACTGAAAAATATGATCCATTAAGATCTCTCAGTCTAACTACATGAATTAATTAGGCACCTGCATAAATGTTTACGGAATCAGGTCCCAAGTTAATAGCAACACTTCTAATTTACTGACTTTGTCATTCTAACAAATAAAGATTTTAAAGCCTTTCTTTAAGTGAGTTTTCAATGGCACTGAAAGTAAAATCACAGTTGACAAAATCTAGGTTGAATGGCTGCTGGAGAAAAAAATGGGTAACAACAAAATTAAAATTACTTCCATTTTATTAATTATTTTTTAAATTTTTTTCTTTTTACTATCAGCATAATAGAAAACTAGCACATCACCATGGGTGAACTAATGCCTTGATATAACCTATATTTTCTTGTGAACCACCCTACTCCACACAGAAAATATTTTCTCTAAAACTTTACTTGGTTTTCACCTCCCCATCACTTACATATTAAAATTATCAAGTAATACTCCATTTCTAAAAATATATTTTCTGTCGACTTTTTCTCCTATGGCAATCAGTTTGTACTGCAACATTTGCATTTCAAAACATAGCTGCAAATTTTATTTAGTGATATGGGAACAGTAAGATCACTGATAGGGAAAGGTTAGGTTATATAATAAAATTATTATTATAAAAATTAAAAACGTTTGGATGTTATTGTTCATAGCATTAGAGTATTGTTTCGTTAATATGCAAGATTAAATGAATACCTAGCTAATTTAATGCATTTTCATGGCCTCATTATTTAGGAACTTGAATTCCTCACAGTCATAAGTAGATGTGAATATACAGTAATCTAGAAAGAGATAATTAAGACACAAAAAAAGCAATAATGGTCAAGGTCCCTTCAGGTGCCTGGGTTTCTAATTCCTGATGATAGCAGTAGGAGTTAGGAAACTTAGCCTGATTTCATCCTACTCCATAGATCTAAAATTTTAAAATCTATGTTTTCTAATACCAAATAGGGAGCAATAGATTTTTCCATGAGTCAATTAATCAAACCTACTTTAAGAAAGGAGTTCAAATTCAGCTGGATCAAATTCTGATATTCCTCTGCCCATTGAATAGAGAGGGAGGACAGATGACTGGCTTAGACCAGATGTCTGCTTTAGACAACCCAGTTTAGGCATAAATCAGTCCCATTCCTGTGCCAAATCCTAGAACAGTTTTGGCTCTAAATCAGAACAATGTCCAGGAGGGTACTGGCTGAGCAAGAAGAGGCTACTTTCCATCCAAATCTCACTGGAACTGAAGGGTTCCCAAAGGTCTCACCTTTGGGGCATTTTTCTAGCCAGAAGACTCGTTTTGAACAGCATCAGCAGAGCTACTTCTTAAAGTTTCATTTTAAGAAGACAAGCACCTACTCAAATCTCTAATATCCAGGGGTTTGGATCTGAGGGAATCACCCTTATAAAAGACCAGAAATTGTTCTCTGGAGTCAGACTGTCCTCAAACTAAACAGGTGTTTGAGCTCCAGAGAAGTCACTGATCTCACTCAGGTGTATTCAGCTTCACCCTATGACTAGCTCTTGGTAGCTTTGCATTCATTTAAGCATTTGTAATTGTCTAGAAATTTGATTTTCCCTATGCCATGTTCACAGAGGCTAGACACGTAATTTTAGATGTGGCCAAATAGCCCTTAAGTAGCTGTAAAATCTGGTCTGGTTCGGATAAGGTTATTCAAGAATGATACAGCAGTCTAAAGTTCTGGAGAAGTACACTGCTAGTAGTTCAAAGAAGGATCCCTGAAAACCTCACACAGAGAATCTGTGCTTCTAAACATCATAGTTGGTTATGTCACATAAATCAACAAGATTATCCAGAATGATCGGTGGTATTGTAAGGTAAAGGGTTATCAGGGAAGAATAATAAAGAAAAAAAATGAATGAATAACCCAGTACATTAAAAAAACAGTGATGATTTCTTAGGAAAAAATCTCTGCTATTATCCCACATTTAAGAGGATTTAGTACAAGAAAATCACAAAGCTATAGATTAAAAAAAACTAGAAAAAAATTTATCCAGAACTCTGAAATTTTTAAATGTTTTTTATTAACCCATTAATTTAACTAATTGACAAAAGAACACAGTGTACTAGGATGTTTAGGTATTTTAAACAGGTATTCAAAGAATGATAACTATGTGGTATCTGACATACCCTGTCAAAGACGGCATATTTCTCATTTCAGTTTGAAGGAAGAATAAGACATCAAACATGACATCTTATTTAGCCTGAAGTGTTTGTCAAAGTCTGCTTTTAGAAAAACTGTACATTCCTTATCAGAAGATTCTAAATATTTCATTAAAAGTTTTTTTAAGCCTAGTCTCATATCGTATCATAGTTTACAACATTTCAGTCATGATTATTATATTACTAATTTAAAAGAAAAAGCTTTATAAAGATATACGGAAATACTATACAATATATCACAGAATCACAGACTCATAGAATTGTTTATGTTACAAAAGACCTTTCTGATCGTCACTTCCAATGTTAACCCAGCACTGCCAAGACCACCACTAAACCATGTCCCTAAGCACCACAGCTGCATGTCTTCTAAATACCCCCAGGGATGGTGACTCTACCCTGTGCCTGGGCAGCCTGTTCCGGTGCTTGACAACCCTTTTGGGGAAGAAATTTTTCCTCATACCCAATCTGAACCTCCCCTGGCACAACGTGAGGCTGTTTCCTCTCGTCCTGTTGCTTGTTCCTTGGGAGAAGAGACCAACACCCCACCCACCCACCCCCAACCCCCCCGGCTACAGCCTCCTGCCAGGCCATCGCAGAGAGCCATCAGTTCCCCCCTAGCCCCCTTCTCTCCAGGCTGACCACCCCAGTGCCCCCAGCCACCCCATCAGACTGGTGCCCCAGCCCCATTGCCCTTCATTGCCTAATATGACAGTATTAGACCAACTGGTTTTCCAAGAAGACTTTATTTAAATATTTTATTGCTTGGACTGATGTATGCTCCCATCTATGTATCTTTGTAGCACATGTGCATAGACATACTGCGCGTAGACATACATATAGTAATAATATTTTTGTTGTCATGGGTGAAGAAACATCCATATATAATTGTCTGCGTTTTACATCACTGGATTGGGTTTTCAGAGTGTTTACATTATGTGCTCAGAGAAGAAGTCACAGACTTCTGTTACAAGTAAATAGTTATCAGTAAAAATGTGAATCCTCGTCAGTTCTGGATATCAAACCCTATGTGCCTTACACTGGTCACTCAAGAAAGAGGAAAAGTAGAATTAGGGCAAAATTTGTAGCATGCTGGTTTAAGTGCTATGGAATAGAAAAGGATGAAACATCACTGTCCAAAGCACAAGGCCATCTTTTCTTGCTATTTACTGATTCACTTTTCCCCAAAGAAAAGGTTAAAGGATAGATGTAAAAGAATGAATACGTATGCCTTACAGGATTTTGCAGTAAACACACGACTTTCAGGAAGAATCAGCCTTCACTGCCAATACTGCACCACTGATTTAGCCATGGACTGTAAAATCAGTTCTCAAGGTGCCTTGAATTTATGGCCAAGCCCTGACCCTTTGGCCTGTATGTGTTAAGTAAGTCCTCTGGCACTTCAGAGGAGGCTCCTACTTTATCTGCAGGTATATGCAACCATGTGGTATAGACATGGTAATGCAACACTTTCAGGAAATGTCAGACTTGCTCACATGCAGTGCAGGTGAGCTGTACGTTGTAGAAATTAATGGGATGTCTGGAGTTACGTTATCAAGTATTGTGAGATATGGACACACATAACAAAAAAACACCTCCAAACTTTTTTCCTGATGGAATTCTCATTTGCAGAAAGATAATATGTCAGGGAAGAACCAAGGTAAGTGGTGTCTGCAGTGAGGTGCCTCCTGGCCAGCATAGTAGGCAACCATGTAATGAAAGGTTACATCACAAAGCGTACAAATGATAAGAAATTATGGCTGCAGGGATATATGTACCTCACCAGTTTCAGAAGTCTCACTTGTTCTCTGGCCTCCTTGCGCAAATAAAGACTACACACAGTGAGCACCCCCAAATATTATTACTACTAAATGGAACGCCCTTCAGGTTAATATTTCAAATAAAAGCTAGCTGCAGCTCTTAAAAAAATGCCCTCAAGAAACTGTTGCATGCTGTTGGACACAAAATGACTTATATAACACAAGCAAAACACCCTTTCTTGCTTTAGTTATAAGTTTGCGTGTATCTGTACGTAGGTGTGTGTAGGCAAGGGGATGCAAGGAATGCCAATGTTTTTATTTTAAAAGATTATTGTACAATTCACATTGAAATTCACAAAACATTCTGTTGGAGCTAGTCAATATTCACTGCATTTTTCTCCCAATATTTTCTAGACTTGGTATAAGTTCTTTTCTACCTCCACAACCAAACTCCTTACTTTAAAAAACGGCTTTTAACAACACAAGATGTTTTTGAGAAAAAGATTTTAACACCAACTCAGCAATAATGGTTTATTAAAATGGGCCCTTCTAATCTACTATTCATTATTTAAAGTGTCTGGCACATCCGAAATAGATAATCCTAGTATTTTTAAACATTCCAGAAGAGTTAATTTGCCTCCAAATACCCACATTTCTTTAACTTTGTCATCCTTATCTTGACCTTCTTCCATTTCTGGAAGATCTTTAGGTTATGGAGATGAAAGATAAAGCAACTATTTGGGACATTTAGGAATACCCTCCTTAAGTACAGGCTAACAGGTTAGGTGTGAGGGCTGTTGTGCATGGAAAAAGTATCTTTGCCCAGCTGCCCACAATGATGCCATATTTTTTCTGAGAGAATGAATTAGCTCAGAGCCTTCCATTCAGAGAAGATAATACAGTTTAAATAGTTCCATTTACCTAGAGAAATGGAATAAAATTATTTTCCTTACCTTTCTGATAAGGAAACTCCCTTACTCCCACTAGCCAAACCAGCATTTTTCTTTTGGCAAATTTTGCTTCTTTCTGTTCACCTGGTAATTAATACATTATGCACCAACCACAGAGCTGACCCCTGAAGCATTACAGGATTTATCTTTCTGCCTGCTGAGAAATGGTCATTTGTGCCTTGTAACCAGCTCTTAACCCATCAAAGGCCTTAACATTCACTCCATGGTTACCCATTTTCCAAACAGTCCTTTGTGTGTGACTTTATGAAAAGCCTTTGAAAATCTAAATCAATTACATTATATTTGCCTTTAGTCTATACTCCATTTTTTAAATCCTAAAAGTGGAGAGAAAAAGAAATAGAATTTAAGCTTTTAGACACCATGGTGATATATTAATTTCATGTCTCATTTAATTGTTTTATAATATATTTTACATTATATATTACTGTATTCCTCTGCATATTGAACATAGTCTCTTTGGTTAAAAATTCTTTGGATCAAACCAGGCACTAGTGGTACATAATTTTGGATATTGTCTGGTCCTTTTGTAAAATACCTTTCTTTTAATAGTGTATCAAGTGTTTTTTGTTGGTGATACCTTGACCTTTGGATTTCAGTTTAGCAAAACTTTAAAGAAAAACCTACAGTGCTTTGCAGAAGAAAAGCCATAATTTCATCAAAATCCCTGGATAAACGATCTCATGTTCTCAGGATGATGGTACCCATCAGTTGTACTATAACTACCTGATACTCCCATAAAACATTAATTTAACATCATTTTTTTTTAAATAGGCTCCACTTTGCAATTTTTAGCTCTGCCTTAGATTCAATATTTTTTTATATATTACAGCTATGCCTAAATTCATCTTCTTACTTCTACATTTTGTTTCCTTTCATATCACTGCTTGAAAATCCATCTTTACCACATTTTAGTATTAGATTTGATAATATCATTGAGCTGCCTTTTCCTTGTGATAAATATCTTTAAAGTTTGTCCTACTCACACTGATAAAACTCTCACAGGCTTATTGCTGAATTGCCAGTAGTGCTGATTTTCAACTTTAGTTCATTCTGATAAAGACAAAATAAAAAAAAAATAAAATTGAGTCAAAACAGAAGTCAGAGAGTGGCCTACTTAAAATCAGCTAGTTACAAAGTTACTAGGATATTTTAAAAACATGTTAAAAGCTGAAGCTCAAATTTCTGGTCTGAATCAGAAGATTCCGAATTTCCAATGTCCTTCATAGGAGTGAGTAACCCAAGTACTATATTCCTTGCTTTTCCAGGATGATTTCCAGACATCCCAAATGCAAAATGAAGGAATAAACAAAACCATCCAAAAAAACCCTGGAACCCCCAAAAAAGCCCTTCTCACGCAGTTCTGGTCCCATTTGTTCTGCTTTTTCCCCTTCATTTCCCACTCACTCACTTTCATTACAACTCTGCAGTCTACTCGAGTTTCCCCAATTTAAATTCAGCCCTCTGACCTTTAAAGAATATCACAGCTTTTTCTCCTCCCTGTATCTCAGAAATCTTGGGAAATGATATTCAACCTCATTGCTTGTTTATTTCTTTCTACAGACAATTCTTTTTAGTCATTTAGAAACTCATGCTTCCTCCCTTCAGCTGGTACAGCTTCTCTAGCAATTGCTGAACAGACTTCACTCTCCTCCTCATTAAAGGTAATGGGACACTCTCAGCTGGCCTCGGTCATGGCTAGGACAGGGCACTGAACAGTATTAAAGATCTCAATATTCAAAGAGAAATTGTGCTGTTTTCTCTCTTCCCTCGTTTTTTGCCTTTTTCTTTGTTTTTAACCTTTTCTTTCTCCTCTCTTTTCCTCTCCACCCTTCTCTCCTTCCTTTTTTTTCCCTTCGGTCATCTGTAGCAGGATAATTTCACAGTTCTCTACAAATGCTGCATACCAACGGAAGATTGAACAGAAGCCATCAGCATGGCCCTGTGTACCAGTCCCTGGGCTGTGTATGACCTTGTTCCCCTCACTGGGCTGAACCCACTGATGGGCTGCCATCCCAGCCTGCCCTCAGTTCATCCCTGTCCCCACAGAGGTGCCTGATGCCCAAGGCTGGGGCTGTCCCCAGGAAGCCACCGAGCCTTGCTCTTCAGGAAACTGAGCTTAAGGTATTAGTAAAGCTTCACAGTGCCCCCCCCCCCCCAAAAAAAAAAAAAAACAACCAAAAAATCTAAACCTGGAAGTCTAGTTTACTCCTGCACATAATTAACATCCACTAAAATGTATGAACTTTGTGTTTGTTCCCAGCAAGGCCTGTAGATTCTGTGGTTTTATAGTTTTCATCTTGGATTTATAAGAAAGTCAGCAAGTGAGAGTCAAGTTTTTATTTTGGTTTTAAAGGAAAATAAAAGTATCCAATTTAAAAAGACATTAACCAATACGTCACTCCCTAATACCGCTGTCAAGAGATAAGAATCTGGTCTCTACTAACCACTTGGCTATAAAGGCAGTAGGTTAGTCAAGAACAGGCAAGAAAGCACTAAAACACCATAAAAAAACCTACCCCGTATATTCCAAAGGTTGTAAATTACAACAATGAATAAATAAAACTTTAAGGTGAAACCAGTTATTAAAGTAAGTTTTGCATAGTTTCAATTTCTCAGAACCTACCAATATCACTTTCATTAAAGATTAATACCCACTGTCCCCGCTTCCCTCGCCCCCCCCCCCCAAAAAAAAAATAATGAATAAATAAAAAAATTAGCAAGGTGATTCTCTTTCCAAAACAGTGTATTCATATTTCTCTACTGTGGATCAAACCCAGTACTCATATAACAATATGAAATCCCTGGGAAAAGAGGCTTAACAGAGGCTTTTTTTCCCTAAGCTGATAGTTAAAAGTAAATAATAACTAGAAGAGAAAGGTAATATGTTTATCTTCCTTCCGCTGTCATTTAAATAAAGTTTTCCTAGCTTTTGAAAGCACTTCATTTAAAAATAAATAAAGGTCAATTAAAAAAGAAAAAGGAACAAAGATGAAAATGATAAGGTGTTCATCACTGTGTTTCTCACAGAAATTTTGATATCTGCATCTGTGGGTGGAACAAGGCTACAAGTAAATCACTCCCATCGTTCTTGAGTGTCTGATAAAATCTGTGCAGGATCTCAAGGTGATGAATAGAAAGAATATATAAATGTATGTATGTATTCATAGATGCCCTTATCTCTACATCCATAGCTACATGGCTGCATATGTAGACAGCGACCTGTTGTGGGGGAGAGGGCAGGGTATATATGGGCAGGGCACAGAACGGCATAGGGTGGCCTACATACTCTTTTAACCACTTTTTTCTACAGTGACAAATTGAGTCAGGAAATTCTACCTTTTTAAATCAACAATCATAAAGAAATAATAATCAATGACTTTGTAAATGGCCTGAAAAGCTGCAGATAGAAATTATGCTGTAATATTATGATACACATTCGTGTCTGGCATAAATGGTTTTAGCTTCATTTGCTCCATTGAATTTGGGCCCATTCCATCTTCTGAACTTCTGTCGCACAATTTGTACATGACATACAGTTCCTAACATTTAAAATTCATTTTTTTTAAAATCCTCACAAGTTTTCTTATATTTTACAAAATACAACATAAATAATAACTTTGACTTTGAGGGACAGGGACTCAGTCTTAAGTACTGAATCCTAGCATCAACAAGTTAATATTGTCAAGATGCACTTAGGCCAGAGACTCTAGCAATTAGTTATAATTCAGATTATATCAAAAAGTGCATTAAATATGGAAAGTAAGTATATATGTGCCTATTATTGATCTATATAACAATGTTTTATAATTGCCACTTACTCTGTTGAAAAAACTGTTATTACAAAATTTTACAGAAAAATAGGTCAGAAATTTTGGCTGAATAAAAAGCCTGAATATATGTTTTGTTTTGCTTAATAAAGAAATCTTAGTGATAGGAAGAATTCCAAATCTCTCCTTTACCAAAAGGAGACTTTAACACAAGGGTGCAAAAAAATACTTTTTCCATACCAAACTCAACAGATTATTTTCTTTCTTTGAATTCATGCCAGTTCATAGACTTTTTCAAATAAGGTAAATTTACAGTACTCATTCCATTGATCTCTTCTTGGGTAGTAAAAAATAGGGAGACTAACAAAAACAATTTTCAGATCCACTTTTGCTTCTCCCACCTAAAAGCACATGACACAAATAGAATCACTAAGCTTCAAGGGAAGAAAGAAGCAAACTTTATTGCATTATCTTCAAGCTGTACATGGTCAAACCCTGACCTTCTAGGTTCAGTCAGATGTAAAGACTGTTGTATAGGAATGTTGTATAGGAAACAGCTGTGCAGAGACAAATGGAGCATGTACCACAGGCTGAAGATCATGGTAATGATTTCTGACCTCTCCCCAAAAATGTCTCTCTGCAGCTCCCAGGAAAGAGGCTGTGAAAGTTAATGACTATATTACATTCTACAAGCATTGCGTGTGTTCAAGGCACAAATTTTCTGGTCATAACCACAATACCAATAAACTACAATTCAGCTATAAATTCCAATAATTAATAATGAAAGGTCAGAACAAGCAGAAATTCTTGATTGTGGTCATTGGTACTTATATGTGCAAATAAGGCTTGGGGTCCCTATTAGGGCTAAAACAAAATAACCTGGGGACAACAATAATACAAGTAATATTATACCATCCCAACATTTTTTCTAGCTCATTTTGCTGATTTCTGTTCTCAAAGCTAACACAGAGGCTGCCAAAGCTACAGCAGTTTTTGCTTTTCTACCTTATATGGAGATGCCTGAATGTTACACTTGCTGTGTCCTGAGCTGGTCCATTATCATTTGTTCCTCCTAAAATAATCTTGATTATTATAAAGCCCAGAGGAGCAAGTGCAGCCAGGTAGGGAAGGATCAGCTCAGACATTTTTCAGACATCCACAATTCATGCATCTGAATCATAGCTGGTCACTTGTACAGTGAGTGGAGAACCAGTCCATAAAGTCAATGAAATTCAAAACATGATTCATCCAAACAAATGTAGACCACTGCTTTGAGATGAGAACACTTGACAGTACTGTCTGCACTGAACAATGCAGACGCACATAGCAACAGATAATACTGAGTATAAAGGAGCCTAAAATGACCAGCTTATATCTACACCTAGATGAATCCAACCCCTGTTCCTCAGTGAAGGTAAAAAAAGATTTAAAAAAAAAAAATAATCAGTTTTTTTACCCAGTATATCCATCTAGCAGTCCCTGTTTTTAATATATAATCAATGTATCTTATATAATATACATTTTATATAATCTAGCAGACTTTTCTATTTCTTCAATCAGGTAATATATTTTCAGTTGCTCATATGTATTTTCAATGAAAAATTGCTTTGTTTAGAAACACAACTTCAGTTACCAACAAGTACATTCACCTGCACAGACAACAGAGTGATGTTTGTAATGATTTTCTAGACACATAATACATAATCAACCAACTCAGAAAGAACTTGAAGAAAAGCCACGTATTATTTACTCAAATCACTGAAACTTGGATGAAGCATACTAGCCTTGATGGGTTACTGAATCTCTTCTCTTATACAGCTCTTGTTAATACATCGTCTGCAATAGCATTGAGTAGAGAATAAAGAAAACACTCATGGTCATTAATTTGTTAGTTTATATCTTGTTTTCAAGCACAGATTCCCCTCTGAGTTACAGATTTCAGAAAACTTACTGCAAGTTTTGATTGACTTAATACTGAATAATATTTCAAGTAAGCTTACCTGTTTCAGAGAGCAGTTTGGTAGCTTCCAGTACCTTCTCTGTATAAACTCCGGTTTCATAGTTTTCCATCTCTGCGTTAATGATGTGAATAACCCTGGCTGCACGGCCTCGGATGGCACCCGCAGTTCTGTCCAGTGTATCAACATCCCCCTCTTGGAGAGCAATCACACACTTATTCACATCTTCCAGAATATGGTTTTCTGGAATGTAGGAAACAAATAAGGCTTATTTCATTCTTCATAACAAAGCTTACCGATCTGGGTAAACAGCAAATCACTATGTTAAAAAAAACCCAATCTGTCCTTATTCAGGCCTGTAAAACAAATATTCTGTGATACTATGTCACATAACAGTAAAAATCCCAAGTGTGATATCTAACTTTAAAAGGGACTGGGCTGCTACATCCTCTCACCTGTACTGCAAGTACCAACCTGTAATTCTTTGAAAAATAGTCACATTAATTTCAAACATGACGCTGTATTTTATTGTAATGAAATTGTAATAAAAATCAATGCAAAAGGAAAGCAGTCAAATATTATGCAGATGCTCTAATAAACAGTTGGATAATTTTCTGAAGATGAATTTACACATTCCCATAAACATTTAGTATGTTTGGTTCATTTGTGCTGAAATAAGTTAGAAAAGAAAATAAATAATTTTGAAAAGACAACAGCAAATGGCCTTTGTAGATAGCAGAGAACCTGTGCATGAGCAGTTCATCTCCTTTACTCCATCTATGCCAGAGATTAAGCTGTGAATTTTTCATGACAGACAGTATAATTACATGTGACTGTGCATGTTCTGGAGTAAGCTGACAACAGTGAATCTGCTCAGATGGTGTAATATCGTGTAGCTTTATGAAAACCTTGGGAGCTGCATTGCTTTTTTTTTTCTCAGCTCAGGATCAGGCCATCTACTTTCAGGTGCTGCATTATCATAGTTTATGTAGTATTCTCACATACAGATAATGTGAAAGGATGAAGCAGATTTTGACTAGGTCAGACATTATTTCCCTGCAGCCAGTTAAAAATAATTTCAATAATAAAACTATGACTGGATTTCATACTTGAACAAGCCCACTCTGAGAAAATCAATGGCTTTAAATAACAATTTACTTTTCTGCTGCAGACACCATAAATGAATGCTGATCTTTGTAATAATGCTGTTCTTTATATTAAGTTTGATGTAACAGTAATAAATAACAGAATCAACACATTCACAAACTGCTTTTTATTAATTATCCTTGGCCACAAAAATAGAATGACTCACTGATCTTCACTACTAAAAATCTCAAGGTTCAATCATTTGAGAGTTCCAGAAATGTTTTACATGATGTTGAATTTTAAACTGTAACATCTCTGAATGAAAACTGAAAGTCCCCTGAGATGTGAATCAGAGTAACTTGCAAGGTAAAGTTTTTTTGTTTAAAAAATTCCCTATCCACATTTAAAAGATGTTGTTTTTCTAAAATATTTCTTCACTTTTTCTTCCTCACCATCACCAATTTTTTTACCATGGAATAGCCAAATTTTGCCCAACAAGAAGCCCTATATGCGTTTGACCAGACAGTGCATTTGGAATAAAAAGTAACTGTTTAAAATTATGGTCAGCCTTCTTTTGTTTTGTAGCCACTGTATTAATACAACATGCTATCAAATGTGACACTCAATATGAAGAGGAGGAGGTGTCATTTCACAAGGTACGTTTAACCAGACACTAGCCCATTTTGAATGCTTCGCTAGTTTATCCAAACATATCCAAAAATAAAACTACCCTGTGTAAGCTGAGGCTTCCAAGCTTACAGCTAGCAGCAATGGGCTTTCTGGATAGATGTGATGTTTTTTTCTTATTTTTAATAGATTTGTCTATGGACAGTATTAGAAAAAAATGTAAAAGCAACAGAAATACTACCTCTCAGTTGCTTTGGAAAGTTTGGATCTCAGTCAAGGCTATGCTGGAAGCAAACATGATTTGAGAAAAAACAAAAAAACAAAAACATTATCCATTCAAGTAACTTTTAGTTTTACAGATAAAAGTGCCTGGAGTGAACAAAGTCCTCAGTGAAATCACCAAATGGCCATTTAAGAAAGTTTGCTATCTCTTTGGCTTGTGGACTGGGTCTACAGTTTACAGCTTGGTCTGTCCTTTCATTGTAGAACTAGGCTTGTTGAAATGTGTTTGCCAGCTTCAAACCTCAAATAAAATTCTATGTGCTATCAGATCCTGAAGTACCCTTTTATGCTGAGAGTTCATTTTCTCTTTCTTGTCATGGCTTGCAGTAAACACTCTAGCAGTGTGTTGAACAGTGGAGTGTAATTATACTAAACCAAACCATTTCCCTGTTACTAATAATAGCAGGATACAACCAAACAAAATGAAAAAGGAGGGCAAAAAAGAAAATTAAGGACTTATTTAAAGGATAAATATTTTTTTTCCCAAACTTCTTAAACTTTTATTAGGAAATTTGGAAAACATCAAGGAAAAAGATGTAGAATGCAACATAAAATTAAGGCCAAGCTACCTCCTGAAGTCTGGCTCTTCTGTGACATTAAAGTAAGCTAAGCACACTTGGAACGTTCTATGTCCTTATTCACAACAATGGAATTCACCTCTTTCAAACCGTAATAGGGAAATGAGTTTTCTGCAGCAGACAATTAACCCAAGACATGCAGCACTCTGCAATTATAGTATTTATTGTGTATGACTATATTATAACAATTCATGCTGCCACAAGTTTACAAGGAGGATGGAGAAAAGACTATGACCCAAAGAGTCAATGTCCTTCTCCTCTCCGTCTTTTCTTTACGTAAGGACTAAGATAATTCCTCTGTTGTCATAGAAAACCTCACTTTGCCTTGTAATCCTTCCCAGCAAGGTCAGAGAAGTGCAAAGATTTGCTGTTTCTTATACTACTTCATCACTTTTTTTGGTTGCCTTGCTACAACAGTAACTCTGGGACCCAGAAGTGCTTCCAAACCTTCTGGAAATAGGGGTACACAACATACTTAGATAGGACACACATGCAGCATCTACCTATTCCCCTTCTTCCTATCCCTTTCCAGGGCCTGCTAAACTGGTATGATGATCAGGGGGCCAGGACTGTATGGCATATCTGCCCCTCTGTTTAGACACAGCTGATCTGAACAAAACTACAAAATACAGCAAGGAAATTTCGTCTTTCTTCCTCTTGCCTACAACCGCACAAGGACTCTTAACAATTTTTACATATACTGTCAGTCTGTCACACAGAGGTCTGGAACACATTTTTAAGAGGTGGCCAAAACCCTACCTTGAGCCTGAGTTGGAACACCCCCCCCCCCCCCAAAACCCAAAAACTTCTTTAGAAATAGAAGCACAAGTAGGATGCTATTTTCTGGGAGATGAAAAGCTAACTATTGCTAACAGTGTTTAATTGGCGTGGCTTGGTTGCTCCTACTGAGTATAAAAGATCAGCATTCCAACAGGCTCAGACTAATGGACTAATGATGCTTTAGTAATTATAGCTTTTCTCTGCTCTGACCCATTACTTTAATTTAGGAGTATATTTTTAGAAAAGTCCCTTGATCTCAGTACCTGAAACAGAGAGGAAATCATCCACCGAAGTGATGTCATCAACAGCTTCAGTGAGAACTCGCACTTGTTTCTCCCACTGATCTTTAAAGACATCCATGTTGTCTTGTGCTACTTTGCTCTGCGGTCTGGCAGCTAGTGTGAGCGCAGCATTTATTACCTGTTATGCAAAATCACTTGTTACAAGGAGTGGCAAATTTTTTTTCACAAGGGAAAGAACAAATAGATTACAGACTGTGTTAAAAATACAGCATTACACCCCATTCCATATGCAGGTCTCAAGATAGGAACGTATTTTTCACAGTTCGTGCAAAACAGGCACCAATGTAATGACAAAGGCAAGGCTATAATCTTCATCCAGGCTGTTTTCTCTGTCTCAGCTAACTGATGTTTTTAATGCCAAAAGATTTCTCAAATACTTTTTAGCAGGAATCTCGCTTACCTGTGGGCACAGACTATCAATCTGTGTTGCTGCCATACGGACTAACTTCACACCTTCTTCATTATTTGATATTGAACAGGCCAGATTTGCTACCTGCAATGAAATCAGCAGAGCAGGAATCAAGTTTTAGGCAACAGGCCATTTTATATCTTTCTCTCTTCTTATTGTACCAGGTCTAGAATGAAAGACTTGTATGTAAGAGGAATGATACAGCATCTGTGCTGGTGAGCAGAAAGCCATGTAGATTGTTTCCTTACTAGCAAACTGAACTAGCCATCTTCATTAGGTTTTTCACAAAATCTTCCCTCACTGTCAAGTGTTTCATGTCTTCCTCTATAGCTTGAAAGTAATCTCCTAAGAAGTCATGTAGAGAATGCAGAGCATCCAGACAATTAGCTCTATGTTTCCTTTCATCACCATTTCTTTTTCCATTTATTAACCATGTCCATTATGAATACTAGTAATCAGGCTCATCCATATACTCTAAGCTTTGCAAAATGAACAATCTTCGATGTCCTAACACATGGAATTTTGCTTTTTCCAACCCTAAACAAAACTCTGATGCCTTCACTGATACTGGGAAGTTACATATTTCTCACGTATCTTAATTGCTTCAGATCCTCATGTTTTTGTGCATGTTAAAATAATTTTAGTTCTCTGTTGGACCTCTTTATTTCTATGTGACTATCTGCCTCCGAGTAAAATGTCCATTAGAATGAGTATTATAACTTGGTCAGCTGAAATGTTTCCATTGAAAGCCTCATTCTGTAATGCACGCCTGAAGATCTCATCCAAAGATGTAGGTATCTACATGCTGTTGCTCTGGCACAACTTTGGGAACTCTGAACTTCACGAGTCTGAAGGCTGTTTGATTAAGATGAAGATAGGAGAGACTTAGAGAGACACCTGAATGAGATCTAGCAATCAGACCATGCCTCCAGACACTGCAGAGCTGCATCTCTGTGGCTTGGGTGCAGGTGGCAGAACATGTTCTACCAGCTCATACAATCCTCCTTGCAAAAATCCATTCCCAAAAGCTTTGTGCCAAGTCCATGAGTCTGCCATGGGTTTTACAAACAGCAATTCATGTCACCATGCACATATTGAGCTCATCAGTGATACTTATATCACAAGGGTACATTCTGGGATGGGGGAATACAAGATATTTTTTTTAATAATGCCAAAGTATGGCTCTTAATTCTAATCTACATTAAAACACATGTATAAAATTTGAAATACACTTCCTTGATATTATTTACTGTGCTTGAAGACATAACTATCACTTGGAAATGACTCATTAATTAGTTCAAATACCCCCATCGTTCCAATTTTCCTCCAGTCTCCCCCTGTGGTATTAATCTGTTCTCATCTCCAGTGCACATCGCCACATTAGCCCTGGTCCATCTGTTCTGCATAGAACCTATTTCACTTCAGAGTTATGTAGAACGTGATTTGCATACATCACGGTGCCAAAGCCCAGGGAAGAAATGAACCTAAGGCTTCAAAGAGTCTTGCAGGCATTTCCTAGTCAAGATTTTATCATAATGTTGTGATTTTTTATTTTCATTTCATTGTGAGACAAATGAGTTAGTCTGTTTGTTAACAGCCTTACAGCACTCAAGTCAAAAATGTTCTCGTAAGATGACATCTTCCAATTAATTTACCATTTTCTGTAGACACTTCTTTGCACACATCAAACAGACCACTTTAATCTTCATGAGTAACAAAAGCTAGGCAGGAAATAATTAGAATGCATTAACATGAGTGGAAATTACAGATCTTAAAAACTAGCAAATGGTATTAAGTTCAGCAAAACCCATCTTCCTGTATTTTAAATAAGTGGTTTTTCAGATTGTCCTTTAATTTTGTGATTATCTGTCCTAAGGCTTGAGATGCACTGTGTATCCTCCTTTTTCTCAGACAGCAGTGATAGACGTGACTGAAAGAGGCTAGGTGTCAGGAAATGGTAATCAAACTATTAAGCAGGTCTTTGAGTTCTTTAGGAAGAGATCATAGAAGACAATTAGTGAAAATAAAAAGTTATTTCTTTGCTGTCTCTGTTAATTAGTCATTAGAACCTGATGAGGTAATATTTGGATATTGTAAAGTGCCATGGGTTTCCAAAGAAGGATGCAGACATAACCAGAAAAATTGTTTTTCTCCTTTTTTTATAAAATAATTTAAAATTCAGTACATTGTTTTGGATGTTACTATCAATACAGAAGGAGTACCAACGTAATCTATGGCTACATTAAATATGCATCAAAAAAAGCATTACATTTATGTTTATTTTTTTTTTAAAAAAAAGATACGTATCATGTATAATCCTAATCTAAATAGTTTTTGTGCTATATTTCAAATCTTGCATATAACCCTGTATCATCAGCAGTCAGAAAGCAATAATATTTTGACAGTTCTGCAGGGAGTATGCCAGCCTGTACCATGGGAAGATCTCATTATGTCAAATAAGCATAGAGATAAGCAAATTCTACAAAGGTAGATCCAATCTGGATAAAATTGAATTTAGCACTAGAAATCAGAAATACTATGACTTTGCCCCAAACTTATTGTTAAAACATGCAAGAAATAGAAATTACATGCTAAAGCCTGTATTTCAGTACCATCATATAAGCATGGATTTGTGAAACAATACAAGTTTTAAGTGCACTCAATCATCAGATACGACGCTACTTAATTGTTTTGATTGAATTTGTTATCAAACACAATCCAGTTCCCATCAGTTGGTGTTCTTGGCCTAACAAGGTCCACATGCATGCTCCTAGTTGATGGAAACTGTGAGGTTAGCCTGCTATAAGTTCAGCAACTCCAGATATTTTTCCTGCCTAAAACTATGACCAAAAAAGCTTAGACCAAATTCCACCCCACTTAGCTGAAACACTTGTTTGGGTGCCAAACTGATCTCTTTGGATAACAGCTAAAAAGAGAAAGGCACTTCCAGAGACTGTTTCAGGTCTTTGGCTGATTATCTCATCCTCTAGATGTGTCTAGTTTATTATTTAAACTTAGATTATAGGTGGCCTTGATGATTGTTGAAAAAGGTAACACAAATAAAAGAGGTTTTAATGGTGCATTATAACTTGTTTTGCATGTGTGTATTTGCAACATGTTTTGTGAAGAACTCAGAGTTTTCAAGGTTGGGAATTCATTTAATATGCCATTTCTGAGTTGGATGGAGCAGTAGTTTGGAATGGAAAAGAAAAAGGCTGTATGTTACTGTAGCTACCAATTTGCCAAAACTTTGATTTGACAGCCTTTACGCTTCAAGTGCTCTGTCTCCACCAAAGCATTGAAGAGGAGGTTTTATGAGAAGCTGTGGAAGCAACCAGTTAATTAATTTTTCTTTTTTTCTTATTTTTTTTTTCTGTTTACTAAGTTCTTTGAGCATACTGAATTCACTGATTGCCTAAACAGAATTTAAGTTTGTATTAAGATCAATGTGAACTGTCGGAAGAGTAATTATATGAATGAATATATTTTAAATATCAAAATCAATGAACTGTGAATCATCCTCAAAATGCATGAACTTAGTAACAGTGAAACCGCTGTGTAGGTAAACATTACTGTCCAGCATTTCAAGTTTGCTAAGTTACTGTTATACCATCAAAACGATTGCCAATCACCTTAAACCTGTCCTACAAGAGCATGGAGAAGTAACGAGCAAGAAAATAAACACTCTAGATCCAGTGATGCTATATTTTTGTGCAATCACCAAAGCTGCTGACCCAATCCTAGAACTGGGGAGGTGAAAAAGTGTGTAGCAACTCCTTCATATTAATTTCCTATCACTGGCACCGATAGACCAAGATGCAGTTCTGCGCCTTGCTATGTATCTATCTTTAGTCAGGCAAATAGTTCCATTAGTTTCAGTTACCCAGAATATATGCAGGATCAGTCCAATAAAATGTCTTTGCATGTTTTCAGTTGTATTTCAGCCTCAAGCAGTTTTCTGCTGTGTAGCAGATGGGGGTGGGGAAAGACTTTGTTTCTAATGCAAATTTTTATTACCATTGTTGAAAGGACATACCAAGGACAGGTTTTATCTGAACATGCTTTTACATGGCAGGTGGAAGCCTAAGTACTGTATGGATAGGCAATGCCTGCACTAGTTTTTTGCTAGGTAGCTACTGAAGCATGGATTAGCATTTTTTTCATTGCTTTTGACATGCATACTACTTAAGACAGGGAAACTTTATTTCTGCCATAAAATTGCACACTCCAGGTTACAAAAGTCATCAAGGATCTTTCATACCAATTTAATTTATTTTTACACTGATGAAAATCAAGTGTAGTTAGCATTTGTTGTGACTATTTCCAATTTTGACTTCAGGTCTTTGTATTATTAAAGGGAACTATGACTACCAAAATGTATTGTCCTCTGGTTCAAACTTAAATTCAAACATTTAATGTGGCCACTCTGAATGTGATGTAAATGAAAGGGTCCAAAAAAGAAATCTATTGATTAGAGCAAAAATGTAAAAAAAAGGGAGAAGCATATGCTATAGCAAAGAGCAATACCAGCAGAAAGGCTGTAGAATATTGCTGCAAATGTATGTATTCTATTTTTAATTTTTTTCTTGTATCCTTTTTTCCCACCATAGATTGCTTAGAAGAAATTATACAAAAAAAAGAATTAATAAATAAATTAATAAATAGAATGCAATCTATTTATATCTTAGATTTCTATATTTTCAAGTATGGGATTTTTTTACTTTTGTTATACATGTCTTTCCCATTTACGTTACTTACTTTTTCACTGAGATAACCGATGCAAATACTAGGAATAAGACAATTTACAGCAAGTTATTTTTTTTTTTTAAATATAGAATAACTTAAATAAACCCAAGACACTGTCAAACTTACCTGTCTACACCACGCACTTGAGAAGCTGAAACTTCATCAGTTAATCAGCTTGAGTTGAAAGTGGTTTTAAGTCAGTCTTCTGTAACATTCACAGTGGACTAAAGCCAAGCAAATAATCACTTAATGTGTTTCAGCTGATGGGTGGTATCTTAGCAATTTGTAATTATTTATCCATCCACTTCGTAATTTATGCAGATATTGTTACAATCTCCCAATCCTTCAAAATTTTGACATATATTAATGTTGGTACTGCTGTAGGCAGCCCAGTGATATTCATGGAGCCACGAATAAGAGATTTTTTCTATTGGAGAGCACAGAGTTGAAGCTAAGTTACCCAAGATGTTCAACTTATTTATCCTCAGTCTGTTCACTCAAGCATTATATTATGAGCAAAACTCTATTTATCACTACACAGGATGTTTTTGCACATACGCAAACAAGTGCCAAAAATCAGAATGTCACTGAGAGTACATATTGCAGCAGATTTCTCTTCTTCATGCACTGCAGTGCCAATTTGAACTACCGTGAAAGTATTAGATTGTGGTCTCTTTCTCAGTACCTATTCCATATAGCATGGGGAGAACCTCATACTGGATAACATCGCCAGTTGTCACTCATTTATGTTAACTGCTCATGTAGTCTTCTCTATATAACAGATACAGTTTTAAGCTATTCACATGTACGTACATTCACATGTATAAAAAAATCGAATTGCATGCAGGTCAACAGCATATTCACTCATACTTACTACAGGAACAAGGGTTTTCCACTCACTCAAACTCCCTTTGGACTTCCTCCATATCAGATTTAGTTGAAAGAACTTTAGGAAGTTTCTGCTTTTGGTAAAGTCTGAAGTAAACCTGACTTGAAAAAATTTAGTGGGTCTTCGACTGAGATTTTTGAAAGACAAGAGTGTTAGAAGCCTCGTGTACTGAAAGCTTAACTCAAAATGCCAAGAACCTATCATGGGACAAATTCAGTGAAGTGCTGTTAATGCAGTCTGAATCTCCTCCATTTTCTAGGACCATTCTTGTGCATGCTATGGTTATCGCCTATACAATGGAATGGAAGTGAGATGAAAAATGAAACCACTTGAAAAATCCTACTTTACTATTTTCATAACTGAAAAAAAAACAAAAAACCCTTGGTTCATGCTCAGTTACAGAGATGCCAGTAAAGAATACAACAAAAGGGTATTGTATTATGTCTGATCCTTTACTTTTAATATTAGACAAGAATAATGATTTTAGATAGTAATAAAAAAGATATTCACTTGGAGTAAATACTGATTCTTTTTTTTTTTTCTTTCTTTCTCTTTTTAGATGGAATTTGACCATACAACTCTTTTTTTCCTGAAACAGGTCAAGTTTCTACACCACACTCACAATCCCCAACTGCAATAAACATGCCTGACTGAAAGCACAAGAAACCCCCTACTGTGGTCCAAAGACCTACTAAAACCAGGAGGTGCAATGCTAAGATGCATCTGCGATTTTACAACGACTTTCCAGGTCACTGCGATTTCTCAGCAGGATCAGCCCAAGCATTCTCTATGGAAAACGGGAAAGCAAACTGGTTATGGAAAAGGCAGGTGATTGTTTCAGAGCATTTTTCCAATTTACACACAAGAAAAACAATTCTGGAACTCTCTTAAATTTAATTTGTAAAATTATTCAAGCAATGCTGTTGGCCACATAGAGTAGAGTACTGCCCAGAACTAGCAACCTGCACCCTCAGCTAGAACAGGCTAAAGCTGTTCCATTTACACGTCCTCCTGTACACGAGGACCCAATGCCACAATTAAACATCAAGGCATGTATCTGTTAGGGGTTCTCTGTTCCACTCTATCTTTAAGTGACTGAAAATTCAGGGACTTTAGAATAGTGAGTCCAGATGTTAATTCCCAGAGCTGAAATCAATAGAAATGTTTTATGCTTGGACAGAAAATTCCCTTAGGAAATACAGATGATCCTCCCTCATTTCCATAAGAGTGTGTTTCTGAGGCATTCAGCTGGAATACAATTAATTTATAGTATTAGTGAGGAACCCGTATGCCTCCTGGCTGGCCAGCAAAGAGGGAGATGAGGGTAGCAAAAAGGGCTTCTCCTGAGGTTCACTCCCACAGGAGCTGGGAAGTGCAGCAGGCCACTCAGTTTCAGATATATGGGATCTCTCCCTGTGTCTGGCTCACTATAATTTCATAATTTTCTCTCTATACATGTGCATCCGTTGCTGAAGAAATAAAAAGCAAGCAGCTGTAGTAAACCAAGCAGAAGAGCAGGACTTAGTAAGAACATAGTTAAGACCAGATTCCTGTTTTAACTGGTCATGAGGCAACATAGCATTGTACTGATAAAACGCAGCATCTTTCTCCTACAATAAAGCAGCTTATAAAGCTCTAGGGGTTCTGTTCTCTATTGTCCATCCATTCAGGTGGGCCAAAAAGCTGATATTCTGTTCTAAACCACATAGCTAACATGACTGCTGAGTCTAGGTAGTATAGCCAGAGTTGATTAATTTCATTTACTGATCTTCTGAGTTACAGGTATAAATGTATGCATTGCAATGGTACACATTTATTTTCTTCCTTTCACAAAAAGCAAATGTAAAATGTCCATCTACAGGAATTCTTTCTGCATAGGTCAGAGACCAGCGACCCATCTCAGTGCTATTTTACCTCTGTTAGCAGAATCAGGTTACTTTTCTATTTCATTTGACAGCAGGTACAGGCTTTATTACACCATTCTTCCCTACCTGGTATATTCATACTGAAAAAAACCAGTGAACAAAGAATGTATAGGAACACCAAAAACTATAGTAATATCTCAGAAACAACAGACAACAGAACTTTGAACCAACAATAACTGTTATTCTCCAAAGGATGCAAAACCGCCAGATTTTCTTGTTTTGGTATACCAACAAACAAGGAAGAAATTCATGGTGTTCGTGTACTAATCCTTTCTGGTCAATCTGCAATCAAGGCCATTGCTATTACAACTCCAATGAATTATGATCAAACCTATACTGAAATACTCAAGGGGCAAGAGGGCAGTTGGTGTCCTATGGAAAGAAGATTTACAAGACTGCAATGTGTATGAGTTGATCCCATAAAACAATTTTGACAACATACTCCTGGCAGTGCTATAATTAATAGATATTAATAGCAAGTAGTTACCAAAGCAATCCATCTATCTAATAACAGTCCACTATTTTAGCAAACTATTCAGTGACAGAACATCTAGAACAGAGATGCATGCCTGACTAGGCTGTGATAATGAAATGTTAGTTATATTATCAGGAAGCTTTATTTTGACAACTGTTGAAGAAAAACAGGGTATTGTGGTAGGAACTCAACAAAGTTCAGGATAGGAACAGAAGCTCTGAAGATATCAACACAGTGTGATATTAAACACCCCAGGGTATAAACAAATCACAAATTGTAATTACTGTTCCCTAAAGAAATGTAGCTTGTGAGTTAGAACTAATCTTAGTTAGCTGACCAGTGCAGATCAGACTGAACTTGGCAGGGGACACAAAGAATAATAACAAGGGCTTCTACAAGTATGTCAGCTAGAAGAGGAACATCAAAGAAAGGGTACCCCCTGATGAGCAAGACTGGCAAACTGGTAACAACAGTGAGGAGGAGGCTGAGGTACTCAACAACATTTTTGCCTTATTCTTCACTGGCAGCCTCTCTTCACATACCTCTTGAGTGGATGGACTGCAAGGCAGGGACTGGGGGAACAAAGTCCCTCCCAGTGTAAGAGAAGATCAGGTTATTGGTCTTGGGAACTCCCTTAGAAAGGAGGATCCTGGTACTTAGTGAACTATCAGCCTCACCTCTGTGCCTGGGAATATCATGGAACAGATCCTCCTAGAAGCTATGCTAAAGCACATGGAGGACACGGAGGTGATTTGAGACAGCCGGCATGGCTTCACCAAGGGCAAGTCTTGCCTGCCCAACCTAGTGGCCTTCTATGATGGAGTGACTATGTCAATAGACAAGGGAAGACCCCACCTGCAGTACTGCATCCAGCTCTGGAGTCCTCATCACAGGAAAGACATGGACTTGTTGGAGCAGGTCCAGAGGAGGGCCACAAACATGATCAGAGGGATGGAGAAGCTCTTGTATGAGGAAAGGCTAAGAGAGTTGGGGTGGCTCAGCCTGGAGAAGAGAAGGCTGTCGGGAGACCTTATTGCAGCTTTTTAGTACTTAAAGGGGGCCTGCCTATAAGAAAGATGGGGACAAACTTTTTAGCAGGGCCCATTGTAACAGAACAAGGGGTAATGGTTTCAAACTAAAAGAAGGTAGGTTTAAACTAGATATACGGAAGAAAATTTTTACAATAAAGGTGGTGAAACACTGGCATAGGCTGCCCAGAGTGGTGGTAGGTGCCCCGTCACTGGAAACATTCAAGATGAGGTTGGATGTGGCTCTGAGGAACCTGGTCTAATTGAAGATGTCTCTGCTCGTGGCAGGGGAGTTGGACTAGATGACCTTTATAGGTCCTCTGCAACACAGTATGCTCCACGATTCTATGCATTTTAGGGCTCAAGCTGAGCAGATAAATAAAGAATTATAGAACAGTCTATTACAGTTTATAGTGATTGATAAGACAGGTGGGATCATCTTAAATTCTATGTAAGCATAGCAACTTCTTCACATGAAAACCTGAAATTGGATATGCAGAACTAGTCAGGCTGCTACCCTGCATTACTATCTATGTAAATATTAGTTTATTATCATTGAGGGTAAATGTACCTCTAGTGCTTGTACTTTGTCCATGACCCTGCCTTTGAGGAAGGTTAAGATTTCTGACTGGTGTGCTGGTCATCCCCTAAATTGCATGAAAGCCCACATCTGTGTCAAGATGAGTGTCTTGACCACTGAGGGAGAATTCAGCTTTATATTTTACTTGGCCTACTGGACAGCCTGGAAGCACTGGTCAGCACAATCATTTATGCAGCCACAGCTCATGCTGCATTTCTCCAGCCATCAAAGGAAATATAGGAGACATGGAAGGAGGCTTGAAGATAAGATGAGGAAATTAGTAGAAATGAAAGAATATGGGCATAGATAGAAACTGGATACATTACAAAAGTAGAAGTGTGATAAACCCTCATAAGGACTGGAGGAAAAACTGCAGGTATTTCATGAAAAGGAATATTGCTAGTGTGAAAGAAACTGAGATTATAATGGTAGAAGGCATGTAGAATGCAATTATTTTTTAAGAAATCAAGACTTATTAGTTCCCTTGCTCATAGGCAAAACCTTGTAAAAAACTGATTGCCTTCACAGGGGTGAGTGAAGACAGTTTTATTTAGAGCAATACTTTAAGGGGCTTACAAAGTTCAGACACAGATTGTTCTTGCATGTATCCAATTTTTCACAGACTCACAGCATGGCTGGGGTTGGAAGGGGCCTCTGGAGACCATCTAGTCCAACCCCTGCTAAAGCAGGTTCCCCTCGAGCCGGCTGCACAGAGTCACATCCAGGTGGGTTTTAAGGAGACCCCACAGCCTCTCTGGACAGCCTGTGCCAGAGTTCATGGTAAAGAAGTTCTTCCTCATACTTTGGAGGAACTTACTGTGCTTCATGCCTATTGCCCCCGTCCTGTCTCTTGGCTCTACTGAAAAGAGCCATTTTGTGCAATAAAAGCCTATTAAATATTTTTAAAATAATTTAATAATGGTTCAACAGAAATGCACAATTATGGCATCTGGCCAGAACAAGAATGTGTAGACAACGTAACCAAACTACATGTTCCCTTTTCTGCTCCTCCTGTCAGTATGCCTTAACCCTGGCATGGAGAGAGCTCGCACTGGCTCAAAATATCATTTAGTTTACTCCTCTGTTTAGTAGCCCTTTTTCGTGCTAATACATCCCCTTTTCTCTTGGAAAACTCATATTTATGATACTTACTTTTACAATATGAGCATCTGACACCAAGAAACAAAGACCCAGAGTATTTAACAGAAAAACAGTATGTGGATATAAGACATTTTCCCATTTCTGTATATAGAAAACTAGACAATCGATTACTCCTCCCTTTTTGTCCTATCACTGTATATCCGTACTTTTTGTATGACCAGAAACAGAGATGACTTTTTAAAGAATTGTTTAATAGCAGCTGCATTTATACCAGTATGCCAACTACAGCCAAGACAGACCTGAGCACATGCACACACTCATCCACCTTTTTCAACTGTAAACATAATCCTTAGCAGAGATTTAGCCTAAACTTACTGATCCATATAACACATGGTTTCTCTTATATCTTTTAGAATGATTTATCACTGAGAAACCTTACACCTTGATCTGTCCTTATAAGTAGGTAAAGGACAATGAGGTGAGAAAAACTGCATTACATTTAGTTCTCTTTCCTCCTCTGAAAGGGATATACATTAAAGTAAAAAACAAAAACCCACTCAATTATTCAATCTGCTGGAATTCATATCCTCAGATTGTATTTTCTCTTAATTTAAGATTGCATTCATACTTTTTTTTATAGAATTTTGGTTTTTGTTATAATACTAATAAAAATGTGGAAATATTAATCTTAGTTCTAAAGTAAATCATATGGTTTATTTGATTAAAAACTGTTATATTCTGACTCAGTCTTACATTTTACCCCAGTTCTCATGCATTTGCAGTTCTATGCATGAAAGCTGATTACCTTTTCAAAGGACCATTATTAGCTCATAAATATCCAAAACCATTTGAACAAAACCAGAATTATTTCTTGTGCATTAGAGTGCAGTTTCTGGCTTTTTCTTTGAGTCCTCCAAAACCCCATAACTGCCATATGAATGCAGCTCACATGCCAATAGTTTTTAATAATGAGGGTTTATATCAAGAACTCTTCACGGGACTTTTAGCATTAAACGTAAAATGGGAACAAACGTATATCTAAGAAATCAAAACTGACATCAAAATTCTAAACAGGACTGCAGACAGAGATCTTTAATTCACTGTGCTTTAATTTATGGTCCTCTTCCCGTGCAGAGATCAGGATAATAAGTCCATTGTCTCTGCTATTAGACTTAATGGCATTATCAGTATGCACCTTGGGCTCCTTTGCCAACTGCTAGTTCAAAGCCTGCAGCCAGTGGGTCCATGATAAAGCTGCAGAGAACCTCTCCACTGGTCCATCTTAATAATTTTTCAAGCTTTTGATTAATTTAATTCAAAGTAACAGATAAGTCTCAATGTCTCAGTATTAAATTTCTAAAATGTCAATGAAAACCAGCAACTGTTTTGAGGACACAAACCTTACTAGCCTCTTAATGCCTCACTGAGGAATGAGTTTACCTGATAGGCCACCCTGAGGAATTCAAGTAGTGAGAGATTTAATAAATTCCGTGTGAAAAGCTTCACCTGGCTCTGATACTTGACGAGAAAATACAAATCTCTAAGAAACCAGGATTCATAATGTCTACTGTTTACAGAACTGCTCGTCTAATAAAAGATATTACTTCTTCCTAGAAAACTACAGCAAGATTTGTACGTCTGACAAACCTTTAACTAGGAGGGAGGAGAGTTATTGTCTTTCTGAGGGGTTACACGTTGATTATGAGAAGACAGGTTTGGAGAAATAAGACTGTTTAGCATGCATTTGTAGGGACTCCTGACTTTTGTGATATGTTGAAACTAACACTGTTAATATCACTCTGGACATATGAAACCCTAGACTAGACTGAGGAGTTGCTCTGGAACTTTGGTTTCTTGTTTCTGCAAGAACCTTTCAGTAATTCACCTTTAAAATTAGCCGCAGGTAATTGAAAGAGTTATGAGAGTAGGTTTTTCACTTGTGATGATTAGGAAGCTACCCTTCATCATCCTGCAGGTCATCATTCAGTTTTCCAAGATCTGTCTTTAGATTAAACGATTTCCGAGATATCATCCTGGAACAGGGAAAAACTGAAAAACATAGGAAATGCAAGGACACATGCAATAAAATGGAGTATTATTAAGTCTTTTCTCAGGCCTATTCCATGCTATTTTGAGAAGCAGTAATTGCACCCATGAATATGTCCAGATAAGCTGATGGATGCTAACAGTACTTTTGTTTGGTTGGTTGGTTGGTTTTTTTACCCAGAGATTACCTATTTGTGGAGCTGGTGGGGAATAAGACCTTCCTACATCCTTCTTTAGAGGTAGGCAAATCAAGTTTCTTTTAATGTTGGCAACATTCTGGCTAAGTTTGATTAGTTTTGTCAGGAGACTAGATACCACAGGAACATCCGTTTGACTGTACCAATATTAATACAATATTACTGTGAGTTGTAGAAATTGGAGCTCAAAGGAAACTTGACAGATGATGCTCCTGTCTGAAGGCAGGATCAGCTGTACCTAAACCATCCCTGGCAGATGTTTGTTTCACTTAGTCTCACAAGTCTGTGTCGATACCAGTTGTAAGGATTTATATTCTTGTACATTAAACATTTAATTAGAGAAAACAAATAGCACTAGTGTGTGATGAGGTCAGATTTACTAAACAAACTGCAACAAGTGTGCACTAATCCGAGCTCAGGGCCCATTCAAATGCATGTTAGCAAGAAGAAAAACAAACAAAATACCCCCCAAAATAACACACACACCCCCCCCAACAAACCCATTTTTCTTTCTTCTGCATATTTCTCCTTTGCAGACTCAGTGCTAGCTGAAATCTGAATCTGAGCTATTAGATTTTGTGAGTGAAGAAATGAAGGAAAAAATATTTATCTACTGTACAGCAGTAAGGATATCTGAGTCCATTAGGACTATCTTCACATGCCTCTAATAAACTCACAGAACTTTAGTACCTTAAAAAAATGCAAACCAAAAAACCCCAAACCCTTAAAATGGGATCTACCAAGAAGCTTCATACATCAGTGTAGGTGACATTTTTAGCTAAAAGGAATTTTGACATTCCTTATTACTGTGTGCATTTCTTTGCTTGAAACACCACCGCAAAGGATTATTGGCTAAGTCTAAACAATTCATCTTGTAAATTAAATTTCTACATATTATCCAGGCACTTAAGGTATATTTATGCACTTGGAAGACAAAAGGGGAAAAAAAAAGATATTAAAATGTATCATTGAAGGATTTTTCTTTCCCTGACAAGTTATCTTTAGAACAGGTTCTGGTTCCTGTGATCTGTTTAACCCATTTTTATCGCTGTCTATGCTCACATGTCTGCAGCATCTTAGCCTCCCCAAATAATGCAAATATAATGATACAATTTCTGATCACTACTTATGTTATTTAAAATTGACCGTGGTCAACTCATTTCTATTTAGTAAAAAACAATCCCTGTTCTCACAGTGAGAAACACCAACATTCTCACCAACAGCGAGAAGTCCTGAACACATTAAAACATGTTAGCAAATTTTAAACATTTTTTTTTACAATATGTGTGTGAAAATAAGAGATAAAGGAGGTTCAAGTGCAGCTATAAAAAATTAAGCATGTGCACCATGAAGAACTGCAGATCACATTCAACATTGCACTCCATGGCACAATTCTAAAGTAGAATTTAGAACTCACCAACTCTAACATAGAATCACCAAGTCTCTTCATTCAATCCATCCAAAGAGACAAATCTGAAGATCCCCAAGTGATGTACAGGAGCTTTGTTCCACTTCAGCAGAGCTTTAGAGATTTACACCTGCATTGGCTCATATAACACGCGCTTTGGTCAATAAATTGTAGCTTTGACAAACCAGGGTAGAAATGAATTCCACTATCCATCCGCCAGCGATACACAAATGGTAGTAAATGTTGCTCTGTTTTCACTTCTCTATACATACACAATGGCATTCCAGAAATGTTTATGGGTCTCTATGTAAAAGTGCCTCTGTAGTGCCAGCCCATGTATAGAAAGAGGTAAATAAAATAGGATTTTCTAAATGTGTCAATTAATCACAAAAGCTTTTATTTCATTGGCATTACAAAGACACGATTGGTTGACTGAAGAATGTGTTGTAGTCTATATGTTAAAAAAAAAAAAAAAGAAAAACAAAGAAAAAAAAAAAAAAGAGATATCATTGGTACCAGAAACAATGTAGTACAAAACCACATTGTTACTACATCCTTTTATTCTTCTAACTTGCATCTTTTTAATGGTTAATTTATTACAAATTTGCTGAAGAGCCATCAGCATATATTTGCAATACTACAAACTGGAATTTATTCATCTGGCTGCACACTGGGATTTGTTTAGTTATCTGGGGTCAGTGAACATGTAACACAGTTTTATAAACTGATACTGAACAGGAAAAAACTGCATTAGAATAAAGCCAGAATAACAATAAGCCAAAGAATTAGGTGAGTATTTCTTGCTTCAGCTGCTATATACACATTTATTTCACTGTCAGGAAGCTAATGCTTTTTATTGTTATTATTTTTTAAAAGTCCTTTCCTTCCCTTACAATATATTTTTTTAAGTTCTTTCAACCCCTTGACAGCTGCCATGCTGACAGCCTCCTGCCAGCTAAAAGGGCAGGGGAAGGAGCAGCACAAGTGGTCTGACAGTGTGTGGCGGAGGCAAGCGTATGACGGGGTTTTGTCCCAGAGACAGTGATTCCCAAATGGCAAAATGTGTTGGAACTTTGCAGTGCTAAAAGCTTTTAATGCTAGTTTTTACTGTCTTCCTTCAAAAATGACAGCTTGCTATCAAAGCATTGATTCTTTTCCTTCTATATATTTAGCATTATATGGTCATGAGCATCAGTAAAATTAATCCTGATTTACATCAGTGTGAGTGACAGGAGAAACGAACTCAGTAGTTTGAGGATAACAGCTGTAGAAAATGTTTATTTGTATAAACACAAGGAAACCAATTTCATTTTTGAGTCAATGGAAACATGACTTACCTTAGGCAGTTCCCATCTAAGAAACTACCTCTTCTGAAAGAATGGCAGTCAAATAGTATGCAAGCCATTACCTGCTACCTATTATGCTAACATTACACTGTAGTCTTAAGAAACACATAAAGAAACAATGTAAAATCATTCAGAATTGTGTAGTAACACAAGACTGCTGTTTGAATTAGGCTGTGAACATGTTGCTGCAATGCATATTCACCTGTTCGGTTAAAATTACAAAAGAAAAATAATGTCACACACACACACACAGAGATACTCATGCAGCTGTTCAGGATTCATTGATTATGAAAAAATTAAAAACAACATTTTTTTCAGTTTATCAGTCAGGGCAAAAAATGCTAAATTTTCTTTTCCTAGGTGTCAAAATCCAATATAAGTAATGGTAAATGGACTTGTGCTGAGGCTATTTGAATAGAACATATGTTGAGAAAACACTGGTGTACTGAAGATCAGCTTTAGAAGTTCACAGAACAGCTGATTTTCATGTTGTGTTATTCCCAGTTTAGGCAAGCATTCAATTTGCGAAGGGAGCACAGAGGTGATTTACATTTAATATCTCGATCTCATTTCAAGAGAATGGCTTGAACTCAAACACAGTCAAGTTGAAAGCCTTAATGTTCTACTTGAATTCACATGATTTATGGAAGCAAAAAAACCCTACACTGTTTCCACAGGCTGAGAAATGCTAGTTTCATCCACATGGACTAAAAAAACCCCAAATTCAAACAACAGACACTCAAAATAACATTTAACACTCCAGCTGACATTCAACACTGACATTCAAATGAACATTCCCACTAAGAATAAATCTTCTGAAAAATCCTAAATATAAAATAGGGCAGATACTGCATTCATCTATATTGGTATAGTACTGGACTGAACTCATGTTCTTGCTCTGGATTTACACAGTGTAATTGAAGCCTACCCTTCAGCCTTCAGCCAAATGCCAAATGTGCCACTGAGAGTGTTCAGCTGACAGTTCTTTCCCCTAAGAAACAGTATTCAAATTGGAATTAAGAAAAAATGCCCAAATCTGCCAGTGCAAGCTGGCAGAATTATCTTGAGAGATTCCAAAGTCTTTTGAAGCTTTTTTATCCATTTTCAGAATCACTCATTGGCTTTTGTGAGCGGTTCTTCACATTTGAACTGCACTCTTGTATTCCCAGATGCCCTATAGGGAAGTACTGCTCTTCATTTTTGGTTAATAAACGGCTCTGTTTTTCAAGGGATGGTAGTCTCTGCTTTCCAGTTCTTTATATGTTCATCTCAGTATATGAGAAAGCGACCATATAATGGCAAAAGTTGACAATCTTTACTTGTACTTCTGTGCTCCTACCTCAAAGAGACCCTTAGGGTTCTTTGGATGTCTAGGTCACACCACAAGCAGGAATAGTTAGTCCGTGCCATGCTGGTATCAAAGTGGAGAAAAGCAAAGCTAATCACTCACAAAATCAACCTAATAAGCATACACAGACTGGCAGTGCTTGCTTTCTGGACAAAAAGTAGTACATCAGACCATAGGCTTCCATAAAGCTCCCTAAACATTGGTGAAGACAGAAGAAACACTAACACTACAAGCTTCAAGCAGCTCCCTGAGAGTCTACCTTTTATAAGCTGCCCAGCATTTACTCTGCAGAATAGAAGCTCTTTATTTATGAAATTCCTACACAAACTCTCTTCTTTTCTCCACTCCAATTCCGAGGGAAACTCTTTCCTTTATACAGTGCATAAGCCAATTGAAAAAGAATTCCTAACCAACACAAAAAATAACTATTCTATCAAACTTGAGGACAATTAGTGAGGATTAGTGGAACTAGATGTTTCTTCTCTAGATTGCTGGCACACAGGCTGTTTTCAAATTAACTAAAATAATCATCTTCCTTAATACTCACTGATAACACAGCTGCTGCTATCAAGCAGTTTTCTTCCTTAACAAGCTAAAACCTCAAGTCCGCTGTAAAAAGGTAGATAATGTACAATTAACTGGTCTAAATTTGGAGAACATTTTAACTTATCAGTGATGCTCCAACTCTGCTTTACAGGGAATTTATCTTTGTCTGAAAAAAAAAAAAAAAAAAAAAGTACTGACAAAGATGAACCAGAGACAATAAGTATCACAGTTTTTGCTACTACATTATTTTTCCTGAGTTAGTCCAAATGTTAGATGGTTATGAAGGGCTATGCAAATTCAGAAGGGAGGAGCAGGGAGCGCTAGGCTTCTATCTATAATATTAAAACTTTGAAACGCAGTTGCTGTAGCTGCCTAAAATCTTGTGTACCCAAAAGATACTCACTTTTCTTCATCTTTATGAATTTATTTGACAAAATAGAGAAAACTATTCTTAGCCTCTCAGATTGCAGCTAGGCTACTATTGTTTCTGTAACCAAAGGAACACTAAGGTTTTTCACTCTGCAATGGTGGTGAAAAACTGGTTTCAACATCTCCGAGCAATCTATAAGAAACCAACTTTACAGAACCTCAAGCTAGTTTTGCTTTCATAGCACAAATGAGTAAACCAAGGGAAAAAAAAATAAAAATCTCTGCACCAAAGGCTCACAGCTGATAACACTTTCCAGGAGGAGAGAATGTATGTCCTCTCCCATTCCACCTTCCCAACAGCAGTGGTGTCTCCTTGATTTTGAAATACATTGAGAAGAAGAGTTAATATATTCTCATCTTTGTACAACAACTTAATTTTTAGACATCTAGGACCATTTCCATTCCTCACCTGAAGCTGCACAAACCCACAGCTTTAACCTCTGTAGACGATGCACAGACCACCAGGCTATAAAGCACTTATACTTGCTGTCTCTGTACGAAAGTTTTAACACTATGCAGTAAAACCTTTAAGATTCAGTGAATAGCAAATGAAGGTTTTGTTCTGAATGCAAATACAGTTTATTACACATAATTCAGAACCTCCTTCAAATGGAGTTTTAAACAAAACACAGTCATCCTTTGGTAACACTCTGACTAAAGCAGTTGAAAATGCTAATGCAAGGAATTTCTAGTTCTAGTTCTTGAAAAATCAAAGCAATCCTACCCATTCATTTTATGCTTCAAAAAAGGAAAAAAAAATATCAGCATCTGTTTATTGGTGTATTTCTCCAACAGTTAGTTAAACTGAGTTTAAAGACAGTAATTACATGTAATCCTTTATGTCTAGAGTATAGTATCCTGCACAAAACTGGTACAGGGTTTAGAAATACTAATACATATACTTTTTCTATCACTATAACATTAGCTTACTTTTTTTGAAAAATAAAGATAATCCAATTCCTTCAACATACATCTTTACATGATTTCCCTTTTATGTCAAAAAATAGATACAGACATCTCAGTCCATAGACTTCCAAGTAAAAAGACAGATAAACAAAGGACACGAAACACTGTAAATTGTTTCCTATTAATGTATTTTTTGCTCCTGCCCAATTGTGGTTCACTGAACGCCTTAAAAAAAAAAAGTTTACATCAAGAAATTACCAAGATCATATCATCCCGTTATAGTATTTTTCCCCCTAACCAATGCATTAAATAGCGTTGAGATCAGTTTTGTTTTCTTTAATATCTATATGCAATTTTTGATCAGTCACAACTAATAATTTTTTGTCTTTCCAGAAAAGTTTGGTGGCTTTTATAATAGAGTATATCAGCTGTTTACAAAAAATCCCTGGCAATTTCTCATTTCAGCTTAAGGAAGGAAATGAAGAATATATTAACTAAACGAAAATGAGGGGGATTGAGTAAAATAGGTCCAGCTGACTAATGCCTTAGTCAGGGAATTATGTTTAATATTACACAGTACTGCAGGAAACACAAGCAAGTTTCTAAAATATATGAGAATTCCCACACAATTTCAAAAAGTATTATTTATAAATTAATTTATCCTGGTATCTTTCCTCCAGATCATTACTGTTAGTCAAGTAGAATATATACATGGGTGAGGGTCAAGATTTATTATAAACATATATGACAGATTCAGGAAAATTCTTTCATAATAAAAGAATAAAAATACAAAAACTGTGCCAGACAGACTATCTGTATGTAAAATGTGTGCCAAAACCTAGAGCTGTTTAAATAATATTTTTTTCTGTTCAATGGCAGCAATGAAAAATAATCACAAAAAATTGTCTCAGGTTGACACCTAGTATATTACTATGGGCCAAATTCAGTAATCTTTCACAAACAGTTTATGTTGGCCTAAAACTGCATTTCTTAGTGGGAAAGCAGTCATATGAGAAATTTCACAAAGCTTCACTCTCATTCCAGGTTTTCCCAGAATAACTAAAATCCATAATTACACAGTGTCCATCTCTGTATTTAACATCCCCGATGTGTACTTGTTTGGAGGGTTCAGAAGACTATGTTCAGCTGTAGGGATTTACTGCATCAGCTCCAGAATGGCTCCACCTGTTACTGTGCAACTAACCCCACTACTTTTACCTGCCACCTACAAGCTTTACCCTTTATTATCAAGCCTATTCTCTTACTGTTTAGATTAGTGTCTGGCATCACCTACAAAATTTGATGAGCTGTCTTATTTTTCAACCGAGCCCTTTTAATTGAAAATTTCTACCAATCTTTCACAGAACTGACATTTTTCTGCACCATCCTGCCATTTTTCAACCTCATATAGTCACACACTTTGGATGTAAGTATATTTATCAAAAAAATATCATCAATTTCCTGAGAGTTTGAGCCTCGCAGAAATGTTACGGATTTCCAAGATTTTTCAGGGTACTGACATGACAAAATACATGTCAATATGTTATAAAATACTTTAAATGACAGACCCAAAAGATGAGGTGGGAAAAAAAAAAAAGTTCAGATTAAGTATAATTTGCTACTGTCATTATCATCATTCTGCCTGTAAAGACTTCAACACACAGTATTCTAGGAAGGAGCTTTTCTTTTCAAGAATGGTCTCAGCAGTCTCCAGTCACAAAGTGATTTCCACAAATGATTAAACATTGTCTCTCTGTCCCTTTAGATTATATATGTGTATTCTGACAGATCCTTCCTGTCTTAAAACGTAAGCCACTCATGTAACAAGGGTTGTAAACGGTTCCTTTAAGAAAGAGGTGTTCTGCTATGTCTATATTGTTAAAGAAGAGAATCCCACTGAATGATCTCAGCTCCTGCATTAGCTCTCTGATCCTCTTTTATTCAGCATTACAGATGTATCTATGACACCAAAAGGCTTTGACTTAACTCTCTGAGGAGCTGCCAAAGGAACGTGGATTACCTCAATGTCCATCAGACCAAGAAAATGCAGAGCACGGAAAAGATTAAGCAGAAATAGAAATTATATTGCCTGCTCAATCACAAGGAATTGTAACAACTTTGACAGATTACAAACAACGATTATAATCTACCATAAAAGCCATACTTGTGAAATCAATTTAAAGACTAAACAGACTAGATCAGAGAGAGATAAAGCGTCCAAGATACAGGAGCAGATAAAGATGCTGAAGAAGAAAAAATCAATAGTGATAATTTAAGAAAATATATTAAATTGTTAGCATAAACTTCACTTAGAACAGCCATATGTATAAAAGGAGCAGCATGAACCACACAAGTACAAAGAGTTTCTATGAAGGCTGGGGAAATAGGGTATTAGAGGAAGCTACAATAGTGTTTTACAAATGCATTTGAGATAAGTGCTTGGGAGGAAAACATAAGTAAAGCTTCAAATGCTGATAAGATTTTCAAATTAAATGAGAAGATTTATGATCATTGTGGGAATAAAATTCTGGAATCACCTTCCAAATAGCTCTTTGATCTAGATGTTGAAAGTTTCTGGAATTTACAGATTAGAAATCAGACTGGAATTAGCAATTAGATTGTGGATATTTAGAGAATTTGATCTAATGTTTTACCATTCTTGGTGGTCTTTCTTGTACTTCATTTCTGTAACATTCAGCCTATAAGCAGGATTTTCAACCTGTTAATACTTTGGTTGTTTTTTTTTTTTCTTTTTCCTCCTTACTTGACAATCAGCCTCCTGCCCCTTTGTAGCAAGTATTCTGCTGTCCTCATAAGTGCAGGATCTCATACATCCTATAAGAAGAATTCAAGAAAATTCTGCCCTAAATGTCTTCTAACACAGTGAAAGGGTCTTTTAAACAGACATCATGATGAAACAATAATGATGATAATTATCATGTAAGTATGACAGATAATTATCATGTAAGTATGACAGAGTTGCAGAATGAGGTACAAACATGGAATTTAATTTGATCACAGGAACGTCTTGAAGATGATTATTTATGTAATATACATATATATTCTCAACTTTGTAATAAAGTTTCTTTTAAAATTAAAATATTTCAAATCACAATACTTCTTTATTTCTCTCTTCTGCAAGCCTTCTACAAATCATTTCAATAAAGATTAAATAACTCCCTCTTGTAAGATTCAGATTTCCATTTCTTTATTTGCAGAAATACAGATGGGCTATACTTTCCCCAAATCAATATTACAACAAAAATGACATAATTACAGTATAGGATTTTAAGAAGGACACACAAGAGCTTGTTTTTATTTATTATGTTACTGAAGAAAAGGGCAAGCAGGAAGAATAAAAACAAGTACAAAAACCCATGCAGCAAAAGCTGCAGAGAACAGCATCGGTAAGTAAAAATACAGATTTCTGCCTCCCTACTATAATAACTGCTATGAAAGATAAATTTGTTATTTAATTGCATGAAGTTATTCTGTCCTTTTATTTTGAAAACACTAGGGGGAAAAATTAAGCCATCTAGAAATAGACTTAAACATTGTGCTCATATCTGGTAAAGGAAGATCAGTTTTACCATGTCTATGCCATCAGATTATAGTACGGTTACAGTTACAGCTGTAACTACGTGTACAACATTTGTGGTTGGTAGAATTGAAAAAAATCAGATTCAAAGGCCCTTCTACAAAGCACATGACCTACTCACAGCTGCCCAAAGGCAGTGAGTATTCAAATATGTTGCTGTGTTATCTCAGTCAGACTTTTTTCAAAAAAAGTATTCCATAAATATTTCACATTTGTAAAGAATGTGTCAAACACTTTTTATTATATGTCCATTGATTTGATTATGTCATTTTTTGGTAATATTTGAAACCCCAGTCAGTGTTTGCCAGAGTGTGAGTTCATTCAAAGGCACTTTGAATCCACACTTCAGCCTGACAAATGGGGTAGGAACTGGACGGATGGAGTCCCAATTCATGTATGAAAAAAGAATCCTTGACATGAGAAGGTATAACAATATTCAGCTCTAAAGATAAAAAAAAAAAAAAAAAAAAAAAAAAAAAAGAGTTGACAAAGGGTAAAAATGCTAAGGACATCTTTCTCCTTCTGTCAGAAGACAAGGTATATGAGGGGAGTGTCCTTTTAACCTGCTTTTTAATAACTAAGGTCCTCTGATTTTCACATTGTAATAGATCTATACATTTATAGCATTTATTTTTTCCTGACAGGATGGTATTGAGTTTTGCAATGGTGTTCTTGAGCTCATCCAGGATTTCTCTGGCAGAAAATAAAACCTGGCCTGCTGAAGGTTTAGAGTGGTAGCCAATGGTGTTACAATTCAGCCCGAAAGGAGGGTAAATAACAGGAGAAAAGGGGGCATCAGGAACTGAAAGAACCAGAAAAATAATACCAAAAGGAAAACCTTCCCATGAAAGTGACAGTTCTAAGATGAAGCGTGTTGACCACTTTTAAGCACAATTTTTTACTTCCCAATGTTGCAAGCCCTCTTTGTCCTCAGCATCTTTTAAATGATACTGAAAAGTAAGAGTATGACTTTGGAAACACACACTCATGAGGTCCGTGTGCACTACTACCAATGTTATTTTAGCTTCCTTGTTTTACTCAGAGGAAAGATTTCTAGGCATCTCATCCCTATGGTTCTCATTAAAATCAATGGAAGTATCTTTCAATCCCATGAAAACATTATGAAGCCGACCTCTTAATCTACTGCAGTTACAGGATTGCAACTGGCACGTGTTAACTAGGCCCACAGTATAAGTTCTTGCAAGTTTTTTTGTTTGTTTGGGTTTGTTTTGGGTTTTGTTGTTGTTGTTCGGTTTGGGGGTTTTTTTTTGTTGTTTTTTTTTAAAGGTAATAAAACCAGTTTAGCTATTTAAATGCTGAAAGCAGAGGTCAGCCAATTGTACTGTTTCCCATCTGTTGTGTTACATTTACATGCCAAGATAGCTTTCAACATACATAAGATGGAAACAGGAGAATCTTTGACAGACACTGCAGACTAAAATAAGCTCAGAAAGCTCAAACAGGTTAAGATTCAACCGACCACAGGGAGTGGCTGCAGGATATTATTCTTTTGCTGCAGCTTAAAGGAAAATATTAGAGAAACATCTCTTCAACCTGCATGAGGTGGGAAATGTTTATGCTCCCTTTAGACACATGTGCCACTGGTTGTCTCACTTTCAGAGAGACTTGATATTATAGTGTTATTACAAGGGAAGGATTCAATGGGAATGAAGCATTCTAGGCTTTCACAAGAAGGTAATTACAACATACCATCCTCGCTGCAAGTAACTGAGGGCAGAATTAGAACTACACCACAGGCAATAGCAGTGACTTCTGCGGTAAAAATCTTTCACACAGATACGACTTCTTTCGTTACGGATAGAGGTTCACCTTATGTAACTCAGCTCATCATTAGCTATCTAAAAGGCATTTATTGCCACCTAATTTTCTAGGATCCCTACAATGTTGCACAAGAGGGAAAGGTATTTTCAGAGTCAATGCAGCCCATGTATTTTGACTGATAGACCTGCCTTGAGATAGTGAAAAACACCTTTTGGAAATACACCTCTCTTACAAGATGATCCAGAGGGTATAGACAGTAGCCATCTAAAAGGCTAAAAGATTTGTCTAAGGCAAAAGTTGGCAAAAAGAATTTCATCTTGTATGTTAGAAAGGCTCTAGCTATTTAAAATTAATCCTGGATGTATACTATGTTTACTTTCACTGGCTTATATATAGTAAAGCGTAGGCTGTACCTAATGGCTTCTAAATGCTTGAAGGTTTTTGCTCACTTGTAACTAGTTTACTATTTTAAGTGATATGTAAATAAAAAGACAACCAAAATCAAAAGATAGTATGGTTAAAATCTAGAGCAGGGGTCCTCAAACTACGGCCCGCAGGCCAGATACAGCCCCCAGGGTCCTCAATCCGGCCCCCGGTATTTACAGACACCCCCCCCCCCGCTGGGGGTTGGGGGGGGAAACCAAGCAGCCGCAGATGACTGCCTGCCACTGCATCCGCGCGCCGGCCCCCTGGTTAAAAAGTTTGAGGACCCCCGACCTAGAAACTGGAACAATGAGTGTGAAAGCCTCACTGAAAAAACACTGATAGAAATCACAGTTGTCAGATTCTTTTTCCAGATCTGCCACAGGTCCACTAATAGATTCTGCCCAAAGCATTTCACCTTCTAGGACGTCACCTACAAAGTGGAGATAATATTAACAATTAAATTAAAAAAGCATTTTGAGTTCAACAACAAAGGAAAAAAATAATCTGATGTAAGACAGACTTTTGGTGCTTTTGAGCACTAAAAGCATCACCCAAATCCTGAGACAACCTGAGTGGTCATGGTTCTAAGTTCAGTCAAGTTAGAAGCCTTGGATTTACACCTGGCTGATGGAGACTGGCATTGTGCCTGTGAAGATGGAAGGAGACTTACATTTTACAATGAGCAAGCATCTGGTTGTACACATTTACTTATGGTTTCAAAAATGTCAAACATTTTTGTGTTAAAGATTACAAAATGAGAAGGAATAAAAGTTGCTATTATTCTGCTTTGAAGAGCTGGGAAATCATTCTTCTCTAAAAGACTCTTTACAAAGGTAAAAAAGGCAGGTAAAGGCAAGGAGTAGGATCATATTCAGCAAAAATATTGGGGAAGAAGTTTTTGTATTTGCAACTCTAATGTATAAAAATGATGAATCATCCTAATGGTTGTTACCAATTGTGGATATATTTAGATAACACCTCATTCATTTGCAAATCAGGCAATTCATAAATGGGGAAAGAGATGCCAATTTCTCAGCAGAATTCTGAGTTTCACTGAAAATAAAACTACAGTAAAAGATGATTTTTGGCCATGATATGGGTGAGAAAGAAGTTAACTTCTGCAGAAAATGGCAAAGACAGAAAGATGTAAGGTAAAGACTTAGGTAAAGCTGTACTTGCACATTGCTCTCCAGAGCTCCTGCTGCTTCCTGGCTTTTTGCCATCTCATTCTCTGTACATCATTTCAGATGGCAAAACTGCTATCAGCGACTTTCAGAAATGAAAATATATGGTGTGACTCAGAAGTTCCTCTCTGATCCAAATAGGGATGGAGAGGAGGAAAAAAAAAAAAAAGATAGATATTTTTTTACCTGGTATGGAGGAGTGGGGGGAATAATGAATGCTAGAATATTATAGTACATTTGAGAGATTCATTAAGCTCAGTTTTTAATTGAGCAGACAGTAAATAAAAGACTGACTGCAAAATTTATGGTCTTAGTGTTTTTACCTGTTAGGCATTTGAAAATCACGTGTTAGGAATTAGTATAATTAATATTTTGCACTGATGAATAACCTTTTTGTGTAAGGTTGCCAGTGATCTATTCATCCTATCCATTTGCCATTATTCAATGAAATGGGCAAAGATTACAGTAATATTGAGATATCTGTGTGCAACCCAAGATACAAAATTTCATCTTCTCTTGCTTTCTCTTATACAGACTGTGAATGTGAAACGTTACAACTTCCTACTCGTGTTATTTAAGTGTTTGACTTCCTTTAAGCCAGTGGATGTCAAAGTAACTCAGTGATTAGTTCCAGTACTATGATTAGAGGTTTAATATTATAAAATATTGTAAAAGCAGTGGTCAGTAGCAGCTTTTCCTGCCATTTCTTGTGTATATTTGAATTTTTATAACTTAAAGCAACAAATTTACCAAACAAAGGGATGGCCTTTGATATTGTTATTATCTGAGAGGGATAACACAAAAACCTCAACTCTTTTCAACTCTACTCAGCTGTAGTGGCATCCCAACTAGAATCATTATCTGGCTGAGGAAGTTACAGTCAGAGTCAAATAAGGTATTATTGTTGCTTCTTTCTCATTATCTAAAAACTTCTGTTTTTAATTTCCTTGTTCTTTTGCTAATATACATTGCTGGGTGGCTTCATCTTCCTTCTGACATTGTGGCAATAGCAATTTTTGCAACAAAAACATATCTATGGGACTTTTCAGTCATGCCACAAACAGTGGTTTAAGTTCTTAGGGCTGTTCTTAACTGTTTCCTTGGGCACAGTAAAATTTCCAAATCCTTTTAAAATATAGAACAGCACACACTGTGTGTTGGAAAGGTAACAGCTGATCTGCTACACACTCTGCATATCTATGGGAAAGAACTGTAATTATTTTCATTACAAGGAAAAGAAAAACTTCAGTCATCTACTAGGTACCGCAGAGGGTACAACTATGGAACTGTGCACTACAAGGAGACATGTAGCACCACCATTTTTGGCTCTACGATAAAAGGGTCTCATTATAAAGCAATAACTTGACTTTCTTATCTAGGTATAACGACCCAGACATTAGGGTGATATCACTAGCCTGTAAGTCACTCATCTCTTAGAAGCAGGACCTCTAACCCTCAGTCCTTTTGACTGCAAGAAATATGGGCACTGATAAAATCTTGACTTCTCCTCCCTTCTCTATCTTGTGCTTTTCAAGCATAATGTGTTGTAAAGAGACTAAATCTTACAGAAGTCCTTTTCCTGAACTTTTGAAGTCCTGGAAGCACTTCAGGATCACGAAAACACAAGTTTTATAACCTGTGTACTGTGAAACTAAACTTACTGTTGAGATTACACTTTCACGCTAAAATCCTTTTCTCAGCTCCTTAGAAGTTTCTTAAGAAGTTGTCTTCAGGCTGAAGTCTCTCATGCCTGCTCTGAGGCCACAGGAAAAACTTTCTGGAATTTTGAAAAAAATCCACTTAATTATTTTGTTTGATTTTCAGAAGTCCAAGATTGGAAATAAAGCAATAAAGCCAATTACTTTTCATGCTAAGCCATGAAGACAGTCTTCCTTTATTATCATCAAGATTTTTCTACAGAAACATGATCCACACAGTAGTTAAAATGTTATTGTAAGAGAGTAGTGAGGTGTTTGTTTTTTCTTTGGAAATTTATCTCCAAATTAAATTATAAAATAAAATTTCAAACACTAAGGAAACTGGTTATCAGGATTATAATATTTTACTCAGTAATATCTAGATATTTTTGAATGAGATTACTCTTGTATTTATCTAACAAGTCATACCAGGGCTGCAGCACTACAGATTTTCCAGTGTCTCTTTTCCCTCATAACTAAGCTCAAGTTTTTACCTAGGAAAATTATGACTGTGAATATTTACTTTCTAGATCAGTATCTACATGAAATGTTGAATTTTCTTGTTGAATCCATGGGTTGTCAATAAGCAAAAAAATCATAAGTAAACTAAACAAAAAAAAAAAAGAAGAAAAAAGATCTAGTCCCATATATATTTGGCATTCAGCAGCAGCATTACAAGGGCACATAAATAACTTCCCTGATAATTCACCCTAAAATCTTCTCTTCCCCCAACAGCCCTCCCAGACTATTATTTCTCACAGCCTGCTCTGTGTCCATTCATAGCATCCCCCTGATTTCTGTTACCATTTCACAAATGCGATGCTGTAGCAAAAGCTTCCAGCAAGCGATGTAAACTTTGACCAAATAACAGCTATCCTGGGGAAGAAAAACATGTGGCTTATCTAACATTTCTGGTCATCACAAGGATCTATTTTGATAGAAAAACATTTTAAAGCCACACAGGCCATCCAAAGTTTAGACTATAGGTGCAAAACCACAGTAACAACAGTTACTGAACTTATCCAAAATGGCAAAAGGTGCACTTCATTACTGAAAGTACCTGGAATTCCAGGAAAACACATAAAACATATTGATGTGACAAGATATTTTCATTCCAGTAAAGCCACAAAACACCATGCCTACAGGTATTACTTCTGCCTAGCACATGCTAAGAAGAAATAGGACATTTTATGTTTGTACATAGACATAGGAGTGAAACTGCTGGAAAAACAGGTGGTATGAACATGAGTCACACAGGTAATTAAACTTTTTTAGGAAAAAAAAAACAACAAAACCCCAAAAACCCCCAAAACCAAACCAAAACAAAAAAACCCAACCAAACAACAACAAAAAAACCCCCACCAAACTTATAGGAAGAGACCAAAGGATCTCATTTAACAGCCTAAATTTTGGGAGTTGTTGGATCAAAACTTGCAAGTATCTATGTGGAGAACAGATTTATTATAAGAAAGGTCCTGCTTAACAAAGGTGCAGATGAGATGTGGAACAAATTGTAAGGGCTAAAATATATGAAATACCTATTTTAGAGTACAGATAGAGTAATAAACCTTGGTACTGAGGGGAATTCACTGTTGAAGTTACTTGGCACAACTGATTATGGATTAGGTATCAGTGAAAGGTTTCTAATCAAAAATTGGGATGGAGGAGTTTTGGTCTTCCTAAATAATAAACACTGCAATGCCTTGTAAGTATACCAAGGGAAGTGATATGTGGGTGCCACTAAACACAGTTTGTTGCAAAGTTCCCAGTGTACCCCCTGGCACAGGAACTTTGAAAAACCAACACAGACAGCATCTCTGACAAGCAACATTTAGGCAAGAAGGATTATTTTGACATTAATGCACTTCCAACTAAGCAGCTACAGCCTGGACACTAGTAGAAGCAGTAGGATATACCTATGAAGGGGACATCATCATAACCACCACACTTGTTAGAATCTAGCTAATGGGATACAGGGAAAAAAAAACAGGGTAAGATACACTATGACCAATGCATTACATACATCAAAGCAACACAGACAACTCCTGTACAACTCTAGTTGTTGTACAACTATGATACTAGTATTTGGAGAAGATAATTTTAGCATTTGCATACTTTGTTCTGGGTTAATAAACATGATTGCTCAAGGGTCTATATTTGAAATTTTGCACATATATCTTGATTGCAATCTTTGTTAAAATCAAAGCTGCTACAACTTTTGTTTCAAATTATGAGATTTCTTGATTACAATTTCTTCTTTTACATCAGTTCAAAACTTCATCACTAAAGATGACATTCTGTCCTCAACTCTTTGACATGGCTTTTCCTTGAACATCTTCTGCTGAATTTTTTTAGCATGTCTGAATGTTTTCCTTTATTTCTGACTATTTTCTTGTAAACGATCTTTTCAGTTTCCTCAGAAGTTCTTACTGCTTGTATTGAACTTTTTGGCTTCTTAAATAGTTCTAGCCTCTCTCTGTCCTGCATGCTGGAAATGGCTCAATTGTGGATGACAGAATTCCCTTTCTCTATAGTAATATAAGCTGTTTGCTTTATTTCCTACTTTGTTGTGAGTTTGGAATACCAGCATAGTTTTGTGTATTTCATCCTTTCTTTTATTCCCCACCATTCCCCTTACTTCTCTTAAATTTCATGCTCCAAGACAGATTATTTGATTAAACTCCTTTCTTACAGTCAAACCTCAGATGCATATGTAAAAAGCACAGTTCTTAATATTCACTGACTGAAATATAACCATGTTAATACCTCACAGAACAGAGGCCAAGATGCTAAACATTTTACATAGTAGTAAAATGTTAATGTGTCTTAAGTAGCAAAAATTAATCTAAACATACAGCTTCTAGAATATAGGTCAAAGCAGCCTTTTAAAAAAAATATTGAGAAAAGCATCAGTTTTGGTTATGGCTTGTTATCAGAGACACAAATAAAACACTTTACAAAATAGAATATGAGAGTTAAAATAAAGAATGGGGGTAGGTAGGTGGGGCTGTCTAGAAAATATCACCTTTGAATAAATAACATACCAAGTATCTCATTCTCCCTGTCTTCAAAAGCACATATTCTCTTCAGATCCCCACAACTGGCAATCGGAAGTAGGAAAGATGTCTGCATTATACAACACATTGAGGACAGTCAAATGAAATTAAGACATGAAGAAGTTAATGGACATAAGCCATCCTGAATATTAAAAACACAAGTCTTGAGGGCAACACTAATAAAAGAGCCTTGCTCTGGATTCATCTTGAAAACTTATCCAGTGCACTTACTACATCTTAAAAAGGTTGAAAGACAAGTCAGCTATGGAACTACTTGTATTTCTACCTAATATATGCTAACTATTTTAGTCCAAAGAGACAGGTTTGCTCAAATTAAACTTTGGGCCTTTTAACTCCAACTTTACAGCTTATTACAGACTGACATACCTGTTCTAACAAATCCTTCTTCCGGTTGCTAGAAAGAACAGTCAATGGGAGAGGAAAAGGGAGTCTCATAAGTGATGCTGTGCTGACTGACACATGAATAACGCAAGGCGAATCATATGACTATCAGAAGGACAGGCAGTTACCATCTTCTTTTATTAACCTCTCTCAGAGGTTAATACCACTTGATGAACTTCCCCCTTCCAATCACAATCCATTGGGGGGTGGGGGGTGGGGTGGTGGTGGTGCAAAAGATCACTTTCTTCCATGTCGCCAAAAAACTAATAGGTTGGTCAGTGCAAAATGCCGATAATAAATTTCATCTGCTAAGCAAACAGACTTTCATATTTCCTGCCTAGTAAAAAGAAATATTAAAAAAACTCACCCAAGCCTAAAAGAAACCAAAAGTAGGTAAACTACACACCTGCCAGTATTGATTTTTAGCTGCTAAACAGAGTGGATGGAGCAGCCATGCAGCTGGGAGCTTTATATTGTGTCATCACATGGGTGCCATGCATTCATGCTGACAATTTCAGAGCAATGCCTCTGATAACAACTCATTGATGAGTGAATAATTGAGGAAGGCTGGTATCTGTCTCAGGAGCTTCCACTTCCTTTCATCTCTTTCCTGATGGAAAAGATGACATGTCTGTAAATAATAATCACGTCTGACAGAAGGGGTTAAGTTCAAAGTAAAAAAGACATTCAGGTTCCAGAGGGCCCCTTGCACTAACAGGCTCTACATTTTTACTCCTTTCAAAGGACCTCTTCTTATGGAAGAGTGAGAGGATGATTTCCAGCCTAGGCATTGTATAGCATCTTAGTGTACTAAAGTTACAAATTCAAACAACTGGTTAGGAAGAGCTAAATCCATAATTTATGTAATCAATTAACTAAAATGATACCAAGAGCTCTTGCTTATATTATTAACAAGATTTAAATCACATAGACTGCTATGAGATAGTAGACATAAGTGGATACTAGAGTCTGTAGGAGTCATCTTATTTTGGGAAATTGTACCATGTGAATCACATAGGACAGTGGCATGATCAGACTGGAGAAGTGAGTCCCTAGCTAAGCAGGGGATATTCATGAGAAAAATATTTTTTAAAAATTACTCAGTGATTAAAAAGGGAGTAATTTTTTGTAAAAAAGATTTTATCTCTTTTACAGAGGCTGTAAATAAGCACGGTTAAAAGTTAGTTATCTTTAAAACAAAATAAGCAGCTAACTGGAAAATACTGGGAAATTACCAGGAATAAATTTTTTCTGCAAGGAGAAGATCAGGTATTTCTCATGAAAATAACTAATAGAGTATACAAAGAACAGATATGATAAAAAATGAAAGCAAAAAAAGTGAAGAAGTGTGTGAGTGCTGGTGTGCTAGTGTACTCAGGTGTTTATTAGTGGGAAGAAATTCTGGAAACGGAACTGCATTGCCCAGGTAGCCGTGAGATAAGTAAGCTCCTCGCTTTTCAGCCACACTGGATCACAGGGTTTCACCAGAAACCTGCTAAGGGCAGATGTTGAGGGATCAGCATCCAGGGTTTTCAGCATCTGCTGCAGCCAAGTTCTCCACTGCCAGATTGTTTAATTCAATCCATGTTTCCCTGCTAATGATGCAACCTTCATATCACAGGCAGGTTCTGCAACTGCTTCTTCCTACAGCAGACTTTGCAAGCCTCAGTGGTGGACCCATATTGCCTGAAGGCAGAGACGTTTTTTGGCTGAAAACAATCTTGAAAACGTAGACATTGGTTATCTAATTCCTTTAACAACCATCTTCTTCAGGGACAGGTACACAAGAGGCTCAAAAAGTCACAAACCAACAGTTGATTCTGTGCCTCGCCTTTTCTATAAGGCTATTTGATTTCATTTCAGCCTTAATCTAGAAAGCAGATGAAACTGGCATGGATCCCAGCAGACTACCAATATCCAGTGGTTAATGTAAGCAAAAAAGCCAGCATACAGAGCTCACCAATGACATAGCATTACCAGACAGCTTTATCCTGAGATACTCTGAGTTCACTTTGTCTCAAAGACATATGTATCTGCAAGGTGAAGACATGGACTAACTAGACCCAGCTGCAGCAGGGACTCAAAAGAAATAAATGCAACGAGTTCAACATTTTCATGCTCTCATTGCAGATAATTGGACTCATGGTTTTAGCTATCACCTATATGCTCATGATGTTTACTAGGAATTAAGAACATCTGTTGCCCATGCAGGGAAGAAAGGTCTGAGATGGAAATTAAAACTAAAATGAGCAGATGAAACACTAGGACACAGAGGTAGCCCACAGCTTTAATTTCAAATAAAATCTCTCAACTTGAAGGGCTTAAATTAAACTAATCTATGACCTTAACACTCCTTGATTAGAAGCAAGGATTTCTATTTTCTAAATATTATTTCTTATCTAGCTTAATGTCAACTAAAAGAAAAATACAAGAATAAAAACTGACCAATTTGTAGGAGGAAACCCAGGAATGTATACATTTTTCACGACAGAAGATGGATACAGAAGCTATGAAAGAATATTGACACTTTTTCTTCATTACCAGAAGCAAGCAGCTAGTTGTATACTCTGATAACACAGTGTTGTGCACTTAAATAAAAAAGAATAGAACATTTCAAGTATGGACAGCATTTGTGAAATATATCAGTAGGAACACTCTTTGTTCCTTGAAGTAAAGTTGAAGAAATAAACAAGCCAAATTTTTTCCTCGTAGGCTTGTTACTCTGGGTTTTGTCTGTCTTAAATGAAAATCCAACTCAGTTCATGAACTTATACAATATTTACAAAAGCAAACCCCAAACATTGTTATATATTCCTTACAAAGATCACTAGTACCTCCTGAAAGTGAGCTAGAGCGCCATGCTGCAAACTGTCAGAGCTCCATCGATGTCAAGCGCGTTGCAGATTTACACAGAAGATCTTCACTCCCTAAGAGAAAGTCTAGCTTTGCATTTCTTACGAACCAAATGCTCTGTGAGCCTTTCTGAGAGATATTTCAGGAATGAAAAAATACTGGGTTGGATATTAGTTCTGTTACAGCTGATGCAAAACTAGATTAAACTCAGTGTTGACCACCATAGCAAAATTTTCTTTCACACTTTCCCCCCCGGTCATTACCAAATCAAGTAAGCAGGGGTCACTGAGCAGGTCCAAGTGCTTGTTTGTGTACTGTGCACACTAGTAGTTTTTTTTTTCCCTCCTGCCTTCATTCCACACTTATGATTCAATCAGTCTGAATTAGGGAGCTACAAATAATACCATCTGGGAAAATGATGGGTAGCCCTGCATTGTGTCTTATAAAGAAGATCAAACACTAACTTTTTTTTCCCAATTGACATTGTAAAAGAAAAAAAGTCAAACCCCTAAACTCTCAAAAGTAACCCCAGTATCCTCTTCCAATTACATGGTCAGGGAAGTTAATAGAGACTCCTGCAAGTCTAGTGGACAAAGAGACTATAAAACAGAAACAGAAATGTTGCTGTTAGGTGTCATCTTCTACAAATTATTATCCAGACTTGTGATACTATTGATTTGCTTGCACTATATCAATTTTTAATCACCATAAACCATTGCTTAACACAGTTCTTTTCCACTAGCTAAGTGTTCTTAGAAGATAACTTTGATTATTTTGTGTTTCTCCAAAAATCTTTAAGTTTGTGTGAGATGAAACTGATAGATTCATGTAGGCTCAGGAGAATTCTTCATAAAAAGTAATTAATGCAAAATTGGTAAGGTACTGTCTTTTCAAAAGATTATTTTTTGCTGTTTCAAATGTGGTGCTGTATCAGTTCATGCTAAAGAACAAAAATCCTCTTAATTCCAGTTTTGTTGGAGCTAAGTTTCAGGGAAGAATAACACAACTGGATTTAACTTTTGTAGTTCACTGATCACCACACGGTGAAGTCTTTCCTTAAAAATACACCCCCGATGCACCTCTCCACCCCCACAGAAACTTAAGTCATTAGTAGAAGTCTCTTGGACATTTCTCCATCCTTGTGAGGCTGGAAAGCCTGATCCAATGCATTAATTTAACTACAAGGCCCTATGATCTGAATTTTCACCGTTCTTTAAACACGGTGTTGTTTCCTGCTGAAAGCAACTATAGAGTTTGCTATCATGGCTCTGAAGTTTACTGGATGCTGAATTTCATCTCCCAGGAAAACTGGTTGGATTTAATAATTCAGTTTTGCAAGAAACAGTCTAAGGGAAGGGGACTAACAGTTAAACCAAGGAAGCTTTACTAAACAGAATAATAAAAAATAATTAATTAGCTGCCATACAGTGCTTTGATAGATGAATTGAATAAATCTGAGCTGATCTATCAGTGAAGTGCCTTTTTGTGGTAGGTGTTAGAACTATCTGTCATTAACCTTACACTACAAATAAAGGTGCCTGGATACAGAAGTTAACTGACTTCCCAAGGTCACATTTGAAGCTGGTAATACAACTCAGGTATTTACTGACTTTCAATCACTAGTGATAATTTTTTTAAGGGATTCATGAGGTAAAGATCATGACCTGGAAAGGCACCATCACTTCTCTAACTTCAGTTTCAGAAGGCAGGAAAGTTGAGAGATGACTGCTGAAATATGATTTGAAGAAAAGGAGTTAGGTATCCTAGCCTGACACAGTACCATCTAAATCCTGTTTTAATTTATTGTTATCTTATTTAGCCTGAGACAACAAGGCTTCTAAATATATGTATCACAGATAAGGGGCCTCAGGTTTCATGGGATGACACCTTACTCTGTGTTTCCAACATAACCCATAGACAAAACTTGTTGTCAGTGAATGTGTAGAAAAATGAGAATTCACCTTGTTGTTATTATTCTTGAGTGAGGCATATCATAGCAAGTCAGATGAAAAGCAGAAGACAAAATGTTATGATAAGAGGCAAAGAAAGGAAATTACACCAATAATGAAAACAGCTCCTAAGAGAAGATTTTAGTATTATGCAATATAGACTATAAAAGAAAGTTAACTTCCATAACCCTCATTATTACAGCATATATATTTTTGAAAATGTATTGGCTATGCCAAGAAAATTTTGCCATTTATATTCATCAGTTATCAAGAAATGCATTTTTTTTCTCAGAATGGCAAATGTAGCTTTTACATAAATAAGTATTAAAACATGGGTTATTTTTCTTGACCTTTTGATAGACTTTATATTGAGCTTGGTAGGACATCCAAGAAATTCAGATTCTGATTTTAAAATTAATAATTAGTATGATAGAGTTTTCACAGTATTGGATTTGCAGTGCCAATTTCCTCTAACATAAGCAAGTGCAACTCCACATACTTCAGTGGAACTGTGTTTGCATATATTAGCAAGCAATTCTGGCCCTGTGCCTGGGAAAGGATCTCACATTTCATAGTCACTTGATTATGGCTCATCTTTAAACAACATTTTACTATTTGCAAAATACTTGACCCACAAAACCATAGAAGCCCATCTGCTTAGATACATTGTGCAACATTAAGTAAAAATGATGAAACTATTTTAAGTGCAAAATCTAGTGTACAAGGGACATAAATCTATTCCAAATATTTATTTTCTTGTGCAGTCTGATGAACCTGAAAGTTGGGTTTCAAAATTCCACTTGCACTAGAAATTAAATTCTTCAAGATATTTTATTACCCAGAACAAAAAGAATCCTTACAAATAAAAGCCTAAGATCCATCTAAAAGAACCCATTCTTGGAAAAGAGTAAGGATGGACCCACAGGCTAGTACGAGACGTCAGAGACATACAAGAATCAGGTAAGGATCTGCTTCTAATAATATGGAACAACCTAAATGGAATAAAAGTACTAGCTATTAGGGCCAACAAGGCCATTGTTACTATCATCACTGTTTTATTGGTGGATTACCTAAAGATGACCACATAATGTTCAAAATCAGTAACCAAATGCTAGTTTGATCTAAAATACAAGTCTAATATAATGTTAGGCTTGTAAAACCAAAGCTAGATAACTACCCCACCCTCCTGTTGGTTTTCTGCCAGTTGATGGTGTTTGTGGGTATTTTTCTGGGGGCAGTGATTTTTTTTTTTTACTATAGCTTTTAAAAGGTATTTTTCTTCCTTTTATGTTATTACCTCTTATTAGCTTTTTTAAAAGATCTATAAAATATATCTATATATCTAAAATAGATATGTTTTTATAAAAAAACCGTAGAGTTATTTTTAACTTTTTAATCATGCTGTTAGACCTGTAATTGCAACACTGTTGCAAATCAGTGGAGGGGACTGCTATAATACTAACCACATACGTCCATTGTATATTATGTATAAGGGTACAGCTGTAACTACCACTACACTATAACTGAACATTTTGGAGGGGTTTTCTGTTTGGTTCCCCGCCCCGCCCCCCCCCCCCCCCCCCCCCCCCCCCCCCCTTTATTATACCTGCTGGCTACTTCCTTTTCCATTGCCACAGTTCCAGTCACCAGGTGGCAGTAACAAATCTTTACATAATACAGAGGGGTCAGGACTGGAAAAGTCACTGACACTCCAGTGCTCCTCTTGCAGATAACAGTAATAAACCTTACTGTAGTCAGTATTGTACAAAATCCATCCTGAGCTTTTAAACCCCTGGACCTACCTTTAGGTGCCTACAAGTCAAGTACTATAGCAAAAACCTGACTTCCAGACCCTGACTGAGGTACCTTGACTCTCTGTTTGTACCTGGGCAGAGTGAGATGCTCCAGAACAGCACCTTATTCCCACTAAAAATAGCACCACCACCACCACCCGACATATTTTGTCAGGGAACTGTCTAGCTTTAGTCAATAGCATACAAGAAACCCTTACTCCTTGCTTCAGCTCAGGCACTAGAGAGCTAGGACAATGCTTGATTTCAGCACAGAAGCCATTCAAACGTATAGTCACATCAGTAGTTCCCTAATACCATTTTCCTCTGCTGAACATGTGTCATGGCTACCAAGAAAGGATGTTGCAAAGAGGGTACATACTCTTCAAAATGCTAGTACAGAGAAGTCAATAATGCCACGTAATAATCTTAAGCAAATCACTGAGCTATATTTGTCTTCCAAAAATACAAGTGTTTCTCATAGCTCTTGATCTGTTAAAAAGGGCAAACAGAGATGAACATTATCATTATTTTATTAAAAGTCTATTAAATGAGCATCCAGGTTTCAATTTATACTCCTTACGGTAGAACAGAGCTATGTCAATATCATCCCTGATGACTCAAAATTATCATTTCTCAACTTTACACAGTACATCTCTTCAGAAAGACAATATATGTGTGTGTGTGTTTAATACAGACCTTTAAAGAGTAAATATGCTCTTAAGGCTATGACTTGTCTGTATGTCCTTTTCCCTATTTTAATTCAGGCTGACAAGCTCTGAAGTCTAGAGTACCCTTTGGCCAGCACCAGATAGAGCATCATGAAGCACTTATTTGGCTTTTTACTTAATAGAGATTAGGATCTATTGTTCTGTTAGTAAAGCTGAACTGAAATTTACTTCTTGTTGCTCATGACTCTTGAAAAAATATTGAAAATACCATCTTTAACATGCTCGATTGCTTTAATGAACAACTAAAATACAGCACATACTTCCTTCTGCCAGCCACCCAGGCTTTTGTTCTGCAATTGCTGGGATAAAGTTGACCCAAACTCCTGAAAGCTGTATTACAGAAATGCTGCCTCTAACATTTCAAGCAGTATATATTTTTCTTTCCTCTCCAAGAGAGGCAAGATGGAAATCTAGCTGCATCAATAAGGTCACTTACCTCAACTAACTTGTTGGCGTGTTCACGGAAGACCTGAGCATACTCCTTCACTTCTTTCTCATTACCGCTTTTTGCAGCCTCAATGAGAACCAGTAATGGGACATTGGTCTCCAAGAATGAATCCGATATATGATCCATTACCGCCTTCCGCAGCTGTGACAAAACAGAGCAGACTAGTAAATAAAAGAAGTATCCATATACATTCCTACTCTATTCACTGGCTCCTTGTATTTAAGCATTGATATATCACATCTCACAGCACTGTACGGGAGTTTGGGCTTTTTTCTTTCTTTCCTCCAAGTTATATATTTGCAGCAGGCATACAAATATCAAACACTTCAGGGCCCAGGCTCTGCAAAACCCTTCTGAGATTCATGCTGACAGACATCTAATTCTACTGGACTGAATGGATCTATATAGGATGGTGGTGATTACCCAGCTAATAAATCGCAAATTGATGAGAATTGAAAGCTGCATGCTACTTTAAAAAACAGTTCAGCTCACTTAAAAGCCAAATATGGATTAAGGAGCTTAACTTCAAGCAACCATTAAAAATATTAGCCTGAATATTTCTAAGCCTTCTCTAATTCCTGCACTGAACAGTATTCGATGCAATAAAGACTACTTCATTTAACACATGCCTTGTGCTTTGTATTCTCTTTCAAATACCTCTACCAGGTATAAACAGGAAACCTTTCTAAGCATTTTCCAGGCACTGTAGAAAATATTCTACAATTTATTCTCAAGGGGAAAAAAAACCCCAACCAAACACCCTAAAGTTACTGAAGATTAAACACCTGTTATTTCATAAAAACATCTATTTGAAACAATATTACTGGAAGAATGATGTCACTAACTTCATCTCTACCTTGCTAATAACCACTAATTAATGCCAAACTTCACTAAAATTTGAAAGACAGCCAGAAAGATAACTGAAATCTTAAGTAATTCTTCCTGGAACCTTAATTTCTCTATAAAATTACTTATCAGAAACATTTTTAGCATGTTTTCTCCAGCTTTTTTGGTTGTTAAGGATGAAAAACTGTGGACTCAAACACAAATGGGGAGCTATTCAGCTTGGAGGTCCAGCAAGCCACTAGTATCATTAAATCATGCAATTTTAGTTAGATGAAACATCAGGAAAGGTAATTTTCTCTATTTTGCAGACCAGACAAGAAAGCTCTAGCTAGACAAGGTGTCATCAAAACACCCAGTCATACCGAAAACTCATATATTGTTAGGCACTGTAAATACATGATCCAAGATGCATTTGCTGTTTGACAGCAGCAATTGTCAGCTCTACTTGAATAAGGAGAGAGCTAACTTTGAATATTTCCATTCAATACCTGAGTGATGCAGTAAAAACAAGCAAAGCAAAATAGCACGCACATGTTTGCATGAGGTATTCCTTCGATTTCTATTACAGCTAAAGCAGCCAATGTATCAAGAAGAGCAATTCTTAATTCCCCTTAAAGTTAATTCTATTCAGATTCTATCTGGAAAATATTTTTCCACTTTCAAAATGATTAAAGGCACTCAGAATAGCTAACACTATAATACATACAAACGGGGGAGAAAAAAAAAAGAATATATCAGAGACCTGCCAACAGTTAGGAAGCTGGTGTGTTGTAGCTAATACCTATCACATTTTCACCTTGTACTCCTTCTTTTTTCTCTCATCAATCTGCTGATATCCACCTGGTGACTCTTATTTTATCCTCATATTGAAAGCTCTTTCAGACCGTCCTTCGGGTCTGTTCGCATAACATCTTATACAATGAGACCCTGATCCATGGATAATTTTCATAGGTACCATGTCAATACAAAGATAAATAATAATTTTGTAATATTGCTGCAAATATATCAACGTATTGCAAAAATAGAGAAAAAAATACACTAAGATGTTATGTGTTACAGTGCACTAGCAGAGCACTCTGCATTACACAACTGATAGATTTCCATTCACTATGCATATCAAGCCTTTCCTACTAAATGAAGGGTTTCACCTATAGCCAGCATTAAGGGAGAGAAAGTACCAGAGAGGGTTCATCTCACATTTGGTTAATCACCCTCTGCAGGTGTCCACATCCCAACACTTGGGAAACTCTGCTTCCAGGTGAGATGCCTTATTTCAGTACCTACAGTTAGACTTTTTGAATCCCATTGTACTGAAATAGGCCAAATGGTAGCATCTCCAAAGGAACACACAAAAGGAACACACACCAAAAAAAAAAAAAAGGATTTTAAAAACTCCATGTGGTTTCCATCTCATTCTCAGGGAAAAAAAAAAACCTTTAAAAAAATCCAGTTGCTCAAGGTTAATACCTGTCAATAAAACCTGCTGTCCGCTGTAGAGAAAAAAACTACTTTAAATGTTAAATTAACACTCACAGTTCTCTGTTTATATCATTCCATAAGGAGGTATCTGTTTCCAAGTGTTGTGTTCAATGAAAAAGCAATTCATTTTTTAATCAAGATTAATGTGTATAGATGTGATTATACCAATATGCCCCATGGAACTGTAAGAAAAGTCTCAGGGTGGTTAAGTATGCGCTTATTTTCATCGGTATTAAATATCTTCAGTCCACAAACACATACCAGAAATCAATAAAAAGGACAGTAGGAGCATCAGCAACCAGCAATTTGGGGTTTACAACTGTAAATATACAGTAGACTTATATGAATCCAAATGAATGAATAAAATGGTTATCTTGTTGCTAATAGCAATTGTAAGTTGCCTTCTAAGGTTCATAGTTGCAGTAGCTGAAAAAGAATTTGAATTCTGACTGTCACAGGTTTGATAAATATAAAATTAACAAATTCTGTTTTCCTATGCCGTGTTAATCAGAGATGCTAGTAGCATACTTCTGACCCCTCTTGTAAACACACATTATAATTTCTTTAGAAATTGGTTATCTGAGTTTTAGGATGCCCTTGCATTGAAGTTGAAAGGTATAGTTAACGGGTTTTATATACTCAGGAGACTACAAATTTTGCTATCCATCACCACAAGCTATAAAGAATTACTTGACAAAATCATTTGTTAAATGTGACAGGAATATGAACATAGGACATTCATCCAATAGCTCAAATGGATACATGACAGGGTAATATTAATTGCACAAGACAAGACATTTAAAAGTATTAGCTCAGCATTACCCATCTATTTGATAGAATTAGGGCTATTCATCATGGTAAATAACTACTGGAAAACTAATCTTGTATGTTCCTCTGCATACTGCAACGAGGTCCGGCCAAAGTGATGGCTTATGCGTCCAGATATTTTACTGTTTCATAGAAGTAACATCAGTTTAGAAGGGAATGGGAGAAGTTCGTGACTTGAATTTAAATGGTCATAAAACATGCAGCAAAACCACATCAAGTTTTATTCTTAAAACAGCACAAGACCTTGTGCACGTAAGCACGCTAACAAATATCTTTGCAGTGCCTTAATACACCCTGCATTCTGATGCAAATATTATGACACAAACTATTACTCATAAGATAATGTTTTAGGGGGTTTTCTCCACTGAATTTTTAAGTTAGAAGTGACTTCACAGAGTTGGTAGCTTCCACTACATGAAACTCCATTTGTTGGGGCAGAAAGCACATTAAATGAAGGTCTTGCTTAATTCCTTTTGGCATGGAGAAAACTTTATTAATTAACATATAGCTAGAAGAATAAGTTTGCCAGACCAGCACAATGTTATAAAAGGAAAACATCAAGACCTGTAAATATTTTTAGAAGTATGAATAGTGTACCACAAGGCAGATTTTATGTCTTTCCAGTTCAGTCAATTTGGTCAGTTTATGGTGCACAGAGTCAGTTGCTGGTTTTGATAGCATCATGTTCTACTGTTCTAACTCTGTTTAGGGCTGGTTTATCATTGTCGGTTCACAGCTATAATTGAGCTCAAAGAGGTTAAACTGGCCATTGAAATGATGTTTTCCATGGCTATACAACAATTTTAGAACCAAAATGTCTCAGTGCTACTTACAGTCTAGTAGAGAATTAAATGTCTAATCCTGACACGGGAAGGTAAAGTCACAGCAGGAGATTAATGACTCTAACAGATTGTTAAACTTTATAAAGACTGGCAGTATAAAGCTACCTGTAACAAAAGTTTACCAAGGAGCACCTTATTCACCATTTTCTATTTAACGAGCATTACAAGCTGAACCGAACTCCAGCTCGCACCTGTGGAGCACTCCCAAACAGGGATTAATTTAATTGAAAGAGATGAAAATAAAGCCTTCTCCACTGCAGTTAGCGTGCCTCCTCCAATACGTTGTGAAACTGAGTTCTGGTGAGTAAGACTGTGAGCATGAGAACCTACTGCAATATAGTGCTAAAGAGAAAGTCTCAGTCAGTTCTGCACACTACAACCCAGGAAGGTGGGACCAAAAAATGGTAGACGGTGGGATGCAAATGCCAATGCCATCAATTAGGTCCTGACAGATTAAACAGTAACAAGATTAATATTTAAAGCACGTATCACACTTGAAAACCCCAAGATAAAAACTCAGGAAGAAATACTGTTACAAATACTGATCATACTTCTTCATATTTTTGTGTGTGTGTGAGAGACTTTTTTTCTCTAAAGAGAAACTTGCCTAGCCAGGAAAAGGCTGGGGATTAATTTACTAATGGAAAGTAAGTTGTGAAGTGACAATTTTTGACCAGAAATTTGAAAGAGCATAAGACACACATAAAAAAATCATTCCTCCTTCTTGTAGGTCACTACTAAGGATTCCTCAGACTGTTATCTGGTCAGAAGTAGAGAAGAAACTAGTTACCAAGTATTAGGTATTTAATCCCCCCTTTTTTTTTTGGGGGGGGGGGTGGGGGGCGGGGCAGGGGGAAGCAGAGCGGGGCACTGTGTGTGCTATCATTATTCAGCAATAGCAAGCCTCAGGCTTGTTAACAACATTAGTGTAGTTACATAAAAGCAGGGAAAAATATATAAGCTTGAGGGACAGACACCCACATACCCCCCAAACATATGAGTATTATCAGGGCAAGAACTCTGTCTTGTTTCATGCCTGGATAGAACAATAAAATTGCAGTGCCAGTCAGAGCGCTGGGACAGTACCAAATATTTATTCTTTTTAACAATGAAGAACGATACAGGGCATGAAGAAGTAGAGGACAGTACAGAGATTTTCATCCAAAAATGCTAGAAAAACAGGACAGAAATACAGGTAGGGAGTGAACAGTCAGTGGAAAGAATTAGTGATGTCAAAATAACCCAGAAGAGAAAGACAGTGACTTTCACATTCTGTATGATCTGGGAGGGTAGAGTTGTGACAAGGAGAATATGAAAAGATGAAGTCGCAGAACAGGACATTACATGTGGGAACAAAGAAGGGAAAGATTGTAGGAGGTTACCCCAGCAGAGAAGAAAAAGGATAGGACTTTGAAACATATCCTTGTGAAAACCAAGGACTGTAAAGTGTCAAAAATGTCACTAAGACTGTAAGCCTAGAGGGTCTGATGCAAAAAAGGTGTGACAATGAGGAGGGTAATGGGAAAAAATAAAAATCATGGATTAGACATCCATGGATTAAACTGAGAACTACAACATATTGTGTGACTTCACGTATTATCTCAGGCTTTGTTGTTTTAAATCAAACAGAGTGGCTTTGGAGCTTTATGCGTTATTATACATGTAGTAAACAAAAATTAAGTGGGGACAAAACTGTTGTGGGGAGGTTAAATAACTGGTCACAAACAGGAAGATATTTGTCTATGAAAACCCTTCATGTAATTATCCTATGATAAGCATGCTTAGTAACTTCACTTAGGAGCAGTCAGATCCAATAAGCTTTGAAGTGTTAATAAAGTAAATGGTACATGTGTCACACTTGCATTCCCACCTACCCCAGATGCATGAACAGGCTGGCATATTAAATACTATCAACAGCTTCTCTAAGACCTAGAGATTTAGCTCCAATGAAAGCTGATGATAGCTGTCTTTGGTAGACCTATCTGTTTGAGTTCCAGACAATGGCTAAAACAAGATTAAAAATTGATTGTATTCTGCAAAAATGGATTTCTCATCATCCTTTCTGAGAGTCACTCAAAGTCACAAGCTGATCCTGCCCCATACATAGAGATGATTGATAACCGATGCTATCAGTTATCAACCATACCTTTCAAAAAAGCCCTTACTGCAGTGAGATCACAGCCTGGGTATTTTTCTTGGGTTTGTTTTGTTTTGCTGGTTTTGTTTTTGTTTTGTTTTGTTTGTTTTGTTTTCTTCTCCTTTGCAGTAATTTCCACAAAGCAAAAACTGAAAACAAAACTCTTTATATTTCCGGTTCCTTACAAACAAGTAATAAATAACATTGAAGACATTTTATAATACTTCAGAAGTAGTGTTACCAAATAAAATTAATGTCAATTAAGAAACTAACACAATGTTGAAATCCCATTTGACAACTAAATTCTATGTACTTTGCCATTGCCCATAAGCCCATTAGGAGGACAGAATTATAGAAGTCTTCGGAAAAGTACTGTTTTCCCATGTTTTCAGAGCTCCCTACCTCATGCTACTGCATGAATATCAAAATATGAAGCTGTACTTATGAATCCAAGCTTCTGTAAGTGTCTTTCGTTGATGCGGCTACAGGTCACTCTATTGCCAACCCTACAGAACAGTGAAAACTTCTTTATGTAAAACTATCATCAATAGAAATTTCTTGGAATAAGTTTTTGGGTTGAGCTTTTTTGGTTTTGGACTGGGGTTGTTCTGAGTAGCAACATGATATACTTCTGTTGATCTCCCATATTTACATATTTACAGTGTCTCTCATCAAAAAGAGTTTAAAAAACTTTATATATTCATTTCTCTGCAGTGATTACAGAGCTAGGCATCTTCTAAAGTTCCTGGAGTGAGTACAAAGCTTTGTTGAAATATGTGAGCTTTTATGAAGAGCCATTATTTGAGGAATAATAGACAAACTTATGTGCAGTAATCTACTCTAACGCAGTATAGCTGTCACTGAGTTTTGCATCATAATTCCTCACAAGCCACTCTGAAAGGCCAGCCCTCACAACAACAGCCAGTGCTCACAACTTCATTCCATTAAAAAAAAATAATTAAAAAAAAAATCAATTCCCAATTTCAACAAGAAAAAGCAGCCATAGCTACTACACTCTTTGGCTTTTGCCAGACAAAAATAATTCATCATGAGTATTATGTTGAGGATCAAATTTTCCCTCATTTGATGGAAATGTTACAAACTGTAGCCTTACACAAAACTACCTGATATGGATACAGTTTCCTGAAATATTGCACCATATGTGCATCAGTAAACATTATGTGTGGAGTAAATTAAACTGAGCCTTATAATTAGGCAGTAAGGAAATTACTACAGACCTGAAAGAGTAAATCAGCAGTATTAAAACACTCTCCATGTTCTCTGAAGCACTTCAGAGCACCATAAAAAACTCAATGTCACAGTGATAAATATCCAGAAGAAATGAATTTTGAGGGAGACAGAGACACGTGCATTCAAATAAGTTCAGGTCAAAATTACAATTAAGTGCAATTTAAATAACAGTTCTTTACCTCTAATTTTCTAGATCAGATTTTTAGACATTTTTCTAAAAATCCTTTCCTAAAACAAATACACCAGTTAGTCTACCTAATGGTAGCAGACAAAAAGTGGATGCAGTACTGAACAGCGTGCAGCAGCTTACAGTTCTTTCAGTCCAAGCTGGTGAAATTCAGAGTATGCCTACTTCTGTTGTTTTAAGGAGCAGCTAAAAACTCAGTGGAAGCTGGAAGAACAGAGGACTTTATCAACTGGAGCATTACTATTTCTGCTTTATAAGCCAGTATTACACAAGACTCCTGTCTAACACCTTTGTGCAAGCTGCTAGAGAAACCCAGGGAAGTACTGATATACATGCAATGCAGAGCACCCATATTAAACATTGAATCACAACATGGTTTGGGTTGGAAGGGATCTTAAAGACCATCTAGTTCCAGCCCCCTGCCATGGGCAGGGACACCTTCCACCAGCCCAGATTGCTTCAAGCCCCGTCCAGCCTGGCCTTGGACACTGCCAGGGATGGGGCAGCCACAGCTTCTCTGGGCAGCCTGGGCCAGCGCCTCGCCATGCTCACAGGGAAGAATTTCTTCCTAATAGCTAATCTAAATCTACCCTCTTTCAGTTTAAAGTAATTCCCCCTTGTCCTATCACTACATGCCCCTGTAAAAAGCCCCTCTCCATGTTTTTTGTCAGCCCCTTTAGGTACTGAACAGCTTAAATAAGGTCTCCATGGACTCTTCCCTTCTCTAGGCTGAACAACGCCAACCCTCTCAGCTTGTCTCCACAGCAGAGCAGCTCCAGCTCTCTGATCATTTTCATGTGCTCCTCTGTACCTGCTCCAGCAGGTCCATGGCCTTCTTATGTTGGGGGCCCCAGACCTGAACACACCTCTGAACTGAATACAAGAAATAAGCATGTAGTGCTGGCACAGAAATAAATCTGTATTAGCATTTGACAGACTGCTTTCAGAAAGCCAGCCTACAGATTTCCCTAATCAAGAGCGCTAGAATCACTGCAGGTGAAAACATAACCTATTAAGCAACAAGGAAAAGGTGATGAGTTTCTAATGAGCAAGGGCTGATGCCACAGGTGGTCTTAGGTTCAAAGACATTTACATTGACTTCTGGCTGGCTCCCTTTAAAAAAATGCCAATACTTTGTCAAGAAGTATTTTTGTGCAACAGAATGAGGTAATACCACTAGTTACGCTGTGCTTGGGAGCAACTGATGCCTCTTCTTTGGTAATAAAGCATAAGATTAGCAACACTCCTATGGAGCATCTATTTAAGTATGACCTTGCTTTAATTTTGCCTTTGCAAAATAAATTGTTAGTAAACATTCATGCAAGACTAAATTTTTAAAGTTACAACCTTCTTGGGTATTCTGCTATTACTTAACACTTGCATGAAGTTTTGAGTTTTCAAAGCACTGTATCAATTCTCTTACAAATTCTTGCAGTGGCATGTGAGCTAGGTAAGGTCCATGACCCTCTCCCTCTGTGTTTTTAGCCCTCCTTAAATTATACAGATCTTGAATTAAAAAAGTGCCACCTTCAGGATTTATAACTATAACCAGTGCCCTCTCATCTGCAAGAAAGGGCACATCAGAATCTACTTTTATGGTAATGAGAGGCAGAACTTGCTTCCCCAGCTCCCCTAGAAATGCACTTATTGCTGCAGTGTTGACTGCTTCCATAACTTGAAAGAAAAAGAACTATTCATAGGAACCTACCTTTAGGCTCCTATCTTTAGGGTACATAGATTAGGAAGCGGTTTGTTTATGACTCCTTGTATACAAAGAGCTTGAGCATTTGTAAAAATACATCCTTGAAATGCCAGACCACCCTCTAAAGGTGAACTCTCTATTAACCGTATAGGAGATTGAAGGAAAAACAGCTTTCATATATTACCACCCAATTTCTACACCTGCCATCAGCTGGTGTGAATTCCCAGGGTTCTCTTTTCTTCTCTTCCTCCTGCCCCCTCAATAGGAGTCTTTATTTCTTTGGGTGTGCTGCTCAGCTTCTCAAAGAAGCTGAAAAGAGCTAGTTGTCTATTATCTATTAATTTTGATTAGAATTGGCTTCACTGTTTTCTTCTGAATATGATGGTTTTGTTTTGCTTTCTGAGCACTTGCACTTCCCTTGGGCTTAACGTACAGCTGCTGTGTACCTCCCAGAGCTGGCATGACACCGAATGCCTATAGCTGAGGCAGCTTCACTTTCAGAAGCACCTTTACTTTTCTATGTTTCAGATTATTCTTCTAAAATCTGCCAGTAATTCTTGCTTGTCTTAATAGAGCATTGTAGAAGGAAGAGAGGACAAACAATAAAATTAAGTCAGTAAATCATGATTCAAGGCAGAAAGATTTATTTCTAGATGCCACTGGCCCTCCCTACAGCATTTGACAAGTCATCTGGTCTGTATACGAGAGAGTACCGTGACTGCAAAATGATAATGATAAAATTTCCTCTGTTGGAGGGTGTCCTGTGTTTCCTGAAAGTGTTTACATGCTGTAAAGAAGCAAGTTATGCATATATTTGAAGAGAGATTTAAGTCCATAGACTGAAAACATTATAAAAGTTTCTACCCATAATACAATTTGTGCTGTATGGGTTACTGCAATAAAATCTGTTCCAATGGAACACGTTTTTTTCAGTTTTAGGTGTCCCTTTAGGCTAATTGCATGAGTTAATATTCCAGGTTTTTATTCTGAGAGTCTCTCTAGAGTCTACATCAATTTTTGGCAGGTTTCAGAGTGTTAAACAATTTTTTTTAAAACCGCAAATAGCATTCATAAACAGTAGCAATACAACTTAATCTAAGTGGAAGTGACTGACATAAAGAGCAAATGGAGATACGCTGCCTCTCAAGAGCTAGGGAAAAAAAATAATATATCAAATAAGCCTAAGAACATTATGAAGCCTGTTATCTAATTCAAACTGTTGTAACCCATATTAAAGAAAGTACACTGAATTGCAAATACTTTTGGAGACCTATGAAGTAAATAAAAACTGAGCATGTTCAAGAAGTTCTCCCCAAGATCTTTGTTTTACCAAATTTGCATGAATAAATTACAGGAGGTATTTGTGTCATCAACCTTTAACTTTTTTAAAGTTCAACTTATAGCCTAATATAGCTACTGAAACAGTACTATCAAGGACTAAAAGGTAAGGAGTATGATAACTGTAGCTGTGCAACTGAGGGGAGATATGCTAGAGAATAAGGCTGGTAACAGACTAATGAACACCGTGCCTGTAGTCCACCAGGTGTCTTACAAAGGTATTTAAGAGGATAAAGTAAATGACGAATCAAAAATACGTAAGGGTCATGTGAAAGGATGTCCTAACTACATGATACATAAAGAACTGATTAGAGATACAGAAAGGGCAAATATGACTTGGATATATCTATTTATTTTTAATTTGGCTGCTACAGTGTATGTGACTGAACAAGTCTGAGTATCTGGTGGGTAGAAAGACAGCATAGCAGTCATTATTAATAGTGATTTATGCCTAAATGGCTAAACCTGATCCTAAGCATCCATAAGTGTGCCACCACCCCTAGGGTGCTAGTAGTGGCTATTGGGAAAAAGCACACACTGAGAAGCAGCAATCAATATCCTAACCTCCATCAATGTTAGTAAGAAAGAGGGAGAGAACTCACCCAAACCAATACAGGAATCACGGAAGTGCCTGCCTTTCAGCTTTCAGCCTACAAAGTAGCTGAGATTAAATAACCAATAACAAGGACAAACCACAGCTACATGTGAAACCCATTCTTGGAAAATCATATGGGAAAACAAACTACATGTCATTATAGAACTTTTATTGAAGGGCTTATTTATGGAGAATAACATGCTGTAATTATACAATAAAAATATTACCAGCAGTTGCAGATAACAGAGTAAAAGAGAACAGGACCACAGTCTTGGCCATAAAGGCTTTTGTTTCAAAACTGGTTTCCTGAGGAAATGAGGCTCACGATAGTAACTCTATCCAGTTTTCAATTGCATTTTAATCTGTTGGTCAATTTTAAAGCCATCTGACAGACAGGAAAGGTCTTGAGGATGCTAAATAGCTGGAGTTTGATGAAAAATTGTCTGGGTGGGAGAATGGTGACCTGAATTAAGAGTCCTACGGAGGAAAATTTGTTATATAAAGTCAGTAGCTCGCTGGCCAGCGTACCAACATAGGAACCAGCTGGCCAACCACCATGTGGGTACCAGCCAGCCAGTTGGCTGAGCAATTGCTAAAACCAGCCTCACATCTTCCTGCATTTTACCGACCAGCCTGGAGTAACAAGCAAGCTACAGCAGATGAGGTAGCAGGAGAGGGGAGAAGGATGGATGGGAGAAAATGAGGAGATAAGAAACCACAAAGGAGGACCTGAGATTATTGCTGTAGGAAGCCCTAAATGGACAGTACAATGCTATGGAAAGCAAGACTTTATTAATTCAGCTGTTGGGAATTTTGTTTTTCAGTTCTGTGTCTACCCAACAGGTATTCCTCAGAGGTCTGTAGGATGTTCTCTGGAAAAGACAATCTGACAAGAGGAGATTTTTGATAAAAAGAAATTCTAAATCAGAATGTTTCGCCTCTGAGAGTGGTCTGAAGAATTCATTTAGCCATAAGAACAAGCAGAGGTATTTTGAGTCTAGAAATGACGACAGCTTTCCATATTCAAAATTACCATCCTAGCTACTAACTGTATGTAGCTATTAATAGGATGCTGATGTTATTTTGCTTTTTGTGGTACTTGCCCACCAGGCTGAACTGGATTGCACCCAACAACACATAGTCCAAGGCCAATAACAATAATCAGATGCCAAAAACTACCTTTTGATGCTCCACACACAGACTTTGATACCTAGCAATAGCTTTAATTTGTTAGACTATTCTAATAAAACAAAAGCCGAGGACATCAAACCAAACATTCAAAGTATTTATCAAAATGCAACTGGTAATGCAGTTATTTCTGGACTTTCTACTTCCCAGTTCCTATTAATACATTTTATAATAAAGTTTTGTTGCCTAAAACTACAAGGACAACCAGAAATCCAACTTCAAGAAAAATATAGTACTTATTTTTTGCTTTATTCTACTTTGGAATGAAACCTGAAAATTTCCAAATTATCAAAATGCCTTAAAAAAATGGAAACCTTTTTTGACAACTCTGAAAATACGTTTTTAATTTTCAATGTATTTATATGTATATCATTATACTGCAATGCTAAGGTAAAATAAACTACTAACTTTCAAAATAAAAATTTGAAACTACTGAAAAAATCTAAAAATTACTTTTCAACACTGTCAGGCTTTCTCCCCCCCCCCCCCCCCCCCCCCCCCTTCAATTTCTGGATAATTTCTGATGATTTCCAGTTTTAAATAAAATGAAAATTTTCTGTTGAGTATTTCTTTCATACAGTTTTTCTAACTAGCTTCAGTAATGCCATAAATGTAAGCCTACAGGACGTGGATGAATTGTCCTTTACAGCTGCATGAGAGCATCATTTCCGGTAGAAACTGAGAATCGTTGGTAAAAACCTTGTATTTCTTTACAATTCCTTCCACTTAGAGGCATATGAAGCATTAATCTGGCTTGAATGCACAAGAATGAAGGATTATATTATTTCAATTTACTGTATAGAATAATGCAGACAGGCTGCTCCGTTAAAATTAATAGCAGTACAGATATCTGATCTTTAAGAGAAAACTAATGGTTTTGGTTATTACACCTTGCAGGGGAACCGACTGGCTCATACAGACTGAACAAACTCAACTGATTAACTGGAACAGGACACAAGGCAAAGAGACGACGGCAGCAGGGCAGGAGGCAGCAGTACTAACAGGTGGGACACCAGTGGTGGTGACAGCAGAACAGCTGGTGCCCTGCTCATACAACTTCAAATGATCTATAGACTGGGTTGGTCCTTGCTAGGCATCCCGTTTGTCTGTTAGCCAAACTCTTTGGTGTGCCCTTCCTGCTTATCTTTGTTTCAATGTCACTGCAGAGTTGCAATGCTTGAAATACTCTGTGTGCATGCTGCTTTATGATTAGCTGTAATATTTGAACTACAGGGTTAGTATTTTTTTCCTTTTCCAATGGAGGTAAAGCAAACAAACAAAATAACTGGCATCAACAAGCACCCTACTGCAGATCTAGCTTGCTGTACCACACAGTGAAAGATGCTTTTGTTTAGCTTTTAGGTTTTGGGGTTTTTTTTTCTTTTTTTTGGTTTGTTTGTTGTTTTTTTTTTTTGGTCTGTTTTATTTGTTTGGGGATTTTTGTTTGTTTGTTTGTGTGGGTTTTGGTGGTTTTTTTTGTTTTGTTTTGTTTTTAATTTTTTTTTTATTTATGACAGACTTGCATACGGGGCGGGGGGGAAAGACCTCAAATCCTGCCAATTGGCACAACTTGTTATCAGACACAGAATTCTGTGCTTTCTCCAAATTGTTCAAAATCAAGTAAGAAATGGCAGCATTAAGCTATGGGCTGGTGAGAATAGTCTGCTTCCAAGAACTTGTTCAGTCTGACTTAGCTAGATGTTCTTACTGGCGTTTATATTAAGACATATAATTAGATCTCCATAATAATTTTTCAATGCCCAGGAGAGTTTAAATGATGAGTATAAAAGATGTAATTCCATCAGAATAGGAATAGATGTGAACTGTTAATTGTGAGATGGAATTTTAGTAACATGTATCCTATTCACAATCATTTCACATGTCTGTGTGTTCTACAGGTAAACAAAATAAATCTCAGGAATAAAGACCTAAGTAACCTGGGCAGAGAAAGAAAAATCAGTCTTAGATGGTTGACTACTGAAGCCTTGCAAGGGAGGCTGGGTACCAAATGAAATCTATATATACCTTCTTCATTACCAAAACATATTTTGTAGATTGTCTAGTTTTATGGTGAAAACATTAAGCTTCATAAATCTGACAAGCGAGCCTTAGAATGGATTCATTAAAAACAAAAGGCATTATGGTATTCAAAGTTGGTTGTCTCTCCCATGATTTAGCCCAAAATAGAATGGCTGAAATAGTAGAACACTGCGATCTCAGCTGTGGTTCATTTCTGTTTAATGTCCAAGCCTCTCTTCCCAGCCATTAAACTGAGTCCTCAGTGACATCCTTATATTCTGAAATTTAGCAAGGGGTATATAGGCAGGTCTGGGATGACGTGCACATATATACTGATGATTATGCATGTGATGAAGCAGAACATTGATTATGATTCTGAAAGATAATTTATAGTCAGAATTCCCATTGCTGAAAGCAGAGACTCCATCTTCCTCTGTGCTTGTGCAAAACCTAGCACAATTATAATCTAATCCTGATTAGTTTATTAGCAACTGCCACGATTTAATAAACATTATACCTACATGATTAACTTTCATAAATATAAAAAACCCCTATATTAAAAGCTTCATCTCCAAGCACAAAAATATTATATATGTGCTTCACTTTACCCACATACAGAGTTCCAACCTTTCTGAGATTGAATTCAACACCATTGGGGCTGAATATACATGAGAAGCATACAGTTTATTAAGAAAGGTGCCATTTTCATATCACGTTTTGGAGTAAATTTGGCTTTAGAGATGAGTAATTCAGGCAACTGCTGAGAGCCTCACACAGAACAGCAACTCATGTGTTAGTCTGCTCCTTCCTTCAAGCAATAAGAACAGAGGTGGGAGGCAACACATGGTACAAGCTCCACTGCAGAACCTAGGATCCCATAAATCTGGAGGTCAGAACAGCAGAGGTCTGTCTCCTGTCATTAGCTGAGCAACAGATGTGATGCTAGGGTTTATACAGGAGAGTCAATGATTCATATTGCTTGTAAGTCCATTGCAATATTATTCAGAGAAATAAGCTCTAAGAATACGATCCTCAAATGCGTTTGCTGTGAGTTAAAGGAAGAGATGAAATGAGCTGAGCTCTAGCAGTGCAGAGCACCGATTTCAAACTGTCTATAGGGGCACTCATTTCTGAAACGATCATGTTGCAAATACGTGTCTGAAGATACATTTAAGTACTTACTCGGTCTTGCAGATTTGTGGATTTTGGATCATATTCACAGAAGCAACCTTTGGCTGACCAGGTAGAATTTCTTTTGCTTTACTTTTACAGAAAATGCAGAGTTGGATCATCTCAAAAGGAGAAAAAAGGTAAAAAGATGCAATCCCTCCTGCTTTAACTTTAGAAGTGTAAAGAGAAACCTATGGAGGATTTCTCCCTTTTGTTTGCCAGTCTTCCTTCTATTCTTTTCCACCTCGAGCTTTTTGAATTAATCTTTCCATCTTATTACCAAACACAATGATAAACATAATATGAGAAAGTAATCCTTTACAGTTTAAACTATGCTTTGCAGTTATTCTTAGAATCATAGAATGGTTTGGGCTGGAAGGGACCTTTAAAGGTCCAACCCCCTGCCAGGGGCAGGGACATCTGCAATCAGACCAGGTTGCTCAGAGCCCCATCCAGCCTGGCCTTGCTTGTTCCCAGGGATGGGGCATCTCGCACCTCTCTGGGCATCCTGTTATTTGTTAGTCTTCTCCTTATATTCATAGGATCTTTATTTAATACAGTACCTTAGAAGTTTTATTTGAAAATAATTGCTCTTACAAACTTTTTGATATTCTGCTCATCGTTCCTGTTATTTCAGTGAGAGTATTCAAATAAACACAAATAAGCACATATGCCAGTGTTTTTATGACTGGGGTTGCTGGCTGCAAAGGCAGTTAAGGTCTGGCCAATCTGCCTACCCTCCCACATACTACAGCCATTGGGGGCTACACTTGGAATGTTTCAGTCTCTGGTTTTTTTGGCTCAGGAAATACTACTCCTTTGCTTAATGTCATATGTAATGTAGTGTCATATCTAATTAAGGACATATTCTTTATACCTTTACAGGTGGCAAAACCAGTCTGAAGTTGAATAGCCATGAATTCTTGGAAAATCAAGAAGCAGTATAAAAAGCATAGATTACCTGTCTTCGAAGGTCTCGTGTTTTCTTGGTCATCTTGTCAATAGCAATGTTGAGTGGGTCTCCCTTCTCTTTCCTTCCAGTCTGTTAAAAATGAAATATTAGAGTTAGAGAAAAATAATGCAGAAAATATACACTTAAAAAAAAAAAAAAAGACATTCAGATTTATCAAAGGAAATCGGTGCAACCCCTTCTGTTTGCTTCCATCGAGATGCTATTTCCAATGTAATGTTTTTAACATGTTTATGTGTTGGGGGATAGCAGATTATTTTGAAACAATCCCAAAATGATAAGAAGAAAGACTGAGGTGACTCACTGGAGAGTTCAGGACTGTTCCACCAATAAATTATGTGCATATATTATAGCCAATACACCAAAAATCTGGAGAGACCTTTCACTGTAAAATGAAAATTAAGAGTTCCTAATCTCCATCCTGCCAGGCACTGGGAATGTTAAACATGATAATAAGCAGCAACACAGCTTGAGGACAGAAAGAAAATGGTCCCTACGTTTGTAACAGGAATCATATTGGTAGATATTAGGTGCAGTATAAAGAATTCCACTTAAAACACCTTCCTGCAGGAAGTCACAAAGCAAAAATCCTCATGATGATTAAAAGGGGGAAAAAAGGTTCTTGTGGTTTATAACCAATGGAAAAAAAAAAATATTACATTCAATAGCACAAAAAGCACTAAGTGACTTTGTCAGCTGTATTACCTTTCTCTTAATAAAAAACTGCTTCTCTAAAGATTTGTCACAACTCTTATCACACTGAACTATGTTTGATGGCTTTTCATCAAAAATCAAAATGCTCTTCCATTCTTTCTGGCGGTACTCTTTCCTTCCCAACGCTGTTTTTGAATACGCCTATTTAAATCATTCCTTGCATATGATTAAGAGCGATTTTCTATTTCCAGCTGAGCCTAATAGCATACGTTTCTGGGAACTATTGAGAAGTCACTTTTAGGGTGGGATGGGGATTAAACATACCCTTTCAATAATGATCTCTCAAATGTACAGCGCTGTTACCAGCTCTACATGGCCACACTGGCAAGTGGCCCATGTTTCAGTCTTCCACTTTGAGCATTCATTCAAGAGAGTGCCTGCTTTCTATTATTGTCTGTAACTCTAATTATGATACAAGGCCAATGCATTTATGATTGTTTAGAAATCTGTAAAACCCGTCCCCTTTTTTTTTTTGGTTTAGACACTCAAACACAAAAATATCAAGTGCCACCAGAGTTTAACACAAAATATGTTTACCTCTTAGATTTTTAGAAAGAATCCATTACAAATTCTTTGCTATGATACAAAAGGAGTTATCTGTGTAACCCACTGATTTTTTTACCACATTTTTCTTCTGTTCATCCTTTGACTGAGTTCATCTAGTCCACAGCTCAAGAACTATGGCTCTTTAGCCTAAGCAATGTCAGCACATGCTTTTAGTTTTAGACATCCTAAATTTGGTCCCTGGTATTCTGACCAAGGCAGCAGCTGTCATATTTGTGCACAGTCTATGGGTTTTCAAGCTGAAATCTCACAATAAAAATGAGGCAGATAAGTTTGGTATAGGAAGCTTCTCCTGACTGTTGAAATGGTACAACGGGGACTGCCAGGCAAGCTACTCTCAGCCAGGTTCCTAGTTTGCTAGGAACAAAGCTATATTCCAAGAAAAATTCAATTACTCCAGCTGTGTGCTGTTTACTAGCTGAACCAAGTATCCTTGGTGACATTAGTGTTCTGGGATGCTTTATTTTCCCAGTCAAATAATTCAATTTCTTTTATGTTGTTTAAATTCTTCTCTTCCTTCTCATTGCCTAAACTTCAATGCATTGTCTTAGAAAGATAAATAAATACACAAAATGTTTAAAGACATTTTTTGTTAGGGCAAAGGTAACCTTTATTTATATATATATCTATATATAAATCAGGGAATAATTTGCTAAACTTCAATTTGCAGTGAATATTAACTGAATAAGCAAAAAGCAAACACCATGAAACTTCATGCTATATTGGGATGGTATTTTACAGCTCTCAAGCAAAACAACTAGTTAAAAATTCTTCTTCAATGATGTATTTTGTGTTCACCACTGACATGAAAGGTCAAGCACTTAATGCTTGGCACCCATTTAGGGGGTCAGAAAATTGACCTGAATAGGAACTTGGGACTTTTTCCAGGTTAGCAGCTACAGGATTCAATGACACCGAATTAATCAGGCATCTGATAAACGACGATGCTTAGGAGCAAAGGCTCCTGACATTCCCTAAATGGCCATTTGAAAAAAGTAGAAATTTTGAGATTGACTCAAAAGTTTGTACTTCACGTTCCTAACCTGAGTGTTTTGTATTGCTCATAGGAGAAAACTATCATCAAGAGCAGGCCCATGGTAGCCTGCGTCTAGCACTTCTCCTAAGCCTTTCCTCAAATTTATCCTGTAACTTTTTTAGTCTAGTTTTAAATTACATAAACAGTGGCCCTTAAGGTATGTCCTATTGCAAAACACAAGACAACTGGGAACCCTTCTGTGACCCTTAGGTCACACAACACAAACTGTCAATATCCATCTGGCCAGGCCCTTCTCCCTCCAAAAGAGAGAAAAAACTGTCCTATATTGCTTACCGAAAACCTCCCTGCTCTGTGCAACCGCCCAAGCCATGTTGTCTGAGACGCTAGATGGCACGAACCAGGCTGTGCTGGCAAACAGGCTACCAAACCAAGTGGGCAGAGATCCAGCCAGACTCTCTCAGTGGCAATATTTTATTAAGACATATGAATACACGTGAAGTTGTAGAGATGCTTCTCACATTCTACACAATTTGTACTTATCCAGGAATTTCAAGTGTCCTTCACCGGACACTTATAAGATGGCTACTGCCTTTTCCTCTGTATACACAAACTCTACTTCACTGTATGATTTCAAAGAAGGAGAAATTTGTTTAGTAAATCACATTATTGAAAAATAAATAGCATGGCATGTGATGTTACATAGCTTCAGGCAAGTCTGTCAAACACCATCTGCTCTGTGCTGAAAATATAAGTTTATTAAAGTTTATTTATTTAAGTCCTTAAATACTTATATTAGTGTTGCTCTGTGATAAATTTTTGGCCTCCATTCCTAGAAGGCATGGAAAGGCATTTAGTAGTTTCCTGAAAAAAACCACATAAAGCTTAGTATTGAGCCTTACATCATTTCTCTATTAATCTTTTTCTGCAAAAGGAAGAAAGATACTTTGGAGATGGGATAAAAAGGAAGTAAAAATTGCTGCTGGCTTTGGGTTAAAAGGAGAAGGAGAAATGTACAGGATTACTTGAATGCCCAAATACTGGTATTCAGAGTTCTTGTGGACAGAGTTACATCTATTCATGGTGTAATAAGGAGAACTTTGCTGCAGGATAACATATTAATCAGGTTGCTGATTTCTAGTGATCATTAATAGCATTTGAATACTGGTTTTACTCAAGATATTTTCAAATGATTCTCTCAATCTGTGTCACTCCCACACTAATTTCCTTAGAGTTTTTCCCCACCTGTTTGATTTATTCTCAGTTGATGAGGAGGAGCTTGTTTTCAGGGGCTCCTGGCTAGGGGCTGTGGTGCCTGCAGAGTCCCCCAGGTCGGGAATGGGTCTTTTATCATACTTCTAGCTCAAGCCTGCAGCCTCCCTCCCAGATCATGCAGCGTAAAATCTAGCTCCCTGAATATACATTTTTAAATGTGATTTGCCACCTGCCATGAAAACTTGAGTAGCTTTTGAACACATCTGTGTCCGGTTGGTGGAAGAAATCCAGGTACTGTTCTATTTCTCCCTACAATGCCTACAGTCACAACCACTGTCAACAATATTAGTTGAACAATAAAACAAATAGAGAAGACAATCATTGCTTTCTTTATATTAAGCAAGTCTAAAAAGCTTCACAGTTAAAAGTGCATAATATTAAGGTAAGCATTTAGAAGGGAAACTCCATTTAGTTAGGAATTGAAATAAAATAACAACAAAAAGCACTTAAGGATCATAAGAGATTTCAGTCTCTGCTAGAATGATCTCTGCTAAGATATAGCACTGTGGTTTTTTTCTAAAAAAGATACTTTTGTTCTACCTCCTTTTATTCTTTTCATGAGCTGTTCAGAGTTTATACTGTTGGAATAAAATAAAAATCTCCCAAAATATTTTTTCAGAAGTGTTAAGGACGTTTATATCCCACAACTCGTTCATTACAGGACTCTTCTGGTCAGCATGTGGTACTTAATAGAACACTCTTCTGATCCTAGACAATATCACAAAATCAAGTCATGGACAGTCACGCCAGCTGGCCTACAGACATAGCATAATTTGGATAAGATACAATCAACCTTGGATGAAGACGCTCCAGAGTGGAAATGCGTTGTTAGTTTTGAATAATTCCAAATACCACCGATATGGAAATCACAGAGCTTAAATTTCAGCCCATGAAACAGATAAAATTGCTATTACCAAAATTATTATTATAAAGAGGCTTTAGATGTTAAGATAATGAATATCCCTGTATTGAAAAGTTGGGATTACTTACAGTTGTGTGAGATGCACACCTGCTGTTTCGAGGATATTATTTAAAAAAAATAAAATAATTATAAGCAATGGCAGTCAAGATGGCTGACAATAGTAACCTGTGAAAGAAGGGGATGGAGTGCCAAGAAATACACAAAAAGTGCCGCAACTGCAGGCTTACAACATAATGTCACAGAGAAAAAAATATGCGCATGACATGTACATGAGTGATGTTAGTGACAACTATTATCCTTTTCCTTTAAAGTGCATAATTTAGAACCTCAGTGCTTCAATTTATTAATACTACTACTACTACTACTACTAGTATTAGTAATAATACTAATGATAATTGGTAAACAGTATAAGCCTAAAACAGTGTAAGAAGTTTTGCGACCACTGTTTTTACACACTCCTCTGGCTCCTCTGCTGCTTTAGATAAAAGCCAAAATACCTGGGAGAGTTCAGTTTCTTAACATATTATGTGTTGCATGTCCAAGGCATCCTCATTGCCATTAATCGAGTAATTTAGCCTCCAGGAGACAGGTGGAAAGATTATCTATTGATCCAAAAGCTACCAAACCTTGATATACTTTTATATTTTCATCATCGCCTAGTTGGATGGTTCCATTATTTAGAGTTTATTCAGAACTTCAATATCACAATGTTTTATTAAGGCGTAAATTGCTGCTCAAAAATATATCTGTCCTAATATTTTATTTTAAACGTTGAACAACATCACTCTTTAAAAACTATGCTCATGTTCAATAGCCCTTTTAAAAGTGATGAAGAGAGGCTTAGTACTGAGAGGAAAAACATTCTGAGCAACACACATAAGCTGCATCAGTGCTTTTAAGCAGAAAGCTAGGTTTAAATGTACCAATACATAGTCTCCTTCTGACAGGTTTACAAAATTAATTTTGGGTCAGGAAAAGGCTAAACTACATATCCTCGAAGAAGTGAGTAGAGACTAAATTTAACTGGAAGTTGAAAACCGTAGTCATTCACTAGGGACATGGGTCAGGAAAACATATTTTAGAAAATCTGTATGGTTCCTCTATGGATGAGCTGAAGAAGACATCTTAGGATTAATATATTTTTTAAAAAAGTAAATAGAATGGTGGGAAGTCTCTTAGGAGCACGCTGTGAATGTGAATTACTGTTCTACTCAGCTCAGTGATTACATCCATACTTTATTCCTATACATTATTTTGTTTTTTAGCATTTATTCTAAGTAACTACATTGGAGGTTCTGCAGTCACCTGTTTTCCATCTTCAATTTTGTGAGAGGATCATCTCACGTGGAATGCAAATTTGTACATTCCCATTTTCTCTTAATCATTCAGTTTTTCTTGAGAGAGAGAAAAAAAAAGATTGAGAATTTTGCATAAATGGAGAAAAAAGGTTGTTTAGATATCCTTTATATATTCAGGTCTTTTGGCCTTTGTTGATGCAGTTGAAAAGGAGAAAGGTTCCGTTACCACAGAGAAAGGACAAGATCCCAGTATGTATACTATCTTGCCTGCTCATAAATGTATGTTATGGTTAAGAAGTTCACCTAAAATAAAACACTTGCTTTCAGCAGTTCTTAATTACCTTACAAAATTGTGACCAGATCACAGTGAGTGTAATTGGTTCCAGTAGAGCGTAAATAATCACAACTATGCAGAAGACTGGGTAAGCCATATCCTTGCAAACCCAGATAGTAAATAAAGTAAATAAAATATAAATGAACCATGTCCTGGACATGATATCAGTACCTGAGATGTGCAAATCTTGTCCTTGGCCTGCATCCAAGCAGAATTTATTTAGATGTGTATATAATTGTAACCAAGTATCTAATGAAATAAAGAAATTATGGAAACTGAATATGTGGATTGTTGAAGAGGATTTTGTTTTTTAATTTTGCTTATGTTTTTTATGTAGTCCACACCACCACAATATCTGAATGCCTTCAAGTGGTGAACTCGTGAATTAAATGGTGTGTTTAATATCAGTCATATGTGGTTTCTTCTTAAAAGAAGGAGAACCTGTGGGTAGTGCAGTATTTTATTTTGGTTGGTTTGTGGCTATTCCTTTTCTTGTTATGCATAATTCACTGTTGCAACTGCTTCTTGTCTTTTGGCAATAACGAAGGATTTTCAGAAATGTTATCAATGACAGCAGTTTGATTTGACAGACCAGACAGGATTAGAACTTGATCTTATTAGTTCCCAAGTGGCAGCTGCTCATATTAATTGATATCTACCCATAATCATGTACTGGCATCTAAGCTTCCTAAAAAAGAACTGCCTGAAGAATTTAGAGTAATAATAATATTACAGAATGCGTAAGATGGATAACTTTTTCATACCTGAGAATGAAGGCAGCACTTTGTTGCTTTTGGTAGTCTTTTTTTGATTTGTAGACATACATTGAATATTTCTGTATTTCTGTGTATTTTTGAACTAGTTTCCAAGATCACTGTGGTGGGGATACACTCCTCCTCTTCTAGCTACTAGCCTGGACTGGATTTTACAGCATTCTGAGGTACCAAAAGCACAGAAAAAACAACTGGTGGGACTTGCCTAAGTTACAAGTCAAGTGTAACATATAAATCTAACTGATTTTCATTAGGTAAAACATGTGCATTGTTTGTGGGGTTTTGTTTGTTTGTTTTTTGGAAAGGGCGGAGAAAACCATGCATCTACTAGAAGTTCTTCCCCAAGGCAAGAATATCCTGCCATCATTTAACAGTTGTGTAATTTAATTAAATTCAGATCATAACATAGCACACTGCCATTCAAGAAAGCAGTGACAGTTTTCAGGGTAGGACCATCTCATTTAATTCTACCATCTAGGAATACTGACAAATCTAGTTATTTTCACTCCTTCTATATTCAGTATATAGTGATAGGCATTTTTAGAGTACCCATCTGTCTTACGTATTTATTTTAATATGGGATAGATACCACCACATGGGGTTGTTTCTCTACTGACAATGGAGGAGGTCTTGTAGTACTAGATGATTAATTCTTAAACAACTAAGTTACATGAGATGGAACCCCTTCTTAATAACTACAAAGATTGTCCAGCCCTCCTAAGGATCAGGCTACAGATTGCAATTTGGACAAATTATGTGTGTTTTGGATCATTTTCTTCCAGAGAATTAAAAAATATTAGCATTGTAGGGGCATCTTTTTTACAAGCCTCCCCAAAAGACATTCCTCTACTTTCAGGCTGTGATATTTTGAGGTCCCGTAAATAATTCACTTTCTTCCCACTGCCTAAAAGAGACACTTCATAAATTTTAGATTTGGCATTGGATCTTAACCATCTTAGCTCCTTTTCAAGCTGGCGACCTATCTCAAGTGGGGTCCCCCAGGGATTGATATTGAGACCAACATTGTTTAATATCTTCATAAGTGATCTAGATGATGGGATCAAGTGTACCATAGAATCACAGAATCGTTTAGGTTGGAAAAGACACTTAAGATATCAAGTCAAACCATTAAACTAGGGCTGCCAAGTCCACCACTAAACCATGTCCCACTAAACCCAAGCACCACATCTATGTGTTTTTTAATACTTCCAGGGATGGTGATTCCACCCTGTTGAAGTATGTGGATGATAGCAAACTGAGTAGGGATGTGGACGCTTTGGAAGGGAGAGCCACCCTGCAGGAAGACCTGGGTAGGCTGGAAGAGTGGGCTAACAAGAACCTGATGAAATTCAACAAAGACCAACATAAGGCTTGCAGCTGGGAAAACATAATCCAGGAGTGCAGCACAGGCTGGGATCTACCTGGCTGGGGAGCAGCTCTGTGGAAGTGGACCTGGGGGTCCTGGTAGACAACAGGCTCAGTGTGACCGAACAGTGTGCTGCTGTGGCAAAGAAAGCCAACAGGGTGCTGGGCTGCACCATCAAGTGCATCACCAGCAGGGGTAAAGAAGTCATTATCTCACTCTGCTCAGCGCTTGTCAGGCCACACCTGGAACACTGTGTTCAGTTTTGGTCCCTGCTATACTAAAAAGATGTGGGCAGGCTGGAGGGGGTCCAGGGAAGGGCCACAAAGGTGATGGAAGGACTGGGAAGCCTGCCCTGTGAGGAAAGGCTGAGAGCTGGGTTTGTGCAGCCTTGAGAAAAGAAGGCTCAGGGGAGACCTTGGAACCTTGTTCTGGTATTTAGAAGGTGGCTACAAAGAAGATAAAGACTCCCTTTTTACAAGGTGTCACATGGGAAGGACAGGGAGATAATGGGTACGAGTTACTTTTGGGGAGATTCCTACTGAACACCAAAGGAAATATTTTTGCAACGAGAACAACCAGCCATTGAAATAATCTCCCCAGGAAAGTTGTGAATTCCCCAACCTCGGGCACTTTAAAGATTCAGCTGGATAGGGTGCTGGCCCATGTCATCTAGACTGTACTTCTGCTAAGAAAGGTTGGACTACAGGGTCTTTGAGGTTCCTTTGTACCTGGTATTCCATGATTCTAATCTTGCTTGTTTCTCCCTGTTCATTTTCACCCTTCAAAACCCCTTAACATACAAAAATATACAGACACACTTTATGCTTTGGCTGTCACTACCAATGGCTTGAGGACAACACTGTGCAAAACCTGTTTTTTGCCTCTGTAATTATAGGTGTGATTGCAAGAGAGGTCTGTTGCTGGTCACAGGACTATCACAACTTAATGAAGAAAACAAAAGAAAACAATAAATAAATAAATAAATAAACACCAAAAAAACAAACCCAAAAACCACTTAGAGCTGGATTTCTTTAATCTGAGCTTTTCCAGATAAAGACATATGCCAACATTACCCTAATTTGGAACTGAAGTTTGCTGGTAATAGGGGAATACAAGGAAATGCAGTTGAGATAGCCAAGACTGGTAGTTTGAGACAGGTTTTCTGATATGTCCTCAAGAAATCTCTTCAGCACGTGTATAATGTGATCTGTATCACTGTAAATGCAGGTGATACAAGTGTTAGCATGCACATTAGGTTTCTGTCACAATGCCCTTGAGAACTGATGTCTCTGAAGCTTCCCTTCCTGCCTTTTTTCGACAGGGGGTGACTTTGTAACCATTTGTATTAGAACAGGGATCTGCAGAATGTTTCCTGCAGTTAAAGAGCTTCTTTTCCTTTGTGATGCTTACTCAGGGGACTCAACGAGGAAAATATAAGGGTTTTTGTAGAATAAACAGAAGATTTATATTCTGATGTCAGTTCACAAAACTGATGCTACTACACTTAAATGTATATAAAAAATAGAATTTCTGAGGAAAGAAATGTGGGTGGTGTAAACTATTATAAAACCATCAGCTTCACTAAAGCGACACTAATTTACACCAGCTGAGAATCCCTCCACTCATCAGTTAAATGAAATCTTGCAGATGCTTCCATTTAGAAGGTCAGAAATGTTTACTCCAGAATTCAAAATTATTCTAATTTCTTCACAGACATCTACTTGCAAAGGGTCTACTACAAACTCCCCATTTAATCACCAACTGCTTTACAGCTGTAAATTGCAATCTGCTTTTAAATCACTTCTGGATATCTTCTCTTAATCTAAAATAAATGGAGAAAAGGAGATAGCATACATTTTTTCTTTCCCATCAGATATGGAAGCCCATAGTGAAGGAGTATGTTAATAAAAAGTGTTAAAATCTACACACTTTAATACAAGCTCTTGAGAAAAGTGCATTCTAAGCATAATAATTAATGTTATTAAGTAATGAAATAGATATGAATAAAGCCTTTGTAATATTTTCTATTAAAACATTATCTGTTAAAAAGTTGAAGTAATACCGGGCAAGTAAGGAAAGAGGAGCAGTAGAGAAGGTCAGAAGAATTTATAACATATGACAAATAATACCAAATGCATCTAAACTCAGAAAGTTTATTGAGTACATCTTTGTTATATCTCTGTTATAGATTAGTGGAAATACTTATTAGAACTCTTAATGGAAGTGATATTGATGTCTGGTATGACCACTGGCCTTGGTTTTATGTCTCATTCTCTAGCAAGCACTTGTAGCCAATCTCTTCATAGTTGGTTTTAGATTAAAGGATATATTATGAGTCACAGGGGTGAGCGTTATTCACTGAATTAATTGCAGGACTCCTTGAGACATCTCAGCACCCCTCATAAACAGCCTTTTAGTATTTTTCAGGTCTCCCTCTTGGAGGAATAGCAGAATGACGTAATGTTATTTGGTTGCAAGCAAAGACTTTTTTGTTTGTTTATGTATTTGAGAGAAAGGCTCTATTTGATGACAATATTTGACTATAATGTTGGCTTCTATAATGTGGACCTTCAAGCAACTTTTCAGCAAAGGAGCTTTTTAAAACAAACAGACATCTCTGACAAATAAAGTGACTGTTGGAAGTACATCAAAGAGTTCACAACATTTACACACATTTCTAAGGAACATATTGAAGTTCCAAGTATAATGTTCTATTTAGATGCAGAATTATTGTTAATGGCGTAAAGACGGGCATTATATGACCTCACAGTACAAACCCTCCCAAATCTCGCCTGTCCGTAGGAGTCACAGAATTTTCTTGATGGCATTTAAAGTGCTTTGATTATCAAATATCACTGAAAAACAGGATTTCAACTAGTCAGTTGCATCTGTCACTATCCAAAAGATCTCTTTATGAGATGTGTATTGAGTAATACCTCTGTAGTTCTTTCTTTTTAATTGCATCACACTTACATTCCTGAGATGATCCAGAAAGAAAGAAGGGTTTATTTCCTATTAAAAATGTATTCATCAATGTATGCAGCTGAAAGTCAATGCTAACGCAAGATTTGTACTTATAAGAGAGTATTAAATACTTTTTCAAATTTATTGGGACTTTCTTTTCCCTTATCATGTCAGTTCCCTCCAGACCACCCAGGTGGGTTTTTATGTTTGTTCATTTGTTTTGCTTTCTCTTTATCCTCCAACCTGTTCTGAACACTTTCAATTACAGTCTACACTGAAACAATATTTGAAATTATTCTGGTTGATGTTTCTTGCAGCCAGTAAAACCACAGCTACTTCACAGCTCTGACACCCTACTTGGCAGTGTACTGTGCAGCAGTATCAGGTTATTGCATGTGTCAAATTTTCTGAGGGCAGTGACATGTGTCTGCAACAAGGCTTTTCAGCCTGGCACGTCTTCAGTGAGAACCCCACCTGCAAGCAAACAATGCACATGAGGTTTAATTTGACACATACTGTAACTTTAGCAACCTTTTTTAATGCATGGGGATAAAGGAAAGCCTGGGAAAGGAAATAACTCATTAGAGTAGTAAATCATTCACTTTGAGTCCTGCCTTCTTTGTGTCCATGTGTTCCTTTGTAGGACACCACACCCATGAGGCGTTAGCGATGAAAAAAAATAAAAATAAACTATTTAAACTCCAACCAGACATTCAAAAGAATGCAAGAGCAAAGGACCAACTCCTTCTGTTTTTACAGAGCAAAGCTGTGGTCTATTCCAGTCACCAACTCAGATCAATGTGCTAAGTGATATCCACTCAAATTACTTGTCAGTTTAATCAGAGGAAGTGAAACACAATTACAGGGCATTAGTGTAAAAGCCAACACAAAATAACTGAATGTCCATGTGGGATATCTGAAGTAAAAGCTTGTTGAAAATAACTCTGTGACATATTCATCAACAGTTTTTTTACAGAAAAAAAAAAACCAAAAAACAAACACCCAAACACCTTTGTAAAGGCTATTACAAACTAATTAAGCATAAAATAATGCTTTAAATCTATGAACTGTTTAGTGCTTCTTTCTCCTTGTACATATCAGAATTTTTTTGGGCTTTTGTTCTGTTCTTAGAATAAAACTCAATGCATAAAGACCTTTACTGGTGCATTCACAAAGCCTCTCTGCACTTCCTCTAGAGTCACCAGGAGTTTTACCATTATTTCCTTTGAATGACTGGAACATTCACTTTTTTTTTATGGACACTCCAAAATTCGACTGAATATATGCTGTATTTTTTTAATCATCAAACAGATGACTTGGATTAAGTGGACGGAATGGGATCAAAGAAGGGAAGGGACTCCTCCTCCTCCTGAAGGCAGGGATGCAAGGCTGGTGGATTCAAAAGGGCAAACAAACGCGAACCTGCCCCCACAGCCTTGCATGGGGTCCCAGGTGGGATGTGCTGGGGTGGGCTCTGGGGCCTGCAGTCCTTCTGATCCTTAGCCACACCACAGTTCAGTTTCAGTGGGATACATGAAAATATACACACAGTCCAGAGATATATAAGAAAGAAAAGATTCACGACTCCCCATGTCTTGGTTTCGGCTGAGACAGAGTTAATTTTCTTCTTAGTAGCTGGTGCAGTGCTGTGTTTTGGGTTTGGTGTGAGAACAACGCTGATAACACACTGATGGTTTAATTGTTGCTGGGTCATGGTTATACTGAGTCAAGGACTTTTCAGCTTTTCAGGCCCTGCCAGCCAGAGGGCTGGGGGGCACAAGATGTTGGGAGGGTACACAGCCAGGACAGCTGACCCAAACTAGCCAAAGGGATATTCATACCATGGAACATCATGCTGAGTATATAGAGCAGGAGGGTAGAAGGATGAAGGCAGGATTGTTGGGAGTGATGGCATCCATCTTCCCAAGTCCCCGTTACACCTGCTGGAGCCCAGTTGTCCTGGGGATGGCTGAGCCTGCCTGCCCGTGGGGAGCGGGGAATGAATTCCTTGTTCTGCTTTGCTCCTGCACGGCTTTTGCTTTCCCTATTAAACTGCCTTTATCTCAACCCATGAGTTTTCTCACCCTTACCCTTCTAACTCTCTCCCTCGTCCCAGCATGGAGGGAGGGAGTGGCTGCGTGGGGCTCAGTGACCGGCTGGGGTTAAGCCATGACACCCCACAACAGAAAATCAGACCGAGGCCTCCCATTTCCTGGGTGAGACTTAACTATTAAAAAAAAAAAAAAAAAAAAGAAATTAAAATAAAAAAATAGGAGAGCAGAATAACTTCTATGTGATTTAGATCCTCAACCTTTTAAAAAAAAATAACTACCCATACATGCCTCAGGATAGAGCATAAGCTGGAAAAAGCCTTCTCCTTCCAACCCTTCATTTTTAAGACCCAGAAGCGTGGGGGCCCAGGCTGTACTCAGCACCGTTTATCTCCTGGATTGAGGTGACTTCACTTTTTTCAATAATCTCAATGCATAACCCAGGTCCTGGTACCCCTGTGGTAAAAAAAATCACTTCAAATGTTCATGTTGTAATTCCAAGCTCATAGACTCTGAGGTCTTTAATTGGATTTGGCCCTTTATCTTCTATATTCATGAGGGAGTAATTAATTTGACCATCCTGCCTGGTCCACAGAGTAATGGAATGAATAGCTCTGTACACCCACATAAAAGCCTCCAATAAGAGTTACTACTATGAATGTGCAATATGACAAGTCAACTTTTCTATGTTGATAACGATGGCATTGAAACTATTAAGGTAATTGCCACTGGAGCCCATCTCATAACTAATGGAAATGGAAGAAAGTATATGAATATGTAACATACAAACCCACTGCACAGTTCACACTTTGTCCACCCTTTGAAAATAAATAATAATTAAAAAAAAAATATTTTTCAAATTTTCTTGATACACCCTCCTCTTCAGGCACAAATAAAACTCCCAAAATATTGCAAAATGAGTTAAAAGCAAGGTAGTTCTTTTGGTAGATTGCCACAAAGACTTCTTGTAGGAAATGAAGTGTAAAAAAATTTAAAGAATGTTAAATGAAATCACAGCAGACTGAAACCTGTGGTTCCAGTGTAAGACCCGAAATAACTTTATAACAAATGCTAATTAGCACCATCTTCACTCTGATGTTCATAGATGAAACTGAACAAGCCTTCAAAGGTGCCAATTTTTTTTTTATTATTATTAAATAAAAAAAAAATAAATTAACTCTCCAAAGAACTTTTAAATGTGCTTGGATTTGATTTGTCAGCTCCAAAGTTATTTATATCATACCAAGTTATTTAGATGCTTTTGAAAATTCATCCAATGAGACAAGTGTGTATATTTTCAAAAGGATTGAAAGTCTGTGGAAATTAAATTCTTAAATTATCCTGGCTATGCCTTCTGTTATCAATTAGCATTGGCTTTGGAGCTGAACCACTGATCTGGACTTGCACTGCATTATTCACTGCAGGAGATTTTTTACTGGGGACTAGTTCATGGTTTGTACCAAAACAAACGTGGTAGTTTGCAAGTCTCGGTACAAATCATGCACTATTAAAAGATATCCACAGACATCTGCAGCCATTTAGAATACATTTTAATGACAGATGAATATAGCAACTAATTGCAAGTGGTAGAAGTGCCAACTGACCTCTATATCTCGTTTTCTTCTTTCTCTTCTGAATAACTTAAAATTTTGATGTTCTGAATTAAACCTGGTTTTAATATATAACAGCATCAAACATTTTAAATCATATTATTCTAACAAATCATAGGTTTAATTCTGCAGTGGCTTCAATACCAATTTCAGTAGTAATGCAAAGTAGCATTCCACATTTCCTATTTATTACTCTATTTTTATATGTCATACCCTAAAATTTCATTGGTATTATCTACAAAATTATAATTAAAGAAACACTTCCTATAAAAATCAATGATTGCTATAAAACAGGAACAATTGTAAAGATTCTGCATGTTACATGTGGTCATGATGCACACCAACAAGACAGTAACTGAATCCACAGTCTATGGGAATTAGACTCTATTTCCAATTCCCAATCCAGTTCTGTTTCTAATAGACTATATTTTAGTGAAGTTTTCTTTAGTATGGCAATTAGCGTTAAGGGTGAGTCAATTCCATGATGATCAAATGCCTAAAGAAATTTTAAAAAATAAACTAAAGCCCAGCAGGAGCAGCTCTGTGGCTTTCCACACCGCATGATGCTTTTCACTTCAAAACTACAAAGTAAATTACTGAGAAAAAGTTACAGTGAATAAAATGGGCTGTGCTGTGTTAAGTAATTATTTCTAAAGTGTGAAATGGGTAGGAAGTATCTCATCTTAAAGTAGTGCCATGATGCATATTACCTCTCTAGTATAAAGTGAACAGTTGGTTTGTTGTGTTTTTTTTTTTCCTTTTTTCTCTTTTTTTTTCTTTTTCCCCCATTTATCTTGAAGGAGAAGGACAGGAATGAAAACTTTATTTTTCTAATGATTTTTCCTGTGGGAGAGAAGTGTAAAGACTTGACCTGTGAAACTATGCTGTGCTCCACTATTTGTACTGCAGTACCATTTCTGAAAGAATGTTCAAGAGTTTCATGAGCTCTCAGGAAATGCCCAGTAAATCAGAAAATATTTGGTTATTGCTCCCATTTATGGAATGCATGTTGGAAAGATGATCTCCTACGTTACAGACCAGTATTTCTGGGAGTGTTAAGGGAGGGACCCCAGTTAAGACTTAATTTGTGAAACAATCCAGAACACAGCTTGCCTTTAAGTATATCTTGGAAGCATGTCATGCCTTGCACCCATCCTATTCTTCAGTCTTGAAACCAGAGGTAAAGTAAGGTCATCTCAATAGAAAACTGTCCAAGGTCAGGTTGGATGGAGCTTTGAGCAACCTGATCTAGTGAAAGATGTCCCTGCCCGTGGCAGGGGAGTTGGCCCAGATGATCTTTAATGGTCCCTTCTGACCTAAACTAATCTATGACTCATTGAGATTTTGGTATGTACTTTTGAGTCACTATTTTTCTTCCTAATCAAATAAATTTAAATTAATCAAAGTTGCCCTCTATATTACCAGCAGGAGAATTAATCCAGTAGTGTAAGAAACCAAATTTATATTTCTGAAAATGTCCCAAGTTTCTTCTCTGCATTCTCCCATACAATATGGAGTATTTGTGTAGTAGCTATGAAATCCCGGTTGTGCTCTGCCAGAAAATAATGCACGACAGTGGCAGGATCAACTTGGTAATTCAGTGAATTCGAATAAGAATTTGGGCACATACTATGTCTCTCACCAGTACACAAGAGGCATGTCTCCACCTAAACAGTAAATAATAACAGCCACTTTGTGATTTCCTGCACAGATACACACTGTAAAAATTATTAATTTTGAAAGTAATGTATTGTATTTAATTGAAGATTGTAAAATCAGTATTTAGATACTGATTTAGATACAATAATACTTTCAAAAGAATACACTGAAAATTAACAGACCTGTTTACTGCTTCATAATCAGAGGGTGAAATACTCTGCTTTGTAAATTTGATCCAGAAATATTATTTTAAAAAGCCATAATATAAACATTCTATTTTTTTTAAAATGTCAATTACTACAGCATCAGAGAGCAATCATACAGGTAAATGGTGGTTAAACAACCAGCTTGCTGTGATAAAAGTTCTATGACCTCAACAAAGTATCTATAAAATATTTTCCATTTAATCCAATTGTACGTCTTGCGTTCAACTAGCAAACCAGAGGAAGGGGAATAAATTCATCCACTGATTCCTAGAACACACACTACAAATATACTATGAAAATGTCAACAATTTTTGATATTTAATATCTTTTTAATATTCCTTTCTGAGCACCATTGTGGAATGACTCCCCTTTCTTTATGTCCCTTGCAGACAGCATTAGCATCCTGTACTGAATGTAATAACGCTATGATCCCTAGACATAACTATGGCAGTCTGAAGAGTTTATGATAGTAATATAGACTATGAAAACAAAGGAATGCTGCTTAAAATACACAAGCTTTAATATTTTGTGTGTGTGTGTGTGTGTGTGTGTGATGCTTATTTGCCTTTTGGCTTTATGTCTTAAGGAACAGTGTTTCAAATATTTCTGTGCATGCCCATCAGTTAGAAGTTTCCTTTAAGAAAACAAATTTAAGAACATTTTGCATGAAAGAAAGACACAGGAATTTAGAGAAAACTTAAATATTTGGATATACAGAAACAGAAGTTAGTTACAGTAAATACTGTACTACATAACTACAGAAATAATATTTGCAATCTTAATTATCCTCCTACTCTCTCATATCATCAAACCCCTTCTATGTTCTAGGGCAGTAACCACCTACTCCCTTTAAATCACTTCAGTGAAGCCTGCAAATGCTAGCTAACATTTATTTTCTGCTACACAAACACATGCAAGTGCTTAAACATATCTATAAGCACATAGACACACCTCCAGAATAAAACTCAAATCCCTCCATCAAGGTCAATGTCTTTAGACTCATAGCTCCCATACTAAAGAGTTTAACTGAGATGTGCATTACAGTGAGTGGGAAAGGGCTGGGTGAAGGCAGATTAGTAATAAAAATATTGTCATAGAGTCTAGTTACAGGCATGATAGCTTGACGGTTTAGTAATTTGTCTCTTCAGTTCCTAGATCTTATGTCCTTCTACTTTTTCTTGCCCGCATGTTTCAAGGTTTCCTCCTGTTAGTGGTATTTCCATTGTATATTGTTTAATTTCGTTCTGTAGAAAGAATCTCAAATTGACTGTCTAGCTACTGTTATGAGTAATTTACAATAGAATCAAAATGATCTTCATGGTCCTTTTCATTGGCCCATTTCTCCCTTTCTATAGATTCACTGAATATGCTGTGTTTTGTCTGTTAGAAAATATTCTGTAGAACACCTATGTGTGCTCAAGAATTTTCTTCCATTCCACAACAGTGTAATTTTGTTCCCTGAGCTGAGATGCTACCATGGTTCAGTATGTTTTCCTATGCCTCTTTGCTCATCTAATCCGTTCTCTTTCACTCATGAAATAGTTTCTGGACTTGCAACCTGCCAATACCTAAAGAGCTCATGAGGCTTCAGTAAAGATACCTCCTGGTTTGTTAAGCCACTCTGTTGAAAACGCAGTCTCCTAAAATACCTCACTTGAAACCTCTCCTTTGCCTTGTTGCTTCCATTTCTTTACTTGAAACTTGCCGCCCCCAATTTTTGGACTGACTATTCAGTCTTCAGTCTTTCCTGCCGTACAGCATAAAGACAAAGGCTTATTTTGAAAGGTGGACTTGGATGTCGTTGAATGACTAGTATGACTGCCCTCATAGATAGACATGAATATCAATTAAATCTGGGAAGGAAACAAAAATTGTATAGTAATATTTCAGAAGCCTAGGAAAATATTTCAAAAAATTGAAATTCTGTATATTCTTTTTTTCAGCAATTTAGTACAGTGATTAGTATTACAGCTATTTGTATTTGTGCAAACATAATAAAAAGAAATGAAACACAAGATGTTGAAAATGAAACAAAATAATAGCATCAGTCATCTCTCAAATCATTACCACACTTCAGAAACATAATAAAATTCAAGCGTATGAGACTTTCCTGGAAATTTCCCACACACATTTTAAAGACATCTGTTCAAAGCAGAAATGTAGGGTAAATTTCTGGAGGGGGAGAAAAAACCCAAACCCCTCTATCTTCATTATTCGCCCTATAGATTACACAGTTTAAAGCAATTTCTTTGGGGTATTATATGACCTTTTACGCTTGTATGAATTTCTCCTCGGCTCTGGGGCACTCACAGTGAAGCCCTGAATCAGCTCGATGAAGCTTTTCCATGAAGAACAGAAATGGACTTTCAGCTCAGCTTTCTGTGTCTACAGACACGGTCCCATATTTAAATCGTTTGTCCCACTTAAATCCAGGGCTTGTTATAAAGGGGCATCCCCCACCGCCCCCAGGAACCTGATACTGACAGCACCGTCAACAAGTTGTGTTTATATGCTGCTATCAGGATAGCATACTGCACTGATCAAAACCACATTAAATACTGCCACATTTACAAACAGAGGCAAGAATTTAATTTAAATGTAATTTTAAATTCCTATTAGACTTCCTCACTGTTACTACCCTCTTTTTTCCCCCCTTACTCCAAAGCTACTGAGTATCTTTATGTTCACAGATTTTAATTTAAATTGCACACTCAATGATCCCAAATTACTAGGCAACACACCAAGGCAGCAGCAAATTGGGATTGTACCGTTTTCCCCATATGCTAAGCAGGTCAAACTATGTCACCCATATGGTATATTCCTCTCTGCTGTGAGTAAACCCAACAGATACGGTCTTTGTGACTTTATAAGAGACTGCAGGATTGTTTCAGCAGATCTTGAGGTACCAGCCCCTGTTCACGAGTCACACTGGACATATCTCTCTCCTAAGACTACAAACAGTAGATCACTATACATGTATATCCAGGTAACTTTTATCTCCAAATTTAAATTCTTTCTATCCATCCTATCCAATTCCTGCAACTTTTTTTGCAATATTAGTACCTTTAAATTCATGTTTTTCCCCCTTCATTTGTCTAATATTGTATTTCTCCATATCAGTAATGTCCTGCTTTATATCCCTCTGAATCAATTCTGCCTCTATTTTCTCTCCTGTCTCATAACTCACAATCTCGACCTCACAAATGTGCAGCCCCTGCTCTCCTGCCTTTCAAAGCCACCAGCAATTTCTGACTCTCCCTTTACAAACTGCGCGTTAACCCAGCCACTTACAAAGAGCCAAGGCACCTTGACCGGCTTGGGCTTATCCTGGCCATATGAATGTCTGAGATACACAGGAGAGGAGAAAGGGTTACAAGTGCTGTCAGTGGTTCCTGCCTTAAAACTGCCAGTTTACAGGTGTTTTCTCCAGTCCAGCTCTGAGAGGCCATTTTGGGCGGAAACAAGGGCATCTCTGGGGTTGCCTGATTTGGGAACAAATATACAGGACACAGAAAAGGGAGCTTTGAGAAAGTACTGAGAGGGGAACACGTAACCCACAATGGAGGAAGCTCATGCCCAAAATAAACATTAATCTGCCAGGTAAAGCATCCCTTTTGGAGGTAGTGGTGGCAAAACTCCTCTCAGCAAGGATCTCCCCATGTCTGTGACACAGGCAGGTCCAGGCAAACAAAATACAGTGCAGAGATTTGCTCCGTTATCTGTAAGTCATGACAGCGAGTGAGTACAAGGCATGATGCATCTGGAAAGATTCCACAGCCATCCAGGAACTGGTTTACCTCCCTCTCCTAGGCCAGTCAAGCAAGGCGGTGCTACAAAAGACACACTCTGCATTACCTGTTTCAAGGGCTATGCAGATGGCATAGGCGTCAGGATTGCTTTGGGGATTGCTTCTGCAAATGCTTCTGCATGGGTGATGCTTACATGCAGGAAAAATACCACCTCACCTCAAACCTGCATGGTCGTTGGCATGTGGCCACCTCCCGCTGCAACCCCCCAAAGCCAAGCAGCAGGAATCACTTATGCCCTACAGGAAGGAGTAGCAGGAACAATAAATGAGAAGAAAATCATACTTAGTAATAGAGGTGATAGATTTTACCACATTAGGAAAAAAAAAAAATCCCTATAGCATTTAATAAGGGACATGAGGTTTGAAGCTGCACTGGGGGAAATTTCATATTATACAGAGCATTTAAAAACTGTAACATGATTCAGCAAAATACTTCTATGAGATTTTAAGCCTCTGATGTCAAAAGGATTGAGCAGATAGCTCTGAGTCCACCTGCTGCCAGCCCTTTACAGACTCCATGGTGGAAATGTATGCTTAGAAGACAGCATGACTTATCTGGTCTACCAAGGACTGATGAGATCGGGCACGTAAGTGCCTGGGTGTTGAGACAGCCAGTGAAATAGCCGGTGTGTGATGGTCAGCCTCTTCTGAGAGGCAGGTTAACATGAAACAAAACCTAAGATAAAAATAAAAGAATGAGAAATACAAAAGAATAAGCCAGGTCTGGACAAGCTGTTCTTTTTTCTTTACATGCCTCATTAAAGTATTACAACCTTATAGACATGGAAATCAAATGCTATGTGGGGATAAGCTGAGCATGATGTGTTTTATGCAACAAGCTGCAGAAGGGAGGGATGCCCAGGGTGCCAGTTTATGACTTCTGAAGCACAACACTTTGCATAAGCATAGGATTCCTGCATGGTGTTTGCTATGTTAGTTCAGACTCTGTCTACCTTCACTATTTATAAGCAGGAATATTTCACAGGTGTTTTGAAGATAAATGACATAAAGAAAAACATTGGAAGTGCACAAATACTATCGTACTGGAAGCTACAGATATACTTTAAATAGCTAGAAGTGTCTAGAGTAGCAGACAGGTGTCAAATAAATTGTAAGTAATAATATAATAGATTATTCCACATGAGCCAAAGTTTCATGGAAATGCTGTTTAGATAACAAAAAATCATATCAGCTTGTCATTTATTGTCTGTGTGTGGGCTTGCAAATAACCATCCCAACAAACCAAACCAAAATTCTTTGTGTATTCCCGGGAGAATAACAGTACTAAAAAAACAACAGAAGCTTGATTTCAACTGAGCAAACCAAAAGTAAAAGCGTCTCCCAGTGAATATATTCTGCATATATGATGGCCACCAACTAAGTGGGATAACACTGAGGTCTTACAGCTTAAGGCAGGCAAATATACATGCCATTTAATGGTTATAATATATTCCAGGACTTCTCTGAAATAGTTAATGCCTTTGAGAGTCCTCAGGGGCATAGCTGTCCAGCTCCATGAACTGTCACACATAATGCAGGTAATCAGTAATTCAAATGTTATGTCAAGCTCGTAGAGACAGGGTATATGAATGTAGTATGTCTTCTCAGAGAAACTTTACAGCTAGAAATGAGATGTATCTATTTCAACAGTAGAACATGCAAAATATTTTTTTTAGAATCCTGTTTCATATTAAAATAAAAGTTAAGAAAATACATAATTCATCACAAAGAGATTTGTGCATTTAAATGAATGCTTAGCATCATTGAGCTCTACGGGAAGGCCTGTTACCCAGTTGAAATAGTGAAGATGGAGGCTTCATTTCTGTAAGTATCCATGGGATCAGAGGAAATGGGAAGAAAATCCCTTTTATTGTAAATCCTTGCAAGTTTCCTTATTTAAATTACAGAGTTTATTTGTACAGGATTTCTGGGCAGACAGAGGAATGAAGCATGTCTTACATTGCTTATGGACATTACTTAAACACTCGTTCTTTCTCATTACAGGACTCTAAATGCCCAGCTCAGCCCTGGAATGAGAAGGAGAAAACCTGTTTTGTTCTTCCTGTGTCCTGCCTGTGAGCCTTAGATGGTAACGAAGCACAGTCAGATAACTTTAACTCAGGCAAAAATTGACAGAAGAAAAGGAAATCTCAGGATACGTGAGTTCTTCTTCCGTCATCATTGTTAGATGCAGGTATGTCCTTCTTTTACCCAGTTTCATTAATATAATGTAATTATCCATGCCATATAATGAGCTTGCTAACTAAAAGCAGTTCTTTGACTCACTTGGAAATGATACAGAAAGGTCTTTTTTGGGTCCATCAATGTTTCATATTGTCATTAATGACCTAGGTGATAGAACACGGAATACGCTTATTAAATTTGGAGGTGGCACCAAGCTGAGAAGCACTGAAAGTACTTTGGAGGGCAGAATAAAAATTCGAAATGATTCTGATAAAATTGCACTTACGTCCTCAAAAAGAAAAAAAGAAAAAAAAAAGAAAAAAAAAGAAAAAAAAAAGAAGAAGAGATGCTCTCCAACAGGGTCATGTGCAAGATGTTCACTCAGTCAGGAATAACCAGCTATAAAACACAAAACAAGTAGTAGCTATGTAGAAAACACACAGAAAAAGGTTCCAGGGGCTTTTGTGCATCAGAGGCTGAACATGAGTCATCAGTGTCACCCAGCTGTGGAAAAGGCAAGCACCATTCCCAGGCAAAAAAGACCCAACTGCAGCCAGGGAGATGCTGTTCTCTGAACTAGCAAAGTCTCTGCTTAAATACCATGGGATTTTTTTTTGGGCACCGTATATCAAGAAAATGTGGACCATTTAGAATGGATCCAAAAAAGATCAAACACAGCTACCACAGATCAGCAAAAAACTCCACCAACAGTAAAAGCTTGGATGCACTGGGCTTGTTAAACTCCCAGAATTTGAAAGCTGAAGCATGGAAATAGATTTCATTGAGAAGTCTTCAGTTCTGAAGTTTACAGGAGGAGCTGATGTGTCAGGAATGACAAAATTGATACTGCCTTAGAGGAAAAAGGTGGACCAAGTGATTTCTTAAATCCATTGCACTCCTATGAACCTAGTTTTATGTTGCAATGACTTGCCAAGCTAAAACCAATAGAAAGAATCACGTTAAAAAGAGCAGAGGGACTTTTAAACTCTTATTTATAGCAGTTTGTATTTCTTTAAGAAGACTGGGTTAGATGGGAACATCCACATAAAAGATTATTTACAAGGAGGCTCCAAAATACTGTCAGGACTGAGACTCAGAGCTTCAAAGGTACTTCAGACATCCACATCCCATGATTTTGGTAACAGTCTAATTTAGCTCCTGAAGATCTTTAGATCAGAACACAAGTTCTTCATATTCTGCCTATTCTCCGTATTCTAAAAAAATCCCACAACCAAACCCAAAACCAAACAACAATACTGAAGTCTAACTTAATTTAGATTTCAAGTAAAAAGATTTTTAAAAGATAAAAATATAATAAGCACCTAAAATAAGCTCCACTATTGTACTGGAGCACTACTGTTAAAAGTGGAAACTAAATAGAGAACGTTCATGCAAAAGGTGATGTCATATCTTGGCTAAAACTCTGCCTTTTTCTCTTAGGGATTAAATGTAACATAAAAGAAATGGTTCATAGGGACATGGTTTAGTGGTGGACTTGGTCGAGTTAGATTTATGGTTGCACTCGATGCTCTTAAAGGTCTCCAACCTAAATGGTTCTATGATTCTTTATACACTGTGTCTGTAAATTTTTTTTCAATTTCCTGATATTTTGATTAAACCTGGATTACAAATTTCATATGAAGGTTTTTTTTTCTTCCTACTATGTGAAATGTTGTTTCAGCCTTATAAACTGTCAGGAAAAACTTACCTGTACACAGAATTTACTCAATTATCCTTGCTATGATGCTGCCTAAAACTGAGCTTTCTAAAATTCCAATACAGAATAAACACATTGCAAAAAAGAAAAAAATATTTTTTACAGTCTAAGGTAGTTGCTAAACTGGTCTATTCTGTTTTGTATAGAAACATCTGGAAAAATCTACTTTGTAATGAAAAGTAAGGAGTGTGTTTTATGGCATAGAGCAAAAGGAGAGGATTTTTCTTTTTCAATTCCTGCAGTTGTTGGGCTAGAAATAAACTGTGGAAATGGTTATAGGGAAAATTTCACTGTATGTATAAAAATAATTATTTATATTTAATATTGGGCTACAGATATAGCAGTTAAAATGCAGTATCTATCATAACATACACCATTTGATTCAGATTTTACTGGCACCTTTTAGGTAATGTTGCATTTGAAATCTCTGAACATAGCACTCGGGGAAAATCCAGTCAGCAAGAAAAAATAAGATGAGAATGTGAATGTGCTTGTGAGCTATCCAAGTAATGTGCTGGAAGACTTTGTCCTTGACAAGCACAAAGAAAAGCCAAACACCTGTCTGCCTATTATCCATTGCAAATCTCTTTTTAATATCAAACACCTCTGAATTTCAACAGATACTTCAGTCTGTAAAAACACTGAAAGAGAACAAATGTTTCTGTCCTATTACATTTTGTAAACTTCCCATGATCACTTTTAAAAGCCAGACCAGTAATGGGAAAGCTAGCGATATGTTTTGGGGATCATAAGTCCAAAGTATTTTCTAAGTCAATATTTTATCTTACCATCAACATGAGCAGATTTTCCAAACTAGAAAAATGTCATTTATTTATTTATTTATTTATTACTTATTGAGGTACTGCATGTTTCAGAAAGCCTTGCTCATATGAGGGGATAGAAATTTTAAGGAAGACATTTTTACGATGAGGGTGAGTCCTGGTTTTGGCTGGGATACAGTTAATTTTCTTCCTAATAGCTGGTACACCCCTGTGTTTTGGATTTGGTGTGAGAATAATCATAACACACTGATGTTTCAGTTGCTGCTGAGCAGTGCTTATGCTAAGTCAAGGACTTTTCAGCTGCTTGTGCTGCCCTGCCAGTGAGGAGGCTGGGAGGCACAGGACGACGGGAGGGGGAACAGCCAGGACAGCTGAACCCAGGTGACCTAGGGGATGTTCCCGGCTATATGGCACCACGCTCAGTATAGAAACTGGGGGAAGTTGGCTGGGGGGCAGCGATCGCTGCTCAGGGCTGGGCTGGGCATCAGTCAGCGGGTGGTGAACAATTGTGTTGTGCATCATTTCTTTTGTATATTCTATTACTACTATTACTATTATTATTTTCTCTTCCCTTGCTGTCCTATTAAACTGTCTTTATCTCACCCCATGAGGTTTATTTTTCCCAGTTCTCTTCCCCATCCCACCGCAGGGGCAGGAGGAGTGAGCACACAGCTGTCTGTTGCCCAGTTGCTGGCTGGGGTTAAACCAAGATAGTCCTTTGGGATTGTTTTTCCTTGCAACTCACATACCGCTGCCTGTAGGGTCGAGGTAGATTTTCCATCCCACTTCCTCACGTCCTTTCTGTGTTCATGCAGGTAAAACCACAGGGTGACCCATGGTGAGTACCCACCTCTCTCTTGAGTAGAGGACTGGTTACCCCTTATAGCTGAGATACTGGTCCATACAGGTGGGAGTGAGCCAAAACGAGGACAGGGTGGTGAAACACTGGCACAGGCTGCCCAGAGAAGTTATAGATGCCCCATCCCTGAAAACATGCAAGGCCAGGCTGGACAGGGCTCTGAGCAACCTGATCTGGTTGAAGATGTCCCTGCTTATTGCAGGGGGTTGGACTAGATGGCCTTTAAAGGTCCCTTCCAGCCCAAACCATCCTGTGATTCTATGATACGCAACAATAAGCAATGCTGATGTTGTTTGGATTACTTATGAGCGAGGACTTGCAGGAAGAAATGGTATTTCCACACTACCCCTCTCATAAATACCATGCTCACACCAGGAAAATGAGCTGTAGGATTTTAATGGCTTTTACCAGTAAGAGCATTGCAGAAGTTAGCTTGATGCTTTGCGTGTGTTCCATATTTTAACTGGAAATAATGGGCAACCATGTCCCCTATGCATGAGGTCTTCAGGATACATTTCTAAACCACATCTTCATTCAGGCAGGTGGTGATTTGATGGGTTTTCAGCAGAAAGAAATGTATAGGTGTATAGTTTGGGGGGGGGGGGGGGAGATCTTCAAATGTAGGCTCTGCATTTAGTAATAGGAGCAGAAGGTCTTTTCAATACTGGAATAGAATTTTTGATGAAGTGCCTGGTGGCGAATTTGAAATACTAGCCTCAGGGCCTCAATGAGAAATAATTCATTCCAGTAGCTAGAACAAATCTAGCTTCTACATCCATTCCTCTAAAGTCATTATTGACCCAAGGGAAAATGCTAGCCTTAAGCAAGTTTTAATAAAGACTCTGGTGGAGTAGTTTCTGTAGCACTAAATGAGATAATGAGAAACAAGCCACTTAGCTGCAATAGACCCAGGACCTATATATAAACCAAAAGTCAGTTTTCTGAGGTTCTTGGGATCCTTTCCAGAGATGAAACAGGCACCCAAAAGAGATTTAATTACCTTGCTCACTAATTTGTTACATAAAAATCAGTCAGGCTTAAATGGACGAATATTCCACTTGTCCTATATGAGCATAATTTATTTTAATACTGTTTCTGTGAAGTAAAAATGTCCATAGACTGATCCAGTCTGGGTTGAAAATCAAGGTTTTTACTAAACCAATAAAAGCATGAACATCTAAATCTGGCCTTAAACATTGCTCTGCTTTAGAACTTTTTGCAGTTTATTTTAAACAATAAATGTTTGTATCTGTATAGGTAAGACCTAGTATCAAACTGCATCACTGCTGTTACAGACAGTGGCAGTTCAAAAGTTTCTTACGCAGTTACTGAAAACTCTCTAAGGATGAAGGAGGTAAACAATCACAACACAGCCTGAGAAGCAGCATGCACTCTTCTGAATTTAGATCTGTATTTATTAAAAAAAAAATGAAAATAAACATTAACTGCCCCTCACTGCACCCCTTTTTAACCATCAACCACAAAATAAAACCTTGCTTCACACAGTGGAAGTGATTTGAAAATTAAACTACAGTCTGGATGCAGGGAGAGAGAGAAAGGATGCTCTGTGTGACTGTTATTATCGTTAGCCTCCATCCCAGGAAGAGCAAGCACAATCTTTTGTGCCTGTTGTTGATGTCTGGCATTCATTCACAGAGAGATGCTTTGTTTTATGTGTTCACATTCTACAGGCAAGTATTTAAGTTGTGAAAGTCAGCAGAGGAAAATGGAGAAACAGACTCCTCTGCACTGATGCTTTGGTAATAGAGTTGGTAGGACAGAATAAAAGCAGGAAGAGAGCAGGCCGAGTACAGCAGCAAGAGGGGGAACCTCAGAATATTCTCATGTATCATACAATGCCTTAACCCCACACGAGGCGTACCTACGTACATCATTATCAAGTTGACAAAGAAATATCATTTGCAACTTTTAAAAAGTCCGATCAAGTATTTACTGTGCGTCGCAAAAATAAACACTTGAACATTAACGACAGGGAGGTACAGACTATATGCTTTACAGTCAAACCATCAAACTTAGAGCCAGTATGCTATCTTTGCAGCCAACCCATTCACTTATTTCACATAAAAAGAAGTTTTGGGTACTAATCCTTTTTATGAAAACTCCTAAAATATTTTTAAAAGTTATGGGGGAATCAAGATGTGCTTTATGATCCAGGAGGATTGGTGCTTACAGGCCTCTTTATTTTTTTTCTTTTTGGTACTGTCTGAGTTCGGCTCAGATACTATGTGGTGATTTCAATAAAAGTAAGATTGAATCAATATTCTGTGAAACTCGTAGCCATTTGTATAGATGGGGGGGGGGGGGTGGACACAGAAAATATTACTAGTCTGAATGGAGAATAAATGTCAAGAAGACTGGAGTTGCCATCTACTGGAGTGTGCAAAGAATGACAACTGACATGCAAAAATCCTGAACGGAAAGCGTCAGTCATCACAGTCTATGTACGTTGCCTATTGCTCCATAATGACATAAAATAAACCAAAATAAAATAAAATAAAATAAAATAAAAAATCAAGTACATCTCCAAAGACAAGGCACTATTTCCCCACTCAGCTTTTGAGAAGTCAGAACATGCACGAGGAGGCTATGCTAAAACCAGCTCATTTGCCTACATCTTTTATCTACATTCAGCAAAAGATTATATTTATCACTTCTCATCAGAACACAGATAATTTCACTTTTCAGCTTCAAAAGAACAAAACCATGCCAGAATCTGAAAAGGAAAGCATGGTAAATTCTTCAAATATGAGCATTTAACCACCACTTTTTAACACAGGATAATATTACAGAGTATCTTCAGCTGATGAAACACTGACAAACATAACAAAAACCTTCTTAGAGTTGCTTATCATCAAAGCCAATTACTCCACATTCACTGTGAAGTTCCAATAATGTGTAATAATTCATATGCAAGAAAAAAGAATTCACTCTTATGTTTGTAGATGATCTAAAGTAGAATTTTTATTTCCTACATACAGGTCTTATAAAAGACCAATTATTGACATAAGCAAATTAATAAAATGTTTACAACTGGACAGACAAACCAGACCTCTCCAGGCAGTTCAGAGGAGAAAAGATAGCAGGAACATCCTTAAGGTTCTGTGAATGAAATTATACAGAATTAGCAGGAGACATGATTTCGATGACAGCTACAGCCTGGAATTTCAGTGTATCTGTGGACATAAGCACATCCCACCTCACAGGACCAAAACCGATTTAAAATCTATACACGTACACTGGAATTTTTTGAAAGCAGTTTAATATTTTCTCATATTTAGTGAAGATTTTTATTAGTCTTTTACAAATGTAAAGTATGAAGTGACTGGACAGAAGTATCTGACATGTGAACTACGTTATTATGATTAATGGAGTTCATACATAAAGGGTTGTTTCTCTGGGAAATGTCCGATTGAGTAATTACTGGAATTAATCCCAAAGGGCTTTAGAAAACTTTCTGCCTGGTTTCAAGTCACATTTTTATCACATTTTTCTTTTGACTAGAGGGCAATCTTAAATTGCAGTTTTAAGTAAAACAAGTACTGTAAGCAATTAATCAAGTATTATGAAAAAATATGTATTTCTTTAATAGTCCTTGAAAGCAGCTAATTCACTTTTTACCCTCATCTCTAGGCAATACAGCAAGATCCAATCAATAAGTAAACTGGTTTTTTTTCTGCCTCTGAAAGAAATAGTATACTGTCCCCGTTTTTCATGCATCAGGTTAGGTATAGAGTATCCTGGAATTCATATACTGGAATATTACTGGCAATATTATTAGACATAAATAAAGAAATATGAAAGTATTGTTTGGTCTTTTGGATTTCTTAAATCTAATCAGTCTTTAATGGATACAACGGTGCCAGAAAATCCAGAAAGTCAGAGAACACATCTCAAAAGACTCAGAGCTGACTGTGTTTCAGGGAAGTATCCCAAGGTCAGCATTACTTTGCAGTGCTGCAGATGCATCCAAGAGGCTCCGTGGGCTGTCAGACTGAGGACGAAGAAAAAGCAGTAGGTATCAAAGGTGGTGGGGGTGGGGGGGGAGGGGGGTGGGGTTGTTGGGGTTGGGGTTGGTTTGGGTGTTGGTTTGGGTTCCCCCCCCCCCCTTGATAAATGCTTTTATAACTGCTGTCAATATCATTTTCATTGGGCAGAAGGTAAAGAAGCAAATACCTTCCATTTCATCCCTCTGGCACTAGGGAAGCATTTTCCCACTACATTTTCAATGTCTTCTAATGCCCACTGCCTTCATGGCCCTCATGGCCATGAAAATAGCTAGAAGTGACCTCTGCTGACCTAATGTCAGGGTATAGTCCAACCTCAGCTAGCAAAAAAGGCTGCAGAAAGACATCGTGAGCAAACCTCAGCTGTATAGATGATGTATCTGGGAGCATTGTAATTCATTTATTCTTGTCCAACAATTATTGCCTCGAACACCCAAGCTGTGTTGACTATTATCATAGTCATTAGGACACAGCAAAAGATAGTCCATGCTGGGCATTATGCAGGGACATAGGAAGAGACAATCCCTGAAATTAAGAGCTGAAAACAGAAAAGAAAACCCTAGGTGTAGGAAGAACAAGGACATAGAACAAGCAAAAACCCAATATACAATTAGAATAAGCAAAGCAAGGATGAGGACACATAGTATTGCTTCCAGGAATTTTTTGGTTTTTTGTTTGTTTGTTTGTTTTTAATAGCTAGGTATCTTTAATGCCTCTGCTCAGGCACTGCTCAATCAAGTTTTTAAGTACAGAAACAATGCCTATTTGCCATTCTCACTCCCCTTCTGATCTCTGTGGGCATACCTGGCAATCACTATCACTGCTTCCCTAACCACCTTTTGTCCCCTACCTGCCCATTCCCCAAATGGGCCCCATCCAGCAACGGCCAAGGCGATGCCAGTAGGGATTCTGGGGGCTGAGGGATGATGCTGGGAGAAATTTGGGAGCAGCTTCTCTGCCCATCATCCACAGGGCTGGCAGGAGAAGAAGAACTGCTGTACGACATGCTGTGGAACATGAACCCTGACAACATGCTGTGTTGGGCGTGAACCCACAGCCCGCACTTATAGACCACAGAGAAGTTTCATAGTTCTGGAGTTTCACACCAATGATTTCCCCCATTTTTAGGACTGCTTTTAGGAACGTTACTGATGTAATCATGAAGAATGGTTATTCTTCCACAGCCACGCATGAAACATACAGCACCCACTTAAACGCATAAACACCTTTTCATAGACAAAAATCTCTGAATAATGGGGAAAGAACTACAATATATCTTGAGCCACAGGCATTTCACAGATCCTGACCTTTGATTTTGATTTAGAGGCTTTAACTAATAAAGCTTGGCTCTATACCAAATCTGAAGAAGAAAATCAAGCACACTCTTGTCAAATTATAATTAATTTGCACTACAAAAAAAAAAAAGAGCAGAAGCCAAGTGTTCTTTAAAAATTGTCTCTAGAATTCAAAACACACAGTAAAATGTTCTGTATCTTGAGAAACAGGCTGATCTTTTCCTGTCTTTTCAAGTTGATTATGCATCTTTCCACTCATTTACAACATAAATTGAGTCTTAGGAAACAATAAGCTCTTCATTTTACATGAACATTAAAGATTCAAAATTAGAGCAGTAGGAGAGGAAATATGATTCTGAAATGTATCTGAAGTAAACCCTACAGCTTTGTTACTATTTGCCCCCCAAATCTACTGTTTCACCTTTAAAACCATATATAATGTGAGGGTAATTTACATGCATATTATTGTACATCTGTTGAGAATGTGGTTCACATATGCTTTCTATAGCTCTGCAGCTAAATTCAGGATCTTTGGATACGTTACCAGAATTTACTATACCTTTCCATACATTTATTGAGAGTAAAGGAGCAACACAACGTTTTGATTACACTGTACATTTCTTCCTTATAAGACATAAAAAGTCTTTAGCACAGACATATAAATATATTGAAATAAAACTGAAAAAGAGTCAGAAAGGCACATTTCAAAGGCTGCCATTGGATCCCACAAAATTAAATCAGCTATTGAGCAGGGCTGGGTTTCTATGATTACACATACACCACACACAAACCACCCACACCATATGCAACCATTCAATATTGCCCCAGTATTTTTAAGTGGGTCTTGTTTTTTGGTTTTTTGGTGTGTGTTTTGGTTTTTTTTGTCGTTGTTGTTGTTTGTTTTTTTTAAAAAAAGGTCAGGTTATTCTCTTTCTTTTAGATGGTATGACTATCTTTTGTTATGCCTTTAAACGTGTCCTTCTGAGACTCCTGACCTGTGGTTATTTCTCTTAGACATTACATCAGTTGCAAATAATACGTAATGAAGTCATAAATATTTCAGGTAGTCAACAAACCGTCGCTTTAAGTTTGCAAAAATCACAATGACTTCTATCAGAAATCTGAGTCCTCAGCCTGGTTTCTGCATTATTACTTCTGCGTATGAGCTTATGATTCAGATTCCCTCTAATCTCCCAATAAGATGCAATACACAAGCAACCAGGATTTTGAACATTTTATCCTGAGTTTTCCCTTCAGATTATGAATATCATCAGAACAGAAGGACAGAAACGTAAAAATCCTGCCTTCTCTATCTACCAAAATATACCAAGACGCACATCTAACTGAAAATAATACAGTCTGCCAAAGATCTAATTGCCTGTTTTCTATAGACGCTCTGCTACAGTCCCACATCTATTTCTATGCCTACACAACCTAGCTCATATTGTTCAGGTCTTCAGTAAATCCAGGAGTAGGATCTGAGAACATTTCAGATTATATTATTTCCAGGTAACATTATCGAAAAGCAGAACTTCCCTGTAAAACAACCCCTTCAGAGTTAGGTCAAATGGTACCCTCTGTGATGGAAGAGAACTCAGTAAGTCTTTATTCCATTTCAAAATACTAGTTTAGCCCTGACTTTACCACCAACCTATATGTTCTGAAATAATATATCTACAAAGGCGAGCATAAGGTTTGTTGTCTTTTCTGACTGTGCTTTAAAATACATTTGGAAAGGAGCAAAGGAAAGGGATTAAGAACGACAAATTGTTTAATACTGAAAAGAACAGATTTTCTGCTCAGGGAAAATTTTCCAAGGGTTGTTCATCCATTTGTAAAAAGACTTTCCAGGAGACTGCCAGGAACAGCTTTTAACTTGTTCATCCTAGCTTTTAATAATTGATTTAATAAATTCCTCTCAATTCTCTTTACTTCCTGTGCCTTGAAAGGCTAAAAAGTGTTTACTGCCACTAAAGTCACGTCATTGATAAAAAGTGTGAACTGTTTTGCATCAGGAAGGCTATCCCAATGTAACACGGATGACCTCCCTACAGCAAGAGTTTGCTGGCATGGTTATACCTGCATCCCCAGGTGGGACTTGACAGCTTTCTGAGCAACACAAGTTATTTTGGGGAAGGACACGAGTTGTCAATAAGTAATGGATACATGATGGGTTTATGGCCATAACTGGTTTGGCTACAGGGGAGGTTTTCACAATCCTAGCTAACCCTGCTGTTCTGTCACTCTGCAGTGTAGTCATGGTTGAACCATCATCCAACCTCTCCCAAGCTTGATGAACCTGAGTAAATACACCCAGATAAACCAACCAACCAACAAGAGATGCAGTGGCATCACCAGTCATCTTAGATTAGCTACCTCCATGTAAGGACCGAATCCTTTCAGTAAAAAGGAGCCTTAAAACACAAATAAAAGAATTTAGCACAATATTATTAATAATAAAAAATCCTTACAGATGAACTATCAACAGTAGAAGAGCATAAAAGTGTATAGATAAGCTCTGACCCTCTTTATTCTTAAGCTAATTGGAAATCAATTACAGTTCATTCCCTGGCACCTCCAGGAATGCTTGGGAAGGTCTTGAGACAAACCTTTCTGAAGTGTCTAGCTTTGCATTTCTGAAGGTGGAACTAATTGATTTACAATTAAATATGACTAACTAAATCCTTTACAACTGTTAATCATTGCACTCTACACATACTTCCTCCAAGACTTCCCAAGACATTTTGAGAGAGACAAATCAGCAAGAGTTAATTGAAAACCAAGTTTTAAATTTCCAGTTTCCCTAAAACCCGGGAGTTCCAACAACCTGGTAACTTGACTGTAACACACCAGTCTTTGCTTAACCAGGATGCTACATGACCTTCAGCAATGTGTTGATTAATCAGAAAAAGATAGTTTTTACTTGTTATCATTTTTCCTTTATACCTGGACATTCACAACCAATAACACTGCCTACAGTTTTGACAGCATGTCCAGAAATCCATAGGCAATTTCACAGATACTTAAGAGAGTCAGTAATTCTTTAGCTTATTCAAGTAGTCTACCAGTAATAAACAGAGAAGAGAGACACTTCATCTAACCACTGATATATTTTCCTAAAAATTGACATTTCCACACAGCACTGACAATTCTGCAGATAGGTCTCTTCTGTGAGTGACTTTATAGAGCTATACATGACTACCTGCTATTGAATGTGGCTGCTGATGAGAACGGAATGACTGCTATGAGAGAGAAAAGCGTTTATCACATTGTCAGAAACAATAAGGTGATTTAAACAAGAATATCTATTATTTAAAGGTAGTAACAAATCCAATGTTTCCGTTCTGCACTAAAAGAAATTAATGGTAGTTATCACTTTGACATCTGGAGTCACCAGGAATATCTTGGTCCAAAGCTTGCATAATATAGTACATTTTTATATTTACTAAAAGACACGTTATATAGGTGATGGACTTCTTATCAGCTGAAACCCTAAATCCTACACAGAAGGAACATCCAGCCAAATGTCAGGGATGACTGAGATATAAATACCAGAGAAATAACAGATTTAATTTGCTTTACTTTGACTCACATCTTTTTCTTCCCTTTTCTGTTTTTAAATGTTTCCTTTATACAAAATGCCATGGTTCAGTGCCCTTGAAAATTAAAGACTACCATGTAAGGCCAAGGTTTGAGTCTGTCCATTCCTGAAAGGAAATTAAAGTCACCGCTAAAAGTCCCACTTCTTCTTATACCGATAGAAACCACTCAGAAAATACAAGGAAGAAATCTACTCAGTATTTAATTTACTGTTCTGTCCTTTTGTATTTTGCTGGTTAATATATTAAAAGATGTATATATGCATAGTTAGACAATAGTGGCCAGACTCTGATCTTACTCACTCTGTCCCAACCCCATCTGGAGTGGATAGCAAACTCAGGCAGGTTAAATATCTAGGCACAAACAGTAATGCCACTCAATACAAGGATTCAGTAAGAAGGAAACGATTCTGAGGCTACTTAAATGATATGTGATGTTAATCTGAACACAATATTAAAAATGTGTAGACTCAATACATTGCAAAATGTTTTCCTTTTTCAACCTGAACAATTTTGACAATCACTGCAGGGTGTTGTCAGTGAATTACGCTTGTCATGACTACAAGAAAGAGCTTCCCGGCTAAACTTTCTAAAATTTTACTCATGTTGTTCCTCTATAACCTACTTTACATTGATTTAATCAATCTCCCTTAAATACACACAAACTTAGTTTGCGCTTCTTAAAATGTTTTATAATAGCACATTTAATAAAGCTAATTTAAATCCATTAATTTATAGAGATTTGCCAGAGGCTTTGAAACTTCAGAAAATGTGTAAACTTAACAGTTTGGCTGTGATAACAGCTCAGACAGTGGAAATTAAGCCCTTTGCACTACAATAATGTTCAAAGTGGATTCCGAGTTTTATTGCAAAAGAAGTACATTTAAAGAACATAGAAGAAAACCAAACTTCCCCAAGATATTTCAGGGCTAAGACATATATTCACCCCAGTTAGTCTTTTCAGATCCATGTGCCACAGTTATTGAATTTGGTCACTGCCTCTGCCTCAGCATCACAGCCTCAAGTGTCTCATTTTAAGGCTACCTGGATTCTTTTTTACAAACAACTTTTGGACAAATAAGAGCAGAGTGCCTCATGCAATAGACCTCTGTCAGAGCTTCAAGGCAGTGTGCTTAGGGCCATTAAATCTGGGTCCCTAATTCTAGTTGTCAGTCTCCCAGCTGATGCTATATAGGTTTGCTACTGTCTACTCTTATTTCTGCCTCTGGAAACCAAATGATAATAGATTATATGCCAGTGTGGGAATAGGCAGATTGGTTAGGATCCAAGCTGTATCCCAGGTGACAGCAAGAAGCAGCAGTGAAAAAAAGTATTCAGCTCTTCACACTGATGTATCAAGGAGTTTCATCTCTACTAGAGGAATTCTTCACCTTATACATAGCATTTAGATGGTAACTAAGTGATCACTATCATCATCTGATTTGCAGAAAATGACAGTTTTCCTTGAAGACATAGCTGAATTTTTTAGGGCTACTGTTGCAGAATTCTCCCCAAACAGTGATATGGGAGAAGGCATTAAGACCTCCCCCATGAAGACTCATAGGGTTGCAGTCTTTTAAGGAATAGAACCTTATTGCTTTGAAGCTTTTTTTGGTATATATAAAGTTCGAGACACCTTTTTAATTTCCCCCTCCCCCTGCTAATTGCATGAAAATAGTCAGAAATGCAATCTGGAATACATTCTTGGAGAAGGTTTATGTAGACTCTTCTGCTTCAATGCTCTTTCTCTTGGTTCTGTCATTGCTCTCCTGCCTGCTTTTGTGTACTGAGAAACAGAATTAAGGTGTACTGCAACCAGTGGACACTTGCATAAACAGTCTGCTTTGAATAAAACAGTATGATCTTGGGAGAGGAAAACCACATTCGGCTTTCCTACTCAAATGCTAAAACGTAGAAAAGGTTCACATACTATTAAAGCATCACATTTTTGCTTTGAAACCACTGAAATGCAAGGGCTGTGAACAACAGAAAAATGTAAATAAACTGAATTGGGAGCATAAAAGCACATTGATCCCCAGGTTCTGACACCGCAAAGTGTTTTATATTTGTAATTTATTTAACACTTCTTTTGGCAAATACATTTGCAATTCATGTCCTTCCCACATTTTTATGCACGAGAGCTTAAGTTTTCCAGGACTCCTGTAAAGCAACTTTTACTGCACCAAATTACTGCATTTCTTGATCTCTACCAGCACACACTCGCAGCAGCCAGCCACACTCCGCTACAACGAACAGCTCTAGGATTTCACAGCTCTGCAACAAATCCTTCAGAAAGATATTTTTTTTTTTAATTAACATGATTGTGAAAAAGAAAGCAAAGGTAATGGTTTTGCTCTGCATCTAGCATCTCATAACTGACATCAACTTAAAATTAGCAAAATCTTCTGCAATGATTGTATTTCCATGTGAAACTTCTTCATAGAGAATTCATGCAGAATTGGGAGCTGTCAGCTTTGATTGCATTCACCAGCACACAGGCTTTAGACTCTATTTCATAATAGGAAAAGACAGCCAGCATTTTCCTGACAGAAGTATCATATATTTTTCATTCAGTAAAAATCACAGAGAACATCCATTGTCTATGCATTTCCCATAGAAAATGAGGGCTGCAAAAGATCAGGCAAGGATTTTGTTGGTACACGGACCAAAAACCAGCACAAGCTGCAAAACTTATTTACTGATTGGGTATTAAACCCTTTCTTTGCATGCTGCCGACATGTTCAGAGTAACCTATGCATTGATCTTTTTCCAAAAGCAAAGCAATCTTTATGCTGCAAGAATTATAATTTTGTGTGCCATAGTGTACACTGCAAAAAAAACCCAAAAAACAAAAAACCAACAATAAAAAAAAAAGCCTTTAGGAAAGGCACGTGCTGAACACACACAAAATATGCAGGATGGAAAAAGACCAAATGTAATTAAAGCTTATATGAAACCAGACATTCCTATTTGCAGAGCTCTGGCTGCATTTCTATGAGAAAGAATGCACAGAATTTCAAATCATGCTCTATTTAGACAATGTCAGAAGAAAAACACATTCCCCCCCCCCCCCTCCCCACCACCGAGACCCCGACCCCAAGACTCCGAAATGCAAATCTCATCATCAGATTTAGAGAGAAAAAGCAATCCAAAGATACTGGTTTACATATTCCTTCCCAAACCAAGAAATCAAGTATCTCCCTCTCCCGGCTAATAGCTTATAAATTCAGACTTTAAACAAAAGCAGAAAAAAAAAAAGAAAAAAAAAAGAATCCTAATTCTCAAGCTTCCTACTTAGCACTGCCTCGCTCTTGATGATTTGTGCGGCTGTGTGTGCGTGCCTGTTTGAGAAATGGCGAGATAGGCTTAAAGTATTTTCCATTTCATCAAAGAGCATATATTACTTTCCTGGTTCGCTCAAATGTTGGTTTTATGCCCACCCCTTTTCAATCTGCCCATGTCTGAGATGCACAGTGCAGGCGTACAATCATGAGCAGCTTACGACACTCAGTGAACACTAGGTGCCTCTGCATGCTCTAGCAACATACTGCTCAACTGAAGGGAAGGGATTCTTGCTGTCTCTCTCTGCTCTAAGCATCACCTAACAAGCAAAGCGAACAAAGAATGGGAAATAAAGCTACCCTTAGCCGGTCAGTGAATGAATGGTAATCTCTCTATGGAGTAAAGGTTGTGCCGGTCAATGGTCGTTGCAAATGATGGACATTAAACAGATTGACAAATCCTGTGGAGTCGTTAGTAAAGAGTTTGGAGTTTTTTTCACGCCACAGTGTTAACTGCAGAGAAAAGGACAGAGGGAGAAGGAGAAGATCAAGCTCATGTACATAGTTCTGAAACTTGCAGGTCCTAGGAGTCAGCTAAAAAGCTAGCTGGACAAGCCTTTCGCTCTTTGAGCAGAAGCGAAGTGAGACATTGTGAGCTTGCCAGCCTTGCACAACATTGAAAGGGACTGAATCTGTAGCACAGAGGGGTCTTTTTTAGCTCTGCATATAATTAGTCCAAACACAAAGGAAGCAACTGAATGGAGGTTGTCACTCTCTGGAAAAGGGTGGGTAAGACACTTTTTAATTAAATTCTTTCATGAAGAAAGATTTTTTTTTTTCCTTTGCTGCAGCATTTAACATGAACAAAATCACTATCATTTTACCTTTGAATCTCTGTGAACTTTAATGCTGCACAGCTCCTGCATGCTGTAAAGTGAAATATTTGCCTCTGTGTTTGTTCCGTTTGCTGTTTTGCTTTGGTTTCCTGGCTTTGTTTTGTTTTCTGTTTTCTTTTTTTCCCCTTAAATAAAATATGATGTAGACTTTGAAAAGATTCAATGGACATTCTCAAGCCTATTTGGAAATATTCTTGCTAATGGATTTCCTTCTTATTGGTCTCTGTTTAAACTGGCTGCTGAGGAAGCCCCCGGGGTTGATATTGTGTACGCTGGGTATCTTTTCTAAAATGCTTCCAGCCGTGAATAGTGGGTGTCCACAGCTATGTCGGTGTGAGGGCAGGCTTTTGTACTGTGAATCACTGAATCTTACAGAGATGCCTCGCAACCTGTCGGGCATGATGGGCTTGTCTCTGCGGTACAACAGCCTTTCAGAGCTGCATGATGGACAGTTCACAGGGTTAATGCAGCTCACGTGGCTCTATCTGGATCACAATCACATTTGCTCAGTGGAGGGGAATGCCTTTCAAAAATTGCGGCGAGTTAAAGAGCTCACCCTGAGTTCCAACAAAATAACCCAACTGCCCAACACCACTTTCCGACCCATGCCAAACTTGCGCAGTGTGGATTTATCATACAACAACCTACAGTCTTTGGAGCCTGACCTGTTTCACGGGCTGAGAAAACTGACAACTTTGCACATGCGGTCGAACGCCATCAAGTTCGTGCCAGTGAGAATTTTTCAGGACTGTCGCAGCCTGAAGTTTCTAGACATAGGATACAATCAGTTAAAGAGCCTGGCTCGAAACTCTTTTGCAGGCTTGTTCAAACTCACTGAGCTGCACCTCGAGCACAATGACTTGGTGAAAGTGAATTTAGCCCATTTTCCCAGGCTCATCTCCCTGCACTCCCTCTGCTTGCGAAGGAATAAAGTTACCATCGTAGTAAACACTTTGGACTGGATATGGCAACTTGAAAAAATGGATCTCTCTGGCAATGAAATCGAATACATCGAACCTCACGTTTTCGAAAGTGTACCTCACCTCAAATCCCTGCAGCTGGACTCCAACCGGCTGACCTACATCGACTCCCGAGTCCTCGACTCCTGGAAGTCCCTCACTAGCATCAGCCTCTCTGCCAATGCCTGGGATTGCAGCCGTAACGTTTGCGCCCTGGCCTCCTGGCTGAGCAACTTCAAGGGTCGCTACGACAGCAACCTGCTCTGTGCCACCCCCGAGTACGCGCAGGGCGAGGATGTTCTGGATGCCGTGTACGCTTTCCACTTGTGCGAAGACGTGGCAGACACAACCGGTGTCAACACCCTCTCCCCGGTAACGAACAACAGTGACCAAACGTTCAGCTACGGCTCTGCCACCGCCACGTATGACGTGCAGGACAGCGAAGGGGACCCAACCACATATGCCATCACCGTGACCATGCCCGGCGAGAACTCGGAGAACGCCGTTCAGATACACAAGGTGGTGACGGGGACCATGGCACTGATTTTTTCCTTCCTCATTGTGGTTTTGGTCTTGTATGTCTCCTGGAAGTGCTTTCCAGCCAGCTTAAGGCATCTAAGACAGTGCTTCGTAACACAGCGCAGGAAGCAGAAGCAAAAACAGACCATGCATCAAATGGCTGCCATGTCAGCCCAGGAGTATTACGTTGATTACAAACCCAACCACATTGAGGGAGCCCTGGTGATCATTAATGAGTATGGATCTTGTTCCTGTCACCAGCAGCCAGCGAGGGAATGCGAGGTGTGATTTTCCTTGGGGATTTAAACAGTGTGAAACCAAATAACAGCGTGCAGGCAGACAGTGGCACCGGGGGGTTGCTGTGCTTTGCTGGTGGTTTCTGACGCGTTCCTCTGCCGAAATTGTTAAGAGGGGCTGTCTAACAGACTTGACATTTTAGCTTTATCGTGTCTTAAAAACCTTCAGGACAGTCAATCTTAATATTTCATATGCTAATACTCCCTTTGAAGATCTGTCAATATTCAGGAATCTGAGAGTGTAAAAAGGTACAAATTATTGATCTTTTGTAAACTAAGAAAACTGTTTAAAATAAAAAAAAATAGCATTTACAGTTTTTACAGACTGGTGTATACTACATGAATTGTTCCCTGTATACAAAATGCAACAGTTTAACCTCTTTTTCTCTTCATACTGAGTGTTGAAATGAAAGTCTAGGAGCAAAGAAGCCACGTAAACCAGAAAGCTTAAAATTAACCAGATGGCTTCACATTGTAATTAGTACACATTCACTTACATCATGTTACTGAAGATATGAAGCATGACACTGGAATTATATTTTTGTTAATGTGCTACCTGTAACTGGATGTCCGTACAACAAGGAGCCAGTGCACCTCAGAAAGACTAAAGTTTTGACCGTGTCCATGGGACAGGATTTCTGAGGATTTTTAAGTACAGCTCACTTGTCAGTTGCTGTAAGATCCATGAAAACTGCATCATAACCCCTAAAAGTATTTTGTATCAAACCTGATCATATTGCAAAGTCTATTAAAGAAAAAAAACAAAACAAAACCCAACACACAACAAAACCTAAACAACTGAAACACTGCCAAAATGTACTCAAAAATTTCTTTAAAATAGAAAAGACCAAAAATAAAATATCTAAATGTAAGGGCCTTTACTAGCGTTTCCCATTTTTATGCCTGTTTTTGAGATATGCTAAGGGCAAAGAAACCCTTGCTTTGTGCTTGTGGTGCCATGGTGAATAGAGAAGAACAAAAACTATTAGGTTCTCGGTGGTGAAACCTGTGTGTCTTTCAAGAGTTAAACCTTGGCTGTAACACTGCCAGAGTAAGACAGAGAGTTATTAAAGCCTACTTCTGGGTCCTATAGTAAACTGCCAGCAAAGCCTGTCTCCTGTCCCTCACTTTCACCACCACCCTCACTAACAAAACAACTTTAAAATCTCTGCAGAGGCTGCAAGTATACGAACCCTCCTTACTAATGACTGATAAATGGAATCAATGGATATAAGCAGTGATTTAATAATGTAGAATCACACAGCTGTTTTATTTGACTGCCCTTAAATAAAGGATTCCTTTCTTCATATTTTGGATTTTTCATTCCAGTATGTGAGCAACCTTACTGACTGATCTTTTCAATAACTCCTCTCACACTAATGAAGATGAGGTAGTTTTTACCATTAGGCAGAGCATCTTGAGATTCTCTTCATACAGCATTACATGCTAATTAAATGTTACGGAGAATGAACTGGGTAACATTTCTATGCTTTGCACATATTTCTCCATCCTTAGGGTTACCACCGATAGAGGGAAAAAAAATCACAAATCTAACATATATTTTAATTTAACGTGGTTTTTCTCTTTTTTTATAGCATCAAAGTGCCACCTACTCTTAAAAAAAAAAATACAGCAGGCACAGAGCAGAAAATAGGCACAGATTAAACCATTTTTTTCCCTGCACAGGTTTTAGCCATTAATTTTGAATATAAAGAGTGAAGTTTAGATATTCATTTTTTTTCTGACTGACACTATTTTTAAGGAGTCGGAACTTATTTTCCTCTATTTGGTACACCTCATCCTGTTTTATATAAAATATGATGATAGTCTCTTCATCAAAATTTTTATTTACAGAGACTATAATGTCATCTGTGCAAGCAATGAGATTATGTGTTGGGAGAGGACTTTCCCCAGAAAAAAATTAATGAAAATCAACTGCTTTTTTACTCAGGCCACTGAAATTTCACCCACAGCTTTGAAACAAGCTAGCACTGTTAAAACGAGGCTTTTCTTTAAACAAATACACCTTTCAATTTCTTAAACCCACAAGGGCCTGATCCATCCTGAAACTCCCAAGTGACCTGAAGGGTTCAGTGTCCATGTCCAACCCCAGCAGTGAGGGCAGAGAGCAGGTACTGAGCCCCTCGTCTTCTTGGGTGCCTGATCGCATTTTAAGAGCAAATATTTTATACTGTGCTAACTGAGGGCCAAACTATAAGTATTTTCTCCATTAAACCCTTCTTTGAAAGCGATAGGGAATTTAACTGTGGAAAAATTGGCTCTCTACCTTTGGGCTACATTATATGTCCCTCAAATCAACATGCAGCACTGCAGCCAGAAGGACTGAATACAGCTAGCTGCCAGGAAGCCTCCAAAACCAACCAAGATTGTTAAAATATTGTCTGCGTATGGTAAAAAATAAATAAATAAATAAATAAATAAAAATATATATGAACTAGCTTTATTTCTATAGTGAACCCCTGTTGCTATAAGGAAACATGTTAGTGCAGTCATGGTTTTGCCCCTGTAAATCTGATGCAAGACTGATAACATAAGCAATCATCCTGTGGTTGTATTTCTATGTATTTTTAGCATATTTGTGGGTTGTATTTTAAACACACCAGTGATTGCACCCCTCTGGAATTATTCCTGCTGTTTATTGGTGTTAGCAACCTCTAGCTACGTTTGCAAAGACGTGAGCAATTCTGCCTTTGGAATTTATTCACCTCTGTGCTTCATGCCTCGTGCATTGACAGCTCAAGTAAACTGAACAGAACATTTTTCTTTAAAGCTGCAGTGATCTGCTCAGTGAGACCTGATTCCGGTATTGCCTGTTGCCATTTCTCCTAAAGAGAGGTAACGACCACCAATGAGCTGCCACCCTTAGCAGGATGATGGGTGGATCCCCATATAGAGCACAGCACTTATTAAACTTCAGAAATTGACATATTTAAAAATCTTCATGCAGAAATCTTTTCTAAGGGTAATATCTACTAGAGACAACCTCCTAAGGATCTCCAGAGGATGTCTGGTGATCTCGATACCCTCTGAAGATTTACTGGTGGAAACAGGGGTGTCACTGCTATTACACGGCATGAAGGTACTCTGCAGGGTGCCCACAATTCGTCTGAAAGTTTACATGAAACGTATGTGGATAATCGAGAAATAAAAGATCATTTGAATCCAGTTATTGCTAATCCAGTTATTCATCTTGCTTCAGGCTGCTTGCATTGGTGTATATGAGAATTATTATATTTGTACTGCATTTGTGGCAACTGCAGGGAGAAATTTTCTGTAACTCTTTCTTCCAAACTTCTTGTTCACCAACTGTCCAGAGATAAGTCATTCCCTCTCTTTTGATGCCCTAATTCTGGCTTATGAAATGGCTCCAAAATCAAAAGGAAGAAGAAAAATAAAAGATGCTTTTGGGGTTAGTTGTGGCAGTTTTTTGTTCAGGAGATGCTTGGGAATATCAAAGGAAAGAAGATAATTTTAATATTCTCCTTTTAATGTTCTGTTTAATAGGACTAATCTCCCCTTTATAATTAGGCAATTAACATTATTTTCTTTATATTTAAGTGTCTTTTAATGTACAAGACAGGGTGAAAGGCAAGCAAAAGACCTACCTTTGTTAAGGATGGTTAACACCACCAGCATTATAAATCTCTAATATGCAATCTCCTGCTGCTAACATAAATACACACTCACAGTGCACCCAGTGATGAAGGAAGTGTTGCTGTGTATGTTTGAATGTATATAAGGGATGATTTATTTTCCTTTCTGTCTTTTTTCCTTCCTTTCTGTACTACTTAAGAAAAAAAAGAAAAAAAAAGTTATTTGAAACCACAGCATCAATGCTAATGTGCCACATTCTGTTTCTGGCCTGAATATATAAAATACAAAGAAATCCTGTGTTAAAGCTGCAAATTCCCTCCTTTACCTTGCTGTTTGAGTACCGCAGAGGGTGAGACCAAGGGGACGACCTGTTCTGCCCAGCGCACAGCAATAGCCAGGCGCTCGGTACCAATCTAGATGCAGTCCCATTCCTGCTTCATAACCGCCTTGCATATGCGTGCCAGAGAAAGATCATTAATGACACCTAAGGATATTTTTGTATGCTTTTAATATGTTCTGTATGTTTTTATGACTAAGTCACTGAGGGAAACTTCAAATGAGCCTATTTGATAATTTTCTTTGGTTCTGGTAAAAAAGCCCCTCGTTTGCTTTGGAGATAGACTAAATTTGTTTCTTGGATGAGTCTCGTTCTGCATAAACAGCAAAAAAGACACTTGGAACACCCCTCCCCTTCCCCCCAGCTTCTCCAACGGTATGCAGAATGGCAAATAAGAAGGAGTATTTAATCAGGAACCTTATTTCCAGTGCTGTAACAATAAAATAAATTAAGAGGAGACAAAAGATGAGAGAAAAGAGTGGGACAACGACATCTGAATCAGGTTGTCACTGGATTCTTTTGCCTTTTCTTTTTCAAAGATGGTAAGTCTGAAGGACTAGCACAGATGAAAAACCAAGACTGAAGGTGGGTGGAGAAAGCAGTTTTAAAAACTGTGCAAGCAGGGATGAAACAGCTTCTGGAAAGGAGGGTACAACACTAAATAGCTTCATTGAACAAGAGAGAGAAAAGGAAAGGGTGAAGGGACAGGATGAAAGGGAAGACAAGAGCTGGTGAGAAGGCAAGCGGACCGCCATGCACACATGGGAAATGCAATTTTTCAGTGCCTTCACCTCCCATGTCAGGACCGTGGCAAGGACAACAGCAGAGATTTAAGAAAGATACCAAGCATCTCTCTCTCTCTCTCTCTTTTTTTCTCTCCCTGTCTTTTCAAACTCTCAGTCACACACACACTCATTTACTGAGGCACGGACAGACGCGCTTTCCCAAGCACACGCACGCAGCCACGTCATTTCCTCTGCCACCTCCTGTTCCCTGGCAGCACAATGTCCCCCTCATCCATCATTTTGTTCACTGAACTCCAGCACTATGCTTCTCCCACTAATTTTTTTGGCTGGACTTCTTAGCTATCCTAGTCGCAGTTCACCACGGACTTTCTAGAAAAACAGAGGTTTCTACCCAAAATATCTCTTTTTTCTTTTCCCCCCATCCCTCAAGAAACCCTCATCTACAGAGACGGGTGATCTTGAGCAACAGCAGATTCTCCTACTAATTATATCCACACTCATTCTCCCTCCTATTCAGCTTTCATATTCATATCTATTAGGACAAACAGATCTGAGATATTTTTGCTGTGTTCAATTTATCATTATGCACCAAGGTTATACTTTTCCTTGACCTGCTCAACCCAGTCTAATATTAACAAATTGAGCATTTATACGGGTTCCTTTCCAAGCATGAAGCTTATTAGGAATTTAGGAAATACTGGTGATTTAGAGATTAACCTTTCATATAATTACTGACATAAACCAGAGCTATTAAGGTATTAGAAACACCTATTCAGAGTATGTTCTATGTAAAAAAAATTAAAATAAAATTAAAAAAAAGTATCACATTTAGAGCCATGCGAACGACTTTCCATTCCAGCCAATTTTATGGGTTTTTTTACAGCAGAAAAACCCAGTGAAAAGAAAGGAGTAAGCGCAGTCTACCTCTAAAGTTACGTAAAGGAAAGCAAGGCTACAAAAATATTACAGAAACCAAGCAACAATCTTCTGCTGGCAAGACACAGCTTGTAATTGGGTGGGTGGCTGTGAAGATCCGAGCCGAGTGCTGCAGAGCACTGTAATTTTATTGCAGTGTGTCTGCTTTAAAGCGAACATATTTGCTATGAAATCTGTATTTCTGTGAGAACAGGGCAATTGTTTTTGTTACAAAGCTAAAGTCACTTGTTGGCATTCAGACCCAATTATTCAGCCTTTAAAGCAATTACTGTTCTTATTTGCCTTTGCTGGTGTGATAGTTGGGTGAGGCAGTCAAATGTAACAGGCTGCACTGAGAGGAGTTTGAGTTCAAAGTACCCAGATTTGCATTACAAGAAAAGAAATTCAGTCTAAAACAAACACCAGCTTTTCACCTTTCCTCCATTTCTCCTTTTCCTGAAAATCCAAATATGTTCATCACTTATAGAAATTAGAGCTAATTGGCAGTGGCTGAAGGATAATATTATGTGTCTGTGCTTGGCAAACAGCACCTACTATTCTGCTAAGGCACTTTTTTATTTTAAACCATTTCGCTGCTCTCATGTTCTTCACATCCTCAGCAGACACAGTAACTACCGCCAGAAAGATGTCTTTCAACACGGGTGCCATGGGAACATGACCAATTTGGTTCCATTTCTGAGCTAACAAAGACTAAGTCCAAGATTTCAAAGGTAATAGGTAAGTATAAAAATCTACTTCATCACTGAATTTCCATTTCTAGCACAGCAGATTTCTCTGACTGACATGGTTAGACACTAAGCCCAGTCATTCATTTATTGCAAACTTTGCTCTCCCTTTCTCATGACATATCTTTCTCCCAATAATAAACCAGAGCACAACACCAGAGAGAGGACTAGAAATTGTATTTTCAGTAAAATCTGAGATTAAAAAATATATGCATGGACATATCAAATTGATTTAAGGGTTTATCCAATGAAGGCAATGCAGCTTATACATACACCAAATCTCCCTGCAGTAGCACACCTCTGTACCCTAGTGGTTACAGTAAAGTATGAACAAGCATCATCCTAATAGTTGGGGTACTTCAGACTGAAAGCAGGTCTCTGAGTATCACTTGAAATAAATACTTTCCCTCTATTTTTTATCCCTTCTTACCCACTCTCCCATATGTCATTCCCAGAAGCTCGCAGGCAGAATGAATTAAAAGCGAGGGGAGAAGGGGAAGAGGAAACCCTGAAAATCTCAAACTAAACTGCAAGAACAGTCCACAGCTATTGAATTCCAGAGGTTTTGATTCTTTTAACAACTGCCAGCCCTTTGAAACACATCTGCTATCAACCCTCTCTGCAAGATGAGAGGTAAAGTGAGCTCCCGGGAGTAAACCTGAATCTGTCTCTGTAGTTCAGCGCCTCTGTTGACAGACTGGCTTGCTAAGAGGGCCTGGTAAATATTAAATAACGTTAATAATAATGAGATAAACCACCTAGGGATTTTTTTTCCCCTCTCTTTTTTTTTAAACTTGGCTCTGTACTAAAGTTTATCTTGACAGAAAATTTACTTCTCTGATCCAGATTATTTCCCAAAGCAATTTTTTCAACAGCAAACAGAAAACTGTGGCTGCCGCTGAAAGGTTTGCAATCCTCATGTTAAAGAGGCCACTGCATGTCAAATGTTTACCTTAATTTCATGTAAATGTCACTCCATATTGGACATTCTGTATTTCTTTACCAGCATATGCAGCTTTAGTGGTGGGCTTAGCAGTGTTCAGTTAACGGTTGGACTTCATCTTTAAGGTCTTTTCTAACATGAACTATTCCATGATTCGATGATTCACAGACCTTCCCCTTGTGCCGTAACTACCTTTACAAACAGCCCAATGCTACTGTCAGATCAAATTCCCAAACAAGAACTGGATGTAATGAATTTATTATGTCATTGCTGTAGTTTAAAAAATTGAATGTGAATCCTATAGCCTGAAAGACAAAAGAAATACTGGAGACAATATATGAGTAGAAGAAATGCATCTGGCATAGGCTCTATGGGGGAAAAAAACACACCCAAAATCAAACACAGAGTGGGACAAAGCTTAAGTTTGCAGAAGGTGGAAAGCATTGAGCATCAACTCCAAAAAGGTGAATTACATGGGGTAGAGAAAAACACTGCTAAAAAAATAAAGGGGAAAATTGAAAAGGGGACAGTGCCCATAGCAGATAAATACCAGAAAGAGAATTAGGCGATAACCAACACAGCAGAAACTCCTCAAGGGAAAAGAAAGCACTGCAGTGATATTTGACGACAAAAGGAGTATATACAAACATGTATCTGCAATGGGGGAACTGCAGCCCATGAAGTCCTATGAAGCTGAACACTGAGCTTATTCCTCTGTCCATCTCTGCTCTGTCACGATGGGCTTTTTGGTGTATTTTAAAAAATCTTAACTATTTTATTGCTATTATGCACAGAACTGGACCCTTGGAGACTGTGCTTTTATGTGAAATACACTAAACCAATAGTTGTTTGTTCAATGGGTGGCACTTTTAAGCCTGAAGTAAACCCTAATGTATTGGTTTTGTGTATGTATCTCCCGATTCCAGCAACTCTTAGGGATTATATTAGGTTATTCTACCTGGTGGAACGAAGATCTCCCCACAAAGTTCCCGTAAGTAGTTTTATGAAGTTACACTGCCTGTCTTTCACCAAAAAGGGAGCTGAAAACTTTTCACTTTTTCCCCTGGTGATGTTTTCCCATTATGTAGAATACTCTAGCCCCAATCTGTCATTTTTCATTAGCAAAGGAGTCAAGCTATGGCTTTTAATGATAATCTTAATGAGGATTTAATGAATAAGTCCTGGAAAATCAAACTTTAAACAAATGCTAAAATCTATCTAAGATCTATTGTTTCCAGGTAATAGAGATGTTAGTAAGGGAGAAAGAAAAAGTAAGATTGTTTAAAGCAGTAGAGCATTTAAAACAACAAATCAGGACATCCAAATGGTGTTTATCAAGAAGTTAAAAAACCAAACAACAAAAAAAAAGAGAGTGTAAAAATGAAATGGAGGAGCTAGGAAAAAATGAGCATTTCTAGTAAAAGTAGATGTTGCACTAAAACCTGGATAACTAAAATACACTGCAGTTCACTTAGTTTAGAGCTGATTAGAGATGAACATAACGGACCAGTAAGTCTTACCTCAGTAGCTGCAAGTTCATTTCAAGATTTATTAAGGTCTGTAATATCATACAACAGGGATAAATTGATTGATTATCTGTGGAGTAACATCATGCTTCTGTAAAAACCTGTAGCCCTGAACTTCTTTTAAAAAATAATATTAAATTTTAATATTAAAATCTAATATTAATATTAAAAAAGCAGTATACAATAAAAGCAATTTTATATTTGGACTTTTAAAGAGCTTTTGACAAAATGCCTTTAAAAGATATTCAGTTTCCCATAAATAAGACAAGCTCTATGCTCACAGAAGACAACCAGGCACCCAAAAATACAGTGGCCCTTTACTCAATACTGTGAAAAAAACAGAGTGCAGTGTGGTCCCAAGGCCAAGGCTGCTGAATCATCCGAGGTACAATCAGGAACTGTATGGCACTTTTCAAATGACAGATTATTTATATCACAAAGTGTAATGAAAATCATGAGGATGTGCAAAAGACTTCCGAAGGCAGAAGACTGTATAAGCTTTGATGGATGAAATTCTCAATTGTCAAATACAAAGCAAAATTCAAGATATAAGGAGAGCTGTTCATCCGTTCCTTGGTGATGTAATTGATATGCAACAAATGGCCAACTATCTTGCTGGTTATTGCATTGAAAATATCTGCTCAGGAAAAAAAAAGAAAAGGAGGAAAAAGGAAAGTGGAATAACATCTCAAACATATACATAACAGAACAGCTCTCAAGAAATTAAATAGCTTGATATAAATCACAGCTCTGCCTTCAGTTAGAAAGCATTCCCCAGTTCTGTTAATGATAAGTTAGGAAAGGATATATCTGCTAGATAAGGCTGAGGTACTGACATGTAAGGATGAATGATTTTGGAAAGTTTGTACCTAAGGAGAGAGGCTGAAAACTGGACCTACAAACTGCAGCACACGAGCAAAACGTGTATCCATTCCCCCTCTAGTGGCCAGCTCACACAGGGCTGCTGCAAAAATAAATTCACGAAGGGGAGAGCCTATGTATACATTGGCAACTGACTTTAAAAGCAAGCACCCCCCACCCTCTCTTTTTTATTCCCCTCACAAACCTCTGTTGCTTCCCTTTATATTATTCTCATTTGCTGTTCCTCATTAAACTGCCTGCTGTATTACTTTGTTGTTTCTTGTCATTACTTCACGCAGAAGCCGTTTTACAGCAGATGTAATTTTTTTGTGATGTGCTTGTACCTACCTGCAAGAAACTACAAGAAGAGGATACGGAGTATGACAGGGGTTCATGCACACTATAGGGTCAGAAATAATCATAAATTAAAGAAAAAAAAACCCAACAAACAACTGTGGAACTCATTGTACAAGAAATCACTGATGCAAAAAATGGGCATTAAAAAAAGGAACAGCTCTACAGAACACTGAATTAAATTTGTATATATATCCCTAAAACTTTTTACATTAAAAGAGGTTCTTTTATAGGAACAGCATCTGGGACAAGGCACAGCACGCAGTGGAAACAGTCCTTTTAATTTCCTACTCAGGGACCAGTCACCGAATGTCAGTGTTCCCAACAAACCCGCACAGCTACAGTCAACTGGAGAAACCAGGGCCAGACAAACCCATCACATCCCCATGTCCCAAACACACACAGGTTCTTCTTGGTCAGCTACTCCTTCTGGCTTCTGTAGGACATTCACTAAAATTGGAAGAACCCTTATTTTTACCAATTTCTCTGACTAATGCAACCTAACAGGCCATTTTCTGTTCATATCTTTTAAAAACCCGACTCTAGAACATTCTGTGGTCCAAAGGAGCTGAGGTAATTAGCTGGCTGCACTGAGGGGTGAGCAGGAGCTGTGCTTGCTTTCTGGTACAGAGAACACCAAACATTTTGTTAGGACTGTATGTTGTGCTTAAGCTCCTGTTCTCTACCAGAAAAACAAACCAAACCAAACCAAATCAATCAATCAAACAAACAAACAAAAAAACCCCCACCAAAAATCCCCACCAAAAACCAAAACAACCCCACAAAATGATGAAACCTGGTGGCTTGGAGCAGAAGTGAACATCCTTTTGTTGCACTTTCAGGGAGCCTACTACACTGTCAAGCTAATAAATTCTGGTGAAACAGGCTGTGGTTATAGGGAAAACAAGAAGCAGCAAGGGATTAAGTTTTTCTCTTGTAAAATCTTTCCATCACTTCAGTTTTTTCAGTGTCTGCTTCAAATGCCATCCTTACTAGTGTTTTTTTTAGATATAGGTTAATTTATGTCTTAGACAGATGGAAAAATTAAGTAATTCTTTCTACAAGTGATTTACTTAGATACTGCCCGAGAATGTGTTTCTAATTAAGGCTTGTAACACACTAAGCACTCCTGTATGCATTTGAATAATTAAAGCAAGGTTACTGGCCTTCTATAGGTTATTCTGAAATTACCTGTTCATCATCAAAGACTATACCTTGCTGTATCTTATGGTGGCTTTTGACAAAGACCAAATACTAGTTTAGATGGAGGTCAGAGCTAGCACTTTTATGTTAATTCTTATATGTTGTTATTAATTTCTGCAACTGAAACTGAAGAATAACATCACAAATATGGCACAGTTTGACTTCTCATATCTTACATTTCAAAAAAACACTCATTTTCATTGTGTCTTGAAAATTTACCTAATTAAAAATATTTAGAAAACAGTTTAGTCAAATTATTTGTGTATAGTAATATAAACAATTTGCTGTTCCAGCAGAAAATTTTCATTACTATCCATAGTCAGATTAAGTTTGATAGTCTATCCCTTACTGCTGCAATTTCAGACAACTCCTGTATTCACAGTGCCCGCTGTCAAGACAGTTTCAAGAATAAGAATATAAGGAACTGCACAGACAAATAAAAAAATAAAATAAAGCACTTGGGTAACATGAGGATGGGTGCCAGTATAAGGAAAAGCTTAGAGGGAACTCTAAAGAAAACTGCTTCTCTGCTCAATATGGAAAGATGACATCCAGCCTGATCCACTAAGGACATCTATTTTTCCGTCAATACTTATAGAGGCATATATGTATTTCTGGCAATTACAGAACTGATTGCTAGTGAGTGACTCGGAGTATTTGGCTGAGCACCTCATACGGGGTGGGAATTCTTTACCCACTGTTTAAGTGCGATAATAAGTTTAGTTTCACATAGGAAATGCATGTTTCCATACATAGAATTAACTCTTCTCCATCTTACACTGTCAAATAATAATTTGTTTCTACATTTCTCCTCACAGCAGACCAATGGCAAACCCTGATTTTTAGCTGAAGAGCCGTAAGTTTCTACAAATTGAAGAAAGGGGCTTCTTCAGAATGAGAGCTTAATGTAATCTTTGATTTCCCTTGAATGCCATTACTGGGATAAAGTAAGTGTCAGATGCCAGACTAATTCATCACTTATTAATTAACAATAGCAACAATTCTTTTTTTCATTACAGATAACACATTTTACAGACTACCAGAAGGATTTTTTATTACTAAAGCTTTCTCAAAGGCTCTTCCCCAATATCTGTCACAATAAAACAACAGAACCAAAACAAAACAAAGAACAATCAATCATAGTTTTGATGATAGATCATTTTTCCCTTCACTAAAATTAAATCTTAAAAGCCATTTAATTAAACTGAATGATAACGGAATGACTTTAACCATGCAAAGGATTAAAACTAAGGATGCTCTCTCCCCAGACACTGAAGTACGGCATGACAATGATTTACCACAAGGAAGCACACCTTAACAAAGCAAACTATTCTGAGCAGGCACTTCTCATTAATAATTAAGACTCCTCTTCAATAACCTCATTGCTTTGCATTTTCACTGGCAAATTTTTGCCCGTGTCTTTCTGTAACGTGCAGAACAACCAGTTGTTCAGGTGTGACCACATGCTCTGAACAACAGCACACAAAAAACTTCAAAACAAGGTCCAGGTCCTGTTTGATATTCTCACTGATTTTAGTGAAAAAAGGACTACGTCATATTCTAACTACCTGCTTCAGTCTCCTGGTGTGCCCTACAACCACCACTCGCCTTGCATCATTAAATCAGCCTTGTCCCAGCTGCAGCTTTACAAGATAACAGCCTATGCAGGCTTTTTGTGCAACTTGTGCATGGTGGGGTGTACACATAAAGACTGTCAGCAACCAGCGGAAAACACTTAGTTCCAGCAAATTGTATTTCTTTTGAAAGAATGTACCTATTTGCTCCTAATTCAGAAGTTTTATCTAACCTATTGCTAAGCTTGTATAAGCTTGTTTTCCCCTTCCAGGAGTTAAAAAGAGAAAGTGTCTTTGTATTTCAAATATAATTTGCTAAGTCTCTTATGTGTGTATTCTGTGCTGTTCTGAAGAAATGTTATCACTGAAAGAACAGGCAAACAGATTTGCAGATGTAGCAATCCTGTAAAATCCAGAGTTCAGAAAAACATTCACACTACCATCAAGAAGGAAAAATCATTTCCCAAATTGTCCCAGGTCTCCTCCTACAGAGATTAAAAGGACAATGATGCAACTCCTACGTGACCCCTTTCAACCGCTTCTAACAACAGACCAACTTCAATTTCATTCCTGCGATTACGCTCTCAGGATTATTTCACGCCTGTCTCTTGGTTCCTATATTAGTCGATGTTAGGCATTTTTTGCAAGGTGAACACAAGTTCTTTAATACAGACATGTGAAAAAAAGAACTGGTCCTTGATGCATTAGTCAGGTTTCCATCACTACAAACTAAACCATCAATTGGGACTAAAACTCTAGAAATCACATTTTTTGAAACTCTTGCCAACTACATAATTATGCCCCAAATGATTTTGTGCCAGGTGGTTTGGCTAACAGATGGAATGGTATATTTGTTCACTCTTCATAAACCAAGCTCCATTCCGAAAACTGTGAGCCAGAAGCATCTAAATTATTGATTGACAGTTACATATGCCTAATAATTAATTAAACTCTAGCTACAAATTGCATCGAGTCCTGTGAGCACTTAAGAGAAAAAAGAAATCATATAGAAAATGTGTGATAGTGTCTTTTCAGTAACATTTTTAAATCATGGCAGCTAAAAATACTGGTATGCAATGATGCACTAGAGACAAAAGAGCTTTGGCCTGAAGCATCTTAGAAATGCTTAAAGCAGGATATATTATATAACATAAAAAAAATAGTTCCTGTAAGATTATTTTTCACAACCTCAGGCTTCACCAAATGCTTACTAAAGCCAAGTAGGAGTTGTGACCAGACCTAATGCAGTCAGGTTCAGAAGACTCTTCCCAGACAACATATACCCTATATAACTGCTGACAATGCTCTGGGGGAGAAATCAAACTGAGATCAAACCCTGAGATAGATCCTGATTTAGGAGTTACCTGAGGCTCACGTATTTCTTGCCTGCAAATCCCAGATGGAAAAATGGACACCTTTGTCATCCAGTGTATGGCCAGAGAGTCCATTTCATCTGCATGTGTCAAAAGGATGGTGTATGGGCTGAACTGGCAATGAAGGCAAGGACAGTAAATCCAGCCTGGTCTGAAGGTGTGGGGCTTGCAGCACACACGCACGTTAATTGTGCTGAGATGCTTGGCAGGCATCTCAGATTGATGAACGGCACGTGTCATCTCTCATTTTCAAGCTGGAAATGACTGGATTCAGACTGGATTTTCTGCTCCTGTGCTGATGAGCTGAGCCTCAAAGGTACAAGAATGTCTACAGCGGAGCTGACCCTGCCCCATCAAACATTTCCTTCAACGTCTGCAAACATCACTGGTTTTGCAGCCCATGCAACAGCCCTCATCAAAATCCCATGAAGCTGAGGGGAACAAGGGATACATTTCCCACGCAACCCCCCCATGGGAAAACAGCAATTAATTTAAAAAACAGAAAAGGAGAAAAGCTTTTTGTCACCGTATATTAATATCTCTACTTGTGCTATCACAAAGCTGTGCCAGAAACACTGATTTAATAGGCACTGCAAAGCAATTACCATGCAAATAATGTTAGCCAGCAATTTTTTTTTTTATTTTTTTTTTTTTTATTTAAGTCCTTGTTTTGGCTAGCAGACCACAGTAACAGATTCCAATAAGACCATGTAATTGAAAAGAAATTTCAAGTGTCTAAATAGCTGTGACACCAAACATATGAAGCAACATTTCTCAGACTGGCCTGTCGGTCTGCTTGTGATTTCAAGTATGGACAACCTGGGAAGTCAACAAAGGAACAACTTGCACAGTGAAGAGAGAGCACTAAAGCAATGGGATGGATAAACAGTCATGACAAATCTCTTTTATTAGTGACATTAGCAAGGAGAAGATTAAAGAACAATGCAGAAGGTTTTAAACCACTTAGGAAATAGCATTCCTGTCATAACTCCTTCCTTTGCCCCTGGTCGTCATAAGAAACATTTTATTTGGAGTAAGCCAGTCTATCATTTTAAGTAACATACACTTGTCTATTTATATCACAGGGTTGGGAACTTAGATTCACTGAAGTGCTAGCTCCATGTTCAGCTTTAGAAGTTGCCCGGTAATCTTGTCTTGAATTGATTAGAGCTCTACCATTTTACCTAAATCGCTTAATTTTTCTGTTCTTCATTTCACTACCAGAAAACTAAGTTGCTCAACTCACACCAGAGTGCTGGAACATTCACAAAATTAAGGAAACTGCATATTACAAGAACTAAAATATTTAATTCCCCTATGAAACAGCTACTGATATTTGTGTACTTGGAGACATAATAACATGGCTAACAATTAAATCACGCCTCCTAGGAAATCTGGAGGCATCATTTAATCGTTATTAAGAAAATATTAAGAAAATATGTCATGGTCAAGTCTGTCACCCCTGGTAAGACCTATGAAGATCACCATATATGCATGCACTTTTAAGCAGGCCAGGAGAAGCCAGGAAGACCACAGGAAAGCTAGCACATATACCAAGAGCGAAACAGAGAAACAATTTTTATACAAAACTTTCAGAGGATTTAAGACAGTGAAAACCTCATAAAAATTCCAGCACTCAATTCACTACAAGGCTGAGTCAAGAAGCAAGGTAACGACAAGGGAAGATCCTACGTTGTGTAATGCAGGTATGTACAAGCTCAGTGTCTTTTACTGAATCCATCTTAATATAAGTGAGCAAACATAAATGTATATAAAGGGATATGACTTCTTTGAAATAAATACTACTCATCTTAGTTTCCTTATAACTCTAATAATCTTATCTTAACCTTATCTTATGAGGATATCTCTGCTGGTATGATGATTGAAATAATACTTCACTATTTTGCAATGGAAATCTGCCTCATTTCCTCAACAGTTCTCCAGGCAGAATGGTAGCTGACATGACATAATCAGGCAGGAACACATTTGGCATTTGCCACAAACCTATATCAAGATACATATCTTGACTCTCTCGCTTTGCCAAGGAGTAGGAGTATTCACAGGCAAAGATCCCAGTTTTAGATGCAAGATTTTAAATACAATATTGGTGGTTAATAAAGCACTAACTGTCTACACCTGAATTTAACACAAAATGTCAAAGTTTGTATGTATTTTCAAAAATTGGTGGATCATATCACTGGAGTGATTCTGTCACTGTTATTTCAGACATGACTTTCTTTGGTATACCACAAACCTAGGGTCAGTGATGAGAAGCTGCCATTAGCATTGTATGCCATCTAATGTGAACAGTGGGACATCTCCCTATCCTAACATGGATCAAGGGCTGTGTTTTCCCAGGGAATTGAGGTCGGCCTAGAAATGCTGTGGCATTAACACCTGAAACTGCAACATCTGTAGGTGAGTTGATTACACTCCTCACCACAGGAGCCTTGTAGGAAGCTGAGCTAATTGTGCGTAATGGGAGCTCGATTGCCACATTCCTACCTGGTGTAGGTATCCATAACCAACAGGTTATTTCTGGACCTGTCCTGAGAAATTTGTAGCTCAACTCAGTTAATTTCAAAGTCTGATTTTATCACAGGGAATTAAGAGAGTGACAATTACACCGGTATTACGGAGAAACCAGAATCTTTTTGGTTACGAAGCTCTTTCCCTTCGCCTCTCTGGTGGGAGTATGCCTCACTTCCACAGATGGGAGCTTTGCGTTGATGATGCTGATTAAACTGGAGCACGTCTGGATGGATCCGGAGAAAGATTTTTTTCTTAGACACACCACTCCATCAAGGGCTTAGGTTTAATTTCATTGCAATCTTTAATTCGAACTTATCAATACAGTACTCCTAAATACCTTGTTGTCTCACTTCACTGTCAGTGGCTACCTTCATTAGATGGTGCTTGACAGCTAATAAAATATAAACACAGATGCTTAGACCATTCTTTTAGAACTATGTAGCGCAAAGAGATTTTAGATTAATATATCAGGGTCCCCAAAGAAGGAAGAAAAATATTTTTTTGCTGTTTTACTTCTGCCATGGTAACTAAAATGCTTGATTCTCAGATCACAGGTAGTCTGGCTAATCCAGAAAGTTTCTGCTTCTCTAGTGATGGAAGTTTCTGCTAAATTTGAGTATTCAGATGGTGGCTTCAGATCTTTCAAAGATGAGTGAAGTTTCTCCAGAATTATGCTGGCAAGGGAGTATCAGCTCATCCTCAAGATCTGGAGGACTCTTGATAATGTGAATCTGGGGCTATGGACAGAACATTTCTTTCCGACAGACAGAAAACACATGGACACCTATTTGAGAGCACAGAAGGAGAAGTTTCCAAACCACACAAGGACATATATGTCCCACCAGAGAGGACAGCAGCTTGCTGAAAGTGACTTTGAACAGCTACTTCCAGAAGCAGCCATAATTTTGGCAGAAATTTCCACTAAAATAACTGAAATCACCTCCAGCAAGGTCCTTTATCTCTGACTGATTGTGTAATACGAGTTTCCCCATTGGGGCTCAGGAACCATTGCACTCTCAATTCACACCCTACTTCAGAGTAATTTCCTCAAGTAGGTAAGTAATGTCATTTGAAAATACAGATTTGCTTCATGTCAGAAAAGAAAAAAGAATTCCATGTACTAAGGTACTGCCAGCAGCATATCAAATGGCTGAAGTAAAGCTAATCAAATACTTCCAATTTAGGCTAGTCTAAAGAGCCAGCAGAACAGCATCAGATGACATTCACAGGAAAAGAAACTCTATTCTAGACAAAAGTGGCTCTGGAAAAAGACACAATGTTTTCAAAAATTTTGTAAAGGAAACTGTTCAAATGTCCTCTGTGTCTGTGCAGGGTGAGAGAAGAAATAATCAGCTCAATTTGCAATGAAAGAAATTTGGATTACATATCAGAAAGCATTTTCTACGTGTAAATACAGCTCAGCAAAAATGATGAAATAATTTCTCTTTGTGCCAAGAATTTTGGCATTTTAATCCTCTGTTGCAACTGAACTGTATTAGAACTCTTCCAAATAACTGTCCATACACTATTGCTTTTTAGGAACAAGAAGAACACTTTGTATTTTACTTTGCAAAACTAAGACCTTTTTCATTTACTGTCATCTTATCCATTTTCCTCATCTGAACTTATCTATACACACAAATGTTTCAGTAAAATATCTGTGCACATGCATCTGTATTTGTAAGTTTCTGACAGCATGCAAACTGCCGTGTAATGAAGTCATTAAATTGGATTAAGGTAATTGGCAGGGAACGACTAACCTTCGGGTTAAAGCTAGTGTGTAGAAATCCATACACCTGGATTGGTAGATATGTCTGCACCAGTTTGAACTGTGAAATTACTGAGAGGCCATCAACCCTCAGTCAGGTAAGCAGGCAGCTGTAGGTGAGAACCTTAGAGCAAGTTTTGATCTAAAAGGTGGTATCACTCATACAAACACAAACACACACTTTTAATTGTAAGGGCATCTATGTAGTGTCAGTAATACAACACAGATAGACCTAACACAACTTATCTTCAAGTTAATGGAAATTTCTGCTGACTTGATAGCATAGCAGACCACTGCTTAGTGATTTTGAAAATAAAGAGCTGAAGACACTGAAGAATAAAAAGCTGAAGACAGAAACAAGGACAGAAAATGTTAGCTTTATTCTATTTGCTTATTTTATGCACAACATAAAAGCCGAGTAGGACAGAGGTGTAAGTCCTTGCTTCCACTTTATTAAGCTACTAGTTTATGCACAGACTATTTTTGAATCTCCATTTTTCATTCATGAAATGCCTTTCATTCCAAGAATTTTTGTTCTTTTGGAGTAGTTTAAAGAAGAAAGACTGCCAGGAGAAAGAATGGGTAACACTAACTCAGATTTTTCATATTCAGAACAGGACTAAAATTTTAACAATTCTGGATGGGTTTGACAACAGGGATATGGTACAGTTTAATTCAAAGATGGTTTTATAGTTTCATTTTCTAAAATATTGTATACAAGCATAGTAAATATTGTCATTGAGCTGCTAAAATGATAGAAAAAATAATTGAAAGCATTTTAAGAAGCTATTTAGCTCACTTTCCAGCAAAAAGTCAAAATCAGTTCTATCGTTCCTGACAATTGTTTAGCTATTATCAAAACTCTCCACTGATAAGGATTTTGCAGCATCCTCAGGCAATATCCTTCTGTGCTAAACTCCCTTTACTCCTAATACATTGTCCTTAATTCTAAGCTGAACTTTCCCTGCTGCAATGTTACCCCAGAACAGTTTCTCCTGTCCAGCAAGAAAACAAAACCTGTTTATTTTATTCTACTTTGCAGCAACATTATACAGAGTTCAGGACCTAAAGGAAAAATGGTAGCAATTTTTAATTATCCAGAAGAAACACCACCAGTTCACTCCATCTTCTCTCATGTTTTTCTAGGTCTTTGATCATTATTTTTACTTTCCTTTTCAATCAGACTTCATCTTTTGTGCCGTCTGTACCCTAAATTGATAAAGTACTTCAGCAAAAGTCTTACAAATGCAGTTAGGCAATATATCTCACTTATATATGGCTGTATGTTCATGGCCTATGAACGGACGATGATGTATTGTAACTCACCTACAAGCTCTTCTACAGAATCTCTGCTTCCTTAATTAGTTGTTTCTTTTTATAAGATGCATATTTTCTTATGTAAGGATAGTTTGGGTAGAAGTTGAAGGAAACATACATAGTATTTTGCTTTCTTATGTATATATAAATACTGAAACAATGCATAGCCAGGCTTACAAATAATAATAAAAAAATAATTCTCACTATAGTCTGTGTTTTGTTTCATTAATATCTCAATTGCATTAATAAAGTTCAGCTCTTTCAATACTGTGTATACACCAAACTACATTCTTTTTATGGAACCTGTTTTCTTTTAATGAAGCTGCTCACTCACCTAAATTGACCACACATAAATACATTTGCACGAGTTGTTAATTTATCTGCCTACTTCAGCCAGGCACTTAACCATATCCTTATTCAGAGATATACAGTACAGTGACCTAAAACTGGGAATAAGCCAGTAATTCAATATAAAATAATAAATCCTTCTCCTCATAAACTACAGTTGGGAAATACATTGTATTGGAAAGCACTTTTAGAAATTATTTTATGACAACACTTTTGTTTCAGAAAATAATTTAGTCATCAGAACCATGATATATTGGACAAGACACTACTAAACAATATTGGTTTTTAAAGTATATTGAGTTGTGGGGGTTTTTTTTTGGTTTTTTTGTTTTTGTCATAAGAAGACAGGGGTTTCATTTTGTCATCCCTTCCAGAGAATGGCAGCTCTCCTGACAGCACTGCAGTGCTTCTTCTGGATGTGACCCAAGTAAGCTGACATTTGAGAGACATTATAGAGCTGAGAGGAACTACATTAATTATTATGAAAAGTCAAAGCTGTCTTCAGAATATCTCAAACAACATCATGTAATTCAGTTTTGTGTAAAACATGTTGGGGTTAAAATACACTCCAAATATTATTTTAAGTTCCAATCTTTGATATATGTCCATTTTTAATGAAACAAAATAAAGCATGCATCAGGAAAAATACTTTCATGAGAATATGAACATTTGGAGGGTGTGTGTGAATTTGTTGAACGGGTGAGCATGCTAAAGCACTTTAACGCCTTGACTCAATGCCCATTGAAACAAATGGAAAGGCTTCACATATTAAGCAGCCTAGGACCAGCCATAATAGTCAGGACACACAAAGGTACCTCACACAAATTTCTGATTTTTGACACAAATTCCCTGTTTTTCCTTCCCCTCCACCTTGGAACAGTTGTGTGCACACAATGAATCTGCCCTTCTCTGCCTCCAAGGCTGATGGCTTGGAGCAGTTCACCAATCTTATGTACCTTCCCATTTAAACAACTTCAGTTTCACCACATTTTCCTTGGCTGATTTTTTCCCCACCCCTTCTTGTGCATTTTCACATCCGGCACCGGCATCTTTTCTTTGACTTTCTCTTGTCTCCAGCTCTACTGTCTTCCACATGGTTATCAGCAAAACTACCTTCAAATGAGCTCTGAAGAAAAAGTCTCTCACTATCCATCTCCCTTGACTACAGACCTGATTTGAAGAATAATTCCTCACATCCAGCCACATCCCATTTTTTCATTTTTCTCTACTACAACTCTTCCTCTTTTATCTTTTTCTTTGCTAATCTGATGCATAAGTTTCCTGCAAATGCATCACATCCTCAAGGCTCACCGTTACTCAATGCGTAAATTAAGCTAGAATGACTTCCAAATATATCAGCTTTCTAAGTATGGCTGCAATATCATGTTCTCAAGGATTTGATGCAGTTTCTGTTTGAATTTTAATATCTTTGGGACATACTTTGTGCCTTCATTAGCATTCTGTACATAACATTGGATATTTTTTTTTTTTTTTTAAATGTGGGTATTTTTGTTGTCACTTATGGGTTTAGCATTAACGCTGTATCATAGCTAGTATCTGGAAAAATTAAGTCTTTATAAAGTTTCTATTTGGTCCTAATTCAGGCAAAATGTGATTGGATTTAATGAAATCCCTGACTAAATCCACAATGATGTAATACTTAGATCTGTGAACACTGGAAGTTTTCCATTACATAAATGAATCCAGAGAAAAAAATCTAGACACGTTATGAATGAGAATACTTATATATAAGTAATTTAATGCTAAAAACTATCTGATTGGATAAAAGCTTTTTGTATTTGTATGTGTCAGTAACCATAGCATGGTACTTCTTGAGTTTTACCATTTTTCCTTACAGTTAATCTTAAAAATTATAACCGTGTGTAAGCAGACAGAAATGCTGATTATCACACATTAGAAATTTTATTTTGTATATTCAGGATTAAATATATATTTTTATGAGCATTATTTTTTAACTAACTCATTTTCAGACTCTAGAGCCAGGACTGCCAAGAGTTTGAATTCAATCAATTTATTTGGGAGGCCACATGAATAATTTGTATAAACCATTCTTACATTTTACACAGACACTTCAAGACTGTTAAAAAGCAGCAGTTCATCTCTTATATCCCATGTAATCACCAGCTGCATTAATGAATTTGCAGCCTGGCCTTGATACTTTACTCCTTGGTTTAGCACAGGCAGGGTAAGTATCATATATAACCTCTCTGTGCCACCTCCCTCCCTCCTTTTCCCTCCCCCTCACCAGAAAGAGAGATATTAACGCTGACCAACATTTCTGTTCCAGCCATGCTATTCACGATTAGTCATGATCATCTTGAAAAATCTTTTGAATTACTTGTTACTTGTCTATTTTTATTTAACTGATGCTATTGTTTTGCCTTTTCCAAACATATTACCTCAGTGCAGGCTTACCAGTGATCACTAGTCAGGACTTGGCAAAGGTCCCTGAGAGATCTGGAATCTGAGCAGATAATAATCCTGCCGCTAAAAGCAAACGTCCGCTCCTTTACTGGGATCCTTCTACGGCTTTGGTAAAACATTTTTCTTTCTGACTTTTCAGCAGCCAAATGAACAAGACTTCAGTGACAAATGATCTACTTAAGCCCCCAGAAACAAATCCTGACTTGGTTTTTAGGACAGTTTTTACTTTTATGTCAGAAAGATCAAACAAAGACACATAACCTTTCCAGGAAAGTGATGATGCAACTGCAACGTTTGGAAAAGGATCTCATTCCACCTGAGGGTTTTAGTCTTTTGGTTTGATTGCTTTGGGAGAAGGAAGAAGATATATGCAGAATGTAATGAACATCTGATCTACAATGGTGAGATTGGCTACATTTCTGATATTTCCCTAATTCCATAGGAAAAGCCAAATTATCTACGTTTTTAGCTTTAAGAAGTAGAGTCTGGAACAAACACGTGTCTCCACAGATTTTAGCTGTCATTAATTAGTTAATGCCATGACACAATCAAAGAGAACAGCTGTAGATGAGACCTTTGTAGGTAACTGTCTCCCCTTCCCCTGGTCACGCTTTCATGACCCTATGCCAGCTGGAAGATATTTTGTTTCTGAATCTCAGACCTTTAAACAAAGTGAGTTTGCTTCAGTTAATAGGTTGATAATCAAGGAAAGCCAGAGAAAAAGAGTTGGTAAAGCCTCACTTGGGAAGAAATAACCTACTGTAAGCAAGACTTGACCAATTTTCACGTATGCATAAAAAATGAACCAGGAGGTATCTGCAGAGTAATCTCATCCTTATACAGCTCTCAAGGCAGCAGCAATATGTTCTTATTGACTTCAGCATAAGGTACGTAATTCCATTGCCAGGATATTATTTTTACCTATAAGTAAACTGGTCAAGGGACTCTTACACATTATGTTTACTGAGACTTGGGTAATTCATATTTCTCCTGACCTTCTTAATCAAGGTATTGTTGATCTTAAACCTTAATCCTTCCTGGATTCATATTACTCTTCTCACCAAGTTCCACACCACTGGAACTAACAGTTACATAATCAGCTTCAACAATTTATCTTTTTTTTTTTTTTCAATGATTTTCAAACACCTACATACATATCACATCCTCCTTAGTTGCTCTAGATCCAATGTTTTAGCTAATTCTTCATGACAGAATGTCAATGTCAAGTATTATTGAGCCTTTAAACATCCAGGGATTGCCAAATGTAATATTGAAGCATCTTCCCAACCACCACGGAACAAACTATTGAAAGCTGATTGTAGGGAGAGTTTGATTCAGCTGCACTTAACTACGTTTCTGAAAATAGCTTTTTAACCTCTTTTACTGTAACATTTGTTTCTGCTTCTTTGTTCTGAAAGGCTCAATAGTCTACTGCTGTAAGGGCTTATATGAAAACTATGTTCAATTTTCATCATTGGAGCAGAAGAGGCTATGAAACCAAGACACAGCAAAGAAGCTCTTAATGCATAAAGCTTGGTCTACTTTCCTTTTCCTTTGCAGATATAATGGAAATGATGTGATTGTGCAGTTCACAGGAATTTTTCATGGGGTCTTGAAAAGGAAAAATGAAGCTTAAAATTATCTTTAAATTTTGAATTAAATGTACTTTAACAACCACTGATAAGCTGGATGATTAAAAAATGCACGCAATTACAGTAGCAGGAAAGCAAAAATGTGAAAATAAAGAGGGTTTATTTTGAATATTGGTGTAATGTATTGCCAAACCATTTTTATATATATATACACATCTTAAGAAAATAATAACAAAAAATGAAGCCAGGCCACACAAGTAGAAATCTGGCATAATTATTACGCTTTTGACAACTGTGAAACCACTATTTTCAAGCTGTAATTAAGCTGAGCTGATGACAGATTTCTTTTCAGCATCATTGATTTATGAGCTCATCTTGTCAAATTTTTCCCCCTTCCCACATTATTTACACAACTTGAGGCATTTTTTTTTCTCTCAGAACTAATGGCAACATTTCAAGAAACACTATCAAATTGTGAAAATCCATAACTGCCTTTTGAAATTAAACAGATTTTGTTTAGATGCTCAAGTACTATAACAGTAGAAAATAATCAGAAAGCAATACTAATGGAGCACCATATGATAAGAGTCCAAATGTCTTTAATGTCTTTCTCTTTTTTCTTTTTCTCACTCCAAAACCTACAGTGCCTCCTATCATGAGCAGCTTCCCTAGGACTGTTCATTCAGAACAAGTAGATCCCAATAGGTATGAAAAGTATAACTGAATCGCAAAATCCAGTCTTTCAAGATATGTAGGGTTTTGGGGGTTAATTTGGTTTTTTGCTTGGTTTTGTTTGTTTGTTTGTTTGTTTCTTAAGGTGGAATCTGATAATTTATTCCTATTCTATTTTAATAAAAGGACTTTTATGCAAAGCAGGTGAGGTTTTGGATCATTAATTAACACACTGCTACTAAGCATATGTATAACAAAATGAGAAATAAATTATCTATTATGTTATTGATATCAATCCAAAGAGAAATGTTCAATAAGCATTTATCTTACATATTTATAAAATGTTAGCTGATTCTGAAATATTTCACAGTCTAAAGTAAAAAGGAAGACTAAAGAGTAACTGCAATAGAAGTTGGAGATTCAAAATAGAATGTTTAACTGATTTTTATTGCAGAGCCTTAAAAGATCTAGATGATCAGTGCTCTGGGATGTAAGGGGCGTAAGTACACAAGAGTGGCACCATAAAATGAGCTTCAGAAATTAAACCAAACAGTTATTTCAGGCTGGAATTTTTACATCTTTTTAAACAATGGAATTTCACCGAATGTCTGAACATTTTTTTCAACTGCTTCAAAATCCCAGCATTTAACTTCTGAAAATAAAACATATCACCCAGTTCTTCTCCTGTCCTTCTGTCACCTTCTACAATTTATATAACCTTTTTGACCTCACCCCTTCAATACAATGCATAGGGGCTTGAAGACAGAGTGCAGGCATGTAATTACAATACTTTTATTATTAGCTAGTACATGTCCTTGTATAAAGTTGGGAAACAATAGCAAGTAAAAGTGCCATCCCGATTATTTTTAATAGCTGAATAATCAAGCTATTGTTTCATTGAATGACCTTTCCTGTTATGATATAGCTTATGATCAGCCTGCCTGTCCTCTAAATACTGTTCTTTCTATTGTAATTTCTTTCTTGACTCAGGAGAATATAATTTATCCTTTACTTTTCTTCTATTGAAATTGTCAGTATCTCCCACAGTGCTGACTCTGACCTATCAAATCAAAGTAATTGAATGCATATCTCTTACTTAAATGATACTATTAAAAGTCTCATTTTAATATCAATGTTAATTCATACTACATATAATATATACAAGCTTCTATAGCCCTGTCAGTATATGAAACTTCTTCAGAAATACCAGGGTCAGCAAACGCTTTTAATTCACTTATCAAGTATCATATTACTTTATTTACCCTGAAATACATACAGGAATTTGTTAATTGTATTCAGATGTCAAGCCTGATAAAAATCTTGTAAGAAAGATACTGTGTAAAACTCGCATAGGTACGTGGTCAGGTGACAGTGGCGTGAAAAAGTCCAGTGCCTTTAAATAGCAGTGCTTGCAAAACCAAGGATATTTAGCATGAATAATTACCGGAGGGCCAGGTCCATCATTTGTACGTGATTCTTTTTGCTCTTGGTTCTCTACAGACAATGTAGTTAACCTGTCTCAGATTGGGGTGGTGGGTGGTGGTGTGGTGGTGGGGGGTGTGTGTCTGTGTGTATGTCTGAGTGTGTGTCTGTGTGAAAAAGTGCAAGCAGTTTTTGTTGATGTAATTTATGGAGCTAGTTTAGGGAAAAAATATAATGTCAGCAAAGGGAACTATTTTTATCACAGAATATTGTTTAACAACCCTTCACGGTCATCAAATTTAGTGTACCTATAAAATACAAGGCAGCTGCAGAGGATGAACCAGCAGTTTAAAAATACTAAAGAGCCAAAAATTATGTGATTCCCCATCTCCCTGATTCATTGATATTGTTAGTTCTGCACAGATGTGAAGAGGTTTGTATGTACAGTATTTACAAAAAGTTGTCAAGAGTTTTAAAATTCAACAATTTTAGGAAGCAAATTAAGCCATTATTAAAATTCAGATCCAGAGTTAAAGTTGAGTTAACATCCTCAGAAATACTTTCTTTTGAACTAAACAGTGAAGTTCTTATAAACCTGAGGTAAGATTAACACCACTGAAGTCCACAGAAATATGTTGGTGTCAAGTCATGGGCAGATCAGATCTAGAGGGCCAAATTCACACTCAGTGTGGGCTGCTGAATTTCATTAAATTCTGAGAAGCCATGCTAATTTCCATTACAGTAATAGAGAAACCTGATGCATAAATGAAAACTATTAATGGCCCAAACCCCTATAAATCAATACTTTATAAAAATAATATTGTGTGGGTTTTGATCTTAGTTTTGCTTTGATCTGCATCCTGATGGCATGTGTAACAATTAATCTTTGTGCTCAGACTCCAATTTACTAGGGGAAAAAAGACATTCCTTGAAAAAGACTTGCCTTTCCCCCCTGCCCTTTTTCATTAGCTTTCATCTAGCCTCCAAATATTTGGCTCCATGTTAACTATTCTTGTCTTTCAGTTTCCATTTCTGCCATCAAGCCCACATCCATTCTTTCCCACACTGAAATCTCAGTCATATGTTCTGCCCTTCAACCCCCCTACCTGCTCCTCTTCCCATCACTCTTTCAAGATTTCATCTCTTCTCTTGAAGTCAGAGATACAAAAGATTCAGGCAGAAAAATACTTCTGTGAAAAGCTATCTAAAATCCTAAGGCAAATAAATATCACCACGAGGAGTTGGAAGCCTGTCCCAAGGAGCAGTGAAGGAGAAACCTTCCACACCTGGCTGAAATCCCCCAAGCCAGCACTGGGTATGGTACTGGGGCAGTGACATTATTAATGTCTAGCTGCACAGTATTTAGCTTCGAAACCCGCTCTGAGTGGTGGGCAATAAACCTTTGCTCTCTACTTTGAAATTATGTTCATTCTGCTTGCAGAGTCTCCCTGTACATGGCAAAAGATGCCCAAACAAAAGTGGTGCTGCAGAGAGGACTGATACATAGGCAGCCAACTGCTTTTTTTTTTTTTTTCATCTTGTCAGGGCTAAATTTCCCTAATGATTTTATTAGCGATAGAGCTGGTGACCCATGATCTTATGCCACTGCAAGTATAATCCAATCCCAGCCAAAATCCCACCATTCCAGAGAAAAATCACAGCCTTTGTGAACATTTTGCCGTAGCTTGATAAGTGTTTTCTGTATTTATGCAGAGTAATAATTTGTTTTTACTTTATGAAGTCTGTTTTATCTTTCATTTTGTGCTGAAACCATCAAAAGAGTAACAAACATCCCTGCATCGACCACAGCACTAGATGTGGAGAACAATAAGAGTCTGTCAGGCAGCTGATTTTTCATTCAAATGGAAACAGCATGGCACAAATAGTTGGCCACTACCCCGAAGAAACAGTCCTGCCAGGTTGCTTTATAATCCTTCCCTTAAAGATAGATCAGCTGGTCTGCTTTCCCTGCTTATTGGGGAGTTGTTTTCAGCTAACATTCCCTTCTTGCAAAGCCTCAGGACCAATTTTTAACAGTCCATTGTGCTGTTAGTTTTGGTCTTTCCCTAATGAACTGAGATTTCTTAGAGGATGTTTAAAAGCACTTCTTTGATTAGGTGGCCTATGAATGCTCCTCCTGTAGATACCTTTGAACTCAGCCAAGAGAAAGTGGTTTTGATTGTGGGTGTCTTTTTTTTTTTTTTTTTTTGAGGATGCATTAAAATCAGAAAAAAAATATGATCAGCAGGAAAAATCAAAAAAGAGTACCTTGCTCCTAAATGACCTGCCATTGTGTGATTTTGCTGATTTTCATACAGAGCGTAATGCTAGGTTAGTCATATACTCTACTTTTTTGGTTTTGGGGGTTTTTTAATTATATTTTTTGAAAAGTATATCAAAGTTACAAAACCTATTTAAACCTGATAGATAACACAGCAGACATAAAGCGTTATTGTACAATTGTGTACAGTTAACTCTTCTCACATCTTCCCTTTGGTCATAAGTTGGACTTTTGCATACTGGTACTTATTACCCCTGCCTTTCATGTCTTTTTTCCACATTTTGCAAAAATAAATTTGTTTTCGGCTGTGAGGGTCACTCTAAGATCAAAAAGCCACTGTTGATAATCTAAAGCCTGAAGCTTTTTGTGTCTGTGGATCTTTCACTTCAAAATACCTACATAAAAATCAGTGCAAAAGGAACAGCATGGAATTTCACTGGAGTTTCTCAGGCAATTCATCCAGGTAACTCTGGCCAGTACCAGCATAGATAGACACAGTGTTCATCAGAAAAATTATCAATTAATGAGCTCCAGATTGACACATACGTAAGATTTGGGTTTATCATCCCTGAGTTATGAAGTCATCCCGATCTTTCAAAAACATTTCTCCCTGTCTTCCACAAGACAAGGAAGTCCTTGCTGTTAAGGAAAGGGTTTTCCATATATATGACAATATTTCTGTTAATAGTATATATCAACATGTGGATATGAAAAATGAAAAAAATATCCTAGCATGAGGGACTGGAACAGATGACGCGCAAGATGAAACCTGGTCTGTTTAGGAAAGGGTCTATGTAAGCTGGTAGCTGATGTTAGACTGGGATGGATTTCTTAAAATCAGGGAGCCCTTTCCTGCTCTCTACTTTCTAATCCTGGGGGCTTACAATGAGCTAAAAAGAACTACTTTATATAAGCATATAATAATATGCTCACCAATATTGTAGATGTGGATGCTCGACAGTAAATGCTTTATGCGTGACTGCAGAACAGCTTACATTCCTATTTCCCCATGCTGAGAACTTCTGCAGACTTTCATATTCCTCATATTTGTTTTTGTCAAAAAGATATTTCCACTCCTTTGTATGGAATAAATAGTTCCAATAAGAACATGAAAAACAGTGGCAAAAGAAAATTAAAACAAAACCAGAAAATAAGCGTAATGCAGCTCAGCATTTATAGCTGAAATCAGCTGGTATGCGAGAACCAGCAGGGGACCTGAGGCACAAGTCCTCTGAATGCAACAACCAGAGCTTTGAAGATAAATTGAAATAGTGACTGAGGAAAAAGGGGGGTGTCCCTCACATTTCTGCAGTGCTATGAAATATTTTGTAGATTTAAAGGTTTCCTGAGCTAATGTCAGAGTTAGCTCTATGAAGCCGTGTGAAGGGAATACCCATCAGAAATTCCAATAAATGAATTACTTTCATTCATTCATTAACATGGGAAAAATATTTATGGCATAAACCCAGTATTCTCAGCTTACTCACTAGCCTCATTATTTACCTTTTCTAGACCTGTCTGTGATACTCCATCTCTCAAGCTAACAGGTGACAATAGAGCTCATCTAGGAAGATAAACTGATGTACAGACACACATTTTTTCCATGCTAATCTTCTCCCTCAAAAAGCCACATAAACAACGGTGCTGAGAACTCCTACATAAATCACACAACTCAATAACTTTTCCACCTGTGTATTTTCCTAATGTTATCTTAAAAGACAGCGTGATCTTCCATAAAAAAAAAAAAAAAAAAAAAAAAAAAAAAGAAGGAAGTTCTTTGTCCCTGTAAAAGATCTGCAGACCACAAATAAACACTGTGGGTTTTATTCTTGTTTGTTTGGTGTTGTGGTTTTTGGTTATGTTTGGTTGGGTTTTTTTGTTGTTTTGGGGGGTTTTTTTGGTTGGTTGGTTGGGTGGGTGTTTTTGTTTTTGTTTTAAATTAGAGAATCTTGATTCATCAGTATTTGACAGTTTTGTCAAGACTTTCATTCACTCTCCTGAATGTACTCTCTGGTACAAGGATGACAGACATAAAATCATTCAGACAGACAAAGGGCAGAATAAATAATTTCTCTCTATGTAGACCAATGAATCTTTAAGAGTATACCCAAACTGAAGGCTGCAATGGGGAATGCTAATTCCACACTCCTATGGTCCTGGTAATTGTTTTGATTGCCAGGTTCAAATTCCTGCATCAATTCTGGCACAGCAAAGTCTGAGTTTCCGACCTCCCTCAGTTATTCTGTGTTAAAAGAGTAGTATGGGTCTGTGGTTCAAAATACTTTTAGCATCACACAAGAAAGATTTGTGGCATAAGAAATGGCTTTGTAGCCTTATTTTTAGAAGTTTGTTCTGGTATACAGCCACACACACAGAGGCACATATGTGTATATACACAAGGAAAACAACAAAGGCAACATGCAAATGAAAGGCATCATTGAAAATCACCGAGCAATGTATGAAATTATGATTTGATTAAAAAAGATTATTTTCATTATTAGAAATAACACTCAATCAATATTAATCTAAGGCTAAGTAACTGCAACGCTTAATTATTAGATAAATCAGGCAGCAAGCTCTTCCTGGATCCCTTTGATAAACTATTCCAAACCATGAACGCTGAGATCTCTCGTGGCTGAGATGTTGGGACAGCAAATCATGCAGAGGATTGGGGTTTTCTTCTAAATTTTTTTCTCAAGGCTGAAAATATGCATTTTGGGAAGATGGAGAGAAGAGCACAGTGGGAGGAAATTCTGGGAAAAGCAGACTAGAGTCTAAGTACAATACCATAAATTTATGAATAAAACATCCTTTTACCTTTTTTTTTTTTGGGGGGGGGGGGGGAGGGGTGTAAGGTGTATGCAGATGCCAATCTAGACATTCTAATGTTACAAACGCTAAAAGAAAAAGCTTTTAGACGGCACCTGAACTGAGATTATGTGTAACAAAACAGAATCTGATTTAATTGATTTCAAAGACTCCAAGCTACACACCCCTTCCATTTACCTCTGCTTGCTGCCAAGTACCAAACGGATTATGGTTTTGCACCTGTTAGAAGTAATTTATTTAGGATGAGCAAAAGTCTAAATCTAAGTGTTGCGGTGATAACCGGATGTGGATGCAATCCTCAGAGAAATGCATATCCTCTGTATGAATAAACAGCAACCTGGATGCTGATGCTGAAGGCTGCTGAGAAAGATGCCCAGACATGGAAGTCACACATCAGTGATATTGTCATTCAAGAACTGTAAAAGTCTTAGGACTGTACTGAAGGTTACAGAGGGAAGTCCTCTGTCCAAACTCAGAAGGCTTTCCAAATTGTTTAACTAAGCCCTAATAAAATGGAGACACTAGAAGCCAAGCTTAGGCTAAGCAGCTAAATAAACAATTAGTAGAATAGAAAATTCAATATTAAGTGTATGGTCTGACAACCACACTACCAATAGTTTGCTGGTGATTACCACAGAAACCATCACTAAATGTGTGCATAAAGATTGCATGGTGTTGAACCAGACACACAGTTTCTTACTCTCATTCTCCCTCTGCTTATGCTCAGATTTTCTTTTCCATTCTCACTACTTCTCGATCTTTAATGGCTCTTTTCTCACTCCTCAATTCCATAGAAATACTTTCCAGAGGCTGCCTCAAACGTGCAAAAAAGGAGTAATTGAAAATTGAGCAAGCTAACCAATCCAAACACTAATTTTAGCCATTCTATTTGCAAAAAAAGGCAAAATATGCCAAAATTTTTTTACCTGCGCTGACTTACCAAGTGCAACTGTTAAATGTTTCATGGCAAAAGCCACCCCGACTCTGCCTATTGCTTGCCACAAAATGTTACTTCATCTCAAACTGTCTCCTGCTTTTTTTTTTTCTTACTAAATAAGAAACAATAATAGCTGAAAATAGATTAACCTATTAGCATTGATTGAATGGAGAAGGATATAATTTAATTAAAGAGGTAATACCACATAGTCAGACAGAAGAATCTAAAAGAAAATTGATTACTAAAATTTCTGCAAAGATTCCATTTTTATGACAAAAAATTGATAGAACTTTTCAATTCAGAAGCCTCATAACAGTTACATTCTACAGTGTCTTTTCAGTAATGATTCGGTATTCAAATTGAATTTCATTATTTTTTGTTTTGTTTAGAGGAAAATATTTATATATTAAATAATCAGGCGTTACTAATCTAAGAAACTGGTTTGACCATTTACTTCACATAAACTCAGTTTTAAGGGTCCAATTGAGCTTCCTACTGTAAAGTTATAGATTGTTAGGAACTCAAAGAATGGGATGCTTTTTTTTTTTTTTTTTGTATCCTGTATAATTTCTATCATCATTAAAAAGTCATGATATTCAGTCCATAAACTACAAAGACCATTCAGAAAATTAAAAGGAAAAGAGGTTTTGAAACAAATGACATAACCTTCAGTTCTTTACCACTGAACGGAGTTAGAGTGAAATTACATGCTCCTAATACACAGACAGCATTAACATTTAAAAAAACCCAAACAAATAAAAAAAAACACCCAAAACCCAACAAACATATTAATGTATTAATGAAAGCATTTACAAGAAGTCCAGAAGAATTTGATCCCTTAACTTTTTGACACTCTAGAAGTTTGGATGAAAATATAGCAAGCTTATCAAAATCATGTATATTATGCCAACATACTTTCAAAAAAATGTTAAAATCTATACCATAACAGCAGAAAAACCCCACAACTTTTTGGTATCCATGACCTTCAGTAACTCAATCAATAAAACACCATAAACACACACAATGAATTCCCACCTATTATCAGTAAGAAACAATGGCAAACACCAGGTATGGCAATTTACAACCTTCATGCTGTCTGAGGATAGATTACAAACTGTCATCCTACCAAGATCATTTCCTACTGAAGTATTGGTGCATCAAGGCTTGAAATCAAATACCGGTCCCATGGTCAACACACCATTTTTCTTTCTAGCATATCATTTGGTCAGACTTAGAAATGTGATCTCGAAAATTGGAAAAGCCTGGGTCGTAGATTATTCTACACTTTTGCCAAACAGATAGGTACTAGAGCAGCTGGAAAACCTAACTATTTAATCCAGCTGAATGTGCCAATGAAAGTGTGTTGACACCCCTGAACCATACACAGGTGCTCAGCCTGAACTGGATGACTTTACAACTATGTTCTCTCAGTATGCAATAGTAACAAAATGTAATAAAAATGTTAATGAGGTAAATTAAGTGCCAGAAGTTAAATGATGCTTTTAATATCATAACTCTGTGTCAGCTATCTTGTGTACAACATTCACACTAAGTTAAAGGAAGGAGGCAGCATAAACTATTCCTTGAATTGAATGTGACAGCTTTTGAAACCTAAAAAATCTTCTCATATAACAAATTCACAGGTGAAAGTCAGGGATGAAATATATTTCAGTGGTGTAGAATATCTCTTGTTCAGATTTTAATTTTCCATATATTTTATGCCTATTAAAATAAAATAAAAAAAAAACAAACCCGAACGAAAGAAAAACTTCTAATATACCCTGATACCTGCCAAATAGAAAATAGATTGGGTATGTGCTGGTGATAGTAGTTTGGTTTCTTTCTTACTCTGTGCTTCTCATGTATTTTTACAGAAGCCGGAGCATGCTTGAATTGCCACATCCCTAAAATATAGGATACAGCGAGACTCCTCTCATTGACATTACTCTCGCTAAAATCCTTGAGGAGTAAGATGACAGGCAGCAACTCCACATCCCGCTGCTGACTCCTCTGCGCCTTTGGCCAAGCTCACGCAGGCCCAAAGGAATATATGAATAGCAAAAAGCTTCAAATGCTGATGGTCAAGTTTAAGGTAAGCTGCCTCTGATTTCTAGAAACACAGAGCACCTCAACGGTCCCAACTGACCTGACTCAAGTTGTCTGAAATTTGAAACTCACAAAGAAAAGAAGAAAAAAAAAAAAAAAAAAAAAATAGAAAGAATGGCACTTAAAACACCAACTCCTACTGAAAATGCTGGCCATGAACTCTGAGTTGCTTCAATATACTGTAGGCATTTTGGCAATTTCACAGCAAGCAAGTATCAGCTTCACTGGACAGAAGCAAAATTTACATTTTATAGCAATATATTGCAAATTCTCTCTTTCCAATTTTACTCTACAATATATATTACTAGTGATTTAATCACTATACACTGGGTAATTTCTTGATTGTACAACTAGACTGGCTAGCGACCAACAAAAATACTGATGTACATGCTGTAAGTATATAAAGCAGTACATACTGAAATGCTGTACCTATAGCTAAATTGCAATTATATGCACCCCGGTGTGTGTGTATACATGTATATATACACATATATAAAAGTTTTTCTTCTCTCATTTTCATATCCTAGTCACTTGTAACCCATGTTCCTTCCTCTTACTTCTGTGCATGGCACTGCACCCCATTTTATCCATTTGTGCTGTTAATATTCCTTCCACACATGTATTCCCTGACCTGCAGGGCACAGGGTTATCGGTACAGAGTTCAGCATGAAGACATGGTATTGAATGCCATCATATTTTAATTTATTTACTTTCAAGTGCACTGAAGTTGTTCTCAAGAATTAATTCTGGTTTATTTTTTCATGGTTGGACAAGACTCAACTTCACATTGATGATTTTTCTCCATCAGACAACAGCCTAGAAGGTCTTTGAATTGCTTATGCCTAGTTTTATTTGACTTTCTTGCACCAAGTTTTTCTATACCTGCCTGCCTATCATTGGCCCCTCTTCTACTGCCACACTACTATACTTCTATAGTTCTCCATATGCCTACATCTGCTCTGCTGCCCTAGGTCTACAGTTGCTGCATACGGTCTCTGGTTCACCACAGCCTCAGTCTTCCCCATGCATCTGACTTTTGGAGGCCTGAACCATCAACTCATTGTCCATCTCAGTTTCTTTGTCTCCTTTGCTGTATTAGGTTGCCAACACAACCTCATTACTTCCTAGTAGGTTGTGCCTCCTTCTTATTCTATTTTCTGTATTTCTGGTATTGCTCTTTCCCTGTTGTTCTGGAATACTCATCCTTGAGGACTTTCAAAACTTGTCCAGATAAGACCTTGAGCAAACCTGATCTCAGATGACCAAAGGCTTGGACCAGACACCTTCATGGATCCCTTCCAACCTAATTATTATATGATTGTCTCATTGTGCAATGGAGAACTAAATGGGAAGCAGCACCTGGGTTATTCAGTCTGTCTCGATGCTGGGTGCTATCCATGAAATTTGTACCGTGTTACCCAACTTTGCTCTATTTTTTCTTCACTTGCTTTCTTTTGAAGTCTTGCTTACTTTTCTCCTTTGCTACCAATGCCTGTTGTTACTTGGTGGATACCAAGATGAAGTCATGCTGTACTCAAATTCCATGTATAGCTCTCCATCCTTGCTATTTGGAGGCATTTCATTTGCTCAGATCTGCTTTTCTCAGCAAATGATTCACAATTCCCATGAACACTCCTGCTTCTAATTAGAGATTCATTAACATTTTCAAGGCTATTCCCAGATATCACAGTTCTAACGCTGCAGTGTCTACTTTCATTTTTCATTCCATGCAAGAGAAACTGTGTAAAAGCTCATGAGCAGAATCCTGGCCCGCTGAGGGCAAGAGTCATCAAAACACAAGTAATTCCTTACTTTAGTGCCTCTATAATTTCTCATCCTATTTTCTCCCCATATTAGGGTAGAAAATTCTTAACTCTGAACTTGCTATTTTTGTTGCCTCTACACAGTCAGTGCTTTTATGCTGGTGGCATACCCAGTGACCCTGGTAGCAGTACCTATGGAATTTTTTTCCACATTTTGGGATTCACCAGACAGTGATCGTCGCACAGTTGAGCTTGTTTCAGGTAACACCATTTAAAAGACTCTGTGTCTGTACAGTGAAACTCTTGCTTCATAACCACTGGTAGAGATTTGGCAATTGAAGGTTGCCTTCAGGACTGACTTTCCTTTGTCTCCTCCAAACATATCTTTCCTGTATCTGACCTTTTCTCCTGCTTTAAGACAGACCACTGTAAACACATAATTTATAATAAGATGTAAAAAGCTTGCACAGGGAACACTGGGGAGTGGAGATTCACAAATACAATTAGCTCTAGAATATTTGGATTAAGGAAAAAAAAAAAGTACCATTTAGGGAGGACCTCCTCTTTTTTTATTTTATTTTATTTTTAATTTGGCTGTCTATTGATTGGATTTTTAATGCAGTCCCATAAATAGTTCCAGCGAGAAGCACAACTGGAGGGCAGCTTTGTGTGGCATTATAGTTAACTGAAATTCTTCAATCACCTTTTTTTTTTTTTCCCCAGAGAAAGAGTAACATGAAACTCTCTCCTAAAGGAAATTATTACATAAACCAGAGTGGATTACCAGCATGACCCCAGCTTCTCTTCTATTAAAACACGTATATGCAGTTGCAGAAATTAGTATCACCTAGAAACTTCCTGGAATTCATGTCACTAGGACATGCTATAAAGGACACTATCTCAGAACCATATGGTCTGATCAAAACCCCACCTACATCTGAGAACAGTCTTACTGATTTTTACAGGATTTTATCTATTTCTTATTGTAATAGTAGTTACTTTATTGCTGGATGAAGATTTGCAAAATTGTCCTACGTTTATAAGTTAAAAGCATGTCTTGAAATCTTCCATTAAAAAACAAATACTGTTGCAACTTTCTGCTGATTTATCTGACTTTGATTTAATATAGATCATCCAGAAGTAAACCTGATTTACTGCACCAGATTCCCACCCCACCACCACCCCGCCCCAATATCTTCCTAATATTCCAAAATAATCAAGAAGATGAACTCTGTAATGGAGTTGGCTACTTTCACTGTCATGTTGAAGCTTTACGCTTGGGGTTCATGTTAGAAATAGCAAGAGAAATATTTCTTTTCAACAATATTTAACAGCAACAATGGAAAAATCACAATTAAACACCTTAGTTTTCCCTGCATCAACAAGAAAATAAAAAAAAACAACCAACACCCAGAGCAATAAAAGTGGAGCTCACCCACATGGTCATGTAGTTTAAGGAGAATATTTCTGGAGTAGTCAAGTTAAGTTAAATCTTCCCTATTGAAATTAAACAAAGAAAACTATGATTGTAAAACCTCCTTGACTTAAATGCATTCCTGAGGATACTTCAGCTTTAAGTAAGACTCTCAAGACAAAAATACAATTTCATCTATAAAAAAAATAATAAAATTTATTTCCAGTTATGATGAAAGATGGAGAAAACAGAGATGTAGGAAAATGCATATTAAAGAAAAATATAAATGTGCTTAGGGCTTAAAAATAAGATTCAACATCTGTTTTCATGTTGTTTTTCTTCATTACTGTTATACATCTCCACTGTAGGTTTCCTCTGCTTTGCTTTTTTTTGTAATCGTCTTTCACAAGTCTGTTCTTTGCTTCTTCACATATTCGGTTTTGCACTCTTCTGCCTGTCATTCCATTCTCTCCTCTCTTTTCTTTTCCTTGGCAGGTAATAATGTGGGTTTGCCCTTATGGCCCGACCTATACAGCACTGCTGCTGCCCTGCTCCATCTAGTGGGATTACTGCAGCCTGTGCTCCAAACCCCTGGAAGAGAGATGAAGAGCACAGAAACCAGCCAGCCCACCCTTAACAGCCAGCTTCCAAAGACCACAGCTGATTACACGGCTGAATTGAACTCTAAAGTGTAATTTATTTTACTTTTTATTATTTTTAAAAAAATTAAAATCTATTAAAAGTTTATTTATTGCCACTCCTATTACCTGAATACCACAGCAATCATCACGCTTCTGAACACCTATGGATTTTACAGAATGCCACAACTGTGGTTTGAACTCACTTGTACCAAACCAAAGTAAACACAGATCAGCAGCTTAATATTAACACCCCAAGAGCCAGCCCTGCCTAAAGATGTATGGCTGAAAGAATATGACATGGGGAAGATAAATTGATGCAAGCCCTTTCTAGTTTTCGCAACAGACTCTGAACGCCAAATTGGTCAATAAAGTATTTAAGCCCTCAGTGCTATGTAGGCTGTTGTAAGATTAATTTCTGAACATCTTTTGCAAAGTAAAAAGTTCTAATTTATTTTCACTCTAGGCACCACAGTCAGCACCAGTGCAGGAAACTTGCTCTCCAGTTATTCTTTTAATATCAAGGCTTTTGTGAGCTGCTGAACAAGTCAGAACTTAGATCTTTTGCTCCTATGTATATTGACTATGCATTGAGACACGAAGCGCTGACTTGAGCAGTCTGTTCTTAGCACACACTAAATAACTACAGATCACACCACTGGGCTCAGATTTACTCGCAGTGGTGAGAGCTGAATCAGCGCATCGGGTGAATTTGGAATTGAAGCTGTTCAGGTTTTAGGGCCAGCGGAGTGAGCCCAGCCAGGAGAGGGGCTGCAAATGGGTTTGCAGAGCGACACCTTGGAAACTCTGATGGCAGTGTCTTCTACCAGGTAATGTCACATTCAGACTGCATAAAAACCTCAAGAATAGGACTGATGTTCGTGAAGTTGGGAAGACTTGTGAGGATTGAATGCTAACTCCTCATTTGAGATTTTGCCTTAGGGACCCAGCTCATGGACAACGAGGCTGTCTTCTCCATCTGATAACAAACCTCAAACTCACTCCTGCTGTGGCTGCGTGCATGGCACACACACACAGCCCCATTCAAATGCAAAATGGCACAGAAACTGCTGTAAGTACGTGGCAACTTCCAAGTCAGACATGCTGTCTTGAAGACAACATTCATGGCTGCCACTTCTTCAGGAGAGATGGGGTAAGTAACCACTTCCAGAAATTACTCACCAGGAGGACTTCAAAAAGTGCTATCATCTTTTACCAGTGCTAACTACACACAGTTGGTACTACCAAACACTCACATGGAAGATATAAACGGGTATTTGCCACCTAACGTCAGGCATATAACGTACCACGGGCTCCTCACACAGTTAATGGGGAAAGGCAGGTGCTACCAGAAGGCCCCTGAGAGCAGAAATCAAATTATTGTTTGCTACAGGAGCTCTAAGTCTTCCCAAGTTAGGTCCAAACTTAATATGACTAGTCCTTGGCTCTCTCCATGAATGTCTTCTGTGCAATGCAACTTCTGTGCCTCTGAATGTAAGAGAAGCTGCCTCCATGAGTGTCCAAGTGCATTATCCCAGAGCGGTCCATCTGCTCTGCATTCACACCCAGCAGTATGTTAATTTGGAGCCTGAACAAATTACATCTGTAATGTAGCTGCGTGTCACGGATCAATACCAAGCACAGACCCAGTTCTGTGGTGTACCAGCATGGCCACACACATTCCTCAGCGATGGATGTCACACATGGCCACAAGTGCATTGCATGGCACAAGACCAAGCACCATACGGTGAGCGGTGTTGCAGAGGACAGCGGCTGTAGTCACCATGGCTGCCTCGGGATACACTCTGCCTGTGTGGTCAATGGGGTTTACCGTTGGGTATGTAACAATTTGTGGTTTGTGTTTTGATTAAATGACAGAAGTTCCTATCAAGTAAATTAAGCACACTACAAAATGCAAGTCAATGGATCTATTAAATTCTTTCCCTTCTACTGCATCAGAATTACTTTATTTTCTGAGCCTGCGTTGTAAATCAACCCTTTCAAGAAACTTGAGCATGAGATACAGATGTGCAAACACCACCACCTTCCAAGTGCCACATTTACCATTTGCAAAGTGACAATATTACTGTTAAAATTCATTATCTCAAAGTTGCAGCACATCTATAATCACCCCATAATCAGAAGATAAAGCACGGCAACTTGGTCTGCTCTCTCTCGAGTTGCCTGCTGATCTAAATGGGTTTAAGCAGTTTTGGAAGCTCATGCTTGCACTGAACATAGTATCCAGGAGGATGCATGGTAAGACCACAGGAAAGCAGAGACTACCACAGTTATCATTTTGTTGTGGTGCATGTGTATGTGCTTATTTAATAATTCCAAGAATTATTATTACTTCAGCACCCTGCAGTCCCTGACTCAATATGCCACTCCACTGGATATAAAAGCCACATGCTCAGGCACAGATTGGCCCACAGATCCTGTTAGCACCAAGCAGAACTGCTTTGCAAGTCCCATCTGCTGGAAGGTCAAGACTTCATTATCAGAACTAGTAAACGAGAGATTAAAATGGACTCTAGCCAATTTAGCACATCTGCCATGGAGGAACACCAACCACTGGTGCTTTCAGGGGAGATGGGTTATTAAATGAAGTTTCTCCAGAGATATAAAAGGTATGAAACACACAGTAATGTGTCAGCTGCCAGTCACTGGGACAAATCTTCCTGTTCCACCATCCCCACAAACATCCTTGCATGTATTATAACTCTATATGTTCACGGAGGTGACTGTGCTCCCATGTCCATCCTGTTAAGGAGTAGGGACATAACTAAATCAACACCAAACGTTCTGGCACATACCTGCTCACTTGATGACCAGACCCAAAACATAATTTTTTGATAAATTCTTCAATGGGGCCCATAAATAAATGAGTACAAGAGACGTGAGATAGACATATACTAACTAAAAACCCCAGCATCCCAAAAGAGCATAATTTCCAACATGATCACAAATCATCTTGTAAACAGAAACCAACATGTATCCAACTAAGCTGTAGGCCAAGTACATGCATGCTGGTGAGCATCTGATAGTGAAAACAGTGGTTCAATTAATTTATTATTTTTATTTTATTCAATAATATTAAAAACCAAACTGTATCATTATTAGAGAACCAAGTTTGATTATCAAATACCTATTTCCTTAACCCTGACCTACCTACAGAAAGAAGGAAAACATATTTCTGACTTTTTCTTCCCAGATGCTTTGATGCACCAGTAAAACAATGCTTAAGGTCTGCAATAAATGCATGACTCAGAAGAACCCCTAAAAAATGTCTTCTCAGACTGAAGTATAGCTGAGTTGTTTGGTGCTATGAAGCCCAATACAATTAATTAGCTATCATTCTGTGTAATGACACTACGCCTTGAGAAAGATCACGGTAACAGCCAAATACAGCAGATACTCTGTTCTTTGTCAGGAAAAAATGCTTATCTTTTTTTCCATAGGATAGGTTGGTATAATAATTCTCATGCAAAGATAAACCTTTTTTTTTTTTTTTTTTCATTAAAAGTAGCCCAAAGTAGTGTATTTATAATTCTAAATCCTGCAACCTCAAGAAGTATAAATTAAATATTGAGAGGAAAAGCATAGAGGCTGAAAAAGGCTTTTTGCTCCTCTTGTTACAGTCCCATTGCGAACATCATTTTTTAAGAGGATGAAGAATTCGGTAATGATACAGACTTCTCATATCTGTAACTAGAACAACAGGATCAACAGCTCCAGAAATACTTTTCTCTTTTAACTCCACTCATGAAGTTTTGTAAGCTTCGGTACGTTCCTGTAGTTCATGCCAAACCCCACTAGGTGTCATCTACCGCTGTATTTCTACGGGGAATATGAAAATGCTGGAGCCCAAGACCTCTCACGTTTCCTATTTCTGTATAACAGACATTTATTGTATTAAGTTCTCAGGATGTATCTGTAAATTCCTATTCTATATATTATTCACGCACATATATTACCATTGCAACCACTGTTGCTACCCATAAATAAGCTTATTTTGTAAGAAAATATATTTTCTTGCAAGTACAGAAAGCTGTCACGTTCTCAGAAAAAAACATATCCAAACTAACTCTAAAGGAAAACAAAACCTGTTCCATGCCTTTTTGTACGGCATTCCTGATGCCAAACAGTGGTATCTGTGGGCGAACACACCATTTCTGAGATACAGCTAGAAATTATTTCAGTCTTGTAATAACACCACCCTGGCACTGGTGCTGAAGAGCTTACAATTCAACACATATTTCTGCACGTACCAACATCATCATCAAAACGGCACTGCTGAGAGTCTGACATTCATTGGGTAAATAGCTGGAGCAAACTAGCTGGTGCAAAATCCACATTAGTCCAGAGCCACTAAACTATTTACCTTTAGTGTCCTGACTTTCTAAATGTTAAGATTATCTTTACAGCATTTTTTAAAATGCATAATTCAAAGCTACCTCTGGTCATCATTAATGCCAACAAAATGTTCAGCTGAGATTTCAAAACAGCAAACAGCAAGAGAATGATGGTTTTCAGATGTTTGATGGAGTTTATGTATCAGCCAGTATAGAAAGGTATCATTACTGCTGTGTGAGGTATTGATACTGAAACATGATAAAAAATCCTATTATTGCACATTCATTCAGTTTTTGTCAGAGCCCTCCGAAACACAGGGCTGTCTAGGCAAGGAGTGCAGCCCCAAGGAACTTGCTGTATTTAGAAGAGCAAATAAACCCAGAAGGACGTAATGTGGACAGCCAACACCTTTAGAAGAAAGGAGCTGCAAGGACCGATTCAAGCTAGAGGGCAATTCTGGCTCAAAAACAAGCAGATATGATAACAAATTAATTTAGGTTAATTCAGAAATTATAAACAGTCATTGAAATAGTAAAGGTTTCTGAAATGACTTCTCAGTTGGCAGTAGTAGCCAGCTGGCCAACTATTTTTAAGTGGACATTTCTCTGTTTATCTAAGTTATATGGTACAATTCCTCTTGGAAGACATTAGGAGAAAAAAAACACAATGGTTTTCTGAGATAATTGAGATAATATAATTTTTTTAATTCTCATATTTGTCATAGGCCATTAAAATGAATGCATATCACAAATTTAATTTAACTTTGTAGTTTATTATGCTTAAACATTCTCAAGACGTGTCATGTATTTTTTTAGTGAAACAACACACTATAATATAGTAATGATTTCTCTGTCATAAGGAAAATAGTAGTTACTAATAATTTTCATTCCTTCTGATTGCATTATTTGTTAAGAACTTTGTGAGAGTAGTGGGGTTTTCATACAATTTAATGCATTTATTGATATTTGTACATAAAAAACTATATTATAACTTGTATTTAAGTATACTATGTTACTAACTATACACCATAGCAATATTATAACATATTTATAATCCTAGGCCCACAGGCTACAGTTTTCAAAATGTTGATTTTAAATACTGCAAAATTAATAGTTATTTTCTTTTGCACAGAGTTCATGCTACACATTGGACACTAGATTTGCAGGATTTAAAAGTCAGTGTAACTTTTCTGTGATTCATTTACTCCTCTGATTTACATATTGCTTTAATGCTTGGCAGACTGTAGGATTAAACGAACACGCATCTTGTTTTGTGCTTTACACAGCTGGTAGGCACTTAAAAAGGGAAAATAAAAAAAAAAAGGGAAAAAACAACAAAATTTTTTTACAAAACCCCATATTATGGGCAAAATGCAAACATGAAATCTTCAGGCTAAAATATGAGTACTGGTAAAGAATGAAGAAACCCAGATAACAAAGATGGAAAATATTCTACAGAATCAAGCAGAATTTTCCCTGCCATTGGATGAGACAGACCAGTCATGGTAATGAGAAACACCCTAACTCCAAGTACTGTCACATCAGGTGCTACAATGCATATGCTCCCCACCAGATAACGTTAGTGCAGGCAGGACAAGGCAAGACCCCTCTCAGCTGCTGCTACACCAGCACGTCTGCTGTTACTCTTGGATCAGTGCAATTTATTATGACTGCATAATGTGCAGCTATATTTTTCTGTGACATTTCATAAAAAGAACCAAACTGGAAACTTTTCCAAAGTTTTCAAGTTCAAGGTGACTTTTGAGAATCATATTTAGCAAAGTAACTCAAAGTAAGAGCAGTTGAAACAAACAAACAAACAAAACAACTGCTAGCTCTGTAGTGATTTAATTTCTTATTTTTTGCAACTTCATCCATCTAATCAATGTTTAGAGTAAATGGAAAATGTTTCCTTTATTATTAACAAAGATGGTGCTGCCTGGATCGCTTCCTATATGTGTCTCTATTGTATCTCGGTTCCTACAATTTCTCATTACCTTTTAGTAGCAAAAATTTCCTTCATTTCAGTCTTTGTATTATGAATACCTGTAAAATATCGGTGTGTTGAACAAATAATGCAGTGTCATACCATCTATTTGTGCTTCAAATTTCATATGCTAAAGTTGCAAATGAGTTTTCAAATGACTTATCTCAATAGTCTCTTAATGAAAAGCTTTATATAGCTCCCGGATACCCAAGTATTTGAATTTGCTTAAATTCCCAGTGTTATGGAAAGCTTTCCCCTCACCTCCCATATACATTTATTTGTATTATTTCCGTGTAAGTAGTTCTTTACAAAAGATGCAGCAGTTGGGCTGTTGAAAGCACTTGCCCTTGAACAAAACAACACCGTTACCTGTGATTTCAGTAGGAACAGCCAAGTGAGCTCTAAAAGCCACATTTTTTTCTCACAATAGCTCTGCACAAACCCCTGAGGATGGGACACACACACACACACCCCACACACCCCCCCGCTCTGGTCCTGTACCATTCTCCTTTTCTCCACTCAATCAATTCACTGTTAGCATTAACCAGAAACATCCCAACTTACTACATATCTTGCCATTTCCAAGGCAAAACCTGCAAAATACATGTGCTTCCCTCTGATCTTCCAAGCAATGTTTAGAAATTTGAGGTGCGAAGACCACAGTCTCCAAAGAGACTACAGGAGTGGACAGGAATCTGTAACAAATTCGAGCAAACTGGTGAAAATTCAGATTATATATCTAATGCTCCCAGATGAAAGTGGAAGGAAAGATTTATTCTGTTTGCAGCTTGGCTTTTCACACCCTGCCCTTCAAGTACAGAAGAATTCACATCATATTCGTGATTGAGACCACGTATTTTTGATGTGAAGTTGTACATCCACAGAAAGCGTGGCTACCTCTAAACACTATGGATTGCTTGTAAAATGGAAGAGAAAGTGCAACTTGAAGAATAGTTTTAATGAAGAAATGTTTCCCCAAACTCTCATGTCAACCAGATCCTATGATATTTCAACACGCAACACCGAGGCCATAAACTGGGTGACACGTTTCTCCAACGTGGAACATAAATGATGGAGCTTTACCAGAACAGGTTACTATATCAAGGTGAAACATTAATCTTCCATGGTGAAGACCTATTTATGGTTGATTTTCCAGACACATTGTACACTGTCTACCAATGTAAGTATCAAGGTCTAAGATTTATTTACCCTCCCTTCCTTTTCAGAACCAAATCCTTCGTTGATAAGGGTGAGACTAGAGCAAACACCTAGAGCAGCAGGCTAACAAAAAGAATAACAGTTATTTTTGTAATTAAAAAATATTCAGGCCTTTAAAGGTTAAACACCAGGTGTGTAATTTGAGGGGAAATCTAATGGTGCTTCGGATTTCTGATGAGCACTTTCCATATCCAATGGACAGGACAAAATTGCAAAATTTCTGCCTTACACTGAAGAGACCACTCTGTCAGCACTTTAACTATCCTCCTCAAAGTCCTGCCAGCTTTGGTCATATAAACAGTTCGAACAGTCATTACTGATGGGGTATAGTCTGTATAATGACAGCTAGGTAATGGCAGGTTTGGTCAAGGGAAGGGTACAAGTTACATAAAGAGACTGCAGAGAGACTTCACATCACACTCCCACTCACATGAAAATACCCATTTTATCTTTCTACATAAACACACTACAATGTTTGCAAAGTTTCCAAATTATTTCATTTTCTTGTGAGAGAGAGACTGTAATTGGGTAGGCTGTGCAAGCTCATTCTTCCTTCTGCTAGTTAAGTCACGGACATTCATCTTTCCACAAAGAGCCCAAAATGTTCCCATCTGCACGGTATGTTTTGTTGTCTCATTTTAACTGACCTATCAGACCATAAAGAGCAGAACAAGGCCTTCGCATCTCTTAATTGGTGTCATTAGGAGTCCTGTCTCATTTACTATAAAAAGTACTAACATCTCTTAGAGAATAACTGAAAGCCTTATGTGCAACCTCTCAGATTTGAAGTCAGAGGCGATGCTGATTAAATATAATACTTCATTAAAAGATGAACTAGCTGGAACTGGCTTTTTGAGTAAACGGACATCTCTTAGTAAAGTTCAAACAAATAAATGAAGTTTCTCTCATGGTTTTCTTTACCCTGCATTATCCCCTTCCCAGAGCAGGTTGTCAGCTCACTGTGAAGGAGAGCAGCAAAACTGTATTCATATGACTCTGAAGTTTCACCTACGTCTCCTGAATAAAATATGTTATTACCAATATACCCACTGCCAGGAAACATATTATCAGCTGAACACTCTGAAACTTCAATTAACAAATGACCTGTCGGCAGCGTTGCCTCGCTGTGGTCCATGAACACATATAAAGCAGCTTATTAAACCACTGTTACATTAAACAGCTTCACAGAGCACTAAACACCCGAAGACACCCTGTTCTCTACCTTCACAAAAGACTTTGTTCTTTTACCAACATTGCACAAACTGTTCTTCACAAGATACTCTGATTGTAAAACACAGGGCTGGCACAGACCGACGGGCAGTGCAGGAGGACATTAATAAAGCTGTGATCCAGTCCCTTGAGAGACTTGCCACGATGTATTCAACAAGGGTATTATATGGCATGAATATCGCTACCTTGCCTGGCCTTATTAATAAGATAAACTCACGGTGGCTGAAGGGAGGCAGTCCAAAGGATGCAGGAGGAAGGTGCGGGAGGGCTGGAAGGCGGCTGCAGCCCTGACTGCTGTGGCCAGAGCCTGATGGCTCTGTGTGCACAGCAAAGCCATGGCCAGGCTCTGCTGCCCAAGAGGGTACAAGAGCAAAGAACAGACTTAAGCAATATTTGGTGGTAGCACTGAAAAGGCCTAAAATGTAAGACAAATCGCCTCCCCCCAGGCACATTTTAAAACATTCTGGCTTACACTTGCTTTACCAATTTTAGCGTTTACACTGGGGAACAAAACAACTAGAAAACCCTGTAATGTATTCAAGTACCTAATAAAATTATACCTTGTAATGATACTGTTGGACTTTCCAGGGCTGATATCTGTTAATCAGGCAGTTTATGGAGACCTTTTGTAGAAAAATATCGTAGCTCAACAACTATTCTTGCAATTCTCATTCCATAGATGACGGGAATCTGTCTCTACTGCCTTTCAGAAGCATACCAAGAGTCTGCTTCCTGACTATCTTGATAAATTTTTCTAATTTTAGACAAGCAACAGGATCATTTTTGGCAACATTTGGAAAAGGAAAGTTTCACTTGACTGCTAATGATGCAAATAATAAAAAAAATCTAAGGTTTAATTTGCCCTCTGCACAAAACCCTTGCAGTCACAGAAATTGTATTCACTCAGTCAACAGCAGAATTTCATTCCCAGCTAATAAATAAAAGCACTTGCATAATATAATCAATGAAACAAACAAGTTGTAGCCTTCAGTATCTTTTTTTCATCCAGGGTTATATTTGACCAACTCTCCAAATAAGACTGACAGACTATTCCTTACTAAGGGATTTTTTGTTTCAATAATCATCTGATGGACCACAGACATAATGAAATCCTATGTATCAAGGAGATTTCTGTTCTGTCTGTTCTTGTCAGCTTCCTTAGCCCTTTTCTACCTTGCAAACTTCCCAGGAATTGATGGGTAGCTGGGTCACCATGTTAGCATCTAGAACCTATGCTCTGAAATATTGGCGAGTAAAGGAACAGGAGGGGTTATTTAGCCCAGAGGCTGCTTCTGCAGAAAGACTAGGGATAAGGGAGATCTCAAAAATACCAGGTTTATGTGGTTCACGCCTTGTTTTTCTAATAGGTACCTTCAGTGGATTCATTATCCCTTATCAGAGCTATTTAAGATAATAACCAAGAAGAACAGTCCCAAATGTGAATGTTCTTTCCACTGACCACGCTGGGAGTTAGCCATTATCATAGGAAGATGCCTAAATTTATGCAGTTGAGGCCAGTAGGAGTAAATGCCACGCATTACAGAAAATTTAACATCAAGACACATTGGGAGAAAAGAACAACATAAGTATATTAAATCTGAAATACTTTTTCAGATTCATTGATTCAAAATGCCTTCATACAGAAGGATCCATTATTATAACAACAGCAATCAGTAACTAAGAAAAAATAACTACTCTTATCCCTAGTCACAATAGGTGCTCTGAACATGTTTTCAGCATGTCTCTTATGTAGGACAACTGCACTTACAGACTGCTTGCTCCCAAAAGTTGCAGTTCTGCTCCTACTAACATCAATGCAACATGATTTGGAAAAAAACCCCACAATTCTACACCAAAAGGTAACCCCCCAAGAACAGAGAAACGAATAACATTGTAATAATTTTCTTTGATTAGCTGTAGTGACACTTGGCAATCAATCTCTGGAGGGAGGTAGGTTAATATTAACAGGGTTCATAAATCCATATACAGACAATAAAAATGGCTCCACTGAACAGAGCTGTAAGTAGAACTGAGGCACTGATAACCCAAGTGCTTTCCTGAGACGTTTTATAATATTCAGGTGGAATATTTTGTATATTTATTTTATACGGATTGACCCAAAGGCAAAAGCCTGGATATGGATAAAATCATCCAATATCTTGCAGACATTACAGATGAAATGCAAATAATGTGACCTTCTGATCTAGTTTGATCTTCCACCTTACCCCTCCCTACAGGAGGAAAAGATTCTGACTTTGCCTGTTATGGTTGATAGAGATCTATTTACAAGATTCAATAATTGACTATCAGAGCTAAACTAATTCAGAACACCAATAAACTTTTCAGCAAGAATAATAAACCCACAGGAAAACTGATCAAGGCTCAGTGAAATCTTGAGATCAAAGCTGCATGGGAAAGGTTCATATGCATTTGCAGCCCTGGGCTGCATCCCCTGCAGTGTGGCCGGCCGGGCGAGGGAGGGGGCTCTGCCCCTCTGCCCCGCTCTGGTGAGACCCCCCTGCAGCGCTGCCTCCAGCTCGGGGGTCCTCAGCACAGGAGAGACGTGGAGCTGTTGGAGCCGGGCCAGAGGGGACCACGGGGATGGTCAGAGGCTGGAGCAGCTCTGCTGTGGGGACAGGCTGGGAGAGTTGGGGGGGTTCAGCCTGGAGAAGGGAAGGCTGCGGGGAGACCTCAGAGCACCTCCCAGTGCCTAAAGGGGCTTCAAGAAAGCTGGAGAGGGTCATTTTTCAAGGGCATGTAGTGATAGGACAAGGGGGAATGGCTTTAAATTGAAAGAGAGCAGGATTAGGTTAGATTTTAGGAAGCAATTTGTTACTGTGAGGGTGGCGAGGCGCTGGCCCAGGCTGCCCAGAGCAGCTGTGGATGCCCCATCCCTGGCAGTGTTCAAGGCCAGGCTGGACGGGGCTTGGAAGCAGATGGTCCTTAAGGTCCCTTCCAAACCATTCTATGATTGATTCTATACCAATAATATGAGGTAGTGAAAGTACAAGGACAGTCCAAACCAGAGGACAGGGATAGACGAGACACACAGCAGGCAGCTCAATTGATTAGATTTTAAGTGACTGAACACGTGCAATGTATCTTTCTTAAAAGACACCTCTCTTTTTTCCACTTATTTAAGAAAGCTGAGACTATATTACTATTTCTTGGAGAGATGAAGTTAGGTGTGATGTATTATTCATCACCTTTCAAGGAAGCATGGGCTTAATCATCAGGCCTAATGCAGGTGGAAATTTATGTCATATGTTATGCCAAAGGTCAGATTACACATAATCAGAATGGCCCTTTTGACTTTAAAATCTATAATGGTTATAGATTAGGAACAGCTCCCTTGAAGGCAATGCAGTTGCATGGATGGGGAACTGATGTGAGATGAAAGTCATTCATGACAACTCTGTTATATTTCTTTTTAATAATGGATGTCCATAAAGAAAGCTCAGTTCATTTTTAAATGACTGAACTTTTTGAAGCGATCTGCTAATGGCTTCAGTGACATTGACAAAATCTGAGCAACATTTATCAGGTACATAAAGCTGAGAACATGGTCTGTACCTTGCATCAGAAAAAATTATCCTCAGCTGTCCCATACTTGCTGGCATCTTTAAAAAAAAAAGGCTTTTTCACCCAATAAATATTAATGCTGTCTTAAGAGACAGATGATATAAATTTCTTCTATTTCCCAACAAACCAATATATTTTATCTGTATAGAATATTGTTTTTTGACCTGTGTCTGGAAATAATGCAAACAAGCACTTTAATAAACATAATAACTCAGTTGAGTATGTGTATGGAAAGCTGAATACCCTCAGATTTACATCCTTTTGAAATAAAGATTGTCTGACAATGCTGTTATATTTCACCCTATTCAGTCTGGATGTTTTCATTGAGATTTGCCAGATGCGTGAACCTAAATAAGCAGGAACGAGATATAACTGTGTACAGGACTGGAATTTTCTGGTAAAATGGATACACCACAATAGAGTCAGGGACTCTATTGTTTTTTTTTTTCTTACAACATGTACTATAAACCCTTCATATTTTGGCATCTTCATGATTCCTATTTAAATATACCTATTTTCCCCAGTCAGAACAATAAACCAGACTCTGTGTGTGTATATATATATATAAAATAATTATTAGTATTATTATTTTGAAAAAGCAGGAGTCCTCCATTGACAAAATAGAATTATGTACTTTAGTCTTATACTGACATTTTTAGTAATACACTGACATAACAGAAACAAAATAATAAAACAGGAGAGAAATTATTATTTAGCACGGTTGTAAAGGGTTGAGATGATCAGTGGATAGTTGAAGCCGGATCTCATAACTACAATTTTATTTGAAGTATTTTTAATATAATTTCATTGCTCAGGAATTTACTTATCTGAAGACTATCAATTTACTATCAAAATTACTATCAAAACAATTTGGATTCTCAGATGAACTTAAAAACTTAGAATGAAACTGGTCCACTAGGCAGCCTGCAACAATTGCCTCAGGCACTGTAAAATACTTTAAAAAACCTCTACAATTAAGTTAAAGCCTAAAATCTGAGTGCAAAAGTTACAAAGTAAACCAAACAGCAGGAGGAGAACATGGCTCCCTTTAACTCTATGGATTGCATGGGACAAAGTGGTTCCAAAAAACAGACCAGACAACTGAGTCCCAAAAATCCTTGCTAATTTTTGTAAGAGAAAAAAAATTCTTATTGAGCCCAGATTTGGTGACTTTAACATGCTTAAGTAGAAGAATATAATCCCAGTAGAAGCACCCTGTCTGTAACACGTCTAGATGAGATTCTCCAATAGCTCATAGAAAGCCAAAAAGAGACAGAGAAATTATGAAACCAAAGCAGGAAGTGGAGTAAAGTCTTAATGATTGTGAAAAACTTTGTATTATGAGATGAATATAGTATAAATACACTCTAAATCTTAGGTATACCAAAGGTTGTATTTTCAAGACAAATGTCCTCTGGAAATAAAAAGCCTTTTTATTCTTATCATCATAATCATTGCTAGGAAAATGGGTAAATTAAGTACTTCTCTATAGTTGTCTTCAAATTTCAATTAAATTTACTCATTAGGTTCTGTTTCTCTTCCATATTCTATAAAAAAATTCTTACTCAACTGTAAAAATAAGTTTTTTAGTCTGTTCGACTCTCCATATTTATCAAGTCAGAGATTTTAAGATTCATCTACTGTGTACAAACACATCACCAGGCAAGGGTAGATGAACAAGGTATAATTAAGTTTTTTAGGCAGTTGAACAGTACTGCCACATCAGTAAGATTTTGTGATTGATTCCTTAACAGAAGCTCTAAAAGGAACTGTTTGGTACAAGGGAAAATTCCTTCATAGATTTGTATCCTTTTAAAACATCAAAGACGGTCAATTTTCCCAGTGAAGGGATGTTGTTAGAAGAATCCTACAGAGATGTGCTTTGAGTCTTGGCTTATCTTCATGTCTATAATTGATCTAGAGTTGGTGAGGTAGTGAAATTTGCTTATGATATCAAAACATTCAGCATAGTCAAAACCAATCAACAGTGTGAAAGGTTGCAAGAAACTGAGAAACAAACAAAAAAACTCAAAACCAACAAAAAAATGAAAACCCACCAGCTGAAATTCAGTATTACAGTGCTTGCAGCACAACAGTGTATTTACAGCACTATGTCCTGCTTTAGCAATTCTCTCAAGATGGAAATATTGTGCCAGTTTGGGTTGTGCTCTAAAAACACAGCTATAATGTTCTTGGTTGATCAAGAACACAAACAGAGGGAATCATTCTGAAAGGGTTAGGGAACAACACAGAGAGCATTTCCAGGAAACCAGATAGATATGGGTTGTGCCTGTGTCTGCAATGCCACAGGTGAACTGAAGAACAGAAAATACAAAAGACAAAAGTAATCGAAGTATAAAAATTCTTCCACTCAAAATGAGCTTTGTGGAGAAAGGAGGAAAAAAAAATCAAACACAAACAACCCAAAACAAACACAGACCTATGCATTTATAAACTTAATGGAAAAGGTGACTAGAAATAATTATTCATTGTTCTCATTATACAAGACCTTGGGGACAATTGCAATGAATGATTACACAGAGGAAAATAAATACTTCCTCACATACAAACATTTGTCATAGATATCTTGGAGCCATATATAAAAGGACTCAAGAAACATTTAAAACAAATTCAAGAATTGTTACACAAGGTGTCCCAGATGCAACTTTTATCTGAGAAATTCCTTAAATCCGAAAGAGAAGGATCACTCAGCACTTGCCCTGCTTTATTGTTTACCTAAGCGGCTGTTAACAGCTACTCTCAGAGACAGGTTTAGCTTAGAGATCTTTGGTCTCTCTAGGTCTGCAGATCTACTTTCATAATTTGTGGCAAACCCCCTAACTTCTCTCCATTCCCACATTCCTTGCTCTGAGCCCCCACCATGTCCCAGCACCTCAGACTGCTCTCCACAAAGAACCCATCACTCCCCGCTGCTCTCAGGTCCTCTTCATGTCATTCACAACACCTCTTCCCACCCAGCCCTCCCAACCTTCTATGGAGCCCATCCATCTCAAACCTTTCCATACAATCCTGAGCTCTTTCCACGCTCCTGCCTCACATCCCTTAACCCAGAGAGCCCTTCCTGGCTGTTACAGCTCCTCCTGCTCTGTTTGACGGGGCTCCAAACTGTGCACTGACAGCCACTGCTGTCAGCTACTCTGATGCCCTGTTCTGCCACAAGTTTCACTGTCTCTGGAGAAATAAGGCCCTCGCACTTGCTCTCGCAAAGATCAAAACCCAACAAAAACCCTCAGGCAGAAAGCTGCTAACAAAAAAATGACATGACTCTGGAAGCCAAAAAGGAGGACATAAAGGAGAAAAGCAGGTATAGCTTGTTTCCAGGCAGAACAGGCTATGGTGACTAATTTTCAGAACATTTGCTTCTCTTTTCAGTGCTCCCTTTGGGGGGAAAAACATCCTTCACCATTTACTAACACAAAATGCTCTTCTGAATTGTGAATGCTTAGTATCTTTAACAATCGGGCAATTTATTCAAATGTCTAAGAATGGATATAATAGAAAATTATTTCCTTTCTGTCAGCCTTTAAAAAAAAAAAAAAAAGTACACTGAGATTCAATGGTTTCTGTACTGTTGTATCTTATCTTAGAAAGGCTTAAAAAAACCACCCTTGAGAACTCCACAACAACACTGTAGATGGGTTAGACTTTTGCGTAAAAAATGCTTGTTTTCCAGAAGGCTTAAATAATTGCTGGGAGAGTGATTATAAGTCTCATCCAAAGTCAGTAGGAAGACTCCTACTGACATCATCACACCTGGATCAAGCCCAAGGTTTGTATTATAGCTTAATGTATTTTTATACTGGCAGTGCAATGAATGTCAACAAAAATAAAGTTTTAAAATGTTAAAGGGGAAAGAATAGGTTACACTGCTAAATCCAGGAAAATTTTGAAATGGATGTGCTTCCTACACACAGAGCATCAATTCTGCTCTTCTATTCCTGTCTACAACAACATAAATGTCCCAGTAGGTGTAAAGATCTTCTCATAATGCTGTCTCCTTTTCAATACATACAAGATAAAATGCACTCCCTAAACATATTTCCCTTCAGAAACTGGTAGTTAAGTAACAATTTCATCTCTTCTCCTCCTCCTTATTAAACTCCCATATCCCCTTTCTCTAGCTCTAAACATTTAAAGAGCTTTATACCACTGCTGATCCCTGTGTGATTAAATTTGCAAGGCTGTTTATTTCTTGCAGTGATTTGAGAAATAATCTATCAATGGAGCTCTCAGCTTCTCAGTAGAATATACTCGGGAACACATGCTCTTTAGGGGATAAATCAGTTTTTCAGATGCCACTGCTTAACTCAGGCATCCAAAGCAATGGTACTGAAATTCCTGAGGAAGTTTCTTAGTGCACAGAAGAAAAACATTTTGTTAGAAGCAGTTGTGCTTTCTGGTAGAAACTTTTACCTACAAACACAAGCTATCACCATATTTTAAAAAACTAACTCAAAACTAATTACGTTCCTCCAGGAATTATTTCTGATTTCCTATTTTGCATTTTCAAAACATGCCAGAGAAGAACAGGTGAGCATGTTTACAATACTTTATTAAAACTATAGAGATGTTCTGACAGAAAACATGGGAATATTTTCATCAGAGAAGAAACAGCAGTGAAATCTCATTCCCTCACAAATGTCGGGTCAGCTAGGATCACTTGAATCTGAGCATCGTCCTTTCTTACAGCACATCAGATGCAGCTGCTGGAAATGGGATGCACCAGTTAGTTTGTGATCTGTTGCTGGACATCATAAATTTCAGAGTGGAATGTTGTCTGAGAGATTAAAGGCTTCAGGAATAAAAGATTAAGGGCAAGGGGGTGTGAACTCATCAATATTTTTACTTCTAGAAGACTCGAACCTTGGTCACATACTTCTCCAGCATCACTGTATGGTCCTTAATGCAAACAGCACTTTTTTTTTTTTCTTTTTTTTTTTCTCTTTGCTCAGTGAAAAATGGTCGTAATTATATAAAACTGCGTAGCTACCAAGAATTTAATTTTGTGCTTTAACAATACAGAAATTAGGCACCAGCACAGCTTCTCTAAATGAGATTCGCATAATTTCCGTGTCTCCTAGACAGAATACTCTCTCCTTCCAGAATGAAATACGCAGAAAAATACAATAGCCTAAGGGAACTCCTTCGATGATGGATCCCCTCCAGAGCCTGCGATCATGGAAAGCGAAATGTTGGGAAGCTCCAGACAGCAGCCCAAATGAAATCCAAGGCACATACTTGTCCCCAACCATCTACTCTTACTTCTCCCCCTAATTTAAACAGAATAAATTTTCAGCTTACTCTAAGTCTACTAATTCCTCCTAGGCTCAATATTGTTTCTTCAGATACAGGTTAAACATTTTTCAGCTAGTGAACCAATGCACAACTGCACATCACAGTAGGACATATATTTTTGCTGGCAAATGCAACAGCCCTGTGGAAAGATTCGGTGGGTAACAGCATCTTGAGAGCAACTCGTAACTTGATCAATAATGTCAGCATGCCAAATTATGCCATATTTAATTGCTAAACACAGAGGTAGAAGTATTTCAGTGGAACAGGATTTGTAAGTAAGGATTTCAGCATTACAATCTGGGCAGGTTTTGGAGGTAGACTATTATTTCGGCTTTCAACTTGACCAAAGCTATTATATTCTAAGTGTGAATAATTTACTGAAAAATTAATGATTGTATTACTGAACAAATCAAATAAAGGGCAGCATACTTTAATGTCAATATTATGCTGCATTCCAATTTCTGGTGTCTCAATGAAATCATCTGAAATGCCTGTCCTTCCTCCAATAATTTACCCTGCAGAATTTATTTTTGCAATGAATATTAATGTGCTTTGCTGATCTGATGTCATTGATATCAGTATTTATTGTAGCTTTTTATTAAATATGCTATTATAGTTGACAGAAAACAAGGCACAGCACAAATAAGAAATGCTGTAAATCGCTATAGAAAGCAGAAGCATTCAGGTTCCTATAAAGGCATGCATTGTAGGTTCAGTTCCAATAAAACACTTGATTATGTACATAGACTAAGCCCATCTGTGTTTTAGGTAGGTACAGAATCTTACATGCTTTAGCACATCAAAACCAAACTTCCAGATATGTGAATGGAAGAAAGAGTAGTCATCATTTGTGACAGTGTGCATAAAAATATAGGGGTGTTTAACTTAGTGATGGTATTATAATGCAATTTCTGCAAAAATAATTCCCCATTTAAAATACATGAGGGCAAATTATCAAGTAATTCTATGGATGACCTGACTTCCCTTATTTTTTTATGGACGGAGAAGAGGGGTGAGAGAATTGAGAATTTATAGATTTGTAAGACCAAAAATTATCCTGTCATGATTGCCATGTAAATATCGGGCAAGGAGTGCTACTGAAGTTTAAAGGAAGATCAGTTGCAAAACTGGGCTCTTTCCACATCTAACATTGGCAGTATGCGGCACAGTGATTTCTGCGAAATGTAGCTTAGTGTTAGAGAGATTTCAGTTAAATAAAAAGTCTATTATAAAGAGCTGGGTTTCTAATGAAGCAGACATAAATTGTAAGGAAGCAAAGACCAGAAGCCAATATATGAAGCTGATGAAACATTCTACGGAAGTCAGTTTTATATCATAATGGAGAATCTGCAAGCAAATTTCCATTGCAAATGTCATTTATCTATAAATATTAATGCATAAATATTAGCTACACCTATTTCATACAGCTACATTATTACAACCTGCATATGATGATGTAAACAAGACAGTTTACTGTTTTTAACTTTATTACTTGTAAAATGATATTTCTGAACACATTTTATGTAACTATATTATATAATTAACAAAATAAAATTATAACGCCACATGCGCAGGATGGAACATGAGATTCATCATCACAGGTATACTAACACTTCATAGGAAAAAACCTGTAACCATATTAAAGATAATAGGAAAATGAAAACCTCAGTGAGCAATATTATATTGCCTCTGAAGAAGTACACTTAAGAATGGTCTATAGATTTACTATAATACTATATATTACTATAACCATAATACTGGTTGAAATCCATTCATAAGGAAACCTAAAACTTTCCAAGCTCTGCCAAGCAATGTCTGTTTGGAGGTGGAATATACTCCCAGGATAGGAGCAGATCTTTAATTGGCAGGTTTTAAAACACCACAGCAGAACAATCCAGATTTTGTAGGGAAGTGGAAGGAATGACCTAAAATGGCATTTCATTCATCTTCTGAAAACATTGTCAAGAGACAGAGCAAAATCATTGCTCAAATCCATAATGCTTCCCTGTAGGCAAGTAAAAGTGAGTAAGAACAAGGAGTTGTCACATCAGTTTGGGATGGGTATGCTCACAACAGAGAGCACCAAACGCAGGACATGAAGGCAGAGAAAGGGAAGAAGCACAAAAGTTATCTTACCTTTATCTTACCTGAGGTGAGCTACCCTGAAGTTGTGCTTATAAACTACATTAGACAGGAAAGAGAAATGCATATATAGAGCCCGATTCCTCGCATCCTAAGACAGGTACCTAAGGCAGTGGATAAAATTATTCTCTTGCCTCCTTTTGCTGACAATATGGAAAATGTAGAGATGCTTAATTTTAATTGTCTAAAGAGCAGGTGAAGTGCAGAAAGGGCAGAGCCTTGACTTTGTACCTGCAACAGCCCAGCTCAGCCGAGTCAGCGCTGGGTGAAAATTAAGAATGGTCTCTCAGCAAGGTTTTCATTAATTTTGCTCATGAACATAAAGAGCAACACAGAAAAAAATCATCCCTACCTCACTCCTGAAAGAGCAAAATCACAGGCTGCTAATTTTTCAGGGTGAAATACCTGTTTGCCCCAACATATGTGGTTGTCATTCTTTTTATCATGCGTAAAAGAAAACAAATAGGGGAAAGAACCTTGGCAGGTTTTTCTAGCTGTATGTGTATGAACTCCACTGTCACGCTTTCAAAGTGAGCCTAAGCACTGTGTTGATTGAATTGTGAAAAATCTGTGAGGTGATCACTTGGCATTGTTTTGTGTTTGATTCTACATGTTAATAGAAAAAAAATATATTTTAACTACATTGTAGGTATGGTATACAATTAAGGAATAAATTCTTACTTATTTAATGCTTTTCACTATAGACTGTGTTTGTCAAAACCAGAAGAAGGTACCAGTGACATATTTATGTACCACTGTTTTAAAACCAAAGTCGAGGTCTTAACGTAGCCTTTGCAAATAGTTTAACATATGGGAACAGCATATAAAATTTGCACACTCTAAGAACACACAGAGATGTTTTCCAGATGACTGTGGGGAAGTGGTATCTAATATAATTTAATATTTTTCCTGTAATTTATTAACTTTTATTTTCTTAATCACAGACAGGGAAAAAAAAAGTGGAACTTTCAATTACATATGGAAACATGCATATTGAACTATCTGCAAAACAATGTAGTTTGGCTCTGCATAAAGACAGAGTATATTACGCCTGAAAACCTGATAAAATATCCAATAGTGAATTGGGCGGACCCAGTGTTAATCCCTGCCAATGTCTCCATTCCCATCCCTTGAGGATGATACAGCCAGCCGAAACATCATACCCTGCACATCCCCTACAAAACACTGACAAACAAACAGGAGTGAAGTATAAACTGATTTTATTTAGCATTTATTCTCCTTTTTCCTACCGTATCTGCCAGTTTCACTAACCAGGAAAATGGGATACAGGAAGCATGTTCTGAGAAAAGCTGAGACTATCTGGACCTATGACTGAGGTTAGCATTTGTAAATGCACCATGTCTGACACACATACTGTACTTTTGCAAGTGGCCACTAATAAAGAATTTCCCAGTGCCTGCACAGGCGATTGCTTCCATGATGCAAGAAACTTAAAGTCACAGTTTTAGCTATCTTATGGTAACTTTCTATAATTCAAATAATCCCACTGCATAACCGTGAAATAAATACCAGTGTTTGATAAAAAAGTAAAAAATGCAACCACTGCAAATTGCATCCAATAGTCTGTTTAGGAAAATACATAAATGAAGCTATTGCTTTAGGGCAGGAAATGTAATTTTCTTCCAGTATAGAACATTTAGCATCATGGGATCCAAATCTGGCTGATAAACATGTCTAGCCAAATAAAACAGTCTTCTCCAATAAATCTGAATACTTTTAATCAACTTGTTTATCACAACTAAACATTTATTTACTAATTAAGATCTTAAATGCAGGGCTTTTAAACATAAGGGAATTAAGCACAGTAGGTCTGTATTTGTTGAATATGAATCCTAAGCTGTTTGTAGGCTGCAATCTCAAGGAACTGACGCTTGTACACCCATGCATGCCATCTGCAGGCTTTCACGCATATACATGAACTTAAACATTACCTACCCTTCTCTAAAGACAGTACACGAACCCCTCTTTCACATTCCTTACAACTTGATAGAAAGGTAATAGCAGCTCTGAAGATATCTAACTTTTGAAAATACATATTCAGGAAAATAGAGGAGAGACATCATATATGTTCTGCCCCTTACAAAAAGGCTCTAATATAAACTCAACCTTTCCTATTCACCCGGGAACCCAACCACAAGCCCCACGCCCCTAAATGACAACTGCAGTGGCTCTGTTATCCACAGAAATGCTTCTTTTTCCTTCAGTCCAGGCTAGATTTAAGAGTGGACATCCTGTGTTCTAGTTTACTTAAGATGGAATGGTAAAAATCTTTGAAATTCAACTTTGCTAATGAATTTTCCATTTGGGGATGAAATCTTGCCTGTCCAATGAGGCTGTTACCTGAAAAAAACTGAGCTTTTAGTACTCGACTTGGTCCAAATCCCATTAACATCCACTGAAATGTTGCAATTTAGGTTCCTTTATAGAGAAACAAATCGCACTCCATTGGCTCTTCACTAACTACCACATTTTTCAGTAACATTCTCTTCTCATGCTTTGTCACCGCAGATATTACCAAAAATGGTTAAATATTGAAATGCTACCAAAAAAAAATAAATTACTAAGGTACCTTCAGTGTTTGGGTTTTTTCTTCGTTTCTCTTCCCAGTTTTGCAGGACTAGTCAGAACTTAATCCCGCTTTTAACTCTGAACAGCTCTAGCAATTGTTGCTTTTGTCTGATGACTTTTTTCAGAGTGAGAGGAGGTTCTTAAATTAATCCCTCAATTTATTTGGGAACTGTTTTCTTGGATGACTTCAGCTGGTCCAAAGCTCGTTAGGCACACTTTGAATCAGTCTTAAACGACCTTCAGTTCTGCTGGTGCGCTTTGCTGTCTAAGGGTTATTGCTCAACATTCAGTTACACAAAGAACAAAATTAATCTGGCTTGATTTACAGCCAAGGTAATGAGCAGTAAACTGAAGAATTATATTAGAATAAAAACAACTGTCAATGATCCTGGTTTAGAATTTTAGCTGGAACCTTTCTAGTTTACCAGTTAGGAACTGGTTTATCTTTGATTTTCTGCTCAATCTGCTAAATCCTGCTGCTTTCCAACATTTTTAGCTGCTGCTAAAAACCAGGATCATCTGATTTGAGATATGAGATTATTATCTTATGAATGGTAGAAAACACACTCAATACTTTACAGAGAAAAGAGGTGTGAGTGACTGCTATAGTGGCATTCTCCATGCTCTGTGGAATTTTCACCGTTCCCCTCTTTTCCCCAAATACCCTCTGTTAAACCCAATACTGCATATTCCAAAAAGAAGAAAGTGCAAATCAGAAGAGGATCCACTCTTGAAAAGCATATTTATTAGCCAAGGCAAAAGCCATCTTACGCCAGGTTAATTCACAAATATACATAGAGGAGAACTGATATAAGAACAGGAAAGTCTTTCCATGATGTTCTCCTTAATTCTGAAAACATATATAAATATATAGATATACAGAGAGAGAGGGGTGTGTGTGTATCACACAGAATCACTTAGCTCTGAGTACACTTCATAGTCTTAATAGCACCATATGCTTTTCCTTGCTGAAGCACTAGGGTAGCTGGTAGCAGTAAGACAGACATGACTAGTCCACTCAGATATATTCCATTACTCATTAAAGACAGGTATACCTTAAACACCTTTATGGTAAGAAAAGTGAATGGTAAAAAACTAGAAATGCTTCTGGTACAACATGCTTTTGGCACAGTCTACATTGCCTACCACACAACTATATATATATATATGTATACCTCTACACATCCATGCCTCTGCATCTCTCTCCATATTTTTAAATGACGTATACATTTATAAGTTCAGCACCAAGGTATGCACTGAAGGTGCGACTTGAATGTAACCTGATGTCTCCTGCTTTTGTTTAAAGTTTCCTTTCTGTGCTTTTGATTCATTCCCTCATGCATCTTCCTTGTAAAATACTCCCACATGCTTGCACTCTGTCTGACTTTGCAGATTGTATAGTGGGGAGAGCTCATCTTTACTGTAGTGAAATTATTGAATATAACAGCAATATATTCAGGGAAGCATCCCCAGCACAAACCAGTCCTCCTTTACTCTTCCCGGAATGCACTTGCAGCAACTTAAGAGTTCTTTACGAAGGAAACATTACTAGTGGGGCTCAGGGAATACACAGCTACTGAAAACAAGTTGAAGCATCACATCTTGCCAGATCACATACAGAATCACTCATACAAACAACGATTTTATCTAAAAAAGAAAGAAAAAAAGAAAGAAAGAAAAAAAAAAAGATAAATTTAGACTCCCAGGATTCCAAATCCAGGAATTTAATTAATGCTGCAGGCTTGAAGAAAATCACCCACCCATGGAAATCTGGCTTCCTCTGGGACCCACTAATGTAGATGTAGAAAATAAAGAATACTACTAATAAAAAGCCCTCAAATCTATGCTAGCTGGGAAGGCAAAGTATGTTCAGAGCCAGTGTCAGAGCTAGTGCCCATTTTGTATACCTGAAACATCTGACGTTTTTATATTCACGCAAGCTGCGGCATAATGCAACTCGGAACAGGTATTTTCCTAAACATAGCACAGACAGGTAATAGCAAACCCCCTTCCTATTAAGGGGAATAAAATTTATCATAGAGAAAATAGTTCTTAAAATTTTATTACCCATAATATAGATATTCAAAACAGCTGTCATTTGAAGCCAACAATTAAAATAAGGGGACGCTTTTCAGACTGCCATTTGAAATAAGTTTATCTCCATGTTAAAATGGAAATATATTAAGTTTGTCAAGTGTTTTAATGAGACCTTCTTATTAGAGCTAACATAGAATCAGTGTCTGAAGGGAAGTCCAGCTCATCAGGCTGCACCAGCAACACTTGCTCTCTTTAATAATGTATTATCCTGACTTATACTTTGTATGAATTACTTGTCTTAACAACAGTAAGTACAGCCATAAAGCAATGAGAAACACCGGCAGGATGATGACACTAATTGTACTGTCTTGACTTGAATTAAAACTGCTGAACAGTAAATGAGATTACTAGCCTAAAGATAATCTTAATTTAAATGTGCAGCTACATTTATCTCATCTTAGATGCAATTTTCCAAAGTGCTTAAGAAAAATAACAAAAGGAAGTCATTTAATAGCAACCTTTATTTCTGAAGGTTTTCAAGATAATTAAAAGTTCCCTCATATGTTTTGTTCTATTGACATATTTTATAACAAGCAGGAATTTGCAGATCAGAATAGTAAAATCAGCTAATTTCTGAAACTGTTGTAACTTTTCTGGCATTTGCATACTGTCTTCTAATTTTTGTTGAACATTTCCAACATGAAATGCCTTTAATGAATAGAAGAAGATCAAATAGTTAAAATAGATTAAATTCTACACCCTTAACTTACAGATAGTCTATCCTGGATAGTGTAATTTTCTTGTAAGCATTGTAAAGCATTAGAAAATATTTATAACAATAATTTAAAAATATAACTTAGCCTACTAATTCTAAATAGCATCTAATGTGCCAGTTTTTTTCTATCAAAAGATTATGCTGAAAGGCTAAATTAGAAGATTCACAAAGAGAAATCTTGCTTTCATTGTATTTGCATATACATCTGTCCCCAGAATATATGCAATTTCTCTGAAAATATTTTTTTTTTAAATCAACACTAGACAATATATTGAGCACATGCAATTAGTAAGGTCTTCTACACCCTAACACATATTTGCAATCCAAGTTTGTTTGCAGATACTTGGGCAAGAGGGAGGATCCTGACTGGCATAATGCAAAGCCTTAAAATTAAAAAAAAAAAAAAAAAAAAAAAATCAAACCCCCCAAAAAAGAACCAAAAAACCCCCAAACCCAACAAACCTCAAAGCCATCTGAGAGAAATACTTCTGAATGGTTAAAATCTTGTTTTAACATTTTTAAATGCAGATTTTCACTAGATAAGAGAGTCAGCATCTTTGTGAAAATATCTCATGCTGCCTTCATGCTCCCTTCTGAACTTTCCAAACCCATATCACTCTGAAGTAATATTTATTATTAGTTATGATATTTCACAGTAGTTAGGGGGTATTTTCTATAGCCCAAAAGTCTTCAAGCACCTTTCTTTCAAGTCTACAAAGACTCTTGTACATACCATGACCTGGAGCACAGATGGCATATTTAGCGTTTTAAGGGATGTGCAGGCTACCAGCACTTGAGCTCTCTTTCTTCCCCAAATACATTCACACCTAAACTGTATGTCTGTTAATGTGGTAATTTTTCCTCACAGTAAGCATAAGCTTGAAGAGCAATAGACTAGGAGTGCTACAAGAAAATAAAACACTGGGGGAATGTAGCAACTAAACCTAAAAAAGGCATTTTAATCTGAGGATAGAAATATATTTACAATATAGATCTTTGATAGGTATCTCAAGTCCTTAGATATAATAGGGCCAGGGCACTTTTAGGGCACTATAAACTCATATTTAGATAGATGTGTAAAACACATCAGCTGAACCATCCACTGAAATTTCCTGGTTTTCACATTAACTACTGGAGCGTTATAGCTGGCTCAGATGTAGACTTCCACGCTGTAAAAGTTGAAAGTATGGTGAGATGACTCCTACTGCCATTGCAAAGGGCTGCTGCCTGTGGCTTTTTGGAAGACTATACAGACCATTATCTGCTTCAGGGTCAGACATGCAGTTATGCATCCACTAACCCTTGATAGGTAAACTTCACTGGTATACTTGCATAAAATCCTCAAAAGATGCCTTATGTCATCATCGTATCCCAATTCCCCTTTCCTGTTTGCACAGCTAGAGACTAAAAGTATTCTGGCGACCATCTGCCCTTCTATGAGCTGCCTGTCCCCCACGAGGTCACAATGCTCGTCTCGCAGGCTTATCCACAGTGGAAAGTGGCCTCCTTCACCCTGTCATTGCTCATGCTGTCAGAATTTTAATACTTCCCTGCATTCCTACATTGAATGCTTTTGCATGGAGCTCTGTTTGCCTCAACATTTGTTGAGGATTTGTATTGGTCCTCATTTGAAAGGCAACTCTTTTTATAACTGATAATTTTTCATGCCTTCATAACTCCAGGCTGGCATTTAACAACAGACTCCAGTAGACTGTGGAAGTGCTGAAATGTAAAGGTCAAGGACAAAAGAGCTTTCATGAACTGCAGCTCTCACATGTTCTTACAAACATGCTTTTTGAATTAGCAAGATCTGTTAATGCTGAGCAGATGTAAGAAAACAGACCTGGTTTGTCATCTGAGTTGCATTACATAAAACATTCCAACTAGCTCAGAATGCCTCACTGCTCTGTCCATCCACAGGGCTGACTGTGACTTTGTCACCCCTCACACAACAGGCACACCAATTCTGAAACACTCAGTTCTCACACGTTGTAAAAAGCAAATGCCAACTATATTTCACATTGCGATAAAATGCCCCAAGATCAATGAATCAAGGTCTGTAGCAAAAAAAATATGTTCCTTTCTCTACCTTTGATGGTAAGAGTGGTTGGAGGTTTAATCAAAATCCCCTTCTCTTTTCCAAATGTATATAAACATTGAGGTAGACTTATCCTTTCCTCACCTTCACCCACTCCCCTTAAAAACAAATAAATCCGTCTATGTCATACCTCCTAGAAGGATACGGGCTCTATCCACAAGGATTAATCAACTTACAGTCCAGATTTACTGCTTTTAAAAACCTCTTCTCTCTGGGTAAATGCAATTGCATATTTGTAAAGGCAAAAATAACTCACATTTTTTCAGTGTAATATTCAGTTATTAATACTCTTTTGGTCCCTTTATTCATGAAAACAAACATTTATAATCATTATTCTTGAATTATCCTACAAATATTATGATATCCAATTACATGTTTTAATGCAAACAGTCTCTTATTTCAGAATAACTGCACAATAGCATATGATTTATTAATGCTGGTGACTTTATGTTTCTCCACTTTTTATGACTTTATGAAAGTTGGTCTATTAATTTAAAAAATGTAATTGATTAAAAGCAATTTTCTACATATTATGAATTATGTTTAAAACTGATAAGACTGATGTTATATGTTTACACATAATACATACCGATGATTCATCATAGCACCTATGGAATTTGATATAAGAAAGCTTGCATGCATTCATTTTTTTCCCCTTATATTTCCATTGTCATACACATTCTAAAGTCTGTTCTTTCTTGCTCTTATATTAATTGTGGGGATTTTGGGTCTTGTTTGTTTTTTTTTTTTTTTTTTTTAAGATTTCCTAGCATGAAAGCATTATTTATTTAGAAGTCTGCTTCCATTTAGAGATCTAGCTTGTGGTCTTTGAGTAATTCTTTCATGACTATTTGTAAATATAAACCCTATGGTGAATTAAGTATATGACTCATCTAATTAATAGACATCAAGTGTCATAATAAAAACTTCATTCAAAACACAGACTCTTTCAAAATTACCTTCTTCTGTGATAGCAATGTCTACAGTAACATTAACATGAGGCAGCTGGGAGTTGCTAGAAAGAAGACTAACAAACTGAAGGGTGGAGGAGGAGTCGTAAAACACAAACACATACCTGAAAATCTTTTCATTTCCTGAATAAAAAATTAAAAAAAAAATCACAGTACTGGATAGTCTGTTATTACTTTCCTTTAGGAAATGACGGAGGTTATACTGAATACTTTTGGTCATTACGATTTCTGAGGAGCAAAATGTAAAATATGTAAAATACGATTACACATATCAGGTTTTGTCTTCTGTGCCACTAATCTCCTATCCTGTTTCTCTTCTTTATGACTCCTGAAGTGCTGTGTACTTGTATGTTGCAACACAATCAGCTCTCTGTCATATCTAATTACTGTTTCTATGGGAAAAAGATGAAAGTGAGACATTAATCCATCAATTTGCATATGACAAATCCGCTGACAGATTAAGGGTTGGTTTAATTTCATCTAACCATAACCACGTAAAATTGAGGCATCCAGCCTAAGCTACTTGTCTAGCCTGTGTTTAGAAACATGGAAGAGAGGAAGGCTTCTTCAGAAGATGTACTCCAACCACTGTGGGCAACTGTTTGAAGTTAGGAGGAATCCCCCTCCTGCAGATTACTGCTGAATGCAGAGGGATCATAACAAGATTAGATTTGCTCCTTGCATTTGAAATGGTTAGTTTGGAGTCATATTATACTCTCCATGACTTTCCTAATACTATATAGCATGGCTAAGGCTGAATCAACAAGAGTATTGGTCTCATGAGCCCTTTAACCACAAGAACCTTTCCTGGGCAGCCATATGACTCAAATATGAGAAACTGATAGTCAATTCAGTTATCAAAACCAGCATTTCCAAGCTAGGTTTGGCCAAGTAGACAACATAGTTTATCTGCGTGGATATTTCACAGAACCATGGTTGATCTGCCCAGAGAAATAAAGTCCCCAGAGGTCATGCCCTCACAAGTCATGGTGTACTGAGCATATTCACTTGTATGCAGCTGGAATCACCCCATATTTCATGTTTATTTCAGTCTGGGAAGAAAACATGAATAAAAAAGTTCCATCTCCCTATACACCATGGCCAAAATTCTGGAAAGGTTTGCAAAAGTTTGAAAAAACATGGAACTTTAACAGAAAGAAACACAATTTCTGGTTTTGTTTTGGGAGTTGTTGGTTTCGGGTTGGTTGGGGTTTTTTTTAAGATTATGCTCACATACCCATTATCAAGAACAGAAAAACTGAAATGCCATTTTTATCCTTTCCTTTTTCAGAGAATACCCTCCACACATATTCTTTCTTTGTTGGGCCTATCTATGTCTGCAACAAAATTGTGGTTTCAAGAACTTTCTTCTCCCTTTACCACAAAGCTTTCTACATATCATGGTAGAAGGCAGGTCCCATAAGCCACTGACTAAAGTACCCTCACATTATTTTCTACAATACGACTTTTTATTGAAGAAAAGGTATTTTAAAGTTCTTTAAAAAGTATGTTTTATAAGAAAAAAGGTGCTACTTGGTTAATACTGTCCATTATTCTATTTGAAGAGCTAAACAACATTCTCATGGTATGCAATAAAAAAAGCACAATGTCTTAGTAGATGTATAGTAGGAATTGTATACTAATCTTTCGAGAAGCTGTTGTGTTGTTGAAGAAAATGTTCAAACCTTGTTGATTTTGACTATATTAACTCATGGAATTTATTCAACTAACATATAACCATAAAGTAGGACATGTGTTATAGAAATAACAGAGAAATAATAATCCCCAAGTCATTGAGTTACTGAAGTAAAGCAGAGGTAGGCTAGGCTCAAGAGAAAAAAAAGGCTTCTATCTGTTCTTGCACTTCTGCAATATTGTCTTGGATACTTCAAATTATATGACATATATACTCTGATCCTGAAAAATTAAGGGATGCTTTTTGGACAGTAAAGGCAAATCTAAAGAAAGAATGTCAAAAATAGTATTACATGGATTTTGTTTCCCTCTTTGCTTGAAGAATAAGCCCCATCAAACACAGTCTTCACAGCATCTATAAAAACATATGCTTCCCTGGGGCTGCAGAAGGCAAGTTCTATTTTAACCTCTCCCTTTACCTCAATTCTCTACCACTATTCTGCTTTTTTTTTCCCTTCCCCCCCCACCCCCTCTTTTTTTCCATTTTCTTCTTTCCTCCAAGTTCAGTCTCCTGGCTGACTAATGTAATAGTCTTTCCTTTAAATTTTATTTTACAATCACCTTTGGTGACTTCACAATCTTACCTACCACTGAAGTCTTCCTGAATCAAGCAGTCCTACTGAGAGACATGAGATGGACTGAAAGTTCCTCTACCACATCTATGGCTCTCATCTTTACACTATTTCATCCATTACATTGCTTTCATACCTTCCTATAAGTGAAATGGTCCATGAAAAAATCTTATGTCTCCCCTGTTATGCTTTAAGCTTTGACTGCACTGAGATCATCTTGTTTTGCCCACCTATCTATCAGCGGTTCTGTATCCTCTGTAAACACGGGTCAATAATGCCCTATGGGTCTTCAATTTTTAAATCCTATTTCTGTTTAAATGGACTCTGTCTCTATCATGAGAATTTCTCCTGATTCCTCCTCTGTTCTGTATGCTAGACTCACCTGTCTTCTGCCAGGAGTAAAACAGCTGAACTAATTGCTATGAGCAAATTCATCACCACCTGTAATGCTTACTGAAGACAGCAGCTGTCTTAGTAAATGGCCTCAGTGTCTATTCTGCAGAGAGTTATATGATTTATTTTTTCAAAGTTTATTTATGGAGAAAGAGAAAGTGCCCCAACCTTCTTGGAAATGAGCAGATTAAAAAAAAAAAATATAAAAAAATAATAAATGCAGCACGTAAAATTACATAACACAGCTGAAAATACTGTTTCAAGAGTATCTTGGACTTGTGTGTGATTTCCCAAATTGCTGTAGCTCTTCGGAACTTTGCGTGAGCTCTGCTCTGCTCATATCGCAGCAATGTGGAACACAAGGTCACTAGCACATCCACACTTTCTCGACTGGCACAGACTGGCACCTCTATTATTTAAATGCTTGAGTGTACAGGAAGGACAGTACTCGCTACCATGCCTTCAAGTCCTGCCTACAGCAAAGGAAACAGTGGAACTTCATGCATGCATGGAGCCTAGGAGCGGTCCGTACTTACACAGAAAACCTCCAAGAGTAATCAAGGGCATTGCTGGAAGCGGTGATGTTGATGCAAGATTGCAGCTGCCCTGCTTCTCTTCATGCCAACAGCAAATCAAAGACTTAGCACAAACCGAGACAGTGGTGAGCTATTACATGTACAACTATCAAATGACATAAAATTAAATAAAGTCTGAACAGCTTGAGGTCAATGAAGATGGTGACCTAAGTGTTGCAAGAAAAAAAAAAAAAAAAGACACAAATTATGGTGTTGTAATTAAGACACTCTGCTGACAAACAGATGTCTTGCATAACGTGGAATATGTCACTAGACTTCTGAAACAAAGATAGTGCTGTTCAAGTTAACTGTTATTCTACCTGGTGGGACTAGTTGTGTAATAAGAAGTTATTTAATGGGACTATCAGCAAAAAGTCTTCTTTCCTGTAGCCCAACTCTTTGCAATTAGACCGATAAAATACCCCTTACTTGTTGCTTATTTAGCGTGTATGTTCTTTAGAGCAGAAATCTTTCCTTAGGATGACACCTACTGCATAGGCCTCCAAAGCACTTCTGTAATTCCAATAAACATCCCTATTTTCACCACATTCTAATCTGCTTAATTATTTTTTCTTGTCTCCATTTTCACCCTAATATAATTCATATTCTTCAAAACTTCCATATTTTGAAAGGATGTCTGTATTGTAGCAATAGCTAAAAAATTGGTGTAGGTGAAATGTTTTGTACGCTTTGAAGGGAAAGGTTATGTATGTAACTCATCATTGCTAAGAAAAAAGTATGTCTTAGAAGTCACATGGAGATATTCTTCTGCAGCTGTTTTAAACCTAAGAAGAAGAAAAGAGAGGGAAAGACACAAAAAAGGAGGGAAAGGAGAAGACAATAACAAAGAGAAAGAGAGAGTTAAGTGAAATAATTACCATGATGGTGACTGAAAGTGGAAGTAAAATATGTGAATCTCCAAACATCACTCCTAAAAGCAATGTAGCCTTCACTCACTTTTTGCTAATTACCTTCTCTCGGTGTCTTTTTTTTCCTTTTTTTTTTTTGTGAAAAAATTCTTAAGCTTTTCCTGTTTTGAAATATATATCCTCACAACGTAATATTCCAACCTCAGTTTTGCAAGATGACGACTTAATTTCTTTCCCAGGTCCTCTTGAGAATTGTCAGAAGATATGAGGAAAGAGTATCAATCCCTTTATTAAGGTCATTTAACAATACTTGAGATAGTAATTTCCCCAGCTGTTTTCTTAAAAACCCTAATACTTTTCTAATTTGCCAGGGTACTTTGAAATTTATTCAAGAGTTAGGAGCCATTGATGTCCTCAAGCTAACCTGTTTGTACTTGGCCAAATTATAAGTTTCAGAAAATCATTATTTTTAAGCTTAAAAGCTTGCCAGAAGCATGCTGCTAAAACCTTTCCAGTTTATCATAAGGTCCATAATTTTCTACTAATTTGATTTGATTAGACTTTGTTTGTCAAAATACTTATTGGTGGACCAGTCCCCCAAAACTACACAAACTAGAAACAGAACCATATTTCTAATACAAGAGCAGTGTGTCATGCAACCCAGTGATGCTCTAAGGATTGTATGGAAACCAGAATTCCCATTTCAGAAAAAAGAAATATCCCTGGAGATGCAGAGAGTATTGAAAAAAACATCATATCGCTCATCATGTTGAAGTGCCACTGTGTTGGTTTTGGTTTTGGTTTTTTTTTAAAAAACTCAAGTTACCATTCACTTATAAAATATTTTCAGTCTCCCAGAGCTACCATGAGTATGAGCAAGCACTGAAAAAGTGAACAGGGAGCCTTGACAGCTGAAATAATCAGAATTTAGCCAAAACTGAGACTTTCAATCTCAATATTTCCCATGGAAAAAAATTAATGTTATATTGGGAAATTTACAATCAACTTTGATCATCCTTTTTTCAGAGAGCTCGGCCACACTGTAAATCAAAAGGGATACAGATCTAGAAGTCATGTTTTCTTCAGATCATACATTAACATTCACATACGTTATAATTTTCAAAGCAGTTGTCAGGAGTAAAGGAGCTCAGCCTGGGCACCAAGCAACAGCTTCACACCTTGACAAATACCACATAAAGAAATCTAAAGCAAATTATTTAGCATCAAAACTGAAGGCAGGACCCTAAATCTTACCCACAAGGTTTCTTAGATTTTTCTTTCTTTTTCCTGCTGACTATTCCAGTTTCCAACTACGGTCTTTCAACTTGTACAGTTAACGAATGAAGGAGCCCACAGAATCACTCATTCATTATATAACACAGATTTACCTCAAAACATAAGTCAGTGATCAGTGTTAATGATCAAAATCTTAAATACTTAAGTTTAATTGAAGACAATTTATGCTGAGGCCACTCCCTGCCGTTGAACCTGGGAGCTAAAACTCACCCTTTATATCCAGCCATTCACTTTGGGAGTTTTCCAGGTTTAATTTTTAAGGGTCCTCCCTGCCTCCCCCTCCCCATTTAATTTGTCGTCCGATATATATTTTTCACAACCAGATCATTGCGTCTGAGCTTTGATTGTGTAGAGACGTGAATTAAACACCCTCCTGGGGTCTTACCAACTTATAATTTATGAACAAATTTCTTAATGTTTTAACAGCACCATGTTCAAAATGATGGCACTGGTTTGAAATCATAAAAGCATGGCTATTTGATTATTGATAAGCAAAGATTTTTCATGTCTTCTGTTTAGTATATATTCACTGAGCTTAACTAGGCAGGTTGCAAAAGAAGAAAATTAAATGCAATTGTAGACACTGTAAACCAAAGGGAACTAAGATGACTGCCCCTGAACTACTACACTCACCTAAAATACAAAATAGACAGACATTGTTATTATTTCAGGTCAAAGGCAAGATGTGATGTGTAAAATACAGTACTAGAAAAAGTGAAGATAGGACATTATAGTTTTGCATTGATTTATCTTAGTAAGAAGCTATACCAGCTTAATAGTTGCATCCTTTCTGTTAGAAAAATAACTTAAAAATACAACCAAGTCCAACAAAAAACCCACAGTCCATTTCTATGCAGCACATACGTGGAGAAGAGATGGATGATTTATAAACCTGAAATCCAAACCAATGCAGGGAGTTTTTATGTAGCAAGTGCAAAACTTTACAAATTATTGTTTTGTCAGTTTTTTCTCCTACAGTGTACAATTTTTCAGCACCATATCTTTTTTTATTTCCTTCCTCCCACATAATAAATCAGCAATATTTTCTGGCATTTTCCAGGGACAACAGATGCAATATTTACACTGCTTTCTGATAATGCTGAAAAGTACCTTAAGCATTAAATATTCAGCTTTGCTGCCAACCACTCTGATTTTCTATTTTTTAAACATATTTGTAGTTTATGTACAGATATATTTATATAAGCTATAGATTTCCTCACATGCAGACACAGACACAAATTTAGATACATAGATTTTTAAATATCTATTGAAAGATAACAACCCAATATTTAAATGTTTATTTGCTCTTGTTATAAATTCAGGCACTTAAGAAAGTATAATTTTATTAAACTATGAAAGGATCTTAATTTTTGGCACAGACTGCCACCCCACTCTGCAGATAATTATGTCAAATGAAACAAAATTACACGTGTTTCAGATGATGCTTTTCACGTGCAGCTCCAATCCAGTTCTTACTATAACTAAGACAGGTGAGTTGTGAAATGTACCTTATAAGCCTCATTAGCCTGTAAAAACTGATATTTTTGCTAGCGACTGGAGAACATTTTTATTCTAAACTGTAGTTATTGATCTTTTAAAACTATCGAATGTTTAAAGAGTTTGAATCCACAGATGTATCTCAGTTCCTAACAATTCACAAAGTGCTGGAAAAGTGTGATTTGGGAACATGAAAAACCCTCATGGATAAGGATTTTTCTATAAGATAAAGGCCACGATAACTTGATAGCAAAGCTTGGTTGGGTGATATATCTGAAGACACAGGCATTTTGAGAGAGGATTTAGTATTGAATTTTGTAAGAAGGGTGTTTAGTGATCACAGTAAATAATCTGATGTTGTAAAACCTGGAAGATATTTGGGGGAAAAAAATACAAAATGGGGTGAAAGCATGATAATTTCTGTGATAAGTATCAAAACATGAATAAATGCTATGAGGACTGCAAAAAATGCTACCCTTTAAATACAAATTCATCTTTTGTTTTCATTCTGTTTAAAAACTGCCTTCTCATTTTTAATATAAAAATGCCTTTGCAAAATATTTTCTAGGTAGTTCTTCTGTTGCAGTGTTTGTCCTTCAGTTGCAGAGTTTCAGAAGAAAGGCAAGGTTAAGAGATAATGAAGTACAACAGGTATTTGCTTAAAGAAAAGATAAAAAGGAAAAAAACCCCTACAGCTGCTATACAAAGCACCTTTAATTGGGATGCAGTACCAGTATCAATGTAACCTATAAAAAGAAACATGAGTAGACCCTTCTCCTAGTATCAGCAACAGGCCAAGTATTCTTGGCAAGAGAAGGGGGTGATAAAAGCAGATTCTTTCTTTCTTTTCCTGAAATAAAGCAAGAAATGGTAATTCTGAAAAGCATCATTCTGAATGTGACCTTGTGACTGAGAAAGCCATTTAGAGTTTATTACTTTTTATTAAACAGTACTATAGATTCTATACGTGGTTCAACATAAAGTTGTGAGTGGTAATGGAAATTCAATTTGGGTTGAAAAGTTATTGGAAGCAGCATGTTCCAATGGACAACACATTAGACATGGTAAACTAACTTGGGATATTACTGTAGTCTTCTGTGACTTTGAATGAAATAACAGAGAGTACTTAGTTTCCTTACCTGCATAATTTGATAGTGAAACTTCTTATCCTCTGTCATTTATTTTGACATCTTTAGATAAAAGGTATAAAGAGAGATAAGTGATATTAAATTCTTTATTTGTGATGAATGTAGTTATCTTCACACAACTTTCTATGACTTGGGTTTTTGGGGTTTTTTAACTTGAGTAGTTATAGGGAGTTTGAAAATCCAACTTTATGTTATGCTACGTGGTACTATTTTAGAAAAAAAAGAAAGCCCAAAAGACCATTAGATTTGAAAGTTCCAAGGGATAATTCATCCCACCACAAACAGGTGTCTTAAATAGTCTATTACTTGCTTTTTTTCCCCTTGGTGTATCTCTCCATTGAGTACTGAAGGACGATTATCTTACTTTAGGTGCCTAACTTTTACACAGCTGCAAGAAGAATGTTATAAACACAGAAAATCAGGATTTGGGGTGTAATCTCACAGCTTTGGAGTTATAAACTACAAAACCACACAGTATTTATAGCATGCAATTTCAAAGCTAAACACATTAAACAAATGGAAGTTGAATCTTCCTTACTTTTCGAATATCATTAATGTGATGATAAGGGGAGTTGAATTTTACTGCCTGTGTGTTACAAAATCATACTTTTAATTGGAGGGGGATAAAAGCATACTAGAGATTATAATATAGGGTCTTGATCAGTCTCTTTTAAGAGTTTATTGCCAATATTTTATATTGGCTGTGGATTATTCCTCTCTCTTAGTTGTCCAGAGGAGTTATTGATCACCAAGCCACTGCTCAAGGGACATCTGTGGAACCAGTGTGCCAGTTACTTTCTTATCAGGAGAATGGAAGTGAGCTTGATATAATTGTGAGTGAATTTTAAATGGATTTTAAATTCCATTGCTTTATGTTTTATAATTAAGTTAAATAAACCCCCCTACACAAGCACATATTCCATTTTTCTGGTTTTATGTATAGCATTATGACTTTACTTTAACCCTTTAAAATCTTAAAGAATTTATTTGCATATAGGTAGGTATTTATTTAAGTACTTATATGAAGTCCCTCACTATTTAAGTATCAACTCGCTTCAGAAAAAGAAAGTAACAAAAAGTGTTCAACTGAACTATCTGAATATAAAACCTGCATACTAATATATGCATATAAACTCCTTTAAAAATAAACCATACTTTACAAACATACAGAATTGTCCATGCTTAGAGTTGTCTTTCCTTTTGAGCTGAAAAGTTGATATAAATAGTCCTTTCTATACAGTTCAGCTACTCAAAATAACAAAGACATTTTAATATTGCTAATCTGGTTAAAGCCAATATTTGTTCTGCAGAAAAAGCATATGTTGTTTTCTTCTCTACAGTATTTTGAACTGTTACAGAGATATCTCTATATTAAAACTAATGGATTTAAATTTAATTTAGCATTTATATTCTGATCACATTTTCTATCTTATATCTGAAAGGAAACGTACTGCTGATGATAAAGGGCTACAGAAAACAATAGTGATAATTTTGAATTAAAGAAGCTAAGGTGAAACTATTTTAGGCTGAAAGGAGCCTAGTGATGCCTTTATTTGCTAGGTGCAGTCAAGTCACTGACACAGGGACCAAGCAGGTGACAACTCAAGGTGTACATGCAGCAGGATAGGGTCTTTGACCTTCCCACTGCTTAGCAAGTGGGACACAACTCCTCATGCCTCTCGCTGCCGCCCCCACCCCCACCCTCGAGGCTGTACTGCCCACGGGGCTAAACCAACTGCTGCTAGAGTTGAAAACCTGCTCCTGCACCATTACCACTGTGTGATGATTCCAACTTCCTTGTCCCTTCCCTGGCCATCTTTGCAGAGCAGCCAGGAAAGCTCTGGAAACCTCATTCTCCTGTTTTTAATTATATCACTGCCAAGACAGTACCAGTAAATAGCCATATCTCAGAGCTGCGGGGTAACTCACTCTCCTACGTGCTGACCCTATGCATTGGCAATCAATAAATTGTAAGGGGCCAGACCCACACACAGGAGGGATAAATGTTGAAATCACACATTATAGGTACTGAATGACAGATACGAACATTGCAGATATCTCTTTATGTATATGTAGTGCAATGAGATATAATATTATATGCATATGCATAAATAATTTTTGCATACTATTTCAGGTGTAGCCTAGCACATGCTGAGTACAGCACAGTAAGCATCCCTTAGCCTGCTGGCTGCTCTCCTGCTGATGCAGCCCAGGACAGGGTTTAAGCTTTTTGGCTGCAAAATCAGCTCTGCTGACTCATGTTACATCTTTTCTTGGACCTGTCTGCAATTAATGTACAGGCAAACAGTACTGCTGCTGCTACTAATGGGAGTATTACCCAAACAGAGTAAATTCATGAGCCTTTGTTCTTCATCATCATGTCAAACATCATCAGAAAGGTATCTACATATTTGTGAGAGACTGGGAGGTTTCTGCATAAGAAAAGGTAGGTGTAGCTGCACTACTCATTGTATTTAGCTAAATCACCCCATAAGACATAGCAAGACAACTGCCAAGGGAAAACAGTGCAAGCTGTTGTGCAAGCAATGCTACCTGGGGAATCCTTCTGTGGACAAAACCAATAATGAGTAATTGGTGTAAGTCCATTGTAGGGTCAAAAAATTTTGACATTGCTTGTCCTGGCAACAACTATCTGCCCATTAGATAGTCTGAACAGGAAAAAAAAGCTGAATCACAGTACTATAAAACTCATTCAGTATTACTAAAAAGTCAGAAATTTGCATATTTATGTATTTTAAAATATATTTTAATTGCTTGGCACTCCACATTATTTGCACTTGGCCAATTATCTGTACTTGTTTGCAAGACCGACTATTTTCATATTTCTAATATACTCCTGGACATCTTCAATAGGTAAAACGCTATGTATCTACATAAATCAAAAATATTAAAACCGCCAAATGTTAAGCTTATTAAAATAAAATTATTTAAAATTATGCTTTAGACATAAACCTGTCTTGGACATTTCCATGGCCTTTTTTCTCCCTACAGACTACATTTTGACAATTCTTCTGCATAAATATAAAAGAGGATTTGAGAGTTTCCACTTTAGAAATTGTAATGTCCTCCTACTGCTTCTGGGTTTTTCTCCACCACAAAGGATTTGCAGTCTTCTGCGCTGCTGAAGGTCATGGATGGTTTTATCACCCAGCCAAGCAAATAACCAGAATCTGGCCCAGCAGCAGAAAGTAATTTTTCAAGTTCTGCAGCTGGCTGCCGCAGAGAGATGATAGGGCCAGGAGAATCCATTTTAATTAGTCTCTCTTCTCCTTCAAGCTGATCTTCCCTTGATTCAAAAAGGGTCAAAAACTGACCTCATCCACCACTGCAGAGATTGTTTAGAAATTTTAATAATCCTTCACCTGAAGGTGGGATTAACTGCCTCAAATCTTCTCAAATGTCAACCAGATACTTTGTACTCAGTTAGAGTGGGGGGATCACATTAACTTCTTAAGCTATTCTTGCTCCATGAGAGAAACCTCTTACCCAACAAAGATGCTACATACACATGCCTCCAAATAAATGGTGGTGTGACAGTGAAAGCTGGTAATAACACAGTATTTTAGTATCAAAACATGCATCTGGTCTACAAAATCACCTCCCTCAGTTCATTTCAATCATCTGATTATGCTCCTTAACACACATGCTTTACTTTACGATTCATGTTTACAACTTCCCACTGAGACTCATCTAACAATGGCAAATAGTCCACAGTGACTACGGACTGGCCCTTTGGCAGGTGAAAGCGATGATCCTCTACCAGAACAACATTATTCCAAGTCAAATAAAACTAAGTCATCTGTAATTCAACCCTATGCCTATGCTAACCAACTGAAACACCTCAAACTCTTATCAGTTCTTCCCCACCATCCAGCAAGGTTTGACTTTAAATTATCACCTACAACTGTAATTGAATCAAGACAAGTATCTTAAAGCAATAAGAAAAAAGTATACCTAATTAAATTTAAAGAACAACTACTTTTCCAGTGAGTTATACAGCATAAAACTCATGGATAGATATTAGCTCAGGAATTGTAAAGTTATTTTTATTTTGTAAAACCTGTAAACTAACTTTCTCCCTTACTGCTGGGCAGGAAGCCATCACTTTACTGGAAGCTCTAGCTAGAAGAGAGCAGTGTAGTGAACAGCACCAATCTGCTCAGGCATGCAGGCTGCAGAGAGAACAGCAAACCTGTCCCGAAGGTCCTTCACCCCTTTGACAAAGGTAAAATGCCTCACTGCAGGAGACAGCTTTTTGTTGCTCAGCTTGAAACTATAGGGGGGAAAAGCAACCACAGAAAATAACACAAATGTCTATGTTCAATAAAAATATAGAGAAGACTAAAGAATATATAAAGATATAAGTACGTAGAGGGGGAGGGGGAAGCTAGATATAAGAAGATCCAAAGAAGAGTGTCAAGAAAATTAAATATTCATAATGCAATGCTATCTTACAGGCAAAAGTATTATTACTCTGAAAAGGATCAGAGTAAGGATAAATAGTTCATAGCAGCTGTTTGACGTATTACTAAATATATATTACTGGAAAATACTACACTGGCAGTGAGATGGAAGAAGAAGCAGCTGATAAGTGTGAGAGCAAGAAAATTTAGGGATTTCAAGACTTAGACCTTTTAAAAATAATTGCTATTTCAAATTTGACTGTATGTGTATAATTTATGCTAAAAAATGTATTAATTAGGACATCGGTTGCAAAATTCTCAAATGCAACAGAGCTATAAAGAATTACCATTTTGAAAACTAAAAAAAAAAACCACAACAAAACCAACAAACCCACCTGATTTTTAATAGGGCATTATGAATACCAAAAGTAAAACAATCCAGTTGGAAAAAAAATGCCTGTGCCATGCAGTATGTGATAAAGCAAAACCAATTTACAAATCCAAGGGAAAAAGAACCTGAATCTAGAGAGAGCAAAGCATAGCAATCAGAATGAAGTACTGATGTTTCCAACAGTGACCTCACCTTCCCCACCATCGCTTCAAGTTTGTTTTTTTCTAAGACCTTACTGGGTGGGGGGCTGGGAGTGAAGAAAAGGCAGTGGATGACTCTATCTGACTTTAGTGTAAACCTGCTGGGCGAGCCTGCTGGATCTGCAATTCTCACTGTCCTTTGGGCTGCTTTTCTGTACTGACCTTCCTACCTATATCCAGAATTCCAACCGCATTGCTGTGCGCATAAGCCCACCTTTCATACCAACCCTCAAAACCAGAATCCAGACTGACTTCACTGAAGTAAACAGCTCATTCTACCTGGCTATCAAGTAGTTACTTTATGCTGGCAGTTTAGACATTGTCAGGGCATAAAGGACAAGACTCCTGTTTCAGTTTTCCCTAGAAGTTGTTTAAATTATGATGAAGCTGTTTTCCAAACTCTTTGATCATTCAACATAATAAAATCTCATTCAAAAAGAGATTATTTTTATTGTTTTTCTTAATCCAGACTCCTAAATGAAGTCTTCCTGCAGTTAGCTCTATTTTAAATTGTCTTTCTAATATGTCATAGGATTTGTCTACATGAGAACAGTTTCAATTTAACCATTTTAATTTGATTTAGTTGAATGCAACCTTGCTGTATTTCGATTTATCTTGTTACAGTTTAAGTTAATGGAGAATTGACTGAAGTTCTGGCTCAGCTGCACAGACGCGAACAGCTGCAGTGATTTCAGATGTTCCTGTTCTCCAGCTGCTCGCTCTGTCCCTCTGCCAGGTATTCCCGTCCCTAGAAATTTGGCAAAAGTGAGCTCCCACTCAAGCCCCAGCCACTGTACCTGACATTGGTGCATAATGATGTAAATGCATCTTCAGACATTTTCTCTGTTGAATCTACTAAAGGAGCAATAACCTTCACGGGAGGGACACAACCGGGTGTGGACACTGGCACATTTGAAGACAGCTTTCTGCTGTTTGCCTCTTGCTAAATGAACAGCACTGTTTAACAGCCCACACAGGGCACCTTATCAAAACTGTCCTTCCACTGACATGAGAAAAGAAGCCTGCATTGATAAGTCTCCAAAAGTTCTCAAATATTTTGCATAATTAATAGATTTATCTGCATGCACTGGTCTGTTTGAATTCCTTGCTCTCGCGCAAACTATGTCTTGTAACTGCCAGGTTCATTTCTGCTCTTTTCAATACAAAAAACATTAAATGATCAAAACAATGGTGAGAGATTAAATTCTTGATTCCAAAAATGGGAAGCAAAGTTACAAAAGATAAACATGTAACACAATATCATGAAATTATCTCCCTTTCAAGATGCCCACCACGATTTCTTTGCGAACTCTCCTGAGAGGGGAAGGAGCGGAGCTCCATCCCTGAGCAGCCACCTTTCAAAACTGACCTTTAAAACAGGGGAAAGCAAGAGGGTTCCTAACGACTTGGCAGATCAAGTGTTTTGAGAAGATTTGTGTTTCTGTATCCTTCCCTGTTTCCTTGCTCAAGACAGGAGTCCAGAAACACGTTGGCAGAGGGAATAGTTTTAGAACAGTTTTCCTGCCCTTCACAACACTTCCATGTTTGGTGGAGTATTTTTATAAAATGAATTTGTATCTTTCCCAAGTTATCATTTTGCTGTCAGATCTCCCAAAAGACTATTCATGGCATAATACAGGTGATAGTTTATGCATGCCAAGTATTTTCTCCAAAATCATCCTGCTACCAACATTTCAGGGCTCGTGATGTCATAGCAACTACCTAAACTTCCACACAGCCAGATCTGCCTTAGAGCCCATCTGTCACAACTCCATCTAAAATTGTATTAGTGACTCTTCAGAGAAAACAAGGCTGAATGTGAGAGGTTGTATCATTTAACAATTTCATTTTTTTAACAGGGAGGTTGACTGTTTGGGCAGAGATTTAGGGAAGGTGGAACAGAAGATCTAAAATGCCTGAAGTTTTTAATATTGATTCTAGCAATAGGTGACTACTGTGGAATGCAACTAATCATCATGGTCAAACATGCTGTCAACCACTACCTAATAAAATCTCCTGATACTACAGAAGACTTCAGTTTCTGTTTGTTTCTTTTTCCATGTATTTATCTTTGTCCCTACAGAACTCAAAGGTTATTTCATATATAGTACAAAGCACCTTCAAGTAATTATAGGGAACTAACTGCATTGGGGCTTGAGCATCACTTCACACTGTAGTCTTGAAAAAGACTTGCTCTCTGAGGGCTATTATTCTTTAGGTTTTACAGAATTATCTATTGCCTGGAGTTTATTTTCTTAACTGATTAGCTGAAAAAAACATATTGTGCAGAAAAAAAATTCCTACTTCTGCTTTCACCTACTTGCTGTTAAAACAAAAATTATTAAGCTTTAATGAAGGTGTTACTGTAATTCTTCCATTAAAAGTCCAAAAGCTAAATGGGAAATCCTTTAAAAGAATCTCAGCATCTCTAACATTTTACCTTCTGGCCCTGAAGATTTGCTTATGTTACATGCAGTCCTTTTTAAAAAAAAAAATAATTAAAAATATCAAATTTATTTTTGAAAGAAAGATATTGAAGACAGCAGCCTTTTGTGAAGCTAAGAGGGAGGAAGGTTTATCTTATGTCTCCACACTCCAGAAATAAATAGTGCTATTCCCAAGGACTCTTTCCAGCCTTTCTCTCATTGCACGGTTTATTAACTGATATACAATAAATCAAGAGCTACCTCTATCCAGTACTTTTCTGCTGATCACACTAGATTCAGAGTCGAAGGAGACTTTGTTTTCTTGCTTTTACCCACCATCTTGACAAGAAAGACTTTGCCTAAGGTATGAGCCAAATTATCTAACAGAAAGTTCTTCACTGAGTTGGTTATGGCACCTCAGCATAAGGTAAAATATCACATACTGTATATCTGCATTGAATAAAAGCACAGTACAGCGGCATCTGAGCTACTGTGGAACAAATATGGAACATTTAGACAGTGAGATACAGTATGATACAAAGGTGCAGTTTCTTCTGCTTGCGTGGGTAAGTCCTGCTCCTTAAACTGACTCCTACTCAACAAAGAACCCTTTGGTGAAATCCATGTGCATAATCCCAAATTATACAGATAGGAGCTTTGATGAGAAAAAACCCAAACCTTTTCAATGTAAGAGGAACCAGTGTTATTCTTGTATTAAATCAAAAAGGCACTCTTTGTATTATAATGTGCAAATTATTTAACAATACAGGTAAAAAAAATGGTAAAATAGTAAGGCTATTATATAGCACATGTCTGAATACACATATATATACGTACAAAACCATGAATTTATGCTGAAAATTGAGGTTTCCAAGCAAAGTTTCAAAATTATTGCATCCATTCCTCCTATAATGTCAACAAACCCTACAGAAATGCGAGGAACAACTGCAATTTAATATCACATAAAGGTGAAGCAATCAACTGATTTCATTGATATACCTATGCCTATACGTTCACCCTGCAAGCAGAGTTCCACCCTTCCTCTAGCCCGTGCACTCTTTTTTCTGCTGCTTCACTCCACCTGCAAGCAGAACTGAAGATGGATTGCCAGCACTTGCAAAGAGGGAGGCTGCCCACATCATTTTACCATGGCATTCTAAATCGACTCTTAGGTAAAATGAAAATAGAAACAGTTTATGAACAACAACACAGCATACCACTGAGAAAAGCAAGTTCTGTTAAGCTTTATATAAAACAGAAGACTGAACTGAAAATTTAACGTGAAAGGCAATTTACCAGGAAAACTGATACAATTTCGTGAGCGGCTAGAGGGAGGAACAGTGTGGTTAGCGGATTAAGAGACTGATAAATGTTTCTTAAGAATCTGAAGATGGACAGCACTAGAGAAATGCTTAATATTGTTCAAAGGAGTCAATTATTTCCAAACCAGTATATACAACATAAGGTATTAGGTTAGATACATGTATTTGCCTTATAACTACTTCCAGTAGTTTTATAGTAACTTTTTCTACAGGTACTCAGATACTGAAGACCAAATCTTATCCCAATTCCCCAGAATAGCATGATGCCGTTAGGTCCTTACCAGCCATCACTGAATTTCATTGCACTTCACCCAGGTCTGCAATTAGATGTAGGGAAGAGTGGGAAAGAAACAAGGAAGGAGGATGGTCTGGCTTAGCATCTCCCCAGAGCTCATCATCCCACCTGCACTCCTGAACTGTTTCCCTAGAATGTCGAAAACTAACTCTACACCACAGACTTAAATAAAGTTTTCTTCCTGTTGACAAAGGAGGCAGAATCTGATCTGCAAAGCATTAATTATGGCATGTAAAAATCTGGTTTTCCCGACTGCAGAGAGAAAACAGATTAGACACTAACAATTTTTTAACCTTGATTTTAAGGGGGGGAAAAAAAGAGAAATGCATTTAAAATGAGAAATTGTGATTGAGGGGAAAATAAACACTGAAAATCATCTCTTCTAATGTTTTGGTGCAGCATTTCAGCCATCTGCAAACCACCTTATAGCCTCCCACTAATCTGACTTTCTAACACACTGCAGGTTGACATCTATTGGCATCAGACTTTAAAAATGCTTCAATCAAGATCTCTATAGTCCTCATAACTAAAATGTCTTTGTTCTGTTTTATGATTTAACATTTCTGATAACAGAGCCACCGGTCCCAGCAAGCACTCAAGATGCTCACAGGTGAGTTAAGGCACAATAAAAAGCACAGTAATCTAACAAATCTCCTTGGAGAATGTATTGTTTATCACCATGCCTGCAGACTCTTAACACTGCAAACGTACTGGCAACCATTTCTAGCAGATCATATACAAAGACATGAATACAATTTGAAAAGTTTAGACATGCACAGAAAAAGCAATCAACAGCCTCAATAAGAAAATTGAGGGAAAAGTAAAATGATTTAGCAAACATGAATGATTGTTAAGTCCTTGAATGGAAAAAAAAGGGGGAAATGAAGAAGCAATGACCTTTTGTACCCATCCCTCAAGTAGCAGTTTTTAGAAACTTTTGTATTTCCCATAAAATTAGCTAGAAGATAAATCTCACTATGGTGATTTGCTCTTTATAAGTCCAAAGCCACTGTTCTGAGTTCTCACTGTATAATTACTTCAATATAGATAAAGCATGAGTCATCTGTTTTACTCTAACGTTTGCATTTAAATTTGAATTTTATTCTTGCTTATCTTTTTTCCTAAATTGATATTACTGTCTACTATGTTTATTAAAAACAACTTAAAGCCACAGTGCATGTCAAACTCTGCACTGAGGCACCATTTGTTGTGTTATTTTAATTAACGTGTCTCAGGGAGATTACAATTCTAATAATTTCTATTAACTATGTCGAAGTTTACTTTTTCTTAAATGTCAGATTTTCTTTCCCATTTCAAATTATGCCTTAATACCCAAGAAGCTTTTAGTAAATACTGTGCGCATCTAGGTATGAAACTCAGAGGCACTGTCTTGTTTTCCTGTTACCATCACAACCACGGATGATTAGGCAGTGTCCTTAGCAGGTTCCCAAATCTGCCCCACTCTGGATCTCGTCCTCCTTTCCCATTCTTAGTGAGACAAAAATTTGAAACCCCAGGAAATACAGACCTTCACCCAGATTGAGACCAGCTGCTATTCCCCTTCTCCCATTAAGAAGCTCATCCTAGAGCAGGATGGTGCTCAAAGGGAAACTAAAAAGAAAGTGCTCCACATCCAGACTACAGTGACAGAAGATTTTAAGGTTAAATACTTGGTTGTCCCCACAATTTTTTTGCCTATGACTTGCCACAATCCTTGTACTGCATACTTGGGTAGGAAACTGGATCTCAATGTACTTAAATGGCTGCAGGATGAGTTGCTTTGTAGAGAAAAGACTCAGTTAATACCTTGTGTAAGTGAATTTTTTCACGAGGCTCAGCCCCAGGTATCTAACAGTGGCTCTAAGACACCGAAAGAAGAATAAAAAAAACCATGTTACTAAACTTAAGTTAGTTGTGGTAATTTTTAAAGGTCCCCTTTTTATAACCCTCTCTCTTCCTTTTCAGTGACCCAACCATGGTATGTATGTTTTTTTCCCCAGGCATTATGGAACTGCATAGTAACACTTTCTGCTGATCTGATAAAGGAAACCACAGCACTTCCTCAGCATTATGAATGGGATTCCCTTACTTCATTAAATACACTTCCCTTTTCCATGACCAATGGACAGGAAGCAATGGGAAGAAGCGCTAAGCAGCATTGAGAGCTCAGTGCTCATCACAGCTGTCAGGCACCCCTGTAGAGAGCTGAATCTGCAGAAGGTTTTGCAAATCACTAGCAGAAAAAGCAAAGGCATGTCAGTCTCAAAGACTCCCACACACCAAACTAAGATACTACATGAATACTTTTTTTAATGACCTCCCTTTTAAAAAAAATATTAATGGATGATTGGTCCATTTACTAACATCAAGATAGCTTCACAGTCTGAAAGACTACAGGAGTCTTTAAGCTCTTAGTTTTGAGACACTGGGATGGACTGACATGTGTAACTTCACTGCTGCCAATTAAACTCAGCACTGCTGTCTACCTGTTCCTTTGGAAATCTAAACAAAATTAAGTGACTCTAGATTGATTTTTCCCTTGGTCTTAAAAAAAAGAAAAGAAACAAAAAGAACAAAAAAGTAGATACAGGCTTAGTAGTAAAGTCAATCTTAGGATATATTGTGTAATTAATCTGCCACTATATAAAAGCAGACCTTTCTCGGCATATTTTTCTTAGGGTATTGTTTATAAATAGTGGTCAGGATCTTTGAATGGAAAAGATTGAAGTGCTACATATGAAAAAAAATTTCTGAAGTATTTATGCAGAGCTCGAGTGTTTTGATTCTCCTTTTGTTGTGTAATGCGAGAGGCTACAGGAAAAAGCCCATTATTGTGCCTCTATCTGTATCCTTCAGATATCTTTAAAACAAAACTCCTTTAATTCTACCTATCTCTGCCTTTCATTCTTACTTAAAAGCATGATATACTTTCCATCCTTTTAATCACATCTCACAAATTTTTTGCCCAAGCCCTACAATCCTTTTTCTATTTTTATCTGAATTTGCTGAAATACATTGATCTGAGTAACCAGAGCCCTACAATGACTAGCAGGATTCTAGATGTGCTTGCACAATTAGTTGGCAGTGCTGTAACTCTTTCCATAGTTTTCAGTATCATAGTAGGTATAACATGCTGAAGTCAGCAGCATAATACTCTAAAGTTCACCTGAGGAAGGTATCACTTTATTTTGCAGTTGCTAACATAGCCATCAATTTATTCCACTCATTTTCTCTAAACCGTTTTTTGTTTTTCTTGACATTTTAATGTAGTTTTGTCACTTTCCCCCTTCTGGTGAAAGAAAAAAAAAAAAGTGGTTTGGATTTGACAGTCCATCTGTGCATGTTCGAAAGCACATTTTGAAAATACAGCACACCTAGGAACGAGGAGATGCAAGATTTCTTTTAGCCTGAAATCTTAGAAGTGGGCACAAAAAACCCAGCTCAAATCCATCAGCCTTTCTAGCAGTTTTTCAATGGATGCTCTAGTAAAATTCACATTTGGTCACCCACCACTTCAGTCCCTGAGCAAGATATTTTCAAGCCCTATTCAAACTGGGGAGAATGGAGGCTGTCTCCCAAGTGGATGGATGGCTGTGTTTTACCCTTTCTACTTACACCCCACAAGATGACCATAAAAAAAGAGGGAAAAGAGGCTCCTATGTGGTTACACGTACTGTAGATCAATGCCAGTCATTTTGGAAATTGCAATCTTTTCCTGCTCAGCATGTATAGAGTGAAAGTAATTGCTGAGCACGTATATATTTCCCAGCCTTCAGCTACTGAGGTTTCCTATAAATGCATTGAATGAGTACAGCCTGTTCTCAATCTCCTATATTAAAGACCAGAACTGACACCTAACTGGGGTGGAGCAAGGGCTTCCCCTGCCCTCAGACTCTACTGTAACCCTAAGAAGACCATGACCCAAAGTCTTAGAGCTCCTGAAGCCAGTTGATGCTGGCGAGATTGCAGAGTATGCTTGAAATCATGCCACAAAAGCAAGATTTCAGGCCAGCCAAGATGCACATCCTTCCTATCCTTGTTTGTGTCAAATCTCATCGGACTGAAGTAGCCAAGCAGAAAGGACAACAACCATAAAACCAGACAAAATAGTTTACTGTCTGAAACTCAAAACACAATGCTGGCCTCACTTTTGCCTGCCTAGCAGACAGTGTGGCTGAGGAGGGCAGTTGAGCAAGAGGAAAGGGAAACAGACAAAATTGGACACCGGGATGTGCTCTGTGATCTGTCTTCCTGAGAACTGTGGTGTATAAACACCATTTAAGTGTTCCTAGCATCCCTTTCAGACCTTTGTGGGAGAGTATTTAATAGGTGAATGGCTCTCCTCTCACTACATTAGACTCTGGATTTACAAACACACTGGTACCGCTTATCTTACTGCAGGAACTCTTAAGCAAAACTTGGCCATAAGCCTACATAGCGACTTAGTGAAGTAGTATTGAAAGCACTTCATGGAATTTGACAGCTTTCCTAGAATAACCTCTTCACTAACCAAGGAGATGAAGAATTATTTTTTTTCAAGAACCAGACTCTCCCAATTTTAGTCTAATTTTGTTAAAATGTAAGGATAAGTTTCATACCTTACTAACAGCTAAATCTTGCGTCACAGAAGAGGTTAAGGTAAAAAAAAAAAAAGGACGGAGGGAGAAGAAAAAAAGAAAAAGGAAAAGAAAAACAAAAAGCAGCTTTCAATTGTAAGCATTCAAGACAAATAACAAAGGAGGCACGAAGCAAATACTGTAAAGGCTTATGTTTCAAATCCATTTCCAGAAAAAAAGAGCTGAATGGGAACAGAGGACAGGGAGAAGCTGAGGAAGAATTCATCTAGGCAAATGATTTTCTGTCCATATCCCTCAGTTTAGCCTTCCGTGCATTTGTCTGTGTAGTCTTTACCAAATCTTGGAACGCAATGGGACTCTAACACAATGGGACTAATAAATAAATAAAACATTTTGATTGTTTTTTGTGTCACTGCTGATCCTGAAGAAGTTTCTATATTGATGGCACTGACCTGCACCTACCACGTACACCTAGATTTTGGCAGCATTTCAATACCGAGCAAATTCTTGCAAAGGTGCATTTAAACACTTTGCTAAAAGCTGCAGAGTTTGGTAGAGCCATATAATTAATGTCTTGTTGCCTTTCCCTATTTCATCAAAGTATTGAAATAACGTGATATGAAGTGAATTATTTTTATTTGTTTGGCAGTTATCCAGCATTTTAATAGCAGGGTGGCTGCTGAGCTCAGTGTTGAATTGTCCCAGCACATTATATTTGTACAATTTCATCTCTGTAGTACACAATCAGGCAAGGGAATAACACAATTTTTTTTAATATTCTGTCTTTACAACAAGCAAACAACCCGGAAGAGTGGATTTCAAATTTTGGCTGGGGATTAACACACAAATGTTCTGAAAATTAGGGATATAATTATGTAAAGTCAATTAAAACTTTCAATTACATATTTCCTAAGGCTTTATCTATTAGCAATGCTGGGCATCCTGGGTTTGTAATTCCTTTCAGTCCTTTGCCTCATCTACCAACAAAGAAACACCACAACCAAGTGACTCAAAAAAATTAAATAAAACAGTTTTTCAGAATTTTGGAGATAACAAAAAGTAAAAAAAAAAAAAAAAAAAAGTGTAGTGTGTCTCAGCTTCACTAAGTATGCAGAGTGGTCTTGGGGCTCATGGCCACCCAAAGTTTTGCTATACTAGTAATAACGATAGAAAGCTAAGGACCCAGATGTATTTTTACATTCTAGGATCTGTTTATTTTAGGGTTTAATTGCAATACAAAATGAAGTCACTGATTAATAAAAAAAATGTGTGTGCGTGTGTGTGTGCCTTTCCCAAATTTTATTCACAGCTTATAAGTAATAGTGGGAGTCAATTAACTGTATTGAATGTAATCACAAGCCCATAAATTCTTTTTACTGTATTGAGTTACGGCTTTGCATACTAATGACACATATTCTTTTTTTTTTTTTTTCCCCCTAGAAGTTTTCTGTGCAACATGGTAATTACATAAATTGCAGCATTCTTCTTTAGTGGCTATGGGGAAAAAAATACCTTATGAATTTCAAAAGAATCATTCTTTCTTAAGAGCATCTCACATCTGTACACCTCATAAATGTCTCCATATACTAATGAGCAAACTCATTGTTAGCATTATTCCTGCTATTCTCTCATTACAATCCAGTTTTGGAATAAAAAACATGCCTGGTAAAATAAGAATTTTCATCAGTTATATACTGCCAGCTAGCAAAGCAGAAAATAAGAGGAAATGGCCATTTCTATTTCATATTGCTTAATATCCATCACATAATGGAAATGAGATAAAGTAGATAATGATAATAAGAATAGTATTAGGAGCACATACATATATTATGTATTTCTCAGAGGTACCATTGTTGTACCATTTACATTGTTAATATTAAAATGTCTTGGGCTGCACAACCCAATGTAACCAATACTATAAATATTACCTTTAATATAAAAGAGTTGAATGAGCTTTTAACCTTGAATTTGATACAATGTTGAAAATAACTTTTATACTTATATGACCTAGCTCATGTGAATAGCAAAGTACTCTTCCATTCAAATAAATCTTTCTCTAAAGTAAAACTTCTCTGGACTATTCTGAGCTATAATATCTATTGCACATAAGTGATCATAGACCTTTTCTGTATTTCTAGTAAGTGTAACTCAGAGGCAGAAATGTCAGTTTAGATGAAGCTTTTGTAGGTAATATTAAATACAAATAAATACTTTAAGAAATGATCCATTTCTACTATTATTTCATTAAAGAAAAGTGTTCAGGAATGTTATACACGTGTTCTATTATCCTCAGTCCAAGTAAAAATGTGATTTTAAATGGTTTTTGAATCAGAACATTTACTAAACAGAAAAGAAAAAAAAATGTAAAAAAAAAAAAGAGGGGTAAAGGCAAGAGGAGGATGTTTTGATTTTTCAAAATAAGCAGGACTTGGATCATGGAAACATTCAAGTTTGTTGAATTCAAGCCCTCTGGAGGTGGCTAGTCCAATCTCCTGCTCAAAGGGTCAGCTATGAGAGATCAGATCAGTATTCTCAAAGGTCCCTCCAGTTCATCCCATGTATTTGTACGCTGATGGGCTAAACACTGGGGACAGGAACCAGAGAAATAGAAATGCATATTGCACTCAAGAGTGTACTTCTGTGTAATCGAGCCTGTGAGGGGACACGTCGTCGGTTTGCTCATGCAAAAGCAACTGGGAAAGAAATAAGGCAAAAATGGGAAGTCTGAGCACAACACAGTAATGGTAGGGTTAGGAAGAGGGTGATTGTTGGATCCTGTCTGCAGGGTGCTGCAATATGACCAAGGAAGGAATGGCAGGGCAGAGCCTGGACAAGGGAGAAACAGAAAAATCAGCGCAGGATAGAAGTGAACTCATTGCCAAATGCTCCAAGCAGGACATGGACATATAGAGTATGTGCTATCATCTGACTCAGGCCATTTTTATAAAAATATGGTTGACATAGGATATTTTTAATTTCCGTTTAACTAAATTACTATGAGGGGAAAAAAAAACTATTCCCCCCCCCCTTTTTTTTAATTCTTTTTTTGTTTTCTTTTTTCTTTTTTTAAGCATCATATACCTCATTTTAATGTATATGAGACTAAGCAGATAGTACCATCAGATATACATGCTGGCAGTCATGAAATTTGATTATGTAGAAAAATTGGACAGAACCTTTGATACAAGTTTGAGTTACTATCACTGTGAAGGACTGGATAACCACAAGGTTTAAAGATATAGGTTAGAAATTAAGAGTATGAAGCTCAACTCCTTACACTAGGGACTATTGATAAGAATTTGTTGTCAGACAATTACCAGGTGCAAATGGCACTGGAAGGAAGACCTATTACTCTAAATAAGTGTAATCTACCAGTGTAATGAGCCTGTGACTAAGGTAAATGCAATACTAGGAGTGTCAGGCAAGCAGAGATAGGAAATATTAATGGTATTGCATAAGGCAATGGTGAGTTTTTATCTGGAACACTGTGCACTTCTTGTCATTTATGTTCAAGAAAGAGGTAATTAAATGAGCAAAGCAGAAAAAATGGAGTTAGAAGGGCTGCTGAAAAAAGCTAAAACAGCTGGAACTGTACAGTTTTAGTAAAAGGAGGGCTGCAAGGAGACATTGTAGGACTGTTCTATTGAAAGATCATGAAATGAAACTACAGCTTAAGATTCATTTAAGATGAAGGGCACTTAGCAGAAAATTAATCAGGTATGAATTGGCTAGGTATGAACACTAAAAAAAAAAGACAAAGTTTCTGACAATAACAAGACTGGGGTTCTGAAACAGCCCTTTAGGAAGTGTTGGGGAAAAAAACACCCCTTAATATTAATAAGAATCTTCATGGATTCACAAGCAGGATTAAAAGACATATCCACAATAGTCATAAGAAATGTAAGAGACTTCTTTTTGGCTTGTATTTCTTCTCTTACAAATCCATCTATAGGCATGCATCAATTATTTATCAGTGTGGTGCTTTCACTTCATATGCTGAGACACAAACTCCAGCCTCCATGGTCCAAAAGGAAGAATTGGAAGTACACTATTAAGAACACAGATATGGTTTTATTTTTCATAAAATGTTATGATGGAGTGATACAGCAACCAAGCAAAAAAGAAAATGAACTTCAGACCTCCCAAGAATGACGCTAAAAAGTTAAAGCAGCACTTAGTCTTTTTAAAGATGTCATTTCTGTTCAGTGTAACTGTTAGATGCTTAATGCAGATAGATGGGCTAAGCAGACTCTGCAAAGACAAAATTTCTTCCTTTACATCCAATCTAAAAGCTTTTAAAATCTCTCTGTCAGGAACAATTTGACTGCATATCAATTGCATTCCCCTACTACTGCAAAACTTATAATAAGGGAATATCATGGGGAAGAAAAAACACATTTTGATAACTCTGACAGTAAAATGAAACACTGTCAATCTAATCAGCTGGAAAGCTGGGACTGCACGTTAACCTCACTTTGCTCATTAAAGTTCTCATTCAATTAAAATAGCAGCTGCGATATGTCTGAGTGATGCCACACTGTCATGCTGCCAAGTTCATTTCTGGTGTTTCTCTGTTGACCTCACAAAGAACGGGCTCTGGGACTTCAAAGTTTTTCAGGACATCCACAAGGTTTATCATAAACATAAACTAACAAAATATAAACTGCCTAGCTATATCCTTGACACAAAAGATGTGTGGTGCCTATATGTAAGAAAAGAACCAGACATTTTCCTGTTATCTTCAACATACAGTGTGAAGTTCTATACAGCTCTTCTTTTAGTATAGGATCTATATACATAAAAACACTCCGCTTTGAAAATGAAGTCTGGAAGAGGTCTTACTTCACATTCATCTATTTTTTCTCTGTTGGTTTTCTTTCACATGTTAGAGAAGGAGATATAAAGTCCTTAATTTAGCCCGGAGGTCTCAAAAGAACAAAAAAATTCCCAGTTTTATCCACAACAATATATATTTACAAAACATACTTAAAGGAGAATAATTGAATTGTCTTCCGTATATAAGAACAATCAAACTGATCCCCTGGGTGAGAGACACTAATTCCAAATTACCTATATTCTATATATCAGTAAAATTATAATTCTCCTCACATAGTCTCCATTTAGCTCAAATTTTTCATAATGGCTCCAATAAATAGCAGTAATGGTGGATATTTCCAATGGACAAACTGGTGGCTTTATTCTCAATTCAGAATACTGCCTAAGCAAAAGCAGATATAAAATAAATGCTAGACATGCAGGGAAGACAGGGAGCAGCTCCATTAAAGTCAACAGTTATGCATAAAAATACATAAAACTGGGGAAAGAATAATAATAAATGTCTTTAGATAATGTATGAGAATCACAGTATGAACTCTCAGCAGAGATACATCTAAAAAGAGAAGTTAGTCAGGAGAACCAATTTTTAACTTGCCATTTGAAGCTAAGGGGAGAAAGAATAAAAATTTCATAGCATCAGCATTGTCTGAAGAACTCTTTTGTGCTTAAATAATATTTCCTGAACAATTTTAAAGCTCAAGCTATGGAAATTAGCATCACAATCCACTGCATCTATTGCTTTCATTTGTGAATGGAGGTTGTTATTTAGCAGGACTGTCAATTTGTCATCTTCATTGACCAATGCATTGCTTTAAAAAAACAGGTCTTATTAGACAAAGTATTTGCATTATTTTCAAAAGCTTTAGAAGTGATATTGTTTCACAGTTTAACAAAGTTGCAAGTATCTCCAATTTTCACTGCTGGACCAACTCAATCTAGTTAGAATAAGGATTTTTTTTTTTTCCTTTGTCAAGACTTTATAACAAGTTTAATTTTAAAGAGATGGTTTACAGAAATAATATAAACTTGTAAACAATTGGCATTAGCAAGAGCAGGGCTGATCTGAACTGCAAGTGCACTGATAAAAGAGACATCATTGACACTTCCAAAACATGTATTTTGACATAACCTTCCCCTTCCCTAGGAAGAGAGAGAGGCTGCATGGAATTTATTCAACAGAAAACCACTTTAAACTTCTGGACAGGAAAGCTGGGCTGTAGGAAGGGATCTAATAGGACACAGCAAACAGGAAGACTGATTTCTAAACTCATAAAATGCTGCATCTTTTCTGCCTTCTCTGCTTGTTTGTTTAAAGACTTACAAGATTCTACCTTAGTATTTTGTGTTAAGAAAAAAAAAAAAAAGAAAAGAAATAAAAAAAGAAGAAAAAAACCCCAAAGCTTGGTAGACTAGAAATCTCCTGGTACATCTCAGCATGCTTCCACCCAACAAGAGGTAGTTCTCATACAGCTCTCTCTAGCTCAGTGTCTTGTCAATTTTATGACCTTATCTTGGCAAAGTGGGACTGCTCTAACCAAACAGACATGTCCCCCAACACAGATACAGGGTGTCTATATGAGAGTTAGCTGTCTAAGATCTCATTATAGTCAGTAAGAGGAAAATAAAAACAAAAATTAGGTTACAATACTTGTCTCTCTAATATATCTCTAAAAGAAGTAATGAGACTATTTATCTACTTAAGAAAAAAGGTTCTTATTTGCGTAGAGAGTGAGCCCAAGATGAGAATCATTTCAGGGCACATGGATCTCACCCAGAATGGCTTGCAGAGGCACACCTTCATGAACATATGTGGAGTGTTCTTTCTGTTCCTTCTTTCTTGCCTAAGAGAGTGGATAGCCTTGATGAAATCTGCTCTACCATAAGTATGATTGTTTGTGATTCCTGGCTGAGCTTGTTAACGTGGCTGTAGCAGTGGTCTGCTAACAAGGTCTTTTCTCCAAGAAAGGAAGAGAGAACATTCGTATTGCCAGTGATCAACTCCACTGCTCTTCTATGATGCTCTTCGGTTTCAGTGCTAGGAGAGCTTCATGAAAAGCTTATTCTTCACCAGTGTTAGGGAAGAACTTCAGACAATAGGGAGAAGGCGAACAAAATTTTACCACCATGACAGAATTGCCAGACACGACAAGGAATAAATATGACAAAATGAGTTTTCTAATTTTAATGGATTTTTTTTCTTACTTCTTAGGTACCAAAATGTTTTTAATTTCTAAATTCTAATCTTTTGCCTTCTTCAGAAGACAAGAGCTACACAAAACATGTTTCAACATAACACGACTCTTCCCTGTTTTGCTCCACATGCATGATTTGACCTTATACTGGACATCTCTCTTTTTTATATATTAGTTTCCCAGATGTTTCCCTTGGTGACTAGTAATTGCATTCATAATGGCTCTTCACTGTCTGTCAGGCAGTTGTTTTTTTTTTAAATAATACATAACCAAATCAATAAAATACTATTTCTTGCTGCATACTTCATTGTCCCCAGCTGCACGTGGTTTTTACATCCTTTCACACCTAATCTTCCCCATCTGCACATTCAAGATTACACATGATCCATGGTGGACCTTGCAGTGTATGAGCATCCAGCTCAGTAGTTCTGACAAATTTCTCTCATCAGTCAAATCACATCCTGTGCACCTATAATTATTTCACAGTGTTAGAGAGAGAGAGAGACTCAGTTGAGTCAGAGAAATATATTAATATTATTTTGCAAGCATTTATTACCTGAGAGAATTATACTTTTAAATTACTCATAAATTGTTAGCATATAGACATTACAGGTTTTCAGGTATTTTAAAATTTTATAACTACAGTTTAGTGTCTGTGTATCTCCGTATTAACACAGCACCCGCCTTCTTAGATTTAGAATTTAAAACAGAAGTTTGATTGTTCATAAACAATCTGGACATAAAGTACATAGAAATACCTTTTAAAGGTCAGTTCTAAAATGATCATTATTGTTTTGGCATTTTAGATTTTTTGCAATTATTTGAAATCTTAATCCTAGAGCTATTTGCACGTAAAAACACGCAATGCAGTTACACAGCTCTAGACACATAAGACTGTAGGTGCACTATAATTCACCTTTCACATCATTCAAAGATACTTCTACAGCTTTCATTAATATTGTAAAGTTAGCAGCAATATTCTTGGCTACAATGCATGCCTTTGAAGTCATCATTATTTCTGGCTGTTAAATCAAACAATAAGCTGACATATTAGCTAGCTTATTAAATGCTGTCTCCTCTGTTGTTGTTTTTGGGAGTTTTAAAAATTATTTTTCTAAGGAACAGATTCCATAGTCCTTTTCCATGTGAGAATTAAAGCCCGAAGGATGCAGTCCAGCATTACTGCCATGTGATCTACATGACAGTCCAATTATGTAGTGACTTTTCTATGTAGCAATTTAAGGAACAGAAATCTAGGGTTACCAAATCAGTGAGTTTGTTTTTCATATTGTACATGTATAATTCAACTGAAGAGCACAGGAAGTCATGGTGATACTGCTCCAAACCTAGGGAGCGACATAAATTTACATTACCAGTACTGGGCTACTGTAACTGGACATGACGGCATCCTTTGAACTCTACAGCATCAGTAGATCCCCTAAGTTCATGGCTTTCTCCACATCCCAGATGTTTTCAGCTGCAAGAACAGTTTTGCATGGTGGTCCACGCACAGGACCAAATTCGTTCAAGTGGTCACACACAGCCAGAGCAGAGAGTGCTCAAAGCCAGTCCTGATACACAGTTAATGCAGAGATATACATGCACGTAGATCTCAAGTGTTGAAAACACTCCTGCATCCTTACGTTAAGATATAACTTTAAGTCTTCTGGGTCTTTTCTATCATTCATTACCGCTTCACTAGAGTCCTAGGTGCACCTTGAATGGGGAGTTAAAATGCAGTCTGTATCTTAAGAACAAGCTACTACTTAAATAAGAAATAAAATAATGTTAAAAAAACCCTAATGATAAAAAGAGTCTAATGATAAGAAAAGGACTTGGTCTCCACTGCCATGTAAAGCTAACAATATTTTCAATTTAATGTAACAACTGTCTTCTCTAAAAATTCTTGCTCTCAGAGAAGTTTAAAACTGTGGGAAATACCAATCTTTTTCTATTGTATTTTCCTTGTTGCTTTCAAAATAATGAATAATTAAAAAAAAAAAAAAAGAAAAAGAAAAAAAAAGAAAAAAAAGAAAAAAGAAAGTAATTTCTGCCCTGGAAAAACACTTCTGTTTTCTGAAAAGCAATGAGCATGGTTATCTTCTATTAAAGTAAAAGAATAATAGGTATTAATGATGGCGCTTCTACTAATTTCAGAACCCTTTATCTCAGCTGAGTGAAACAGGCTTTATTCAACAAACCTCAGTGAATTCAAATATTTGAATACCATAAGGTAGCGCCACCACAACATCATCATACCACGTAGCTAAACAGTGCAAATACATATATTCCAGCTAGCTGCAGCAGATAATAGATAAGCTCTATCTGCACTCCTCAGTAGCAAATGCTTTTTAAAACAAAATCAGTCTTTGGAAAAAAATATTTCAAAACAGTCAGTGAACACGTATAGCTTGGGGAAATGCAATGCAAAGTCTGCAATAATATATCCTGTAATTCTATTTTTTTTTTACTTTCAGTGATTTTTCCATTTATTTCCTCATCCCTAATTTTAGACAACAATTGTCTCACTCATCAGTTTCTCAAATATGAAAGAGTCATCCTACGAACATGAAATACAGATGTCAAAACCCTCCATGTACTAGACATAGGGTTATTCTCACTTAGAAGTAACCATAAGAAAGCAGTAAGCATATCTGAAATTTAATAGGAATTGTTGTAAGAAATGGGGCTTGTTATTCTTTGACCTACACAAAATGGGTCAATTTACAATCTTTTCCAAAGTCAATGTGCATCTGTTCAACACCCGAACTAAAACATTCAAGTTAAGGTATCTGAAGCTGTACTGCACCACTCACATTCCAGCTGAACAAAACTTTCTGTCAAATTCAGTCATGAATTTGTGCAAATTGAGTTAGAAATTGGTTCATGAAACGTATCTGTAATCAGGAAGACAGTGCCACTGTTTTCACACAAGCGTCAGTCTGTTGAACACCAAGGAACTGTTCTTGAGACGTAAAGAAAAAATACGCTAGCATAACCATTTCTTCAGGAACTTCCCAAGGACATTAGGGAGATGGGGAAAGGACCTAGAAATAGGATCAGACAGGACAAAGGGCAACTGGATGGCTAAAAAATGAGTGGTACCAGAAAGGGTTGGCTAAAAGAGGTGGAACTTTGCAGCTGATGTGAAGTGAATGAGAGTTTTTCTGCTGAGATGACAGCATATGATAGTGTAATTAAATATTTGCCATAATGAGTAGTCACAAGAGAGTGTCCATATGCAATAAATAAATAAATAAATCTGACTACTTGGCCTTGCAACCCCAGCTGTGCTCTTTTAACAATTCTGTGTGTCTCTGTGTGTGTATTAAATTTAAATATACACACATGCACTTCACACCACACGCCAATTTTCATATGCTGGTATTGCCATTCCTTACAAATGAATTAAGTCTAACAAGACACTCATAATTAGACTGCAAAGGTTTATTATTTCTGTTATACCATTGGGAAAAAGACCCAGTGAAATTAAGTGCTTTATCTAACTAAATGAATCTCTAAATTACAGTGGGAACACAGTTCAAGGGCCTTGATTCCCAATCAAATGACTATTTAAATTTTGAAGGCTCTGTGCACAGGCACACGACAAATTTGTGTGTCTAGTTTTGAATGTGTCCTTTTCCAGATGCTTCTACAATTGGATATTAACAGTAATTGTCGTGAATCTTTTCCTTAAGGAATTAAGTCAATCCAACACCTTTCTGAACTTTCTCTCATGCTCTTAAATTTGTGTGTTTGCTTTCAGATGACTTTCAGCAACAGAAAGTCCATTGACGTCCATCTCCATGAGATGTGGGAACAGTGCCTTTACTAAGCCATTGCTCTAATTAAATTAAATGTTTTTGCAGATTGACAAATACATTAGATAAATTACAGTTTCTTCCATCTAGCTGTCTGATCAATTTAGACAGGAGCACATACAAGTATTGAGGTATCATCTGGTTATTTTTTAACCTTCAGCTATACAACACTTGGTAAAAAAAAAACAAAAAACTAAGATTTTAGGGAATGTTTCTTCTTTTAAATCACAAATAAACACTAATTAAAATACTGAAACATGGCCTTCAATAGACCATCACTTTCGCAGGCCATTTCCAACAATCACAGATTAAACCACAGAGAAACAGAAACACCTATTTTATTAAAAAAACCCAACAACAACTATAGGTAATGCAAGTTGCAAGAGTTCAGAGGACCTGAAAGACCATTAGTCTATTCCAAAGTGCTGTTCCTATATTCTTAATGAAAAGAAGCTATATAATAACCAGTCAATTCCATTAAGAAAAGTAGTGAACTACTGACCTCAAATCATGTTTTCTTATTCTCTAATAGGAAAATCACTGAACAACTGTGAAATTACATCATCTGCACCTAGCTCCTTCTAAAACGTCTACATATTGGAGAGCACTAACTGGTTCTTACGACGGAGACTGTCACAGAACACATCAACTTACCTTTGAATACCACTGAATAACTTGAAAGGAAACCAGACAGTTGTCTTTTTAGGCTTGAAATCCCTCATTATTGATCCATGGAACAATAAAGCATTTCATGGTTGGTTTGTTCCATAAAAATGTAACCAGATTGTGTTAAAATGCCACTTTGTAAAGAAACAACAAAACACAAAACAGAGCAAGCCACACCTCAGTGGGCAATTAGGTTCTGCTGACGCTCTTGGAAAAGGTCAAGATTGTCAACTTCTACTTTAGAAAGCCAAATAGAGTGATTCCTCAATAGCCCCACAACACTGATATATTTTCCTCAGCTCTTGGTCAGTCCTGGGCATCAAGCAGAACAGCCCTCTGCTTTGGGGAAACTGCTGTGTTACCTTAAAGCTGCAATTTGACAGAGCAATTCTGTTTTTCTCTCCTGCACCTCTACAATCCTCCCAGTGCACAAGCCTGTCCTAGCACTTCACGTTGCTCTTTAAGATTCCACTGCCTTCTGCCAGGTAGGTTTTTGGCTTAGTGACAGGCCTGTATCAGTATTACTTGCATACAGACCCAGTATGACAAAACACACAGTCGATGCCTGTATCAATCATTACAGAAAGAGCTGAATTTGTAAACTAAGCAGCTATATCAGCAAACATATCTTTTTTTTTTTTTCCGTTTGGTATAACTAGCCTTTTTTTTGCTGCTGCCAAAGTAGTAGGCACTCCACAGCCACTCTGTTGCTCTTTTCTTGCCAATATATCTTCCATTATGACTTACTGCTCTGCTGCAAGTACTCTCGAAACAGCATAGCTGGAGATGCAAACACAAAGGAACTTAAGAATGACCTCCACCAGCAGCACTGGGAAACAGAATAATTTTGACAAAGTGCAAGTACAGCACCACCTTTTCAAACACAACAGATAATAAGCTTGGAATCAGCCTCCAAACTGCCTGAACTAAAAAATATGAAAGCTGACCAAACATTGGTTAGTTATTACAGTGTTCAAAATCTGTCAGTCACACAGGAACCTTTTGACAGATGATATCTTTCCCGGCTCCTAAAAATGAGAGATACAAAGAAAGTATTAAGAAAGAAGGATTTTATTTACTCAGCTCTCCAAACTGTGAGTTGAAATGGAGTGCTAGGAAGTGCTCTGGTTTCACTCCTGATCTATAGAGCCCCACAGAAAGGCTCCAAACTCATCTGCAGATATCAACAGTTATCATCCACTTCAGCTACCACCCCCTTTAGACTCCTGCTCTATTTCTGCCATCAAAAGAGGGAAGTAGGCTAAACAGCAGACAAAAATATGAGAATAAACAATCGCTGAACATTGAAACGATCAAATCTAGACAAGAAATAAGTATACTTATGAGCATACTCTGATAATAATTATTCTTAGAAAAGTCTGCTAACGGTTATGCTCAATTCTTCATAATAGGCCACTTAAAAATGAAGAAAGGATTTACTGTGAGATAATATGCTCTACTTTGAATAGTGTGTGTGGGCTGATGGTGGCTGGGTGCCGGGTGCCCCCCCAGCCGCTCGGTCCCTCCCTCCTCAGCTGGGCCGGGCAGAGAACATGCACCGACAGGCTGGGGGTGAGGGCAGGGGGAGATCGCTCAGCGGGTGCCCTCACGGCCAGCACCGGCCCCGCTCGGGGACACCGGCGGCACTGATTGCCAGCCAGCCCAGAGCGGGGCAGGAGACATAAACCCAGCTCTGAACACCCCTTCCGCCCAGCCCAACTCTGCTCCAGAACTCTCTCCCCACTCCTGCCAGCGGCGCTGAGGGCTGGGTCAGTCCCTCAGGCACGGCTGCTCCTGACTGGGGCCCTCCCAGGGAGACAGTCCTCCATGAACTGCTCCAGTGTGGGTCCTTCCTCTGGAGCTCGCCCAGCCGGCTTTGGCGCCATCAGGGACAGGGGAACCTTCTGGCAGCTTCTCACAGAAGCCGCCCTGCAGCCCCCTCCGCCAGGCTCTGGCCACACAAACCCAATGCAAATAGGAATTTAATGAGGGATATTTTTTCCTCTGCATTATGCAGAGGTCAAAACAGATGATAAAAAATGATCCTTAATTTATTCACCAATGGTAAATATATATCTGTCTTTTGGTAGGAGTTGTATTTGTGAGCTTCTGAAGAAGCATGAGAACGAACTATACTACACTAAGACAGTACAAAATAATATCTTGGTAAATTTTACTTGTGCTGCACTGCAGTCTGCATCAAGGATAGCAAAGTAGCTTTCCCCCCCCCCCTTAGGAAATTTATTGTACAAATGCTATGATGTGTTTATTATTATTCAGTGCCAATTACATTAAAAGTAGCCTAAGTTTGAGAAATAATTTCAAATTGTACATAAATCCCTAACTGTTCGTATAATGAAGGATAAAGTGATCTTTAACCTAATGTGATGTTCAATGGTATATTAAATAACACAGTTATAAGACATACATAAACATACAAAAATAGGGTAATATAATATATGGTGATCTATCTGATAATTAAAAGATGTACAATAGCTTAATGATGTCCACTGAACTTGCACACAAGATAATACAGACTCCTAACTTCTGCTGTATGCACACTCCCAAAATAAACAAAAATCCATTTCTTTTAGAAGTCAAATGTAAATATTTTGTCACAGTAAAATGGTGCTGGTCTTGAAGATTTTTCCCACCTATGGTACCTGGGGTACTACTGGTTTTAGGGTTTTTTCATTTGTGCCATTCTCAGTGCTGCTTTCTGGCACATATAATATGCTTAACCATGTAAGATATTTTTCATAAATTTATACAGACTTATTGTGGAAAAGCAGGCTCCAACAGCATAATTCTTCTCTACTTGCTAATAAGCTTAGTTCTGAGCAATATTCTGTGTTTTGATTTTTTTTTCGTATTTGAAACAAGCTGTCAGAGCTTGATTTACAAACAACGTGCATGACATTCTTCTCACCTATACCCCCTCCTTTTATTCTCCTTCCTTATTTCCCTTTTACTGACTGACCTAGTTTAATTGTACCATCTACATTTCTTTTATATATCCACCCTCCTTTCCTTCCTCCTGCCTTCACTTTCTCAAGCAATCCAATCTCACTTTCTCTAACAATACCTTTTCACTTCAGTTGTGGATGGAGGGGTCAAACCTTTTGGTTAGCTTATCAAGATTGTGAAGAGAATAAGAAAAAAAGATGAGGGGGAGAGTAACTAAGTATGCTTAGAAAAGAAGTAGAAATACAATGGTTTTATGCTGAATCATGATGTTCACACCAAGAACAAAAGCACTGTGAGTCACAGAACTAAAGATACTCCTTTGGAAGTATTAATGTTGGAAACTAAAACCTTGAATTTAAAGAAAAAAACAAAACAAAACAAAACCCATAGAATCATAGCATGGTTTGGGCTGGAAGGGACCTTCAAGATCATCTAGTTCCACCCCCCCTGCTAAAACCTTGAATTTCAGAAAAAAACCCCACAGAATCATAGAATGGTTTGGACTGGAAGGGACCTTCAAGATCATCTAGTTCTACCCCGCTGCCACAGGCAGGGACACCTTCCACTAGCCCAGGTTGCTCCAACCTGGCCTTGAACACTGCCAGGGATGGGGCATCCACAGCTTCTCTGGGCAGCCTGTGCCAGTGCCTCGCCACCCTCACAGTAACAATTTTCTTCCTAAGATCTAATCTAAATCTCCCCTCTTTCAGTTTAAAGCCATTCCCCCTTTCCTGTCACACATGCCCTTGTAAAAAGCCCCTCTCCAGGTCTCTTGGAGGCCCCTTTAGGCACTGGGAGGCTGCTCTAAGGTCTCCATGGACTCTTCCCTTCTCCAGGCTGAACAATCCCAACTCTCTCAGCCTGTCTTCGTAGGAGGCAAACGACCAAAGAAACAAAAGATGCTACAAGAGGAATTTTTGATTGTGGACTGAAATAGTGTAGGAAAATATAATGTAGAGGAAGGATTTAAATGCTGCCAGGTTTTCAAAACAATCCATTTCAGGATCTAGAGCTTTGAAACTCCGTGTCTGAAAATTCACCATATACTGGAGTTTTCTTTTTTCTCTCACAGTTTAGTGTAGCCATGAATCACCTGTTCTGCTGCTCCTGGGTGCAAGATGCTATTAACAATTTGACATTCCTCCTGCTGTGCATTAACCACATTCCAGCTTTTGCTCGTACTGATTGCAAATGGGACATAGGGATCTCTCAGATAAATGTTATCTGTTATGGTATCACAATGCATGGTTACATTTATGCCTTGGTGACTGGCAGTACCTGTCTAGTAATGAAAATCTCAGGAATAAGCAACTCTGGTACAGAGCATGAAAATCTGAGATGGACAATTCATATCTCCTAAAATACAGAATTGTCTCCCAGTGAATACATATTTATCACACATTAAATGCCCAGTTGAGAAGGATAATAACATAGTTTTATCCTAAAGCAGTTATAATCTGAAAGACAAGAGACTTGAACACAGACAGTGTGATGGAGAATGATGACACCATAAACACGATCAAATTATAATTGCAAATATGAATGGGAAATGAAATTATATTGATGCCAGTTAGCCTTCACATCTTCTATCAGAAACCTGGTGTCCTGAATAAGAGGCCAGATCCACCAAGTAATTGCAGTATACCTAATTCTTATTTACTTATCTAGTTCTACCGGCTTGAGTTTTTAAATAACCTTGTGGACATGTGTCCCAAATCTGGTATTACATATGACTTAAATTCACGTGAAACCTTTGCCTCAGTTTCCCTAGGATCCTCAACTGCAGCAACAATTAAGAGCCATTGCTGCTGCAGAGCTCTGTTCATCCACAGATTTTCACTAGTCACCACCTTGCTTTATAAAAGATCAAGGGTGCTGAAGGTACATTAAATAAATATACCTGGAGGTGTAAAAGAGCTGACTGAGAGATAATGAAAAGCAGGTGAAAAAAAACCCCACAAAACTTGATAGTTTGGGTTTTTCTGTCTTCAGGGAGGAGGGGAAGTGAAGACAATGCAGAGAACACTAAAATTATCTTGTACATGAAGAACAGGGGAAATATGCATGTGAAGCATAGAATTAACTGTGGCTGGGCTTGCCTTTTTATATTTCAAAAAAATTCAACACTAGGGGAACATCTGGGTGTGATTATTTTTTCCCCGATTTCCCCCCTTACCTCTAGTTACAAGACAAGCTAAAAAAACCTCCTCAATTACTGGTAAACACACAGAAACTTTAACAGTTACCAGAATAAGCATGCTAAATATAGATATTAAATTAAATACTAAAGCATAAAATAGAACTATTTATCATCCTGCTTTTATTTTCCCATTCACACATCCTATACACACACATACTTCTTTGTGGAGGGGGTTTATACTAAATTCTAATTCCTGTCCTAATAGGCCTGGTTTTTTTTCCATGTACAGCTCTGTGCTAAGGAGCAGAAACAGTACACGCAAATCTATCATTCCATGAGCTGATTCAGCAAGCATCACACCATTTAAGACAACAATAAAAATCAGGACCTAGAGGAGAAATCTGTTAAAAAAAAAGAAATAAATTACAGCGTAGAGGGCATTAGCTGAAGGAAACCAGTCCACCCATCTACAGCCCTTTTTACTAAGACTGTCTATGAGGAACCAAATTTCTTTCCTGGAGGCAGCTTCCCAAGTGCTGAAGCCTTGGGAAGAGCTATCACATCGCAGACACCACACTAATACTGCAGCTTCAGATTTTGATGAATGGGTTTTCTTTAACATCTGATAGAGAAAATGCCTCATTTCTCCCTATCTCACAAAAAGATTTTTTCTTGGTCAGCCATGACAATGACACTATGTATGACACCATTCTTACAATTTTGAAGGGAATTGGAAAAAATTCCATAGTGTGGAGAAAGCAGCAGCTTACCATATGCAAAGAAAAGAAACCTCCAACTAATAATTAAAACACTTTTATGTATTTTCACAGGTAGGAAACTGAGGATTAGACATGACTTTAGCAAAGTCGTGAGACAGATCAAAAAAACAGGACAAGCAGTAAGTTCAGTCATAGCTCCTTCAAGATGTACACAACAGTCACTGGCAATCATCTCTCGGTGTTACAGGGATGTGAGTGCTGCTGATTCTATAGACAGGTGGAGATAAACACCTATAATAAGACCTTATGACACGTTGCATGTTGGACGTTGTAACCCATCTCATTCCCAAGATCACAGTCGGCTGACAGCACCCCAAGGGCTGCAGACAGGAGATGCTGGGCCTGCTGGGTCAGGCACAGGGGGCTTTGCCACTCTATGCTACCGGTAGGCACAAGGTGAAAGCAAATGAAAAGCCAATACTGACATGAAATCAGAATCCCCATAATTACTGATTACAGGAGAGGACCCTGCCTTGGCATGCACTCCTCCTACTCAAGCTGTGATGCTCTCTTTCCTCTTCACATGCCATAGTTATGGTGTTTGATAGAAAGAGCTTCAGATTACAAAAACTGTAAGAAGAAATTTACCTATCACATAAGTGTGGCTTCATTTATTCATTTAAACCCATTAAAATACCGATACTCTTTACCTATGGTCTATTATCTCACAAGTAGAAAGAAATGCACTCCAGTGCATAAGTGCAATAGCTACAGCTCTTTCTCAGATTCCCGGTGGTTTTATTTAGTTAAGAAAATTGCAAGAAACTTTAAAAGGACACATGATACATATATACAGACACTTAAATGTTGTTTTTTTTTTTTTTTTTTTTTTACACCATTCCCCCTGTTTTTTGGTGAAGTGATGGCATCTATCACAAAAGCAGTAATAGACTGTTACAGCTCTAGTACTAGGAGGAAAAATTGGAATAAATGATCCTGAATGCAGAAAACTGTAGCAGAGATTTTCTAATTCTTGTTTGCATTATGCATGTGCTTCAGGCTACAGCAAAAACAAAGGGCAGATCCCTACCTGTTACCCATTGAGACAATTTTCTTATGCACAATAAGCAGTTAAGTAATAATGAATATCCTATAAAAGCAAATTAAGAAAACAGGAGAGATACATACCACAGTCAAGCCTGTACTACACTGAACTTATTTTCTACTTCATGGGGTACCCAGAATTTTGGGTTTTTCTTTCACAATGCACTTTATAAGCAAACCAGAGGATTTATCCTGACTTCATTCTCTCTCCACACTAAGATAAACAGAAAACTAAAAGCATGTGCTGTGGCACATTTTCTTCCTACAAAACAAATTTCTGGCAACTTCAGCAAGAATATAGATTCTCACAACATTCGGTTAACCTCTTGGGCAAAACAGTATTTTAAAGTATATCTCCATGAATTTGTAGACAACAAACAGGCAGTATAATTTTGTGTTGGCTTTGAAATACACAAAAAATATTTAATTGGGCCAACATAGCTTTCAGCACTGACTCTCTGAAGTGCTCTGAAGTAATTCAGAAAGAAAAAGAGACAAGGCTGGAATTAATTTACTCTAGCACCATAGATGGGCTTCGGCCCTTTACATGAAGTACAAAGTTCAATTTCTTTCAATTCACACATATAATTATGCATAATTTTTGTTATACACACTCTGCAGGAAGGGTTTTATCGGTGGGTGCTATTGGCCTTTTTTCTTCACATTTCTCTTGGCTTACAGGAAGACAGAGGTCATTATAAGAGACAGTAATAAGGGTTTCTTTATCCCCAAACAAATATTTATCACATAAAAATTTAATGCAAATTTGTTTATAAGCTTTAACATGTGGTGGCATGAGATACTATTAGAAGCTAAACATTCAACATGTCTGGCAGGATATAAGAAGTCAAGCTAAAGGTTTCAGGCATTATTTTAGAAGCACACATTGCTGCTTTAGAGAGCTTTACCTCCTGTTGGCATTCATAGAATCATAGAATGGTTTGGGTTGGAAGGGACCTTCAAAGGTCATCTAGTCCAAGCTGCTTGAAGTAAGCAGGGACACCTTCAACAAAGTCATGTTGCTCAGAGCCCCGTTCAACCTGGGCTTGAACACCGCCAAGGATGGGGCATCTACCGCCTCCCTGGGAAACTTGGGCCAGTGTTTCACCACTCCCATTGTAAAAAAAATTCTTCCTTATATCTAGTCTGAATCTACCCTCTGTTAGTTTAAAAACACTACCACTTGTCCTGTTTCTAAGCCTCCTTTAAATATTGAAAGGCCGCAATAAGTTCTCCCTGGAGCCTTCTTTTCTCCAGGCTGAACAACCCCAAATCCCTCAGCCTTTCCTCACAGAAGAGGTGCTCCAGCCCTCTGATCATTTTTGTTGCCGTCCTCTGGACTCCAACAAATCTATGCTTTTCCTGCACTGAGGTCTCCAGAGTTGGATGCAGTGCTCCAGGCAGGGAAGTTATAACACCCAGCGGTGTCATCATTTCATGGCACTTGGTCTGATAGCCTTGCCTGGTGCAATTGCAGAGAGGACAGTGTGACTGCCCCAGAACACCAATCTCACCTTTGTGTAGGGGTTACAGATACAACTATGGCTCCATCTCTTGCTTGCTGACTGTCTCACATGATTGTTTGTTTGGTTTTTTTTTAAAGACAAGACACTGCCAAAATTCACCCATCTAGAGTAGGTCAAAGAGATGTAAAGTCATTCATAAGCAAAGCTGATCAATTCCTAAATCACTGCAACATAAGACTGAAGCCCTAGCATTTCTTTGATACTGTCTGGATTAATCCACACCCCTGAAATGGCTATTTCGGTGGTTCATTTTCTGATGGCAATAATAATTTAACCTGTGTAATAGGCTACTGTTGATTTGATGTTAAAGCTTTCAGGTAGGAAGTAAGTTATGGCTGCTCTAAGTTTGTTCCTCAAAGGCAAAATCCTAAATATAATTATAGCAATACAGTATACTAGTCCATGGGATCTACCATATTTTTAATCCAAGGTAATTCCAAAATAATCCTTCCCTTTCCCTTTTGTTCTATCCCCTCTTTTTTTTTTGTTTTTGTTTGTTTCAAATCAAGTATTTTTTTAAAAAAAATAATAATTTCAAAAGTTAGCAAAAAGAATCAGGAGAAGGATTAGCCAGTCAACGTTAAAGATGAGTGAAGAGAGACTTTTTGTGTGACCAGATATCAGTAATCAGTAATTTTCACTGACTTCATCAAATCATGCATTTTTATCACTTACTTAATTCAAACTCAGCATCTGACGCATGGTTGCCTTTGATTCAGAATGACAAGAAAAAAGTTTACTGTTAAAGATTAATCATGTTCTTCTGTTCCCACTCTCCTTCTGCTCTTAAGATTTAGGAGGATGTGCTCAACTGTAGCTTTATTTTCAATTTATGAAAAAAATATGGTTTAGATACCATTTATTTGTAATCTACTCTTCCACATTCGTTACTCTATAGATGCAAGTATACATTCTGCATGTAATAATCATTAGTTTCATTCATTACTTTTGTACTCCACTAATAAATGGTAACTACTTTCACGAAAACCTTCTGTTTATCTGCTATTCTAAAATGCATAGTTTGTCTTTTGCTTCTTTGTTTTTCTCACCTGTAAAATGTCCTTATGTTCATTATCTCTCAATTTAGTACTACTTGGAAAAATTCTTACTCCTGTTTTCCTGCCTTTGGTACCGCAAGTATTGCTACTTACCCTTTCTCAACTGTTTTAAGGCACATCTCCAATCATCATCATGCTGTAAGAAAATACACGTGCTGTACACCCTACTTATAATCCACAGGGTTTTAACACCAAGATATAACATCTTCCTCTTTACCATACATGATTTTTATCTTCAGACTACTTATAAAGAAGATATTTTTTACAATGGGGGTGGTGAAACACTGGCGTAGGTTTCCTGAGATGTAGGAGATACCCCATCCCTGGAAACATTCAAGGGTGGACGGTGCTCTGAGCAACCTGATCTAGTTGAAGATGTCCCTGCCCATGGCAGGGGATTGGACTAGATGACATTTAAACATCCCATCTAACCCAAACTATTCTATGATTCTATGATTTTCTCCTTTAGTCTTGATGTATTCATTCAGTATAAAGCCTACTATAGCAGGAGCAGGGGATCTGCCAGCCCAAAATTTACCATATGTTTATCAAATCACATCCATTAATAACAAAAAAGAAAATAAACCCCATTTTTTCTGTTTAAAATATCTCATCCATTTCTTATCCTAAGCTTAACAAAGCCATATTTTCATGGCGAGTAGCAGTACTTCCCACATGATTCCCATCAATGTCTACAGAATTCTGGCTTGTATTTTAAATTATATTAAAAAGAGGTTCTGTCATTTATAGATGCAAAGATAACTGCTAAAACATGAAAGCAAGAATATCAATGCCATATCTGCCTCCTAAGCCTGACAGCTGCAGTGCCTCTGCTGCTGCTCAGAATGAGATGCCAAGCAGCCACTGTGAAATTTCAAAAAAATAAATAATTAAAACCTAAACACAAAAGCAGCTTTTCTCACTTTTCTACTGCCTCCTCCCCACTTGCTGTTGCTCCTAACAAACTTGTAAGCAAATTCCTTTCTTTCCTGCTTATCTAATATGCCAGTTTCTGATGATAAAAAGAGACAATTAGAAAGAATTGGAATTGGAAAGCATTCCTCTTTCTAAAGGCAAGCATGGTGTCCTGCATAAAGGCAAAGACAAGGTCAGAGGGGAGGAAGGAGAAGGATGCTGGATTGCCTAGTTCCACATTTATATTCACTCTGCTGTTACAATGTTCTTTATCCTTTCTGGACTTTCACCAACAGGAGCCCATTGCCCCACATGTAGTTTTTCAGCTGCAGGGAGCAAGAGTCAGAACCCCTGACCTGAAGGATGCAAACATGTTTGTGCAACCTCCACACACAAGCACTGCAGTCATCCCCTTTACCGGTAAAAGGATGTGATGGCTGTGACACTAAATGGTAGATCTCTCTTTGGTAACACAATCTGCCCCCCTCAGGACTCACCTGAATCTAAGACTTAAATTTCAATTATAAAAACATTTATTTAAAAAAACCACAAAACACAAAACACACCCACATTCTCTGTCAACATAGAGGTAATCAAATACGTTGTCTATATTGTTGCTGATGGGTTTTACCTGATTAAATTACTATTGGGAGGACAAATAAATACACTGGTGAGCTGAGTGTTGAAACAGTACAACGTAGTAAAAATACCATGCATCGTGTATCAGCAAAATCCTGACAGTCAAGAGGTTAGCTGAAATACTAGAATGAAAAATATAGAAGTAATCACTTTTATTGTCAATTATTTGCAAATGTGTAGATAAGCCAAGGAAATAATGTGTCATTTTCCTTTCAATAAACTAAATACTGGATACCACATGTCACCAGTAATTAGACAACTGAGCTGTATATTAAATGAATGATGTAAATATAGCATAAAAAATATAGTAGCTCCTTAAAGAATGAAGAAATTTTATTTCCTACTAAGGGAATAGGCAACAGGGGAATTTATACTGGGTAAACCTCAGTTATACAATTAAACTAGCAATTACAGCAGCCCTACAGTTAGTTATTGCCCTATGACCGACTAAATCTTTCTGTGGTAATGGGCATTGCATTCAGAACCGAACGATGATATTTTTAAGGACTGCTGGCAGCTTTTAATTCCTTTATAGCCCATTAAAATATAGTCAGTCTTTTAGTCATTTTAACCTTGTTTAGCACAAATGGTTGAACTTGAAATTCATTGACTTAAATGGTCCATGGAAGATATCATTAAGAATTGCTGTCCTGGATACTTTTTTTTTTTTTTTAAACTTATAATGCATTTAATTATTAATGTCCCTCTATCATTTATGGCCCATCGTTTTTGAGATTTTCCACATCTTTCACCTTACCTGTTCAAAGAGTTACAGGAGCCATAACATAATATTCCAGATACAAAGACAGTCACTGTTATCACTAGACCTTGCATTAGTCAGAAATGTCTATACTTTGAGTCTTGGTGATTATACAACTATCCAAGGTTAAGCTGAATAATGACCTGAGGGCAAAACTATCATACACACAAGACCATCAGTTTTGAGATACTACAGAATATATCTTTCATGCATACACATATGCATTGAGTTGTCGCTGACCTCTGAAAATAATGTTATTTATGTTTCTGTGATCTAGAGCACAAATTCAGAAATACAGGTTAACTGATTTTCAGTACAAGAGGACCTGTAACCTACACAGCTTATTAATTTTCATAAGTTTGCCTCTAAAAACTCCAGCGTTGTTAGATTTTAAGCTGTGATCTGCAAAAGCTGATCTTTTTTTCTGCAAAATTCAACAGCAGTGATAAGCAGGACTTGCCTTTGAATTAGAAGAGGAGAAAAAATATCCCATATAAACGAGCCCCATTCATCCAGCCAACACTTGTCATTTATTTCTATACTTGTTTTTTACTTCTGTGTATGCTAAAACAATTATTTATTTCGTAACATTGCTGAAGGAGCCAAGGACAGTCTGGTTGTGTTTGTTTTGTTTGTGTGGTTTTTTTCTGTATAAGAGAAATGTATGAATAAAACACTAAACAAAGAATTATCTATTTGTCTTTCCCTGAACCATTAGCTACTGGCCACTTTTGTACAGATAAACCTGGACCAGGTCTTCCAACAAACCTCTTTGCCCAGTTGGTATTTCCCAGCTGCACATAAGAAAACTAAATTTTTGTCTCGCCTCGGTATAACGCACCCCAAGCCCATGAGAGCAGCCCCAAACCAATGACAGTGCTCTGAGCCACACCACCACCATCTCCCACATCCAAAGGGAATAGCTGGAGCCTGTAAGTGGATGTGGAGGGAGTGAAATAGCTGTAGAAGGAAGCAACTGAGCTGAAGGAGCAGCCAGGTTTAAAATATATGTGTTGAAGTTCTCAAGGTGACTGATGGCCAGGGACGTTCACATTAAAAGGGCTGCTGTACAGGTGCCCAGAATTTGTCCAACCTTTTGTCGATGCTATGTAAATTAATATGGCCCAAATACTATCCCTTTGGGGGAAAAAAAGAACAAAACAAAAGAAACCCTGAAAGATTATATTAAAGGAAAAGAAGGGAAGAGTAAAGTTAGGAGCCCAAATGCATACTCACTAAATAAAAGTATTTGTATAAAATTAAATATTAGATATAGACTAGAAAAAAATTAAGGGTTCATTTCATGCAATATGAACCCATTAATACTGTCAAGAAAAGAAAATATATTTTCTCTATGACTTGAGTAAAATTGAAAGTGCTAATTTATATAGATATAAATAGCCTGTGAGACTGTGTTAACATCACTGATACATCAACTGGATCCCCCCTCACCTGTTTTCTTTCCTGATCTTTGAGGAAAATTAGCTGACAAGATATCAGGAGCTACCAGAATGATGTAACTGGTGGAATTCATATGCTTCCCAATTTTTTGGGAATCAAGACATTGAGGTAATGCAGGTCATACAAATATATATATATAAAAAAATAAATGTAGTTTTCAAAATAAATCTAGGAAATACAGAACATTTGGCACTGATCATCAAACTGATGGGAAGTCCCGAATTTTCTACTGTGGACACAATAAAAGCTGGCACAGCAAGAAGTCTATTTCAGTAAAGACTATGTGGATATCTATCAGCTTCACCAGTGAGCACAAACAGCTTAGCTTCAGCACGGAAGAACATGTTCTTTCCTTTCCTGGGCATGCTCTCATACAATCCTAATTGCTACAAAAGATCAATTTAGCACCTTCCAGTGGAGCATTAAGTGGCACAGCTCACATCAGCTTTAATACAAAAAAGCAGAAATACAATAAGTAAACAAAGAATTCAGTATTGTAAACTCCTTATAACCTTGAACACACAACTTTCTACATAAAGCAGGATCATTGAAAATATTGAAAATAAGAGCCTTTTTCTCCTTGCATATTTCCTTTTAACTTCTCAAGTTCTTTATAGCTTGTTTGTAATGCTGCTTGATAACCCAATGAAACAAAAGAATACATTGACTCTAGCAAAACTAAAAATCTTGCAAATATGTTAAAAGCAACAAAGGCAGGAAAGTTATTAGAAAACAGTTTTCATTGCACAGCTCTGTATTTTTATGATCTATGCCTTTCAATAAATGTATATATTTTACCAATTAAAAAAAAAAAAAAAACCACAAAAAAACCCAAAAGACCCAACCAAACCAAAAATATCAACCAAAAAATGTGCAATAACAGTAAACTTTAAACTTCAGGAAAAACAAATCTGAATCTACTTAAACTTTCCAAATACGGCATTAGCTCAGCATGACTATATGTCTCTATTTTGAAAAACACATGTATTGAACCACCTTGGAAATAAAGGTATGAAAAACCTTTTTTATGCATCCTGATGCAAATTTGGATTTATTTAAAAAAATATATATATAACCAAGAATACCAATAACAAGTCAAGCAGAACAGCTCAGAACCGTGCACATTATATACACATTTTTAATATAGGCACAAGGAAGTACTTGCAATAAAACTTGTCCCCTAAGTTTTTAACAAATGCATTTACATTTTCAGTCTCATCTTACTTTACAAGCTGTGATTTAGCACAGCCTGGGAAAGCATTCTAGGGAAATATAACTCCACACTTGTTCTACAGATATATTTTTTTCCTAGGCACCTCCTGTTGCCTGTGCTGTTCTATGTTTTCACAAAGTTGTAGGAACCTTATTAGAAAATGTTTTCTAAAGAAGCTATGCAATTCATTGGGCAAATTCAATTACAGGGAAGAAAAAAAAAAAAAAAAAAAAAAGAAGCAAATGCAGGAGTCTAGTCCTACAGGCTTCTTTCAGAGCTGGGAATACATAGGCAGCAGCTTCCACGTGCAAAGGCTGCAATATATATATATATATGTGTGTGTGTGTGTCTGGTAATTCAGTACAAGCAGAGGAGGATGTATTTTTTATACAGGAAGTAAAAAATCAAAACAAAAGTAAAACCTGCTCAGAATGGTCATGTAACAGCCAAGTATAGTCCTAACATTTCTGCACAGTAATGAAGAGCTTTTGAAGTAAAATAATAATAACTTTCAGAGGGTACGTACTTTCTTATTCATCCAATGCCACATTTTATATCCATACCACATATAATAATAATAATAATACAAAAACAATATCTAGGACTGCTAAGACCATCCATTACAATTTTATAAGAAAACAGAGCTCTAATTCTTCATGTCCCCAGTGAATAGCTGGTAAACTATATATTTTATTGCTGGGATTTCTTCAATAAATAATCCATATTGAATCATCAACATAGAATGACAGTAAACGGTCTAGACCACAGACAGAGTATTCCTTCAATTTTTAATTTTCAGTCTCATTGTTTTGTGTCATAATTGCTCTGTTACCTCTATTTATGTTTCCTGCTTATATCTGGTAATAAAAATGTAATTACTAGGATATGTGGGTTTAGATGATGATGATATATATATATATGTATTTCTACATTGTATGCTTATTCATTATTTTACCTAAATGAAATATTACATCACAAAGGGAATCATCTCTGACAAACTATTCCTAAGGGTTTTAAAATGTTTCTGCACAATGCTCATTATAAATGGAAAATTAACAAAGAAACTTGTTTAAAATTGTCTCCAGTTTCCCAGGGGCTTAAGATTAAAATTTTTCAAGTCCATGCAAGCTCATTTTGAATATGTGACAGTCTTTAGCAATAAATAAGTCATATTGTTTCTCAAAATTACTCTTAAATTAATTTTCCGGTGTTTTTGTCATTTTGAATATTACTGTGGCATCTCAGCAGACTGCTTAATACAGTAAACACTTACTAAAACCGTATTACCCTTATAAAATTCTGTTATTCAATTTAATAGGCCTAAGAATGGTTAGACATATTGCTCATGACTGTGTGTACAGATAGTATGGAAACTCTACATTTAGACAAGCCCAATATGAACTGTGGCATGAATACAAATATACAAAGGCGGGGGGGGTGTGTGTGGGTGTGGAGAATGAATGAATAAATAAATGTAAGGGTAAATATCGGGTCCAATTTTCCTAGTAGAAAAGAAAGTCAAAGTGTAGAATGAAGGAAGTGGTGATTTTCCTTTTTGGATTCTAGGTGTTCAGGCTGTACAGGTCATCAAGAGATGCTGCAAACTCTAGAATGAACTAATAAATTATTTTGATTCTAAGACAGGAATAGTAATAAGTATGATGGTTTTCTGGTTAAATTATTATATGGGCAGTTAGAGAGTCTAACTGTACTACATACCTACTTCAGGTAAAACAATACAACATGATCTCAAAAGACAGTAGGAACATAAACCCCGTTAAAAGGTACAAATAACTCCAGACTTGCTAGAAAACAACCAGATGTCTTTCCCATTTTTTCATCTTCTGGTGTACTTTTTGGTGTCTTGATGGCATCAGGAATTTCCTATGTTTCCCAGTTCTACAAAGAGTTCAGTTTGAGCTCGCTATTTTGTATTTCCAAAGACAAAATAGACAGAACAGCTGCCACGTCACCTGTACTGCAAATCATTTATAGTTGATAAGAAATGTCAAGTAAATTTACTTTCTCATTGTACTTGAAATATATAAAAAGTAAGAAAGCCAGGATATATGACCAAAAGCTAATCCCTTTTCCTGTTGCACTTAATCACACATCAAAATTCCTCCGTTTCTCCCAATTTCTCACCTAAATTTTCGTGTTGCTGCAGAAATTTGTTGCTGAGAGGGAAATCACATGATATTTCACATCCTTTGGTCAAAATGTGAGAAAGATTTTCACTACTGTCGGTTAATTTACTTGTGGATATATATATATCTCTATATCTCCCCTGTATTTTTTTGCTTCAGTCATCCAAAACACTAACCTATTGACTTGGTGTGAATCAATGATGACAAATACAAAGTTTTATGTTTCCTTTACAAAAAAATAAAGCTCAAATTATATAGCACATGGAACTTCTCAATTTAGCATTATTAAGAATATCAGAAAATAAAATTTTGGAAATACATTTTTTCCTCTTTCATCAATACTAAGAGAAGTTCTTTAAAGCAAACCATTCCAGAGCTTGCACTGAACATTTCCCTTCTCTTGATTCAACTCTCAAAGTGAACTATTACTTTTTATACATTATATCCACCAAAGGTTTAATAATCGAGCTCATTGTGTGCCTGTGGGAGGGGGAACAAGGAGTGTCCTTGGGTCTGAGTATGTTAAAGGAGAGCTGAGAAGCTTTCCAGTGAAAGGCTCTGTTGATAAATGGTGGTTAGGAGAAGAAAATTGCTTATTCAATGAACAAAGTGGTGTGTAATTTATTTTACTTCATTAGATGCTGAATTCTTCAAACATTCCTAGGAATTAGAATGCTTTGAAACTAATTATTGTAAGTATGTTTAATCATAGCTTTGAAGTTACTTTCAACATAGCATGCTCTTTTAGATTAAATTATACCTTTCTCCCATTCCACTGCAACTATCCAGTTCAAGGGCAGAAGAGGAGCAACAAAAAACCCTGTTAAATGTTATAAGTAAACATAACAATAGTTTGGCCCTGTTTTTTCAGAAATATTTCCATAACCTCCTATTGCTACAAGTATACCTGTTCCCACAGAAACTTGAGCACAATTTTGTATACATAAAAATTATCATAAAATTAAAAATTTTTGCTATTATATATAGTACAAATAATTGCAAGCAACAAAGGAAATGCCAAGGGAGCACAAAGATGAACAGAAATGCAATTCTAAGGTGCATGGATTTGCTGGAGCAAAGATTAAAGGAGTGTAATATACTCTCTCTCTCACACTTGCTTCCTTGTACATACAGTACTGGTAATCAAGCACTCCATTACATGGTATTTCTTTTTATCATGATAAAGAAGTGATGAAAGGAGCAGTTTTGGTTTGGGCCCGCTTCCCGTTTAAAAGAAATTTTTGGTTCAGTGACTTAAGCAAGGCAGAGCACCATGAATCTCCTCACTAATCATGAGCTTGACTTTGACATTATTTGCAGATTGAACTAGCTGTTTGTGTGGACACCAGCAACCTGAAATTTTATCAGTCTGATGAAAGAATGCAAATGTAGTTTCAAGTAGCTTTGCTGATCTCACCAATTTCCAATCCCCTTTCCTATTTTTAAATGTGCAGGTTGTACTTAAGTGATTTAACGGGATTTTAATAGATTCTTGATAAAGCCCTAAATGAAGAGAAAGAATGGTTTTATACTCTTCTCTCTATTTATTCTCTCTTCTCTGCTGTTATGTAAAGCACAGCATATAATTATATGTTATGTAAAGCAGGCATATGCATTACATCAGAGAAGTGCCATCTCACAGAGAACTAATATGCTGAATGAGAGAACAGTACTTTTCCTTCTATTCTTTCTTAGGCTTATTAACTGCCTGCATAGCTTGTAAAAATAAATGGCTAAAGTACCTTATGGTAAGAATTAATATATTTCATAGTCTAATATTACACAATTTCTAGTATTTCCACCTCTACAACACAGGCACTGTACTGCATTTGGCTGAAAGGCTGGGAAGGTTAAGTGGGTAAGATTTATTTTGTAACTTTGCAGAGAAAACCATACAGCAATGAACAACTGAAAAAGTCCCATAGACATAGAAAGATATAGGTAACTATCTATTGGCTATTTTCTCCAAATTTCATAATAGGAACCAATAAAAAAAGCTATTTATGTGGATCATCAGAACTAAAATATTTCCAAAAGTAACAAAGTGGAAAATGGAAGTGTGGCTTGGAGACAGGGACTTGTTAGGGCAGATAGAAATGTCCAGAGAAAAAGTAGGTTAAAGACAGAAAATAAGAAGCAATGGTTTAGTTGATCAAATACAGGGTCCTCATAATAGGGAGGTAGCTGTATACAAATAATTATGTATCAAAGGGAAACAAAAGAGTATATACTGAATATTATCATCAGCTATGGAGAAAAAGAGAACGAGAGAACAACTCTTTGTCCTTCACCTCAAAAACATAGTATTCCACAAATAATTGCAGCCTATCCACCAAATGTCACCCAACTAAAAAACCCCAAACTCTTAATGGCACAAAGCAGTAGTTTGGCTTGTTCTTTCTACTTCTCTTTCTTTCTTAATGGCATATTCCATCTGTTCTGAATTTGTCAGAAACAGTGATTAGAGGACAAAAAACCCCACCCTCTTTTGTTACCCTCTACCTAAAACTTCAAATCAGCTGTGACAGTGAGTGAAACACAACCCTGCCAAAGTGAGCATTTCTCATTTTGTAAGATTGATATTTATAAATTTACAAGGCTTTCCTAATCATGCTTCCCAGAACTATCACAAAAGCAGCACATCACAGAAACTGCAAATACTCAGAGGTACCTGGTTCATCTAGTTCTGTTTTGCTATGATCCAAGGGCTTCAGTGCACACACACTGGCTCAAGAGCTGGGGAAAATTAACAAAAGTTAAAAATCCCCATACATTTTACCTGCCTGCATTCAGCACAGAAAGACTAATGAAACATTACTAGGTACTACTCCACACACACTTACTTGGTGACATTCATCACCCTCAAGCATTGGCCAACCAGCTCAACTCTATGGCTTTTTACAGATTTTCTTTAGAAAGATCCCGATCCCTTCCCATCCCGGCTTTCCCTGGTAAGCTTTACCATCATGTTCAGCCCATCTTTGAACATCCAGACTGCCAGAATCTGAAATAATGTCATAATCTGTTTTGCACAGGATATTGATAAACCATTCTGAGCTTCTCAATCAAGAAATAAATTTCCATCCTAGAATTTAATTGTTGGAAAGTTTCTACATAAACTGAAATAGTCCCTAATATTTGAGAACCCTGAAGCTGAAAAAGAGGCTGTATGGAGCCTGCGTGGCCGGGGCCTGTCGTTGTGGGCTGCCGGGCGGCTCCTGTGAGCAGGTGCCAGCAGGTTCCCCCGTGCCCGATGGCGCCAACGCCAGCCGGCTCCCAGCCGGGCCCGCCGCTGGCCACGGCCCAGCCCAGCGGCCACACTGGCACCGCCTGGGGGGCGCCGCTTACACCGGGGACAAGGGACAGATCCTGCAGGTGGTGGCATGAGAAGCAAGGTGGGGGGAGAGCAGCAGCCCCACAGGCCCCCGGTACAGGGCCTCAGGAGGCCAGAGCAGCACCAAGGCGCCGGAGAAGCGGTGCCTCCTATCACATACGTTCCTTGCAATCATCCATTCTGAATACATGTAAATTATTTTTGGAATAAGATGTGAATATTGGAAAAATAAAAGTATGTAAACCAAAATATCATACTCTAATTATTTGAGTTCTTAAAGAAAATACATACATTTTTCAGCATTTGAATTCCCTCAAAACAAAGTTTAATAGTCATTAGTTTATGAGGTGCTACAAACTGATACATTTATCCCCCAACCCTTGATAACTGACAAAATAAAATGCAACAGGAAATATCTCTGCCACAAATAGCAAAACTATATAAAAAGTAATTTAAAGTCTGTTTGTTTTGGGTGACATAATTAGAAATATGATTTTAATAATTCTAATTCTTAATATTCTGATACTGCTAAATTCTAAAATAGTAATATACCACTTTCATGCTCTGTTTTTAAAGTAGCAATATTCATGTAAAATATGCCACACTACACATATTTGCACTATACGGGTTTCTTTTTTTTTCTTAACTACATCTTCTTTACATTTTACAAAGACAACTCCTTAAATGTATCAGTTTCAGAGAGTTAATTGTTGCAATTTTATATTTATAAATTACAGCCAGGTTTAACACAAAATAGAATTTAGAAAATTTATGGTTATACCTGAACAATTTTACTTAAAGCCTCTCTAAATGTATTCTCTTCAGTTTGGTTTGTTTCCCATGTATGACTGTGCAGGAAAACAGGATGAGCTTTGTGGAGTGACTTAGTGAAGTCTTGCTATCAAAGAGCTTGCAAACATGTAACTGAAGAATTTCTGCACTAGATAATGAAAACCTGCATATAGCGCTGTAATTACATTCCTTATTGCAAATTCATAAACTTAATGTCATTGAACTACAAGAGTCCTAAAACAACTCCAGAGGCAAACAGAAGGAGAACAGTAGTCAGCTGTAGTCATTTTGGGTTGATATCTACAGACAAATAGATGACAATAAACTATGCAAAAAAATTTTGAATAGTTGGGATAATTTTCAATGTACATATATCAACGTATGTAAACAAACAACAACCCAAACAACCAAACCCAGTGATTCTTTTAAAGGCATACATAGCACTCCCTATAATTATGTTCAGCATTAAGATTAATAATTTTAATACTAATAATAACAATAATAAAAATAAAAAAGTAATAATCCAACCTCTTTTCACACATTCAAAATTTTCTTAAATTACTCTAAACTGGATTTTCTTTTTAATTCATTATTATTTGCAAGGCATTCTTCAATATTTTGCAGATTCCAAGTTTTCATATTTCATATACTGATCAGTACTGTTATATCTAGGAGTTTAATTTCACACCATAATTGTAATGGACTGCTAGTCTGCTACACCTATCTTGCAGAGATTGGTTGACAGCCGAGTAAAAGAAGTAAAAAGAAATTTCTAGTTTAAAAAAAATACAGAAGGGACAGGAATAAAGTTTAATGCCTTTAAATTGTTATTTTAGGAGGAATTAACTTTAAATAAAAAAAATATTAATCTGTCATGTAAATTAATATTCCAATAGTCTAAGAGCTCTAGATGGTGGCATATGTAGAGCTGCCTAGGAAAAGCTCACCACGTTAGGAAGCCTGACAATTCAGCCTTTTACTCACATGGGAAGGAGAACCATCTTTAAAATGTTATAAACAGCTGTGGGTTTTAGTCCCACACTAACGTCAGGACTCAGAGGTTTATAAAACTCTTGGCAATCTCACAGTGAGTAAATCTCATCGAGGATACCAAGGAGATCCATCAATGGTCAGTAATGAATTCCTTTGATTCAATGCAAAATAGAAAATCAGATTTTCACAATGCATTTTCTTGTGCTGTCCAAGGATTGTAATCTAAATTCTCTTTGGTAATTAAATAATAAAAAATTAAGAGACATATGAATTTACAGTAATCACTCCAGGTAATTTACATTCCAGCTTAATTTCCAACAACAATGTTCTGACTGTCACTGTACTGACAAGAGTAAGTATGGAAAGAACAACAAGCAAAAATTATTACAATGGCAGTGTTAAAGGAAGACTTAGCAATAACAATATTTTATGTGGTGAAATGTTAACGTTATAAATTTAACTATTATCTCCTTAAAACACAGTACCAAAACCCTAGAAAACATATCACAGAAAAGTACAATTAAAAAGCGGCACCATGTTGTAACAAACCTATGATGGCTATATGAAATAACCACATCTTAGAACCTCTCTCTCTAATGTGGCAGTTTTAAGAGGCAGTCAACAAAAAAAACCACAATATAGTCTTCTCTAAAAATATTAAACCCCTCAGAAATATACTATTAAAGGCTTATTAAAGAAAATAGGCATGAAAAGGACTGACTTGGTATCAGATACTCTATTATACTAACGTGTTTTAAAAAAGGGATAAAACTATTCACGCTGCTCCTAATTTATTCACCTGGGGGATGGCAAATTGACCATGCTCAGATGCCTACAACAAATCGAGGGTTATTTTGGTTTTTTGACTGAAAAACAGAGAGATTTGTGAGAAATTAGATGAAACACAAATATTTAGAATTTATATTTCCATTAGGGCTTCATATCAAACCTTATCATACTTCAGTAGTACCAAAGAAGGGATTGTGCGTATGAATAGTGTTCAAGGCTATAAACGTGTCCAACCTCTATCTTCAATCCCTTCATGGAAGCTTCATTCACAGCAATCCAGAGAACGAAGAACCTCAACGGGACCAAGCCAATGTGTAACCACACTACTGCAAATTGGATGAACCACGCAGATGCCATCACTTATTTACCCTCAAGTATCCTACATGTATGTTGCCTGTTAGTTCTTTTACTGAAGGCTCACCCTACTTTACACTGAAGACTCAGTATAAACTTTGTGAACCAAAATTCTAGTGGCTAAGTCCAAAAATACCTAAATCTTATTAAACATAAATAATATCCACTCACGTTCCTAACAATTTATATTATTATACTCAAATTTGGCAATATAATTGTGCAACAAGTACCATCATTTATACAAAGCAACAAGATGTTTTCATTCTAGTATCTAATTGCAACTCTGTAATGAAAGTATTGGCTATCTAAGGTGAAACCATAATGCAGACACTCAGGCAACAAGAAAAGTCCAATTTGCCTGCCATGTCCATCAAAAAGAAATCAAAGTGAAAAAGATTAAGATCACCAAGCAATAGCAGATGGTTTATGATAGTTCTTGTCATGGGTTTTGCAATATTTTTTTCCAAAAAGCAGAAAATCAGAAATAAGCCTATTGCTACTGTTCATTCTATTTATCATTATTTATACTGATCTATACTTTTTCAACTCTCGCACACAGGAAAAAAAAAATACTCTTCACTGCAGAGAATCAGTACATTGCAGATTTATGAAGGCCTCATATTTCTACAGAAAACATCAAAAATACTTCACATACCAGAAGTTAAAACGCTGTCTACAATCCACTCACTTCAACAGATGGGCTGTTTGTAGTAGAAGGGAAGGAACGAAATGAATTACATCAAAGTACAAACCACAGCATTCGTGTGACCGGCTGTTCGGCAACACACAGAGACCCAGATAACATACACACCACCCCTGCTCAGGCCCTGGAATATTCAGTATTTTCAGAACAAATTTGCCACTATTTCTGGGGAGTGATTCTATGGAGAAAATAATCACAAGTAACTTCTCTTCTGTTGTTAATGACTTATGCACAAAGAAGAACATACAACCCTGCGCTTTCAGTCCCTGACCTAGTAGCTAGTATCTAATATCAAGCTGTAACTATTTTTTTTACTGTACATCTTGTAATAATTCATATATTGATGATCAGTGGTTTAAAGTAACTAGTTTTATCACTGCTCATTTTTGGGAGTAATGTAAAAAAATAAATAACAAAAAATTGCCAGTATGTAATTTTTATACTGCAGTTTAGATGCAAATTCCGTCTTAGCTGGTGATGGTTCTACTGCTTCCAAGAACCACATCCACAGCAGCAACCAAGCTGCATGCACACTAAAACCCATTTGTACATCCTAAAAATTACTTCCATGCTTCCAATACACTCTATCACACAGAAATAATTTCAGGAATGCCAGCTCGTCCACAGGCTTTTGTTGCATCCCCTGCAAAGTCCTATCACTCAAAATACACCCCACTTTTATGGTATTCATATTCACCATACTGGGTGAGCCTGTGAGTGTCTCAGAGCTCTCCTTATCACCACTGCCTCAGCCTCCTTACTCGTCCAATGGGCTATGCATCCACGCACTTCCTACTTTTCCCAAGACCTGCAAAAGAGGCTCAAAACAACCGAAAAGGACTACAGGTCAAAAGTCTCGCCAAAGGGGAAATTCAGAGGTGTCCAGTATCTGGAACAAGCATCCTTTGTGGAAGAAAAATAAACTTGTGTGACATTGTAAGTGAGGATAGAGAACACAGGTGTTTAAGGCATAAGAACCTTATTTTTGGCAAATCCAAACCCCTTGGGAATGCTCCATAAATATCCTCTAGGCGAGACACAGGCCAGCACAGTTGTACTAAAAATAACATTTCCAGAGCCCTGTCATCCTTTGACAATTTAGGAACTACCCAATTTCATTTCTGAGGCCGCCTTACAGTACTCTAAAAACCTACTCGTTAAGCATAACAGCCTGCAATACACCTCTGCAAATCTCAGTAAGCCACCACTTAATATAACTCAACCTGAACTAGGTGTTAGTCTTGATAAGCATTGAGAAATGCTCCAGAACCTTCAGAGTCTGCTTCTTCTCGTAACATTCATGTCTCTTCCATGGGTCTAGTTTCTTTCTCATAGTTTCAAAAGTTCATTTTAAAGCAGACCATTAACCAAGAACTTCAGACTTATTGCAATAATTTCTTGTGCTACTTAACATCTCCCCATACAAACTGACAAACTTTTCAAAGCCACAATAACGTAAGTAACTATGATTTTAAATTAAATATCCAAGAACATTGTGTCACATCTACTATAATAACAAAGGTAAATTTGTCTGTCCAAAGCTGTGGTTTATTAATTCATTTATTTATTTATTTTGCAAAGCACAGTCTCAAAGTGAAGAAGTGTTGTGTCACTCTCCAGGCTTTCATACTGTGCTGCATGGTGCTGTCAGACTATCAGCAAACTGTACTGGAAGGAAATGATAATGCTTAAAAAAGGTAGTTTAAAGGAAAAGGCTAGGATGCTGTCTGTTTTATGTAGACCTTGTTCCAGAAAAAACAGCCCATGACAACTTTTTTTCAGGTTTTAGCCTACTTCATTAATGAGAAAAGTTGAAGTAATTGGAAAGTCAAATTTCCCACTTACCTTGCTTTACCTATTCCCTTTCTAATTAATTTCTAGATTTTCACATCATTTCTGTTCGCATTATTTAAAATGGCAAAATGATGTCTGTGATTGGACAAGTGTCTCACTTAATATACCATATGGCGTGATATCTCCTAGTTTAACAATATTTAACAAGAAAAGATCTGCTCATTTCTGCAAATCCCCTGTTGTCCAAGACCTTGATTAGACAAAATGTTTCTGTGAAATTCAGCGATCTAATTAGCTTGTTTGATTATCTGAAATAAAATTAAGTCTCCAAAATTATTAAATCACCATGTACTTTTCCATCACATTAATTTGCTGTAAGTAGAAAACTGAATACTTCTCAGCGCACATGAAGAATGAGAAATTTATGGATCTACATTTGTTTGCCCAAGGTAAAGCACCAGCGATGACTTGTGATGAGTTGGTCCATAGCCTAATTAAGGCAATGGGTGAAAGGAGATTCCTGTCACATGAGGATTAGGGACACATTGAAACCTGGGACACCTCTACCCTCAGCTCTTTACTCTTCCACCTCACAGAGGCAGCCATCAAAAACATCTCACACATGGAGAACCTCCAGAAGTATGTGCAAGGCTTCCTTTTTACCTCTCACTCCTTCCTGCTCTTCTCATGACAGTCCCTTTCTGATGGAGATACCACCATCTTGTTAACACTTTAATTTGTAAATCTTTATTCAAGCATATCCTGAATTTTCCCCATGCTCAGACAGCATCATGTGCAGCATATTATTGAATGTTTATCACCTATGACGTCTCTTCACTGATTTTGCATCTTCTTGATGCTTGGAACTGAAGCACTACACCATGTACTCCCAGGGAAGTTTTATCCCTTGACCTCATCTGCTTAGCAACCACGTAACACCCTAGGAAAACCCATTCATACAATGGAGTATTTCCTTTTTTTAACAGAAGCAGGATAAAAAATATATGTCCCACATAATCCAATTTTCTTCTTGCATATTAAAATTCTGTTGGACTCCCTCCTACTCATGATTAATCTCATTATTCTTCAATTATTTTGGGAAGACCGGTAACTCATTTTACACTACCGTAACCATTTCTATAATGCTAGCAAAAGCAAATTACCTTAATACATTAGAAATTAACATATGATGGCCCACATTAAAGTATTTTTTTTCCTCTGAAAATGTACACATGGATTAAGGAAATCTAAGGAATGTGCCTAACACTGCAAATTAATCTAGGCAAAATTGAGAGAATGCATGTCAAATCTGCAAACTTATTTTCCCCATCATCACATCCCATTAAACAGCTAGCTGTAACTTTATTACTCTCTCTCATTTTTATCCCAAACATCCACTTCTTATTTTGATCCCTGTTTGTTGTTAAAATGGCAGTAATGTTTTACAGAAATAGCCTAAAATTAAGGCATTGTGCTTATTGCTGCAAGTTTTCGACTCTTTCCTCAATATCCTTTTCCAACATTACAATGAAACCTCCTGAAAATCTAATTTCAAGAGTAATTAGCAAATTGCATTAAAAACAAATTAAACTGATCCACCCTGATTTGTCAGTATTCTTCAGCTGTAGCTAACTGTCAGCCAAAGGTCACTCAAAGGTAATAAACTGTGTAACATCAGCATAAAATTGTCATGTTCTATTTCAGTGCTGCTGTTGGCCGTTGATACCTTCTCTGGGCACTCACCACTCCAGTGTAGTACCATTTTCTTACTAACAGAACAGCCAATTCTAAGAAAAAATGTACTGAAATGCTTGGCTGAAAATGAGGTCTCTACAGATTTGGATTTAACCTCATTCTTTTCAGTTCTGTGAAGATGCAAAGCAGTTCTCTAAATGCCCACCTAAGGTTAATAAGTTGTACTGCATGACTTACCACAACATATTTCTTTGAAGGTATTACTCAGTTGATATGAGCACTGCCTCCATATCTTTTAAATCAACTTATTAAATAGCATCAAGTTACTAAACATTATATAAAAAGGATAAGTTAAAAAGATAATCATATACACATCAAAGAGTAATATTTCTTAAAAAATAAAATAACACAACAAAATATATATTTGAGACCTTAGCATCTCTTGAGAGACTAGTGGATGCAGCAGTTCAAGTTATAAACCCAAAACTGTCATTAAGTCAGTAAGAGGGAAAGGGAAAGGCCGTTCTTTTGTAACTTGGCCACTAATCAGTAGATCTAAAATAGGATAATCAGGTAGGACATTTAAAATGAACAACAATAATTACTATTTTCATACACTATCTAATTAATTTCAGAAACTTGTTGCAGGAAAGCTCAAACATTATGAGTGGGTTCAGTAAGTCTTTAGCAAAATGAGTGGATTATAAGTCCATTGATGGCTATTAAAACAGTGATTCAGATGCTAATTTCAGCTCAGGAAGTTTCTAATTAGCAGCTGTGTGGAAGCTTGGAGTACATAGCAGGGAAGAGCTCACCCCACACTTTCCTTGATCTTTGCTTAATATCTGCTGCTGGCAAATTGGACTTGCTACAGGACAGCAAGTTAAAGGTCTGTTGCTGTCACCCACTATGACAGTTGCATCCTGACCTTTTTCTTTTTTTTTCTATTCTTTTCCCCAAATCCCATTTCTCTTTGTAATCTTTTTCTCTTTACATATTTTTTTTTTTCCTTTTAATTGAGCCCTTTGTCTTCTCATAGCTGGCAAGAAATGTAAACAAAACTTTGTAAAATTATCTCTCTATATATATATAAAATCATCTGCTTGTTTGGGTTTTGCTTTTACCTTTGGAGATAGCTGATGAGCAAATATTTTCTGATTAATTTGACATGTGGATACACTCTTAAATATTTCCCAGACATGGTTGTCAAGCACAGGCTTGCTTACCTCTGTGGGACACTGCTGGCTCATGTAATGGTAGACAAGTAGACAGATTTTATCATTTTCCACATATAATTTTTATGTTCTTCCAAAGTAGGAACCAAGGTTTCAAAAGTAAAGGTCACAGACACACAATACACAGTTACCAACAATAAAGTCTTTTCTGGGGAGCGAGGTGGGCTTTTCACACATTTCTCCTATGAATAACAGTGAAAACTAAATCTAAGACCAAAAATTCCACTGGCATTTTCCACTCCAACTCTTCTTTTCAAAGCTATATTGAGCCTATGCTATTTTACCAACTCTGACATTAAGTTCACAGTCATCCTGACAATTTCTATCACTTTTGCATGGATTGTGGAGTAGTACAATGCAGATGAAATTATAAAAATGTTTTAAAAAAATAATCACAATCAGCCTGTAAATAAATAAATATTGATGTATCAATTATACATGGAAATAATGACTGTTCAGTCTGTGTGAGAGAATTCTATTAACCTCCAATTATATCCCAATTCATTTTCTTTTTTTGTTTTTTTATACACTGAATGTTGGGTATCCTATAGTCATAAATGAACCCTAAATTCACTCCAGTTTAATTAAACTTTGCAATGAACAAGAATGCCACACAAGGTCTTGATTATACTATGTGAGATGTCAATTTCATTTTGAATGTTTGAATTGATATAGACAATACCTGCGGGTGATGCTGGTAAAAGTCATCACAAAATTAAGCTCATTTAAAGAATTAAACTACTATATGAACTTAACACTTTTTGAGAGACTACAACAATCAAAATGCAAAGCACTACAAGTAAATTTTTAATATCATAAAATTTCAGTACTTTGTTAGTGTGATTAAATTCTCTGGTTAAGATAGAAAAATAATTATCCGTCAATCCCAGGAAAGTTTTTTTTCTGCATGCATATGTCCGTGACAAAGTAGAGTATTTCATTTAATTTTGAAGAAGATTACCACCTACCAGAAAAGGGATATAAAATGCAATAAATCAAATTATGACCAATAATAGTGATTTTTTTTTTTTTTTGGTATTTTGTTTTTTTAGTTTTGTAGTGACAGCTTCTTTAAATGTAATTGTGTTATTTGCAAATAGAAGAAACAATACCTGACACTTAGAATTCCAAATTATTTGTGAATTCTTTTCAAAATAACAATGATTTGATTCACGGGCATGAAGTGGAAACTACTAGTTGTAACACGACAACAAAGAGAAAAATGTTTAACCAGAGGAACAGTTATGATGTTTGACTCCAAAGCTGGGGTGAGGTAAGAGATTCATCTGCCCAGATGTCTCTTTATAGGTAAAACTCCATAGAGAGACAATTTGGGAACCACAAGTGACTCTAAATCTGCATTTTAGGATCATGTCCCTGTTGGTTCCCATTTACTGCACTTGGTCCATACCAAGCTGTGGTCTTCAGATCTACAGACTGCCTTCATTCAAGGTATAACTAAAGCAAGTGGTCTGATTCAGGAGCTCCAGCTGCTGCCAGGTGTTCATGCCATGAGTCCAGACTAGGCCATGGTCATCACAAACGCTTCTGAAATGGGTATGATGTGGATGTCAGGTCCTCAGCACCAACTCCTTTTCCCTACAGATGCGGTCCTTTTCTACAGGTCTGTTAGTATCACACAACTTCCCACCAAGTTCTTCTCAGCTCTGATATCAATCTTGCCTTATCCTAAAGTAATAAGAATTTTATTTTGTGATCAGTTTGGTAAGGGAAAACTGTTGCCAAGGGAAGCCTGTTCTATCGCTTTTTTGGTGCTGTGACTTTCTCACTTCAAAGACACAAAGAAATTAATTAGTTTTGAGAGTCTCTTATCAGCAATTTTTATGGACTAAAAATTGAGATTGGCAAGATAGCACCCTGAGACTCTACACATTCAGAAAGGTTGAAGTTGATATATAGCAGTAAAACTATGCAGAGAAGTTAACTCTTAATCTAGATATAAGAACTTGGCTGTCGAAAATTCAAAGATATCAGTAAGAGGTTTACCGAAATGCATTAAATTGTTACCCCAATGCTCTACAAGTCACAGCATCACAGAATGGTCAGGGTTGAAAGGGGCCTCTGGAGACCATTTAGTCCAACTCCCTGTGAGAGCAGGTTCCCCTCAAGCCGTCTGCAGAGTCACGTCCAGGCAGGTTTGAATGTCTCCAGAGCAGGAGACCCCACAGCCTCTCTGGGCAGCCTGTGCCAGGGCTCTGCCACCCTCACAGTAAAGTTCTCCCTCTCATTCAGATGGAACTTCTCATTCCATAATTATATGCTGTTTTATACCAACAAAACATACATTTCACTTAAAAAAAATTACAGTATTATAAAATGGAAGCAAACTAGGTAATAGTACAGACAGAAACTGTATTATTTTATTATTAGTGAAGTCTTGTACCATACTACTGTTAGCTTGCTGACAGCTCGGTTTATCTTTTACACTCTCATTTGCTTCCCATTTTCATTACCCTTAAGGTCCAATTCAACATGTCCTTTTCTTTTCCATTGATGCTTTCTCCAACTTTTGGGGAATTTAGACATAATAAAGGAAAACAGACAACCTGATATCACTGAAGGAAGCAGAGGGATCAAACTGACTACAGAGAGGAAAGTGTCCCTTAGACCCTTAACTTAGATGAAAGGCACTTTTAACGAACGTACCTTTAGTGTTGCTAGTATGCTGCTTTTATACTGCGGGGAAACAAACTAAGGGAAACCGAAGAATGAGAGAGTCCCAGGGGAAGAGATGAAGAAATTGAGATTTAAAAGAAAAAGGGAAAACAAGAAAGTCAAAGAAAAAAACCAACCTAATATACATCAGGTTTTGAAAACAAAAGAGGAAAGAAAAGCAGCAGGAAGCAAACAAGAGGATTCAGTGAAGAAAATAATTCAGCTATGCATTTCATTTAAATATAAAGTTTATACAAATAATAAAGCAGGCATCCTGATCTTTGAACAGTGTAAACAATAACTATTAAAACAACCTTGAATGAGTTACAAGTTGCACTTTTGAAATCTGAAGCTTCATTTTGAAGACTAAGCAAAGACAAAAGCAAAATTTGTTGAAATGCATTACTTGTCCACTACTTCTGAAACACTGTAATTGTGCTTACTCTGTATTCCTGCACGCAACATTGAATTCATCAGTGTGCTGCCAGGTTTTCATTCCGTACTGTATATTATTGAAGTGTAAAACTGCTAAATGTGTTCCAGTGCAATTTTAATCATATTATAGAAAACACTCCAAGCTGATGTAATCAAATGCCTTTAATTATGGCAATCAAATGTATTATCAGTTTACTATTGCTAACCCACAGTCGGTACACAAAACCCAGCCTGGACCACAGCATGGAATAGCAGGATCTGCTATTTACACATAACTTAGTTCAACCTTTTAGTAAAATACCTCTTTCATTTCAGGTACAAATATTTTCATAGAATCATGGAATACCAGGTTGGAAGAGACCTCAAGGATCATGTGGTCCAACCTTTCTTGGCAGTGGCATGGTCTAGACAACGTGGGCCAGCACCCTGTCCAGATGAATCTTAAAAAGTTGGGGAATCCACCACTTCCCTGGGGAGATTATTTCAATGGCTGGTTGTTCTCATTGCAAAAAATTTTCTTTTGTCTGGTCAGAATCTCCCTAGGAGTAACTCGTACCCATTATCCCCCCCTCCCCGCCGACTTTTCCATGTGACACCTTGTAAAAAGGGAGTCTTTATCTTCTTTGTAGCCACCCTCTAAATACCAGAACAAGGTTCCAAGGTCTCCCCTGAGCCTTCTTTTCTCAAGGCTGCACAAACCCAGCTCTCAGCCTTTCCTCACAGGGCAGGCTTCCCAGCCCTTCCATCACCTTTGTGGCCCTTCCCTGGACCCCCTCCAGCCTGCCTACATCTTTTTAGCATAGCAGGGACCAAAACTGAACACAGTGTTCCAGGTGTGGCCTGACAAGCGCTGAGCAGAGTGAGATAATGACTTCTTTACCCCTGCTGGTGATGCACTTGATGGTGCAGCCCAGCACCCTGTTGGCTTTCTTTGCCGCAGCAGCACACTGTTCGGTCACACTGAGCCTGTTGTCTACCAGGACCCCCAGGTCCACTTCCACAGAGCTGCTCCCCAGCCAGGTAGATCCCAGCCTGTGCTGCACTCCTGGATTATGTTTTCCCAGCTGCAAGCCTTATGTTGGTCTTTGTTGAATTTCATCAGGTTCTTGTTAGCCCACTCTTCCAGCCTACCCAGGTCTTCCTGCAGGGTGGCTCTCCCTTCCAAAGCGTCCACATCCCTACTCAGTTTGCTATCATCCACATACTTCAACAGGGTGGAATCACCATCCCTGGAAGTATTAAAAAACACATAGATGTGGTGCTTGGGTTTAGTGGGACATGGTTTAGTGGTGGACTTGGCAGCCCTAGTTTAATGGTTTGACTTGATATCTTAAGTGTCTTTTCCAACCTAAACGATTCTGTGATTCTATGGTACACTTGATCCCATCATCTAGATCACTTATGAAGATATTAAACAGCGCTGGGCCCAATATCAGTCCCTGGGGACCTCAATTATGACAGGCTGCCAGTTTGAAGAGAAGCTATTCAGTATCACCCTCTGGGTGTAGCCCATCAGCCAGTTTCCCACCCACCACACAGACCACTTACTAGACTGTAACACATCAGTTTCTCTGGGAGGAGGCTGTGGGAAACAGTATCAAAAGCCTTGAGAAATCCAGGTAGACAACGTCCAGTGCTCAACTCACATCAACCCACCAGTTTATTTTGTTGTAGAAAGTGATCATGCATGATTCACCCTTGGTGAATCGTGCTGGCTTTCCCCAGTCATATGCTTCATTTCACTTGTGACAGCCGTCAGGAGGATTAGTTTTAGTTTTCCCAGGGAACAAAGACTGATGGGCTTATAATTTCCTGGATCCTGCTTTAAGCCCTTCTTGTAGATGGATGTGAGATTAGCTCTATTCCAGCAGTCTTCTGGGATGTCCCCTGATCTCCACGACTTCTAAAAGATTATGAATAATAGCCTTGCAATGATGTCAGACACCTCTCAGCACCCTCAGGTGGGTGTTGTCAGGGCCCATTGACTTGTAGAGGTCAAACTCCTGTAATAGTTCACATACCAACTTTTCCATCACTGATAGTGGGTTTGTGTTTGCATCAACCTGGGGTTTTGTTTCAAAGACCTGGGGCTGAACAGTGCTGGTAAAGAGAGAGGTGAAGAAACTTGAGAACTTCTGCCTTTTCCGCGTTGTTGGTAACTAATTCACCTCTCCTGTTAAACAGTGGACCAATATTTTCCTTCTGTTTATGCTTGTTGTTTACACACCTGAAGAACCCTTTCCTGTAGTTTTTGTCATCTCTGGCCAATTTCAATTCAAGCTGAGCTTTTGCTTTTCTAACTACATCTCTGCACACTCTGGCAATGCCCCTGTAGTTCTCAGCAGATGTTCGTCTGCTTTTCCATCTCTGGTATGCTTCTCTTTTGGTTTTCAGCAGACTCAGAAGCTGACAGTTAAGCCAAGGGGATCTCTTGCTCCACCTGCTTCCCTTACCTGTAAAGCAGATGAACTGGTTTTGTGCTTCCAGGAGAGGGGTCTTGAAAAACCCACAGGACTCGCTAGCTCCTTTATCCTGCATGGAAACTTCCCATGGAATCCTGCCCAACAGAGATCTGAGAGCGCTGAAGTTTGGTCTCCTAAAATCCAAAACCTTTGTCTTAGTAATAATTTTCAGCATACACAGCAGCATCCCAAACTCCACAATATTGTGATCACTGCAGCCAAGGCTATCACAAACTAAGATATTACAAAGCAGATTTTCTTAGTTTATGAGTAGCAAGTCCAGCAGTGCCTCATTCCTGGTTGGCACATCTAACATTTGTATGAGGAAGCAGTCCTTGATGCATTCCAGGAACTTCATGGATGACATGTGAGCTGCTGTATTGTTCTTCCAACAGATGCCTGGGTAGGTAAAATACCCATAAGAATGAGATTGTGTTGACCTGAAGCTTGCTTACATGACCCAAATATTGATTCATTTGCCTTCTCACCTTGGCTTGGAGTTCAGTAGCCAATACTACTGTAAGATTCTCCTTGGAGATGACCCCTCTTATCTTAATGCAGATGCATTCAACAGGGCTTCCACAATTACCATAGATGACTTCTATACATTCAAGGTTCTCCTTAACATAGACAGCAACTCCTCCTATTCTTCCCTACCTGTCATTATGAAACTTCATAAATGATGTATAACCATCCTCCAGTCATATGAGTTGTCTCATCATATTTCAGCTATTCCTATGATATCACGACTTTCTGACTGGGCAGGGAGTTCCAGTTCCTTCTTTTTGTTCCCTAGGTTCCATGCATTGGTATAAATACTTTGGGGTTGGTTTTCTGCTTCTCATCTTGAGAGGCAGCTAAGGAATATTTGCCACTGTTCTGGTTGGTCTGACTTGTTCTCCAGTTGGCAGCATGGCCCGAGTGTTGCCACTTTGGACCCCACTCCCCAGGTCTTACAGTTTGAAGCCACCCCTTACCAAGTTTGCCAGCCTGCTGCCAAAGATTCCCTTGCCTCTTCTAAACAGGTGGATGACATCCCTCCAGTCTATATTTACTGATTGCCTTAGATTAGTTTAATGGAAATGTACACTTTATATAATTTTCATCAAAAGAAAGAGATAATTTCACAGAAAATTCACAAGAGAAAATTATTTATCACAGATTCCCATTATGGACAGGGCAAAAGCACCCCAGGAGAAGACTGGGCCAAAACTTCTGAAGCATATGGAGAACAGGCACGTTCTCACACTCTGGGCAAACCTCCAGTCATGAAATCCACCCTGTAAACTCAAACAGAGTTCAATTGATATCTGGGTAAATTCTTTTTGCTTTTTTGCAAATATTGCTAAACAAGGCTACCCAAAGAGACTGTGGAGTGCCCACCCTTGGAGACAGTGTGAAAGGACAAGGTCCTGAGAAACCTAATCTAACACTGAAGGTAGCTTTGCTTTGAGCAGATTTGAACCAGATTACATCCACTGGTTCCTTCCATCCAAAATTATTATCTGATTCTGTATTAATGCAGTAACTGTTGTTCATATGTCGCAGCACTCTCCAAACCATATGGCTGCAACAAGGTCTTTTACCATCTCATACCAACATACTCTTCATGCCAGTCCCTCTGCTGCCTTCTCCGTGTCTCTCCTTATCCAGGGTGCACGTTCTCTCTCTCTGCTTCTTCCTCGGCTGCTCTCTCTTCATTGGCTGCCCAACATCTTAACTTAACCAGCCACAGCTGCACCTTATCTACATCAGCCAACCCACCGCCTCTGAAGCCAGCCCACAGCTGTATATTATCAATGCTAATTAACCCAGCTTCATTCATTTACATTCATAAACTTCAAATCTGTGTGCTAATGTTGAGGGGGGAAAAACTAATGTTATTATGCTATTGAAAAGATAATTCACAGTGGGAACTTCTAAGAGATCATTGTTTCCTTGTTAAGTACATAGAGTTTGATTATTTAAATAAATCATAATTTCTTAGTAATCAGACAATCTCTGCAGCAAAATACAAGAAGCTGCCATAGTTACATGAGTGAATCAGTTTGAGGGGGCTGTGTAAGTTGTCATGATATTAGGAATCCTATTTAGGAAATAATTGTCCACACATGATGAAAATGATCAATCACCTCCAAGTTAGTAACAAATGTGCAATGTTATATGCCTCATTAGTATCCATGATGCAAATACATAAAGCAGGAAGTTTCTTTGTCACTGATGGTTACAAGTACTGCAATATGTTTTTGCTTGACTGAAACAGAGAAGAGTTCTGCAGAAGAAGAAAACATTCTCTTCTTTTATCCAAAAATAGTGTTAATAGTCAGGATTCTTGCACTGTTGCGAGCTATAATAGGAAAAGCCTCACCACCTGCGATACACTCAGAATATCTGGCAGTATTGTGAAGGTAACTGCCCCCTCAGCTAGCATGAAATAATAGACACGTCTGGCAGGACAACTCAAAATGTATGGTGACATAAGCACAGAATATTCACAACAGGATAGGATCAGCAAGCTCCTCCGAGGACCTAGTGCTGGCTAATTTTAGCATTTTGAAGACAGGCATGAGATTCATTGACAATACTGACATGAAAGACTGAATCATTGACAGGGACTCACTCACTGACATACTTTAACACTTTCCCCAACTGCATTATGCTATAAGGTTGCACAATTTGGAAAATCATAGGTCAAGACGAGGACTAAATTTAAACAGATTGAGATAAATCTTGGGATACTGGTGGCTAAATACAGAAATATAGGTAGGTTACTGGTGGCAGGAGCAGCATTTATTTCTCTTCTTAGCACAGCCAAACTCTTGTCTTTAAGAAATCATCTTGTTTGTTATTAGTTACCTACTTACAAAGGCAGCTGTATTTCTTTGTAATGGCCCTGATTCATGATATGAAACAACTTTAATCCACAGCTGCTTTTTTTAATTACTTTTTTTGAAGTGTAGGAATGGGTATGTAATAGTGGCTAATGACTATACAGTACCTCTTCCTGTGGGCAGCCTTGACTGCAGTGACCATGAGATGGTGGAGTTCAGGATCCTGCCTGGAGGAAGCAGGCAGTGAGTAGGATTGCAACCCCAGACTTCAGGAGACCTAACTTTGGCCTCTTCAGGGACCTACTTGGGGGAATCCCATGGGTTAGGGCTCTGGAAGGCAGTAGGGTCCAAGAGAGTTGGCTGATATTCAAGCATCACTTCCTCCAAGCTCACGATAGGTGCATCCCCATGAGTAAGAAAACAGGCAAAGGGACAGGAGGCCAGCATAGATGAGCAAGGAGCTTCTGGCAAACCTTAAACAAAAGAAGGAAGTTTATGGGGTGTGGAAAAAGGGACAGGCCACTTGGAAAGAATATAAACGTGTAGTCAGAACGTGCAGAGAGGTGACAAGGAAGGCTAAGGTCAGTTTGGAATGAAATCTGGTGAGGGAGGTCAAGGACAACAAGAAGGGCTTCTTCAAGTACATCAGCAGGAAAAGGACAACAAAGGAAAATGTGGGCCAGCTGCTGACCAACCCATCACCTGGGCCCCAATGGGATGTAACCCTGAATGCTGAGGGAGCCAGCAGACGTTACTGCCAAGGCCCTCTCCATCATCTTTGAGTGGTTATGAAGGACAGGAGAGGTGCCTACGGACTGGAGGAAAGCCAGTGTCACTCCAGTCTTCAAAAAGAGCAAGAAGGAGGACCCAGGAAACTACATGCCTGTCAGCCTCACCTCCATCCCTGGAAAGGCGGTGGAACAGCTCATCCCGGAGGTCATCTTGAAGCACATGGACAAAAAGAAGGTCATCAGAAACAGTCAGCATGGATTCACCAAGGGGAAATCATGCCTGACCAACCTGGTAGCCTTTTTACTGGCTGGGTAGAAGAGGGGTGAGCAGTGGATGTTGTTCACCTTGATCCCAGCAAGGCTTCTGATGCTGCCTCCCACAACACCCTCACAGGCCAGCTCAGGCAGCACGGGTGAGGTTGGTGGGCAGTGAGGGGGGTCGGGAACTGGCCGAATGGCAGAGCTCAGAGGGCTGCGATCAGCGGCGCAGAGTCTGGCTGGAGGCTGTAGCCAGCGGCGTTCCCCAGGGTCACTGCTGGGTCCGGTCCCATCCTACTCACTGACCAGTGACCTGGGTGAAGGGCAGGGAGCACCCCCAGCGAGTTGGCTGGAGACACAGAGCCGGGAGGAGCGGCCGATGCCCCGGAGGCTGCGCTGCCGCTCAGCGAGGCCTGGGCAGGCTGGAGAGTTGGCGGAGAGGAACCTCATGGAGTTCAGCCAAGGCCAGTGCCAGGCCCTGCCCTGGGGAGGGACAGCCCCAGGCACCAGCACGGGCTGGGGCTGCCCTGAGGGGATCCTGCCCCTGCCCTGCCCCGGTGAGGCCGCCCCTGGAGTGCTGTGGCCAGGGCTGGGCTCCCCAGTTCCAGAGACAGGGAACTGCTGGGCAGGGGCCAGTGGAGGCTACGAAGGTGATGAGGGGACTGGAGCATCTCCCAGATGAGGAGAGGCTGAGGGAGCTGGGGCTGTTTGGGCTGGAGAAGACTGAGGGGGGACCTTACCCAGATCTACAAATTTCTTAAGGGTAAGTGTCAGGAGGACGGGGCCAGGCTCTTTTCAGTGGCGCCCAGCGACAGGACAAGAGGCAATGGGCACAAACTGCAGCACAACAAGTTCCATCTGAATATGAGGAAGAACTTCCTTATGTTGAGGGTGACAGAGCCCTGGCACAGGCTGCCCAGAGAGGCTGTGGAGTCTCCTTCTCTGGAGACATTCAAAACCTGCGTAGTCATGACTCTGTGCAGCCTGCTGGGGGGAACTGCTTTAGTAGGGAGTTGGACTAGATGATCTCCAGAAATTTCTTCCAGCCCCAACCATGCTATGATTCCATGATTCCAGATCAAGAACCAGTTTCTTCATCAGACATTAGATTCACGTTTTTCTTGGAGGATACAGTTTTCTGGCGATTTTTGTCCATTGCTGGCTGCATCCACATTAGCAAGTAATGTAGTGTAATATCAACAGGAAAAACTGAGACAAATGCAAGGTATTTCAAGGCTCATGAAAAGCTGAACTGGGTAGAGAAATGCCAAAATCAGAGTCAGGAGAATTTTATAACAGGATATTTTAAATCTAACTTTTTTTTTTGAGGAATTAAATTTTGTCCAAATGAATGTAAATATAACAGCACATTTTGGTGAGTGGGAAAAAAAAGCGCTATAGTGGACTAGTTAGTAAGATCAAACTCTGCTAGTATGCAAGTATTTGGGGGGGTTTTAACATCAGAAGAAACATAGCCTCCCTATTACCTACAAGTTGGACACCTGCAAACTTTACTACAAGCTGATTCAGAGGTTAGAACCATCCATGTAAATATCCTTAAAAAGTAAAAATCACCCCTCAAAGCCCCCCCCAAACTAAACAAAATCCCATTATGAGACTATATTCCAAAATTGCATTTGGAATTGTATTATGGGAAAACTTAGATATTGATTCTGAGCTTGTATTCTTACCTCCAAGAAGGAGCTTTACTACCCCTGCTGCTGATGTTGCCTGATGTGTGCTTGTTCAGAAATTACAAAAGCAATGATGAAAGACAATAGCAAACAAATAATTTTATGAGCTGAATTGCTTATGAAAGAATGTGCATTCAAATAGACTACCTCAAGGCAGGATTATCATCAGTTTGTGCCAAAAGGTCACCCATTTCAATTGAGATATTTGGCATTTTTTAATTTATAATTTGGTATTACTTAATTCCCAGGTGACACTCTGGATATCAAAATGATGTTTACTGGAATATGTTTAATGAAAGCTTAGGAACAGATTATCTGACCATGTACTCAGCAAAGTTAAAAACAGAAATGTCACATTTTTTTAAAAATACCCAGAATAAAATGAAAGTGGAAATGCAGTTCAGTAAAGGACCACATAAATTCAAACCTCTGCAACCACAAGACTGTCTCAACCAAACTGGTGCACTACAAGCTTCCAACTCATGAAAAACTTGACCTTGAAGCAGACAGTGAACCAGAGATCAGCAGTGGAAAGAAATGAGCACCATCCAGACTTGTTATCTTCAGCTACTCTGACTACAAAGCATCTTTGACTTTAAAACACAGGAGAACAAGTCAGATAATATCTGAGAACTCGTGAAGAATGTAATAGCTTATCACTCAACATATTATTTCTCTTTTGGTAGAAGCATAAGGCATCTGCTCTTTGAGACAAATTGCATTGAAATGTGACAAGGAACAATCCAAATATATTTTAGTTGAGAAGATTTATATTCAACATGTATTTTAGACTTTCAAATATTTTCCTCAAAAGCTATGTCCCCTAGTGTTCATTAACTTGCTATCCATTTAAACAGTTCCAATATTTGCAGACTGTTTCCAAAAACTTGCTAATTACCTCCTAGAAATAATATGTCAATTAATATGTATGGCACCAACCATAACAGATCTCTGAACTGTGGTGTTGCTACCTACTTCCTTCTGTAATATACTCTGCTTTCATCATCAGTACTTGTAATGGTGACCCAGTGTAGATGTTTTATAACACACTGGTAAAACACCAGGTTTTAAAACTGTCATTTCTTTAAGAAATTATTTAATTGAGATCCAATTAGAAGAAAAAAAAAACAAAAACAAAAACAAAAAAAACCAGGTTCACTAAGTTAATAAAAGAGTTGTACAAATTTAAAACTCAGTTCTGTTTTTCTCTCCTTAATAGAACTAGCTAATATAAAGAGGAACTCATATATATCCAACAAGATATCTCCTTAAATCTTGCTTTAACAAGCTGCATTTACATGCAGGAGGTTCATAGGCAGCACACTGAAGTAAGAATTTCTCTGTTTTGCTATTAGTTTGAGTTTGATTTTAAAATGAAGAAAAAAACCCTAGAGATTTAAAGAGGGTGGTTTACTGCAAAGCTGTAAGTCATTTAAAGGAAAATACTACAATGCCTTTGAAATAAAAGCAAAAAAAGTATTACCAAATCTTAGTTCTAAAGAGAAATACAATGATGCAGCACTCAGAAATCTAAAATATCTAAAGGTTACTTATATTAGTCACAATTAGTAGCAGCCTACACTACCATCACAAATTGCAATAAAGCCTTTCTTTATGAGAACATTTTCTTTCATTTCTAACTGAGAATGTAAAAATATACTACCTTAACTAAAATATGAATGGTATCACCCCTAAAAATATATTGGTATCTATATGTGTTCCTTCACTGAAGAGTTTTTTTTGTGATATAACCAGGCAGTATCCCAACAGCTCTTTCAAGAATTAACAGGAAGAAGAAAGGGGCAAAAATATTTGTTTGGCTTAGGTCAGGCATCCTCCTTCAGCATCGTATGAATTCTACAGGCTGCCAGGCAGCATCACACTGCCTGGTAATTCTTATCTCCACTTTCTAAATTTCTCAAATTCAAAGAGCAAAAAGTAGGAAATGCTGCATTAATGAGCACAACATTCCCATTTGTGTACCTTCCTCCCATATCTCCCCCCCCCCCCCCCCCCCGTTCTCTTCTCTAATTCACTAGTTCCATTTTTTGTTCTTTTAAAGGTTAAAGTCTTGGAGTAAAAAAACCCAAAAGACAAAACAAAACAACAACAAAAAAAAACAACCCCCCCAAAAAAAAACAACCAAAAAAACCCACCACACAAAAAAAGACCCCCACAACAAAAAAGGGAAAACTGGACAAAAATGCATGAATACTGTTCCGTAGTAAATCAACTAGTATAGCCCAAAGGACTGTTAGCAGGTATTCACTACTTTCAAAATATCTTCAAATGATTTGAATATTGCTTAGCAACACCAACACTATTTAAAGGGCTATGACAATAACATATGTATGACTAGGTCCAAAAAAATAACAGCTTCATGACATTCATAACAGTGCTTTATCCAGAAAGCTGAGTTCTTCTGTCTTATGTGCTTGTTCTCTTGAAGGAGCAGGTTCTCATCCCAGAACCCAAATAAGGTGTATATGACCAGTGTAGTCTTATACATATAGACCAGTAGAAGACTAAAATAATGTCGCACAGACCACGCGCTTCCAGCTTTAAAATGCTTAAGAACACAGTTCTAATAAATGGGTTATCACCAAACTGATTGTTTCTCCTTTGGTAGGAGAAAATACTACATTACCAGGCTCTGTCCTGTGCTTATGAAACCCCAGAACATCTATAAAAATGGATAAAGGTTTGCTTAACAAATTAAATAGGAAAAACAGATGCAGTGGGAAATCCTCTTACCATATCAGGTTATGAAGAGAGGACTGGAGAGGTGATACAGAGATGTTCATGCCAGCCTAACTTCTCACACAACACTCAACTTCATTCCCACACAGCAGTGGACTATGCAAACCAGGTATCAATTCCCCAAGACGAAATGGTGGCAGCAAGTCACATAACATCCATTTATTAAAAATAAATCAGCGAATGGGCCTTTGCACACAGTATGCCTTTACCAGTTAAATGCAGTGTAACTGTTGCATGTGTTTTAGATCAACCCACAACATGGGATTAAAGAACAGATTCCAGCAACAAGAAAAAAGGAACTGATACACATTTTACTATGGAATACAATAGTAGACATCATCACAGGACAAAATATGTAGCATGGAGATTTGGGGACATTATTCCCTCCAAGTGGTAAATCATAGGCATGAAAGGAATGAGAACATCAGAATTATTGCAAAGTTTTGCAGAAGAAGCCATTTGCAATGCACAGTAAGTTTTATTCAGCCTACAAAACCCACAAACAATGCTGCAGGGCTGCCACCTACTGGAACTTGATAATACACAAATATAAAGACAGGACTGATAAATTAGTGACTGTTGGATGGAGAAAAAGAGGGAGTGGCTGGTTACAAGGGAAATTGTGATATTTATAGTAAGTGCATGCCGATAAAATTGGATTAGATTCACGCATCGAAGAAAAGAACAATTATACACTCTCTCAGTCCTTCACACCAAATTACATTAAAGGATACAGACTTCAGTGACTTATCTATACTTATCAGGAAGGTCTTTTTTCCAGAGGGTTTAGGCAATGGTCCAAGACATGTAAAAAACAAACCACCCAGAAGAGCAAACAGAATGCCCATCCTAGCCCAGAAGCATTCATCCTAGTATAATGCAACTCAGATGTAAATCTCCACCATTATCAGAGTTATAATGCTATGAAAACATCAGAAAAGGCATGAATTGAAGTGGGTTTTCAGTATTTCTACTGAATGGAAAAATTATTCTTATTTTTATACAAATTGATCAAACTAACCTTCATTTCAAGTGTAAAATGTATAGCTTTTCCAAATACAACAGAATTTCTGAACTGAGACAATCTCTAAGTATTGATTGTCTTACAACTTAATGTGCTGCCGCATACCTTCCTTTTTACTGTTCTATATCTCCTTCTTTGTCTCTACCTTTTTATCTTCTTCCTACAGTTCCTCTTACTTTTAATGTTTCCATGGCAATGACAGCAAAAGAAGAGATTAAATATCCTTTGTGTATTTCTTTCTTTTTTACATAAAATTTTGAAAGATGATGAAGAAAAATAAATAGTATCACATATCCCTCAGAGAATGATGCAAGAGTCAGGACAATAACTCATTAAGCACTCAAAAAGATTTAATAGCTAACAGCTATTTGTAAGCTCATCTTCATAAACATTTAAACTGAGAATAACAGTTCTACAGATATCATGTTCAAAAAATAGAGGGAGAGAAAGTAAGAAAGTATAATCCAATGGAGTTAAACTATTTTACTAGAGGTCTTAAGTGTTAGAGCTTATTGTATACCTTCAGAATAACCTCCAAAGGGCATTCTGCATTTTTTTCATTGAAGTCATTACATTATGGCAAAAAGTCACAGATCTACAGTTAAGAATAGATGAAGTTTTGCATATGAAGTTAAAAATCCTCTTGGAGGAATCTATCCAACATCTGCATTTTTTTAACCATTCTCTAAACACAGAGTTCTCCTTTAATAGCTCATTAGTTTGAAAAGGAATTCTGCAACCAGGCTGCAATCCACATCTGAAGAATGTGGCAGATGCACTACAAAGCTAACTGAGACTATTTATGGTACAGATATTTCAGAATTTAACAAGAAAGAATTCATTCTATATTTTTAAAATCTTCTCCTGAAGCACCCCTGGATAAATAGCAGACATTCCCAACTCTTTCGTGGTAACAAAGACACACGATACATGTTCAATATGACTCTTAAAAAAATATATAGGTGTGTATTTAAGAATGTAAGAATGGAATTTAAGAAAAGAACGCACCATTTGGGGAACTCAAAATATGATACTTTTGCACTTGCAACTGGGAGACTTCAGTAAATCCAAGCATTTTCCTCCTGTCCCACAGCTTCTCCATTTTGGAGAATATATTTGCACTGAAAATGGAAGCTGGGAGCCATCCAAACTATTTGTCAAATTAGGTAAAAGTGAATGAATAGGGGATTTGTTTTGGCTGACACTTTTTTTTTTTTTTTTTTTTTTTGGTGTGTGTGTGTGAGAACAGTAAGAAAACAAATTTCCAAACTAAGACACAGACTGCAGAATGGTTGCAACATTTTGTTTCAGGGTTATGTTTCACTTGAGAAGATTTCAGAGTGGTAACTAAGTTTTCCTAATTTTTTTAGGAATTTGTATGAGATTACTTAATCTATAGACATAATCCAGCTTTTAGTTTTACAATGGACAGAAACACCCAAATCACCACACTGCTCCCTCTTTTATTTTAAAATATTTTAGACCAAAGCTAATGCAACTCTCCCTCAAGCTTTTCTTCTAGATATCCACTTTAAAACCCTTTGGTCCCTTTTTCAGACAGAGGAATTTGCTGCAGGGCTTCTCTTTCCATTTCTTGCTCAGTATTCTAATTCTGGTATATGCTGGTACACTGATATTTAGAGAACTGCTCTATTTTCACAGGAAAAAGATACGTTTCTCAGGGAGTTCAAGTACCAAATATATGTACCAGGCTGTACAATATACACAAGCCTATAAAACCTAGAAATTCTAGTTCCATGGCATAGATAAAATATTTCCCTTAAGTACAGGTAATTTAGTCACAGAGTTGTTGTATGTAAACAGAAACTTAACCAGGTTTCAAAAAATCAGATGGGTTTGAAATTATAAGGAAAACTGGTTATTTCCTGCCTATGCAGAATACATCTTAACTTTAAAAGTTCAAATATATCTTTGGGGCTGTTTTTTCCTCTCTACCTCTAGTCCACAGAAGATCCATCACACTCCAGCGCTTTGGACTTTCAAATTATATTGACCAAATAGGTTTGGCTGCTAGTTTTTTTTTGTTTTCAAGATTCTCACAATATTAACGTTATTCTTGTATATATTTGGATCTTCAAATACAGTGGAGAACACTGATTAATCCTTAAATTGTATTTTGATCCACAGAGAGTTCATATGAATAACCACAGAAAACCAAGTTTTCCAATATTAAAGTTCTGATGACATGTTTAATGCAGCTCTTTAAAAGAAAATGATAAATGTTAGAAAAATGGACATTAATTGTGACTGATTTCCATCACGTCTGCAACTGCTTACACAATTAACCTATTGACATGAAGATTTGTTATTAATATGAAGTCTGAAATGTGTGTGCCAAGACATTTAAAAGCTAATATGTCACTTGATTTGTCTCCATAAAAATAAGCATACTGGCTTGTTATTGCGTATCTAACCACCTATTTAATGTTCATTATAGAGCTCTTATAATTTCAGAAATCCATCTTTATATACATTTTTGTAACTAATTCCATTGTTTTCCTTCAGTAAATACTCAGCCAAGTGTCAATAGGTACTTTCATATGGAAAAAAATATGACATAAGGATATACTGAATTATATTCATAATGTAATATATGACATCATATATTTTTTCTTAATCAGTAAATCTGTGTATCTTTTAAGGTTTGGTGGTGTTTGGTTTTTTGTGAAGGATATTGCAATTTATGGAGCAAGCTTAATTTTGAAACCTTTGAGGCCTTCTTGCTCTCTGATGTGAGTTTTCTGTAGATGGAACCACACAATTCTATCACTCTTGGAAATCTTCAGTTACAAGTCACATTAAAGAGTTTGGATTGAAGCCTGTAAATTCTTTTCCTCTAGAAACCTGTGACAGAATAAATTTCCACTAAACAAAACCGTTCTTACAGAAGCAGTTCTTTCAAAAAATAAAGTAGAATTTAATTGCAAGGCAAGCACACAACTTCAGAAGTTGAATATTTCTAACACATACACGTATTGCCTCCACGGTTTATTAACTTAACTTCTCTAAATGTAATTCAGTTTGTTTCCAAAAATCTCCTTTTTGCACTCAAGAGAGTCTGTATTATGCAGATCCACTCCCTATTTTTGTATTGATTTGTGTGTCATTCTGCTCGAGCGGTTGACAGTCTTTTCTCCAGATCCCATCCCCTATTTGCAAAATGAATCCCTTAATTGCCCACTGGTTTCTGCTTGCTTTCTTTGCTGTTTTTCCAATGCTACGATCTGAACTGCTGTGCACTAAAGCAGGATCTTCCCCATAACTAATCATCCCAGCTATTAAGATTTAAGTGTTTACTCATCTAGATCACTATTTTGAGTTTGGCTTGTCTAGATTACTGGTTTGGCTGTTACCCATGTCGAGCTGACATAACACAGACTAGATCATCACGAACTGGCAGAGATAACGGACAAAGAAAATATTCATGAAATAATGATACAAATATGTTCACACATGCATGGAGGTGGTCTCTGCAGGTTGTTCTGTCTTTTCTGGACCAGACAACATATAGGGCTTCTGGCACTGACAGACCTGAAGCTTTATAGATGTAAATAACTGGAAAAAAATAATTGTTCTGGAGTCAGAACAACCTCGAACCCTTTCCCTCATCCTTCTGGTTACTCAATAGTTTTTGACATTCGTTTCTCTCTAGTTCCTTGGCATTCACTTATGCAGGTCCATCACTTGTCTGATCATTTATTTAAACATTAATTATAAAACATTATTTTCCAACACAATCCAACATTATTTCTCACCTGCCAACACATAATTGTACCAACTTCCAAAGAGACAAATACTACACACATATTTTAGGGCTGGGAATACAGACACCAGAAGCATGATGCAGCTGCTAGGATCATTTCTCAAAAAAGCTGGAGGCCAAAGAAACCCATAGTCCTATGAGAAAAGAATTAAATACCTAGAAGTGACAGAAGACCAAATACCTATTAACAGCAAAAACAGTATGGCTCAGCCCTAGACACCCAGCAGCAGAGTGCAAGCAGTTTTAAGGCATATAATTCCTGCCTGGCACCTTATAATGCCATCATGTATCAGCGATGAGGATGGATGTGCCCACCAGGGAAGATAATCATCCTGGATTATTTTAACCTGGAAAGTCTGACAAACTGGTAAGAGGAAACCCCCTGAAAGTGGAAAGTATCAATTTGGTCCATCATGTTCTTAGGATATTATAAGACTCTGAATTTCCCATAGAATTTTTTGAACAGGGAAATAACCTCCTGCAATAAAAAAACGTGTTTAATATCAGGGCTTTTTCAAATACATTATCTGGAACTGTACATTCTCATATTCTTACATTGAACTGAGGTTAAAAAGAAACAACTAAAAATCAGAGCTGGGAATATATAACAGCAAACTAAATACAAAGAAATCAGGGAAAACTGATGTTTAGAGAAACCTCTGTCATTCCAGAAGAAATTTATAAAGGAAAACTACACACAGGGAGGTTTAAACTACTTATTTTTAAAACCATATGAAGGTAGTCTATTATAAATTATTCTTAATCATATTTGTGCCACCTTAATTTGCCTATTTTAAATAAACATACTCCAATTCCTTTTTCAAATGTTCTTCTCCCACTCTTAAATGATATAAGTTCGTTCAACAACTGGTAGTCAAACATGTTCCAACAATAGCAAAGCAAACTGCTGAGGATTATTACAGGCAAAAATAATTTTGCCATTCTAAAAAAAGTGGCTGGCAATTAGTGATTTCAGTTGGCCTTTTCCCCACAGTTATCAGAATGTTATATTTAAGACTTATAAAAATGTACAGAGATTCTAAAATCTTAAATATAGATTTCCTTGCTAATTCTCTTTCAAAGTCAAATAGATAAAACATAAATGTGGAAACAAACTTAGACAAAAGAAATGGAAAGGCCATATGGGGTTATAAAAGAAAACCTTTTATCAATATACCTACATTGTCTGTATCACCTTTTGATATTCCAGAGTACTTGCTTGAACACTGAGGTTAAAATCTTATTTCTAACATGAGTATCTTGAGACCTAACAGGATCAAGAGAAAATGAAAATAAACACCTTCAGAGTATATTTATATGTATTAAAGTTAAGCTGTTGGCTTTTCCCCCCTCTCGGTTTAAACTCACAACTCCTCACGCATCTTTTTTAAACACTAGAAAATTCACTGCTTCCTTTATGAGAAATAGTCTACTCATAACTGATGACCTGGATGGAGAAAAGACGGATGAACTAGAAGATTACCTGAGATTCTTCAAAGTATATTCTCAATTCACTTCCACATTAATCTGAGCATTTATAACAGTATGACATTAAAGTTTTCTTGGTTTGCTTTTTCATCAAAACGGAAAATTCTGATTTTGTTACTCAATCATAGCATGCAAGTACACCACGCAATGCCCTATCTTTTGTTTCCAGTTTAAAAAAAAAAATATAAAAAAAGAATTGAGCTCTGCTAGTCTTTGGAGTGATTAGCACAGATTGTCTTCTGAGGTTTTCACTTTTGCAAGAGGAGTCAGTGGAGTGCACAAAACCTTACAGCCACTTCACAATCACCTTTCTACTATGTTTCCAGAGGAAGAAAGTTTACACGGTAGGAAAAAACCCCCAGCCTCACAGCAATGACCCACATCTATAGTTCTTGGAGCAGTTAAAAGCTAGATACACATTCTGGGTAGTATCTTGTTTGCCCTTACTGCATAAACAAAAATGATTTAAAGCACTTTTACGGTAATGTTCCTTCAGACTCTACAAGCTATACAGTCCACATGGAATATGGAAACAAAGACTGGACCAAATTAAAGACTCTTATTTTTCCTTCTGATATACTAGACAAGCTGCAAAAGGGGAGAAATAGCTAGCTTGCTGGCATCACTTATTGCAGTGTTATATTTTAAGAGTTTTATTACTTTTCAGGTCTATGTCTGCAGACCACTGTAGCCGGTGCTCTTCCTTACCGCCCCTGCAGAGCCTTCACCCCCCCAGCTGCCCTTGCCATGTAGATAATGAAAATCTTGTCTCTCTGTTCCATTCTCTCTTCATCCACAGTGCAGAACAGACCCAACCTTTACTTGTCTTCACCACTTCTGTCTTTGCTAACACTAAACTGTTTCAGCTAAAGGATGGGCCTCTCATTCCTTTCCCCCCTTATTGCCTCCCCCACCACTATGTCAAACCATAGTATAAATATTAATGTAGAGAAAAATATAGATCAGAGACAGTCTATGTCACTAACCAGCCAAGAATATATTGCCTTCTGGAATACATTGTTTTGGTGGCACACTAATGCTAGATGCAATGCAATCTCTGAAATACTTTAAAAGAAACAATTGGAAAAAAGTTGTCATTTAAGTTAACCAAAATTGAACTACAAAAGCTACTTGCATTGGTACAAGGTCTGGAATCAACTATATAGCAAACAGAAAAAAATCTTGAAACACTCCAATCATAAAAAGTGGAATAATAATATTAAAAATTAATGCAATTAACTATGTACTCCTGACTATGCAGCACAAGCATAACCATTTGCCTTCTGTACATGCTGAGTTTAAATGCTAAAATAATGTTCTTTCTGATGAAAATTCCATTGAACAAAGACATTCTATGCCCTTAAATAAGAAGATTGGATATGTATACTAAAAATTTATTACTGCAGGCAAGCCTGCAAGTTAGAGTGGTGAAATTATTTGCAGAATAAGGATAATATTATTTACTGCCTTTCAATTTTATTTTTTTTTATGATGCATAAACCTTCCCCAGGATTATAAAGAGTATTTCAGCAACAGGTGAAAGAACAGTTACTAGAATGTCTACGTTTCCATTTTGAGAATGCATACGTGTTGTACATATTATTATATTATCAGTGTGATAAAGTCAAAATAACATATTGACAATTGAGCAAGAAGTTTCTAAATCACTGGGGATTGCTAGTATACTTATTTATAGAAACAATAAGCAAATTTTTAATTATATTAAAATACAGGTGAAGCCTATGTTAAAACAGATGCGGCATAATGAAGATTAAAGAGACAACACACCTATACTATTCTTACAATCAGCAGACAAAGAAAAAAATTACCATTTCCCACTGAACAGGGAAAAAAAGTCAGGTTCTCAGTTCATTAAGAAGGAAGTGAAAAACAGGTTTGCACATATTAGAAAGTCTTCACAGTTAAGTTACAGTTAACTGTAGACAGTAGAAGGTGTAATTCTAATCATGCTTTTTGGCCTTCAAGCCTAAAAATATAGGTATAAAATTCCACTCCATGTTTTGAAACAAGATTATACTCCCTGATACATGAAATGAGGTGAAATTAAACATATGTGTATAACTGTTTCTATTTATTGATAATTTATTTCAGATAGTTAAATGTACTTCAGAAACAGGTGACATATCTGAAAAAAGCAATTTGGCAGGTTCTTTGTGCTGCAAAAATGCTAAGGCAGGTTTGTCATCCCATAATTTTCCCTGAGACCTGGATGATGGTTTATCAGGTGGTTTGCTTATGGTTCGGTTTTGGATAGGTGTCCTTGTGTGTGTGAGATGCTTCACCAAAAACACTGGGACACCTACGCATGTACATCTTCCGAATCAAGACCACAGAGTACGGGCTGATGAAATACATAACAGCTCAACAAATTCTAATTACCAATACGAAGGTCTTTCTCTAAAACCAGTGCAGTTTCTGCACTGTTTCCTAAAGATGAATACACACAGGATCTTTACTACACAGAATTGTCAGCGACAAATCAACTGCTTTAATCTTTCATTGTTTTCCTTCAACATCCTTCTCCTTAGCCTATCCTTGAACTTTCTAGACACTTTAAGCCCCTATGGATCTCATTTCCAACACAGGCAATCACAGCAGATACACTGCCCAGCCTGTCCTGCTGAAAATGGAAAAAACATAACTTTTTTTCAGCTTACTTGATGCTACGGCTATGTCTTTTTTTCTCTCCAACAACCTCATTTTCATAACCCTCAACAACTAAAGGACCATATTTCTTTTTCTCTTGCAGTCCAGAGAACCCATTTCCCAGACTGCTAGGCTATAGAGCATTACATTTTAACTTCAAAGATATGTATTTTGAAGGCAACAGCTGCATGTTTTTGAGTGAGATGAAACATTACACTCTCCTCCTTTTTCTATCCCCCAGATTTAAATCAACCAGGCTTAAATACAATACGAAACCCTCCTCTTCATCTTGAAAAGCACAAGCAGAATTTATACAGAAGGCTGTCATTACCATCATGGCACCCATCCTCAGAAGATGTCTAGGTTGTCACTACCCAAAGCAGGTAACATACCTCGCATTTCTCCCCATGGAAGATGGGCATCTAACATAAGTTGTTTGATATGTTTTGAGCATTGACCTTTCTCTATCAAGGAGAACCACAGTTGCTATTTTAAAGCCAACTTCTCAACCTAGATCCAGATGAAGAAAATTTCAGTGAGATATTACCTGCAAGACAGACCTTATTAAACAGAATTGATTTCCTCCCAAATGCTTGCAACTACTTACAGTTTAGGAACTTCCCTAAACTTCAGTGCACAGGCGAGTGGTGAAGCAAAAAGGAAAACCCAAAAAATTATATATATGAACAGCAATTATTTTCTATCCCCCAGCTGGTTCTAGCAGTTATTTCAAAATGTCAGAGAATTCATTGCATTTTGATGAAGGCACTTGTTATTGCTTAGTTGTGAACAAGAGAGTCTAGGGCACAAAGTTCAAAATATAGCATTCACAGAAGTTAATAATTAGAACTACTCAGCTACATTAAGATGCTATTTTAATTGAACAGCTCTGTCTGCTAGCAGTAGGGTCATAAATTTAAGGTTGCAACATTTGGTATAACGGTTATGGTAACTGCTTGCTTATTTTCACACCAATCATGGAAGGTAATTAAAGTAATATCCTCTTATTTGTAATTAGTGATAGTAGTAATTTAAACTGAATTAAAAAATGAGAAAAGTAAAGGATCAGAACAATTAAGAAAGTATCAGATTTTATAATTTGCAGGTCAATACATTCCCTAGCCTGAATTTATGTCAGAAAACACAATTATTTTGTGAAGGTCTGAGAATCAAAATCCTCTGGACTATATTTTTGATACTTTGAAGGAAAAAGAAGACTAGAGAAGGAACGGAGTATGATTTATATATTTTTAAATACTGCCTTTATAATTTACTCTTAGGAAGCAGTTGCATTAAAATTAAAGGAAAAGATTATGTTTTATTACTTGATACTACTTATTATTTTGATTCCACCCCTTCCCCTTAGGATAATGGGTAAAACCTGTAGCACACACAGAATGAAAACAGGCTGTGGACCACAGACTCTCTTCTGTATTTGCAAGAAGTTTCCTTTAACTGTTGAACTTCATTTCATAACCTTCCCGGACCTCTGATGAGGTGAAAGCTTGCACCGAGATTAGAAAGGGAATCAGCATGATTTGACAAGCCATTTGATGTATTTGCCTGTAATATCTTTGGCATTGCAAACTTCAAGGGAACACAAAGTTGACAGCCAAAGACAGGAGACAAAGAATGTAGGTCTGTGAATACAAACCAGTCTCTAATAAAAGGCTTGGGGGGTTTATGAGGGGGGAAAAAAAAACCAACGACAAAATACATTTGTTAAGCATTTTTTAAAAGCTTTTCTCATCATGAAAGCAAAGTACATTTGATTGCTAGACATACCTAGTGATCAAGATTAAAAATTGTAATAGTTTGAGCATAAAAGAGTCAAAATGCTCTGCATATGAAGATAATTAGAACATGTAAATGCACAAATCAATAGTACATATCTGTTGGAGGAGTTTTGACTTTAAAACCTGGTAAGATTGCAGAAACTCTTAAAGAGCCAAAATTGTTCCATTGCTAATTGGACTATGCTAGGTCCTAGAAAAACCTCAAAGACTGTTTCTTATTTTTCTTTTTTTCCCTTAATTTAAATTGTGAGTTTTACTGCTTCTTTGAGATTCTTCTATAAACCATGTCTAGTACTTTTAATTGTTTGCCCTCAGAAGTCCTCCCAGAAAGGACTTCTGCCTGGCTTATTCTACAAACATTTAAGGTGACAGTGCAGAAATACGGAAATCCCTGTAAAAGTCCACATATCTCATTGTCTAACACCTTTGTCAAGTTCCTGAAGTATTTTATTCTGAATGTAACACTGTAACAATTGGTGACACTGTTTAAGTAAGGAAGCATATAAAGAAAAGTGAGCAACACAGCCCATTACAATCATTACAAAAACGTAAATAATTCTGAATGGAATTTCTTTACACATTCTCCACTCCATTAATTTGAAATGGAAATATAAGTATCAAGTCACTGAAAATCTTTCTTCTTAAATATATAGATGTATCTTCCACGATTTCCCAGTCTTAAGTCATACAAGCTGCATATAAACATTAAAACACTAAAAAAAACATAAACAGGCAAGTTTTTCCTCAATGAATTGCAGAAACAAAAGTAAATCAACTAAATTTCCTCAATTATTTTCCATCTAATGGGACTTAAAATTCTTTATACAAGCTCAGCTGAAGAGGAGTGTTAATGCTGGGGAGATATTCCTGAGTAGAGTTACCAGAGTGACATTAAGTATTCAGTTATCAAGCAACATGAACTTCATGTGCAACAATATCCTAACTGATATCACTGTGGCACTTGAGTAACTAGAAAATTGAAGGAAGGATCATTTGTTTAATTTAAATGTATTTTAACAATGATAGAATTTTAGGAGCATCTTCATATACCAGGGTTAAAAAGGGCAGCAATCTGAAAAAATCTGAAAAATAAGAAGTTGCACAAAATTACAGTGTCACTGGTTTTCAGTTATAAGTAATGATCTTATCTTTGACAGTACCCAAGATGTGCAGCAATATTTTTGTTCAAAAACCCCGATTCCCTGTTTTGAAAAGTTTCCAACTACAGTCACAGGCTTCCTTGAACCTGCTTAAGAAAGCCTACCTGTAACTTCTGGTGCTGTTCAGCACTATTAGAGAAACACATCATGTTCAGCATTATTGGAGAGCCAGATTTTTTTACACAGGTAAAATTCTGGTTAGAGAGAGTAGTCAAAACATTATGCAAGGCAAAAGAAATAGTTTCAGAAACTATTAATCAAGTTCCTGTTTTTTCTCTTAAGCTTTAAAGCTATCCCCTCCCTCAGACACAGGCTCTGTGTATTTGTGTTACTGAGAAACAACAGGGAAACAACTTCATAAAATATTTAATAAGTGTTACAAAAATATGTTGAATAATATACATTAAACTCTGGAATAGTAAATGTCACAGCTTTTGCAGTCTGTGCTCATTTTAGTTGGGACAGAGTTAATTTTCTTCACAGCAGCTAGTATGGGGCTGCAGTTTGGATTTGTGCTGGAAGCCAAGTTGATAACGCAGGGATCTTTAGTTACTGCTGAGCAGCACTTGCACAGAGCCGAGGGCTTTTCTGCTCCTCACACCACCCCACCAGTGGGAAGGCTGGAGGGCACAAGGAGCTGGGAGGGGGCACAGCCGGGACAGCTGACCCTGGGGACATACCATACCATCATTGTGCTCAGCATATAAACTGGGGGGAGGAGGAGGAAGGGGGGGACATTGGGAGTGATGGCATTCGTGTTCCCAAGTCCCCGTTACACCTGCTGGAGCCCGGCTGTCCTGGGGATGGCAGAGCCTGCCTGCCCGTGGGGAGTGGGGAATGAATTCCTTGTTCTGCTTTGCTGGCATGCATGGCTTTTGCTTTCCCTATTAAACTGCCTTTATCTCAACTCACAAGTTTTCTCATTTAACCTTCCCGATCCTCTCCCCCATCCTGGGGCAGGGGGAACGAGCAAGCAGCTGCGTGGGGCTCAGCTGCCAGCTGGGGTTAAGCCACAGCACAGTCTTACAGCCAGCAGTAGCTTCTGCAAACATGACTTATTCCTTCTATTTAGCATGCTCTCATTTCTTACCTGATTTCGCCTAAGGGAAGAGTTTCACAAACCCTAGTATCAACTGAAATTAGTGTCAATACGCAGGAAAATGATTGCAAAAGTAGGGCACAGAAATGATGATGAAGTAAAAAGGCAGGACAGAACAACTCAATTGAAAGTCAAGCAGAATGGGAATAAAAGAGTATATATAATCCAGCAGTATTTAACTTAGTCTTACAAAGAAATAGCAATTTGTACAGAACTACCAGTGGGATTGTACAACAAAGTATTTAGAAGGAAACATTTTGGCAGATACTAGAGATATTCAAAACTCTACTAGACATGGAAGATGGGAAACATGGACTAATTGGTCCTGCTGTGAGCAGAGGAGTTGAACTAGAGGATCTACAAAGGCACCTTCCAAACCCAACAATTTTGTGATAGCTGTGAAGAGTGAAGAATCAATGAAACTTATCTTACAAAACCAACTTTGTCAGTTTGGGGGGTTTTGGTTTGGTGGGGTTTTTTGTTTGTTTTTCTTGTTGTTTTTTGGGGTTTGGGTGTTTGTTTGTTTGTTTGTTTTTGGGGGGGGGCGGGTGTTGGAGCTGATGAGGGATACACTGAGGTCCAAAACAAGTTCTTTGGAACTGATAATGCTGATAATGACATATAGAGTCCAAAATTGTTGAAAACTTGGTTACAATAGGTATCTTCCACTTTTATGCTGTTGATATGACACCTGAGAGATCTACTTCAGCATTCATGGTGGATTTCTTTCCTATATGTGAAAAGAAGTCACTAGCATAGAGTTTTCTGAGGAGTCCTTGGTTTCAAAAGCTAGCCTCTGACCTTGCTGCACAGGTCAGAGTTCTGTTCTCCCTCTTCTCTAAGGTTGGCCTAAAGATACTTTGTTCAGAGTAGGCTGATAAAAGTATATTTAGAAGCAATCTTTTGTTCTCTCATGACATTTCTGTCATAGAAGTGCTCACATAGGTGTTTCTCCTTGCGTTGTCAAATTTTGAAGGAAATTAAAATAAAGTATTTGATGATTTTGAGCTCTGGTTATCTTTTTTCCTAAGGCATTTAATGACTGAATTAAAAAATCCCCAAAACAAAACACCAGGAATGCATATATTTAAGTAGAACATAGAAGAAAAAAATATTCTTTACAACTATTAATTATTCTTCCTTTCTCAATAAATGGTCTCAATAACATTCATAATTCATTAAAAATTATTCATGTTCCTTGGCCTTTATTCACTGCTTAACGTTTCTAACGAACTTAATGTAGCAAGTGATGTAATCAGACAAAAGCATGATAAGAGCTCTTTCTGCCACTATAGGCACAATCGTATTTAATTAAGAATTTAGTGTTAACTGAAGGTATTAGTTAACTATCACAGGCCCAATATATCCCCTATCTTACAGAAGCAGTTTCCTCATTCACAAACAAAAGCTAGGATCTAATTGTTGCCTCTTTAATCTGCTAGGTGCATTAGTATTTCATTAAATGTGCCTCACAACAAAATGATCTCTTCGATATTATTGGAAAGGATTAACAAACCCATAATAATTTCTTGGAGGCTTTATCCAGGACATATTTACCAAGGAATAGGTATAACTACTCATTAATTACTGCATACTTGAAAACAATAAGTAAAATTATATTCCAATGAGTAAAGCATAGATAAAAGTTTCAATCTGGAACCAGAATTCGTTAGTGAATTGTACATCTTCCTCTGAAGACCGTTGTTAATACAGCTCAGTAATTGAAAAATAACTAGCATCTACTAATTTTGTTTTATATTTCTATACCCATTTTTAATAATATTTTACTTTGAGTCCAATACAGTGGACAACACTGCTTTCTTCTCTATGCATTACACTGTAGACTTAAATAAAACTATCATAGCTTTAATTTTGGGCTTATTTGGGGTTGTTTCCTTGGTGGTGGGGTTTTTTCTCGATTTATTTTTTAATTTTGTAAGAAGTCAATAAACATTCTGGATCCTGTTAGTTCTTCCCTTCAATTCATGAATATCCCTTTCATAACATCACAGATCAGCATGTAATTACCACGGATACAGGATATCTGTTAGAAGCCATACATCTGTCTGTCTTTTTAAATGGGCAGCACCATCTTTTAAGAGGATCCCTTAAGTGTCTATTTTGCCTTTAGCTAGAAAATAAATATTGTCTATTATTACACAAGCATGGTAAGGCATTCAGGAGATGTTTACTGTGCTTCCATCATATTAGTGTTCTGAATATCAAATGGTAGCCAAGAAAATATTTCCAACATCTAGCAGATCCTTCAAAGAATTTTGACTTCAGGATTCCGTAAGCCAGAGTTTGCATCTTTGTTTATAGAAAATTATTAGGTCCTTCAGTCTGCCAACACAGATAACAAGAGATGTAAAGTGATCTCACACTGATTTTTGGACAATTTTCAATAAGTAAATTGTGCAAGACAATGCTGTGGGGAAGAATAAAAAAGGCAAGCTGAACACATGTATGTTGTAGAAGCTATTTTATCTGACTAACAATACTTAAAAATCTCAAAGCTATCAGTATTTGTTCAGAGATGGACTAATTTTTCACTGGAGAATGTCAACAGGTCAGAAATACAAATACCATAAAATATTCTTTCAGTTTTTCTAACATTCTGTAATGAGTAATTTCATCCATTATTGCAAGTCCTGAAAAAGCGAATCAGAGTAGCTCCTATTGAATGAAAATGCTTGTAAGTAATGCCCATATTTTTTTTTTAAGTGAAGTAGAGATGAGCTGGTTATCCTTTTCACCTTCAAGAGATAATTATTCCTATGTGAAGGAAAATTACTTTAAATTTTTAAGAAAGTCTGATTAAATTCATAGAAATTTTAGATTTACTTGCAAAAGTAATCTTTTGTTTCCAGTTTATTTTCATGTAATCACTCTCATAAAGGTGGAATTCAAGCTATTTATAAGACAATAGAAACAAGACAGCCCTTAGCATGATGTAAAATTTAAGGAAGTATTCAACTGTAATAAAAGATGTCAAAGGTCTACCAATGAAGATCATAGCAGCATTTACTTTAATTACTTATAATAAATCCACACTATCACTGTGGTGTATGCACTACTGCCATATAGGGTGCAATAAAGTGCAGATTTGTCATGATGAAAAGGCTGCCTGTAGAGTTATACGTAAACCAGTTATGAAAGGTGAAATCTTTGCCTCACTAAGTACCATGAAAGTCTGATACTGATTTAAAGAGATCTGTATTCTCCCTCCCCACATCAAATCTTCCAGGATTCTGAAGAGTATTTTCTACTGCCTTTCAGCAATCACCTGAATCATCTATATGCAATACCTGTAGATGGCTCAACTGAAGGCAGTTCTGTACTTCCCTGCTCCACCCCCACCACTTCTTTTTTGAGGGGTGCATTCGGTATCAAGGTGGTACTTGTTAATCCTGCTTGCTGGCTTTCAGAAGTATCAGAATCTCAGTTCACATTCTCCCGCTACAGAAAGATTTTTTTTAATATTCTCATTAAATACATTACTCCAGACTGATTATGTTAATAAAATAGCCTCTTCATGTTTATTTATGTAGATGCACCATGACACCAAGAAACTACAGCCCAAATACTGATTAAATCTGAAGAATTTCTGGGGTAGTCATGCGGAAATCTGACAGTGGAAATTTTACAAAGGAATTCAATTATGTCAAACTATCACACTGTGTAAAACAACAACAAAAATAGATACACCAAATATTTTTCCAAGTTTTAAGTGCTTAATTTTGCAATACCCATTAAAAATCATTAAAAGCACCTACCAAAAAAAACCCAAAAAACAAAAAAAAACAAAACCAAAACAAAACACCACCAAAAAACCCCCCACAAAAAAACAACCAAGTGAAAAAAGACCAAAGCAAAACAGGAAAGAGTGTGCTGTGGATCACTGAGGAAAGAGATGGTATTACATAAGCAAAGTTTGTTCATTCAGATTTTGACAAGTACCACTTAAAAAATCAGCCGCCTTCTACAAAAATGTTTTCTGTTACCCTATCCAGGTTTTTGTGACATCGTCCCTACTGAGGGTGTAATATTTCCCTATTTTCAGTAGGACTACATATATTATGAGTAAAAGAAATCTGACCTGCTGCTAATCTACACTTACAAGCACTAACAAACACTGATGCTCTGAAATAACATTTGGAATAAATAGATCTCGTCTACACAAAACTAAAAACTGTCCCAGCTTGGATCACCTATTGCATTCCCAAATACAGTACATCATAAGAAACCACTGTTGTAAATAGAATACCTATATTACAAAATGCTTAACAAAAGCACATTTTCTTTCATCAAACTAGCCTCTACTATTCAGATTAGGTGATACTTTTCATCCAGTGTAGTCATCTTGCTACCCCTCTTCCCCATTTACACTTTATGATTTCACATATCTTAACCATCACAAGAGAAATTTGGTCAGGTTAATATGACTTTTTTCATACTATAGCTATGATTTTTGTTATTGGTACGCATAGTCTGTACTGGGCAAAAAGCTGCAGAAACTCCGACATTGCACTGCTGGTGAAGGTCAATATTAATCCGGCCAGTTAGGACCATTATGGCTTAAATCTGTAGAAAGGCTTACATATCTTATTTATAACAAAAACAAAACTTCGAAACAGACCTATATTTTCACAGACATTCTTCTGGCATGCTTAGTATTGTTAAGCTACTTATAAAATAATAAGAAAAATTTAAATCATGCAGGATATTGTAATAAAGTTTTATCACATAGTTGTTACTTACTAAAATTCAAATTCTTTAAGACTGACTTGCAATCTTTTCACCTGGCAATTTTACTACAAAATAAGGGCAAATCATATTTTAAAAAGAACATTTTCTATGGTTGGCATTTGTCAAAGTCAGGATTTTTGGTACGTTGTTAAAAATGCCCTAAAATTTAACCCTAAAAGCACCCTTTAAATATCTTTTTCCTATTGCTACAATTTTCAAAACCTAGAGTAAAAAATTTACAAGACAGCCTGAAAATTCTGAGACATACAATATTTGAATAGCTTAACTGCGATTTTCAGCCTTTCCTCTAGCCCTTAGTCTCTCAATTCCTCACTGTTTTGTGTGTCTTTAATAGAAAAGAGTTTTCAAGGCTGAGAGTTCTGTTATGTTTAGAAGGACTCTAAGGGAAGAGCATAGCCAAAAATTAGTACCTTAATGAGTTAACAGGTTTGTTTCTGTTTAAGAAAATGGGTCAAGAGATAAGTATTTACAGTATGGGTAACTGATGCATGGGTGAAAATAAGAGGACTTGCTATCTGTGTGCAGAAAATAATTAATTTCCTGCTCGAAATAGATAACATCTCAAACCGTGCTTGCGCTTCGTTGTGGACTCCAACATTTAATGTATCATGTTATATCTGACAATAAACGGAGAGAACTATGAGGCAAAGACTTATGTCAGTGCCTTGCCAATCACCAGCCTGTGCATATTAGTTCTCTTGAGTATTTGATAGTCCTTTGTTCAGGGTAGTACTTGTGTCATGTCTGAAGTACCCATGGAAAAATACTGACGACATGATTCAAAATTAAATATCAATAGTGCTTGAGTACAGCAGAAGATAAGACACTTAAGGGGTTAGATTCTGGTTTCAGTCTTGTGCATTCATCCAAGACTTCATCTCTTAGACTTCTTGTTAGAACAAGTGGACTGAAGCAACAGATAGAACTAGTCCCATTGTGCAATGTCAGGGACTTAGCTCTCAGTATTACGGTAGGTTATTCTACTTTGCAATACCCTAAGAAAGCTAAAAAATAAAATTAAATTAAATGCAATGCAAGAGAAGGAAAAGAGAAATAAATACTAAGATAAAATGGAAAAAAACCAGTATATTACAAATCCACACAAGTGCTTTCACTACATTCATCATGTCAAGCCCATTACTTGCATCACTGATGAAACTAGATCTGTCATATACATGTCAAAACACTCAAAAACATAGTCAGCTGAATAGAATAAACAGCAAAGAACACATGTGCATAACTATGGATTCTTATCCACAAATTCCCAGAAAAAAAGATATATCTCCAGCCCTTTGGAAATACTGAGGTAGATTCCCATAGATAAAAGCAGTTTTGGTTTTCCTTCACAGTTAACTCTTAACTAGCTGTGTGGCTGTTGCAGTCTATACATTTCCTATTTCTCATGCCAAGTGAGTTACAATATGAAGGTTTATGCTGCATAGTCATAGCCCTTAACATCACTGTGAAATATAATGTAGAACTGTCAGTCAGTGGATAGATGAAGTGCTTCAGGAAGTGAAGAATGAGAAAAGAGTCAAACAGTATTTGGGAGAGTGGAGCTGAATTCAATAAACTCTCTGAACAAAAAAAGTTATTGAATTCTTATAGCTCAAGAAAGCATATTTTATTAAAGATAAAACACTAAACATTTGAAAATTAGATCAAACTTCCCTTGTTGTCAACTTTAGGGATTTGTAAGCTTGGTTTCCAGGTCAATTTTTCTGCTGAACTTGATAAGAATCACTTTTCCTTATTCCTGAATTCAACACTTCAAATTTAAAAGGAAGCTATTTGGCACAACTTTTCATGTACTTAAAAGAAAATGTATTTATAATTAAAGCTATAAAATTAGACCACAGATGTTCTTCATTAATGATACAGTTTGTACCTCTTATTAAAAAAAATTCTAAAATAAGACTTTGAAATAAATTTCGAACTATTTTTCTGATTGTATAGTAAGTTTCATGCCTTCTCCAATGCTCCGTAAACCTCTGAATTTACCTCCCACACTGCCTTTCTCTCTCTTTTTTTTTTTTTCAAAATCCTCTCTAATCTCATCTCCTTTGCTGTTATAGCAGTGATTTACCAGATACGATTTTTTTTTCTTTGTTATTTAATAATTATGGAGCCATTAACTTGAGCATATCTTAAAAATGATTTCTGCCTGTCTCATTATTTGCATTTAAAGCCATGACACTGTTGTTTATTGACTTGCAGGATTCAGTGGTTGTTCTCACTAAATACAAACAGTTTACATTAATTATCAGGGTATTTTAAATAACTTCAGTGAAAACAGCATTTTACATCTTGTACTCTAAAATATGTTTTGCTATGCTTCCATATTTACTTGACATTATATTTCTTGCAACGTATTCCCCCTGCAAATTATTTCCAAACCAGGATAAAATAACATATATCATTCTGACATGAGTAAATGACAAAAAAAGTCAATCTCAGCATCTTCCTGCTGCTGTCTCCTAAGTGAGACTTATCAGCTACAGAATCTACCAAGTTAAACTTAACACAAGGAATCTAAGGAGTTCAGAAGATAGCCTAAAAAATGTGTATACCATGTTTTGAAGAAAGAAAAAAAGAAAGGTAGTGAGGAACTGTGAATAACTAGCAAAATAGGCAATTAATTACATGCCCACTTTATGCTTAAGAGTTGTTCTTTCTATTTACAATGTCAGCTTTATTTCTCAGTAAGCGCTGCTGGTTACAGTGGCACAAAAAAAAACACCAAAAAACAAAAAACAAACGTGTAAAGAAATGGGACTTGAATTTGCTTTTCACAAGAACATGCAAATGTTTATTTATTGTATTTATCTTTGGCTAGCAGTGGGGAATCCTTGTCAACATGCAATAGTAGCCAAATTACATTATGTTTTAGCCTTTTCCACAGTTAGATTCCATGTCAGTGAACTCCAAAGGCTTTCTATTAATGATTGTGTAAGGTTAAGAATTCATCTACAAGCTCAATTCTAAAAAAAACTTGCAGGTTAAGATACTAAGTAAAACACAAGGCATTTTTCAGAGATATACAATAAAATCTTAACTCAAAATAAATATATATTTACACTAGAAACAAGAGGTCTTATTTAGGTCAGGACTCATGCAAATATCTTTTTCTCTACTTTTTTTTCCCTTTTTTTCAATCTAACAGTATGCCAGGAGGAGAACTGTAGCCCTTATATCAGCTTCATTAGAATACAGTACAATGAACACATGCCATACATGCACATACTTTAAACATCATCAATATCCATCAACAATTGCCTACAAAAGTAGGAAAAATATAAGACCTATCCAGGAAACACTATAATTCTTCCTTAGTCTGCCTTCATGCAATCTGAAGGTTACAAACTCTTCAGGTGATTGTAAAGGACAATCAGAATTAGTGTACACAAATAGTGTACTGTCCTGGGATTTACATAATCCTTCTTTCAAATCTTTTAAACTCCTGCATTCAAAACATCTACGGGCAAATAATTCTACAAATATGCCACACAAAAAAAAAAAAAAAAAAAAAAAAATCCTTATAACTTGTGTGCTTTAGATCTGATTTTTTAAACTTTTCCCTATTTCTTTATGGTACCACAGGGTGAACAATCATTCCCAGTTTACTTTTTGCAATTGGTTTTATCAGATTTCATAAAATGTGTCACTTCAATCAGCCCTCAAACAAGATGAAGAATAATTTCTTTCCTTTTCATAAAGCACCTCCATATTTCTAATCATCATTGTCAATCTTCCTTGAACCTCCTCTATTCTTCTTAAAATATAAATAGAATTGAATTTATTATCTAAAATACAGGTGTACAATGAATTTATACAGTGGCAACAAGGCATTTACCACATTGTTGTCTCTTCCTTCACTAATATTTCCTATTTGACTTCTGAGGCCACTGGGCTGATATTTTTGCAGAAGTAGCCACAATGACTCCAACTCTTCTCCTCTTCCTCCCTCCTACAATGGCTTGAGTGATAACAGCTAATGTAGTTTGGGACTGTGAATGGCAGACAGAATTTACCACCACTGGGTTGCATACAACTCCTTTCTGCTGTATTTGAAATCAGCTGGCCCTCAGCAACACGTTTCTTAAATATTACTTTGGTCTTACTGTAGTTTTACATTCAAGTTACCTTTTCCTCACTGGCATCTGACTTCAACTAGTTAAAAAATGTCTTATTTATGGGACTTTTTTTCTTTGCTATGGAATCATGCAGGTTGTCTTTTCTAAGACTGTTTTTCGGGAGTTTTCTGATTTGCACTAGCTTCATGTCTATCACTATATTTAAAAGTCATCCATGATGCTTGTAAACATGTTACCCAACTAACTGTTCTGGTAAATAATAAGCGATTATGGTTGGTTTGGGGTTTTTTTAATATATTTTTTCATTTTAGTTAAACTGGGTGGGGGTGTGGGTGTGTGTGTGTGTGCATGCTTTTTTTGGCAACCACATGTGTTCAGTAGCAGTATCTTGAGCTAGGTCTGGTCCCTAAGAATGACAAGATAAATGGTTGTCTCTCTTCTTGCTGTTTTCTTAACTAGTTGCTCCAAGAACTAATGATTTTAGTATCTAACGCCCCAACATGATGTCCAGTCTGTATAGAAATAGATAAAGTCATTTCCAGAGGCTCTCATTACCTTTTCTGATCATAGACAGTTTCACCAAAGTGGTCGGGAATCCAACAAAATAGGTCTAACACTGTTAATAGTTCTGTGCTCCAAAATTCCTCTTTTAGAACTGAATTTCACGCCAGCAGTTTTATGGCAAATTTTTGTATGGTAACTCCTTTACCTGATTTGACTCAAATGTTTCTTTTCTAAGGCAAAGCATGTGGCAAGACCGAGCCTGTTATTCCTACATAATTTCCACCACAGTATTACAGAGTTTATTGTAAACTGTAAGCCCTATGGACAACACCAGAAATTGTTTTGTGGGTGAAGAAACAGGCTAATACTCAGACAAGCAAATACATACTGTTTTGCTATTGATCCATGGGAACAATAGAAAGCAAAGCCAAACAGAACCATTAGATCAGCTACCGTGATATCTAGTATAACTCACATGATTACGTTTCATCCAAGTAGGCCATGTAAAGACGACTTCAGTTGGGTTAAGTATTTTAAATCCACTCTCTCTTTATCCTCCCAAACAAACAAAGCACACCACAGCAAGAAAATAAAAAAGGCATAGGCAACTGCAGTGGCAGAGAACTAATTACTAGAGGGATGGCAAAAGCATGCTAGCAAAAGGGTGTCAGAGAAAGGCAAAAGCAAGTAAATAGAGCAAGAATATAAAGTTTCCCTGCCCATCTAAGCCAGAAGAAGATTCAAGTATATTTTCATCTCTAGAAGTTTTCCCTCTAAATGATTTAGGATATACATTACAGGAGTCAGGGTAAAAAGGTACATTATTACTTGAAGACCCAATCAAAATTATTTAAGCCTTTAGGAAAAAAAGCGCAAGTTTCTGGCAGTAAATTTAAAAGTAAACCTAAAACATGTGACTTTTAAGATACATGGCACCATCCCACAAGCAGATAGCTCAGCTGCCTATCCCAAGGAATCAGCCCTGACTCACTAGTCCTCCTGTAGCCACTGCCTGGGTTCACTCATTTCCCAGAATACCACTGAAGACTGAGACCTCGTGGGTTTCGGTCTAATCCTCCAGGACAATCACAAACAAGCATGTGAGAATACACAGATAGGTTTTACATCATTCTGAACGGATCACTGCTTTTAGTCATTGAGAAAAACCCAAGCCACTACAGATTGGTGGAAAAAGCTGACTACAACTGTCCTAGCTTTGGCTGGGATAGCGTTAATTTTCTTCCTAGTAGTTAGTACAGAGCTGTGTTGTGGATTTAGGATGAGAATAATGTTGACACACTGATGTTTCAGTTGTGGCTGAGTGGTGCCTAAGTCAAGGACTTCTCAGCTTCTCACACTGCCCTGCCAGCATGAGAGTGGATTTAAAAAAGCCAGGGGCAGGGGGTGGGGCACAAGATGCTGGGAGGGGACACTGCCGGTGCAGCTGACGCCAATGACTAAAAGGATATTCCCTGTCATGCTTAATAAAAAATGGGGGGTGGGGGGGGTGGGGTGCTGGCTGGGAGGAGCCAATCACTGCTGGGGGACTGGCTGTGCATCGATCAGCAGGTGGTGGGTGATTGCATTGTGCATTGCTTGTTGTGTATATTCTTTTATCATTATTACTGTTGTTTCCTCTTCCTCTCCTGTCCTCTTAAACTGTCTTTATTTCAACCCACAAGTATTACCTTTTTTCTGATTCTCTTCCGCACTCTGCTGTGGGGGGTGAGCGAGCAGCTCTGTGGTATTTAGCTGACTGCCAGGTTAAACCATAACCAGCTTCTGTCCCTCTTGGGGGTTCGCCTATTCCCTTTGGTGCTCTGAGCATCTTTATGCACTAATGAAAGACAGGAGCCTCCTCCAGCTTCTGACACAAGCACCTCACCATCATCTTGTACAGCAGAAGAGGACCAAAAAGAGAGGAAATGGCTCAGAGAGCCCTTTTATCATTCTCTTGCTCTGCCAAATCACTGATTAGCTTCTTTCAGACAATAATAGAAGATTCTGTTGCCAAGGTGACCTCATTTCTGGGAAGCCAGATCTCTTCCAGGGTGATTACATTTCCATGCTATAGCCCTGAAGGAAAAAACCCCTTCAATGCTTGTATTTATTTTAATCTCTGTACTTATCTATAATTCTTAAATGATAAATTAGTTAAACATTAAAAAAACTGAGTTAGAGGCTCATTAAAGACACAGCATCTTAACGTCGCACTACATCTTGAATGGACCCACAGATTTTTCCGAACTCTATAAAGACAAGACTGTAAGCAACAGATCAGTCACACATGGCTGAATGTCTCTTACCTTCACCTTGGTGAAGGCAGAGAACAAAGAACCGATCCTCTGCCTTCCCCGCATATCAGTGTACCCACTGAATAACGTAATTGTTATGCCTTAAACACTCAACTGAAGTGCTTGCCTTAGTAGATTGGATAACAATTATTGTCTTAGAGTGAAAAGTATTGTAAGCATGTTGAGATCCATACAACACAACTTGTTTTTCCACAAAGTCCAGGGAAAAAAAAGAAGCAAACAGGTAAGTTGTGATTTCTCTATCATACTGAATATGGATTTCAAAGATTCTTCCAGAAGCAAGTGCATAATATTCATTTTATTATTCTGAGCATTTTAAATTATGTAAAAATACTATTTTATATTTTTTTAATAAAAATTAAGAATGCAACACAAGCACTTTGTGCTAGAAACAATCTTCTGCTCCAAACACACACACCGATTTTCTACTGAATTAAACTATTTTCAATATAAAAGTGAAAAGTACTTTCCACCCCCGCAAAACAGACAGGCTTCTGGTTAGCATGCTGAACTATAAGAAGGGAGGTTGGGATTTAAATCCTTGCCAAGCAGAGGATGAAACCAACTTTTCCCCCTTCTGGCCACACACTCAAGTGGTGGTGAGGAGGCCTGGAGGAGCAGTTAAATGACATTACTAATCATCGCTCACATCATCACCCTCACAAAAAAAAATAATGAAAGGAATAGGCAAGCACAGGAGCCTCTGCTTAGAGCCTGGACTGGCAAAAAACCCCACACCTTTTAGAATGAAAACAGAATTTCTGAACACAGAATTAGAAAGTTCTTATTCCTGTCCATTATTTGAAAATCAAATGTTTTATTCAACATCATGGCTCCAGTTAAACCTTATCAGTGTGGCTTGTTACACAGGACAAAAGCAGGCACAACTGTATTATTGCTATTATACATCTTTGAATGTATTTTAAAATGTGTTAAATCTTCTCATCCTTGCACAGAACATGCAGACCTCCCATAATCTCCAACACATGATCAACATCTAAAGAATGTTTCAGGATATTTTCTCTTCCTAAATGAATCTCTACAGTATTAATATTTAAATGATTAATTACTTACAGTATCTTCTTTCCTAATTATACACATCCTGTTAGTAAATAACTGAAGTATGTTAATAGTAACATCATGATTTAAAGTTTTGTTACTGTAGCTTTTCTATGGAGCTAAAATTCATGACAGTCTAATGACATGCCAATTCCATAGTAAAGTGTCATTAAATTAACTTCAGTAAAAGCTTTAAAATAATCAAAAATTAATTGGATTCCTAACCAATGCCACCTAATACCACTTTTAGTTCAAATATCTGAGTCCTTGTAAAAGAATGCCTTGGGAAAGACAGACGGGATATTATTGGATAGAGCTGTTTAAAAGCCCACTAATTTTAAACGTGAATTTCTTTTTGCATGGGATCAGAACACTCCTTTCATTTGTTTTTGTTTATGTGATGTTAACATTGGGGATTTTAGTTATCTTTTTTTGAAATATTTATAATCTTTTTTAAAGGCTTACATCACACAAAAAAAAGAATAGGTAAAGAAAAGCCTATATTCTCATAAATCCCATTTTTATAATTTGAACATAGTTTATGTGACAATCAAAGCATTTTGATTAGATTAATTGAAAACACAACTCACAAGCTACCACCACAGAGTTCAAAGAACATTCATGAAAAAAAGCAACAGAAACTTATTTTGAAGGAGAGTTCTTGACTTATAAAGTAGTGTGACTGAACACAAACTAATGCAAATCCCTGTTTCAACAGATTCGCTAAACAAATACAGACACACTGAGAAGTCTGAAGTATTCACAAGGAATTTCAATTCATTTTCTGAAGAAAAGGTGGGCCCTCATTAGTCTTTGGATTCATGAAGGATAGGGTTTGCAGAACATAATTTTCCCTAGAACATGCATAAATCAATCTCTCTGTTGGAAACGACAGCTAGCGAAGAACTTACCTGGTAAGTTTCCTTATGTTGTAATGACATAGGTAGCATAAGTTAATAACATGGCTTTCTTGGCTTGTAGCCTTCAAGCTTCAAATTTAGCTAATTTATTTGCAAACTGTAATCATGGTGTGGGGGGGCACTGTTCAATGTTCTTGGCAGGAACACAAATCGGTTGATAACTTTGAAAAGTAACTACAAATTGATATAGCACAAGTTTGCAAGTGTGCTTGCCTCATTTACACATATTCTTTTGTCTCAAAACCTTCAAAAGCAAAATACTTGAAAAGCAACAACAGACTAAATTTAACACTCAGGTAAAACCACAGAAATTCCCTCTAAAAGCCTAATAAATATTAAAAAATAATTTAATACTGCATATTCCACAATTTTTGTGGGTTTTTTTGTTTTTTTGGTTTTTTTTTCTAAATTATTCCAAATAAAAAAAGACATTCACAGGTAGATAATGAATGTAAGTGTATGTGAACACAAGACTGTTAAGCCCCGATGTAAATTCTACTTGTGTTGGCTTTGATTAACATGTCATAAACATCCATTTCCAATTTTTCAACCGTAGATTTTAATTACTGGTATCTTACAGAAGGATTCAAATAAATTTTTGAGGAATAGAGAATACCATGAGAATAACTAGCATATCTAATTCTGCCAGTAAATTCCTAGTTACTTTAAGCAATTTAAATCTCTCTTTGATAAAGTGTACAGTCTTAAATTTAAATAATTATATAAAGACAGACTTTCAATTTGGGAAAGTGATTTATGACTTTCAATTAAAAACATCACAAGAGGATTTTTCTGTTTGTTTTGTTTTTTTGTTTTTTGTTTTTTGGTGTTGTTTTTTTTTTAATAATATGTATGCTATTCTGAAATACACCGGTAGAATTCAAGGCTCACACACACACAAAGTGTACTTCTTGTATGCCGCATTTACTTCACAAAGTTGTGAGACACTGGTTACAGCCAGTATAGTAAAGACCTTTTATTTATTATTATTATTACTAATTTGAGAAAAAAAGAAGATGCTAGCACTGTGACCCTTCACTATTATATTAATCAGCAAAAGAGAAGCAAATGCCACAAAAGTACTCAACATCTGCTTTTAGCTTTAAAATTGGCAGATTGGGAATCAACTGAGAGTTAAGCATACCTTTGTACCATCCTTCTACAAGAGATCAGTATCCATTTTTAATTAATATCCTACTTTTATCCTGCTTCATCAACTGATGGGAATACCAGTTCTACCACACTGCAAAATGCCATAAATACAAACTGCTGTCAGCTGGAAACGTACAGGAACTCTGAACAGCAATGGGCTGCCGCTTGCCCAAACTCCCTTAACTATCGTGACACCATAAAATAACTCCGTCTGGAAGGAATTTTGGCAGACACCTAGTCCAACCCCCTGCTCCAAGCAGGGTCAGTTATGAGTCCAAACCAGGTTGCTCAGAGCTTTATCCACTTGGTCTTGAAAAGCTCCATGGACAGAGATTGAACCTTTCTGGGCAACATGTTCCAACGCCTGACTGCACTCTTGGAGGAAAACTGGCACTCTCATTAAATGTCAAATCCCTTTACTTCAGGGAAGTATGCCATATTTCCTTAAGACTTCCCTGCTAGACATTACAGGTGCTAACTAGCTACTCATCAAGGAAACCACCAACTGGAAAATCAGCCCTTCTCATAGATGCAGACTTTCCTGGGGACTGCCCTCGGTCCCTTTCTTCAATTTCATTAAAGTCCCAAACACTTCTAGCTACAAAAGTTACTGTTATCAGGCCAACAAGGCACGAAATGCTCATGGGCAAGTAACCTCGCACATGTGTCCCTTAGCCATCCCGGAACACAACAATAATGATGAAAACCAGATACTGATTTCCACCCCCTCAGCCCCCACTGCTCTCTATCCACAGAACAGTATTATAGAAGAACTCATTGAAAATGTTTTTAAGTTTTTTAAAAGAACAGGAAGAAATAAGGTGTTCCCAATAGCCATGACCCACTTCTGCCCCTTTACTTATTTAAGAAAATAAACATACAGGGATAGGAAGAAATATTATTTCTAGAACCAGGGGAAATTGAAAATATTTATAGGTCTCCCAAACCCATAAAATTTCAGATATGAGGAAAGAAAAAAAAAAATTAAGACTGTTATAAAGCAAAACCAGATTAGTTTATAACTGATCTCAACTACAGATTTTACCATCCCCCTCCAAGAAATGTGATCACAGGTGCCAGACACACTTTAATATCATAAAGTGACAGGCGAAGGTTGCATTTCATATTTCAGTGTCAGGCTCCTTCTGCTCCCTTTCAGCTGGGGTCTTCACACATTATGTTCCGGGTAGGTCTTGTCAGTTATATGTCAGGAAATTTGGAAAGGAGACAGCGAAATGAAAACACCTCTAGTAAGAGTAATACAGACATCAAGATCGAGATGAAAATGGTAAGAATTGTTCTGAATTCTTAATAACGCTTTCAAAAGGTCATTTAGCAACTCTGAGTTTAGGTTCTTCTTCCACAAAGGAGAACTGAAAAAACTAAAGATAACAAATGTTAGTCATTTTTGTTCCCCAAACTTACTAAAATTGCTAAAACCTGCCCTTTTGCATCACATGCTATATATGGCACAACAGACATGCAGTATATAATTTCTTTTGCCATAACGTAGCACAAAATGAAAAATCTAGCGTCTTGCCTATCTCTTAATAAAGGTTTGCAGTTCACAGAAAGCTATGCAAAAAATGTTGAGAACATAAACTGAAGAACCAGGCACTATAATCATCCATATATTTCTTGTGAAATCAAATCCTTTAGTAGTCCAGTAGTACTCTTTGCATTAGGCTATGACAAGCCCACAAAATCCCTTCTTTGGATTCACAAAATCCAATTATAGCAACCCTTAACAGAATGCCATGAATCAGACAAGCCATAATAAATACCTTTGCAATGGCCTTTGGTATCCAGCAAAGCAACGAGAGCATAATTTGCATCTAAAGTGATGATTTGGATGTCCAAAACCAAAGAATAAACTTCTTTGACCTTTTATCTGAATGCTAGGTGAATAAGGAAACCAAGGGGTTTTCCTCCCCATGTTGGTGACCTGGAAGGTCAGGCTGCTAACCATGGGTAAATACTGCATTTAAAGAAGAGTGATGAGGAATTCAAGCAAAGACAGTAATTTTTACTTTCGTTAAGAAAACGAACAAAAAAAAATAATCAAGAAATGCCTCCAGGTCATGGATCTCATTGCCATGCCTTGGAGATTTACTTTGGATTGGCAGTGTTGGGGCACTGTATAACACGTTAACACGGGAGCTTTTTTCAGCCTTTTAATAAAGCACATCTTAAAAGCCTGGGCAAGTAAGGCACTTAAGCCTAATACTTCCAGAGGCTTAATCTAGTACCTCTGTCTCTGCCCATTCCTTGTCTGTCCAGACCCTGATATATATATATCAGGATGTATGTTAATGTCAATCTGCTGCCTTAAGTTTGAGCTTTAAAAAGTTGTCATACTTCTTTCGCAGCCCCCTATTATCTGTACGTTCCACAGTCGTAACAGTTACAGTGGGGAAATAGTGCTCCCTGACAAGAGAACAAGCTCTCTGACCTAGGAGAAGGGCTGTAAACTAAATGCAGGGAGAGTTGTTCATTTTTTGGTTTGTAGGGTTGATTTGGGCTTGGTTTTTTAATTATTTTTAAGTTCATAATCTAAAAAATTAATATCCTCAAGACAATGAAAAAAATATATTCCTCTTAAAAGGCCTTGTTGCTAACCAGCTCCACAGGTAATGTAAATCCTTCATGTTATTAACAAAATTTTTCTTGGGCCAAATTTCCAGCCCTTGTTAATGTTAATTAATACTTTTCTCCATTTAAAATGTATTTGTTATTTTTCTGTATATTTCCCCATCTTTCTGGCTTCAAACCTCTTTTCAAGTTATCCTTCACCCATTCTCATGCTTGCACCTCCTATGCAAGCCAAAATGTGCATGGGGATCTGAAAACATGATCCTACTATCTGCTCATATAGTAACAGGGTATAAAAGGCACTTCCAAATACTGAAATAGAACCTGGAAAAGCCAAGACAACATATGCAAGGACAACACACAAATTATGAACGCTCTAAGTACTGAATTGCTCTTGGTGTTTTGATATTTGTGCAGGCAGTAACATTTCAACCCTATGACTGCAAAATATATAGCCAGTATATTTCTTTTTAGGTCAGGGGTTGGTTTTATTTGTTAAACAAACTTAATATCACTCAGTGACTGACATAAACAGGATGATATTTTCCCAACAAAAGGTTGGGATTTTTTTTGTATGTCTGTCACCACAAATGTGAAGGTATTTAAGGAACTTTGTTAAACACTTTGTAGAATACAAATTTCACAACTGTGTGGTTGGAGATGCATTTATTTTATGAACTTTTCATTAAGAATCAAAGAGAAATTCAGTTATCTGATTGTTAGCTGATATACAAGAAGGATGGCTACATACAAATACTTATTTTTTAATTATAGATTGTTGCAATTGAACATTTTAAAACTAGAAAACTTGTTTGTATTCTATATTTTGTGGACGTCACTTCTTTATTACTGAAGATAGATTTAATTTCATTTCCATCAGCTGGTGTTGCACTTCAGTTATTATAGTTCCAAAGGGTGTAATGAAATGTCACTGCACTGCAATACTAAAGTCAGGAACAACATTAAAAAATCAATATAATGGTGAGGCTATTCTTGGCATTCATAGTACTTACGGTTTATTTTATAGAGATAGTGAGTGCTAACTGTATTAAGGTTTCTTCCCCTTATATCCCCTAGTTTTCCATTTCTTAGGATATTGAAAAACTTCAACTGTTCAACATAATTCTCAGTATTTGGCTCTAACTAGTGGTAGTTTCTTTCAGGAAATCTGACAGCTATTTCCTTTTTGAATAGGCAAGGCAAAAGCTGCAGAAAACAGCAAGTTTAACTCAATTTAACCCCTACACTATCCATTGCTTAAAGCTCCCTCCCTTTCCTTCATCAAATTATTTGGGTTCAATAATGACAATCACCCAGGGACTCAAGCAGTGCCTGAGTGGTCAAGAAAATGACCTCAACTACACAAAGCCCCATCTGAAATCCAACCTTAACGTGTCCTTCAGCAACCTCCCCGTGCCTTCTTTCTGCTGAAAGCTGGAAATTCAGCTCTGTTGCTGATCACACAGCACAGACAGAGACACATTCATGGCTTGGAAGAGATGATGCTCTCAAGCACTGCAGCCTGGCACCAAAAAGTTACCATTTACTCATTGACAGTGGAACCCATTTGTGCCTTAACTTCCCCAATATTCAAATTAGCAGGTTCTTTTCTGCCAAGGCAAAAATTATTCAGGATTTGCTTGAAAATATATCTTTAAGGCTGAAATGTGATAAAGATGATGTACATAATTTGAATTATATACTCATTATCGAATGTCATCATGAAGAGTCCTTACAGTATTCCTATTTGTCACCTCTCTCAATAATATGGATTATAAAGAAATGTGTTTCACTGAAGAGTTGGGGTGAACTGGTTACTTTCTTCCAGACAATTAACAAAAATAATAGTGATGCTAAACTGACTTCAGGCTGAAGTAAAAGAAACCAGCATGGTCTGTGACTGTGCATGTGTTTGCCTGTGCATGACAGGGAGAGACTACTCCAAAGATAGGACACAACTCGTTACTGGAATGCATGCACAGCCAAGGAAATGCAACCCAAAGAGCTCCTCCCAGCTGAGCTGAACGCCAGTCACAGGTTATTAGTCTGATTGCTCCTCACTCATTCTCACCTGCAAAGATTATAATTGCCTACCATATTTTAAAGATGTTGCCATGGCAAAAATATTGTAGTGTCTCATCATGAATTTGGATGGAAAAAGTAGAGGCCATGTTTTGACATAAGACACATGAACAGAAGAGAAATTGTGTATCTTAATTGCCATGTTTTCTTCTCCTTGTTTTCTTAGATCCACTCTGTAATGACAAAGAATTACAATCAAAGTATTAAATATTTCTATTTTTCTCCCATGATCAAAATTCAAAAATGACACCAGACAGTGAGAAATTATGTTAGCAACTGCAGTACTGAGGGTCTTCTAAATCTATTTTAGCAGGTTTTGAACAGATTCTCCTTTGTCAAGCATAGTCAAGGAGATTATAATGCTGCGCTTCACAGACTCACTCTGGTCTGCCTTAGATCACAGCATGCAGATCACTACTACCCAAACACCTGTATGCGTTGGTGAAATGTTAATGTATTCTGTCAAAACCAGATTACCTTCCACACTAAATTATTCAATGTCACTATCCGTATCGGCCATCTGCAAGCCTAATGCACTTGTGTTCTAAAATTCTGAGCGCCTGCTGTATTATTTTTGTTTTACATTCCTCCATAAATCCATTAAACTCAATATGTTACAGCAATTTCACAAAATCAAATGCAATCTGCTGGCCTATAAAACACCAGTTAGTGAAAATCAAAGGATTTAATATAGCAAACTGAAGAAGTTGCTAAGCAGTCTTTGTGGGCTGAAGGTCAAACTACATGCTAAGTAACAATTTAGATAATCCATGCTGTAAAACAAGGTATGTATTTGCTATACATAGTGTGGCCTTGAACCCATTTGTGTATTCCATATCTAATAAAAATCTGAACAGTTGGTCCGATTGGATTTTAAGTGATGCAAATTTGGAAATCAAATAGGCAGACTCCCTTTAGACTCAGTCTATTTAAACCATAATTGTAAAGAACTGCAGATTACATTTACAGTGCTACTGAATTCTCAAGAGATTCAGTAAAATTTTACAGAAGGAAAAGTATTTATCATTTTAGATTTGTTATTAACAAATAAAAGTGTACGCAGCATATGACACACTGTCTTTTTGTTATTACAATTTTGCTTACATGGCATAAAAGTGTAACCACTCTTCAGTGAATGGAATGCTTTTTGGTTTTCATAGTCATCTAATTATATGGTTTGACAAAAAAAATAGTCAATGACAATTGTCATTGTGTTAGTCTGGCAACACCAAATAAAGAGGGAAAAAAAACCCACAACACACTTACATTTCCCAGACTAGAGATTAAGATATGACTTGGAGACCAGATTCACATTCTACTTTCTAACAGATAAAGTTTCATCCTCACAAAAAAATATCTTAAAAGCAATGATGGGCTTGAATACAAATTTCGTCTTAACACTTAATATTTAGTACAAGACTTCATTTGTCTTTAGTTAAGAGATACAGAAGCTAAAAAGGTGAGCTACACACACACGCACACAAAACACATCGTAAAATGTGAACTCGTAGAAATATGAGCTGAAATGAGGATAAAATAGAAAAAATACCTCTTCTTTTTTCACTGTGATTAGTATATCCATTAGAAAATGACCCATGTCTTAGATCAGGGGTCCTCAAACTACGGCCCGCGGGCTGGATATGGCCCTCCAGGGTCCTCAATCTGGCCCCCGGTATTTACAGACACACCCCCACCCCCCTGGCCGGGGGTTGGGGGGGGAAACCAAGCAGCCGCAGATGACTGCCTGCCACTGCATCTGCGCGCCGGCCCCCTGGTTAAAAAGTTTGAGGACCCCTGTCTGAGATCTTGTAGATGGAAGACTTATGAGCATTGGCAAATCACAACAGTTTTAAGATTTTCTTGCACATTCACACCTAAAAATATTTTATTTTTTCATGTTTTGACATTGGTTTTATTCCTCCTCTCTGAAGAAAGTTGTCTTGTGCAGTTTTGGCCCTGGTTCTGACTTTGCCTGCTTAGAGGAAAACCCTTTTACTGAAGTAAAGCTTTACTAAATGTTTTATAATATTTTCTGACAACGAAAAGCACATTGGCCATGTCTTCATTTTGCTCACACAACACAGCTACCCTGAAGAGCTGTACCAGGCTACCTGTTTTTTTTTTGTTTGTTTGTTTTGTTTTTTTAAATCAGGTTCAAGAAGCACACGGTAAGATCACAGTGCTCCAGACCATCTCCCGCGCCATATCTTCACAGCTAATTTTAGGCAGATTTCCCACAGTAGGAAGTCACACTACTTTGGAAGTTACTGGAGCTAGTAATAGGCAGGTATAGCAGGAAAACAGTAGTGGGTGGAAATCAAGCCAGCAAACCTCAATGTGTTAGGCTTGATATATTTAGAAGACATGATGCAGCGTGTTCAGTTTTGTTTCAGTATTCAAAATGTAGTGACTGCAGGCTAAAGTTGATCATATCTACAAAATGTATATACATACAAAATGTCTTTCAAAAATATTTTACCAAAGTCGAATAGCTTTCACATCTCTCCTTTACTTCCTAATTCAATTTCTCCCCTTCCTAATTCATCTTGGACTAAACACTTTGCAAAACTCAAGAGGGGGAAAAAAGGGGTTAAATAAAAAAGGCAGGGGTGTCGAAATGATGGAAAACAGCTATTCTAGAGACCAGTGTAAATCCCTTAAAATCTTAATGCTCCACAGGCTGTTTAAGTAAGGATCCTAGATTATTCATTTTTAAACAGTAAATATCACCTTTGGTTCAGGAACTCCCTGAACCACAAATTGCTGGAGGCTAAGATAATAAATTTTGCAAAGAAGTATCACAATATGTTTGTCAGGTTTTTATACTCTTCTTTAGTAATCCCCATGACTATTATCAGAAATAAGATACTAGGGCCAGATAAAGCTTTAGTCTGAGCCATTTTATGTTCTTATTCCCCCTAAACATAGCCACCTCCTTTGAAGATAAGACCAATTTTCAGCGCTAAGAATCTATATACAATTACCTAACATCACTGTAACAAACTCCCATAAGATACGAGCAAATCATCATACAAAGTTATTCAGAGTAACAGATAATTTGCTATATTCAAATTTCATGCAAATGTGGAACTCCTGAAAGGACCATGGGTGGTCATTTGCACAATGTGTTTGAAACACTTTCAAAACCACGTTGCTGATGTTGGCTTTCATAAACTGCCCTCCTTTAAGTACTCTTCTCTTTAGGGCTGCTCTCTACATAGCTTTTTGTGTAAATTCCAAACTTATGTTGTGTATGATTTAGTCAATGGTGTGAGAAAAACACTCCCAGAAAATAAACCGGGTCACTTAAAATACAGCATGCTTTGAGGGTATCAATCTCTTTCAGTTGACTTTGCGAGATCCACAATGACCTGGCTCCTCACATAAGGTGCCTGAATTGTTTCTTGAGCAATATGAATCCAGGCCCAAACAAGCAACCATTCCTCATCCCAATCACCTGATACATTAGCCATGAAGACAAGCAAAAATTCTCTAAGACAATGCATATTAAAAAGCAGATATTATTCTTGCACTGTTAACCTGTGCAGAATCATTCTTCTTTTGCATTTCACACGTATTTTGATATGAACTCAGATACAAGGCAATAAGAATGGGTTTGATTAATTATCTATTGAAACAAAATCCAATATAGATAAGATAGTCAAAATAACTTTCCACTAAAAAGTTTCCAGGGAGCATAGTATCTAAGAGACTTTCATCACTACAAACCGTAAGAAATACTCCAAATTGATATAAACCCCTGAGAAGTACAGAGTCATCTTAGCCATTTATCTTTTAAGGCAAATGCTTTGTTTTCCACAGTTCTAGAAAAACTGTCCCTCTAGATCCTGTCTGGGGGCGGGGGGGTGGGGTGGGTGGGGGGAAGAATTAAAAAAAAAGCTATTTGCCTAAAACTCTAAATCACAGTAATGCAGTTAGACTGCTGTGAGGCTAGCCATCTGGCTTAGTGGCTCATTAGTAAAGAAATGACCCCTATGCATAAAACACAGTCGGGTCATTCCAAGCTAATGAGCCATCAAGTTTTATTGTTTCCTACATACAAATGGTTAGATGTAGATCTACTTTGGAAGTCTAGTCTTACAGGCTCCCAATCAGGCATAATTTTCTTTATTCAATCATTTATTTACTTATATTGAAAGGAGAGGAAAAAATGTTTGAGGAGGGAAATAAAAATCTATGTTCATCAAAGGTGAAGGCACATTTCTTTAAACAACATTCCTCGGTAGCTTCTGAAACCCCCCCCCCAAAAAAAAAAAGAAAAGAAAAAAAAAAAAAAGGAAAAAGAAAAAAGGAAAAAAAGAAAAAAGAAAAGAAAAAAAAAGAAAAAAGAAAAAAGAGGAAAAAAAAAGAAAAAAGAAAAAAGCCTCTGTATTTCTGCTTCAAAATGTATTTCATTAGTTAAACCATGATATGAAATTTCAAAATATTAACTTCTTTATGCTTTGTAGTTTTTAAACATCTGATTTCATAACTAATTTAAATTCACTCTGACAAAATGCTTACAGTTGAACATGTGGATCATTCGCGTGATGGCTATTCACACGAAACACATCAGGATGAACGAGCTCCCATAAAACCTAAGACCCAAATCTAACCATGTACATAACTGAATTTCTAAATCTTGATCGTTAGCCCTACTGCCTTTCCTGGGGATATACTATATCGATATACTGAAAGTCAGGCTTCTTATATTCCCAACTGAATTTCTTATGCATTTGTGTAACAGTAAATGATTCCTCACTGACATCCATGGGATTTGGCTTTATGGTCCTCATCCTATAGGCAGAAATTAGAAGTACTGCATGAGGCACAAGGGTTTATGCTCACCTACACAGTCAGAAGGATAAGGCATAATTTTGTAAAGATCTAATGGATTTAATGACTGACATCAAAATCCTCCTACTACTTCCCTACTCTTTTTCTTCTTTTAATATTTTCTACTAAGTAGAAAATCTTTAAAAAATTAGAACTTGCTATTACAGAATCTTACTCCTGATGCAGACCTGTTTTACTGATGTAATAAATTATTCACAGTAAAGTTTGCATTGAAGGGCCTTTAGTCTATAGACATTGCTCAGTTTTAAATTATAAAAAAATGTGTTTAAAGATAAAATAATGGAATAACAAATGAGTTCAAGTGATTGAATTTTATAACTTTTTTTTTTTTTTTTTAATCATCTGAATGTGCCTATATGGAAGACAAAAGGAAGTTACCAGAAAAAAAGGTCATGCAACCAGTAAGTCCATTAGGCAAAACCATCACAAGGTAGTTAACAGAAAAAAAAAAAAAAATTACACACACAAGCAAATGTTCTAGCCATTTCACATTGCAGCAGCCTCTGCTCTATAAGGAATCAAAAAGCCCACGATTCAATAGCCTCAGTAAATTCCCCGGTGAACGGTCCCACCAGCTTAGAAAAACTTGCTTTGGGCTTTTTATTTGTTTTCTTCCCCTTCAAAATGCTGTAACAAAATAAAACTACTGCAGTTTTCTCCAGTTTCTTGGGTTTATGGTGCTCCAGATAATGTGGTTATGTTATTATGTTTATGTGATTCCATTAGGTACCACCATTTGCCTTACCCATCACTGTTGATCTCTTTCTACTCTACCATGACATCTCTTTTCAACAAGAGATTGTATGGTGTGTAATACAATAGCTTATAAGAGAACCAAAGGTTTCATTACATCAATATGTCTGGTTAATTTTACCTTATCTACTTATTCCACTTACTCTTAAAACCCAATTAAAATCTAATTTACCTGATCCCAGGATTCAAATACTATCTGGCAATGCATTTGACAGGCTTATAGTAACTACATTACTACACATCGCAGCCCAAGGTATTTTAGATCCTGACAGAAAGAGCTCAGTCATTGCCTGCTTAAAGCTACAGAATTATCTTTTGAGGATCTCTGATTTTACACAGACATGTATAAATTTAATTGCAATGTTAATGCATAATAAAATTATAATGCCTCTATCAGGGTTGCCATCCTTCTAGTGTTCCTTTGGTTTTTTCCTTTTTCAAAAATTGCTTAATGAAAGAATTGGTCAAGGTGGAAATCCATCAATCTGACAAACATACAAACCCCCTACATAGCATACGTATTGTGAAAATATGTGGTTAACATGTTACCTTAAACTTAATCATAGCTTACTTTATGAAGCAGACAAGCTTACAGCTTTATCGACAATAAAACAACTTTACAAACTGTTTCATTTCACTTTGTTGAAACCAAATGCATGTGAAGATATTTCGAACAGTTGCAATATCTGTTAAAAGGAAGGGTTCTAACAAAGTTTCCAAATGCTATTAAATGTTATGAATATGGGATCAATACTTCAAATTCCAAAAAGGATCCAAACCAAAAGGAAAATTACTTATTCCTTCAGCTCAGTTGTCTTAAAAGAAATGAAACAATCCTCTTTCACACCTACTGTTTCACCAAAGAAGTTTCAGGGAACTGATTACAGTAGAGAAGCTTTTTCTCTCTTTCATTTCTCATGTAAAAATACAAAAAGAATCTGCATGTGCTCCCAATGTCAGGCTATTACTGTGTCACAAGACATGATGTCCTTGCATTTCTACAGCATCTTGGAAGTCATAAAGTAATTTTTCAGGTCAAATATCAAAATTCATTAAACATGGACATATCTCATTTCACATTATCAGACATTTGACTGTTGTAGAAAGCAACTTGGAAATTAGCTTGTATTACAATGCATATATTCTTGAGCTCTGCATCATATACATCTGAACTAATCTCAAAAGGGCAGGAGGGGCTTTTGCCTCTTGCCTGCCAAATCCTTAGTGAAATCAAATTATCAATGCCTTTTAAAAATGCAAGTAAAACTTTACCACCCCAGTTCTATTTCATTCTTCATGATTTAACATTAATTTGATTCAAATATATTTTTCCCCAAAATAACTTTTTGAATCTACTTTTTTCTAAAGATCCTACAAATCCTAAAAATCTTTTTTTTTTTTTTTTTTTTTTTTTTTACAGATAACTACGAACAAGGTAGCCCCTTCATTTTTTTATATTATTACTGGTTTTTTGATTACAGCTATACTAAATCGGCATGCAGATCTTTAGTGATGCACAAAACACTTATGGTGTGCAAGTGAGCCCTCTTCTGGACATTTAACACTTATTTCAGGTGATAATTCTTTAAATTATATTGAACCCTTCCCTCACTAACTTGCAGTGCCTTGTTCTCATTTGTAAAAAAACCTTATATAACCACAAAACTAATAATTCAAACCAATGCAGGATACATGAACTGCAGGTTTACATACATTACTATAATTTTGTGGTTTTGCTTGCTAATAGAAGTGAAAATACCGTAATGATATTACTAATTAAAAGAGTTTTGACCTTTACCTGTGGTAAAGTGTATCCTTGACTATCAAAATGATGCTCTAATGAACTAAATGGGACAAATTTCACTTCACATCTTCTATCCCTGCCCTATTTCAATGTGACCTCCTACCAGCTTTTAGTGAATCATAGAAAAGTTTGGGTTAGAAGGGACCTTTAAAAGCCATCTACTCCAAGTCCCCTGCCACAGGCAGGGGCATCTTCAACTAGTCCAGGTAGCTCAGAGACCTGAGTCTGCACAGCTAATTTACTCTTTACTTTTCCATTGTTGCCTTCAGGTTTTCCACATGATTACCAGAATCTGGGCACATTACGCACACCAACAAAAAAACCCCCAAAATTACAAAACCCAACCTTAAGTGAACAGAAAACGTTATGTAGCCTCCAAGAGGCACAGATTTTTTATGTGGTTTTCTGAAAGCTCCCTAATTTCAGTAGGTCCATGCTTATTTTACTTTGATGCACTCCCAATAATTCTATATGCATTGGGAATACTATTCTTTGCATCCAAAAGAATACAATACAAAACTGTTAATCTGGACTGTGCAAATATTAAAAGTAACATCCATATACCAACAACAGGTATACACAGAGCTAATAATCATATTGCTATTACTATAATATAAAATGCATTAAAATCTTCTCTCATACTGATATTGACTTGCAGACATGGAAAAACAACAGATTAATGACCCATAACTGCTAACTTCAATATAAAGAAAAAATTACAGAAGTTATGAATCACACTATATACACAAGATTGCTAAAGTACTTTTCTACAGGTAAAGAAATAACTTTATCAACATTATTGTCAGATAGCCTAAGCCTCACAAACATTACGGCAATGCTTTCCAGCATATTAAAGGCACTGATGCAGATGTCAGTACTTCTCTAAGAACACATTTTAGAAAAAACAAAACTAATTAATGTGAAATAAAATGTGCTAAAACATGAAAATCACTGGAAGAAAATGTAATGGTTTTTTGGGATCTTGTTTTAGTTTGTCTTGGTTTGTTTTTTATTAACTTTTTTTTTTTGTCTGATTGTACTGTTTAAAATGAGCACATACTCTGGTAAGGTATAAAAAGACGCTTTGTATGCATACATACGTATATGAGGTATAACAAAAAGGGATAATAAACATATTTGTCAAAAAAGCAAGTTTTCTGGAGGGAAAGTATTGATGAACTTGAGGTCCACTTAGTAAATCATTTATTCCAAACTATGGCATGTAGGAAATTAAGATCATATTTTATAGGAAAGCAGCTTGGGTTGTTGGTCAGAAACAAACAAACAAATCACAAAAATGAAATCTCACCTAACCTTCCCCATGACTGTTGCATCCACTTCATTCCGCCCCATGTCATTCTTCCCCCAGTTTTCAGTTCCATAGGCAAAGCAAAGCAATTCACTATTTGCCCAGTTACAGCAAAAAAATCAGTACAAGGACTGAGGGGATTCAGGTAGTCTTTAACGAGGAAGGAATTAAATTGAGAAGAAATCTATATCATTGAACAGATAGACATTATGCACACTCTCCAACAATCAAAAACTACTATTACACAAATACTGCAGTATAATTACAGAATATTTTAATGTGGAAATGGCAAGACAAAATGTAATGAATTAAGACTGACATCAGCTCGATTTTTATGTTGGAGAAACAGAGGTCCGGGAAGACTAAGCACTATATGTACCTAGAAAATCAGTGATAAAGGGCAAATCACTTCACTTCCAGGCTTGTGCCTTAACCTCTAGCCACTCCTTCCTACTAAAATAAATAGCAAAGAAAGGTGTAAATATAATTTATAGAATTCTCCTGTATATTTATGTTTTTTATGACAATGGAACATTTGAATTTATATGTGGAAAAAATAGTGTTTCCTAGTTAGGCATTCAGCATTTCTGAAGGCAAAGACAGGGAAAAAAGTGGTAAATCCAGAGAAAAAAAAAGATCTGATAGAAATTTAGATTAGAAATATTAATGATTAAAAAAGATTATACGAGACACCAAGAAAATCATCATTATTTAAAAATAATTCTTAAAAGTTGAGTTGGCTAATGCTGGATTAACTTCTATATTCTTATTTGGACTGAAAATTATGTCAGGAGCCCTGTGGAAGATACAATACCTCTGGCTGAACTGGTGGTTTGAAAGTTTCAGCCCTCATGACTCCAAGAAAACAGGACTGTCAATATAATAATCTTGGGCAAAACGTTAAACCTTGTGCCTAAATTCCACCACAACTTAACAGGCTCTTAATTTTAAATGTGTATAGGACGTATTGGGGCCTGATAAGCAGAAAAGGATGAAGAACATTAAAAACACCACCAACAACAAAAACACAGCTGTTAAGACAATTGGTTCTGCTTTAGTTTTAAATCTTGTCATTCTGTATTTTAAAAGTTCCCCAAACTTAGGTTACATGACAATTTATCGCCATTATAAACAAAGTGACATTTAGTACTCTACACAGGTATCATTAATTTCTGATAGTATATTGTTTTCAACCTTTCTTAAAAACTGTTTCATAGCAGCTGAGAATGAATGCCTAAGATTTATCTTTAATACTTCCTGAAAAATCAGACATTATAGAAAAGGTAAAAGTGTAGTAGAACCTAGACAAGATAACAGAAAGTACTTTGATATTCCATATGTGTGAACAAAACTGTGTGTCAAAATTCTATTGACATCTTTCATTAATCTTCTTCTAGCATCATTTTCCTCGTACTTAATTTCTCACAGGTCTCCTAAATATTTTATGAGCCTACCCATAATACCGACATACATTTTTAAAAAACCACAAGCTTTTTATATTTGTCTATTTTGGATGGTTTTCAGAATATTATTTTTTTTCTTTTCAATTCACAGAATTTTGAGAAGCAAAGCAGAAGTTCTTTTCCATTTTATGTTAGTGACCACTACAACCAAAGATGTTGTGTTAAACAAAATTTGCCTTCAAAAAGGTGTTTCAGAGAAAAAACAAAAAGTGAGAATGCCTTTGAAAAGGTGTACCATTCTGCTCTTGAACAGTTCTACATGTGTGCAACAGATTTTAAATCATAAAAATTGTATTTATATATATATATTGTTACTTAAACTCCCTTTTGCAAAACAATCAGATGTACTTTTACCATTCTCTTACCTACTCTTTCAAAGTATCTAGCGACAGACATTACATGACCTTACATGACCTTTTGGGGCAATGCATTCATATACTATTACCCAAATAAGAAGAGGTTATTTTAGAATGCCATACAATACATTACTTTTTAAACATCGATTCCTGTGGAGAGAGGGTACTCTTGCTGAAAAAAACATACCAGACCCTGGCTTGTTTTCTGTTTGCCTCCTCTACTGATTTCCAATAAGAAAAGAGGTTGTGGGATTTCAAATACAGAAAAATCTGAAAATAGCAGCAGCAGCTGAGAACCAAATGGTTCACATTATAATCCCAGTCGTAGCATCCAAAGTATCACCAGCAAGAATATGAAGTGGAATAGAAAGGATAAACATGGAACTAGTTGGAAGGAGCACCTTCATATCTTTCCAGATCTACCTAAGGTGGTTTGCTCTACAAAATATTATTCAGAAGCTATTCTGAGGCATTAAGGTCTGCAGAGTTTTTTACCCACATAAACAGAATAACATACCTGGTATCCCTGCACCCTTCACCTAATACGATTTGGAAAGTTAAATTGGAAAGCCTATTAGCTTCATGACTCACCATCTACCAAGATGTCTGAACAGGAAAAAGTATTGGACAAGTCTACATGCATTAGCCTGCTGCAGTGTTTGCAATTCCAAGGAAGTTCACCTTCACTCCTCAGTTATGGAAAAACTAAATGCACAATTTCTAGTAATGGGTTTATCTAGATTTAAACAGATCTGTAAAAGTGCACTTTACTTAATAACGAAGTAACAATAAAGTGGTAAGAAAGAGAATTCATTGAGACACTGGGATGTAACATGATATAGAGCTTTTTTTTTCCCAACCCTTCAGGTCAATCACTGGGCTTCATTAATATATAGAGACATAAAAGAAAGTGAAAAAGTAATTCTTCACATGCAGGCACTTGCTTGGATTTACTGGCAGTCTAGAAAATGTCCATGCTAATTTGGAGGGAAATACCCTGTCAGAAACATCACTCAACCTAATACAGCAATTCAGCCTTAGATTCCAAAAACCTTTATGTGATTTATTGACGTGACGTTTTTGCATTTTAACAAGACATACATAACACTTCTCATGGCATATCATGGTCTTCCTTTAAATATAAAGAGCAAAAAGGCGGCACCTATAATATGTTCGCCAGTGGACACCAGCAGGGAAAAGCTATCAGTACTGTGGTTCAGAAACAGAAACTCCCACAAATATTAATTTCATAAATTTAAAAATCTACTCATCCAAATAAAACACTACTCAGATGAAACACCACAGGGATGCATAAACTTGCAACAACCATAACCTGGAGTCAAGACAAATTATTAGCACATTTGTCATTTCCAAGCCATAAAGTCCCCCTTTCTCACAGAGCTTTTCTATTTGTTTCTGATGGAAAACATCAGCATGGTTGTCTGGATCTGCCAGGAAACACAAAACAAACTGAACATAGACTTGCAAAACCAGAAAATACAGACATGAACTAATAAATTAAAACTCACTTGTGCAATTTTAAGCAGTGCAGCATGTCTGTAAAAGTATCAAAAAATACTGGGCATTCCCTATGAGGCTCCAATGATCTCATCAAAAAAGAAGAGACAGAAGGTTCCTTAAAAGGTGTCTCAAGTTACATTGTAGGTAGCATACTTAGACAGTGATTTATGTACAGACATGAGAAGTTGAGGCACTCAGGAAGGACGCATAAATGAAAAGAAACCTAACCTGACTGAGAAGCAATGCTGTGACATTGTGACACATCATAAAACATTTGCCCACTTGGGAGCACATCCTGTTCCTCCAGTAATAACGAATGTGTTTCTACTCACTTCTTTCAAGTTAGGAAAGACAAAACTGCACATATAGCCTCTAAAAGAGCTAAGTGAATAGTAAAATACCTCATCTCCAACTTAAAATACAGTAGGAAGCTTTAAACAAGCCATTGTCCACTAAAAATATTCACAAAACTAGGAATTCAGCAACAGTACCAACAGAAAAATTGTCCTGCTGATCCAGTCACGCCTAAATCAGCCAATGCTAATGCCCCAGCAGTCAATCTCTTGTCACTCACCCCTGATTACTCATCTCAGGACAGCTACAAGACATCCCTCTGTCTCATAACTGTAATTTACTACTCACTGACACCCAGACTGACCTTTCTGCAAGTCAGCATCAGAATTGAAACATACACACCAATTATTACTTTTTTTAAAATATGAATTCAGATGGAGCTGTTAAATATGGACGCTGACAATATCGTGAGAGTTTATAGATTTTCATTCACTATCATGTTTTTCATTCTCCCATCAAGCACAATAACTTCAGCTGTCTATTAAGAACAATTCTTTTTCATGTACTGCAGCACTGTAATTTGCTCTCAGCAATTCAAATTTTTTACTGATATATTTGTGAAGAAAATTGCATGTAGACTTGTGCTTTCTTGTTGCTTCTTCTTATATTTTGCATTTTCAAGACATAACAATTTCTTCTCTGTAGGAGACAGAAATTAGAGCCCATAGCATCTCAGCTACAGTGAACAGACATCAGGAATGGGTGATAACTTTAGAGAACAAAGAGAAAACATGAGGCAACATTACTTCTCTGGTGATATTAGTAAAGCATCAACGAAACAAAAAAGCCTAGCCTCCAGTGCTCTGGTCCTCACATTTAAACATTAGATCATCAGTCATAATAGAAGGACTTCATGAAGGATCGTTCATTCCACTTGGATACATAGAAATGTTCTCTGTCCCAAACGCCAATTACAATAAAAACAAACCCCAAGCTCTTCTGAAACGTTGGTGGTGGCTGGGAGCAGGAGCATTGGGTGAAAGGAAAAGGCAGGCAAGAGAATGAAGGTTGGCTTAATACTGAGCTCAATGGTTTAAGAAGATAACCTTGTATTTGAACCAGATGGGAAATGCCTTTTCAAATGCAGACCTGAATCAATGTCAAGCCAGTATTCAAGTGACTCCAGCTTTCCAAATTTCTCTTTGATACACTCGCTACCCAGAAATCCAGTCTTTCTCTGCTTGGGACTGAAACTGATGATGTCAGATGGAATTCGAAGCATCCTTGTTTAAGCATATTTTTCTAAAGATATAATTTTCTTCCTTTCTTGTCTTAATCAGACATCAACACAAAACCACCCTGATGATTGCTATAAAAAGTGCTCAGCACTGGTTTATATGAGTTTGACAGTGTAATTCTAATCCAGGAATCTGAGTTTAAGAGCTGGAATTCCCAGGTTTCTAGGATCTTTGCTCCCTAACAGCCTGCAATACAAATCATGAAGCATCCAGTAAAGTAAATCCATTACATAAATTTTTAATTTAGACAAGTGGAAAACAATTGCATTAAGAGCTTTTGTGGAGCTGCATTTAGTTCTTCTCTACAGAAGTCTAGAAATGTAATTTTATTTTTAGATAAATGATTTTATTTACCACATACATAAAAGAACATGAAAAAACCCCTATCAATTTTCTGTAAGAGACTGAAAAAAAAAAGTCATATGACCCAGCTGACTGAGAATCCTCCTGCCATTGCTTCCCAGAAATAAAAAAATTTAAAGTTCAGCTGAGTTCACCATAGAAATAGTAGATACCATGCTGGGAAAATATTTTGACAGACTTACAATAACACAAATGAAAGTAATATGTACTACTAGATATAGAAACAATAATGAAACAGTTTACATCTCATTGCCCTCTTGCAGAGGGCTTATGTACTATGAGACTCCAGTCAATGCGACATACTATACAAATACATATTTATTCATAGAACTAGTAGAGATCCATGGGGCTAATTTTCCTGTAGCAATAATGATTCAAAAACCTCATACAACAACTGCTTAAATAACCTCTGAAGTGGGACCAAAACATCTGAATATTAGCGAAGATAGCTTAAAAAAAATATAAAAATGAAATCTTACCTGACACTTCGGAAATGGAACAAACATTTATCTGAGGAGAAGGAAGGAGGAACCAAAACACACATCTCCAACCATGTCTTTTCAGTCCTCCAAACAAATTTCTTTCAATTTTCCTAAAATCTTTACAACAGAATATAATACAACTGCAAAACCAGCACTGTTTTCACTCATCTAAGCTGAAATCTGCCCTGCCCATCTCTTTAAGGAATTCCTTTTCATATTTTTCTTTGGTTGCCAACATTTTGCATTTTTTTTAAACTCATATGCCTATGCCTCACTTCTCAAAGTTTTGTTTTGCCAGTCTTATGTCCTCCTCATCAAATTATAAGACGACCTGTGGCATCTATCTAGTCTTCTGAAGTGCAAAACAGCTTTTACTTCATTAAAACTCTGGATAATACATAGAGAGATTTTACCCCTGGCATAGAAGTAACTGTTAGAATATTGTTACCTACTTGTTAGCCTGTGATGGATCCGTAAAAAATGGATGAAAAAATGGGGGAAACAACATTGTCACGTGTGTTAAATTTTCTCTTCTCATGTAGCAGAGCATATTGATCCACTAAACTCTTGTAAAGCACTTAGCAATAAAACAGATCACAGGTGCAGGGAATATACCTGGAGATATGAGGGATGTACTTAATCTCCACAGGAGCACCGAAAATAAGACACACAACTCTCTACTAGGGAACTGTCTGTGAAAGAGGTAGGCACAGGCGGATGTTCTGCATGTGGAGGAAGTTTACTTATACAGCCTAAAAGGTAGAGGTTCCTACATTGTTCAGACAGAAGCTACTTCTTTATCTTGCACACAAAATCTGGGAAAACTCTTTTTTCCCTTTGCTTTGCCTTCAGCATTCGTCACTTGAAATGCTAGAAAGTATGCAGTATTGCATAGCGAACCTTGTATTTCATACAGCTGCCTGTAATCCTGCCTGTTTCCAATTCATGCCTGCAATATCATCCACTGGTGTGAAAGCAAAAGACAGGTGAAGCTTCAAGAACGTCTCCATTCTGAGTATGCTCTTTTGCACTCAATGTTTTACTTATATGAAAATTTAATATAAGACAGAACCACATAAACCACAACCAGCTTATATGGGATTTTGAAGTGTAAATATTCAACAGGTAAAAGGGAATACAGAATCTACTTAACAACCAAAAACAGAAATGTTCTTGTTCACAAACAAAACACCCCTCTGAACCCAAATCAAAGTAGATAACTTGAAGGAAACAATTTTAAGCTGGAGAAGGATTGACTTAATGCTGACTGTACAGCGCATTGCCAATACTCCGCACTTCATTGCCTGTATCCTTTATATATGGACACAAAACATGTAATTCACTTTAAGTTCTTTTTATCTCGTGGCAAGCATCAAAAGCAGTATGTGTATTTGATCAACTATCATCTTCCAAAAAATGATTCATCATTTTCTAGATATCATCAAACAGTAAAAAACTCAACATATTAATGTCCTATTAACATCACAAGCTTTAAAGCCAGAGAAGGATTGCAGTGGCTTAAGGCTATGTGGGCAGAAGATGTTTAAGGTGTCCATCTTTAGTAAACCATCTCAAAGCTAATGTGCTCTGACACTCTAGCCAACTCTTGATCAGACATATATCTGTTCATGTTTGGTGTATGCCTTTCAGTTTTACCCTTTTGAAACCCATCCAAGCTTTAAAAAAAAAAAAAATTCCCAGCAAAATCTGTTCTCATAATGAATACAGTTATGCTTACCATTACTGTGAACCCAAGAAAATCCATCCCTGAGTTTCAAGCAAATGGTTAAATGCTAAAGCAGATTCTCCCAGGGCAGATAAATGGGTGAAATCCAGTCTCTAGACAGATGCCTAAAAAGGAGCTGCCAACAAGCTAGGCTTCTAATCTTCTATCCTGGTTAATGGGGATTTAATTAATATCGTCAGGAGTCTATAGTTATTTTACTTATCCCACATTAGACTGCACCACAGTCATCAGAATGGCTCTTCAGGTTCCCTTGGCAGTATTGATCTGATCTCCATCAATTGTAACAGCAGCTTAAGTAACTGAGGTTCAAATCATTTGATAAAGGTAGGAGTGTCACCATTTCTTCTTCCCTAGTGCGTACATGACACAGAAGTGGGGCTAGTAGATACAACTCAAGACCCATGATAGATCCAAATATTTCTGAGTAGCAGATTCAGGAGCCTTTGCTTAAATAAGCACTGGACTATGTAAACCAGTTGTTTAATATGGCACTAGGCATCTATCTTTAAACAACTGAATTGCAACCCCTAGTTTACCTGTCTGTACTTATGTACAGAATCCAAAATCTAGCTGTCTTAATCTATAAACTGAACCTTATGACTGGTATCTGTTAAGATCAGCTTGACAGAGAACATTTAATACAATATTATTCTCAAATTCTATCATGCCAGATGCATATTTCATTTTGTGTAACTGCAGTATACTTTAATTCTTACAATATTTACACAGTAGCTGTAAAAATTGCTTAAATTGATTGCATTCAAATATAAAGCAGGAAAATAATAATATAAAAAAATAGGAATTTTGCGGCTAGGACTACTTAAAACAGAAAAAAAAAAAAGAAAAAAGGAGGAAGACAAATTCAAAAAACATACCACCATAACCACAAAAACAGATGCTCACACCATTATGTGTTTAAGTAAAAATGATGAAACTATATTAGCCACCTTCAGTTTGGTCATAAATGCCTACATTTAAAACTCTCCTTCCTCTGTAAATGTAGTCAGAAATAAAAGAAGGATGTTTCTGGTCCAAGGGCAAATTACATCATTACCAAAAACCTGTGTGCTTAAAAAGAGGCACCACAATAAAATAAGAAAATACAATCCATTTTTTTTTTTTTTTTTTTAAGATCTTTAAAAATTAGACCCAACAGTAATAGTTTTACAAAGCAGCATTCTGTAGGAAGCAATCCAGCAAGTCCTCTTCCACCACAGTCTCATCACCTGTTATTTAATGCTTTCTTTATAATTTCTAACCCATAACACAACAGCATAGACTTTGCTTTCATTCACAGTACAAGAACTTTTCAACTATCACTTCATAAAAACTAAGAAGAAAATAATTCATGCTTTTATATTCTGCAACAGAAACAGCTATTCCTTGAGGTGACTCTATTGTGTATAGAATAACAGCTTAAAAAATGTCACAGTTAATTTTGAACTGAACTACCATAAAATGACTAAAGGACTGGAATCTGCACTATTGATACTGCACTGTATCGCTCTACGAGCTACGACAGTACCAACGAAAGTTACAACATTAAAGGTTCATCCTTGAACAGCCTCTTCAACATTATTTTGATGATTCTTGCAAAATAGGATCAAAATCTGCTACCTGGTACACTGGTAGCAATGACAGGAAACAGCAACTACCTGTTTGCAAACATTTGGGGGTTTTTTGTTTTTTTTTTTTTTAAAAAAAGGTTGTTGATGTTGCTTAGGACTTTTTCACATATCCTTCAAAGTACACAGCGATAGTACTTACGTGGTGTAATACATAATGTTAGGCAGAGTGCATTTTCTGGGATAAGTTACTCAAAGGTTATGCACTACAGCTCAGTACACATTGAACAATTTAACACCTCTTGAAACCCTACACTGAGAGCTACATTGAAGATACCACAGATAGATTTCTTTGTGTGAACAGCACTAGTGCTAAACTCACTATTTTCATGGCAACTGAATATTTAATAGCTCCAACAGTAAGTGAAGACCTTCAGTGGCTTAACCCACACAGCAAACAGACCACCTCATGTGAGTTTCTATAGGTAACTTCCTAATAAACACAACAACCACCATCACACAGTGGAAATCCTGTTGAAAATTAACTGTATTCACCTTCATTAAGAAAATAATTATTTGGCCATTTTCCACTTACATTGCGCTTGCCATTAGTTTTCATATAAAAAAGTATTTTACCTCAAAGGGACTATTTGTTGGCTATTTATTACATAAGAACAAATTTCAATGCTGAAGCTACGGGGAGCACAGATTTCCTTTGCAGGTAAAAAAACACATTCCGATGAAATTCTGATTGTTCCAAACTTCTTTCAAATGTTTCTGATATATTAAAAAGGTAAATAATTCAAATAGCATTACCATTACAAAGGTAAATAATTCAAATAGCATTACCTTTACTCGTGGTATAAAGACACATTATTGTTTTTGTTAGTCATAACATCAGCTTCAGAAAGGTTTAATCATCTAATGAAGAAGCAGCCAGTAATAAGAGCGTATAACTTACATTATTCATATACTCGCTGAGCAGATCCTGCAGGGCCTGCCGCACGGCGTTGCACTCTGCTACGATTCGCTCCCGGCGGTCATCACGTGTGCACGATGAGTCTGCCATCAGCGCAGCTCCACTGATGATGCTCTCCAGCCTTTCCTCAAGAGACGGCCTGAAGCGGGCCTCGCTGAAAGTCATTGGGTCTAAAATAATTTTGTTCTAAAAGACAAAATATGAGTGGGAAAGTTGTGAGCACACAGGGGCCTTCGGCATTTTTGAAGTATCTTAATTTAGCAGCTTCATGGGGGTTTTACTCTTTCACATAAATAAATTCCTGAAAGATCAATATTACAAAAATACCTGGTAGCTCTAAAATTCCAATATATAAATATTTTAAATAATTACATATTTATAGTATTTTATTATTCACAAGCTATAGTTATAAAAGACTACTGGTGAGAGCAACACAGCTGATCCAAGTATGTATTTGGGAAGCACATAGCATAAATCAACACTACTGTAGAATGCGTGCAATGTGTGTATATTTCTCTTTACCTCTAAATATTTTATATATATATATCATCCTGAAGTGAATTAATATTATTCTTTCCTGAATCTTCTGAAAATTTCTTGGATATTCTGGAAATTCCTATGAAAAGTGAAAGTTATTTATGACTTAAAAGAAACTGGAATATTCTGTTAACTAATTCCTCCATTTTGATTATTTTTCTTAATAGACTACACTGCAGAAATGCTACTAGATTACCACAGTAATAAATGGGAAGAAAAAAAAATAAAAATCAAAGAAATTAACACTGCAAGAAAACCATTATTAGATAACGACACTTAGACAAAAAGGTGAAATAGCTCTGATTCCCATTCTGTACCACAATCTTTTAAAAGCCTTTTTTTTTTTAAAGGCTCTTGCAAGCTTTTTTTTGTTTGTTTGTAGATCAAGAAAAAGGGATGGATTATTTAACTGAAAAGAGAGTATTTAGGGAAGACAGTCTGAAAAAATCTTTAACTTGTCTAATAGCCTACTCTTTAGCAAAATGTCTTTATTCCACTAGAAAAAAATAATTCAAAAACTGTGTTCTATTAAAGACACTTTAATTCTATAATTATGATCACTGCTAAACACTTGTGTACCTGATATATCAAACTTAGTACCAAATATAAAATAGAGCTGAAACACATCAACTCTACCCCATCAGTGTACAATCTTACGTCATATTATGAGTTTTGAGTCACAACTAGATTATACTCTGACCTGCCTTTCTCCTTTTGTAGTTCAAAGTAACAAATGCAAAAGCAATAATTGCCTTCTCCCACTTATAGGCACATCAACAACATGGTGGTAGCAATCATGCAAAGAAGTTTCATAATTGTATATTGTCTAAAAACGCTCTGTAAGCTGCATAATTCTCATTTGAGCTTTAAAAATAAATAATGAAATAGGAATTAAAAAGTTAAAAGCATTAATTTTTCTAATAATCACACTTGTTTAAAACCATATAGAATTTTTATTAATGAAGCATTTTAATTTTCAAAACGTTTTTATAACTTTATGATTAGTCTATTTCTTTTACTGTCCAAGAGCAATCAACAAGCACAAGACAAATGATACTTTTAATTTGAAAAAATACAACTCAGTGTATAAAAGTGTAAATCAGGATTTAGGGCCATGATACATAATCACAATCTGCCTTCAATGCTGAAAACTGTATCTGTTTATTACAAATCAGAACCTGCTCAAATGACCTTATTCTAGCTTAAATTCTGACTCCAAGTGAATATGTTTTCTTTAATTCAGTGGGACAAGGTTTTCACAAAAGATCAGCTTATTTCCCAATAAAACTTCCAATTAATTCCACACACAAAACCCATTATACACAGAAAGAGGATCATGCCCTGAAAAATCTTTAACAACTGAATACATAGCAGTTAAATAGTAATAAACATTAGGATGTCAGGAAATCTATGAAGATTCACTATTTAATAAAAAGGATAAATATAGGAAATTTAACCAGAAAGCATATTGTTTCAGCTCCAGGAACTGCTGACTTAGAAGAAATAAATGCAGCATTACCCAGAATGTGAGATATCATCTCACATGTATCTTCTGGGGTCTATGCTTCACAGCAGTAAGCAGGGCAGTTTTACAAGCCTCTAAATTAGAAATTACTTCTCTAGGAGTTAGGTCTATGCATATTTATGTAGCTGTGCTTTTCAGTCAAATGATAATACTTGGGATTTTCAGAAATCAACTATATAAATTCATCTCCACAACATCATATTTGATTGAGTAGATGCAATGAGATTGCATCAAATGAACCAGCTTAGCAATTTATGCCATAAGTAAGAAAAAATATTACAAAAAATAGCTGCAAGTTTCAGATTATTTTCAGCATCTCCTTATACAAATCTGGTTATGCTTTTAAATTACCATGAAATGGTCATGTTAAAAGTCATGTGGTTATCGTGTTGGGTTTTTATTTGTTTTCAAATGACCATAACTATGGTCGTTAACAAAGACAGGAAGTATTCTTGACTAGAGACTAGAGGATTACGAATAGCCAACAGACATTCTGTTTGTAGCAAACCTCCTTCTCAACCCATAAAGGCAGTCAAAGCAATATGCATGCAGCACTATTGCAATTTTCATATTTCAGTTACAACAACATAAACACTCCTTCCAGAAATGCCTCACTGTCCTCCTCTTCTTTAAAGTCATAGGTGTACAGTCCCTCCACCGGTTCCTACCTACACAACAAATTTCAAACAGCAGATCTTACACCTCTGAGTGAGTCACAAATAACATTTTTCTCCTTGGCCATTTCTGAAGACCCTGCACTCAGTCTTCTATGACACCCAAGGACCTATCAAGAACGAGTTCCTGGAATATTTCCATCCTTTTTGAGCCTTGAGGATGGACAATCTGCAGATCAAATATATCCAATATCTGATCACTGAAACGAGACTCACTATTTCCACAAGCAGCTACGTCGCAGTCTGTTTATAAATTTAGGAAATTCTGTACAAATAATAAAACATGCATCATTGAGGGTGTATAATTAATCTAAGCCAATTTTCTCACTGTAAAACATAGAAAAGGAATACATTTGTGGATTTCTTTTCTAAATAAGAAGAGATCTTCATGACCATCAGACCTTAGTTCATGAAGAATAAATGCCACTGAGTTGCATTCAGTAATTTTTCATCCCACAATTTTTTTAGTTTAGAAGTAATTTCTAGGCTTAAGAAGTCACTTAAATATTTGTTTGGGATATTCTGTTAATGAGACTTCAGAATGACAGAATAATTTAGGTTGGAATGGACTTCTTGAGGTTATCTGCTTTAAATGCCTCCTTAAAGCAGAGTCAACTTTGACATCAGGCCAGGCTGCTCAAGGCTTCAACCACTCAACATGAGATCTCCATCGTTGGGAGATTTTCCAAATCTCTCTGGACCCTGTTTCATTGTTTGAGTACCTTTATGGTTTGTTTGGGTTTTTTTTCCTCCCCAATATCCAAACAGAAATTTCCTTGAATCTGCTTGTGCCAGTTGCCTCTCATCCCAACACCATGAATCTCAAAGTAGACTTTACCTCCATTTTCTCTACACCATCCTACTAGGAATTTGAAGATGCCAACAAGATCCCTCCTCAAACCCACCCATTCTGCAGTCTGAAAAATTCCCAGCTCTGCCAGCCCCCACTGATCTGTCATCTCCTGCAGGTCCCTCATCATGCAGTCCCTGCTAGATCTGCTCAAGTGTGTTGGTGTTCCTTGCACTTGGGAAGCCCCACATTGGATCTGGAAGGCCTGATAGTTTCTTAGGCACCAAACATAGGGGGGAAAAAAACCCCACTCTCCTTGACCTACTGCCTACACTCTTACTAATGCAGCCTCGCAGGTGGCTGACCTGCATGACTGTAAGGGTGCACTACTGACTAAGGTTGAACTTGCTGTTTAACAGAAGCATTATTTCTTAAGCCTAATGTTGCCTTCACAGGCGCGCGGTGACCTGGTTCAGGAACGGCATGGCGGCCAACCCCAGGCCGCGCGGTCCATCAGCTCACAGACACCAATGTGGTGGATGGCAAATGGCACTTATTGATAAGCAGCGCGGCCTTATAGAGCCTGGGTTTACAACGTCACTTCCGTCTGCTTACGTCATATGCTAAAAGCTATTGGCTATCCGGAGGGGGGGCCCTATATTTCCATACAGCGCGACATCTTCCGGCCACCAAGCCCTACCTAGCAACATTTCCCCTCTCCCTATGCTTAACTAAACAGGCTAACATAGTAATAGTAAAAATATTTCTAAAAAAAAAGAGTACAAAGATAAGGCACACTGGGCAAGTGGTAATTGGGGGGTGACTGGGGGTAACGGAGTGTAGCTTGGGATACCTGGGGATAGCCGGGGAAAACTGGGGGAAATAGTGACCAAGTACATTTTTAAAGCAGTTGTTGGTGTTCTACAAACATGATGTTAACCTTTTCTAGCCTGCTCTTGACAAAGGACATGAGCCTGTTTAATATACAGGGTCCGAAGATCAATGTCACCAGAATCATTGCAATCGGTCCTATCAAGATGGGTATCAGGGTGGTTAGCCACGGTGATTGGTTAAACCATGATCCAAACCACCCTTGCTGGGCTTCCCTGTCTCTTTTTCTTTGAGCCAATCTCTCTCTCAATTTGGCCATTGAGTCTCTAACCACTCCGGTGTGGTCAGCCGGGTTTCAACACCACTTGTTGCCTTCACAGGCGCACGGTGACCTGGTTCAGGAACGGCACGGCGGCCAACCCCAGGCCGCGCGGTCCATCAGCTCACAGACACCAATGTGGTGGATGGCAAATGGCACTTATTGATAAGCGGCGCGGCCTTATAGAGCCTGGGTTTTCAACGTCACTTCCGTCTGCTTATGTCATAAGCTAAAAGCTATTGGCTATCCGGAGGGGGGGCCCTATATTTCCATACAGCGCGACATCTTCCGGCCACCAAGCCCTACCTAGCAACACCTAACATCCTCCAAAACGATCAGAACCAACTTCTGGGCCTCTCAATTCATTTTTATAACAAGAAATACTGCTGGGAAAGAAAACTTTAGAGATTCCAAGGAAAGAAACAGTAGTAGTACACTTTCTTTAAATTATAATAAATAACAATGTAGCAACTTTCTGATAGGTGGTTACAAATAAATTATATTTTAGATGTTTATTTTAAACTCTAACAATTTCTCAAATATCTCACAAGGACAACAGGTTTTCAAGCTTTGGGAAAAAGAGAATGGGGATGAGAACCTGCTGCATGACAGCTCTCGACATTTGGTTCCCAGAGTACTATTTTTTGTTTACAAAATGTTTTACTCCTTTCCAAAGAAAGCTTGGTATCAAAATGCATCTTCAAGACTATGTTCTTGACACGTTTAAAGTTCTTACACATATATTAACATAATGTTAGCAAGAAATTAACATATTCTCAGAAGGAAGAAAAACTAGTTGCCAAGAAATCTGGCTAAATAAATTCCTTCAAAAGTCTCAAGTTCCCATCACTTCTTGATAGCCAGTTAACGAACGATAAATATAAATGAATTGGAACATTTTACATTTCTAATTAGTTAACTAACATTAGAACCATAAATCAAGGACTGACACCATAATTCAGCCCTTATAATTAAGTGTTTCAAGCCTCTTTACAACTATACACAGATTAGTGTAAACATACATCATTTTTGGCTTCTGTTACTGAAACAAAGTCCAAGAAAATTAATTTAAATATAATTGGAGAGTTATCTCAAAACTGTTAAACTTCTGATAAAACCTTCTATAATCGTATTACAGTTAACTTATTTTCTCTTATATTCTCAATTTTTTAAAATTATAGAAAGGTATGTTTATAAAGTAGATGCAGTGTTTTCATAAAGAATAAAAACTTTCAGAAAACAGACCTCTTCATACTAATTAGTACCATAACCCATCTTTCTCTTGCTCAAACAGGAATAAACTATCAACATTAATATACTATAGGGCACTACTTCTGAAATTTAAAGTATCAGACAAATTATTTGTACTTCAACTAAAAATACGGAAAATAACTATATACCCTACATAAACGCATTGTATTATCAGAGAACATAATCATTGGAACTTGGTGACATTTATCTGCATTAGAATATCTTTTTCAACAATACTAAAAAGCCAGTTTTTTACAGAAATATAAAGGAAAACAAAACCAAACCATTAATTTAATCTTACAAAACAAGTTTACAACTCCAAAAGAACCACGATTACTGTATCATTGTCTGCGTTTTCCAGATTAAGTACGTGCTCCTGTAAAAGCTTACTTACTATGTGCACTGCCTTATATCACTCAGGAAAAATCTGCTCATCTACAGTTTCCATAAGTAGAAAGTCTCAAGCAAATTTCAGCAGCTTCTTCAGAAGGACAGCTTTGTTTATTTTTTAAACACACACGTGATGTTAATTTTTTGGGGGGCTGGAGGTGAGGGAGGAAGTTCCAGCTCTGAAGAAGCTGAAAATTGCCAACATAAAATGTATTCAAATTCATTCGTAAGTCAATGGACAGATTCACAAGTTTTGATAGTGCTCAGTATTTTGGCAAGCTTGAAAAACAGCATGTGGAAAACATAGTTATCTCAAGATACTAAATACCATTAATTCTAAGGTACCACAGAACCTTAGAGCTGGTAACAAAAAGATTCTTAAATTACAGGTCTGTTATCACTCGCCATAAAAACTCTAAGAAATACCATTTTTGGAGAAAAAGAACCACAAAAACACCAACAAACTGGTCTTCCAAGTCTTCCTGGTACAGTTGTGTGCATCTGTGTAACAGGGAAGGTCAGATTCCTCCCTTCTTACAGATTCTTTCTAGAATTCCCCACCCAATTACCTCCCATACAACCTCTGACAAAAAAATAAGGAATTAATACTTCCTTGTACTTCCTTAATTGTTAGATTGTGTAAAAGGATGATGACAATAACAGCCTCTGTGGAGCCCTTTATACAATTTACTGTGGTCTATTCTTTAAAACACACAAAACCCCCAATTAAACAAAAGGTTTTTACCTTTTGTAATTGGGTAAAAGTGATTTTTAAAAGAAACTATCAGGTCATATAAAAGTAGTCCAATATCAACTTTGTCTGTTCTAATGGGAAACAACCCTCTTATTTGAGAAAGAAAACAGTTTAAAAGCACTGATTAGAAAAAAAACAAAAACAAAAAAAACAACACACACATGAACACATGAAACCCAACCAAAACTAAAAACAAACAAACAAACAAACAAACAAAAAGAAACCACAAAAACAAACCAAACAAACCAAACACTCCTGTTGTTCTATAGGGCTATGGAAAGAAGGAAAGTTAAATCCATTTTTCAAACTCATATTCTCAAAGAAAAGACAGGTATTTTTGCGGGCAAAGTAATACAGTTGTGAATCTCATATGAAATGCTATAAGGGGAAAAAAAGCCCAAAACACCAAAAAAAAAAAAAAAAAGTAAAGTTTGAAAAGTATTTGTGTGAGACAACGTAGTAGCATAAACCTGATAAAGCAGCTGCTTCAGTCATACCACTGTCTATCTGGAGCTCTGCAGGTACAAAAAGTATCCTAGAGCAGAAATATCTTTTAAATAAGAAACTTCTGTATAACACAGTTTTACAAAAATGTACATCTAAGACAATCCCAATAAACTCAAGTGATGTGTTATGTACCACAATAACCAGCACAGTACAGCAGAAGAGACACTTAATTGGAATTTAGGGTTTTGCAGTTCCTTTATTGACTCTTGTATTAATCTTGTATTAAAAGGTTGGACCAGATGATCCTTGACGTCCCTTCCAACCTGGTATTCCATGATTCTATGAATCAGTTTTGCGACTGTGGACAAAAGATACCTTCTTTCCTCTATTTCTCTTTTTACGCTTTATTAATTCATCTATTTAAAATGTAAAACCTTCAGGGCAGAGATGATGATTCTCAGTGACTTAGCACAATGAAAATACAATTTTTAAGGCAAATGCCACTGCAAAGTGAACAATATGTCTGAAGAAGGAACTAAAACCACAATGAAAAATGCCATTAAAAAATCAAATTGGTAGATAACTTAGATAAACAATGCCACAACCACAAGAAAGTATGAAAAACTGCCTTTCTGTAAAAAGAAGCAGGTAATATGAGGGACCCTGTTTTTCAGAACAACCTGGGAGACAAGACCGTAGAAATAAGGGTGTTCAAGGTATTTCTTTGTCAGAAGTGCCTGCACTACCGTGAAAACAAATGCAAAGCGCTCACAGGTTTGCGTTATGTATGTATGTCAGTGTCCCCCAAAGCGCTAACAAGGCTATTTAGTTCCTGTTCAGCAGTAAATCAAATGTTTCTACCCGTCACTATGCTGAGCTTCGCAGACACAGCATGTAGCTATCATTTGAAGAAGAACAGTGCAATGCCACACGGCAGCTTTACATGAGCTGGTCTGATGCATTATAAGAACACAGAACTGTTGCAGAGAAATAAGTGACTATCTTTCCTTCTGGGACAGTGGGATGACTAAATTTATTGTAGTTTGACAAATATCACACTTAGGTAGGAGTACGCAGCCAAGAGCAGGTGGAGTAGCAACAGCCCCCACCTTCACAGCCCCAGCAGTCCCCCCCTGACACTGTTCTCTGAATGTAAATGGAGATATTGTTTCCCTGCAATATTGGTGGTGTTTACTTACCACATACTTGAGTTACATAAACATTGCAGAGGTGCTAAATAAACATAATCAAAATAGTACCAAGCCCTAATTGCCAAATTTCACTTAGTGTTATTTTTGAGCTTTTATAGGTAACCCAGCAAAATTTAAATATGTTTTTGAATTAACAGTTCAGATATTCATACTTACCATTAATGATGAAATAAGCAATCTGTGATAAATTGAATAATAATGTAATAATTGTATTGCTACAGGTTACAGAAAACATATTTCTTTATAGAAACGATGATTAGGGTTTTTTGAAGTCCTTTGTGTGCTTTTATCATCTCTAAAAAACCTGTTTGGATGAGGGTTCACTACAAAAACTCCTTTGCAAATAAACTGATTACTGCCCTGATACAAACACATTAAATGTATTTTACAGGAAAACACACAAAATACCTGGTCTGCTGGCATTACTTTTTCTACCATCAAAACAAGTGGTAGCAATGTGGTATGGTTAAACTTACAGACAGTATACTTGATTCCTAATTCTTTCCACAATAATCATTTACTACACAGGAGCATTTTGGGAGGGGAGGATAATAATAAATATTAAAAAACCACTAGATGGAGCTCCAACACAGAAAATACAGAGGAGCAGCAGCAGCATTTTCACCTCTTAAAGGTCAATGAAGGTACAAGATCCAAACCACCAGTAAGTATGCTTCCCTTTACAGGTCACATTTCTGCTATCAATTTGATACCCAAATCCTGTCACTGACAGTGCTGTCCCTTGTACACTGCAGTTGACACTTCCACAGTAATATATATATACAATATATATACATTCCCACACATACATAAGCACAGATAAAACATTAACCATAGTATGCTGTAAAGCTACCTACTAAGATTCAAAGTAGAATGAACTTCTGAAAAAGGTGATTAAAACAATTTAGAATCATAGAATAGTTTTGGTTGGAAGGGACCTTTAAAGGTCATCTAGTCCAACCCCCCTGCCACAAGCAGGGACATCTTTAACAAAATGTTGCTCCAAGCCCTGTCCAGTCTGGCCTTGCATGTTTCCAGGAGTGGGGCATCTGCAACTTATCTGGGCAGCCTGTGCCAGTGTCTCACCACCCTCATTGTAAAGAAAATTCTTCCTTACATCTAGTCTCAACCTACACTCAGTCTGAGTTTCTTGCTGCTATACTACTCACGTTCTGCATGGAAACCTCTGGGAGAAGAACCCTAAAAGTAGTACCCCGAAGGGGTTGCAATGGGCAGGAAAGTGCAGGAATAACATATAATAAAAAACTTGTTTAGCCCCTTGGCATCATCAGGAGACTGAAAAATTCCTCTGAAATTTTTCCTCTCCTGAAAGTTCAGTTCAGCATCCTCAAACATATCTTTCTGCAAACAGGTAAAGGTGTTAGGTATACTGTAAAATGCAACATTCTGCATTCTCCATTACTTTCTTAATACGCGGAAGATAACCAGTCTTTGACTTTTCCCCACTCAGGGGAGATCCAAGGAGTGCAGAAAGTGCCAAAGGATTTCGCTACTGAATATAAGCTTTTGAAGCATATGGATGCAGCCCCGGCCTTCACACATGAAGTGATCAACTTGACATCATTCCAGTTTAAAAGCCACTTCAGCTGCACAAGGGAAAAAAACTGAAATACCTGCATTTTGTTCAAAGTCACGTATGAGGTTATCTGAATTTGCAACACACTTTCTCCAGTGCACACTAACACATGAATTCCTATTTAAAATCGATATATAGCTGCTACTGTACAGAAATAGCCATTTGGCTGTGCTTCCCTAGACACTACAGCTCAACAAGTGCAGTTTCAAATAGCTGCTTGGGATGTGCAGCAACATTTTTGTAACTGTTTCTTATGATTTCGATACTGAAACAAACACCATTCAGTTCTTGTTTTGAAGCCCACATTTTGCTCTTTTATATTCAGCATCACAAATCAATTCTGTGAAGAACAAGTAAACTGAGATTCCATAAATATTCTGAGAAATCCATTCTCAAGCTGAACACCTAATACAGTTATTTGTCCAAAAAGCAACATTTTAAAAGTAGTCACTTAATGATACAGCATCTCTTCTCTCTGCTACCTTTGTGTCTCATTTTGACTGCTCTTAATTTTATTTTAATTAAAAAAAAAAGCAGCCTTTGCTACTGTCGTACCCAAGTACTATGTCTCTTCAGTTTCTATGCCATTTCTGTTCCTTCATTACATGCTTATTAGATCTTTCACTCCATTTAAGGAGAACTGTACTCGCTAGCCCTGCAAAATATTCCTAAAGGGTCATTAATATCCTCAAGAAATTTTATGATAGTTCACTTATTAAATATGAACTTCATTTTACACTCTGGAGGACAGTGACTGGTGTCATCAGACACTTTGTTTCTCATCAAACATAGTCCTCTCCCAAATCATAGACTTGTGCTGTTCAAAAATTTATTAAAGAATGAGTTACTCTGCCTGGAATTTTTCTGTTCAAATCCTTCTCATAATTAAAAAAAAAAAAAAAAAAAAAAGATATATTTTCAGTACCTCAGGACTCATCCCAAATACAGAAATATCTCAAGTACCAAAAAGCATTTTAACTACCACTTCCAGTTCTCAGTCAGGTCAATTCCATTATAAACCAAATTATTTTCATACTCATTCAAGACTCAATGAAATTTTGAAATTGGACAGTAAAGGGGTGACACACACGCACAGCAGTTCAAGATATAACATGGATCAATACTGCTGGTAATCAACTTTAAAGACAAATGGATGTGTGCACACACAGAAACAATCACTGAGGTATTAAAATAACATAAAGTATGGAGTGTGTCTGGATTAATATGTACTAAAAGCAAGCACTATATATATAATATAATATAATATATATATATAATATATAATATATAATAATATAATAGCACAGCATTTTATTCCATTGACAGATACTGAATATGCCAATTTATTACAGACACTCATACAAACACAAGACTTGAGGAGAAAGTCAGCTAAGCCATCTCATCAGTTCTGATGTTTTCTTTCTGGAGCAATACAAAAGATACTTACTTCTAGCATCAGCGGAAAGTGTGTGTGGGGGGGTGGGGTGGTCCTTTTTTCCTTTAGGTATCTTTTCTTTCCCTTTCTAAATCAGAGGTTTTATTAACTTATTTTATCTTTGACTCATAATTTATTGCAGACAATCCAAGCCTTGCTCCAAACACAGAAATGCTCCTTTTTATGGGTCAATGGTGGCTGCATAGTAAACATCTTTATGTTTACAAAACTATTGCTTTCCTCACAGCACCGTGCAAGAATGATTACTCTCATTTTTCATACCAAAATGTAAATCAAAATATTTAGAATTGTTTAAAATGTTAAGTATCTTAGGGTACCCTGTTTGAAGCCCCTAGAATCTGAATTTCTGCATTGGTTAGCAGTTCTAAATTGTTGTCAGCACATCCCACTGACACAGCTACACTTCTAGAAACTAAGAAATCACCATCTCAATCCATATTCTGAACAAAGGCACTTTCCTACTCAACAGAGAACCCCACTGCCCAACAAATACTATTTTTGCCTGTCACTGCCCCCTCTCCATTCCATCATGCAGAACATGTCCCCCACCTATCAGCCTTGCTGTGGCAGACAGCCACTCTACATCTATTTATCCCATCACTTTATATCCAAATATAAATATTTTTTATATCCACATCCCATATATACTCTTACCTCTTTCCAATTGCCAACCCCGCATCGGAGTGCGGACACCATCAATTTTCACCTCAGTTTTCATCTAGCACAGATTCACAGTCCTCCTGTGAATTTCTTCTCACTTAGTCATTTTACTGATCTTATATCTACCTCCCCTCTGCACTCCAGTTTGATGGGTAGGTCCTGTCTCTGGTACACATCATGATGGCCATGGGGACAGCATGGAGGGTACCAGACAAATCAGTCACACAACACTCAATATGTGAAAAGACAGAAGTCCCTTGATAATTAGAATGGCTGAGACCTTACCAGACCAAAGCTAGTATTTCACTGAGTGAATACAGAGTATTTTCAGAATCACAATAAGTTTTTAATGAACTTCTTTATGTAACTTGAATATATTTGGGCAAGTGTCACAAGGGGAGATAAAATGTGTATCCTTAGTTGTAGTAAGAACCCAGAAACTGTTATTTAGCATAAAATATATACAAAATTTTACTAATACATTACTTTATTAATAAATCCAGGAATATCTGCATTTAAATGATTAAAGCATTTAAGGTAAAGCACAAACCCCGAGGCATTAAACACGTACTTTTGTAATCAATCAACTTCAAACAGTACTTTAAAGCAGCAAATCTAATAACAGATTCATGAACTTGCCTCATTTCTACATAAATTATCTCTGAGAAGCAATAAATTACAAGTCTTTTCAAAACTTTGCTGCTAATAACTCACAGGTGACTATATACTACAAGCCACCATTGTATAGAATATGACAATTAACATGACACCTATTTACACAATAGCTGAAGTGCTTAAAATAAGTAAATTTATATTCTCAAAAAAATATTTTGAGAAAGAATTCAGACATCTTACACTGCAGTTTTTAAAGCACTAGGCCACAGATCACCGATTCTGAAATTTGAAATAATGAAGGCTAAGAAGCGCTAAATATTATGGAAAAACCTGAAAACTTATTTTTAATATAGAAAAACTATCTTGTTATATAAAGTTTAGTACGCACTTCATACCAACCACAAATTGATCTCAATATGACTGATACTGGAAAATAAATATACTGTAAAATTATTTTCACTAGAAAAGATAAACATACTTTCCCTTGCTGAAGTAATATATTACCAGCATAAATATAAAACTTTTTTTTCCACCGTCTTTTTAATCCATGATAATTTCACTAGTCCAGCAATTTTTCTTGCTTGTACAACATAAGGGTAGATTCACAATCACCCCACCATTGCAGCTATAAATTTTGGCTTTTCCTAGAGTTCAGCGAATGTTGCCTCTGTTGCAAAATTAGGCGTGAATAAATCTCATTCAACAGCTAAGCAGTGAGGTCAAAGAGGAAATACGGTTAAAATGCAAATAAAACAATAGTTTCAATCTTTGTATCCTCAGTAAGTCAGAGGATAAAGTTTTCATTTAGTTTCTTATAAATTAGAAAGAGAAAATTTTCCAAAAAGATAGGCTGTTTTCCCACAAGCAATTGTGACCAGAACATGATACTATGGATGTAAGTCTCACACACATTCACAATGACTGCAACATCATGTAAAGTGGAACAGACTTTACCTGAGGAGAAAAACGGTGAACAAATGTTCTCACAAAGAGGGGCAGGGGATGCTATCAGATGTCTCGCACAGTCTTCACTAAATCTACTTTCACTAAGCACAACTCTCTTTGCATTGAACAGCAGCCTTTTCCAGAGAGCAGCATCATCATCAGTTTGGGACTGAGAAGTCACATGTTTATTTGTCAAACCTCTGCTCTCCATAACATGCAAAGTCCCACACAAAAGCCAGAGTATAATCAAACCAAACCGGGATATTACCCTCAGGATCTTAGCCATAAGGGACCTGTGAGCTGAGAAGGCCCTGAAAACTATGCAGAATTCTTTAAATCTTGACCCACAATAACTTTACAGGAAAATATCTAGAAATACATATGTTAAAAAAAAAAAAAAAAAGAGAAAAAAAGATCAGTATAGTTGATGCAGGCAGTACAGTTTCATTTACTTGAAATGTGATGGAACAGGAGTCAACTGTCAACTTCTAGGTCCTGCAGTAGGTTCTGAATGGTTTTACCTTCTTTTGCTTGTCTCTTCCTATACCTATCCACACATTTTCTGCTGTCATGTCTCCACCTCCAATCCCATTGCCCTTTTACTATTACTTGTATCCCCATTCTCTGCCTTTTTTCAGTATCTTACTCAATCCTGGAGCTTCCCTTGGTCCTATGATAGTTACCCTTTCTACTACGATCTCCAAAGTAGACCCAATGACAGTAAGCCACAGATGCTGAAAACAAGCCCCATCCAATACACCATGAGATGAACCACCTGTACCACACCTCTACTTTTAGCCCCTAATACAGCAAAATTGAGTAACTCCTGATGTGCATGACAGATGCTTGCATTGTAGCCTTGTGTATTAATCAAAGTGAAAAGGACACTATTCCCTAATAATAATTTTAACAAACCCTTACCTAAAGTCAGAATGAAAGAGGAAAATATTTTCAGATACTGTCTGCAATTAAGGGTTGGGTTGTTTTTGGGGGTTTTTTTTCCACTTTCTGAAGACAGTCAAGTGCGACATAGGGCAAAAACATAAGAGAGGACTGCCAATGAAATTAACAGTTAAACAATGAGCTGTTAAGAAAGTTGCTTAAGCAAAACTGTAGCTATTGCTGGAATAGAGGCTGCAGCACTTTGCTATTAACTCTGAACGACGTTTTTGCAAAATCATTGATTAACTTAATTCATGATTCACGCTGAATGTTAATGTTTCCAGGATGCTCAGCTCCATCTTTATTTTCTCATTTTGACTTCCTGCCTTGCCAGACAAACATGATTTTACCATTCAGCCGGCCACAGATCTTGGTCACAGAACTAAACCATCAGATTAATCAGGCTTTGCATTACTTTGAATTATGTAGCTAGAATTTTCTAGGACACCAGGGCAAAAAGGACTTCTTTCTGTCACAGCCACTGAACATGAGCACAAAAACCTTCTTATACTTCAAGTCTATTAGCAGCAAACAAGTATTCCTCATTAAAAAATAACACAAATTAATGTCTGCACTTTGCCTCTGCAGTCTGAGGAAATGGACCTGAATGAGAAGGGAAATCTGATGCCTATTCAAGAACCACTTATTTAAGCAAAAAATTGCATGGAGAAACACTTTATTTTCAAAAAATTTCTGATACTTACATCAAATTCATTTAATGCAGCAGCAAGTTCTCCTATACCAGTGTGCCCCTTGTTCTCATCAGTGGGCGAGGTGGCCTGGGCAGCATTGGAGATACCAGCAATTGCTTCCTGTACTTGCTTGAAGACATAATCTCTGTTGGCTCTAGTAGCTGCAACGTCAGGGTGACGGAGAAATGCTTGGGATGCAGTATACAACATAGTGGCGTTCTTCTTCAGAGCACCTCGAGCTGCAGCCATTTCATCCCTGCAGTGAGGATCTTTCAGTTCCTATACAAAACCACACAATTTTTATAGTTGTAAATTAAAATTTTCCTGTTAGAATGAATTGCCTACACAGCTTACGTATCCATGCATAAATACCATTCGGTGAGCTTGCAGAGATGGACTCAATGACAGAATCTACCCTAAGTCACAGAATGAAATCCCCCTCCTGCCCAAGAAAGTCCATTCCTTCTGCATAGCTACAGCTGTTAAATTCAGCACACATCTTCTTCACAAAGAGTCTATATGCTTCTCTTATTCAAAGACCTGCAGAAAATTTATATAAAACTTTCCCAATTAGTCTTCCTATTCAACTGTACTCAGTCTTCTGATAAATTCCATAAAGGCAACAGGAGTGCAACAATCCTGTTGCAGCAAGTGCCATATTTTTGTGAGTAGTATACCTATGCTCTCTGTAAAGCCATTAAAAGGTAGACCTTTAAAATAAATCAAAATAAAAATATTACCTTGATGAATAAGTTTTCAGCTTTTAAAGACAGTCGCCTTTCCTTCATATTTTGCTCTATTCCTCATATCATTTAGTGTTTAATGACATATACTTTCTTTTGGTTCCCCGATAACAAGTATCAGACACTGTGCAATATGTTACCAGAATAAGATGACATTGTATTATTGTTGTCTAATCTATGGATTTATTTAATCATAGGATATATCACATTGTCCATGAAAGCCTTTTAAACATTAGGTAAGGTAGTCCTAATGGTATTTATATGGAAAAACAAAACACTATTACTTCTATTTTAAAACTATGAACAAAGCAGTCTAGAGAGCTGAGTAGTTCAATGTTCACACATAGAATCTATGACAAAAATTAAAAAAGAACTCAGATATTCTGAATTTAACTGTTCTACCCATTGACTAATTTCAACCACACATGACTGACAGGTAGAAGTTTTAAGAGAGAATTTATTTCCTAAAAGCTCCATCAGGCTACAAAATAGACATGAAATGAAAATGTAAGAGTATCTAAGTAATAGGTTCTTCTAATGCTGTCAAGATTTTCCAGTTATATGGGAAAACTTACTTGCATTATAAAAATTCACTTTAAGAAAATTTTAAAAGTTTTATAATAAAGATTTTCTGTTTATTTTTACACCTCCAATAATAGCTTAAAAGATATATAACTTCATTAGTACCTTCACATTTTTGTCTTTTTCCCATATTTGTAGCTGTATTTCAAAATGGGAAGTGTCTGAACATACAGACTAGTACTGTCCATAGTGACTAGTTTTTACATTTTTAGCTATTTAATTTCAGTATAACTTTGAAAACATTCTACTTCATAAAAAAATACAATAGTGATACAGAAGTAAATTGCCATTACTGTAATGCAGAAAGTAAAGTAAATAGATAAATGAATATGGAACGCCAGCTTTCCAAATTCAGTGTGCTATGCAATAGAAAGGCAGCACGCCCCTGAATGATTCCAGGTGTTCAAATTCAGTCGAAGTTGGAGAGACCATATACAACTCCACAGTGACAACACTGTCTGGACTCTTAAAAAAAGCAGCAGTGTTCAGGAGCAAGCTATCTTTCTTGCAAAGATGTATAACTGCAGGCATTGAAAAAAATGTTATTGTGATTTTCTGGTCTTCTTTCTATCTGTCTTAGTAATGAATGGAGTACTTGGGGTTTTTTTGAGTATCTGAATATTACTAGTGGTGGGTTTGAACACGAAGTAGACATCTATTCTTCCTGATTTTGAATTATACGAGACTGCCAAAGAGCTCGTGCTTTACCAGCTGTCAGAGTGACCTCAAATTGCCACAGGTTAGAATTAAATGGGAATAATCATCAAATGAAAACTATCCTTAACCTGCTGAATCACTTGCCTTTTCACCCTTCATTCTGTTATTAATTGAATTAACTGAACTAAATTAATTAGAAAATTTTCTTAAAAGAAATTTTTGAAAAACTTCATCACACGCAAAAAAATGAATGTGATTAAATTATAGGCTATGACACAGCAATTACCTATTTTACATTTTAAACCAGACTTGGATATAAAATACAAGATCTTTAGGATCAGGACAGACTTTCTCAAGCACCAGCCTAAAATGTACTTACCTGTTGTCGTCTAGCAGCTACATAGTTCAGTTTTACCATCTCTTTTCCAAATTCTTTAAAGCGATTTGCTAAATCTTGCTCATTTGTTGCATTTTTCACTGCTTCTAGAGCTTCCTCTACCTAGAACACGATATATCGACAGTGTTAACATGTTAAGCGGGATTCATTCTTTGACAAAGTCTATAACTATGCTACCCAATACTCTCTATTCTATGGACTCAGTTTAGCTTTTACACCCATCACTGTACAGTGGCTTTATGACAGTGCCACTAGCTTTAATTAGATTTCTTAAAAGAGAGGCTGTCTAATTTGCACTCTGTGTTACTTCCCATTTAATGTACCTCGATACCACGTAGAACTAATGTAAAAGGCCTAACTATATTAATTTCCCCACTCACACTTATCAGATTAAATGTTTAATATCTGTGGTTTTCAAAACAAAATGGATAAATATGTTAATGTACAGTACCAGCTTTATGGGAAAACAAAGGGAAGTTATTAATCCTGCACATGAAATAACATTTTAAATGGAAACATAATCTTACCATTAAGATTTAAATTTACCCTGATATATCCAAAACGTTGTAACTTTGTGTAATATATGAAACAACAATAGATTGCACCCAGAATATATATATTATTTATTTTTCCTCAGTTCTCAGCTTTCCTTTTTCTGTTACTTTAAAACTGAGAAAATCTACCAAAGAAAACATATCTGTGCTTACTCAGCCATGCTGTAGCTAACAGGCAAAGATATAAACCCCTGGTTATACCAACAAGTTAATCTACCAAATCTATTGTGAAACTTTATGTACAGCAAGAAAAAAAAATCTAAAGGGATAAAATGTTCTTCTAATGCAATAAGTAAAGGAAATTTTCCTGTGACTAGATGGGAATTCAAAGCTCTCCCTCACAAGGTAAAACTGCAATTCTGAGATTGAGAACTGAAAAGCTTTTATCCATCCTTTCTAAAATCTATTGCTTCAATTCATGAGAATGTGCATAAGCTTTCAATAACAAACAAATTTTCCCCTCAAAGAAAAATGGCTGATTCCAATGGGGACGTGCTCCTGTGCAGAAGCAGAGGTTTGCAGCTTACTCTCCAAATGCCACTGGGAATCCATTTATTCAGGACTAGCTTGCATCTAATGCATTTAGGAAAGCACAATTATGCGCAGAACCTGCTATTTTAACGTTTGTGTTGCTCTGTGTTTTCCTACCAGCGAGAGAAGATATTTTTATTTTGAGCTTTTACTTGATTACTGCAGACTTACAAATTACAGGGCAGTAGAGTATTAAACCCATAAATTTCTATTGGAAAAATGTATAATTCAAGCACATAAATCCATAGTTGTCATGCTGGAATTTTTATACTAAGTCTGAGAGTTGCAAGCTATACCTTATTCAGAATCCAATTACCTCTTCTTTTACTTTTAAAAAGAAGGGCAATTCTTACAGCTGAACTGACTGCCTTAACTATTAGCAGAAATTACCAAAGCATCGTTGAACTGTCTAATTTGTTCCTATAGGATTCAGTGCAAAATACGAACAACTTCCTTTCACACCAAGAAGCATTTATATTAAACTACCTGAATCTTTCATCTTTAATATATTTGGAATGCTGAGCACAGGCATGACAAACTGATAGACATTTTTGTTAAGTCCTGCCAGCTCCCTATAAAATAAAACTGCTAAAGAATTTGTTACAGATTCCACTCTGATAATCAGATTTCAAAAACTGCTGATAATACGCTATTGTGTCAGTCTGAGCTCAAGCCCATGAAATTCCAAAACGAAGAAACTAGTAATGAGAAGTATTAGAAAGCGTGTAAGCACAAACCCCTTGTTTATTGCAATTTCTTTTAGAAATTCATGTCAGGGCAAGTTCTCGATCTTCAGAAAAACACAACTTTACTCAACTGCACAGATGTGTTCCTCAGATTAACTTGCATGTAATTAATTACAATACTCATAATTTTGTATGTTCATGATCACATACTATATTAGTATATGCTATTTTATGAGCATTACACAAGCTGCACTGCAATAAGAACTATTACTAATTTTAGTAACGCAAATGATAATCTGTAGAAATAACCAAGTATCCTTCCAGAAAATATCTGCCTATATTCACTCTAAAACATAATTAAAATGCATTATTTCCTAAGAAGTCTCTGACATGCTTTCAGTGAAAACTGATTACAGTACATTTCCATATAAATCAGGCTTCATAATTTTGACATGCAGAATTATTTTAGTTTATTATTTTTATGTTTAACTTACATTTGTCTTTGCATGTTACCTTAGAGTCAAAATGAGTGCTGTTCTTTTGCCAATTTTGTAAAATACCAACACTTTTTTTCTTTCTTAGTAATTTCATTTTTTTTCCCATCTAAAACTAGTTAGCGTTATATAATGGTAAGAGAAAAATATTTATACAGTTTATCTTCAGAAATTAATTACCCTTTTTAACCTAACAAAAATTAAAATGCTAAAAAAACCCACACCAACCAAAAATTAAAAACAAATGTAAGGTCCTTAAGTTGAATTTTGCTGAAAACAACCAGAAATGCCTGGTTTCTTGGAAACAGCATTCATAATAACATCTGATAAACACAGAGATTACAAACCACACTGCCATACACTGCCCTTGCAAATCTAGGGCGTAAACTGTGTAAGTAAACACACCCACTTATAAAACAGTATTGGACATTTGTGTTTTACATAACATAGTACACTGCTATAACAGAAGGAAGAAATCTCAGATGTGATAACAGTATTTCTCAGAGCCTATGAAAGAGCTTGAATCTAAATTTTAATCATACTGTTTAGAAAAAAACTGTTGTTTATAATATTGAAGTGTTAGCCTCACTAGCAAAAGACTATTTGAATTACAATTGCATGGACTATTATAGTGGAGAAAAATTAAAAGCATATTCGAGAGACAATGCTTACACTGCACATAATCAGAGCCCCATGCTGACACGAGAGCAGCACTTTGTTCATTAGAGCAGAGCTCACTAGACTCTGTGCAGAAAAATCTGTTTTTCATTATAAAAACTGTTTTCAAACTGTTGAAGTTATCTGCACAGTTTGCAAGTTGAAGGGTTCTCATTGTTTTTTTCCACAACATAGCACTGTTGTACAATTACCCTGCTAAAAAGACAAATAAAAAAAAAACCAAACAAAAAAACCCAACACACACACACAAAATCAAAACCAACAACAAAAAAACCCTTTCTGGACAGTTATTAAAAAGAAATAACTCTTCATCCCCTCTGCTAAACTCACACATGTAATCTGCTGGCTTTAAATACTCTATATGTAATTTTCTGCAAATTTTTGTTTTGTTTCAGATTTTTTTGTTTCTTTATTTATGCAATAAAAGTGAAATAGTCTAATAACTAGCAAAAATAAATAAAATAAACATTTCCCAGTTTCAACTGCAAAGTTTTAATATTCTTGTATAGAAACGGGAATGGCAGCAACCAAAAGTGAATATAAATCTACACCAAATTATCTGGCAATCTTTAATTCCTCTTTATTTTGTCTCTCTTTTTGATGACTGATTAAGACACTTGTACTATTGTCTCACTCCAAATTAAAGATCCAATCTTTTGATACATGCAGAAGTCGTGCAGGGAAAAAAAGTAGAACAACTGTAATACCTAAACTTTACCACAAGATAGCAATACTCCACAAGTACCGAGGTAGCAAGCCACCGGAGTAAGATGTGAGGCGAGTTAGGTAAATGTACCTGTTTTGTTCAGAGAGCTGCTTAACAGCAGTATTAGTCCAGTCACTGAAAATATTTAAGAACTTTAACTCCTCAAAAGTTATTTTTCTGCAAAATTAGAAAATAATTCAGACTAATGTAGAAATGTGTTATCTCCTACCTTTTTATCAGCACTTTAAGAAAAAGCAGTGAAACAGTAAGAAATATGAACAGTGATACCCATTACTGAGTTATTCCCTATTTTTCTACACACAAAAAACATGCAAAACCAATACAGAATATTAAAAATGCATACAATTTTCAGATGTGATAGAAGCCTCATGACATCAGCCATATCAGCCAGGATGAGTAAGCGAGTGACAGCAGAAAGCAAGGCACGAGCAGCCCGCACCATGGTGCCTCGTTTTACTGAGGAGCATGGGTCATCAGCAAACTCCGAAGAGGCAATTCTCATTGTTTCTCCTAGAATTGGGGTGGGGGGTGGGGGTGGGAAAAAAGTCATGAAAGGTAAGTTGTACACTTCTATTTTCTTAAAGACAGTATAAACAACTCGCTAAATAAACTAACTGCTGTCAGAAAAGAATTAATGGTGTAGTTACTAAATATTGAATTCCTCAGGAGAAAGATATTTTTTAAATTTGTAGCAACTGCCTCAATACTCTCTGCCTTTTTTTGTTCTAGAGCAGCCACCTGTAACAACTAAAAAGGCAACCAAAACACCAAGACAGGTTGCTTGGGTGCAACCAGCACAGCATAAGAAAACCAGCAGCGTGTGTTACAGAAATAGAGAGCTCACATGCACTGGTAGGGAGGATGGGACATAGCACTCCAGCTGTATTAGCCTAACTGTACCTCTCTACAATTCTGCCTTCAAACTGCTCGCTTCTGCTCCTCAGTCCTTGCCCCCTTGCTCAGATACTCACTCTGCTCTCATCCACCTGGAAGAGCTATCACTCCTATTAATTTCCTCCCCCCGCTCACCCAATCATAGAATCATAGAATTGTTTAGGTTGGGTAAGACCTTTAAGACCATCGAGTCCAACCGTTAACGTAGCACTGTCAAGGCCACCACTAAACCATCTCCCCAAGTGCCACAGCTACATGGTTTTTGAACACCTCCAGGGACAGTGACTCCCGCCTGTCCCCGGGCAGCCTGTGCCAGCGCCTGCCAGCCCTCTCGGTGCAGAATGTTCCCTCACACCCAATCTCACCCTCCCCTGGCGCAACGTGAGGCCGTTTGCTCTCGTCCTGTCGCTGGTTCCTGGGGAGCAGAGACCGACCCCCCTGGCTACAGCCTCCTGCCAGGCCGTTGCAGAGCCACCGGGTCCCCCCCAGCCCCCTTCTCTCCAGGCTGACCCCCCCCGCCCCCCCCAGGCTGGTGCCCCAGCCCCTGCCCCAGCCCCTGCCCGGCTCTGGACACGCTCCAGCCCCTCAGTGTCTGTCTGGCCGTGAGGGGCCCAACGCTGAGCCCAGGCCCCGCGGGGCGGCCCCACCAGTGCCCAGGGCAGGGGGACGGGCGCTGCCCCGGCCCTGCCGGACACACCGTTCCGGCCGGGACGCTGCTGGCCTCCTGGGCCACCTGGGCACGCTGGGGGCTCATGCCCAGCCGCTGCCGCCCAGCCCCCCCAGGCCCTGTCCCGCCGGGCAGTTCCCAGCCCCCTGCCCCCAGCCCACAGCTGCCGGGGGCTGGTGTGACCCAGGGGCAGGGTCCGGCACTCAGCCCTGGGGACCCTCATGGTTCCCTTTATGACCATCACTGCTGTGATTTTACCACCCAATGTCCTCTACCGACTCTACCTATTCACCATCCCAAACCACCCAGATATCTCTATTGCTGCATCTTCCTGGACAGCGCAACTGTCTTGTATCACAAGTGAAACATGCTGGTGCCTCAGCACATTATTCCTCTTCAATTCCAGCAACAAACATCTTATTCAACATGGTACTTGGTAACTAAATCAAGATTTTAAAGGATGAAATTTACTAATACTTCCATCTGCTAAAAAGCACTAAGTACTTTTCATTCTTTCTTAATGCTCCCAGCACTGAAAGGGCTTCTATTCTTTTTGTAAAGATGAGATCTAACAGCTTTCAACTACTATAGGAAATAGTGCTTGTTATGGAACAGAATAAGTTAGAATATAGTAGGAAAAGGAGGACAGGGAGAAACTGAGGGAAATATCGGATTGGAAAGGGTGAGCCAGGGACAGTGCAGTGCATTCAGAGAAGTAGGCAAGATACCAATGGCAAAGACCTTGAAATCAGGAAGTAGGAACAATTCCACCCCGCCATATTCACAAGGAATAAATTGCATAATTGGCCATAATTTATTTATTTTTAAATCATAACCGTCTTTCAGTGATTTGATAACTTATTTTAAGCCAACACAGAACATGAAGCTCAACCAAAAAGGAAACATTACATTAAATTACAGGCAAATGTGGTGAACATCACAAGGAAATCAGGTAAATTCTGATATGTAAGAAAGACTTAGCAAATGAAAAATAAATAGCACACCTCTGGAAATCAAATAAACTAATAGTTTAATGCAGTGGTAACTGAAAAAGAATGGCACATATCTTTTCCTTTCATATATGACTCACAGAAGACTGTGAAGGGCGTTGTGCCACAGGATGTTTCTTTTTTTGTAACCACCAGAAAAGCAGTAATATAGAACACAGACCACACAGAAACGTAGAACATATATCAGTCCATAATTTTCCAAAACAATTCCAGACACATTAATTATTTTTTTCAATAATCATTAAGAAAACAGAATGATGCATTTGTAGTTCAAAAGTTACTCGTAAAACAGTATGGTTCTAGATGTAGGAACAGGAACCTGGACCTGTAACTAAGACAAAAATCTGAATATATATACTAATAAATATACTGTAAGCATTTGCTGTAACAACAGAAGTCAAAGCCAACTGACTCCTAATTGTGATGAGAACATGAAGGATGAATTGACCAGAATGAAGAACTGAATATTAAATGCTGAGGCCTCCAGAAAAGTTCACTAATTCAAGAAGGCTATTAGAATGGTTTTGAGTAAGCCCCAATCTTTAAGAGCTGATACAAACTAGTAGCATGTTATTCTAAGCAACAGGGAAAACATGCATCACTTGCTGTCTAACTTTATGCTTGTAGGAAATGGGTGATTACACCACCTTACTTAACAGTGTCAGCAGAAAAATAATGAACTAAAAATGCATCATCTTCCTTCACAATGCAAGAAACAGGAAAAAAAATTATACATTAAAAATAGAAATTCAGAGATGTTATTATGAGAAAAACATGGCTGTGTATTTTAAAGCACTTCAAAAGACTATGGAAAACAACCCAGTATAGAAACCTCTAAACCCAAATCCTAGGCTCTCACTGTCTCCACAGACAGGAACAACTCAGCTGTATCTGCACCCTGTCATGTACCAGCTGATGAGTCTTGCTCAGAGCCAGCACTAATTAGGTTAGACTGTGCCACACTGATGACTCAAGATCCAAGCTAGTGTAGCTGCGTAGGGCTGCCCTGCTGTTATGCAGCTTTACTAACTAGCTTAGGTATCTCCAAAAGGTATTGTGTTCTGCTCTATAGACTTGTTAAAAGTCTTTCAAATAACCCAGCCTATCTATGGAGCACAATCCCATTGATATATTACTTGGAATTACACTGTGGCTATGCCAAACAAAAACTCATTTTTAAGACAAGCTACTGACTTAGTTTTGTACTGTTACCATTTGCCGAAAGAAAGCTCTGTATGCAAGCTGTTTTTAAAAAACAAAAAAATCAGCATTCTCTAAATGTATCTTAAATTTTCAAAAGATTCTGTATTTCAGCTTGGCTGTTACAATCTTCTTTTCAAACCACAAATTAATTCATAGAATACTTTGTGCCTCCGCAGATGAATTAATAGGTTCGTGTTCATTTTCACCTATTCTGCTACTATACTACCTGAAAACCCACTCTGTATTTTCTCCATGACACTTTCAATGAGAGAGAAATAGCATGTACTCTGCCTTGCCAGGACAACACACACATTGCCCTACCAGCCAGCTAGTGGCAAAGAATGTGGAATTTTACCTGTCTTGGTGTGAACACAAGTCTGAGGTTTTATTTTGTTGTCTTCTCCCCTTCTTGATTTTTTTTTTTTTTTACTTTTTAAATTATGTTGAGATTTTTATGCATAGGTTGAAACTGGACAGTAATTTAAATATACTAGGAATTGTCAACAGATCAACAATTATACAAGCCTTATTTCCCTGGGAAATCAGTTTGAAAAAGGAGCAAACATCATTTCAAAGGAGATTTTATATTATTCCAAAATTTGCTATTATTAAAAAATAAAAAATAAATCCTGTTTGTCTCCAGCATAGAAACTCAGAAAGAAAGTACTTATAATGTGAAATCAAAGCACATTTACATTCTTTTAAGACCATTATAACAGCATTAAAAAAAATAAAAATCCCAGATGGCATAACTTCCCATAAGGTCAGGCAAATAGTGAGGGAGAGACTTAAGACAGTCACAGTGGATAATTCCCATCAGAACTCTTTTCCTTATTATATTACCATTATGACTGTGTGTACTTACTATAATTTGTGTGTAGTGTATCTTGGATGATAAGCTGATAATAGCTAATTTCAGTAGAAAAATGCTCATTTCTAAGGCTGCATACTTTTCTTGGATTTCTGTAAGGTTACCGAAACTCTCAAAAGATTTCTTAAGAGACAATGAACAAATGACCATTGTCAGATAAACAGAAAAAAAAAATCTAAACATGCTTAAATGTTGTGTTGCTCAGCATCTAGGTACCTGGTCTCTGCAGAGAAACCATAAGGTTTCTGCAGAGGAGGACCAAAGATCGCTGTACCTATGTTCCTTTGCATTTTACCCATGTGCCAAAAAAACCACTGAAACCAGGAGCAAGGAACTCTGAAGCCATAAAGAATTTTCTGACACATATTTTAATTCAAGCAGGTATTGGAAAAATTTATCAACAACTCATGACTGAGAGGGTGCTAAAAATTGGGAATTAAATTTCCACAAATCTTTCTATTGTTATTATTATTATTGAGTCAGTAACTCAAAATATTCTACGTAAAAGGAGAGGCTGAGAGCGACCACATAATAGCTTAGAGTCTAGGATGTTGGCAAGGGTTAGATTTGAATTTCCTAATCTGGTAATGTGATCCAACTATGGAAGACTGGATTCATCTTATCAGTGTAAGAATTGGGAAAGCATCACCTCCCTTTCAGTTACTTTTTAAAGAAAAACAACTATCACAGCTTTTTTTAGAAAGTTTGATACAGCATGCACTTAGAACCTATGTAGCTGATTTGAACCCAAGGGGATGCATACAACTGTGTGAAAAGCCCAGCAAGGTTTTCTCTCATATTAAGTTCTAAGTTGGATGCAGATGAGATGGAAGTGATTCTGAGCATGCAGCAGCAACACTTTTGTATGTGAAGGTACATGAAACTCCAGGTATATCCAGAATGAAATGGCAGCCAAAGAAAGCTTTGGATTGTGGAAGAGGATGCTTGCAAAATATTTAACTTCTACTTTGGTCCTAAGGAGTTTTTACCATTTTCTGTCAAATAACCAGTCTGCAGCTTCAGATAAAAATAAATAATATTGAACTATGAAAGAAGGAAATAATATTTGATAATTTGCCAGCGCACCAGGAAAACAAGCTGGAAAATTTTCTTCTTAGGTTTGACTACCCAAGGAGATAGCAGTAGCAAATATATTTGAAAATCAACACTGCTGGACAGAGGGAAAAATATATGGAGAGTCAAAAAAAGGATTAAAATGTTTGGATTAGTTATTTAAGCTTAGAAAGCTCAAGTTAGGTGAAATAAATCTTCTCTGAAATAATTAAGCAGCAGGTACTTAATACGCATAAAAACTCAGCAAATCTAAAAAGTATTAATATAGAAGTTCATAGCAGGTTGTTTAATAAAGAACTACTAGTTCCCAATTTAAGATCTAATAACCTAGAAAACTAGGGGTTACGGAGGAGGAAGTCTATCTCAGTGCTAATTAACATATTTTTATCTTTGTACAGCAATGGTATCAAACCTTAGGCCAAAGGTAATGTTGGAGCTACAGCTACTCAAATTATTTTTCAGAGAAACCTTTTTATCTGGAAAAAGCCAACCCTACTTCCAGTTATCCATTTATTTCCAAATTAATTTGAAGTTATTCTGTAATCTATATTAAATTACTTTCAGTGAAAATTAGGTCAATGCAAGCAGCACAGACATCTTGAGTCACCAGGTCTGCTTCCTTGCCACTGCAGACAGTCATGTCACAATATAATTAATAATAATTTTAGTATGATAATAACTACACTCATAAACTTATCAAGCTTCCATCTTAGAAACAGCTCAGACATTTAACCCCAATTAATCCTACTGGAAGCAGGAAACTCATTCCAAACTAACTCCAGAATCTGACAGGTTTTTTTCATTAGAGACAATTTAATTGCCATACTGACTGTACTATTAGATAATTTATAGCCATTCCTTCTCATGCCCCATTTGTCCTTCCATTTAAGTAAGTATCCTTCCTCCACTGTGCTTCCTATTGTGCCTTTTTTTGCTTCATGCATTTTTGCAATGAGCCATGACAGATTAATGCCTTCAGTCTCCTCTTATTGCATAGAATATCCATTCCTGTAATGATTACAGCAGCCCTATGAAACAATTATGTTTCTGAAATACATCTGATTAGAACTGCAGCTTTCTAGGTCATATCAGTTGCAGCTACGAGAAATACTTCACCTGATACCTTGCAGGATTTGTATACCTGTTTTGTGAGACATACAGATTCAGCCACTTTCTTATTAAGAGCCATACACAAATTCCTTGGCACCTTGCTTTGAGAAAAGAGTGTGCATTTAATTTACATTTTGTAAATGATGAGTCTTAGTTGGGTTAAAAGTGATTTAAAAAACATAGAATATTCAGAGGAGAAATCCCCTATTAACCACATAGGAAATGTTTATCATTAAAAAAAAAAAAAGGAAGAAAACAAAACCAAAAGCCCAAATGAAAACAAAAAACAACCAAACAACAAAAAAAAACCACCCCAAAGAAACCACCACCAACATAAAACCTAACAGTGAAATTCAGCTTCATTTCTGAATTCTAATGATTACCAGTAGCACAGCTACTAATAAACACCTGCAGGGAGGGTGCCAAGAGGACAGAGCTAGGCTTTTGCCAGTAGTACCCAGTGGCAGGACCAGACACTATGGGCACAAACTGAGACACAGGAGGGTCCCTCTGAAGATCAAAACCCACTTTTTTACTGTGAGGGTGACCAAGCATTGGCACAGGTTGCCCAGGGAGGTTTTGGAGTTGTTTTCTTTGGAGAGATTAAAAATCTGTCTGGGTGTGGTCCTGGGCAACTGGCTCTGGGTGGCCCTGCCTGAGCAGGGGGGGTGGACCAGGTGACCTCCAGGCATCCCTTCCAACCTCAACCATTCTCTGATTCTGTGAATCTGACAACAGCCACACAACAAGGCACTTTCCTGTGCTTGAGCAATAACTAGAAGATGTGTTCAAAGTTATTATTTAGGTTCTGAGATCTCATCAGTTTGAGAAGGTTCACACCTGCAGCTATTATCTCTCAACGTCACTATCAAACCAGCTGGCTTGCTCTGATAGTATTTAACTGACAGACCTACTCTATCTATCCTTCCTTGAGGGGTAATGCAAGATTAGATTGAGTCATACTCAATCACTTTCTTGTAATAAAATTACAGCACCTAGGAAAGAAGTCTTAAACCTGATGCTCAAAAAAACCCTTTTCCCTTAGATTCTCAATACAAGATGTCATTTCATTTTGTATATTAAATTCAGGCACTCATATACGAGTAGTCAAAGATTTATTTGACCAGAATCACATACACATACAAGTCCCCTGGTAATCTGTGTAAGGTAATTCAAGTACTACAAGCTTAACTTCTGCAAAGAACTATCAACAGATGATTGTAAAGATCACCAAAATTCTGAATGATTCAGTACAACCCAAAAGATGAACATTCCAAAAAATGTATGGCAAAAGGGCTAAAGGAATGTACAATCCACTGCATATCTCATGCTGAATCCTATTCAAATTTCTGCTTCTCGTCATTAAGTCTTACAATGAAATACGGCCCCAAACAACTGGAAAGGCGTTAAGTAATTACTACATATTGAAAGTGAAAATCAGCATAAGAGTGGGGAAAGAAGACCAGATAAAATCAACAAATTTATACATAGTTTGCTCTAATTTTATATACATAAAGATACATATTCAAAACCTCTATACACACAAACATACATTCAGAAATTTTATATTTTCTGAATGTATTTCCAAAAAGTATAAGGCTGATTGCTTCCTATTTTTAACTGAAAAGAAAACATTTTTATTATATCAGTATCTAGGGAAAATGTTAATAAACAACATGAATGTGTAAGTATTCCATGATGTTCTTAAGACAGATACACACACAAAAATATAGATACATATCTATGCATGTATATTAAAGAGAAATTAAAGGATGATTATATGGGTTTTTTTTTTCAAAAAAATACACAACCTGCAGATGTAACTGACAAAAACTAACCATTTCATAAATGTGAGCTTCCATAGCACTTGATTTACAAACAACTATTCTGACAAAAGGCTGTTTAAAAATATCAGTATGGCCACATTAAGTGGAGTAACATATTACTAATATTTACAAAACCAATAAAATGGTTAAATAACAAGCCCTTACTGGTAAGACTTCTCTTTGGGAATCCGAAGCTCCTGAGAGCAGTGGGAAAGGCGGCAGGCAGTCAGGCTTACACTTCATTAGGGAACATTTAAATAGACTGGACATGCCTAAGTTATAGAACCAAAAAATCATTTAGTTTGGAAAAGACCTTTAATATCAAGTCCAACCATTAATCCAGCACTGCCGAGGCCACCACTAAACTGTCCCTAAAGCACTGCACGTACAGGTTTTTTAAGTACCTCCAGGGATGGTGACTCCACCACTTCCCTGGGCAGCCACAACTGTTTTAACATGTTCAAAACATTAAATGGGAAGCAGAACTCTAAAACTGAGGAAAGTCCCTCAAAGGAAAGAGGGACCATTTGTAGAGAAACACTGGAAAAACAGCTTTCTCTGTAACACAAATCCTAAAGCGATCTAATGAGCCCTTGAAGGTACAGCTGTTCAGAATCACCTTTACTTTGAATCTAACAATCTCAGCACAGTAAAGAAATGTTTCCTTCAAAAGTGAGGCTAAAAGTCTTCCATGGCAACACACTGTACATGAGCCCGTGACCCCTGATGTCCATGAGCCCTGATGGAGTGCACCCACAGATGCCAAGGGAGCTGCCCCACTTCAATCTCAATTATCTTTGAAAGATCGTGGTGATTGATTGGGGTAGCTTCATTACTCTCTTTGAGAAGGGAAACAAAGTAGAATCGGAGATCTACAGGCCAGTCAGCCTCACTTCAATCGCTGTAAAAAACATGGAGTAAATACTCTTGGAAGCCATTTCCAAATTTATGAAGGAAAGGAAGGTGATCTGGGACAGTCAGTATTAACTTACAAAGGGAACTCCAATGATATGGCAAGGGGAATCATAGCATGATTTGGGTTACAAGGAACCTTTAAAAATAATGTAGTCCAAGCCCCCTGCTGTAGGCAGGGACATCTTTCACTAGATCTGGTTGCTCAGAGTTCTGTCCAACCTGACTTTGAACACAAGGAGAATGGGGAATGTTATAAAATTTGATTATTTAGGTAGGAAAAGACCTTTAAGATCATGAAGTCTAACCATAAACCTAACATTGCCAAGTCCACCACTAAACCATGTCCGTAAGTGCCACATCAAGTTGCTTATATCTTGACTTTAGTAAGACTTTTCACACTATCTCCTGTAATATCTTCATAGACAAAATGATGAACTGTGAGCTTGCCAAGTGGATAGTGAGATGCATTGAAAGCTGACCAAACTTCTGGTCTAGCTTGTGATCAATGGCATCAAGTTCAGCTGGAGGCAAGTCACTAGTGGAGTATCCCATGGGCTAATACTGGAGCCAAGACTGCTTAACCTCTTCATCAGTGACCTATATGATGGGACAGAGAGCAAGTTTTCCAATGATACAAGACTTGGAGGGGTGACAGATATACCAACTGATTGTGCTGCCATTCAGAAGGATCCCAACACCCCAGAGAAATAGGCAAACTGAAACTTAGTGAGACCAAATAATGGGAAATATAAAGTGCTGTGACTGGGCAGGAGTAACCCCAGGCATTAGCACATGACAAGGGCCATCAAGCCGAAAGACAGGATCCTGGTGCATAATAAAATGAACATGAACTAGCAATGCACCCTTGCAACAAAGGTTAACAGCACCCTGGGCTGCATTAGGAACAGTGTTGCCACAACATTGGGAAGGTGATCATTCTCTATTCCAAATAGGTGAGCCCACGCCTGGAGAGCTGTGTCCAGTTCTGGGTTCTCCAGTAGAAAAGAGACATGGGCATACTGGGTCAAAAACCAACAAAGGGCCACTATACAATTAAGGGATTACAGTATCTGTCATATGAGGACAGGCTGAGAGAGATGGAGAGCTCAGGGAGATCTTATCCATGCATACAAATATCTGACAGGAAGGAATGAAGAACAAGGCTCCTCTCAGTGATATCTAATAAAAGGAGAATAGGCAATGACATAAATTGAAATGGATATATGATTTTTTTTAATTATCGTTATTTATTTTCATTTTTATTGTGAGAGTGATTGAAAACCAGAATAGGCTTCCCAGAGAGGTTGGGGAGTCTCCATCAGTTGAGGTATCCAAAATGTGACTGGACACAGCCCTGAGCAACCTGCTCTAGCTGACCCTGCTTTAAGGAAGGGCGTTGAACTACACTATCTCTAGAGGACCCTTCCTGCCTCTGTGATTCTGTGAAATCTCTCCTTCCTCCAGATATCAAACAACTTCAGGAGCATGCGCTACAGCTGGTACCACAAAGGTGCTGGAACAAGACCCAAACCATACAAGTTCTTAACACTGGAGCTCAAAACGATCAGCTCCATGGATCTTATCACCTCTTGTCTTCAGATGCAATCACATAACGTGTAACAGTAGTGACAAAAGCAAAACAAATAGTTTGATCATGGCTTCCTCAGGACTAATATATAATTTTCAGTTTCTTGAAAACTAAAGGCACAATCACTTTGTTTTATGGATACAGAACAAGAATCCTGTCTAAAAGAAGGTACTTTCTTCAACCAATTTTCTTATGATACACAACTAAGTGGGAGCAGCAATAATTGTTCCCTTTGCCCAACACACACATACACACTCCTGCTGTCTTCACTATGTCAACTCTGAATGATGGGCTGAACACACATTGAAAAAGAACTGTAAAATGTATAGCATTTAAATAACAAACTATGAATTTGATTCCATGTAGTTTACAAAAAAGGCCCTGTAGAGATACACTTCATAGGCACACATAAAAAGCTGTCAATTTTTATACACCATTTGATATGGAAATCATTGAATAGACTTATCATGGGTAAAGAAAGTACCTCCTGATCCATATCTTTGAAAAAGCAATTCCTATTTTAGCCTAGTGGAAGTAGCTGGGGATGGCATACAGGGAAAAGGAGTAAAGGCATGGCTGAGAGGTACCAAGGTTGATTACTGGCACATTTTTTGTAACAGTGCACAAACATGCTGTGCTGGTCAACTGGAACTTTTGGAACCATAAGCAGACTTCAAGGTAAGCATCTACCTATGAAGAAAGGAACGGACTAAAGCACTTAACAGTTAATATGCTGAGGAAATTGCTATTTTTCCAAAGCCTTTAAGTGTTTTTTAAGAGACAGAAGATGGTGGGCACAAAGCTGCAATCTAGAGAACAAGCTATGATCAGTAGGGGTTGCTGACAATACTCCAAACACCTGGAAATAATTAAGGAAATAATGACAGCCTGACTGTATGTACTATTCCTGAGCAGTTCTCAAATGGAAGAAATTAATAAAGCTGTGGTCTAATTAATCCATCTCTTTTAGGTTCTGTCTCTTGTTTTACATGCCCAAGATTAAAAAGATGTGACAACTGATCTGTGACCTAACTAAAGTATTTTAGAGTGCTCTCCTTGTAATTAGAGCAAAAGTGTTGTTATGAAGCTATTCTGAATTATAATAATGTATAGACCCAAACTGAGTTGCAGATTCCATATAGAACAGTGTTATGATACTAAATGATAATATGACAGATCTGAATAACCCATAATTGCTAACAGGGTGTATATCAAATAACATAAGCAGGTTTTTAATCCTTTCCTCATGGATGCTGTCTCATTATTAAAACAAGCAAACCCAAACCCTTCAGGATGTAAAGATCTGCAATTTTATCCCCTTTGGACTTGTCTAACAATTCACCAAATACAGAGTAGGACCACCTACTGTCCATTCCAGTATACTTGCCAACAGTCCAGTTTCTGATTCAGGAATAATGAACTAAATCTGGTGTTTGACGGTTGGTTTCTCACTGTTTATATTCCTCCTACCCATACAATCATACTGATTATTCAGTCCATACCTTAAAACATTTTGTTTACACTACTTTAAAATACATTCTCAATTACTGAAAATATTAAATTCAATAGTAATCTCTATTTGACACTGTATAGACATTTGTTAAAATTTGGAAAGTAATTTGTAGAGTATTTTCATACTGAAGAATGCTGTATACTTAACATAAATATGTATTAAAAATGCTATTCAGAATTTCTAAACCTTCCCATGAATGGCTGTTAAATCTTCATCTCCCCTTTCCCAATACTTCTAAATCTTTACTACTATTTCACCTAAACTCATTCCTCTTTGACTTGCACTTGGGATTTTGTTCTCTTCTCTGTGGAAGAATTACCACTTCTCATTGTATTAATATATTTCAAGGCCAGAAAGTCCCTATATGATCTGGCCTGTAGTTTTCACATTTCATTTCAGCTATAGATCTGCATCTCTCTGGAATTGTTTATACAGACAATCCACTTCACTTACATTTGAATCACTTTACATTTGACCTTTAGATAGAGTGATGGAAGATGAATCACTATGTGTTTAAAAGCACAGTGCATATCCTTAAAGCTAGTATACATTTTTGATTCAATATTCACATTTAGATCCAATAGCATACCGTATTATTCTCTACATAGATCATTAAAATATGTAATTTTAATTAACCCAGCTACTTGTTTCCTAAGGGACAATAAAATACCAGTAACACAGAACTTTAAGATATTTAGTTACATATCTATGGCAATCTAAACCAATTATTTCACAAATGTTACATTTTAGAGAGAACTTTTCTAATTAATAGTCAGATTAATGGTTCATTTGAAACATCACTGATACACTTAGGTACAATAAAACATTAATTAGATTTCAATTCAAAAATAAATTGTTTTGGATGTGAGAATACATTACCATTTCTAATCCCTCTTTGTCTGCAGCTCTCACCTACTCTGCAGTTTAACATCCTTCAGGGATAAACCAAACAAGTGATTAGCCTTCACTGAACTGCAGAGTTCATGAACATCAACATGATCATTTTAGATGTTCAGCACTGTGGTTGGTGACAGGGAACGTGAAAACACACTAGACCTCTTAAGATACCAATAAATACAGAAGAACATTTAAAACAATTCAAACAACTGATTTCTAACATGGCCTTATTTGTATCCTGGCAAAAGCCACACAGCTGAACTTTGATGTTCCACAGAAGATGTGGAAAATGTTTCTTTTTATCTCCATTAGTGTCTGTGTTGCCAAATTGGCTCTCTCCTTACTTTGGTCCAGTGGCCTGATAAACCTAATTGCCCAAGGCTGTACACAAGCTAGTTTGCTCTCATACTCAGCTGGGAGTGAACACAATAATATAATAACCCTTCCAAGGAAACCTGAGTGTGCTTGTTGGGGTAGTTCAGCTACTGAAAGTGGCAAGGCTGTCTTCCAGCTACCAGCAGAACAGATTTCTGCCATGCAGCAAGATACCGGGACACATTGATTCAGCACTGCAGGAAGCCTGTTGTTTCTTTGTTCAGCTAGTAGTTTTTCCACAGCTTCCATGCTTACTCTAGAAATTTGAGATATCCAATTAAAAATAAGCTTTTCATTCTTTACCAGATAGCTGCAGAACTGAAACAAGAAGCACATTCAAATGAGTATGTCATCACATAAGCAAGACAAAACTATTCAAATAACTACAGTGGCAGTTGCTAGGAAAAGTTGTCTTTTTGGTGAACTGTGCATGGTAAATATATTAAAATAATTATTGTAACAAAAGGACTAAAGCAAATTTAAATGACAAAGAAAAATCTTTTTCTGTGACTCCTAGCAATTCAATTCTTGAATTTAATCATTTAATGGGTTTCTGCATAACAAGGTATGAATTGTAAAGAGAATTGTGATTAATAAATATGTGTGAAACCTATCAGGTATAGAAAGGAACAATATTTGAAAAGCACACACACTTTTCTAACAGGAAAGGAAGTGCGCTAAGAAAACCACTATGGCATTCTCCATTAGGCAGACGGATTCCATCGTTCTGGATATTACTTTCAGTCTTGGGCTTGAAGAGGGTTACAAATACTGTACAGCCAAGCAAGATAGCAATCAGATTATATCTAAGCCCTAGGCACTGTGAACTAAGTTTAAAATCATAATTAGAATCAGTTCCATCATTCTCTATTATCACACCAAAAAAAAAAATTACCCAGTGAAAAACTTGGCTGAAATTGATATTTTTTTGAGATACACTTCCATTTCAAAGGGTTGATATTTTCCAGGAAGCCATGTTTTCTTAATAAATTTATAAAAAATTCCCAATGAGCTCCTGAGAACAGAAGGACCAGCAAGTTACTAATGTCAACTCATAGGGAACCACTGTGAGGAGGTGGGTAGGACTAATGATGAGACTGATCAGTTTAGGGGATTGATCCGCTCACTAACTGTTTTAAGGGGTCACTTTTATATCCCTGCTAATATATGCTTTTTCTGATACTTAGTTCCTATGCATGAATGACTTGACAGAAGTAGTAAGAGAAGCAGGGACCACCTGGCTCTGAACAGAGCACATGTCCAAGCACCCCATAGCTTGGGGATTAATATAACAAGAGGTATTGCTGCTGCCAATCACCCAGCTTTCTGATGACCCTGAGATAAAGCATATGGGCAGATTATGAAAATGGTAGAGGCATAAACCATATTCTTAACATTATTATTAAAAACCTGGGGAACAAACACAGCTAAAAGTAAAACAAAAACAACCAAAAAAAACCCCCAAAACACACCTTTCTGCAACACCCTGACTGGGATTAACAGAACGGACATGTTAATATTAGACAATTCAGGGGGTTTTGGCCAAGGCAGAAAAATACCAGGTAAAATTTAAATACAACATTTGAAAAAGGTACTCCAGTACAGGTTAGCATAAGAGAGGAGAAAAGTACACCAAGGAGTGTTACCAGCACAGATAACATCTATGGTATAGATTTACAACACAAAAAGATAAGAGCAAGATGACAACAAAGAATACAAAGAGCACTTGCAGGTTTTACATAAAGCAGGGGACAGAATTTACTTTTAAAGAATTAAATTATTTCATTTTTACTGTCTGTTCACATAGTATTTATGGTAACCTATATTTGAAACCCAATGCAGTTATTCTTACACCATAGAAGAACTTGTCAAGGATTTCTAAAATCATGCCCAAATGAAAATTAAGCCCATCTTTCCAAAATTGGGAATTACATTAAAAGGTAATTTTCAAAGACTACAGCAATCTTTCATCTAAACTTGACTTGGTAACATTTTAATACCCTCATACTTTATTGCCAGTTTCAATCAGAATTCATATAACACACAGGTGTTAATATAACATCATAGCCCCTTATATAAATATACTTATTGCATTAATGTATAAAAAATGCAAAAGCTTCTGTGCAGAGAGATAAAGAGATACCTGACCTTCATACTGTGAAATTACACTGTGGTGCACAGATCAAAACACAAAGCCGACCTACAGGCACCCACCAACACACAGAAAAGCAGATCAGTATGTTTTGTATAATAAAAGGTTCATAAACAATATATGATTATCGCTATCTTTTAGCAAGAACACAAAGAAATAATCATTAGCAAGAGCTCTCTATATAGGTGTCACTATAGAAGTTTATTAAGAAACACAAGAGGTGTAAAAACTGCTTAACTTTCAGGAATAATCAACAGCTGCATCTATTTGATGGACTTTTCAGCAAGTCTGTTAGTACATACAGATTTCTATGCTAGCCTAGCTAAAGTATCTCTGCTACTTAAACTAGCATATTTAGAGTAATTGAGTATTTCCATTTCATACTGAATAGCAAAAAATAATCCCCAAATCACACATCTTTAGTACTCACTAAGGCAAACACAAAATAGAGATTAGATTAGTCAGGAAAATCATAGGCAACGTGCAGAGGGAAAAAAGAAAAAAGAAAAAACTGAAATGGGGAAAGGAAAGTAGAAATAAAGACAAACGAACAAAGAAAATAAAATGTTTGTCCTACCATGCAGCCTCAAGAAATCAGAGGGTAGCAGTCAATAGGTCAATGTCCACATGGAGATCAGTAATGAGCGGTGTCCCTCAAGGGTCCATGCTGGGACTAGTACTGTTTAAGATCTTCAACAATGGCACAGACAGTGACATGAAATGCACCCTCGGCAAGCTTCCATACAACACCATACCAAGTGGTGCAGTTAACACATCTGAGGGCCCTGAATAAGCTTGAGAAGTGGGCTCATGTGAAACTCATGAGGTTCAACAAGGCTAAGTACAACATCCTACACCTGGGTCAGGGCAATCCCTGCTATCAATACAGGCTGGGGTTTGAGAAGATTCAGAGCACTCCTGATGAGAACAACTTTCAGGTGCTGGTGGATGAAAAGCTGCACATAAGTCGGCAAGTCAAGGGACATCATACTACCCCCTCTATTCCACACTTGTGAAAATACTTTATCCAGCTCTGTAATCCTCAGTACATGAAAAACATGGAACTGTTTGAGTGGGTCCACAGGAGGGCCACAAAAAAGATCAGAGGGATGGAACACCTCTGCTGTGAGGAAAGGCTGAGAGCTGGGCTTGCTCAGCCTGGAGAGAAGGCTCTGGGAAGACCATATTGTAGCCTTTCAATATTTCAGGTGGGCTTATAAGAAAGAATGGGACAGGTTTCTTCATAGGGTTTGCTGCAATAGGACAAGGAGTAATGGTTTCAAAGTAAAAGAGAGTAGATTCAGACTAGATATAAGGACAAAAATTTTCTTATGATGAGGGCAGTGAAACACTGGCACAGGTTGCCCAGAGAGGTGGTAGGTGCCCCATCCCTGGAAATATTGAAGGCCAGGGTGGATGGGGCTCTGAGAACCTTATGTAGTTGAAGATGCCCCTGCTTATTGCAGGGAGGTTGGAATAAATGACATGTAGAGGTCCCTTCCAATGCAAACTATTCTATGATTCTATGATTCATTGGACAGAATTACAAATGAGCCAAAAATACTTTGTAAGTGCCACATATAAACCTTAACATTCAACCAGATTATGCTCTGTACAGGAACATAGGGCTAGAAGGATTCCTAGATCATCATGTCTACCTACATGCTTCCACTGCAATCACAGCATACAGTTTTCCAGTATTCATCACCAACTGACAGATTTATCATACAACTGCCTCACCTCCTTCTGCCTCTGTTATTGCTATGTCTGTGTTATTCCAGAAACTCATTCCTCTGACTTTGAAACTTTCTTTTAATTTTCTAGCATATAGCATCCATAAGGAATTTTGACCTCTCTTCCTCCTCCCTGCCCCTCAATGTTATACTATAAACTCCACGTAATTTCTACCATGCCCAGGTGTCTAGAAAGGACAGTTCTAATGCTCGACAGTAGATTTTTCTATTAGCTATACATACTCAGAAAAAATAGTTTTTCTGCACAGAAAGTGTTCTCAGATGTAGAAGCAAGAGGGAATGATAGAATTGTTCTGGTTGAAAAAAACCTTTAAGACCATTGAGTCCAACCATTAACTCAGCACTACCAAGGCTACCACTAAACCTTGTCCCCAAGCACCACAGCTACATGGTTTTTAACACCCCCGGGGATGGTGACTCCCTCCCATCCCCGGGCAGCCTGTTCAGCGCCTGACAGCCCTTTCAGTGCAGACAGGTTCCCTCACACCCAATATAACCCTCCCCTGGCTCAGCGTAAGGCCAGCTCCCCAGCCAGCACACACCTGCTCGGATCGCCCGGCCTGCCCGGAGCACTCAGCCCCTGGGCTGCTGCCCCAGGGGCTCCTCCACAGGCCCAGCTCTGCCCCCCGCTAGCCCCAGGCAGGTCTGCTGGCCCCTGCCTCACTTCTCCGAGGATGGGAATCTTACTTCTCCAAAAACTGGGAAAGAGCACGATAAAAGAAAAATGAAAGTATAAAACAGAAACAGTTTCAGCCAGTGGAAAATATATTAACTGAACAGTAGCTTAATTCAGTCACATGTTTGTGGACAATGATATCTAGCAAGTTAGCCATAAAACAACAACATAAAGTAATAAAATTAAAAGTGATTTAAAACCATAAGGTCCATAAGAAACAGGTGAAAGGAAGATATGGTTGGAACATTTTTGTGAAGAAAAACAACATTTGTTTCATTAAATACTGTAGAAATCACATAATAATATAAACAAAGGTTATAAACCGATTTATCTGCAACTAAACCAAACAAATAAAAAAGCCAAGCACAGCTCTGAAAGTCAAATTTGGAAAAATTATGGATGAAAGAGATTTGCAAACATCACAAATCAAAATCAGTGGAGAGTCCAGACTTGTATTTTTAGTAGTTACAAAAATAATTCTAAATACCATAGGCACTACAGAATGGTCTCCTACTCCAGCTTTCATATATAAACAGCAGCTGTTTCTTGCAGACCTAAAGAGTATTAATCTCTGATAAAGGAACTAAAATGAGAGAGAACAAGATAGCTAGCAATCAGAACAGTAAAATTTGACATTTCTCAGAGGAAAGCAGCATGTGTTATTTGATTAAAACATCTTATAAAGTGAGGGGATATAAAATATTACTCATAATACTGGCCTTTGTAACGTGAAAAATGTACTTCAAAGACAGTTCAAAATGGTAAATGGAAAGACAATAAATAAAGTATTCTGTATGTTGATGAAGTACCTTTTAGGATTCAAATATTAGGAAGCGTATTTCAAATTTTCACACTGTCATTTTTATTGCTTTTCTCATCGGCTACCACCTTCTGAAACCATATCCAAAATTAAAACCTATTCTGTATGGGAGAATGAAGCTTCTTCACAACTGCTTATAAAGTTTGATGACTGCCACGGAAAATGCAGTCAAAAATAAATAACACAGAAGGAGACATACTTTAGGCAAGGAGGAAGTCCAAGGAGGGTGCAAGTAAGACTCCCAGATAAGATTTATTGCTCCAAGGACAGCTTATATGTTGCTCATTAAATGTAACTGAGTAAGTAGGAGAAATAATCGTGGTAACACAGATCAGAACCCAAGGTGCCCACTTTTTAGGTGAATTACAGCATTATATACAATTTCATTCTGGACAAAGAAAACCCTGCTTTTTTAAATTGAAAATATTTTTTACCCCTTCATTTACAACACTTACTTAACAGAATGAAAAAGTTTTGTATAAGTTTGTCAGTAAACTTTTTTTGCTTAATCATTATAAAATCACTTGAGGTTTTCCAGTTACAGCTTTTGAAAGTTAAAATTCATCATTCAGCACAGCAAGGGGGGAAGGACTGGAGAGGTGGAGCCAACAGGACAGGATAGTGGTGCTGGTGCAGAAGGAAACTTGTCCTTCCCTTGGCTTTACAACACAACCCATATTGTCCATCAGCTCTTCATTCAAAGCAATGTGACTGAAGCATAACGATCAAATCTCAAGCCCATCTCCTTGACTTTCTGCCTTCAACAGGCCACTTCCCTGTTTAAACACCCAAGACAAAGTCTCTGCACCACCTCAGATCTCCCCCCGTTTTGCCGTATGCCTCGCTACATTAGACAGCTGGTGAAACTCTTCTTACCTTTGCTCTGTTAAAAACTTCTATCATTGGTGATATAAGTTTTAGAGGGCACTACAGCCAGTCATCTGAAGTTACTCCATTGCCAAGCTGAAAGGAATCTCCTTCCAAATACTTTTGATCTGACACACTAAAATAACTGATTTTCCAGTTCAAAGCATGAATTAAACTTTTTTTTTTTTTTAATGTTGGGTTGAACAAGAAGAAATTCAGTTCAGAATTTCTGTCCAATGAATCAATAGTGATTTCAAACACTCAGCTGCGATCCAGATGATGCTTCACTAGCACATAAATTAGAACAGCTTCAAAAAGAGAGACCAAGATGTTCATCCCATGGTGCTCTACAGCTTCACAGTAACAGCGTTCTTCTGAGGGATCAGATGCTTCAATTCAAATCTCTGGTTTGAATTATACACATAGATGACTTAAATACAGATTTCACGCATGCAGGAAAATCTTGCAGAACACTGTTCACTGTTATCTCAAAATGTAATTGAAAAGACAATACATTTAATACTGCCAGGGATTACTAACCATGGACTAAGTGTACCCAGTTTTAGAATTACTGCTGGAAAACAGAAAAGGGCAAGATAACTGCCTACAGGGGCCTCTTCCAATGTGTAAGAACTTATTTTATTATTTCTTTTAAAACCTAGTGAAACTGTTTTCTAAATTTGATCTGAATTAATAAATTTCATGCATACTAATACTACACCACAATGGATGGTGGAGTAAAATATTTACTGAAAAATATGCCCTAGTTACAATCCCTTAATATTTTTTTTTTAACTATGGTGTATTCTGCAATCCTTTCTCAAATAACACCTGTTTAACACCTTAACAGAGATATGCTTCTAAAATATCAAGTGGTAATTTTAGGATCTGATTTTAGAAGTCAAATATTTCTAGAAGAAACACTATAACTTTCAATTTGTGAGTATAATATAATTTTTGACAACTATGAAAAAACGACATTCTAAAGCAATTTCATTCTTCACTGCTACAGTCATGATAGTAATAAAATCTTTAAGAAAGACAAAGTATGAAAAAGGAAAAATCACCTACTATATTAATTTATATTACTTTTCAAACATATATCACTGTGCTTTTGTAAAATTTGTCTCAAACTGTCATATTTGGCCAATATATCAAATACCAGCTACCCTTTATAACAAACTTAACTGGCAGACGTAAGGTGTTTTCATAAATTTAAACTAACATGAGCTTCAACAAAATATTGAAAAGTGAAATTAATACTAAAAAAGCTCCAGCCAAGGCTGTAACAGAAATAAACCTTTTGAAATTGGCGCAGAGAATAAGCAGAGGCTCTCAGTCAGCTGACTTTACCAAGAACCAGAAATATCATCAGTTCAAGATCTCCCCAAAGGCCTCAACCATTAAGGAAAATTATGTACAGAAAAGCACCTGTCCGCATTTCATTTTCCTCTGGTTTTAGCTTCCTGTTCAAGGATACAGGACACATAATGGGATGTAGGGCAAGAACATTTTAGGACTGCACAAGACTTGTAACGGAATGTTTAGAGAAGGAACCAAAGGTGGGCAAAAGGAAGGACCAAGATGATTTGGGGACGGACAAGCATGGAAAAATGGAGGCATAAGAGGATAAAGGGGCCAGCCGTATGTGAACCAATGGCTGGTCAGTGAATTTGTCTGGCCATGCCTTGGGCCAGATTTCTGATTTTCCAGCTCTAGTCCACAGCACCTAGAGGTTGACTGAGGCATCTGCTTCCATGTGTTTGTGTGTGTCTTTGAGAGTGGGGCGACTGGGGAGACCAGGATGCAGGGGCCAGCTGTGGGACTGACTGTGATGCTAAACCCAGCTACTGAAGTGATCTACATTATACATATGAATAAAGATATTTCTAACATCTTCAATGCTAATCAACCACAGAGGGGAAGAGGATAAGACTTGTGCTTTTGGGTTTGTTTCACAGAATCATAGAACAGGTTTTGGGTTGAAGGGACCTTTAAAGGCCATCTAGTCCAACCCCCCTGCCAAAAGCAGGGACACCTTCAATGAGATCAGGTTGCTCAGAGCCCCATCCAACCTGGCCTTGAGCATTTCCAGGGATGGGCCATCTACCAACTCTATGGGGAACCTGTGCCAGTGTTTCATAGAATCATAGAATAATGAATGTGGAGTGTCTGATGGTAGTGGCAACCTGTGTATATATGTATGTATGAGCTGCATATGCCTACTGGGAATACACACTCAGCCTTGGACCTGGGGAGCTGCACCAGCCTCACTACTGGATTTTGGAACCCCTGACACTACTTATTGTATAACAGCTCTTTGAGATCCTGTACAACAACATTTTTTTTCATCAGAAGTGGATTAAATCATTTTAGAAAAGGAACTTTAATGTCTTTCAGATGCTAAATTCTCTGAGAGCTGAAAGATAATGAACGGATTTGAAAAGGGTCTGAAAAAGCTAGTGTTAGGGTATTGACATTTAGCGTGATGTATTTCTTAGGATAAGCACTGCGAACATGAATTAAAATTGAAGTTGCTTCCAAATATAACAAGCAATTCAAAACAGATCATGAATATTTTTTTTAATAACAAGTTAGAGTTTTCAGGCAACAGCTTCAGTGACTTGCTGAATATAAGTCTTCCAACCATCATACTGAAAGTTTTCTGTTGGACAGGCATGAGCCATAGGTGAGATGAGCAAAAAGCAAGGTGCAGAATACCTCATCATACGGACTACTGACAAAACAGAGAACATGTTTATTATATATACAGGTTCTTTCAAAAGTGCAGATCAGGATTCATTCTCCCATCAAGCATGACAGACCACAAGCCTCATTTAATCTTTCAGAAATGGACAGAAAATCTAGTTTGTCTAAAATAACTGCTTTTCAGCAATTCCTTTCTACACACATTTTTTCCTCTATCAAGAGCTAGAAGCTAGATAGCACTAAATTCTATAAGAAAAAATAAATAAATAAAAAAAGACAGAGAACTTCTCATACATTTCAATGAGAAGTATTATAAATAAACAATGGGAAAATGTATTTGTAGTGAAAAGATTGTTTAGTTTTGGGTTTTTTTCCTAAAAAAAAAAAGATTTATTTGCACCCTAACCCAGGTAAGAAATAATACCTCAGGTTATGTAGACAATTTTAAAGTGACAAAGTATTAGTATCAGATTTATTATTTTTTAAAGTATCTGTTGTTCCTCCTTCATATTTTCCCGACTCAAACGCAATATCCTGCAGTTCTTTCATTCAACTCAGACTTTGGGAATAACAATCACCCAGAAAGACTCAGAAAAATACCAAAAAAGCCCTGAAGGAATCACTGCTTGAATATTACAGTTAAGAGATACCTTTACACATCTTCAGTTGCAGATCAACCCTTCAGCTTGAATCCTGTCACTGGGACTCAGAGTTGAAAACAAATGCAGAAATCAGACAATACTTCATCATTTGCTTTCTCTCTAAAAATAGTTTCCTCCTTTCCAACATCAAGTGATAGTTACATTGTGACAAGTCTTTTAATGGCTTCAACAGAAACACCCTCATGAAGTAATTTCATTTCCACATACTTTATAAACTAGGAAAAATGCTGAAGAACTAGCAGGGAGACAGAGAGAGAAAGACTATTTCCATTAGCTGAATTCTTATTAACCATATGAACCAAAATGTAATGTATTCAGCTAAGGTTTTTTGTATTTGAAATGCAACTTTAAGTGTTACACCCAAACTATTTCAGGGAAGCTCTTAGAAACTAATGGGTATAAACTCTTTTGTGGGTTTTTTTTTCCCTTCTTCTTTCTTTTCTTTTTCTTCCTTTGTGGTTTTTTATTTGTTTGATTCATTGTTTGGTTTTTTGTTTTAATAAATAAGTCAAAAGGATAGCCAAGAATGTGGATCGAGTAAATCAGGGCTGCTAGAGTCTGTTGCAGCTGACTCTGCTAAGCAAGTACATCTGAGGCATTAGTATAACATGCTATGTAAGATGATGTTCACACCCTGAACTTAAATATAAGTAAGACAGGCTTACTACGAATACTTTCAGCATGAGAAACGAAGGAAATGTAGGGGGAAAAGGGACAGAATGGATAAAAATAAGTAAAATTAGAAGGATGGGCTAACAGAAGAGCATGAAAGAGGCATCCAGGGTCAGAGAAGGATTCAGAGTGTAATCTGGTAGAGAAAACAAGGACAACAAACAAGGAATATTAAGTTTGTAAAGTAAATTGGGGAAAAAAAGAGATCAAGAAAAAGACATTTGATTTTTGTTTCTACTTTGCATTACAAAACCATGACTGAATATGAGAGAAAAGAAGGACCTTATGTGAAGACAGAACAAGGGCATGAGAAGGAGATGAAAGAAACGTTAACAGGGAATGGGAGATCTAAAGAGACCATGAGATAGGGGAAATTTCAGGCCTTGAATTGCAAAGAAAGACAAAATGTATGACCACATGAAGGTAGCAAAGAAAAGGAGAAGGAAAGAGATGATGAGCATAGAGGAGAGTAGCACAGACCCCTTGGTTAACAGAAACGGCTGCAGTTTTTTAATGCAGTTAAAAAATTAAAAGTTATTAGATTAGAAGGCAGAAAACAAAATTCTAAATAGACTGGAAAAGTTTTAAGGCAGGCAGCATCCAAGCAGGGATTTCCTGCTGCAGGAAAGTCAAAACCTCCAGGCAGCAAGTCTGAAAGATTTGGGATAGCATGGCACTGCAAGGGCTGGGTTTCAGGAAGGAACTGTTGGTCTAACAAGGTCTAACTGTGCACTCAGGAAAGGCCTCCTAAAAAGCACAATGCCAGGTGAACTGGGCAACTGTTTTAAGACTGTGCATTTGGCTAAGAGTTCAGCAGTCTCCAGGAACACAAAACAGACAGCTGCAGGGCACAGCGTATGTGACATTACATCTATCCAGACAGAATCTGTTTCTCCCCATGTCATACTGCTGTTATTGAAATCAGGAGAGCCTAAATGAGCTTAAATTGCACCATAAATTATTATAAAAAGTAACCGGCAACTTATGTATGTATGTTTTGAGGTTTGCTCCCACTACCTGAGATATGCAGACTCCCTGCTTTTCTCCCAAGGTAACTGAAGACAGAAGGGAACAGTAAGGAAGAAGATCTTGCACAGGGTTTAGTTAAAAAACTTCTTTTAAAAAGTTTTAAAAGTTCAGTAGTTGAAACCATGAAAGTAAAGCTTTAAAATCTTACTTTCTAGAATGTTCCATCACCAAGAAAAAAAAGTTACCAAGAAAGTTAGTTATATTTGCGTGTCAGATGTTGATACATACTTTCACGCTTACTGACAGCCATGGAATATATAGATCATATTCTTTTTACACCACATAAATAAATCTGCATGAAAAAAAACCCCTCAAATTTACACTGTCTTCAAATGCAAAACACATCAACAGCTATTTTCTGTTCCCTGACCGAAGTATGTATTTCAGATTATGGTGAAAAGTTGTATTTATCCTGCTTGAAAAGCAAAATTCAAAATGCAACAACCAGCTGCTAGACAAAATCATGTTTTTAATGGAAGTTTCAGCTATATGCTAGAAAACTTCTAGGAAAATTATATTACAATCAAGCAGTCACTAGCACATACCTACAAGATAGACATTGCCAAAGTCATTTAACAGAATAAATTTACATAAATATAATCTTATTCCTCGTCTTGCTTTCCTTGGCACCCCAGACAGCTTCTTAATAAATTTAATCAGACCTAAACCCAATGGACCTGCATTTCTTTATAGATTTTTGTGTGAATCAAAACCTGAATGTCTCCTCCAAAGGGAATTTCCTTCTTTTGCAGCGATCGATAAAAGACCAGTTGCATTTAGACAGCTATGCTATGAGAACACACCCCTCTGTTCCCCCACCCCATACTGTATTTCTTATTTCTATGAAGTTTTCTTCACTTGACTTCTCAGGCTTTGTAGTTTCAGGGCTTAGGGTTATTGTAATCCAAAAATATGCAAAAAAACCTCACTCCTCCCAAAACCTCAATATGCAGAAGACTGTTTTCCCTCAGCCCTAATGTATGAAGACATGAACAACAAACCTTAACATTGCCTAGGTCACATTTGCCCCCCATCTGGGAGATCTTTCACACAACTCTGACAAGAACAGAATAAACACACATAAAGCAAAGTATTCAATGGCATCGCAATTGGAGAATAATACTTTGATGGTTTTGAACTATAAAGCCAAAGTATTCCTTTTATGGAATTATTATGGGATACAACCTGTGTATATAGTGTGTGTATGTATGTGCTTTATGCATAAAATATTTACCCCTTTTCATTAAATTCTGCAAAATAAATAAAAAACACATTAAAAATCCAGCTTCTTACTCTTTGCTTTTTTAGAACTCAACTTTGTAAATGAGAACTGTTTCTCATCAGAGTTCTGTACAACAAATATACATTCCACATTACTGAAGTAACAAGAATCTTAAAGCTATATATTCTTTGCATTCATGTTAATTTCAAAGTATTTTGCAAATGATACAGCACATTCATTTGATACCTTTCAATGGAAAGAAGCTCTCTGGGATGAATTGCAACAACTGTCTATAGTAGTATATAATAGTATACAGCAATATAGGGCAGGAAATGAGGAGCACACCAGAGCCAGCTGTAACTGCAGGAGACATTTTTAGGTCGATGGTGTAATTATCCAAGATGGAATTTGGCCAGAAATTCAACTAGCAATACTCTGGCAAAACACTGCCTCAGTTCATTAATCCAGCTCTTTATTCACTGAGCTAAACATATCATTTCACATTGCACCAAAGCTGGTCTAGTTTATGTGGCTCGTGTGTGTTAATAATGGTGTTTGGTGTCTCCTGCTCTCTTAATTACGGACTCATGTTGTACAGACCAAGAACGCTACTCCACTTTTCTGACAGACTTTTCTCTAGCCTGCAGTGTTGACAAAAGATGAATGCCTGTATCACTCTGTGTAATACTGCTTAAGTTCTTTTCTCCTCTCTGCTTCCTGCATCGCTGGTCTTTTTTTAAATACAGATTTTTTAAAAAGAACAAAAAACCTATTATAAATTAAAAAGTCAGAAATGCAGTCAAGAAGAAACCCAAAACCCTCCACAGCAAATCCTCTCAGACGCCTCTAGCTTTACAAAGCAAAAATCTACAAAGAATCACTGTTAACTAATACAAAGCTCTAATCATAAAGAAAGATAATAAGAAGCTCTGATAGCATGCTAATGAACATGGTATATTTGCCTAGATCAGAGAGCATGCAACAGTTTAGGCTGACGACTCTAGCTCAGTAGAGGGATCCTTGGGAGCTGCTAGCAAAACTGAGTCAGCATTGCAACCCCAAATGAGAGACCTATAAACTCAGAGGGGAAAAGGACATTCACACCACTGCTGAAGATGCTGTACTAGAATTTGACATAACACTAAATAAGTAAATGTAAGCAATTGGAAACTGAATTTGTTGACAAATGAAACTGCATGCCAGAACAAACAAGCATTGGCATAAAAAAACCCAACCAAACAAAACCAAGCAAACCACAGAAAATAAACAAACCTCCAAAAAATTAACAACAACGCACCCCAAAAAAGCCCAACAAAAATCAAACAACAGAATACTCATATAACATTCAGAGTATACAGCAGATACTCTACTTTGATGTACTGGCAGCTGAATATTTTTAAAAATCCCAAAGCACACAGGAACAGGAAAACAATGAAACCATATATACATATAGTGGACAGGAGGAAGAAATAGCCTCAGGATAGAACAGACTACAATATTCACTAATTACTGTTTATGTATACAATATTTTAACCCTGCCTGCTCATATGATCATTTCAGTCTTTTCACAAACGGAAAAAAACATCATATGACTGCTAGGGACCTAACTCGATAAAAAAATCAGTAAGTTATACCTAGAGTCCTTTAGACTCCTTTCAAAATCTCAGTCAACAGATCTGTCAGTCTTGTTCTAAAACCCAGGACTGATGATATGGCAGATGGTATCTTGAGATTATAGGCTTTACAATTGAACAAACCTGAAAGGTACTTAATGCTGCTGCAATAAAGATAATTACAAAGTCAATAAAAGAAAAAAGTTTTGTTATGGGCATATATTGAAAACATATTGTTCCCCTACCACACTTGTAAATTTGAAAGCATCTGGTACACATTTTACCTTTTGAAGGAAAACTGTCAGATGATATCCATGATTGCAAAGCCTGACTTGAAAGCAGTTTTCTTATAGTACCACTTCAAACTTCAATTATTAAATTGTGCAACACCATGTTTATTTCTGCCAGTAAAGAAAATGTTATTATCCCATACTCAAGTCCCATACCCAACTAGGTAATTTTTTGTAACTACATGTATCTTGAAACTTGCAGCTTAATCTATGCAGTGTGCAAACCAATGTTAACATTTATCACCAACACCCAGGGAAAAAAAAGATTGTTTTAATATTGCTATTGTCTGGATATTTTCATAATTTTATAATCTTTGTATACATTTCCATATATGCTTGAAGCCACAAATAATTCTATATTACTGAACTATTTGGTTGATTAGTGTTAGATTGTTCAGAAATGTATGCACCGTAATCCTAATTCTACATCTCCATACACAGGCTTTACACCACTGCTGAAATGTAGCGAAGTGATAATTCACATCACTTTGTTATACAGCAGAATAAAAAGCAAGTTGAAAATTACACAATAAGCTTTGGCACTGGGCAGCACAGCTGCTAAGTAATACTTAAGTTCATTATTTGGTGACAGAACAGCTAAAAGGGGAAAAAAAAAACCCACAAAAAAAACACACACACACACAAACTCAAACACATTTTTTAACCAAGTTCGAACATTCTTTATACTCATTGCAATTCACAAAGGTATAGCTATTTTAATACTTATATGTCATATTACAGATATACTGTAATAGAGAACATAGTTTTAATTACATCGTCCGAGCAGCTGACAAACTGGTTTCAGATGAAATCTTGAAAAGCATTAAATAAAGGAATTACCCTGTTAAGCATTTTGTTCCACATACCTTGTTTGCGTACATCCTCTACAGCAGCAACCAATTCCTCCTTGAGATCCTGGCTTTCTTTAGCAATTTGATCTCCTTTTTCCAAAAAGTTTTGAGTAGCCTGCTCCACTGAAGCAGCCAACACATGAGCCTTCTTAGAGCGCCCTTTCTTTTTGCCAGATGGTCCTTTATTGCTCGTGTTAACAAGCGTTGTTACCTTTGGGAAAGAAAAACAAGGTTTTGGTCCATTTGAATGATTCTTAAACTATTAGTAAAACAATAGATGGCCACGTAAATCAATACCCCCACTAAGTACAATTTAAATTTTAAAATCCAAAGTGCTGCTGCCACGCTTCTGAAAAGGTTTTCCCTTTTAACATCTGTTTATTTTGGGCTAAGCAAATCACGTTCCAGCAGTGAAGAAGAAAAAGATAAGAAACAGGTATGGAAGGGCACTGGTGCTAAAGCATCATTTTGTCACTGTTTTTCATTTTTTTAAAATGAATAAGCCAATAAAATGAAAAACTAACACCTATGGGTCAGAAACCATTCAAAAAGCAATTGTCACTTGAGATAAGCACGGCCAGTTACATTCAAGCACTGACAAAAACACTGTGGCTGTTTCCCAGACATTAAGGAATTAATAACTCCTGCTGCAAAGATTACACAGGTTAAAACTATTCTGTTTAGTACTGCTCCAGCATAAGAAGACAGGGGACAGTGAAATGATCCCACTTTGTCCACAGCATCCAAAAAGAAAGAAAATCCGCTTCTATGTCTGTAGAATCTCCTAAAGGAATTCCTTATTGAGCTGTCAATAAACTGATTACAAACTTCAAGCAGGATGCTGAACAACACAGCACAGTGTACACCACAGCTTTTAGCTGGACCAAAAAAACGTTATATCACTCCATCAGTAAAAGGCTGCCTTTCTGTAAAAAAGGAATACTGAACCAGATGTTAAATCAGGTGTTCAGTGTATAAAAAACCAGCAATGGATCCATAATGCTGTGGGACACAATGCGCACTATCCAGGATACAAACCAGGGCAGTTGAAGTGAGTTATTGGTGTGCAAAGACAGAAATTTACTGTAAGAAAATAAATATATTTGTAATAAAGGCTTTTGTCATCTCTGCACTACTTTTTTCAAATCACATCTAAAAACTATAGACTATGGGAGAAGGAAAAATAAAAAAAAGGAAAAAAAAAGGATTATTAGGGCTTGAAAACACCATATGCTTGGATGCATGGATGTATTAGGTGAAAACAAATGTATTCCAGAGCCTTCTTTCAGAAAGGATTCTGCCTGGTTATAAGAAGGTAAGATTCTTCCATCATCAGTTTGGGGTTTTTTTCCACTATTTATATCTAGAAATAACATTTTTAATTAGTTTTCCCTTGAAATTATTCTTCATGAAATTTCTTAAAGATCCTTTTGTAGTTGATCATTGTCTATTTAAGGATTTTAGAATGTCATAAATAAGCAAACAAGGCTACCTCTGTAATCTATACTCAGGTTTAGCAGATGGAATGGATTTGTACAGTACATCATAAGGATGACTAAGAAAAGCATTCACATACAGCAGCAATAAAATTGTTTAAGCATATGCTGAAATTCACATAGAAGACATGAAGATGAAGATGATAATGTCAGAAATTGATCTTAATTATTTGGACATATTGAACAAATTAGAACTAGACTGCCAGCATGGTTCAGAGGGTATAGAGAAGAAAAAGATCTGAAGTAAAGAAAAGGTGGTCAGTAAATTAAGTTAGATCAGATTATTTCATAGTTCTCTATTATGTAGGTGGAGCAGTCAACAGCTAAAAAAACCACTGGAAATCTCTCATACACACATAAGTTGTAGCTGGCAGAAGTGCTGCTCAAGTCCTGTGAAGACACAGAAATTACTTCTATTGCAGACTTCTTTTAGTCCCCCTAAGATTTTAGTTTCATATTAAATATCATCAAAATCACTCTTACAGAATTCTAAGTCTTCTGCTTCTGTGCACAATTCAGCTATGAGGTGGGGTACTTTTCACCTAACTTTACCCATTTAAAAATTACATATCTCTTGTGAGATCATTTGGAAGTACTGAATTAATGCAGTCAATGAATGGGAATAGTGACCACAGCTGTCGTAGAACACCATAAATTTGTCCCTAGAGATAGACAGTCAATAAGACATCACTGACAAGGAAGGAAACCTAGAAAATCAGATTGAGAACAAGACAACAGATATTCTATTGCTAAATTAAGTGAATAAAACCTGAATAAATCTTTTATTACCATTATACCCTTAAAAATATTTTGGTTGTATATATAAATATGTATTTTATATATATATATACACACCTGTTTATAGAGGGATATAGAGTGTGTGTGTTCTTTAACGAAATGTTTCTATATGCTGGATTTACTAGTACATTAATGGTAGAAGCAGCAGAAGCAGCAAACCATTTTACATACAGCCCTTATAACACAGTTATCTCCAGGCAATTTTAAGTAAGTGTATTTAGAGAAATATATATCCTGATTTAATTTACACTGTCTTGAGTGACAAGAGAGGCCTTCCTCCTAAAACTGCTAAGTATGAGGAATCCTGCAAAAGAATCCATTTCTTGAACAGTAAGAATGTAATATTACTTGAACAGGTATTAATTATGTGAGTTTTGTTTAACGGGAGCTGGCTTGTCATCAGTTATCACTGTTCGGTTTTATTCCAATAAAGCATAAGGACAAAGACAAAATTCAGATTTTCTTACACAGAGTGAACTGCAGGTGTCTGTAACCCAGACTATAGGCAGTGGTTTGCTGAATTCCCAAGAAGGGAGCAGTTAAGAAACAGGCCGCAGCCTCTGAGGTGACTGCAAGGGCACATCACAGGTGCAATTACATCAGGAAATGAGAAATAAATATGGGTCTATTTCTATCCATATATTGGGAGCTTTTTTCCTCCACACCTATAATAAAACTAAGGAATTTTCAAAAGAACTTAATAGGATACTTTTACAAGAGAAACAAAAACTATCCGTAGCATTTTCAAAAACCAACCCTTCTTGGGGAGAGGAAGAATGTGAGCACGGCTTGTTTTTAAAGAAACTATGCTCATAGCAAATATTTTTTTCAGCTTTAAACACATTGGTATCTAATTACCTACAGAACCGCAAACAATTCCAAACCACCATAAAACAGTAGGAAAAGTTTATCAGAACTTCCCCAAATATATGGATATAATTATAAAGTATTTAATAACATTTTATTTATTGCTTTTTTAACATAGGACAATTGCTTTGTCTTATGCTGACTAATATGCAGAAATACAGAAAAATCACTTAAAGGTGTCTATCAGTGCTCAACACCCTCAGTAAAGAATCTCTGTGGCAAAGTCCGTGTAGAGCACATGTACATGTGCAAAGATGAAGAGGAACGAGCTCTGGCATAGAATTTTTGTTAACACATTGGGGTGTTACGAGTCCTGAGTAGCACATTACATAAGAAATTCTTAATTGCCCCAGAAGACAGAGACTTTTCCTACCACTTCTTCTAACAGACATATAGAAAACAGCATTCCCAAAGTAAATAATCTGTTTAAAAAGGAAACACTGATGTGTTCTTGATCCCAATTCATAGATAGAATCACAGCATGGTTTGGGTTGGAAGGGACCTTAAAGAGCATCCAGTTCCAACCCCCTGCCACGGGCAGGGACACCTCCCACCAGCCCAGGTTGCTCCAAGCCCCGTCCAGCCTGGGCTTGGACACTGCCAGGGATGGGGCATCCACAGCTGCTCTGGGCAGCCTGTGTCAACACCTCTCCACCCTCACAGGGAAGAATTTCCTCCTGATATCTAATCTAAACCTACCCTCTGGTAGTTTAAAACCATTCCCCCTTGCCCTATCAACTACAGGCCCTACTAAAAAGTCTGCCCGTATCTCATAAATTTTGCTGCTGTTTTTTTTCTAACATTAAAAAAAAAAAAACAAACACACTTACCATAAAAATGCCTCTAGCATATCAAAAGCTCAGACTCAAGTATAAACATGAAATCACATAATACGTGTTACCAAGAGAGCAGAAGTTCACAAAAGGGAGCTAGAGACATTCTTTGCCAGTGTAGCTCAATGATTTGTAACACTGAAGCAAAGGCTTATGAATTTTAAACAGTGGAGATCTACAGACATAAAATACTTTAACAGCAACATCTCACTGCTATCTGAACAGCAGCATTAGAGATGCTAGGAAATTTTATTTTATTTTATTTTGCTAACAAAGAGGTCAACTGGCACACACAGGTAAGATCATTCACAAAAATATGAAGGCCAAATCTTGAGTCTAATTGGACTCAGATCAGTTTTATATATATTTAAATGCCATTGAATACAATAAGAAGAAAACGAATGCATGCCCCTTATAACTATGTTGGTTACTTCTCAATTTTTGATTTTTTTTTCTGTCATGTAGCTCTTTCCAATTTAATATTTCAATCAGAAATTAGTGCAATAATTAGGCCATATTCGGGACACTTCTTCTATCTGAATAGAAATATTCATGGGCTTATATGAAACCCCAGTAGCCTGCTTTTTAGTTTCTAAATATTTGAAAGAGATTTAAAAGCAAACAGACACAGTGTAGTTCCTGATTTTTTTCACAGAACCTACTTTAATAATTCAGAAGGCTGGTGACTGGACAATTTTATTTTTCTTTTATGCTCTACGTTAAGAAACCATCAGCAGGAACAGTTATATTTTTCATATTACTATTTACAAAAAAAAAAAAACCAACACTTAAATGTTTGGAACTTTAAGATAGACCTAAATTGTTTTTTCTATGAAAACAAATTTCCTAGGATTTAAAAAAAAAAAAAAGGGAAAAAGAAAAGACACTAAGATCAAAGAAAAGGCTGGTGTAGGTTAACAAATACATATTTCTTAATAGAAACTACAAAGAAAAGGAAAAGAAATATAATCTTCAGTATGTACCACTGAAACATCATAACATCTCCTGCTGTAACATGGCCTGTGGATGAAGACAGCAGAGAGACGACATCTATTCCAGTCCCATCACTGTCACTAAAGTCTGACCTTGTACAAATCACATCTCCTATCTATCACTTAATTTTATTTCTCCATTCCAAGCACTTCAATCTGCTTGGAAAATTATTCAGTATCACATACACTTAAATGAACTTAATAGATAAAACTGATTATTTTGCTGAATCGGGGTTCCAAAGTAATTTGATCAAAGTAACACTATTCATCCATTTCAGAGACAGTCTCATTTACAGCTCTAGAAGCAAATAGAGGTTAGTTTTCTTAAGAAAAAGAAAACACACTTTCACCCCAATTTAACATAATGTATGCATCTTCAGCTAATTTTAACAAAAGTGTAAATTGAAATCTCTGGCACATGTAATAATTTATACATGTAAATACATGTCCTTCCAAAAAACCTCCACATTCTGAATTTATCAATCTCTGCAAGTACAGGAAGGAGTAAACTTAAACACAATTATATGACCCAACATGGACTGTTCCCAACATACAGCTTTAAAATGTAATCAGCATATCTAAATGAAATAATGTGAATTTATGAGCAAAGCAAAAACTTCAAGTGCCAGAAACTGCATTTGCAGTACAATCTCTGAATGAATGAGAAAGTCTCTGGCTGCTTAAGTGACACATAGTAAAGAAACCACTGAGAGCAGACACAAAGAGCGCATACATTTGTTCCAAAATTTAAATATTTTCCAAAGAACATGAAGAAATTTCCTCATCTTGTACCACAAGACAGAAATCCCAACTGTAATCATTACTGCTACACCTAGAAAACTAAGCAGCTTCTATGAACCTTCATTGTCACCTTCCTTATGCATTGAGTCAAAGAAAACTGTCATGGACTTACTGTACTGCTTAAAGAATTTTCTAATATGTTTGTGTTCTTCTGCACTTATTTTTAGATAACTTAATCTCCATATTAGGGGTACAGAGTACGGTCTTATCAAGTTACAGTTGCCCTGGCACACCTTGAATATCGTGTCCAGTTTTGCGGCCTCCAATACAAGAAAGTCAGGCACAAGTTGGAACAAGAGAGCTTCAAACTGGTTATAAGGAAAAACTCATTCAACAATTTGTACAAGTACAATAATTTTCATTCATAAAGCAGATTTTATTCGAGGTTCCCAAAAATATTCTGTAAAATTCAATATGATGGCCTAATAAAAAATGCAAAGGGAAGTAGAATTTTGGACCCTCCTGTTGCAGAGGAGATCTCCCATTTCCCAAGGAAGTACTGTAATCACGAACGGTACGCTAACTGGAATGCTGGGGTTTTCTTTGCTCTAAACAAAGTTGTACCATCATGCAGCAAGAGATAGAAGACTCACCTGACTAAAAGGCCATAAACAATGGGAGAAATCATTCTCAGTGTGGGGTCAAGAAATTCATTTGGGAAAGGGCAATTCTGGATTCCAGCCTTTGCACTGACAGGTCGGATTCTACATAATACACACCCTACCAGGAAGAAAATCACTCACAAAAACTTGAATCTTACAATTTTGCCCACCTTGTGTCAGCTTCTTTTGAATTATATGAAATTTCCAGCTTGAAATGCTAAGAAATCAGTCTCTTCCAAAATTAGAAGTACCATTCAGAGAAGTCAGTCATATTGGGAGAGGGGAAGGGAGGAGAAAGACTTCGTATACCAGTGACAGAAAAAAATCATGGCATATTAGCTACTTTTCCCTTTTTAAAAGCCATATATGAACCTATAACCTAAGATAAATTGCACCATAAAAAGAAAAAAAATAATATCCTGTTATCTTAATAATACTATGCTTGAGTTTTTCAGAACTGTCTGCCCAGAAGATTTTATACATTTGTGTTCGGGTGGGGGGGGGAGCAGGGAGAAGACAAAAAGACAGGACAAGAACTTAGCTCATTTTTCTGGCAGGGCTTTAAAGCCAACTGGTTTATTTTAAATCTCTTATCCCACCTATACTGGTACAAAGGAAAGAACGTCTCTATCAGCTTCTGTTACTAATTAATGCAGACCTCACCTAAAATTCTGTACAATTATCAAATATATCACTTGATAATTAACATAAGCTAATTTGGCAGCCCTATAATGATCCTGGCTTTGTGATCACACTAGGGAACCTTGCTCTCTTATTTTATTAAAGAAGCTTCACACAGTTCTAGCACAGATCTCTGTTGGAAAAACAGACCTTCACTAATTAATAGTTCAGTCCCATCCTGAATTAAGTCTTCCTTACACAGCTGCAGCAGCACAAAAGAAAGGTGAGGATGTCTTTGCTAAAAGCAGAAAATTCTATTAGCATGGATTTCCCTGTTGAAAAGGTCATGTGTAGGAAGGGATGCCAGAAGCGAAAGGCAATAGAGCTAGATCACATACTCATCAAATTAATCCCCAGTCAGCAGCTACAGCTCATAGAAGAACATTCCTGGCTCTGTGAATTAAACTGTCTTCCCTACGGATTTCTGAAATCATGGGACAAAAGTTTAGGAATTGTAATACCTTACCCTTCTCTTTCCTCAGTATTTCCTTGAATTACATTAGTTACTCAAGATTTTCTATAACCTCGTTACAAAATATACTCATACTGACAATTTTTGAGGAAAACATTATTATTATTGTTATTATTGTTATTGTTATTATTATTATTACTATTATACTAATACTGGCAGTTTCTCACTGATCACTCACCTTTTTTCAGTACAGCCTGTGTGACGAAAGGATTAAGAGCAATCCTCTAGACGAGGGCTTGGGGATATTGGTGGGTAAAAAATTAGATATGAGCCAGCAATGTGCGCTTACAACCTAGAAAGCCAATCGTATTCTGAGTTGCTTCCTAAGTGCAGCCACCAGGTCAAGGGAGGAGATTCTACTCCCCTCCTGTGAGACCCCCCTGCAGTACTGCATCCAGCTCTGGGGTACCTGGCACAAGACAGACGTGGTCCTGTTGGAGCAGGTCCAGAGGAGGCCACAAAAATGATCAGAGGGATGGAACACCTCTGCTATGAGGAAAGGCTGAGAAAGTTGGGGTTACTCAGCCTGGAGAGGAGAAGGCTCCAGGAAGACCATATTGTGGCCTTTCAGTAATTAATGGGGCCTTGTAAGAAAGATGGGGATGGGCTTTTTAATAGGGCCTGTTGTGACAGGAGAAGTGAAACAGAACATGGTCTTAAAAAGCTAAGTCAGGATGAGTTTGGTGCAATGCTCTGGGTGATATTGAGAAAGGAATGTACTCTGAATAATTAGAAAAGATAAGGTGGGCACCTGAAGGAGATAAGCAGACCATCAAGTCAGGAAATCGCTGAACAACGAAAATTGAAAGGTTTATTCCACCTAGGTCACACCTATTATGAATGGAATGACTGGGTGTCAAAATCAAATGAATATGTATGTAAAGATGTTGTAACCTCTCATGAAAACTGTATGAAATACCTAACTTTTCACTAAAAACTTCAGAGCTAGTTTGTCCGATACTAATCGGCTAGCTCTCCAATGTTGTACAAAATAAATACCTTTGCTGCTTAAAGACAAAATTTGTCTCTGAGCAGTTACTCTGTGCCATTTTGGCATCAGAAGGGGTCATGGTTTTGAACTGAAAGAGGGAAGATTTAAATTAGATCTTAGGAAGAAATTCTTTACTGTGAGGGTGGCAAGGCACTGGCACAGGTTGCCCAGAGAAGTTGTGGATATCCCATCATTGGATATATTGAACATCAGGCTGGATGGGGCTCTGAGCAAACCAATCTTAGTGGAAGATGTCCCAGCACATGGCAGGGAGACTGGACCAGATGACCTCTTCCAACTCAAATCGTTCTATGATTCTGTGAATCTATGATTTTTAAATATCAATGGCAGAGGCTGTTGGAGTTTTTCAGAGGGTAGACAGCATTTATCTGTTTACTTTTTTTTTTTAATAAACCAAAGCAGGTAGATCAATTATGGCTATGCCAACATCTACATTACGAAAATCATTCCCATTTGTACAAATACTTTGGTTTGGTTGTGCCAGGGTGAAATAAATGTAAAAAGTTTTCTCTGAAGGATCATTAGTTATTTGCAAAAAAAATGTCATTATTCTCCCCTATGTCCCTTCTATTTTCAAGTAAGTATTACTTGTTCTTCCCAGTGGCATTTCTTGAAAGTGAACAGCTACAAAGTTATTCTTCTCTTCTCATACACTCATATATCACCAAGCTGCTAGAAACACTCAATGACCTGAAAAAAAACAGCCCTGACATTTTAGTGCAAGGGCCCTTTTGCTTCTAGATATAAGGCTACCTTCCACTCGAATGCACTATCTTACTGCCTCACTGGTTATAATAATGGTATCCCCTTGAGCGTTGTTTTTCAAAATCCTCTGTTTCCGAAAGAAGTTTGTTTGCTCAAAGAAATAAATCACCACAACTCTCTGAAAAACAAGAATTTCATTTTCCAAACTGTCTCAGGGTTACATTTCCTTTTTTTCTTTCTTTTTGCAGCAGGAAGAAACAGAGACTTTTCAAAATTCTTTTAGAGAGAAACAGATTGTGTTATGGGTTAAAGCAATGGCATGGCAGATCAGATTCAATTCCTTGCTCAAAATGAAGTAGAGAACAGACCTGAATACTGTCTGTGACCTTCTTGACTTTGACCATCCAAAACCAGAGGAAAAACACATGGGACTTTGCTTTATTCCCAACCCTGCACAAAATAGTTACTTTATGATATGGCTCTCAGAAGTACTGCTCATTAAGTAATCTTAATCCAACTACAAGATTCAGCAAAATATCATAGAAAATACTTGCAACAACTACTTCTCCATTCACATACAAAACATAGAAGCAGCTAACTTGTTTTTTTTTCCATATTTGTGCTTATCCTCTAGTACTACGCGTAAAACTTTTTTTCCTTATTACACCAATGTAATTGTGAACACAGCTGCTCTGAGCATGATTCAGTCCTTAATATAACTTCTTTTTTTCATAATTACCATTCTTCAATCTTCTCTGTCAACTTAAGAAATGTGCCACTCACTGTCACTAGCCCATAAATCATAACAGCTTACATAATTAACTCTTGTAATTATCTCTGCACAATTAGCACCAGCTGTCTACCTAAGTCATAAAACTGCAATTCTTCTCCTATAATCTATAGATATTTGACAAATATAACTTTCATATCTACAACAATTTCCAGTGTTTTAACCAAGTCTTTTTGTACTCCTTCCAGTTCCTTTCAGTGTTAGTAAACACCTACTGGTTAGAAGAATCCATTAGTAAGCAGACTATTTTCTGTAATGTATAAGTTATTAGCTAGGATGTTAAAAAATGCCAATGACATAGCTAACTTTTGGATGTAAAGTACGCAGATAACTTGGGCAACACTGATTAGAGCCAGTATATTTTAATCCAATCTAACTTGAGGACAGCTAACTGTTCTCATTCATGTTTCCACTGCCAAATACAAATTTCTGAACAAGTCTGCATATTTCTATTCTGTCTACATGATGTACCTTTAGGACGTAATTTAGAGATAGCAACACCGCTACTGTTAATTTATATTCTTCTTATCAGTGTTCACACCATGGGAAGAGGCTGATATATGCTAGCCAATGTGAATGAATATTATATAAGGCACTTTTAAAGTTCATCAGCAAGTATTTTCAAGTTCTTCAGCAAGTATGGTCTATGGAATTTCCTACTACTTGTTCTGTTGACAATAATAAGAAAAAAAACCCAATAAACTCTGCCCATCATGCTTATTTTCCTCCTACAAATCTTGCTGGAAAATTATCTTTTATACAACAGTCATACAAACCTGCAATAAGTTTTCACTGACTCTCCCACAACTGAAACAATAATCAATATAAGTTAAGCTAACAAAATGTCTCCTCTAATATATTTCACCTCTAATTTGTAATAAATTAGGAACAACAGTGTTTCAATTCTCCTTTTGTGACCAAGTTCTACTGTTAATTGGCACTAAACTACTGTGATGCTATTTATAAGGCCAATATGAATTCCAGCTTCTTTTCTTATAACTCCATCATAAAAGGAGTTACCTTGTAGACAGAAAAAAAAAAAAAATTACTTTAATATTCCACTCATGAAAGAGAGTAGGTTCGTATTCCTTGGGCTCCAATGGATCCACTTGCTCATATATGTGAGTCAAGGTTCCCCACACCACCCAAACAATTTGTCTCGACTGGGACCCCAGGAAAAGCCCTAAAGACACAGAAGCAGTTGTTCAGTTGCTACAGCTCATTCAACCTCTGTGAAAGCCTGACAAGAAGAATACCGGTTAGTGTCACTGATGGTGGTGCTGCGGTGTGGGCACTCGTCAACTGGTAACCACTGGGACCAAGACCATCACAATGAACTTGCAGTACAAACAGCAACATTAATTACAAGATACCCTCCCTGTTTCTGTGCCGTTAGGAATTTCAGTAATTCTGGCTTTTGCCAAGCTAGGAAGCTTAAGCAGGTGTTTAATTAGAGTGAGTACACAATAGGTTACTATCACTTTGAGAAAAGAGTCTTCAAACAAACTATTGGCTTAATCCAATTCCTAAAAAATCTGCTCAATGCCTCTAAGGTAAATAAAATATAAAAGTCAAATTTTAAGATGTTCCTCTCTATTTCAAATTCGCTGTGGTTCTTCTAACTGCACAACAGGGCTTGCTCCCCATCAAGAAAGTACGAAATCCACAGATCCCCATTATTTCAGTTTTTTAGGTTACACAAGCAAGTTAGGTTGTACCATTTCAAAGACTGAGACTCATGATTAGTGATAGGCATGCATTTTCTGTCATCTATTTCTTCATCACGGATAAGAATAGCCGATACCTATACTGAGTTGGATGAGCAAACAAGAATTTTTCCCCACACCATGGCCCAATTTTAGCAGGATCATTACCTTACGTAGCTTAGAGACCGGGCTAGGAACTGGTGGGTACAGCATCATCTTGGGGGTAAGAAATATGGGTTTGAAGTACCTCAGGCTCAGGAGAGAAGGGAACCAAGTCTTCTTCCTTCCTGGGTGAACACCTTAACATCCAAAACATTCTATAAGAAGATGGGCTGCAACACTAGCGTGGTTGGGTTTGAAAAGAGAAGAATGAGCCATTCTTTCACCATGAAGGAGGACTTATCTAACTTCAACCAGACTTGCTCTCAATTAATCACCATATGACATAAACTCCCTTTTGTGGGCTCCGAGTTGAGCGTGTAAGTTCCAGAAAGTGATGGAATTTCAAAAAGTCCATTTTCATTGGCATCTCTCCCACTTGTCATCTTCCTAATCTCACTCCTAAACATCTCTCTTCACCAAGTGTTGAACAGGGAGCCTGACTGGTGCAGCACTCTCCAAACCATCAAGCTGCAACAAGGTCTTTCACCATCTCATACCAACATACTCTTCACCAGTCCCTCTGCTGCCTTCTCCTCATCTTGCCTCATCCAGAGCCTGTGTTCTCTCTGCTTCCTCCTCGGCTGCTCTTTCTTCATTTGCTCTCAACCACTTAACCAGCCACACCTGCACCTTATCTACATCAACCAATCCACCGCCCCTGAAGCCAACCCACAGCTGTATATTATCAATGATAATTAACCCAGCTTTATTCCACTGCACTTCCTCCTTTTTTTTTTTTTCTTTTTTATGTTTTTAGCAATCATTACAACCTTTTTACAAATAAGTTTTTCATATAGTCCTCTATAACTCCTCTACAAATCCCCTTTTTTCTTTTTTTTCTTTTTCTTTGTAACATTTCATACTTCATGTTTTTACCAACCATCACAAATTTTTTACAAATAAACTTTTCATACAATTCGGACAACTTGTCCCTGAACTCAGACTCATATTCCTTCTTCACTTTTATCTTGGGTTTTTCATCTTCTGCAGGTTGATCACCTTTCTTCTTATCTGCTTTATTAGCATCTGGGATTTTGATTTCTTCAGAGGGTGGTTCTGATGAACTTGTAGTACCCTGTCCTTTCACCTCTTGGGTCACACTGGACAGTAACCTGAGTGAGCTTGCAGCAGCAGCAGATCTAGAATACAGCACTAACACATCATTCTGTGTCCCGAAAAAATTCTTAACATCTTTGTGGTCTCCCATTTCTTCTTCAACTGGAGACACCTTCAACAAGCATATAAATGCCAGCAAGAATACCAGCAGCCCGAGCAGCAGCAGCAACGGCCGGAGCTGCTCATGGTACTGCGCTGCTCCCACGCCTTCCCCCGGCACAGCCATCACCGCTGTCTGGCCGGAACTGCTCTGGACCCGCCACTGCTGCAGGCTGCTGCCATGTCTGGCCACGTACTCTGCTGCTATCGCCTGTTACCCTCAGTCTCTAAACTCCACGGCAGTTGGGCTTCCTTCTCTTTGATCCCAACAGCTCACCTTTACCAGTGTCTGATCCAGATCCCCAGGCTCTTTCCGCCTATCTCAACATGATCTGGATCGCAGGCTATACCCACCTGTCTCCACTGCATTGGGCACCACCGTCACTGTTCAAAACTTCAAACATCCCCCAGCACAGCCATCACCACTGTCACCACTCATTACACACAGTCTCATAATCGAAGGGCCTCACACGGGGCACCAACTGTCACAGCACTCTCCAGACTATCAGGCTGCAACAAGGTCTTTCACCATCTCATACCAGCACACTCTTCATGCCAGTCCCTCTGCTGCCTTCTCTTCGTCTCGCCTCATCCAAGGCCTGTGTTCTCTCTTCTCCTCTCTCCGCTTCTTCCTCGGCTGCTCTCTTTTCATTGGCTCTCAACCACCTAACAGAACCAGCCACACCTAATCATTTAACTTTGGTTTATGAATTACACTCCAGGATCTGGGTGCCCCAAAGCACTTGCCATCTCCATACCTTCGAGTCTTCCAAAGCTCTAAATCAAGGTTGCTTATGGGTTTTATATAGCAATAGATTGAATTTTAATTGGAGCAACATTTGGAGATGACAGTCATTCCTGCTTGTGATCCTGTGACCCTCTTCCTTCTGCTCACCCTTGTCGTAGTGACATCACATATCTGTGTGGGAACTTAACAAGTTAAAACCAGTAAAGTCAAATTAGTTGGCCCTAAACAATCATCTCCATGCAACCTAGCCATGGCTAACAGGCTACAGTTCAAAAAATATTCCCTTAAACAGCAAAATGTGAGGTTTATCTTACCTCAGCTAAAAATAATCAGAAAGCTATAGTCTACCTGATAATCATTAAATACACGTTAAGCAGCAGTGACCTCCAAGAAGACAGAAATGTTAACTTCCAGTGCTCTGTCCAATAGTCTTAGCAACATCTGAGCAGTAATTGAGGATGAAGCATTTTTTTTGCATTCAGTAACTTTATTTAACTTCACACAGTTAATGTTATTACAAGTGCAGCCCCCCTGCTGACATCTGTTGTTTTCCTTGTTACTTATAACAGTAAATGTCACTGATGCCATAAGTGTGTTTTCCTGGGTTTCTCAGATTTTACTAATTTTTAATTTGGGGCAAAACTTTTTTATACTACTTTTCTAAGTACAAGAAAAGATATTTTGCATGCAATTGGCTGTAAGGATATGAAGCCCCCCAGACAAGCTGCTTGCAACCTACATTAATTATGAGAAATTAAAAAAAAAATAATAAACCATACATAATTCTAATTCCTTCCAAAACTGAGTACAGAATGAATAGTCAAGCTTATAAACACATAACAAGCATGATGTGAAATATATTGAGTAGCTAGCTAGGTGTTAGCATGACAAAATTAATTCTTTTAGTATTCAAATAGTATCAAAGGTAAAAGACTACTGGTATTATATATTATGTGGGAGAAAATCAACAAACAAGTCTCCATTTCCATACTTAGAGATATCAGTATTAACCACTCAGAAACAAAGGTGCTGCATCCTAAATATTGGTAAGTGGATCCTCAGCATCTCATAAAACAAAATAAGCAAATTACACACATCTGTTGTTGAATCAGAACCAAACGTTACCATATTTGTACTCATCTCTAAGTACCATTTGAGAGCTTTAAAACAACAACAACCACCAAACAACAACAACAAAAAAAAAGTCCAAAAATCTACTTAGCATCAAAATATGTCCTGTTTGGCTAACAGTCTTTTTTTCTCCCAGTTCTTTAGCAGAATAAACAATAAATTCAAAGGGTGTCTGACTCAATCGAGAAGATATTTCCTTTAACCACATGAGGGCACACCACACTAGAGTAAAACACTACTTGCGAAACCCCTGGGCTTACCGTACTTTGTGCTGTGTTATTGGATCTGTATGAGACTTGTCACTACAAACAGCACATGGTTTACAAAGTTAAATTCTTAGTTGATATTTAACGTAGCATTTTCTTGACGCTTCTTTTCTCCTTAAAAATCTGTTAACAATCTGAAAGGCAGATTCATTTAAGATTTAATTCTCAAAGGAGCTCAATCACAAAGCCGGCAACAGTTGAATTGCTAGGAGAAAAAAAAAAAAAAAGACAGGGGGTGGAGTGGTGTGGCAATTTCCTTTGTAAGCCTCTACAGCTTTTTCTAATTAATTCTGGATTATTTATGTTGAGGGGAGGGAAAGTTTTGTTTCCTAGCTTAACAGACATTGTACCTAGAATAGATGCTTTAATATTATCTCTTCCTTTGTTGTTGTTGGTTTTTTTTTTTAATTTCTAAGACATTCTATTAGTGAAAATAACATAAGTGGATTTAAATAATCCTTGACTGGATGAACTAAGATAGCACGCAACTATAAAGGCAGGTAGGACGCGTTTATCATAGGGTGATCTCCCCAGGCTTCTCCTAGCCGAAGAAGTGCCCTCCGTTAGCTACTGATGGAGCCTCAAAGACCAGCTCCCTTAGGGTAACTTCCCTGTTTGTGAACTCTCCCAAACAGCATTTAAAACAATCTTATACATGACTAAAAACCTAAGGAAAAAGACTCCCAGGAGTTTCCATTTCAGTTAATGTAAAGTACTGGAAATGAAGGAATTAAAATACTTGAGACATATGCAGTGAGTTAGTACTCTAGTTTCTCTGTAAGAAGTAATACATCTTTTCTTAATGAAAACCTTTCCCGTAAAGAACAGCAGAAAACAGAAGCAAACAATCTTCACTCTATTTATACAACAGATTAAATCAAAATCCCCCCAAAATGAATAATATCTGATTTTGTGGGAGTTCCATTTCCAATAGTATTAAGAATAATGAAATTAACTTATTCTTTGAGTTGTTTGTTGGGGTTTTGGTTTTTTTCAATAACAAACAACTGGAGAAAATGAAGAAAATTAAAATTACTACCAAGAAAATAAGGATATTTTTTTCCCCAAGAATATTGTGCAAAATTCTCTAAGGCAAAATGTGGACAAGTTAAAGGTAATATTATTAGCATGTTATTTCAATCCTTATTTAACAAATTTAACAAATCCTTATTAAACAAATTTATTTAAGTGAAATCTTAACTCTACAGAATGGTATGATTTCAGACAGACCAGATGAAACCAGACTATTACACTTTTTATTTCCCCACCATTTCTTACCCTTAAGCAACCAATAAACACACACTCAGGTATCCAGTTTGGAGAAAGAACAACTTGAAATACAGAGTTTGAACAACATAATATTGCTGATCATGAATTTTCAGATACTGGCACATTTCACCTTCAGCCACCCATTTCATGGTGATGACAACCTCCAGAATAGGTGCAAGTACACAGGCAGAGTTTAGTTTGCCAATTGTTTCAGTTCTGAATAATTTGAAATGCAATCTTGAAAGAATCGCACAACACATCAATAGCCACAGCTCGACCATTCAGTCGCAGTCATGCTTACATTATAAACAGCAAACAAAACATTGCAGAGATTGTAAATATAAAGCACCTATAAATTCTCACTCAAAAAAGACAGAAGAGAGTATTCCCTGAATGGTGCTTTTTTAGCCTGCTTATTCTGCACATTTCATACACTGTATAAAATTTCCTCTGCCAACTTAAAATTCAAAATTCACGTGTTCTATGTATATCATAAGTTATTTTTGGCTGGAAGGGACCTCCCGAGGTCTCTAGCCCAGCCCTACATCAAAACAGGGTCAACTTCAACGTAAGATAAGGACTCGTTCCAGTACAGCAATGTCTTGTTTACTCATGAGCCCCAAGGAGGACTCAGTACTGCAGATGTGGTCTTACAGCTACTGGGGGAACAATAACTTACCTTTGCCCTCTGTTTATGCTTATGTTAAACCCACCAGAACAACTCTGTATGAGTTTGGCCTTCTTTACGACAACGTTGCTCTGCAGTCTCGTATTCTGGATTTGTTATCCACTAGGACTCTCAGGTCCTCTTCTGCACAGCAGTGCCCAGACAGCCTGTCCCCAGCATGTCTCATGACATCAAATTACTCCACCCCACCGCAGGACTTTGTGTTGGCTTTTATTGGGCTTCATTAGATTTCCGTCAGCCCATTTTCTCAGCCTGTTGAGATACTCCTCACGGCAGCCCCAGCTTTTGAGCATATCGACCCTCCTCCCAAATTGATGTTGTCTGGACATTTATTGAGGGTGCATTTCACCCCATTGCCCAAATCAATGAGCAGACATTAAACAACATCAGATTGACACCAAGCCCTGTAGAATGCCCCTGGCAATTGGTGGCCATCAATCTTTGACCACTACTCTTGAAGTCTAGAAGTCCAGCCAGTTCTTGACCTGCTTTCTAGTTCGCTCATCCCCTATACACTGTAGACAGGCTTAGAAAGCAAAGCCTGTATTTCAACTACAGTCAAGATCTGTTGCCTTGGCAAAGCACTCAGTTTCTTTCTATTGTGTGCCTTTTGCACTGCAAAACTCTAAAGAAAGCTACCCTAAAAAATAGAAGAATAATACCATAGAGTTATTACAAAGAAATTGTGTGAGAGATTTGAAGGAGTCTGTTGCAAGTCTCTTGCTTTGTTTTCTCTTAGGCTTTTCTGGCTGTTGGTTTTTGTAATGCTAACTGGCTGAACTTTCAACTTACTACTTTTTAGCTAAAATTAGATTCAAAGCTGTCTTTTGATGGTCATATATACGGTGTATCTGCAGTAGAGAACAACCACCTCGTCCATTTGGGCTGGGGGGTACATTTTTAGTAGAGCATATTCCATTGATTAGAAGGGTACTATGCTATGCTGGCACACAAACATATCTAATTTTATTTTAGAATTTCATCACTGGTGGCCTACCATGGCACTACAACTTGCTAATTCAAATAGCCTATCAGAAACAGAATCCTAGACATGGTAAAAGAGAACCTTTCCAGACATCACCTTTGGTCAAGCTAGAAGCAAGTACTGGCTTTTGACCAGGAATTGCCAGGGACAGAAACCATCTCTGTACTCCCTCTGCTGATCTGATTTTTTTGTCAGAAGAAGAGAGAGCAGTAGCATCACACACAGAACTAACAGCTACTTCTGTCCCACTCATTCCACAGATAGATCTAGTCAAGCAGACACCAACAATTTTTTCATTGTTTCAACAAAAGCATGAGTAACAAGTCTAATTATCCCGCAGCATATGGTACCTAAACCGTTCTAATTACCACAGTACTAGGCATTTGTCTGCCTACCTCATAACTGAATTTGAGTGTGTGTTTTCCCCCCATGGTAAAGAAATCAGATTGTTTTCTCTTCTTGCTGCAAATGAAATAGTCCTTCCTAACACACTGCCCCTTACCATTACTACTATCAGCATCAATTTTCTGAATAGTAATGCAGTAACAATAAGTTTGGATTAAATTTAACCATGTGGAGAAGGAAAGAAAATTACAAATCTGAGGGGAAATAACCCCAACTGGCAGTGACAGCCAATAAAAGTCTTAGAGATTTAAAAGAAAAGCAGCGTACATATATAAGTCTAGATATATGTGTGTATATATGTATTCCCAGCAGTAAGTGGCAATTGGCAGAACAGAACAGCAGGTGCCAAAGAGAAGCTGTTAAGTCTGAAACACAGAAAGTGACATTAAGTTGGTTTTCAACTTATTCTGGCACAAAGGCACAGAAAAGAAGCTTTTTATTAAAGAACAAATGTATTAATTAACATTAAAGTATATGGACTTCGGGCTGTATTTTTACAATAAGCTATTTAACAAGGATGTCATCCTCAACAATATATAATTCCATATTACATTTTTACAGCAATTATCTCGGTAGGCTATTACTGCTAAAAATTAAAACAAAAAAGAAAGTACATCTTTTCCCCACTCAGCTTCCTAACAAGCACCTCTTAACTGTTTTTTCTCTAATTATAAAAAGAAAAGCCTTTTAAAAATGCCCAAATTCTCCACCACCACTGTTACAGAAGAGAACACAACTGTAAACACAACCATCTTTTGTTCCTAACAACAAAAGAAAAGAATGCTCCAGAAAAGAATGGCAGTTATTCACAAACACTACTAGACACGTTGAAAATCACCAGTCTTTGAGGATGCAGTTTAATTTCTGTCTTCAAAGCAATGCATAGTCAGGAGAAATATGTACAACTCTAACTGGAAAAAAGAAGAAAAAAAAAGGACTGACTCACAAAAGACCAAAAATTTGTAAATAAATCATCTGAATGTACAATATGTAAAGTTTCAGGCAGTTATCACAGGGAATGTGTAACAGCTTGTAAAAATATTACATGTGGTGTAATCTAGAAGACACTAGAAATTTACAATAGAAACATTAAGACTAGCATCTATGAGTGGAAATCTTTAAGCACCACAGTGAAAGTAGAGCAAAGGATTAAAAGAACAATCATTTAGTCAAACTAAACAGAAAAATTCTTCCACTCTACCACCTGAAAGGTTGCACATTAGTCTAAGTACTACTCTACTGTTTCAAGGAGCCTATTTATACTTGGGCTGGGTATCGTTTGTGTACTTCTATTTTTGATACAATTAAATATAATTGTTTTGTTTTCTTTTTATTTGCCATGTTAATTCATTAAAGTTACATTTAAATATGAATGCACCTCCTGCAACTGTTTCTAGATAACTTTTGCTACTTACTGAAAATTACATGAACATCCTTATCAAGGAACAAAAAACCCTGGTTTTTTTCTGTTTTTAAATGAAGCACAAGTTTCTGAGTTGTTACAGAAAACATTCCCTTATAAATGTAAAGAGAATTACATTTATATAATGCAATATATAAGTTAACTTAGGTACATTCTGGAAGGAGCTAACAAAAGGTGATTTTGCTGTTCTCTCACTATACAACATAATTCTACATCACTGAACATCAGTTTAACTAAGATTTATGCATCAACGAAAGTGCCATAAATTTTATTTATGGGAATTATCCACAAGGATGACAGTGATGTGCTCAGCCTGTGACTAAAACCAAAAGGTTTCTTTATTGTTAATGTATATGTTTTGGAGGTGTCACCAGAGCTTCTTGAAAGAGAAGGCAAGAGAGATAAAAGCCTAGTGTTAAACAAACCCTGTTTATTTTAGATTGTTATAAAACTGTACTTGAGGCCACATCGGTACTTGAAAGATTCACTGCCAGAACTGTTGCTGATTGCTGAATCTCCTCTTCAACCAGCACACCTGTGGCCTCAACAGGGATTTTTTTTTTAGGCAATGGTGCTGGCCCACTGTGATCCAGGGTCTACGACTTGCAGCTGCTGATCCTGCTACACCAGCAAACCAGAACCATACTGTATATTTGCTTGGTGCATATAAATCATCTTATTCACAAGTTGATTGAGTTAAACTAGTGCAAATCCCACTATGGCAAATTACGGTAAGTTTAAAATCAAGCATATTTTTCCTTATTGTTTTGCCGGACTACCAATGGCTTAACATACAAAATAATATGTTAGCAGAATTCTGTAAAAGCCCTTATGTAACGACTGATTGAATTACTTCAACATTTAGATACTGCTTAGGATGTAGGTATCGAAAAATTACAATCTTGCATTTTTTCCATTCAATATGTAAATCTTGGGCTTCTTCAAAATAATTTTCTTTGGTCAACTTGACATTTAAAATACAATAACGGTAGAAGAAGCAAATGAACTTTCCTACATTTAGTGCAGGTCAACACATTCAGACTATTTTTATCCATTATAATACCAAATTCAACAGCTCAGACATGATTCTACTGCAAGCTGGTTTTGCTCTTTTGTCTTAATTTCTTACTTTGTCTTACTACTTTTGGCCTCAAGTTTTCTATTAAAAAAAGAACATGCAAACCTTTTCTGCACACACAAGTTTTCATGTCAGAGCACAAACTAAAAGGTGTTTCCTAAGTACTAGCATTAAGGATTGAAGATTAAATGTCAGTTTTACTAATTATACTTGTTTGGTACTATTTATTAAATAAACCATGTACTATTGAAAATGTCTATTTTTAAGTCTGAAGGCCCCTGTTAAGTGAGCTGCTTTTCCATTAATTTCTAGGCCAAATGCGATTTGCTGTGTTGACAAACCGTCAGAAAGGTGGAAAGAGGTTTTAGAAGTAGATGTGGGAGTAAAATATACAAAAGCACATGCCTAACAAATGCTGTTGGGGTTTGGGGGTTTTGTTTGTTTTCAGTATTTGAACTGGAAGAAAAAATACAGAACATACCTTGTGGCATACTGTTTGGAAAAATTTTATATTGCACATTATACAGTGCCAGTTACTTGTATCCCTTTGAAAGGTAAATTCAGGTTAGATTTAATTAGGTCATTAGACTATATTTGACATAATTTCATTTGAATTCTCAGTTTCACCTCATCTCAAATCATGACTCCCAGGAAAGAGGAAAGGGACTGCTCAGTGCACATATTTCAGTCAAATAAAACTATCAGCACTCTGCAACTCCAGAAATTATGAGATTCCTGAAATCTCTGCTTTACTATGAAAACAAAAAAACCTGAATTTCAATACAAACTGCTTCAAGCCTGCTATTTTTATTTTTTTTTTTTTTTTTCAACTGGATGGTCAGATTGTTTCTCAAGTAGGAAAACACAAACTCCAGAAAGGAAAGAAGAAAAAAAAAAAAAAGTATGCTGAATTGTTGAGAGCTGATCTACTACTTGAAAAGCAACTTGGAACAACAATCTCACTGCACTCATCCCAGCAGACAGTCACACAGGTCTGCCACAGAGAGACTATGTGCAGAAGAAACACATTAATAGAATTATTCACGTTATTAATTTATGAGGAAAGAGTAGATTTTTGCTTCAACTGTTGCTAGCTAACAAGAAACCGTAAAGTTTGATGAACATCTTTACTAATTTCTTGACAACATCAGCAATTAAGAAGGATGAGTTTAAAGACAATAAACATCTTTCTTGGAAGTATTTAGATGAAATTAAGAAAGGGATTATACACATCGAACAGCAGGAAATGTTTCTTTTAAGGAAGATAAATAGATCAGTGAGCAATATAAGAATAATTAGGAAGATTTACATTTCCTGGTTGTCATCCCCTCTTATCTAATATTCCTCTGTGTATTCAAAGTTTGTTGTTAGTGTTGGGTTTAATAATTTGAAAAATTTTCACCCATGACTGTGAATACAAACAACGTGGAAATCAATGAATTAAAATACAATCAGCAGGAAAGGTTCCATTCTTAAGTAACTAAATCAACCCAAGTCAACATCCAGAGACATGCCTCCAATATTAGATACACAGAAACAATCTCTATTAACAGATTCAGATTTCCAGAAGAGCTAGAAGCTGCTCAGTACTGGAATACACATTGGTATGTTTATTCTCCCCCAAAGGCTTGTTTGGGAATTCAAAATTCACAGAAAGTGTTGTGGTTTTTATTAAATACTATTGACTACAAATCAGATAAGCGAGACAGAATTAAATTGCACGTAAAAATTGATAGTATAACATGAAAACAAGTGGCAACCAACAAGCCTTGTCTTTAAATGACAGATTTATTTTTTTTTCCTAATGAACAGAATTCCCACATAAATCTTCAATATTTCTGGTATCTGACACCAACAACCAAACTCAACCTGATTGTTTCCTACAAATGCAAATGCAGGTGGAACTAAGATTTTCAAGAGGCTTAAATATTCACTTTTATTTCATAAGTGAAATTGAAGTCACAGAAAGAACATCAAGTTAGACAACCTTAGAAAGTTAGAAATCTACTTTACATTTGCTAAGTATTTTTGGCCAGAATATGAATTCAAGTAATTAAGTATTTATGATCTCTTCAATATAATCAGTAATGAATGGAAAATTGATTAATTTTAATGGTTGATTGCACAAGCAAAGATTTCACCTTATTAACTTTTCAAAACCAGAATATTTCTTGTTTGACTACAGATGTTCTGAAGGAGGTTTTCCCCCCACTCTGTTTCAAGGTCTTTGGAAAATTGTGTAACAGCCTTGTATTTTGTTTCAATCACTCGGCTCAAACAGCTTTATAAAATTCCCTATGCTGAATACAAAAGACAGATGCACAAAGGACTAACAAAACAGGAAAGCAGTACAGACTAAGGGAGCAAAAAGCTCTTGAAAGTACGAACAGTCACTTTGTTGTGAGTTTGTACAGCACATGGCGCAACAGAGCTCTCCTCCATGGCGGCACAGGCTAAAAGATACCAAACCTCAGATCTGTGACGTTATTCATTAGGCATATGATGCTAATGCCTAAACATTTTGTAATGAGTCAAAACTTCGCTTCACTGTGACTGGGAGGCACAGCTTGCACTCAAAGATAAAGTCCCCATTTAAAATCCTGTTCCCACAGGAAGAATGTCTGCTGATTTATCTCCAGCTGATAAATTTCCTGATTTTTAAGAAGGCATTAGGTGGCTTATTAGTCTCAAACTTGATCAACAGCTGTAGAGGGAAGCCAGAATTTTCTTACCAAGAAAATTAGGCTCTTTCAGACTAAGTGGAAGGGAATACTTTGTTACCAGAATAGGAAAGCCTCAGTGCTGACCTGAAACTATACAGTCTCTTAAAAATAATAAAAATGAAAACCTACACATACACATATACCCCAGGAGCACATTCCCTGTTTGCTTTTAATACAGAAAATATAATCCCTCTTTCAAGAGATAGCACAGAATTTTCACAGAAAAAAGGCAAAACATCATGAATATTCCCATAATATTTAGTTAAAATTTGATTGCTTATCATTTCTGGTTATCAGTCTCTGAGTAAGGACAAATCTTGTGATTGTTTATTCTTGTCCCAGTCTTTGATCCCAATCCTAACACTTCATAAAAATCTTACAGCTCTCTTAGAATAGTGGAATCTGCCAATCTTTTTCTTCTTAAAGAAAAATGTCTGGAGAATTGAAACGAGACAAAGGTCAAAAAGAGGCATTGTGACTCTTCCTGCTTTCTCTATGACAAAAAAACTTAATATTATGCCTTGTGTTTGTTCACATCCTTTTTTTTTCAGGAAATCACTCATATTTTAGCGATATTCATTCACAAACACCAGCATAATATAACTTAATGATAAAAATATGTAAAATCTAACAGCTAAGTTCCCCGGACCTAAGATATTACATCCAGAGTATCTCTGATCATCAAAGGTCTCCACCAATTTTCTTACTTCCTTTTGGTCCTGCAATAAGAGATTTGTAACTGAAATACTTCAGCCTTGAAATTTAGCAAAAAACATAGGAACGATGCTGGAGAATCTGAGAACAATTCTGGTGTTTGATATACGAATAAAGTGGAAAATAAACAGATGACACAGTATGTATGCAATGCAATACTATGCTATTGAAATTAAGCAAAACAAAAGCTGACCACAAACCAGCACAGAAGACACTTGCTGCATTTAGTGATAAAATGGTAGATAAACCTCAATATCGAAAATATAAAGGTATGCTCACTAAGGGAAAAATAAGGATTTATACAGAGCTATCAGTGTGCAGAAGAGACCAAAGAGATGCTGTGAAGGCCACAACTCACCGATTGTCAAAAAGGCAAAGACTTAACAGGAAACAAATTCAGGAAAAGCAAACAAACAAACAAAATCATTCTGGCATGATATGCATGGAAAAAGTGAAAAAAAAAATAATGTATCTAGTCTGTCTCACCCCAAAACAGAATCAGCTCTACCCCTGTTCCTGACAGTGGTATGGCAGAACCGTTACCTACTACAGTTTTAAAGACCTTGAATACCATCCATTGCATGGCTTTCTTGGGAAACCTATTTCAGTGCTTCACTAATCTTACCATGATAAATCTTTTTCTGATATCTATCTGGAATATTCCCCTTTGCAATGTAAGTCCATTATTTCTCATCCTATCTACTACAGGCAAGGAGAACAAATTGTCCCATTCTTTTTTCATATACTTGAGAACTGTTACATTCCACTCCAGTAATCTTTCCTTAGAAAAACAGCCCCACCTTGTCCAATCTTTCATAGAAGGTCATGTTTTCTAGACTTCTGGTCTTCATTATCATTCTTATCTAGACTCCTTGTAACTATCCAAATCTTTCCTGACATGCAGTATTTAAAGTGAACATCATATTGCATCTTACCTGACCAGCACAGCCCTCCCAGGGCTGAACAGCATGGGAGGATTATTTTTCAGCAAGGTGTATTTCTGTTCTACAGCTGAATTTAGTGCATGCCTGTTTAGTAAATCATGACACTCTTGACATGCTTAGCTATGATCCACTACCATTCCTTGCCTCCTTCACTGGGGCACATCACTGATGTGTATTTATGCAGTTAATTATGCCTGGCCAAGTGTACAGCTTTCTAATTGCCTGTACTGAATTATATTCTATATTTTCAGATTATCATCTGCAATTTGCCAAGGTTATGTCGACTCCTAATTCTGTCTACCAACATGCTTACAGCCCCAGCTCTAGCTTGATGTTCTCTCCAAATGTAGTCAGTGTCTCTCCATTCATCGTCTAGACTATTAGCTAAAATACTGAAAAAATCAGATTATAATTTGACTCACCTATATTGACAGTGAAACCTGATAGTAAATCTCATTTCCTAACAGTTTCACCTAAAAAATGGCTTTGTCCTGAGAATGCCATTTCAGGCAGTTTTAAAAGTCTTAATAAAGCCAAGATACATGGCACTGAGTTCTGCTCACACAGTCAAGTCTTGTCCCTGTTACAGGAAGTAACTGCAAGAATCCATGTTTCTTATACCCTGTACAAACTCAATAAAAAGTGCTGCTGACTGCCAGCTCAGATCAAATCACAGACTCACAGACTGATCGGGGTTGGAAGTGGCCTCTGGAGATCACCAAGTCCAACCCCTGCTAAGGCAGGTTCCCCTCCAGCTGGCTGCACAGTCATGTCCAGGCAGGTTTGAATGTCTCCAGGGAAGGAGACCCCACAGCCTCTCTGGGCAGCCTGTGCCAGGGCTCTGCCACCCTCACAGTAAAGTTCTCCCCCACATTCAGATGGAACTGCCTGTGTCGCAGTTTGTGCCTGTTGCCCCTTGTCCTGCTACTGGGCACTGCTGGAAAGAGCCTGGCCCGTCCTCCTGACACTCATCCTGCAGGTGTGTGTGGCCATTGATAAGATCCCCTCTCAGTCTTCTCTGACTGATCACTCCCTCAAAAAAGATGCAGAACAAAAAAATGAGGAAGAAGAGTGACCAGAGAGAGCAAACTTTTCTCCATGCACACACAGCTTCACGATAGCTATGAAACCTTCATGAACTTTGCATTCTCCTCCCTCCTCTCTGCCCCCAAGTCTGAGACTCAGGAAGCCTTGGCTTCTGCCAGTAGGTGATTCAAAGACAGTAATGTTGACACATTCACCGAGCCTTACAATCTCCCATAACTATCTGCTCTTGGGCACTGGTGCAGACAGGAGACATGGCAAACCACAGCTCAGCTTGACAGCCCTTAAAAGCATCAGGTCTTATAAAAGCATCTGTCTGAGGGTGGGTTTTGGTTTTGGGTTTTTTTTTGTTTTTAACACCACTTTGCCTCTGAAAGGGACTGCCAGGACACAGCAGCTATCTCACAGCGCTGGTAATTCCTGTGTCAATACGTTATAATGTTAAAGGCTTTGAAGAAATTTTCAATAGACCAATCAGATTATTTTTTTCTGCCACTGAAAAGTTACTTCTTGGCTACCAGAGTACAAAAACCCATATTCAGTCCCACCTGAAACATCTGCTTAAACATCATCTAGCAACTGGGTCATTCAGCACCGCTGATATGTTAACAAATGGCAATAAATCTGCCCAAGTCTACTATTGCATTTGATAGCGACATAAGCAAAGATAGGTTAGAGTACTGTGTGAGTAATGTAAAATGCTGCTCGTGTTGTATGGCAACAAACACTTCTGCAGCACCACTGTTACATCAACTTTTTGCAATCTCTACATAGTTATGGTCATACCATGCAATTTTTATTCTAACATCTAGAAAAACAGAATTTTAAAGCTTGAGTATCTCCTTTAGCAAAGTACAGAATTAGAAAAAGAAAAAGAAGTCTTTTATCTATAATGCTTCTTTAAAAGAAAAAGCACTTGCATTTACTCAGTCTTTCAATAACTTAATTTTACATTTACCTGTAAGCATCAATTTCTAAAAGCAGACATGATCTAAAATAAATCTAGGGATACCTGTAGAATTTACAAGCTAAAAATTTTATCAGTCCTAATTTAAAAAAAAAATAATTTCTAGGCAATTTACTGTTACATGTTAGCAACAAAGCTAATATAAATATTTCACAACTATAAAAAGAAAGAAGATTATAACACTTAAGAAAAATGTCTGTTTATTTAGCACAGGTACAAAAATCAATCCACGACAGCCCTATTGATTTCCAATGTCACAAGCTAAAAGGAATTGAATCCTGCCTTTTTTTTTTTTTTTTTTTCTTCTCCCCTTCTTTTTAACTGGCTTTTGTAAATAACAAACAAGAGCTAAAAAGATACAAGCAACTGAAAGTTACAGTTCTTGTCAGGAAGCTATCTCAAGGAAATACCTGCAGTCAGGATGGCACTCAAGTATGTACTTAGCATTAAACAAGTGCTTATAGTAGAATTAGCAGGAGTTTCAATTGTTTTCGTAAATCAAGTGAATAAGAATGAATCAGCACATTGCACACAGTAAATCCCAGAGTCATGTTACAGAATTATAAGAAACTATGTTGTAAATGAGAAAGATTGCTTCTTAGCCTGAGTATTTCTAACAATACATACTTGTAAGAAGCACAAAGTAGAAATTTTAATTAATTTCAGTATATGAACAAGTAGTGAGTATTAAACTTGAGACAATCTATTCCTAATACTCTGCTTTCAAGTATTTATAAATTTGCATGAAATTATTATATCTTCCTGCATGCTCCAGTTTCTCACCCTGCATGTACATATTACACTACATTTTTTGTGACGAGGATTGTCAACAATGGTTTTACCATTTCCAGACCAATATTACTCAAAATGTGTTATTTTGCCAATATCCTATAGCCCTTTTACTGAGGAGACCCAGTGTCCCCATCTCTTGTATTGCAGACATGTGATTTACAAAGGCACAAGAGGGAAAAAGGCTGCCAGGCAAGAATGTGGAGATGGCGGGTTTTGCTTTTACTTCCATGTTGAAAATTCTCCAAAATGTGGCCAAGTAATTTCCACACCTCTCTACTGTAGAAATCCGAAAATCAAAAGTAAGCAGGAACAATTCAAAATCTCACAGGACCTTTTCTTAACTTCTTAGTTGATCACCTATACTTAAAAAATAATAATGTCACTCTCCTACATCAAACTATAATAAAATATTGCTTTAAGTAACACAGATCTTAAAACAGCTTCTTTTGCATAACTCAGTAGTAACAACACAACGCTTGCAAACTATTCTGATTTTGGATTAGCTCATAAACTTTGGGTGAAAAGAATGTATTGTAATTGTATCCCACAGCTGGTTAACCATTCCAGAAAAAAACAAATACTAGGTAAAAGCCTATGGAACAAACAGCAATGTTTTACAGAAAATTTATTTCAAAGCTTATTGGTATAGCAATTGGTATTGCAGTACCACAGCACCTCAAAAAAGACCTCACGAAAAAAGTCTCTCTTTTTGAGCTCTAAAAATTTCAAATTGCCTATGGCACTCTCGGTATTTTTCTTCTTTCAAGAAGTAAGACAACTGCTCATCCATCTCATCTAGGAATGCCTTTTTTCCCTACCAGCCATTTAGGAAGCAGGGCAAAAGCAGGTCAGATTTTCATTATAACTAGATTATGCTAATCCTTTATCAAAGTCTAGTAAGAGACTCAGGGACAACATTGTTGCCATAAAAAATTTAGCTTGGGAGGATAAGTCTTAAAGTACTTTCTTTATTTTGGATGAAGTGCTCAGAATAAGTCAGACAAGATTGTTCTGAGACTGAGATGCTCAAAGAACAGGTGCTTACAGAAGTGTTATGTTTTCCCAGCTCACGATCCCTTGCTTCCCAGTATGCCCAATCCACATCCCTCCAGCAGCAGACAGGCTGACAGGCTTGCTACTGCTTGCGTGGGAATTGATTAGCTGACTTATGTTTCCCTGTGTGGAACAACTTATAAAAATAAAGTCTATGTTAAATGAATAAATATGACACAGCAAACAGAAAAATCTGATAAATAATGAACTATCATATGCACTTCATCTCTAAGTGGAACCAATTTTAGAATATAAACCATGCTGCAGAATACAGTATAATATAAAGTCTTACATGGGGTGAGAAAACATACAAAATTATTTCCTGAATTCATTTAGGACCAGAACTAAACAATCTGATGAAGTAAAACTATTATTTCTTTTGGTGTTTGTTTGTTTGTTTTAGTGTAGGTGGGTGGGTCGGAGTGTGTGTGTGCATGTGGTGATAATGATGGATGACACCCCTCTAAAAGGCCTCTTAGAAATGGAAAAATAATTTGAGTAATGTGTGACTTTTGCCATAAAAGTAATTGAATATTCAGGGCTAAGGCGGTTAATCAGAATTGATCGATATGGTCAACAGAACACGTTGACTTTATCAATATGGAAAATTTAATGTAAAATGCTAGCATTTTTTCACATACGCACCTTGCATCAAGATAGAAACTTTATTAAACCCAGAACGTATTCAAACTAGATCTCTACTACGTCTTAGAAACATTTGAAATGTATAGATTTAGTTACTTAAAAACAAAATGTGTCAGACAAGAATAAAACTCAATAAAAAAGCTGCCGAACATGTTATTCATGTAAAGTTCTTCAGTATCTCATATGAGATTTACTACATTAGGACCACAGTAAATAAATTTACAAGGACAAGCAACATCATAAAAATCTTATGAAAAGTAAAAATGAGTTATGCAGTAGTATAAAATTTAATTATAAATGTTAATAAAGGCTTTATGAATATTGAGTTCCCCACACTCTCTCAGTGGACAAAAGTGGAACTTAATGAATCCAGCATAAGGCAGAATTTGATGAACAATTAACTTTTTGATAGTTCTACCTGACAGAAATGGAAATGCAGGGACCCAGCATAAGCTTCCCTGTTGGACTTTTGTGAAATTAGATGCTGATTACACATATTCATTTTATGGCTAACTAAGCTTTTTGCAGAGTGTTCAGATACTGTGGTGACAAATATGTCATCTCACACACAGAGTGCACAGTGACAGTATCACATAACTACACAGCAAACCATATAACCTCAAGGTATACATTACATAAGCTTACAGCAACCACTGGCAAGGAAATGAATGAAGATAATGCTCTATACAGTACCGGGTAGTGCAATGGAGGGAAAGGGATATAAAAAAAGGATATATTACATTTGAATATATATCTTCTTAATATGTGGCATCTGAAGCCTCAGGTTTCTGATGGCCGTATCAGTGAAAGACATACATGTCAGAAGAGGAGCTGACTCACTGCAACTGAGTTGACTCATAAAGAGTACACAATACCTAAGTATTTGCCAGCAGTTCAATGGAAAATTTGTAATTACAGTTGCAGTTCAGACTGCCAAGTATACAGAACATATGTAACATGACTGCTTTTCCAATGCATGAACGAGACTTCTTTAAATGAGACTTCAAACCTCAGCATATAACCAGCCAATGAATTTAGACCAAACAGCCTGTTAACCTAAAGTAATTTTGCTCTAAACCAGGAAAATCTAAACCAAAAAAATGCAACCCTGCTGATTCCTGCCCTTTTTTGTAATAAAAACACACTAGCCCAAAAGCTGTGTCAGAGTGAAGAGTAACAAAGTACCATGGAACCAGATGTTACCATGGGAGCCTTGAGGAACTACTGACGTACCTACTGTGAAATCAAGGACCTACTAAAAGATTGGCACAGACCACCACAGTGTGGCCTGAAGAAAGGAACAAGACTTCCTGGGTTAAAAGGAGCAGACCTTTTTTTTTTTTTTTTTTTTTTTTTATGCAATGACTTTAAAAGAATCTACAGTCCACAGATATTATAACCAGGAAGAACAGGGAGGAAGAAAAAAAGAAATTACCACAGGGCATAGATTGATGATGTAATAACTAGAAACTTTTTGGCTAAGGGAAGTATTTGAAGGAGTAGACAGAAATAGTCTGGTCAAACGGGAGTAGTAAGACAATCCTGCATAAAATTGGTATACAATGCTAAAATCTGAAATTAAACTTCTAAAACCATCACCTCCGAAGTTCTAAAACTGCTTCACTCTAATAAATTTCCACTCCATAAAAAATGAGAGCTTAAATATTTTCCAGTAGTTTTCCTTCCAGGTCAAAAGTATTTAATTACATTTTCCTGACATGCAATTCATAAGATTTATTGGTGTTTTGGAACAGAATGGTACCTGGGAACAAAACACAGCAACTGGCAAAAGCAAAGGACTGGAGGGGAGTCCAGAAGGACAAGGAGAGGACTACATTACATAAACTTAAAAATCCTTTAGCTTCACTGGCATGGCTTAACATTTGGCATCAAGTCCAGATGAAGCCACAAGCTTTAGGTCAGCAGAAGCAGTAGCAGGTAATAATTCCAGGCCAAAGTTTTGTCACTCATAGCACCTCTGCAGTTGCACCTGATTCTAACATGGGACGGAGAAATACTCTCTGTGAAATGACTTTGCTATCAGAATACAGAACTCCTGAGAAGCACCAAGACTTTTGCATTTTTAAAAACATTTTAGCAAGCCAAATGCTTCTTCAGAATTGAGACTTGACAAAATACAACCCAAAAATGAAAGGGCTTGATTGTTTTTCTAAGGATGCTCAAAAACCACATTGTGGGTATGACCACTGGCCATTCTCTTTATATTGCTTTATATTGGCTGAGTCTGTAACCTCAATTAGATGTGACTGTGGTATGTACCTACTACTAAGTCACTCGATGCTATGCAAGATTTTAGAACAGAAATAAAAGGTGGAGCACCAGAGAACAGTACTCCAGATAAAAGTGTAACTGTTGCAGACACTGAAGTCAGCGGCCTCAAGTAGCAGAGGGACCATAGTGAATAAGGAATTAACAGAGTGATGGGTTAACAAGTACATGTGAACAGCGCATTAGTATGTACCTTCTTCAGCTGATGATTTGTGGATGCACAAGACCAAAAAGCTCTCTTGACCAGCACTCAGGGCCGTGCCACTCACAGCAGCTTGCACTTTGACTCCTCACAGGAGTAGTGATCCCATTTCAGAGAGAGGTAAGCACCAAATTATTGGCTGCTTAACAGGACTTCTATGGGCATCAGCTCACAGGAGCACTGACAAAGACATCTGCAAATCTGATTGCAGCTCTCCTGTTACAGCTGAGGGGGGCTGCTATCTAATACCCCAGAGAGAAAAACGTCAGTGTTGCTTCCCTTAGTTCCCAGCAGACCTGGAGGGAAGGCTGCAGACAGAAAGGATGCATCCTGCTTCAAGGCAAATCAGCTTTAGAAGCGTCACTGTTAATGACTAGGAAAGAATCATGTAAGTGTCTTAATTTATTCTGACTTAGTTTCTAACATAATTGTTCTAGAATTTTTCTGCTGACAAAAAAATACACCACTCTAACTATGTGATTACACACAAAACTCACACTTCTCGGTATATATAAGCTGATACTCTGAGCTTCCTATCCCATTTTTATGACAGATGTAAAGTAAATGATCTATGGATATTTAATGTCCTTGCTGGCTCATCCAGCCTAAAGGGCTACTGCTGGGTTGTAAAAACAAAACAGTTGCAAAACAAAGAAAAGAAGGAAAATTAAAAAAAAAAAAAAGAAAAAGAAAAAAGGGGGGGATATCACACAAAAAACCCCCACACAAAAACCACAATCAGAAAAGGCAAAATCCCTCACATTAATTGAGGATACTCTCCTAACTCTTAAGAGAAAACTGCAGGGCTAATCACTTGAAAAGAGAACGCAATTGTGTAACTTGATTATACCAATTTTACTCTTGAACATTTTTCTTTCAATGAAAAAGGCTGAGAGGTGTGAAGAACATATGCATTACTAAGCACTCATTAAAGATGTATAAAACATTATGCAGTGACTATATTGAGCTCAAAATTTCAGTCTTCACTTCCAAACTGCTTAGTAACTTTTGTTCAGAAAAATTTAAACACCTACAAAAGCTCCAGGATGATGATTGCAAGAATAATTTCCACTTTTGCAGTCTGTCTACTGCAAGAAGAAAGTTAATTTTTGTGGAAGACTAAAGACCCTAAAGATGGGTACAACTGCTGCAATTTTATTAATGTCACAAACTACCTTCCCCAACTTTTCTTTAACAAAAAAACTCTCACTACTTTCTACATAATATATGAAATAATCTAAAGTATAAATAAAGAGAAGCACTCACAAGATGCCCTTTGTGACAGAAAAATAAATTGCTTTGAGCTGCATCAGTCCATCCTGTATTATACCACTGGTATGTATCTATCAACAAAGTTGTCAGGCAGTTACAGGAATATGCACAACTTGAATCATTCTACCCAAAGAATTAATAACATTTCTGTAACCGGGTATATTAATAACAAAAACACGTGGCCTGCCTCATTAGGAGCTACGCATACTTCAAAACAAGGTCTGGCCTTTCCAGTTTCAAGTCGTGGTCCAAACTAATAATGGCTGAGGAGTGATGGTAAGGTACATTTGATAAAGTGCTGAGGCTTCTAAATTTTACCTTGATTGACAACAGAAGACCAGTTCTTCACTCTTCCTGACATGGCACTGCAGCTTTCTACCTGGCTTTACTGCACGTGACAAACCCAAGTAAACCTGACCCACAGGCAACCAAGCTGGGAACACAGGAAAATCCCTCACAAGGAGACCAAAAGCCTTTAGCAGCAAGATACCAGCCAACATATGAAAATAGAAAATAATGTTCTAACTCCTTCTTACTTGTCCAAGCAAGCTAGCAAGGAGGTAGAACCTCCTGTGTTCAGACACATCTGCCACATGGAGAAGACGACAGATGTAGCTCACAGCCTGGACTTTCTTGTTCTGTGTCCAAACACACACACACAATTAAATTATCTTTCCTGAATTATTGATATTTGCAATAATTAAGTCTTAAATCTGATCTTCTGGATCAGAAGGCATGGGGGTAAAGTGGCATTCATTTCTGCTTGGAAATGAATGGTGTAACCCAGATACATCTTGAACAAACAAACCAGAACACTGTTAAAATCGGAAATTCCCAAATAAAGGTATCTATTTGACAGTGAATTTATTCTTCACATAAGTGGCTCATAAAGGAAAGCTTACTTTACAGAGCATGGACCACATTACAAAATGAACTAACTGATCATAGTACCACACCAAGAATACACTTGCATGTTTTCAGTTAACCTCCCTTGTGTCAGAAAGGAACTTCCCAAATACAGCCCATTTACTTTTTCTATAAAGGATGAAAACCCTATCACAGACGTTTTTAATCCATCACATTCCAATAGTCAACAATATCATATTGCATGTTCTTGAAGCACTAAAACCATCAGTTAAAAAAAGGAATAAAAAACCCCCAAATATTACACGTTCATGACAGATGCATTCAAAGAGATCTTATGTGGTAGAACACGTGAAGGAAGCATATATTTATAGAATATGGACCGAGTAGAAGACAGGAAAGAAAATATATATTTATGTTGTACCTCATGCATACATTTCCCTTAATTTTTTAGCCAATTGCTTTTCCAGAAAAATAAAAAACTACCTGGTAATTAAAGTATTTCAAGCAGAGTAGTAAAAGCTTAATTGTTCTGCACTACAGAGTGCAGATTTGTGTAATTCACTGGGAAAAACTGAATAGGTTAATACATATCCCCTGGAAACAACTCAATATTCAGTAGCCATTCAGTACACTGGATTCATTATGCTTCTACATGAATACCTTCTAATAAAAGAATTTACTATTAGCATAAGCAGATACAATACATTTTCATTACTCTAGAGCAAAATGAAATGAATCGGGAAAACTAATTCCCGTTGCAAACCTCATTTCTCCAAACTTCTCTGAAAACACAGTTTAACCATTTGTACAAGCAGATAAGGTTTTAGAACAAGAAAGAGCACATTTCATAATATGATACTCAGCAGCGTATGGCTGGCTTGTGATTTCACAACTTGAAAGGTCAGAATATTGTTGTATATCCTATGGATCATGAGCTAACTTCGAAAGGTTGACTGACTGCCAATCTGATTGTGGCTTGGAGAAGGGAATTACATTAAACCTGGACTTGGTGCCACAAGTGCTGCCTAGTTAAGTCACAGAAAGTACATGACCATGTCTGTCAGAAAGACAAGAGCTGAGGATTCACCTCTTCCCTACCCCTCCATCCCAAATGCATGCTGACAGCCAAGATAATGTTTGAGGGGAAAAGCAAACAGAAAAAAGGAACATGGGCTGAATACGCTGTATGTTGTCAAGAGTTTTCAAGGTGGGGCAAAAGGTGGAAAAAAATCTTCAAATATCGGATCACATGATACAGGCTAAGAGAAGCAGTCAAAGGAGTCAGGTTATATGGAAGTGGTGTCAGATCCCAGGTCAACAACCCCGTGTCCTTGGCTGTATGGCAGAGCAAGAGGTTACACCCGGCTGCTGCCAAGCAAAGCAACCTGGGGTGGGTGCAGTCCGGAGCTGTGCCACAGCTCTTCTGCTCCAGCATCCACCACGTCAGGCAAAACCCAGAGCAAGGGACGTGGCACAGGACACTGCTAAATCACACATACCAGAAGCAGGTGATTTGAAAAAGGAGAGCAGATTGAGTGCCAACAAAAGTCAAGTCTGCAGTAACTTCTAGCAGGTGAAGAATTATTTTTGGTTTATCCTCTTCCACACTAACTGTTTCGTAAGCTAAAATTAAGCTGTATTTCTTACTTTAAAATGGCAAACATAATTAATTCCATCCATTTTCATCTTTAAAACTACTTTCTAAAGAAAAGGACTTACATAAAATAAGGTGTCAGGGCTACCTTCTTACAATTATGGTTTTTCGCTAAACACCCTTTTATTTATGAGCTAGCTATCAGGCCAAGAGTGAGAATTTGATGAACTAGTCCCTTGCTCCACACTGACGCAACAAACTAAACCAGAAAGAAAATTCTAATACTGAATTTATTTAGGAATTTTAAAACATTTCTTCTAAGAAACAGATATCTACAAAAAGAAAAACTTCTCCTCTGCAGAGTAATTTTGCTTCTGTATTCTTCAAAGGTCATCTGCACAATATTGAACACATCTGTTTTGAATACACTAAGCATGAGTTACAGATGCTTAACAGCCCCATCATACAGTAGTAAAAGGTATGAGAAGTCTCATCAACGAGTACTGAATTACTATAGTAGTACACAGAAAAATAATAATTAAGAGAACAATTTCAATACATCAAGAGGAAAATATTAATCATTCATTGAAAAAGACAAGTAGAAGAGGACATTTCTTCACAATCTGAGCATTTGCTGCTCAGACACATAGTATTCAAGAACACCAACCACTTATGAGGTTGTGGAAAGAGATACTAAATATTAATTTACTAAACAGGAAACTAAATATGGTATTTTAGACCATGTGCTTATGGCAAAACTGTAATACATTTATAAACCTCTCTGGCTGAAAATCAATGTTTTGTTTAAAATACAACAAATTCTCTCTTGTTCCATACTATTGCATTTTATAAAACATTCAAAGAGCACTAAAAAAAATATTTTAATCATTAAAAGTTTGTCATAGTTTAAGCCCAGCCAGCAACTAAGTACCAAGCAGCTGCTCACCCATTCCACCCCGTCCCCCAACAGGATGGGGAGGAGAATTGGAAAAAGGTAAAACCTGAGAGTTAAGCACAGTTTAATAATTGAAATAAAGTTTAATAACAGTAGTAATAATAATAGTAATAATAATAATTAAATGGGAGAAAACAAAAAAGAAAGAAATAAAACCCAAGGAAGATAATTGATGCACAATACAATGCTAACCAATGCCCAGCCAGTCCCCCAGTAGCAATTGGCCCCTCCTGGCCAGACGCCCCCCCATTTTATATACTGGGCATGACGTTCTATGGTATGGAATAGCCCTTTGGCTAGTTCGGGTCAGTGTTCTGGCTCTGCTCCCTCCTGGCTCCTTGTGCAGCTCCTCGCTGGCAGAGCATGGGAAACTTTAAAATCCTTTAGAGTAAGCATTACTTAGCAACAACTAAAACATCAGCGTGTTATCAACATTATTCTCATACTAAATCCAAAAGGCCGTGCTGTACCAGCTACTGGGAAGAAAATTAACTCCATTCCAGCCTAAACCAGGACAAAGGTGCACACCCAACAGAATCAGTATTTCAACAGAATAGTATTTCAAAGAAACCAACATAGCAAACAAACAAACAAACAAACAAATTTAAAATAAAGTCATCCATCTATCCATAACCTGAATTCTTTGAACTGCAAATAAATAAGCCAATCTTCAGAAATATGTATTGAAGGGAAATGGAACTAAAATTGCCATTGCTTTTCAGAACATGATTCAATTATAATTAGGTTAATTAACACCTCAAAGCAAAATCTTGTAATTAGCGTACTCTTTTTGTAATCAGGATTATTTTGTAGCTGTTCTAATTTTTGCAGATTGATGACATACATAAAATTAAGTTAATGAAAAATAAGGAAGCAAATAAGATTTTTACATCACTCTCAAAAATGAAGCTAAGACAGATTACAAATTTAATATCCAAATTGCTTCCAAAGTCATTTGAAGCATACATATTTAATCACATAGGTTGTGTATTTATTTTCCTGGCAAATCCAATCTATGAAAGAGAACAAACAATCCTGTTCCTGCTTCCTCCCCGATTCATGACATTAGAAGTCCCATTATTGCAGTTTTTTGTTCTTCCAGTAATTCATTTCCCAGTTTTGTAATTCCTGGCAGACTTAAAGCATGTCGTAACAGAGTGGCCCATCATTCTAAAAGAATTATTCCAGCTTGTATTTTATTTACATCTCATTTCTAGTTTATATTTACTTATTGTTTCATTTTCCAGCCAGAGGATTTCGTCAGACTGAAAAAAACCCTTCACTATAAAAAAGCTTTTTGCTGATACACAAATGTACACAGGTTAAGATCATAACACCTTTTAACTTACTACAGCCTACTCCTGTAAAAACTTACTCCAAAATTCCTACTAAAAATCAGTTTAACATTGGGATGTTTTAGTTTCCGGGTGTGAATCCCAGTTCAATTCAGTTTAAATTAATTCTAGAATATTATTTACACTGTAAGTACCAGCAGAAATAGCCTTAAAGTCTATGCTAATTTAAGACTTTTTTTTTATTGATAAGCCTGCATATAAATTAAATACATCCAGAGTCTTTAGTCTGCCATTGACAAAACTTGAATCATTTACGTAATTCCTCTCTGATCTCCTTCCAATTTGTCAACATCTTTTTTGAGAATGGGGAATCCTTCCAGTAATAATCTCATTAATGCTACATTAGAATAATAATAATGCCTCTCTACACTTACTGTCTACCCATCAGCTGATCCACCTTAGGATCATATTAACTTCTGCTGCTATGAGCTCACATTCAGTTGGATACCAGAACAGCTCTTTCAAAGTTGCTGCTTAGCAAACCCTACCAACGCCCTGCTCATATCGTACATCATTGATATTACTTATTTTTCATACATATGATTTACATTTGGTGATATTAAAAACATTTTTTCAAGTTACCCCCCATTAAGGCACTCAATCGCATTATAAATATATCCTAAACTGAGAACTATTCTAGTTATATAAATTATCATATCAGCAGTTATATCTGCTGCAATAATTTTGAAGTCTTTTATTTTAACCACTGGAAAAAAATGTTTCAAGCACTTTTAATAAGTATCAGTTTATGATACCAACAAGAATGTGCTTATCAGCCAAAATGAAAATCCATTACTTCTTTTATAACAAGGCCACCAACTACTAACTATGCAACCACCTCTTAAAAGATAAGCTGATCCTGCTTTAATTAGCAATTTGGACATAAAAGAAAGAGGCTGCAATTTGCTAATATATTTGTTGACTCTGAGAATTTTTGGAACTGACATGTAGCTCACAAGATACTCTGAAAAAACAAAATGTATAGCTGCTTTTCAAGCAAACTGAAAAGAATCAACTAAAAATGCAACCAAAGCCAGTTTTCTCTCAAAACCTTTAGATGTTCCCCTTCTACAGCCGTGACCCCGATTAAATCAACAGGGTTGTTAAGAACCTGCTGAGTTGTGTGTTTGAGGACAGGAAAAGGCTCAGCTCTGCTTCACTGCATCTTGCTGTACATCTTCAAGGACACAAGTAGAAGATAGATATTACAATAATTATTCATATTAGTTGGAACTTCTTGCTTAGAGTTTGGAAATCCCAGGCAGGAACACTGTTCTCTGAAAACTCTCCCATGAAACAGTTGCAAGAAAACTGCACGCGAGAAAAGAATACGCTTAGGAAGATTGCTGGACAAGTTTCAAAACCCCAGGCTGTACTATTTCTGCAGAGAGGATGAAGACAGTATCACGGACTTTCCCAGACTTCAGCTATGCAATTGCTTGCGCTAATTCTTCCCTAAAGAGATCTAAAGCCCTCCATGCCTTCAGTCTTCCCCCAGAAAATGCTAACCTGCATACACATAAGCTCAGAAGTCCAAACACATACACAAGCTCCTTTAAACAGTGAATAGAATCACTGGGAGGCATAGACTGACAAGGTCCAGACCCTACAGGGCACTACATACTACAGATAGTACAGAGTTTTCAAGCAAAGAACCATAAAAGTAGAAGAAAGAAAATTTAGCTAAAGGTTCTCTTAGCCAGCACAAAGTCTCCATACTAAGATCCCAACTAGAGCTGGCAAAGGCACAGATGTTAGTGAATCCCATGGCAAAGAAGAAACAGTGACAGCCAAAATGCAGCCGATATTTCTTGGAGATTCTAACGGATGGAAAAAACCACAAAAACCTGAAGAAAACAGGCACCTCCTAGTTTCTAGTTCAGAAATCATTTTAAGCAATACATAGCATAATGTTGGAGAAAGTAAGGTGGATTCTGTTGCTATTCAACAGAATAACTTCATAAATAATGTTTAAAGTTCAGTTTTAGATAGAAATGAAAAATTCCATATTCATTTTCTGGTAGGATACATCTTCAACTCCCTGACATGAACGGCCATCACATAATTAGCCCAGGACAGAGAAGACTGATGCGCACTTCAACCTCCTGCACTCCCAGTAACACCACAGATCTGGGAGTGTTCTGACAGCAGCGGAGCTCAAAAAGAAATTAACTTCACAATTGGCAGAATAGTGTTCAAGTAAAAAAAAATAAAAAATATTGACCTTATTACACAGCTGGATTGAGCTCGAATGATCAAAAAATAAGCTTTTATAATTCATCTTCCCTTAGATCTATTTTGAAGATGACTTCAGCTGAATCTATCAGATAGAAAAATTGCTCAAAAATGAAAACAAGTAGAACGTGTATCAGGCATATAGTGCTCCATTACCACTTACTCAACTCTTCCCAAAATTCTTTGAAACATGCAACCGCATTCACAAACCCTCCAAGAGGAAAGCCGGCTGTGTACACACACAGGTGTGTTTTGGATGCAGCTCCCTGACAATAGTAATAAATTATGTATTTCCTGTGGAGATTCGTTTGCACACCAGATTTAGGGTTGAAATGCAAACAAAACAAGGTTCACTGAATATAAATACTATCCAATTAACAGGAAGGGTTGGGAATATATTTATATTTTCCATGGTAATATAGACATTAGTCCATTTTCCATACACATTGCACAAGGGTTTACATTAGGCACAAGTTCATGAAGTATAATGTCAGCTGTAATTATTATGATTTCCTAAATAAATTGTATTAATTAAAACTATTTGGAATTTTATCTAATGACATTTATTTTATAGATATAGGTACTTAATTTTACCAAGTGATATTATGTACCAAAAAAAGAAAAATCATTAATCATTTACTTTTACCTGCCTTACAACATACTATTGCTTCATTTTAAGTTACTGTAATGGGCATCTTAAATTTATCGGGGAAAAAAACCAAAACATGCACTGTAATTCAGAATTGTCTCTTCATAGAAAATCTAGGATGAAAATGTGCCATACTGAAGGAAAACAATCAGTCATGAAAAATTTGCAACAGGAACACTCACCATTATTCACATTACTGTTAATATGCTGTAACAATACAGAGTAGTCCAAAAATATAAAGATGCTAAAAGGCACAATTGCTGCACGGCTCTTGTAATAAAGGCATATTTGTAAAACAACCACACCGCTACTTAGAATACCTAGGAAAAGCTAATGAATAGAACTACAGCTTGACACTAGGAAACTGAAATCTTATCAAAAGAGCAAACCTTAGCTTCAGAAATTATACACAACTCCTTCATATTGTCACCCCTTTGTTCACACATGAATATTTCTGGTGTCTTCAAAAAAAAAAAAAAAAAAGTTGTGTTGATGTTGCTGGTTTATGGACGTTTTTCTTCCTGCCTGCCCCCTTAATATATATAACTTGCATCCATTTGCATTTAATTATTTTGCAAAACCACCAGGGAAAAATAAAAAATAATCCTCTGAGTCCTTGTGGGCAACCTCCACAAATACTATTTTCCATCTGCATATAAAATATCACGGAATGGCTCTTATGCCCTTCCTAAAAGTGTAATTCTTTTTTAAGAAACCAACCACAGTGTAACAAATGAAATTGTAATTCATTTTGGTTACTATGCATGAGGGTGAGAATAAGAGGCAGTAACCCCTGAGGATATATTTTCAAGTTATACGTTTCCTTATAAAAACTTTATAGAATTAAAAATTATAAGATTTCTAGTAAAAAAGGATTAGCTATTATAAACTCTCAGAAAACAATGCTAGCAATGAATACATATACCTTATACTTTTAGCTAATTTTGACATTGATGCCAGAGAAAAAAAAAAAACATATTTCAATTATTATATTCAATATGGCTGAGAAAAGAAGTTCTAATAAACTGTTCAATTGTGCACTTCTTCCAAAATCTCAATAATGGTAATGTGATAAAAGACATGTGGCAGGGCATATCTGCTACTCTTTAAACATGACAACAAGCACTGGGAAAATAGGTACTCCAGCAAACTATAATACTCTTACATCTCTGAAAGCCAGAGAAAGTTTTAATTAGTTTGCTAGTTCAGGGCTTCCTAGAATAAATGCAATTCTGTCATTTCTAATGCACTCTCATGATCAGTTAATGGACTTTTTTTTTTTTTTTTTTTTTTTTTTTGCCTCCAGCTCAGACAGCCTTCTTGTCTTATAATTTCTTTTAAATCAATTCACAGGTTATCCATATTTTCTCATCCAGAACACTAATGAGCTTGTCTAAAATTCAGTTTTAATGCACCATTCTACTGGCACACAGAAGTGTTCTTTTTCATATCCACAATGCATTTCTGCATTACTCCCCAAAATTTCCATAGAAATCAGTGGAGGTGCCACCGTTTGAAAATCTGACACCCACATGCCTATTTATACCCTAGCTCAGAGTCCACACACACCCACACCCACCCCCCACCCCCCCCCACACACACACTGATACAAGCAGCTTCATTAGCATTTTTGGAGCCCAAAGAGTTGTGTACAACCATTCTTGGTTTTTCAAGCATTTTCCAAAATCATGTCCAACTTGGAGAACAAGAGGGCACTTTAAATATTCAATTGTAAATGCCAAAATAAAACATGGATTTGTCTTGGAAATCACAGAATCAAATTTCGGCTGTGTGGAACCTCAGGATGCCATCTACTCCAAACTCCTGGTCAAACTAGGGCTGCCTTCAAGATCAGATCAGGCTGCTCAGGAACTTTTGCAGCACAGTTCTGTTGCATTTTGTGGCCATTAAATCTCCCCTCTATTCAGTTACCTGCAATTAATGACTTACAGAAGAACTTCACATCTCCATGATTTCTGTAGTCACCAGCTCTTACGAATCTACGGTGGACTTCAGAATTCAAACTGACCGGGGTTTAAATATTTACATTTTTATTTATTTCCCAAGATAAACTTTCAAATTAGGTGTCCTCTTTAAAAGGAAAGTGCTTTGAAACTTTTTAAGGAGATCAAAATCTTTGCATGTGGAATGTGCATGTAGTATCTTGTGAAGGTTGTCACTGCACAGGCGGATTGCAATCTAAGCCCAAACAGAGGTAAATGAGATACTTTCTTGACTTGACCAGACTGTGTATACAATGTTAAGCAGAAAAAAAGAAAAGCCTTTAAACTGGGATGATCATTAACTTATCTCAGAAAAACAGAAAGAGCAGCTGAATAACTTAAGCTAAAAATGCAACAGATGAACACAATCTGAAGGTAGCGCATTTCTCATCACTTGAAGCTTTTGTGATTATGTTTGTGCAGCTCACAAAACCAGGCTTTAGTCAAATGTAATATATTGGATTCAAAATACAGAAAATAAGTAAAACTACTTATTTCTCAATACAATAAATTAAATTACATGTTCAGAAGGTTTTTGTATATGTCCATTCTATCTAAAAACCTATGAAATGAAGAAATCTGAACAGAAATATTCATAAATGTTGAATAAAATAACAGCCCAGTATTTCTCTACCCACTCTTGACTGCACTGCATTTTCCACCATCAGTGGCAAAGGGGCACCTTAGTTTCCACCACTGAAGAAATCCACACCCTGTAGTACAACTTATTTCTTTATTTACATTCATTGAAGCATGCTATCAGACAAATCTAGCAAAACCAAAAGTTAACCCAAGCAACCTGAGAAACTATGCAACTTCAATGGTACTTTCACTTCTTGGCTGATGTACTCCTTTTTCTGGGTAAAGTGTTGGAAAAGAAAGGAAAACAGGAAATTCACACACAAAAGACTCCGTAATTTGTTCTTTTCACAATAGATCATAGTTCATGGCAGCTTCAAGTTCTATGCCAACAACAGTATTGGAATAACAGAGAGCTGGTAACCTCATTTTCATTTGGTATCAAAATGAATTCAGGATTTTAGTCCATCTTCCATATCAACAATAAAATTATCGAGGTTTATAACGGAAGTTAATTACCATGTTACCAACAGCTATATGAAATGAAACATACATCTCTCTGCCTTTGAGTCTGTAAAGTTGTGTGTGTACATTGTTAGAGATTTACATGTCCAGAATAATTTGCAGAAAGATAACAATGTTTTCAAAAACAAAGGATAGGTGTAATTTCCTTAGAGAGTGACTCACTGGAAGCAGCATAGGACCCATCCGGAGACTTCGGTTTTGAGGAACTAAAAGAGTAACTATATTTTATCTCTGTTTTATTCTGAAAACAAAAACATCAGGTCTGTTCTCACACTCAAAAGGCAGCCTACATTTCTATCCAGCAGACCAATCTCAAGATCCACAATGTCTAGGACAAAATTGTTAGTAGCAGGTGGATGGACAGATGGGGTTAGCTGGAATTAATTTTTAATATAATGAGCATTCCTCGAAGAAAAATGACTTATGTGTTTTAAATAATGGAGCTACCCATCTTGCAGCTTACTAGAATAAAATTATGTAACCAGTTTCCCATTATTAATGGCAACTCAGGAACAGAAAAGCACCGGGCCATGGGTTCAGCAAATTGCTCTGACAGAAGTTTGATGTCCACTGCCATATTTCTCTGGGCAGCACAGCTCCTGCCCCCGTGCGTGCACTCACAGCACATGTAAATTTGTACAGACACAGGAAACGTGTTGTGCATAGAAATACTAAAATCTGCTCTGACAATAAACAAACTGGTCTACCTGGCTAAAAGCTGGATAGCACTATTATACACATTATACATGTCACCTAGCATCACTTTCACCTTGCTCTTTTTAGACCACTGGAAAATGTTTTTGCCTCTATTAGCTAATTTTACTCAGTCAAAAGGTAACTGGTTGAGCATACACTCCTAATCCATTGCGGCACAAAATGAAACAGATTTTAGAAGTTTCTGTATTTTTTTGGTTGTTTTTTTGTTTTTAATGTGAACCTGTCCTCTATGGGATAATAATAAAACAAGAGTATGGGCTCAATCAGATCCCTGTCTTAAAGTTGATGGTTTCATAAATTTCTAAACTGCCTTTAAGACAAACATAAGTAAATAGTTGTTGCTACTGTATACCTGCTCATACTTTGAGACTATAAATTATTTAGAACAAGAACCTCTAAACATTTTTAAACAGAGCTCTCCACAAGAGATCACGAACAAAAACTGTTCAAGATTTTATTATCAAAGATTATTATATAATTATGTAAAATGAGTAAATATAGTATCAGGCTAGAGGAAGACGCAAAACAAGTCAAAGATACTTGCCTGGGTAACGAGCGGCTCCAATAGCCTCTCTACTGTGAGAGTCCTGATTTCCAAACTTTTGGGGTCCCATTTCAAAATGATAGGTGACGTTGCAGAAGTCATACTCCCTAGAACAGACAAAATGACACAACATTCATGCATTATATGTGTAATACCCAAATACTGCAGAGTTTATTTAGAAAATACCACATATGCTGTTCTTGTTCATATATGAAATACTTCTCCATAATCTTGCTAGTGTTCCGCTGCTCCCAAGAACTCCCAGGTGCGCCACTGCCACATCCACCAAGTGCTTAAATGTTCATATTTAAAAACTTTTCCCTTAAGAATAGACACCCTAACATGCTGCATACATGTTGCACTGGGTGTACGTGGCAAGGTTTGGGTAGTGATGGGGCTGCAAGGTTGGCTCTATGTGAAGATATCAGGGGCTGCCCCTTGCTGGGCACAGCAGGGGCCACCACAGGACAGAGCTGAGCCCATCAGCAATGCTGGTGACATGTCTAGGAAAACACATTTAAGAAAGGACAAAACACTGCATGGCAATTCGAGGAGTGAGGCAAAAAAAGTGTGAGAAACAATCCTGCAAACCCCAAGGTCAAAGAAGGCAAAGTGGAAGGAAGTGCTCCAGGTGCTGGAGCAGAGGTTCCACTGTAGCCCATGGAGAAGTCCATGGTGAAGCAGAAATTTCCTATGAGAACCACATCGGAGCAGATATTACTGCAGACCATGGAGAACCCAATGCAGCAGCAGACAGGTAAGTCCTGAAGGACCTGCATCCCATGGAGAGCGCGTGCAGGAACAGGTTCATTCTGAAGGACTGCAGCCCATGGAAAGGACCCATACTGGAGCAGGGGGAAAGTGTGAACTGACTGCAACCCCCATTCCCCAGCCCCCCTGGACTGCTCTGGGCAGGAAAGGCAAGGAAGCAGAAGAGTCAGGAGTGAAGGAATGAAGCTGAGACCAAGAAAATATGGGGGGGATGGGGGGGGGGGGGGGGGAGGGGGGGAAGGTGCTTGTTGGGGGGGGAGGGGGGGGAGGGGGGTGGATTTTTTCTCTGCATGATCGAACTGTATTTTAATTAGCAATAAAATAAATTATTTTTTGCCAATTCAAGTCTGTTTTGCCCATGACGGTAACTGGTAAATGACTGTAATGTCTTTATCTCCACCTACAATGTTTTCATATTTTGTCCCCATGTCCCATTGAGGATGGGGGAGTAAGAGTGTGGCTTGTAGCAGCTAGCCAGGGTCAACCCACCAACACAACAAATAAAACAAATTCAACAAGCCTGTTCCGATTTTTGAGTAAAACTTCCCCACAGCATTCAGGCTTCCTTAATTTTACACCTAAAATGGTAGTACTTGCTTAAAAACAAAATAAGCATTCTCCAGACCATTTTAGGCTTAAAAGCCTAAACAAGCCCTAAAACAAAGGCAGCAGCAAGTTGCTGTCATTTTATTTGCCAATTTAAGTCTTCATGAATTTTTCAAGATAGTGGACTTTACATTTCAAATTCCAGATAGAGAAAAATCCAGCTGTCAGTTTGTAAGAGACATAGAATGCACCTCACTGAGCTGGAAAGTGATAAAAGTATTTGGTGACAAGTAATGCCACGTGTAAACTAATTTGCCCACAATAAAAACAATAAAAAACAAACAACAAAAAAACCCACAGGAAAATGTGATAAAAATGTTCATTTTAAATAATTCTGGTTTAAATATTTCCCTTCATTTTAAAATTAAAATTAAAAATTTGTAGTTCCAAATACCCAGAATACCATAAGAACTCTAGCAGGTAAAGACAAACCAATATCATCATATTGTATGGTGCATAAGTGAGATCCAAATCAAGCCCTCTGTGTACAATATCGCAAAAGTTTAAAATTGTTTTCTCCAGAAAACTAAGTTTAACTGACAAGAGAATTTCAGTAATTAAAAAATAAATAAATGAAATTAAAAGTCACCACACAATTCAATGAACAAAATCAAAAGAAGTTCAGCTATTGCTCCTTGAATAACAATCCATTTCATAAAGCTTGATTCAATAAGGTATGTATTCAGTACTTACCAACATTATCTAGTATATACAAAATAAATTGTACTGCTTTTACTGCTTTATTCAGGAGAATGTCTTGACTAATTACTATCACCCAAAATGAAAATGCTAGTAAGGCTACGCAAAAGTCATTCACAGTCTGCAAAAAACCATGTTACTAGAAGGCAACTTAAAATACTTGCTCAAAAAGAGAGGCGTACCAGAATCCCCTAATCAATGTATTTATAAATCACATATCAAACCAGCTCTCAGCCTTCTCTCATTTGCGAACATTTGGTAGAATTATCAGATAATATCTAGTGTGTGCTACATTGCTATCCAGTTTCCACTCTTCTGCAAAAAATCATTAGGCTTCATGGTTTACAATGCTGAAAACTCCCATATATGCGATTAAAGAAAATCATTAGACAGTTTCTAGTTGCTGTAAACATGGTTAATGGGGAAGCTATCCTCATTTTTCCAACAATGTTTAATCATCTTTCACAGAACCTCTTTCTTTTTCATGTAACATCGTTGCTACTCCAGTTGGCCTGTGTATTCTAGAAGTATGTTTTCAGTACACAGTTATTCTAGTCAATAATTTATGAGTTATGATACTTTTAAATGTGTCAAATACAGTTTCATTCTTTTTAATAAGCACGCTTGTCCTCACTATTAACATGGGTACTGAAACATACACCTCTCGTTATACAAAAATATATCCAAAGCTGTAACATAGTCCAAAGCCTACATAAGCCAAGTAATTTCAGCGGATGGCAATCATAAAGCTGACATAAAAGATAACCTGGATGGTCACTTTTTTCAATCAGAACACTGCCTCAGTGTCAACCTTAAGTAAGAAATAGAAAAAATATCCTTCAGAATTCAATATGAAAGGGTGAGCAATACTTTCAACTATAAAAAGGATACATACAAGAGAGAGCCTTAGGAAAAACCCGTAAGAAAGTTTTTCATTTGCAGTAAAATCTACCCCACAAAAGCAAATAATTAAAAAGTCAAATTAAGCATTTTACTCAACATTTCTCCAGCTGCTGTCACAACAGCATTTTTAAATGACAAAAGACTAAAAAGAAGTTACCTGCCCAAGTCTATGTATATGAATAGATGGAATATTTCTTCCTTGCCATTTCTACAATGATATCCCTAATGTGAACAGGTGAACAGGGACCGCTCAGTTGGATAAAGGAAAATACACTAACGATATCTTATGCCTATTAGACCAAATATTCCCCAATCCAGTAGCTTTAAGTATTTCACTGAAAACAAAATGCTTCATAGCTTACACCTGACTTAGGGTTGCACAGTACTAGTGAGTGAGATAACCTGTGTGAGCAGAGGATAATGGTATCGCATAATATTTTTCGTATAAAGATAAAAGTCTATTATGTTAGATAGAAGAAAACACTAGTAAAATAGATATTTCACATAAGTGAAAGATATCTCCTTTCCCATTACCTTCTAGACTAGACTGATATCCCTTGTTTTCTAAAGTATTTTTTTAGTAATCGTTTGCTTACCCCTGGAGTTTCCCAGTTACGGTCATTTTTTTAAGTACTCAGTAACATAACAGAAAACAATCAATTTGTTCTTCAAAATGTGAAATTACGTTTCTCATCTCAGTTTCAGCCTCTAATTTAGAAACACGTACTGATTGTTCTTTGGGGTAAGTCTCATTGAAATAAAGCTCACATGGTGGTTTTGTGATTGCAGAGTTAAGAAAATATTTTTAGCAGAAAGTTTCAGTGAAACTTAATTTCTGTTGTTCACATATATTACCAACTGGCATCCTGATATTTGAAATTTGATATCATTAAATAAATAAATTATGTTAATAGCACTGTAGTAGTACTGCTGAAGAAATATAGAGATTATTGCAGCTCTAACCCTGAAACTAGTTCCACCCTTTTTCAAGAATATATTTCAGGAATTCCATTTCTTAACTTTGCTTTTTCATCCTTCCGCATGGTCTAAAATACGTTTGTCTCTTGTTTTAAGCTTTTAGTTTTTCCTAAATACAGCAATACAGAAATGTCTCTACCTGGTCTGGTAACTAGCATTCAATGTGAACATTTGTTTAGGCAGTTTGTCTTCAAAGCCTGTCTGTAAAGAAAGTATTTACTTCAGTCAACAAATCTTTAGAGTGGATACCGGTATTTGAGCCAAATTCCACATCAGTGGAATTCTTCATTAACATAACAGTCACCAAAAATCTAACTCCACATCACCCTTATCACCAACCTTTTCACACAGCAAAATTTTGCTTTTTCAAACATTCTACAAAACCAAAATACTCTGCACCTGAAATTACTTTTTTCTCTATCACACTACAGCATATTGTTTTCCCATACAATAGATCCACTTCCCTTGCAGCTTGCACAGATGTGTATTCTGATGGTCAAAAACTGCTCACAAGTGACACTGGACCTCATTTCTATGCTGCAAAATGGAAATATTTTAAATCTACGTGAGCAAAAGCAACATTTGCCAAAGCAAACTGATAATTTTTTAGAAATATAAACATTGCTAGCCTAGAACAGGTCTCCAGTTGAGGCCAGAAAAACTCTAAACCAACAGATGTTAGTCCAGTTCACATCTGCAATGCCATTGCAGACATGAAAGACAGCTGGTAAACGTTTCATACAGAATGAAGTAAAAACCCATTCTATCTGATTCATAGCAAATCTGCAACATTAATCTGGTGACAATACCAGATTGGCAATGCTGGCATCACAAGTCTGTACTTCCAACATTATGTTTGCTACTAGAAGGCAAAAAATGAACTTCACTGACGAGAAAGAAAGGTGTCCAGCAAGGTGGAAAGTTAGTAACTTGAGAGGAGGTAAAGGCAAAATAATAATAATTTAGCCCTTGTTTCCAGATATTAAATTTTAATAGCCCTAACACCTCAAGGGATTTATATATAAAAAAGATTTTATATATAAAAAGAAAAAAAATAAAGCTTTACAAAGGATTCTCCCACATCAGTTACCATCTTGGCTTACAGTCCCCATGCCCAGACTGATGGGGCATGTGCTTTACACCAGCCTGATCTTCCACAGTAGAGGCCAGTTCAGCTCCTCCTGCATGTTTCCATCCTTTGTGTTTTGTAACAGTGCTATGAATTCCATCAGGAACATAAGATGGTTGAGCTCTAACTAAATCCTACAGAAGAAAAACAATTTTTCAGTTCCCTGCCTGACTTGGGAGGCACGCGTGTGACGGCACCAGTAACAAGTAAAGCTCTGAATACGGCAGCAGAGGTGAAGGGGAAGACAGAACTGCCTCTTCAGCAGCAGCACGAACACAAACTGGTTTAAGATGACTGAGAAACTGAATGACAGATACTCCGCGTTTTCTTGGTTTGCATCCTTAGACTGAGAACGATGTCAAAACAAACACCTCTGTACACAGAGACAGACTTATGTGAAGAATATGGGAATTCCTTGCAGCAGGATACACAGTCTCTTGAGACAGAAATGGAAAAATCCTGACTGACTTCACTGGGAGCTAGAAATCTAAATGTGAATGGTTATATCCTTGAGTATGGTTACAGAGTACAACAGTGTGACATTAAGGATGCGTGAGCTGGCTCCGAATTACCTCGTATAGGTACAGGGCAGGCTGGAGCACAGGACAAACTAGCTCAGACATTAGAAACACTAGCAACGTACGCAGCCCGAGAAACTCCACCACTTGGCTGACGTGGCTGGCAGAAGACCGCAGTCATACCTGTTGGTATATACAGCTGAGATTCTGCTGTTACCTTACGTTTATCTGCAGTACTGAGCAATGCAGACATACCTTGTGACCTGACGTGAACAGATAAAGTGCCATTCCAAGAGCTCCGATACTCAAGAGAACCTGGTTTCCAACACTATTCTCAATCCATTTGCCCATTCTCTGTCTCTACTAATGCAAGAATACAAGTAGAGACAGAAGGACGCAGAGAATAAGTGCATAAAACTTGCAAAGAAGCAAAATACAGGGGAAATGCTACGGGGACGGAGACTAACAATGACGAGTAAGAGAGCAATGGAAAAGGGAATAGAGAACACCCTTTTCTACAGATAAAAGCACCTATCATTAGTCAATGACAGCCCAGTACAGCCTCCAGAAGATCTGGCTGAAATGATCAGTTGACATGGGCAGTTCCCATCACCTTTCTTAAAAAAAGATGAAGAAGGAAAGAAAATAAAAAAAGAAAAAAAGGTGGAGCAGGATGGTTTGGAGGAATACATGTCTCCATATGTTTGAACAACCAGCTCTTGGCATATTTATTTATGTTGTCTCATAAATGACTCTTTTGTCTTCTCGCCTAAAACTTAAGCAGGAAAACCCAAGCCAAAATAAACCTCTAGGCCCCACTCCCCAGCTTAACCATGCAGAGAATTTTTAATTTGAGCCCTTCTAAGCTCTCAGCTTCCTTTTGGATTCACAGCCCTCTCCGCTTCTGCTAACCCTCCACCTCCATGGGTTGAGATTCTGGTCTGGCCTCAACAAAATGATGTTCTCAAATGGAAGCAGCCCATCATGCAAAGCCAGACTTCTAGCCAACAAACCATCAAGTGAGGAGGAAAAAGGCCTTGACAAGGGGAAGATTACCTTGGCAACAAAGCTGGGGGAAGGTGACCATAGCGTGCCCTGACACAGAAACACAAAAGCTATAAAAAGGCATGGCTGAGTCATTCACACTTTTCAGTCACATTAACCAGCTCAGTCTTGGGAGCAACTGCCTACACCAAGACCTGTCTGATCCGGGAGGGCAAATTGCCTCCAGAAATCAAAGCGACCATGAAGAACTCGCAGCGAAGGTGCAAACTGCAGCACAAGGGTCAGTGTAACAAAGGTTCCACCTACACCCACCCGCATGACCTGCGGGTTCTTCTGCTTTAACTAAAAACAGTGATAATATGTTCCAAAACTGTGGGCAAAGCTGAGCTGTATGCAATGTCCAAATTTTTTTTATCTACTATAAAGCTTAGAAAAATAATTCCAGTTTAATGGCTCACACATCTACAGCTATGGGTCGCTTGTCTGTTCAGGCTCTCACATCAGCATGGCCCTTGATGGCCTTGAGGAACGTGGTACCATGATGTCAGGCGTGGTCGTACAAACCTATGCCCCCCTTGGTCCAGCACACCCCTGAGCTCCATCCAGTTCCTAACAGGCCCATTCTGAAAAGATGTTTAGACAAAGAATAGTATGGACCTGAGGTCAGTCTGTGGACTCTGGGGCAAGAAGCTGGACTATGAATTCAGCTCTGGAGAAGTTTAATATATAAAAGATCCTCACTCTAAGAGGATGTTAGATACAATACCTAATTCCTAAAACACCTAAAAATCTAATGGTTGGTTCTATATGAGTAACCTGGTGTTTTGGGGAGGGCTGTCCCTAAGAAGGATAGAAAACAGAGGGATTCGCATTTGATTGATGTGGTAAATACTAGGAGTAGAATTGTTTGATGTGAAAAGTGATTTTCCCCAAGATGAGTAAGCAATGAAAGTGCTTCAAAGCTGTTTTAAGTAGCCATACATAAAATGTCTACATTAAAATATTTTATCTTACATTATCTATAACATGCTTTTTTTCCACTGAATAACATTTACAGTTAAGGCAGTGGAGTTTCCTAAAAAGCTCAGTGAAATAAAAGGTTTTAAGGAACCTATACCAAAAGGAAGCCTAAGTTCCAGCAAAAGATTGCCAAGTTACTTCTGCACAACTGAAGATTTCTCAACAGATCACTCTGTATTCACACAGCTCTTCAGTGTCTGCTAATAAAAGTCTTCTCACGGAGTTCTGGACGTGATCAAAGTCTCTGAGCTCACTGCTGCTGAGATGCTGGTTCAGGTAGGGTCACACTGCAAGCCTAGGAAAACCAAATTATTGTAAATCAGGTCCTTGGTGCAGATCCTATGCTCTGCATTCTCTCTCCACCATATTTCCCCCAAAATTACTTCAAATTTCTACATATAGCAAAGTAATACCTCTATAAGACATTTAGATTACTGTAGATATGATCAAATTACAGAAATTATTCTCCTTTTTATTACTAAAATCATAAAAGCTTTGTTAAAGTCCTGTTCCTTCTTAAGAAAATATTAATCTCATATCTTGCAGGGGGAAAAACAAAACCCAAAAACTTTTATTGACTAAATTATTTAACCTCTTGGTATTTAAGTCACTGTATTAAACTGGCGTTGGTAATACCTGCTTACATTTCTACAAAAGCAGAGAAGTATTAAGCACTACTGGTATAAACTAAAGCACATCTGCTCCCTCTGCAACACAGAATTTGTATCTCATATTCCAACAGTTATTCAATAAAAGTTCTTGAACTTTGGAAGCTTCTGCCACTGCATATAGGGGTCATCCTTTCACTGAAAATATCCTATTTACAATTCCTCATACTTTGAAACTACAATTAACCTTACCTCTATTTCCCTGCAGCTTTTCTTCATTTCTCTGACAGATAACTTCTTATTCCATACAATCTACCATTTTTACTTTCAAATAAAAAAAATTAGCATTTTTTCCTATGGAGAGTCAAAGCTTTAGAGGTTTTTGCACTTTTGGTTGGCTTTTTAAGGAGACTATTTCCCTGCTAGTTTCACTACAACAGCAATACTATTAACATCATCTCTACATGTCTTTCTCCTTCATTAAGCTTTAAATTATCTAACTATTAATTATTCTAATTAGGAGGGGTTTGCTCTTGTTCCTACAGATGCAACACTATTTTCCTGCACTGAACAGAATCTTTTAGTTATCTTAACTACAGATAAAACCAGCTGAAAGCTTGTACAATTTCACTGTGATGTACTGGATGACAACATGCTCCCCTTGCCCTTGCAAAGTCTACAAGCTTCCAACTACCGAGAATGAGCTGTTCCATTTTCCAATTCTATAATTAACACATTAAACAGAACTGCTTTCAAACAAAGCCCTGTGGAAGCACAGTTGACATTTCTTTGGCAATTAATATTAAGGGCCACTAATAATCTTTCTGAACATTCCCACCAACTTCTAGATGCACACATTGACTTTTTGCTGGTATCTGCATTTGTCAATCTGTTCATCACTTGCCTCAGAAATTCCCAAAAGTCTTAGAGAAGTTTATCAGCTAACCTTGTGTTCATTAAATCTGCTCTTTCTTTAAGCATGTTAAAGAAAGTTGCTCTGTCCCTAGCAAACCCATTCAGAAAGGCCTCATATTCTGATAGAAGCCACATGTACCATTCCATAATTATTTACCACTGTTCCACTAATCCAAAACCAGGACAAAGTAAAAATCTATAATGATGTAAATAGATTTTAAGAATAAGAACTAAATTGCCTAATTGTGCTTTATTCTTCCCTCCCCCCCGATGTTATTCTTATGCTGATGCATGTTTTAAATAAAGCACAATGCATAGCCATCCATGATGATATCCAAAATCTTCTGTCTTCCCCAGCTGTGTGTTTGCAGGATTTTCTGCAGTTTCATTAGCTAGGAAATACTGAAATACAATGTGGTATAAGACATGGTATTCTGAAATGATTAATAAAGATATTAAAGGCCTGTGTTACCTATTCAGAACAGTCCTTTATTCAAAAAGTAAGTAATGCAGACAATCAGAAAACACATACAATTACTAACATAAAAGATGACATCCAAAGCCAGAACAGTGTAGATGGCATGCTTAAAGAAAATAACATTTACAAAAAAAAAAAGTTGCAGTTTCTCCGAAAACCTACATACACTTTGGAAAAATGTAATGTAAAGAGGACCAGACCTCCTAACACTTGTCCTCTCTCTTTAATCTATTATAAGTTTGGACTAATTTTGAATTTTCCTTATCTTTCTTTAATATGTGGAGTACTGAAGACATTCCTGAAAAGCAGGGAAAAGGCTTGTGCCTTTGCTTAAAATTTGAAGACAGAACAACCTCAGAGTAAGGCTGTAAATTCAACATTACCCTCTCACAAAATAATGGGAAAAGTAGGCACATAAATCTGTTAACGAAGTATTACACAGGGGTTACAAAATTACCATCAGTATCATAGATTTATAGATTTTTAATTAAGGTAACTTTAGAGGTCATAAAAGTAAAGAATTAAAAATGTTTGTAACAGGCTCCTTCATCCAGGCCAAGGTATACTAAAATCCACTGAGTGAAAGCTGAAATTAAACAAGTTTTTACTAGAAATAAATAGCTATTAAATTTTTTTTAAATAGGGAAAATGTTGATGGGGAGCAATTTGCAAGGACCTCAAGATGGATTTTCCATCACTGCTTATTTTAAATTCAGAACTTCACTGCCTCAAAGGTAAGGATTACTTTAAACACGAATGACCATTAAAAGATACGGTGCATGTTATACAGGTGATTACACTAATCACATCTCTTCCTTCCAGCATGCCATTCTGTCAGTGTATGAAAACACACTGCTCAAGTTTTGTAGAGAAAATGCCTGGTTCAATTAAAATATAAAACTATTACTGCATTGCACCTGGAGAATCTTGCTACTTAACCTCAAATGCATCACAAGACATAATAAAGAGGTCGACAAAACAAAAGCAGAAAGTGGGATCTGGACTAATTTCAGAAAATTCTGTACAGCCATGTGAATGCTTTGAAGGTTCTTATGGTGCCCAACAAATAACCAGGTTTCCCGAGAAGCTGATTCACACACTCCAGCAATAACTAAATTCAGCTTTTATCAAACTGAATTCCAGAACCCTTGAACTCTAGCAGTGAACACTGTATACAATCTACAACACTACTTTCCATTAAGATAAGAAGCATATAGAGTTAAGAGTTCCCACTAATTACAAATGGTACAGACCAGACAGGCCAGTAACATCTAGAGATTTACGCTCCATGGCAACATAATTCATATGGCTGGAAAGCCACTGGCACTGACGATACAACCCACTGTGTCTTTAAAGCTACTCGTAAAATACAGAAAATTATTTGATGTGGAGAACACACACATTGGGGTTTGTTTATATTAAGCAATGTTTCTCCAGCATTAGCTAAAAAGATTACTTACAGGAGTGAGATGGAAAGATAATAATTTAATGACAGCTGATATTTACGTTCTCCATACAGAGCAGTAGCATTAAAAGTTACTATCATTGCTACAAACTTCCTAACCATACCACTATCTTAAAGTTTCCTCCTTTGTATCTTACCATGAAAAAAGCCCATTTTTGACACAGCAAATTTGTTTTACTTGGCTGAGATCCACATCTTTAATAACTTCAGTGTATGTTGCCAGCCATCATAGTGATGCATGAATGTTCTTGGGTTTTACTAGGGTCCTCCAAGTAGAAATAAAGAAAACGAAGAAGATAATTCAATAGCAGCAAGTGTCATCATCACTTCTCTTTATTGCACAGGCATGAAAAGTATCCAATATCACCATTTGTCCTGGTGTGGTATGTTCATTCTTTAAGCCTGAGGGGGTTTGTTTGTTTGTTTGTTCGGTTTTTGTTTTATACACTGTATTCAAATATCTAGTCAATAGGTTATTCTCCTGCTTTTACTAATCCATGGCATCCTATCACTTGTTCTGCTGCAATGTACAAAGCACTTTAAGCTTGTCCCTTGTGGCTATTTTGTTCTTGTTCAGTTGGGTTTTACTACATGTTTACATCCCACTCCTTGAATTCCCCATTTGTCTTCACATAAGCCCACTGCGCCATACTATTTTTTAAACTAATTCTTATCAAGCAGCTCCAGCTTTCTAACATCTGAAAGTAGACTAAATGTGACTGTTTCTAGTCTACTCAGCCATTCTATTAACACACTAGGTTGCAACACGATATTTACGGTATTGCCATCAGTCCATATTTTTTTGTTTTCAGTGTAGTACTCATAGCTAAACATTTTTCCCCCACCTCATCTATGAAGGAATCAAACATCCCAAGAACAAATGAGAGTACACTACTTCTATAATTTCCCTACTCATACATTTCATGACTTAATCATTCTTTTTTTTTTCTGAAGCATCTGCAGAATATAAATGGCCTTTCAACAATATTGTGCTTCTCAAAGGCCCAAAATAATATTTTTTTTAAAAAGTATATCCTCAGACTTGTGTTATTAACCAACATATTGGGGGGGGGGACGGGGGGGGACACAGAGACAAAACCAAAAACCATAGTGACAAACCAAATTTGTAATTTTCTAGTTTTTGTCAGTCTATTGTCATACATATGGACGTTATCTATACTAGCTACAACTTCTACAGTCATTGTTCTAAAAATCTTTAGAAAAATCATTTTTTTTTTTTAATTAGCTGCTGATATCTATGATGTGACCATAAGTGAAGAGAAGACAGTTCACATAAAATTAGTGGTCAGTCTATACCACATTTGCAGATTGAGAAAATTTCTCAGATGCATCACTGTGACTGTAATTGGGCCCTAGGTCAACCACTACTTTGAGCCAGATCTACTTGTAGTTTTCCTTCCAATTAAGCAAACCAAAAATACTACAAAGGCTTTGAATTAGTAAAACTAGATTTTAGTACAACACAGCTTGGCCATTACAATAAAGAAAATTCAGAAACAGAGCATCAAAAATGAAAGGGATTTATGAACAATTGTATCTCCTTTCTACTGCATCCTTCCAGTGTAGATTTTTTCCTTTGGTCTTGCTCTTGGGTAGCAACATATTTTACTAAGTCTTTGAAAGCCTGAAAATGTCCATTTCCAACACTATTATAACACATCTTCTTGGGCGTCTATTCATTACTTCTTAAGAAGGCATCAGGTTTCCAGTAATGCTACGGGTTCCAGACTTGTTTCTATATCTCATGCTGCCTTCCTGATCCACCATACTCTTATAATTCAAACAAACCATAGATAGTCCAAGCTTTATTATTTTCCTTTACTTTCATGTCCTTTCCCCCTCCTCTTATGTTTCTGAGAAACCTAATTACTGACAATAAATTAACTGAAGTCAGGACTGAATACAACATGTACTGCAGTGGAAAATGCCAACCCACATACTCCTACCATTTAGCTGTTTCTCCCTTTTTCCTTCCTTCCAACCAAACAAGAGCCATCAAGCAGAATTGCTTTGAAGTTCTTGAAATGGCTATGAAAGAGACAGATGAAATTTAACTTCGATAAATGTGAAGTGATTAAAAAAACAGGAAAAAGGACCAGGATCCTGATTACATACATAATGATGGACTCTGAAGTGGTTATTAATACCCAGGAACACAATCTGTGAATTATAATAGCTATATGTAAATTCCAGCTTAACACAGAGTAGCAACCAAAAATAAAGTGAGGTATTATTCTGAAAGGGAAAGAGAACAAAATGGAAAACACCATTATGCCATTATAAACCCATGTCATGAATAGTATTTGGCCATTACTTTTCTACAAAGAATATTGCAGAACTCAGAAATACAGTTGCAACAAGGATGATCAAGGACTTCAGGGAACAACTAAATAGATTAAAATCTTCATTATGGGGAAAAAAACCAAAACAAAACACACCAACCCCAAGACTGAGAGGGGATACAATATAGCCAACAAGGCCCGAAGTATCATGGATAAAGTGAAAAAGTCATTTGCTTTTGTCTTTTTCAATTAAAAAAGAACACACCAAAACTACTAAAGTGCCAAATAAAAAACCTACATGTTATCAGCAAAGGTTTTGGAACTCCTTGTCATAGGGTACTACAGATGCTAGAAGTTTACATCAGCTCATAGATTAACTCACTACATTCATGAAACAGAAAGAAAGGGGAAAAGAAACACAAAACAAACAAAACCACCCCAACGGATTGACCTGAAGCCCCTAAGCTGCAGGCTGCCCAAGGCTCGCAGGGCAGTCCAGCAAGTAGCACTGAGTGCTTTCTCTAGACTTTTACCCTGAGGCATCAACCATTTAATCTCCTCATTAAATGGAGTCTAAAGCTGTTGACACCCTGGCCTACTGTCTACTCTGGTAGAAGAGAAAGACAAATCACTTGGAGACAATCTCCAGGAAGATAAGGAGATCTCCAAGGAAATAAAAGACTGGGCTAATGTTTTGGAGTGAGATAAATCTACTCCTTTTCCACTTCTTGTGTGACAAAATAACGAGGGTACGTGGTGCCAAGCTATTACAGCAGGAACAGCTTTGCACTGACAGGGCAGATCAGGAATCAAGTAACCCAGTAGATAGTGAGGGTAAACACAGAGATGACAGCTCCAATTTGCCTTTCAAGCATGAGCAGCTTCATTTACTAAAAAAAGTGTGTAGAGGAATCATTCAGCTTAGCACACAGGCACTCAAGAAAACGACTTCATATCATAGATCTACAATGTTCCTGCAAGTGAGGAATCAGTACTGAGAATGAGGCACAGAGAATAACTCAAGTGTTGAACTGGTGGTGACATTTTTTCCTTCAGTATCTAAAAGGCAGCGATACAGCGGTATTGCTTTCAATGCCTCTCATGCCGCCAGAAGTCAAGAGGGAGGTTCAGACAATACTATGAGCTATTGGTGCCAAAAGAGAGAGAAAAAACATCAGCAATGTACACAGATCATGTAGATGTATACATGAACTACTTACTAGGCAAAATGAGGACCTCTTCCTTTGTCTTATCCATAGAGGTTGACACACAACCCCTTCTGCCCCCTGTGCCTTGTTTCAGCAATAAAATATAAAGACCACTATTAGTGCACTTCAGGTTGATCAGCTCCTTACTATCAGCTTAGTTTGGCAATAAATGTCAAATTTAATCAAACCATCATTTATTTATTTTTTTCTGCACTTCTTCCCTTCTCTAGTTCCAGCTTTTAAAGGACCTTCAATAGTTCATGCATTCTCAAAAGAAACAATATAGGTTTAAAACTTCTATGCTACATTTACTCCATGATGATCTTGCACAATTACTTAATGGTAAGACAGTAGCTAATGAGAAAATTCAAAAGAAATTGAACTCATTTTGAGAAATAGGATTCTATTTAACATCATTTAATTACTTCCTTAGGTCACAGAAAGGAACTCAGACATTCATACCAGCAATTAAATTTCTTAACATAAAAGGACAAACTCTTCTGAAACCAGATATTAAGAAACTACTTTCCTTTTGAAACTTTTTTTTTTCTTCCCATTTCTGTGTCATGGATAGAGAAGCATTCCAGTACAATATTTGAAATTAATATAATAGTAATGTTTAATACCTCCATCAATGACAGAGGGATCAAGTGCACCCTCAGCAAATTTCCAGACAACACCAAGCTCAGTGGTGCAGCTGACACACCTGAGGGACAAGATGCCATCCAGAGGGACCTAGACAAATCTGGGAAGTGGGCCCACGTGAACCTCATCAGGTTCAACAAGGCAAAGTCCTGCGCCTAGGTTGGGGCAACCTCACTATCAGTACAGGCTGATGAAGGGGGATGAAGGGATGGAGAGCAGCCCTGTCGAGAAGGACCTGGGGGTGCTGGTGGATGAGAAGCTGGGCATGACCCGGCACTGTGCGCTCGCAGCCCAGAGAGCCACCCGTGCCCTGGGCTGCATCCCCTGCAGCGTGGCCGGCAGGGCGAGGGAGGGGGCTCTGCACCTCTGCCCCGCTCTGGTGAGACGCCCCTGCAGTGCTGCCTCCAGCTCCGCAGTCATTAGTACAAGACAGACACAGACCTGCTGGAGCAAGTCCAGAGGAGGCCATGAAAATGATCACAGAGCTGGAGCACCTCTCCTGTGACGAAAGGCTGAGGGATTTGGGTTGTTCCCCCTGGAAAAGCGAAGGCTTCTGTGAGACCTTATTGTGGCCTTTCAGTACTTCAGGGGGGCTTATAAGGAAGATGGAGACAAACTTTTAACAGGGCCTGTAGCAATAGGACAAGGAGTAATGATTTCAAACTAAAAGAAGGCAGATTCAGACTAGATATAATGCAAAAACGTTTCTTATGATGAGGCCAATGAAACACTGGCACAGGCTGCCCAGAGAGGTGGTAGGTGCCCCATCCCTGAAAACATTCAAGGCCAGGCTGGACGGGGCTCTGAGCAACCTCGTCTGGTTGCAGATGTCCCTCCCCATGGCAGGGGGTTGGACTAGTAGATGGCCTCCAAAGGTGGCTTCCAGCCCAAGCCATTCTATGATTCTATGATCCGACAAATAAAAATAAATGCCTTAGCAATGAATATTCCACTTCATTTCTGGATGACCCTTGCAGCTATCTTCAATTTGTCACCTACTAACTATAATGTAAGTGTAAAATAAAAGACATTGCTATTCTCCAAATACAAAATTATTACCAAATTACCCCCCCCATTTCTTTTCAATAAACTGTTCTAAAACTACATGCCATTTTTTTCTACTTTTTAAAAAATTCTTAACATTTATGAAATACACTATAATCAAAAGGTATCAAATAAACTACGACTGTTCTAATCTTTCCAGCACAAAAAAAAAAAAACAACCACCAACAACAAAAAAATAAAAAAAAAACACCAAAAAAAATAACAAAACACCAACAAAACCAAACCCAACACTGTGAAACTCTTGTAGTGGGGGAAAAATTAATAATCTATGAGGTGATATTATGAAACTCTATCAAATCATTTCTAGCTTTCTTGTTTCTATTTTCTTTCATTCTGTTAAAGTGTTTACATGTCTGATTGCTACTAAGAAAAAATAGCTTGTGCAATGACCAGATAACTTACCAACTTCAGCTTTGTTACAAAAGGAACTGTAGTATAAAAGCCAGAACAATAACAACAAAAGACACCTTTCCATCAGTTTCTTTTTATTTACATCTTCTTATGTCTCCCTTGAGTTATCTCTAGTGACAGCATCTATAACATTAAAACTTTACAAAAGCAGTAGCATCAGAAATTTACTGGGGTTTAACTAATTTTTTTTCTTTATATTGTTCCATTAGAACCACTTCTTCAACTTCCCCTGAGTTCATTGTGAATTTGAAATATTGAACCTTCCATAACTTTGAAATTCCTTGTTGTATAAGAGCTAGATATGAATTTGGGAACATTACCACACAGTTGGCATCATAAGGAAATGTTTGAGCAAGGATTGGTAACCACTGATACAATTTGGGGAGAAAAAAATTAGTTCTACATAATTTCACTGGTTTATTCCAAGTAAGCAAAGTAAACTGAAGTATTAACCAAGGATAAATCTTCGCTATATAAGCCTTGCAACAACATAATGCATCATTGAAAAGAGCACATTTAATCAAATCCATAAATGAATCTAACCTATTAAGAAATGCAAAATTCAAGCTCAGGTTATACAGTATATTACTGACTGATGCATAATACTAATCCCAGAAATGTACCAGTATCTTTTCCTACCTCGATGTAGCAAAATTTATTTACAGAAATACAGGTCTAAAATATGTAACTTCATTGGGTAATTTAAGGTAGTATTCGCTAAAAATTTAAATACTGGAAATTAGATTTATGGACCAGAGGCTTTTGCCAGGAATATTGCAAATATACATGTGTGTGCACTATTTTAAATTAAGTTAGACAACTCAACTTATTATATTGGTAGGAAAATATATATAACTAAAAGTAAAAATTACGAAGAGGAAAAACTTAACATTTTATTTCTATTGCCACTGAATACCACATTCAAAGCCTGAGTCCAAGATTAAATAATGTCATTATGGTAAATATCTCACATTATCAGACATCTTGATAGCACTTATTTTGGAAGGCTGGGATAATTTATGACATGTTGTAGTCTTTCCTCTCATTTGTACTCATCTCGGGTCAAATGGAGGATTGCCTCCGAGAATATGATGACCTAAAGGGAACAGACTTTCAGTATTCATCTTCACTTTTACAGTTACAATGTCACCTTTTGCAATTTCTACACAATTCTCTTCAGATTGGGTGCTACAAACTTATCTTTTTTCATTATTTTTGGCGCTACATATTTCATTAAGAAACACAGTATTTGTGCCTGAGAAGAAACCACGAAATCAAAAGAGATTATTTTGTGGAATTAATTTTGATCTTGTCATTAGTGAGACAAGTGCTTAAGATGGAAAAAATGACAATTTCTTAGATGTTCTTCATACAATCGATGTCCTAATCACCACTGCTCTGTCACACTTTCATTCAGATTTATCTATCCATCATCCATAGCTTCATTCTCTTAGATTGCCTTAAAATAATCTGGTTCATTTTACCAGCAAGTAACAGAGGAATGAAAACTAGCCCATCTTATCCTAGCCAGATAAAAGACACAACCTATAAGGACCCAGCTACTTCTAGTTCCAATAAAACAAACCTAATTAATTTAAATGAAACATTTTCAGAATAAGCTTTATACATAATTGACCTTGCTCTCTCAAACAACTTTTTACAGTGTTCTGTTTGAATCACACAAATTGTCTCCTTCGTCACTTCAATTCCTATGCGTATGATTTTTTCCTTTTCATATCCTTTCCTTATCAGCTGCCTAAATACAAATACATCTCATAAATTATATTGTCTCAAAGGACCACAGTATAATTTTCTACTGTTGTAAACTACAGCTTCAGTTTACAACTAAAAACCTATGGAAATCTACAGTTATATACCAAATATTTAATTCATCTTCTTCTAAGTTAATATTAGTATATTTATATGGTTGAAAGTTGTTGGTTTAGGAATTATTTCCTCTTTTTCTTTATTCTTATTCCCCCTCCATCCCAAAATATAAAATGAACAAAGAAACATGTAGATGTACTTTAAAGTAACCTAGGAAATTCAAGTTATTCCTTCTAGGCAAAAGAAAAAGGAAAGCATGTATAGTTCTTCCTGAAATTAAAAAGAACAATTGGACAAGTTACTTTTAATTTCCACATGCAGCAGAGAAGAACTTAATATATGCATGAATTTTATTAAGAATACAAAACTGTACAAAGCCAACTTTCTAATATAAAAAGACATTTCAACATTTTTGTGCCTTTCATTGTTGAACAAGGAGCACTAGCTTATTTACCAATAATACCTTAAAATTTAAATGTTAATATTAAAAATAACAAAAAATAACTTATTTACCAATCACCTTCTAACTCCTTCTCCTCCAATGTGGCAATTACTAAAGTGTTTAAACATAAAATTATACATAACAACTTTAAAATTATATATTAAAACCTTTCTGCTCACATTTCTATTTTTGCATTCAAAATCAGAAATTCCCTACAGAATCAGAATCGTTTAGGTTGAAAAAGAGCTTTAAAATCATCACTTCCAACTGTTAATCTAGAACTGCCCACTCCACCACTAAACCATGTCCAATCAACAAGATTTCAAAGTGATTTCAATTCTAACAAAGTGATGTTGTTGGGGGAGGTTCCATGTATTACCTGCCTTTCCCACAGTCCACTTCCAGCTTTCCAGTGCCTACTGGTTTTCCCACCAGAACGGACAGTACCACAGTCCATTACTAACTTCACCTCTTAGAGGGACCCGACTCACTCAGACTTGCTAAACCACATAATTTGAGCAAATGGGATTTGTTACAGGGGATTTTTTAATGTAGTATACAGAAAGTTTAACACTGCAAGTTGCTGACCCAACAGAACCTTGTAGCATCTAACTATACAGAAGCCTGAATCCAAAAAATCTGGATCGTGGCTCTTGTTTACAAGCATCTGATGAGTTCTTCATGCATTTGCCTGTAAGTTACCATCTTCTATTAGGCACCATTAGGCACCAGCGGTTAATTAGTTTTTCCCATATGCCAGCACATACATAAATTCTAATTATTAACCGTGTTAGATCATCAGTTTACACAAAATACCTTTAAATTCAACATTTGCATACATTGTGGTCTGCATATCCTCCTCCAGACAACAGCATCTGTTTTGGAGGACTTTGTTAGTTCTTTGAAGAGATACACACTTCTTGATATTTAACCAGGTATTTAAGCCGTCATCACTTGCATCATCAAGGTCTCCATCTATTATTTCAGCTGAAAAATCACATAATTTTCCCAGGCTTACACACAGTAATTGAAGGGCACAATAATGCTGTTTCACACATGACATTATTTCTGCTCAATGCAATACTAAAACTCACGAACCTGAGAGCGCTGGATGGAATTTCCAGATAAGGCTGAAGGGCACTTCCAGTTTCACTAAAACAAAGTCAAAGGCATAGCATCCTTCCACCTCAAAGCACCGAAATCTTCACTTACTGAACTTTTACTGTTACTCTTCCCTTGTGTTGTAAAAAAGAAGAAAGAACACATTTCCAAAAAGTACCTTGTTGAAGGGGAGAAAGAGGAGGAGGAAACCAACCTTTTGTTCCTTTGTACAAATGGTAGCAAGTACCAAGTATTGAAAAGTTACAGCATGGTTTACTTTTCAGTCCAGCAGCACAGATCTGTGCCTCGTCCCCACATAGTTTAGGAACGCTTACATGTGACTGTGTGGTCATACCACAATACCAAGTTCAGCATGTTGGATGAATGTGTGCCCAAGCACAGTCCCAAGTTATGACAATTTCTAGCATTCTCAGACCAAAGTGTATCCCCACTTCCCACTTGGAAAACAAGTAGTGCCAGCTGCATGATTACTTCTTAGCCTTGGAATTGCATCTTGAAACGTGTTCTGGCTTACTGTCACGGTTTGGCATAATCAATGTGAAAGAGCATGTAAAAACAGAACCTGCAGAGATTATTTGAAAATGTCACACAGGACAGACACATTACTGTAATGGTTTCATCTTTATGAAGAAAGTAAGGAATTGTATTCGATTAACGACTGCACCAGCCATGGTGGAATCCTCTGGGCACAGAACACACACATGCCTTCATACCAGTGCCATAGCTTGATTTTGTAGGTAGATACCTTTTTTTTTTTATAACCTGGGTATTGACTGGGTAATTCAGGTAGCTCACATGATAAAGTGCTCAAAACCAGATTATAAGTAAAATATAGAGTCAAATTCTCTAATGACTATTTACTTTGAAGGTGTAATGAGAAAGGGAAAGTTGTTAAAATACGTAAACAACTCTAGAAAAGCTAAATGAAAAGCTAAGCTCCCATTGACAGCCACATTATGATTTTTGAGATTTTTCATGAAAGGTCTTACAGGAGGGAAAGAAAAGCTAAGCTTCATAAAATAATAAGCAGAACAAATCAAGGTAAAATGTATATATATTTCACTTAGGAGTCTAGTATTACAAATCACTTCAGCTTTGCCTTATGCTGTGTAACTCCTACAGAAATTACCGAGTAATTGTCCTGTACTGCGAAAAATGCATTAATTTTTCCCAACATATCTTCCAGGGATTTGGGCTTTTTTTCTGGTTGTTTAGTTGGGGTTTTTTTGGTTGGTCGGTTTTTGTTTGTTTGGGGTTTGGTTTTTTTTTTCTTTTCGGTTTTGTTGGGGGGTGGGGGTGGGTTTTTTTCTCTCCTTTGCTAACCATGGAAGCCTTAGGCATCAAGGAGACACTGCAGCAAGGTTTTGGATAGAAAGAGTTTCAGTATCAGCCATGGACACACATATGCTCAGTCATGCCAAAATGTTATAATGTCATTAACTATGTCACACAAAGGAAGCAATCATCTGAAACAAGGACCACACAGAAGACAATCTTGTACCCAAGGAAACAGAACAGCAAAGTATCTCATTTTTCACACAAGATTACACAAGCAGTTAGAAATTCTAAAGAAAGTCTGCTAAAAGGGCTACTTTCCACTAAAAGAGAAAGGATATGATTTTACAAGCCCAATATTATGTTTTCATTCATAAAATCTGGGAACAGGGCCAGACCTGACTGCGTACATTCAATTTGACCTTTTAGAAACGTTTATTTCACTGCCGAACCTCCACACTAATACATAACTTTGAATTATATCACTAATGCCAGTCAGAGATACCACCTCCCAGTGAAGCAGCAGTTATTTATAAAATCCTTCTGGGACCATCACTCCTAAAGTAGCCATCCTACAGATTACACCAATAAGCCTGGCTGTCTAAAGAAAGTGACAGTTTTGGATGCTAGCAATTCACTAAATCGTGTTGATTAAGAGAGAATCTTGCAATAACGGTGGTGACTGTGCCCAAGAAAACAACTCCACTTTTCTACGAGTGTTCAGTTCAACAGTGCCCAAACTTGTCAGCCAAGGTTAGCATACCCTGTTAACAGAAGGTGGCTGCAACTCAGTGACATCAAGCCAACCTACTTTTAGATGGAAGTCAATGTAGATAGAAATAAAATAAATCATGGTGATTCTCTCTACTGTGTGCAACTCTAGTGTCTGCATACAAAGACGCATCCCAGACCAGGATCCCTCATCCTGACTGAAGCCAGAAGCCTGGAGTGAGCTGTTACTAGTAGAACAACACATACACCTCACACTTACCTTCTCATTTCCTCAGAGACCTATTGAAAGTGAGCTCTAGCATGGATGATTTTCCTTCTGGGTATATGTTAGATACTTCAGGGTGTAACTGACACAGAACTGGATCAAAAGCCACAAAATGTTGTTTCAAATCCTTCCTCAGCTTTATATTTTTTTTAGTAACTTCAAGGTGTCACCTCATTTGTGCCATTCTCTTTCCTTGCAATAAACAGTTTCCTCCAGTTCACCAAAGGACTGAAAAAAATAATTTTGCGACTGTGAGATGTTTAACACTTCAGAAACATACAGCTATACAGGTATTGTATTATGCAAGAAAATAGAATATGTAAAATTTAGAATGAACCTTTGGTGTACTCAAAGTAAGAGGACTTGGTCATTTGAAGCGAGCAGCATCTCATTCATCCCGAAACTACAAGAGGGCTGTATTAGGATTACTTTTCATTATATTTCAAACTTTCTAAACATCTAAACCTTTGCATAACTCAGCTTCCCTAACATTCAGTATTTTTTTTTCATAACAAAGAAATCTAGCACCAATTACTTTTCTGATAACATTCCACTAGTAAAGTCAATGTGAAAGTACCAGAAAATTAGAAACTGTATTTGTTCTGGGACACTTTGTTATTCTTTTAAATTTATCACCTTTTTAATAAATAACCCATTACATGGCAATAACTGAAACAAAGCATAAAAATTATTAATCTTCTGAGCCATGCCATCTCAGTAGATTGATTAAAAACCCTGGCAAAATAAAATTAAAAAAATCTGCCCATTCACATAGTATAAAAATTTCAAAGACAAACCAGACTTTAATTAGATATTTTTCAGTCTTTTTATCTTGAGCTTCATGACAAACTTGAAACTCAAGTCTCATATGATACCTTATCATTCTTTAGATTATCTGAAATAACTTTAGTTCTCTGTTTAGGCTATACTTGCTGGTGCTGTAGTCAATCTACCACATTTAACTTATAATTACAACCCCCAGTGCTGCAGATTAAGATAGCATTCATCAGCAGCTTGGCAATTCAAAAGAGTGTGTCAGACACACAGAGACCTTAAAAGAGCAAGGAATTTTTTCTCCCCTTAACAGCCCATGATATGGGCTCCAAACCTGTTTTATTGAAACCACTAGCAATTTTCTCTATTGCTTTCAATGGGAAAAAGATTCGAGTTCCTATTATGTGAGATTGATGATGACTACATAGTGACTAAAGCACCAGAAGTTCTCAAGCCTGATTTAACCTTTAGTCTTTTTGAAGACCACTTTTCTTTCTACCCACCCTCCCTCCATTCCCCATTCCCTTTCTGTTGTACACACATCTCACTGCTTTAGTAATAAACTTTGGAAAATACTTCTGTATTTGGTTTATCAGATGACTTGTCCCAATTCTTTCTTTTCTTAGTAGCTCTCAAAAATTTCTCCAAAAGCATCTTTTCCCATCAACACAGTATTTCAAAGACATGTTACCTCCTGTTGACAGTTTCTGATTATCATAATTGTATTTCTGTTTGCTTTTTTTACAGTCAAGTATACACTGAACATGGAACATTTAAGTGTTTGAAAATAAATTTAATTCTGTACATGGCAAAAAACAAAGAAATGGGACAGTAGATTTTGATTTATTCTTGTCCCTTTTATAATATTAAGTTGATGGTGTGTAATACGTAGCACAACTTATTATGTACTTCATATAATCCTTCACACTAATCAGAATAAATTTCTTCGTAGTGACATCATCACAAATTTAAGAACCAGTGATATGAACAATAAACACTATTACATTACAGTGTCAGATCTTTGTTTACTAACTTTGGTCTAGGAAACTCATAATGTTTTAAGATCTGATTCAGGGAAAGAAAAGGAAAATCTATATATGAAGAAATACACGTTACCAAGGACATTTGACCTAGATCTGTTCATTTTAAAGGCCAGGGAAGCAACTGCTGCACTACTGAGCTGAGGGCAGACCTGGACCTAGAAACCTACTCCTTGTGTTGGGTCAAGAACAACTTCATTCTTCCTATCTCTGGAGATGCAGATACAAAAACACCAGCTATAAAGCCAGCATCTAATATGGCCTGTTTATTCCATTTCACCAAATTTTCCTGGAAAATAATCTATTACACCACTACACTGAAGCGTATACTCAATTTGTGAACAGAACAGGTATAGCAAAAAGAACGGGATAGTGCTAGGCAACCTAGAATTTGATGATTTTTCTGAATACATCCACTAAAAGGTTTATTTCTATTTGTCAAACTTTCTCTGTAATTTCTTCTGCTATGTATGCAATGAGGCATTTAAATAACAAAAAGCTAGCAAAGAAACTATTTCCATAGCAACTATTCCAAGGAATACAATTCAGCAATTCATACCATAAAACTTTGTGTACTTTGACCATGCTTTTCTTTATCTAGATGGATTTCTTTATCTATGTGCAAGTAGAAATATTAATATTGGTCATGAAGAGTTTCATATTAACACATTCAGCACTATACTAGAAGAATGTTCGATGATGCCTCTACAAAATGTGATGTTAACCTTTCAGAGTTCAGCATTTCCAAAACTCTTCAGGTAATTCTAAACAGATTTGAAGCAAGAATTTGCTTTAATATTTCAAATGTCTAGAATGACATCAAATAAAAATGCAAAGAGAATTTATAAAGATTTTTACATTGAACAAGAACTTTTCACAGCGGAAAGTAAAGCTTCTGATTAAGAATTTATATTTAGACTAAGTGCAATGTTTTTGATATTTTTATCCCCCCATTTAAAATTTTTTTAAGGTTTGAAAAACATTAGCTTTGTAAATCCTTTGGGAATTTATATGCTATCCTTTTGCTCTCTCATAGCAACATATTACTGCTGATGTATTACATAGTGTATAATCATTCTTTTAGAAAAACAAATATAAACTATCAGCCGCAAACACCTCAGAACAGATTCCAATTCTACTGTGACCAGAAAAATCTTTCGTATAATCTTAAATCTCAAAATAGGTGATTCTTAGGCTCATAACATCAGAGCTGACAACACACACCATACTCCAAAATAAGCCCATTTGTGAGATTATTTACTTAATATACACCTAGCTGTATTCTTCCCTGTTACAAAATATATTTTGTATTAGGTTTTTGGATAAAAAATAGGGGATAGTTCTTATTAGGACAAAATTTCTAACCAACAGTGCAAAATATCATTGCCTTTTCCAGCGAGGGGATTCCCTTCACTGAAGAATGAAGGAGCATTATGTAATTATATAAAACTTATATAAATAAAACATTATATAAACAAGTAATTTTACTTTCTCTTTCACAAGAAAATTCATGCTAAGTTGGCAAACCAGACTGGAGATGAGAAACAGGACTGTAGATGCCTCGTGCAATTTTTGTTTATCTGTTTCTACATGAACCACATGTCCTTCTGTTGAAACCACCAGATTCACGTGAGAACCTGTCAAAACCTTCTTCATTACTGAGTACAGTGCAACACTGAACCTATCTGAAGGAACCTACCAGTGGAGTCCAGTATTTGAACTGTCTCTGTAGTAAACAGAGCCTCAAAGAGACTCAAAGAGCCTCAAATTAGCCACGCTCAGAGCAGAATGCCACCTAAAATAGTTTCCGTTTGGAAACGGAAAAAAAGTTTATCTTAAGCCCATTTTCTCTTCAAGACCTTAGGATTTAGCTCCAGGGGACAGTACTGCACATGGTAATTCAGGACAAGCAGCCCCCTCCAACAGACCTCCTCCATCCCATCCAAGCAGGAGTGATGGTCACTCTGAAATTAGAGATGTAAGAAGCGGTCATGGTGTCTCATCACCCAGCTTATGGTTACATGCATTCCTGCAGACCGGGAGAAAGCTGCCTTTTGATACTTTCCTCAGCCCAGAATCCTTGTTCCCTAGGAAAACATCCCAAGCAACAGCCCACAGCCCCCTTCCTCTACAACCCCCCCACTATTTCTGTCCTTACAGCAGTAGCACTCCCTGACTCTCCTTTTAAAGGTGTGCTACTTAGAAAAACAGACAGGAAAAATTATTTAAAAAACCCTAATCTGAAAAAAATATTTAGCATTTCTGATAAATAAACAACATGATTGAAGCTACCTCAGAATTCTTAATAGTCAGTCTCGGAAATTTCTGGGTGTAAGAAACCAGAGTAGTGGTGGGTGATGGTTTTTTAATTACATTCATTAATAGATAGTGACACTTAAATGCAAAGATTTCAAAGCATTTAATGTTCCAGCAACATCTGAAGAAACTATTAGTTAATGCTGGGAGTGAAGTCTTCAACGAAAACCAAGACAAAAAAGTATTCTTCTAGCTGAATGACCACAGAAACCGTTAATTTTTTGAATAAAAGAACATAAACAAATGTGTTTACAGTTTCAGAAATAATACTGGTAATTAGCTTAAGTGCTGGTAGGGACGGAGAAGTGAGTACAGATATCTCAAGCTTTGCTTTAGGCTGCCTTATCATTATGAAATATTTCTACTGCATTTAAATTGAATGTGTTAAACATGACAGAAATTCATGTAAACTTCAAGAGAAAGATCAAATAAAGAAGCCATGGTAGAAAGGAGAAAAGGAGAGTTTGCAACATGTCTATCTGAGAAGGATCACAAAGTCACAGAAAAAAAGAAAAGGAAAATTAGTGATTGAAGGAAGTACAAAGAGTGGAGAGAAAATCAGGGGACTTGAGAAAAGGATTCACCAAGGTTTCCATCTGCTGCTTTAACCACTGATTTAAAAAAAAAATAATAATTCACAGAACCAGGAAATTGAAATATATCCCAAGGTATTAAAGTCCAAAGGCTTTGAACTGTAATTTATTCACACTAAAAAGTCTATAAATAACTGTGACGTAAGGAAAAGAGAAGAAAAAAAGAAAAAGAAAATGAAAAGGGAAAAGTTAGAATGTGAAAAGGCTAAGTATAGAAAGCACAAATTTTATTCTCTTTAATCACATCAACCTCTCAAAAAGAACGGATTACAGGAATGCATAAATGCATGTCAAAATTAAAGTCATGGTTAGTAGGATTTTGTTTCATAAACTGAAAATACCTGGACCATAAGCAGCAACACTGAGGTCTCCACAAAAAGCATAAATTAAAGCAAGAAAGGCCAAAAAGCTCATTTGCTTATGTAAAATGTCTCATTTGAATCAAGCAATCAGTTGATTACTTTAGAGCAAGGTCACTTAAAAAAAATCAAATAAAACAGAAATAAATATCGACTTGTTTAAGAGGTGGGGAGGAAAGGCAGGACCAAATAAAAAATTATCCAACCTTACCCAAAACCCCTGTTTCTAAACCTTGCTGTTCCCCAGCTTCCCAGTATGTTTTCAATACAGGAATACATACTTTACCTAATGTGGACATTTATATGCCTCAGAACCCATGTACATACATGTTGTGAATGGTCTGAATTACTACCTTTTAAATGCATTTCTTTTATCCTGCTATGTTCTAGTTTCAAGGAAGAGCAGGTTTGGAAAAGCTTTTCCCTAGAACCTGCTACGGCGAGCTCCAATGGAAGAAACCGAACAGATGGTTTGTCAGCGGGCAGTTTATAATGGAGGATTTCCAGGTAAGGGCAGAAAAATATTTGTCCGCTGATATACACCCCTCTCCTCCAAAACACAGTACCAATATTTGTGATCAAGCTTTCCAACATATGGATTTTATATTTATCACATTTTGTGAGGAAATGGCCTTTTTTTTCCCTATATCCTGCATAGGAGAAGCTGCTTCTAGTTATAAGTGCAACTACAGTAAAGAAAAAAACCCAAACCAAACCAACAAACCTCTCCAGAGGCAACTGGAATATGACTGGTTATGCCTTTTTTACTCAAAGTCTGATACATGTACAAAAAAAAAGAAAAAAAATAAAAATCTGCCTATAGGCAAGTGTCAGCTACAACTGTGTTTGCTCCATCTTCCTCATTTTTGCATAACACATTTCTGGAGCGAAACCTGACTTTATGTTCCTGAGAGACAATATTAAAATAATATAAAAGGGGAGTATTTGTGAGCAAGCTATCAATATTGTATTAAATTGAGCCTTCAAACTTTAAAATTACTAAGATGTGTCACTCAATGTCCTTGATACTTATTCTACAACATGAATTATTAAATCTTCATAGATGTCGTCCAACTGAGAATATTAACAAGATTCTATTGTATTTTGAAACAGAAATCACATCGAAGATCAACACCGGTTTGTGTTGTCACATATTACTTACGGATTTTAATCACACAGGTTTTAGAACTTCTGATCAATACCATGCACTTCTCGCTTACCAAGATGAAAACTAATGAGCAAAGCTAATTAAAATTTGCAAGTTCATCAATTTATAATGAAGCTGAAGATAAACACTTTTTTTTTTTTTTAACTTTCCTTTGGAAACTAATATTTTGCTTTCAGACAATTTATAATGGTTATCTTATACAACTTAGCTAAAGAAATTAAGAGAATACTTCATTCTAAAAATTCAATCAATACTTTGGCAAAGGGACAGAAGCCTCTCAGACTAGTGAAACTGAAGAGTGGGAAAAAAAAGAGGTAGATTCAGAAGTATTATTTAACTGGAAAAGGTTTTTTTCTATTTTTCCTTATTTTATCCAGGAATACTTTTCAACATTGTATTTTATTGCACTTTTGCAATAAATACATTATTAAATTTTAAGCCAATCCTCAATATACTTTTTACCCCCATACACAATAAACAGAGAGATAGGTAGAGTGTAAAATTGCCCTATACAACATGCTGCTGCTCTGCAGCAGTTACCAAGGTTAGAACTGAAGTTCCAGCTGCGATTTTTGGTGCTCTGCAAACTCTCTAATTCACAGTTGGGTTTATGTTTCTACTTTAGAAGATACTCCATATATAATACACACATGCTACACAAATCAGCATTATAAAATTGGTGAAGTATTTAAAAAAAATTATCAAGGAAAAAAGTCATCATAAAAGAGTGACAGACTGTAAACAAATTAATATCTAAATGTGACACATTCACTATATGCACCCTAAGGAAAGTTAAACTATCAAAGTGGTGGAATTCACTGCCTAGGTAGCTAGAACAAAATTCTGCTTGTGAGGCTAACGTTCAGGAGATGCAGTGAAAAACTGCTTTTGTTTCAATCTGTTTAGTTTAATCCCACATCTTTTTCGTTCAAAGTTCAGAAGATAACTGGTATTTCAAAATGCTGGAAAGCCTTGTCTCTTCTATTAATTTCAGCATTTACAGAATAAAGGGGGTGGGGGGGTGAATAATCAGTATAGCTACCTGAAATCTACCAGAAATCTACCATTTCTCAAATTGAAATGATATGATGAACATGCACACACCAAAAAAAAGAAAAATAAAATAATTCATAATGACAGATAACTTTTGTTATACTGATTTAAATGGTAAGAAAAATAACATATTCATCCTGCATATATATTTTATTAAAGTAAGAAAACATTTAAATGTCAATTTTCTGTATTTTAATTAAAATTTCCATTCAACAGTTCAAAAAAAAAAATCAGTCTGTCAAATAACATTATCCAGTACTCTTTAAATGTAAATTCTTGAAAAATTAAGTACAGGAATTAAGTGGACAGCCCAAGGTGAAAGACCACAAAGGAAATTTAGAAGATAACTACAATGGGTCAATTTGTCAGATTTTGACTTCTGATTTCAATTTTAACAGTAGTATTTTCCATGGGTATAATGTTTAGAAAATAATTGTTTTTCAGTTAATAATGTGAATATTGTGGAGTTTCCTGGGTTTATTTTTATTAGGAATGTAAATGATGGATTGTATTTAAACGTAAATCAAGTAGTTTTAAAGGTCACTGATCAAGAAGAACAGTTTGCCTCTTAGAAAAATAACTGATGAGGAGAATAACAGAACAAACTTCAATAGTTGTTTTTTTTTCCAAATCACAATTCTTTAACAATTTTGTATTTTAAAAATCACAATTATTTAATGAATAAGAAACAGCACAACGAAACCACAGAACTAGAGATATATTGTGTCTTTTCAGTGGTGATCTGTATTTAGGAACTATGGAAAAGACTTTTGGGAAGAGTATTTGTGATTAGAACCGGCACACATATTTGAAAACATTAAGAGGAAAAAATCCTGCATTGTCAAGAAAATATTCTGTACAAAGTCGATAGGTCTTTTCCCACTCTAATTGCTTGGATTTCAGGACTTGCAGATGATACATTACCCCACAGCAAAAAGTGTTTAAGACATGGCTCTACTGCCTAAAATGTTAGCAATAAAATACCAGAAAAGAGATGACTGCCTTTCAAATGTAAATTGTTTCTGTCAGCAGTGTGTGATTATGTTACACAGCTTCACTTGTAGAATCGCTGTGCCTTTTTAAACTACCTAAAAATTAAAACCAGAAGCACACATCTATTACATACATACTTCTCACACAAACTTGCCATAACGTTCCATATTGAATATGTAGCAACTCTTCCATAGTTGTAAGAATACCACTATCTAAAGAAAGTGAAATTACAAGCTTTCTCCAGTGTATACACTCTATATAGCAAGACATGTAGAGAGAGAATTATATACAGTGAAGTAATAATGATGCTATAATCCTTTCCAGATAGAGTAAAACTTCTTTATTATTTAACTACCAAAGAATATCTCTACTAAACAAAGCTCTGAGATTTCCAAGTTGATGATTTACGTTCATAATTTATTCCCAGTATTTCTATAGATTATTCTACAGTCCAGACTAAGCTATTTTCAACCTTTATCTTCTTCAAAACAAGAAAGAAATATTATACAACACTGTAGATGTAGTTTTAAAGCAGTTATTTGAAGCTATTCTGGATTTAAGTAAGTTTAAATGTAACAGAACTTCTTGGAAAACATAGATGAGGCAAAGATGAGCAATAAATTCAAATGAAGTAGTTAAGCATCTTTCTTATGTATAATACCTCCAAAGCAAAGGTGAAATAAAGTATCTCACTTCTGGGCGTTGATTTCAGGTCCTTATAAATTTGAGTTTTGTCATTTACAATGACATTGGCTCTTTGCCTCGTGTTGATTGTGGTTGGTTTGAATCATTGTTTTAGAGAGTAAGAAGGAGAGAGATTTTTAACAGGAATGATTCAGTGAATTCCTTAAGCAGAACCTGGGGGAAGGGGAAACAGACCAATCAATCTAACTTCCAATAGGAAAAGACTCAATAGCTCCAAAGGCTGAGGAACTAAAATCCATATGTCTAAAAATGCTGGGGGTGGGGAAGATATCCTTTGGACAGATTTTTTACAGGCCAGTAGATTCAGTCAGAGTGGAAGTTATATTCTTGGATCTGAAAACTGAGCTCCACATGAGGTACAAACATAACCCCTAACTCTGCTTCAGGGAAAGATTCTCCTACCAACTCATAGCCTATGTAAGCTCTTTCACTTACTGGAATAAGGATGGTAAACCTGGCATCTCTTATGAAACTTATGAAAAGGTACATATGATTTCCCCATATCCTAACCCTGTTTTCCATACCTCCCTATCTAATAAAACAGGTCTCAGCTACATTTCTGCACAGCAGAAATGACAAATCCATGTAAACACATGTATGTTCAAAAAGAGTACGTCTTTCTGGAGCATGTTCTTCTGCAGTGCCAGGTTGCACTCCAGAGCATCTAAACTCAGCACACAACAACCAGGTACCAACCAGTAACATAAACCAAGGACATTTTGCCCAATATGTCCAGAGAGGATTGTGCAGTAAGAGGGTAACAACCTGAACACCTGATTTTTCCTGCCATTCTCTGACCTCAAAATGTGTAACTCTACAAAGGATCTTAACTTTGCTGGTGCTGCCTGACCTGCATAAAGACCAAAACCAGTTCATATGAACTATTATTTTACTTTACATTTTGATCTTTTGAAGACCCAAGTCACTGGATTTTTTTTCAGTTTGTTTTACTTAAAAAAAAAAAAAAAAAGTCTACGCAATTTCAGACATTCCAGAGGTCAAGAAGTCGCGGTATTGAAACTAAATTCAATCCCAAAATTTCCATTTATCGAATTCTGGAATAATACAGTAATAATCAGAACCAGAAGAGCGATGATTAATTTTCCTGTAATCTATGAAAATCACTATGCATCTATAAACTCCATATTCTACAGAACTGCCAATCTTTCCAACAAACAGAACAAATGAAGAAAGAGAAAGCTGTCAGAGGAGAAATTGGCTAAAATGCCTGACAGAAAAACAAGGCTTTTCATTTTAATACTGATAAATGCAGAAACGAAATAACGCTGGCAATAGTATGATGGTAATAATTAAGGGGAATAGAATAATTTTAACATTACTTGGAAAAACTGCTTCATGCTTTTGGGGTTTTTTTATGTTTTAGGCAGGAAATGGTAATAACCTTAAAAAGTGATATGTGATGATTGTCCATTTCTCTTGGGAAAAAACCCATGTTTTGAGAGCATTTGAAGATTTCTGATCTACATTTTCCAAAACCATCAGCTTCATATCCATAGTCAAATAGCAAAACTTAACACAACTAAAAACCCCTAAAAGTTAACAAAATTGCTATAGCCCAAAACTTACACCCAATCAAAAAGACATTGGAAGCCTTTTCTTTTTCTGGTAGCAGAACTACCTTGAGGCGCTGCTTAGAAATTTAAATAGAGCTCTAATGGAAATACTTTTTTTATTCCAGTTGATAGTTTAGCACACATTGACATCTCAGCAAGAACCAGTTCAGTACAGCTTGCTTGCATATGGTAGTGCTGCCAAAGCAACATCATGGTGCAGGATCTCCCTTATCCCGTTTTCTCTTTTCATCCCGTCCCAGCTCTTTTGTCATTTGACCGACCAGTATTTCTTTATGCACTGTGATGCTGGGCTACTTAAACATCTCAAATTTCTTCATCTGTGTAAGAGGTGCTCAAAACCAAGTGTTATCCTGTTTTGTAGATGCTAATGGGAGGGGGGTCAATGAACAGTAATCTTGATTATTTTTGCTCTCGCACACTAGAGGAGCATGTGGCCACTTCTATGGGTGCCCCGACAGTGCTCACAACCCGCTCAACCAGACCTTTCACCCATGAGTTATTCCTCATCAAGTAGAAACACGTATGAGTTTCTTATACGTCTCTGAGGTGGGTTTACTGAAAAGGGAAACCAAAAGCCTTTTCTTCAGCTCCTGCTCCCACTTCCTGGGTGGGTGCAGCCTGAACATCATTTTTACCCTCAAGGTAGCACAAACGGTTGCATGTTCTGAGCTGCTCCCATTGCACACATTACGGACAATTGCACCTGAACTACACACGGTGCCGGAATTACAGCAGCGAAAGGCAGAGACTAAACAGGTGAAACTGCACATTGTTACTTCCAATTTTTTATTTTATACTTTCCAGTGTGTGCGAATTAACAAACTGTTACTAACCCAAGTCAAAACTAAACTGGTGGAGGAAGAGATGCGAGAAAGTTTCAGATGCCACTGAACTGGAACTTCCTAGCTTGGATTCCTGGCTAAAATTAGAAACTGTACATATATCACTTTTCTGGTAGAGACTACTCATAAAATCTACTGGCCAACACAAACCGCTATTGGCTTTTTATGACACTGTTTCTTCAACTGTGAGGCATGCAACTTCATGCCACTGGCAAGATTGCTACAACAGTACTAAAGGTGCTATTACCCTAAATTCTTGGAGGGATATATTATAACCAGAAAGATCTTTTATATCAATTAAATTCCAAATTTAAAAATGTGAATATCTAATGAAATTATTTCTTGTATCTAATAACAGGCCCAAGATTTTCCTTTGCCAGTCCCACAGTTCTGATTCACCGTGAAGGGAACCAAGAAATCCCCCACTGTCTGTAAGAGCAACTGTCTTTTTACTCCACAGCCTTTGCAGGTCCCAGACCAGATTTCTTATTCACTTCAGACTTCATGCCACATAAAGAAGTTTAACGTACAGATGAGAAATTCAGCATTTAAACAAATCAGGAGCTCTTTTCAATTCAATAAATATTTCTTTTATAGAGAAAGAAGTCTACAAAAAGATACAAATTGTTTCACTAGTTTTTTGGTCATATGCTTATTTTTTGTAAATCATGATGAACACACTATGCTGACTTTAAATGCATTTGAGAATAGTTTTCTAATACCAGTTTCACTATGGAAAAGCTTGGCTATATTTGTACTACCTTGTAAATGGAAAATTAATTCTCTTAAGCTTGCTAATTCATATGATGGTTCTAAAATCCAAAAATTATTTTAATATACAGATTTTGACTACAAAGGCATTTTCAGCCCCATTTAAGACAACATTTTTATTCTACAAACTTTTAAATTTCTGCAGTGATTCTAAGTTCCTTCAGTCTCTGAGATCATCACACAAATCACACAAGCATGTCCTGCACAAAATCTCTCACAAAATTATACCTGGAGCACCTATATATTTTTTTATTATTATTTTTATTTTGGGATAGGGGTGTGTGTGTAATATCAAATACTAATTGAATATGTTCTACCTGATGATCTTCTGGGCCAACTTATAAGTACAATTTAAAGTTCCTTCAAAAGCATGCATAAGAGCAAAAATTAATATATCTGATGATATATCCATACTTTTCCTCAGCTTTCTACTAACACTTTGAATGCAGCAATAAACAACTGATGTAAATTATTTAAATTATTGGTTATTGCTTATATAAATCTCCATTCTGATTTAATTCTGAATTCAGCTTTAATCCATGCAGAAAGCATGGTTAACTTTGCAGGTAATTTCAAGGAAACTATTGAGTAATGAAATTTTCACATGTTCCAAGGCATTGATTTAAAGTATATAAATTCAATATTTCATCCCTTCCCCTTGCCCCCCCTCCCAAAAAAAAAAAAATCAGTAAAAAAACCCAATAAAAATACATTCACTGCTAAAAAATCAGAAGTGTCATTTAAGAATACCTGCACACCAAAGGTTAATTTGGAACACCTGGCAAAGGCTTATATCAACATTCAGGCGACCAGTATAAATAACCCCTTGAAAGGATGCTTTACTGCTTTACCTTCCTTTTACCATAACTAAAAAGTGTTGATGAAATCAAAGGCTTTAACTGCTTGCTACAAGTCTTTTCCAGCACAAATGTCTTCCTGCCATAATCAATTTACTTATCTGCCTGAAGAGAATCAGGTTAGATGTTGGTATGACTTCTCAATTAGAAGAAAAGTTTTCAGACTCTTCAGACTGCATTACTTGAAATAAAATATTTTCCCAAGCACCTTATATCCTCTACAGAAGGAAGAAAAAAAAAAAAAAAAAAGAAACAGGTAAAGTGATAAAAACTCCAAACACTGCAAAGACAACAATGAAAGCAATTCAGCCACAAAAATCTAAGTTATCTGGTAAATTGGGATCATTCAAGAAAACTCTTCCAATGTAACATAAATGTAATGGTGTGAAGAGAGAAAAAAAAAAACACTGACTCTTCTGAAGAGAGCGGGAATAGCGTGAAAAATAATTACTAAAGAGGATTTAAAGGTCATATGGAAAGCAACAGAACTGCCGTACTGCATTCAGTTGTGATATTCATATTTTAGAACAGTTATCATGAAATTAGAGGTATAGAAGGAAGCCATGTGGCTGCTATACCTTGTGTCTGGATAATCATATTAACAGTCAAAAATGAAATTACTATCTGTCTGTCCTGTTATGTAGGTATTATTTTTGGATTTCCTTTTATGTTGTCCAATCCAAGCTACACTTAAATATTCCAGATATTACACTCTTAGACATTCTGATTTATCCATATACCTGAAGTTAAGCTTCTTCCCCTTCTCTTCTTGATATTATCATCCTGCATCTCACTTTCTGTACATTCTGTTAACTCCAATCTTATTCCATCATATACACTCAGGAAACTATTACAAAGATATTGTAGGTTTTTGTAAAGGCAGTGCTTTCTCAAACTTCTTCCACTAACTAAATCACCTTTCTGCATGATAGTGCTCACCTTCACTTTTAAAGCTTTTTCCAAACTTTCCTGCAGACACCTACGGGGCTGTAGCTTAATGAGCCTTTCCTTCTGCAGCAGCGATGTTTCAGCAGCATCCACCTATTCCTCACCACTTCTTCCTATCCCCGTGCTCGGCTCCAGGTTCTGCTCATACAAGTACTTACTCAAGTGCATAATGAACCAGACGAAACCAAGAATAAAAAATAAATCGATGTTTGAAATAAGCATCTTTAACAGATCAGCCCTGCAAAAGATTACAGTGTAGCTCAGGAGGTGGTACAGAACAAGAATCATCAACAGCAGCTGCTTAAGTTAGCCCTGGAGGTAAGAATTACTGAAAATAAGCCTTCTGCAACAAGTTGACTTCAGCTATAAACATCCCATAAAGCAGTTGACTAAATTGTTAAACAGGTAACTTTGTACCTTCTCAAAAGCTGTGTTCGGCACCTGCAAGCGAAACACTTCCAAAGATCTGTCTCCTTGTTGCTTTCTTTCTGTCCCCTCCTAGTACTTTTTCTTGGCTGGGCCACATACAGAAACCCAGCGATGGTTGGGCTGGGGTGGGTTGCTGTCACCAAGCCTTACCTTGCTGATCAATTCTAACTCAGCCTGTGTTTGAACTCCATCTGTCTAAATCCAGCTGTTGTCTTGCATTTTGAGCAGGGAGACTGAGTCTGGGTTTGCCCGGTATTTACACAGCACTTAGCACAAACAGAATGGGATCTTTGTCCAAGTCTCAAAATCAAAGGTACTAAAACACATGAAAAGCAGCCTCCCCTTCCATCTCAAGGAATCATAAAAACCATCACTACCCACGACAACTACAAAGTGAAGTTCTCTTGCTTCCTCTACACCCCCATTTTTTAAAACAGAAATTAAATCTGGAAGTGCTAGCATAATGTTATGCATTATGGATCAAGTTCTTGCCATATGAACACAGACACAGGAAGCAAAATAAGTCAATGGACAACAATAAAATAAAGAGAAAACCAATCCTTTCAGGGATTACTAAATACATGTTATAATTCAATTTAGATTGGACTTTAGAAAAATAAAAATCAAGAAATTATTTACCTCACTATATACTGAACTTTGAGCACACAGAATTTAAATAGTTACTAAAAAAATATGGTTTAGTCCATAAGCTATTTTTTTTCTCAATACACAGAGAACCCTAACCTAAACATTTCCTTCTCTCTGAACAAAAGGGTCTGGATATATTTTTAGCAGAATTTTCGCAAACTGTGTGTCTTCCTGAACAGGTGGAAAGGCTGTTTGGAGAGCATTTTTCTGCAAATAAAATTTTATTGGTTCAACATGGACCTTCCATGTAATGTTCTTATAATGAGTAAATTAGTAGGTGATATAAAACTCTGAAAATGGAGAAACTGTAATGAAAACCTTAATATGCTTTTTACAGTAACGCTGAAAAATGTGATGCCAGGTTTAAGTTGATCACATTTTTATTCACACCTCCAGGCAAACCAGCAAGAACTCAATAAGTGGTGTGATTTTATTAAATATATTTCTAATGGACAATTTTTTTCTCCTTTAAAAACAACTGACTTGAAGGAACACTGTAACATAGTAACTGCCAACCGACATCTGGGTATGACAGGCTTTTCAATTCACACAGGATTTCCTATTATTGGCTGAAGGTGAAAAGAATTACGAACACAAAGAAGCGAAAAAGCAGTCTTAAGAAGCTAGGACCATATGAATTTTAAATAGATGACAAAAGTACAGCAACTTCGTAGGAGTTGGTGGGAAGCCTGCTACACTTAGAAAGCTGTTCAAACATTCCCTCTGCTAAGCCTGTAAGAGGATGCTTAGGACACCCATTGGCTTCAAAGAAATCTACAATCATCATGGATTAGAAACTGCCTTGACTGCATCCATTTGTACCAGAAGCAGAGCAGCACTTGTGAAAGCACACAATGAAATGGTAGACAGAATATAGTTGGCTTTCCAGATAAAAATCTCTGCTCGAGAAGAATAGAGCAAAGGGATATCAGACAAATACACAACAGTTACTCAGCCTACTTGGTTTTGTCCTAACTCCACAGAGGGAAAAAGAAGTGGCTGACCTCCTTGAAAATTCAGAAAATCCATATGCCAGAAAACAAGGAGCATTTCAATATGGGATTTCTATATATCTCTTGCACAAAAAGGTCTGAAGAACAGTGTTTGATTCTTAAAATATCCATCGTTCTACAACTGTACTTTTTGAACCAGCAGACATATAAACACACAAAGATACAGACTGTACAGTTCCAGTTTAACTGAGAATCCTCAAAATTCATTCATCTGCAAAAGTAATATCCATATGGTCAGATTATTTAAATATGAGATGCTTTTGGCTCTGCACTACAAAGTTCTGTAAGTGGCTATTTCAAAATTAAGGGGGGGATTATTCTCAAAAAATTGGAAATTCAAACAAATAATTCAAACTTTATTACATGAGGGGGTTTGAGAGGACATTTTAAAGAATTTAAAGCATTTTTTCCCCGATGCTGTGTTGCTATTCTCAAGGAAACTGATTTCACCTCAAATGGATCTGAGAGGAACCTGGAGAAGCAATACAGAAGGGAATAATATCAGCTCAGGAAAAAAGAAAAAAAAATAAAAATGTATGTATGTATGTATGTATATGTGTGTGTGTGTGTGTGTATATATATATAATGCAATAAACATTCTCCATGTCTTCAAATCCAGGACAAGAAGGTGCAGTAACTGCAGGGTTGTATTTTGAATTGTTTGCAACTTGTCCAAGTGCTTACCATCACTGTGTGCCCTGATCACAGAGGAAACCAACATACCTAATGTGCTTGCCTTTCAGTCTTTCAAAACAACTTTCCAGTCTGATTTCAAGATGACCTTTACTAGAACTGAAAATCTCCTGAACTGAGGAGAAAGAAAGAAAATGCATTTTCTTCACCAAAATTAAACCATGAAGTAACTCCTTGCATAAATATATAAACCCCTGCAAATTATGATGGGATTAATTAACAAATGACTAGTGTTTGCAGGCTAAAGGAAATGCAAGAGATGAACAGGTGACAATGAAGTGCTAGTTCTTCAAAAAAAGCAATTTAGCTAACGTCAGATTAATTTTCCACAGAACTTTTATTTTCATACAGTTTCCATCTTGACAATGAATCTTTGATCAGTGCCCAAAAAAAATAATCTCTGTGAAGATTAAGAGAACAAAGGAACCCAGATAAACTCGAAAATGGAAATGAAACTTTTCAGGTCATCAGGTAAATAAATTACTATAGGCACCTCAATGGAATACAAATAGTTTTCATGTAGGATTATAATGGAAAGTGAAGTAGTTTTCTTAAGAAAAAAACAAAACGAGGTAAAACTCTCACCTTATGTATCTTTTCAAGCAAAACAATACATTAACCATCAATAAACACTTGCAATAATCAGATAACATCAACCCAGAAATTATAAAAGATGAAACTAATCAATGCTCACTGTGGTGTGAAACCTAGCACATGTCATTCGTCATTATGTTAGACACAGAGAGCATCAAGTATGAGACCAAACTAAAAAAGTGAATACATGATGATCTAAAAAAATAATTCCACTTCAGTGACGAGATACTATTCATTGCAACTACTGCTTCTAAACCATCTCTAATTAACACTGCAGTCTCAAACACCTTTCCTATAAACTCCTGTGTGAAAATCCTTCATAACACAAGGATGCACAGAATCTCCCTGGCTTTTCTGCCAGGCCTCATGCTCTTTGTCTCCATCTTTTCTACCTCGCTTGTCTGTTGACTACCAACTCACTGGAACACTTCTTCCTTCTAAAAGATCTGAAAGAGATTCATAATTGGCTTTCATGTCTTGAACATTTTTGCAGAATTACTTTTGGCATTAAATACTTGCACATTATAACTTTTTAAATAATATTTACTTATCTAAAAATAGGTTTCACTACTGTCCTGATTCCTCATTGTCTTTTCTTCGCTTTCTTTTTCAATGAATATTCTTTATTTTCCTTACTGCCTTGAAATTTAAGAAAAAAAAAAAAGACCAATAGAAATTGGTATGCTTTAGTGTTCTTTTTAATTTCCTTTTAAGCATGTCTTCCTGTATGTGTAGTTCCTTTTGGAGAACAAACACCGCTATAGTGAATTTGGCTTTTTTTGCTACCTCCTACAAGGCTTTGAACCAAAATGCGTATGATCAGAGTTACAGATGTTGTCAGTAGTAATGCTTTTAGTTCTGCGCTCATTCAAAACCAAGGATCATTGCCTTCTCTGGCCCCTGACTACAGCTCAGTACAGCTGCCTTCAGACAGAAAGCTTCTGCTTCACTGTCGGGGAGCTTTTCCTACTTTGTCACAGGACTTCAGTCCATAACTATTTTAATAGGCAATATAGTTAATTGCTAACTTTGTATCTAACTGGATTCTAAGCTTTCTGCTAGGTAAAGCACAACTTCACATCTACTCTATATAATTTTTATAGTATCACTAGTCCACAGACTGAATTCCTGCCACCACATGAAAAAACGAGGTGAAGAGTAAAGTGACTAGTTGCTAATGATAAAAAGTAAAAAAATAAAATAAATAAGATAAAAGCAGAATACTCCAGCATAATTCTCATTACACAGATTTGCAGATCTCATCAAGCTCAGAAACCAGCAGTAAAGATGGCAGATGAAAATGCATTTTCCACCACTGCAAAATATGGGAAACAACATGGGGAAAAGCAATCCTACTTTACATGTGAAATGATTGGCTTGAAGTTAGTAACTGATCCTGGAGTCACAGTTGGAAGCCATCTGAAAACCAGTAGTTCTGCATAGCTTTGTTCAGGAAAAGAAAAGATGGAGTGGGGAGGAATACTTGTATATCACTGTATAAATTATTACATATTGCCCACCTACGTCTTTAATGCCATATGCCCTTCCACCTCCAAAAAGGTCTGGTAGAACTACAAGATGTATCTGTAAAGTCTCCATAATCAGAGGCATTGAATGCTTTCCACATGAAGACAGTCTAAACACACTTCAATTTTCAATATAAATCACAAAGAAATATGATTGAAATCATGTGAAGACAGACAGCATGGAGGAGTAGAGCTCACAGTACTTCCTACGATATGAGAACTTAAATGCACCTCAAATTCTTCAGCCATCAGGTTTCCCAGTATCAAATAGGCAGTACTTCTTCCCTCAGATTTGTGCAACCAATTGCAGCAGGATATTTCAGAGATGAAGGGAACATCAACGAGAGAAGTTATGAAAAGATAACACATCTGTCCTCAAATAAAAACAATTGTCCAGTTGCTGCCCTGGGACCCAGGAGCCCCATAAACATCTAAGTCTTACAGCTAGGATGGAATAACCAGGCATGAATCAACCCATACGTATCCTTTTTGTTTTCAACAACTGTTATAGAACGAATACCAGATTTTGTTATTAAATTTGCCTGTAATCACCATGTGTAGTATTTTCTGAGCTGCAGAAATCTTTGTACAACTTACACTTCAACTTAAGTAGATATTGGCATTTCATTTAAGTCATCAGATCAACTCATGTTTCTGCTAAAATCCTGTACTTGCTCAAACATAAGCTACTTAATTGGCAAGGAGCTTCATAAAGCTTTTGGCATTAAGTTCATTTTCAAACTTTTTAGGCATCCTAGTGTTTGTGGTTAGGCTTAAGAATCGAAGTTCCTTAAAAAGCATCAAAGGAGGCACCTCCAAAAGTGTTCTAAACACCTCAGGCAGATATTCCTAGTCATAGTAAAGCTCTACTAAATCCAATTCATCCCAATACTTGCAGATTTTCAAATGTAAGACAGCACTTCCCAAGTCGAATTAAAAATTTCCTAACTTGTACATCTGTTAAAAGCAAAAAAATATATATAAAAAAAAATCCTCCAAAACACAATAATAACAAACTACATGCTCTACTTCACAAAGCCAGATTCCATTCACACATGTATCAGGTTTTATTCTCAACAGAAGATGACTCACTGCATGTTCGCCCTCTTCAGCCTACAAACGTTTTGTTAATATATGCAGGAAACAAAGCTACAATGGTTTGCTTATGAAAAGGGAGGGTTTTTTATAAACCAGGAGCTTGCTAAAGATGGAAGAATTCTACTTGTACAGAAAAAGAATATTTAGTATGCTAACAGAATATTTAGTAACAAAGGCATACTTTCATTGGCATTTATCCATATTTCACAGAATATCAGAGAAATCATAATGAGGAATTATTATTACATGAAAGACAAATTATTAAATAAGTTTGGCCCAAACCTAGAGGGAAATATCAATCACTTATTGATAGCAATTGACTGGGATTACTGTTTCATGGTATTGAAAATATCAAATTATCAAAGCCACAAAAGCTTACTTTCAGTCTGAATTTTATAACAATATACTGCTCTTGGCCAAAATATAATGGAGAAGGTGAAAGTGCTGCAAACATTAAAACCAGAATTTACTCTTGGTCTTTCATCAGTCTGTTTTTATGGTATTTGACAGGAAGCCATCCTAGCAGACCCTAAAGAACATCACAAAACTTCAGTTTTATTGTCCTTTCCATAGAAAGTTCTTCAGAAGCTCATGTTTCATATGTCTTCTTACTCAAGATATTTTTACTTTAATGTTAGCTTTGCAAACAGGTATTTTAAACTGCCTTTCCTGTTGTGTTTCCCAGTTGCACGCAATAGCATCTGACCTGTCTTTCATAAGTCAGAACTCTGTCTACTTATTTTTATTTCTTAATGCAAGCCAAAATGCCTCAATTACTTTTTAACTCCCTGCTCTGTACATAGCAGAAATCTCTGATTTCAAATCAAACAAAGGAAATAAAGACACTTATAAGAAACGAGACAGCTTCTCACAGTAACAGAGGAAACATTTACAGAGATCTCTTTTTCTCAGAAGACTTGGACAGAGACCTATCATTTTACCTCTTCTGGGGAAGAAATAAAACTCTACAATTCTCTTAAATCAGGCCATAGGCTACAGCCTATATTATCAGTCATAACCTGAAATCTAACCAGTTCCAACATCCACAGGCCATCTCTTCAGGCACTGTTAGCAAAAGACCATTTTTCAAACTGAAGTACTATTTAACAGTAGCAGATAAGAGCGAGCAAATTAAAAATTAAGTAAAATGAACAATATACTTCCATAGGTCCTACCATCCTGTGGTAACTGATGAGGCTACTCTTCTTCCTTCCAAAGCTTCAACAAACGAAAAGTTTACTTCTGTTGCCTGACAGAGCTGGCATAGCCAACTCATAAATGGGAGCATGGAATTAGTACATTAAAATTCAAGCTTTTTCTGTAGGTAACCTCCACCATATTTTCTTGAAGGCTGCTTTTCTAGAGCTGCTTGGTATATAATGGAAGATAGATTCCAACTGACTCTTCCCCACCTCTTACTAAATAAGTTCATGACCTTATTCCATTCCAATGTCCTTTGGTGCAAAACCTGCTTTCTACAAGATCTGTGTTTCCTCACTTCAAAAGCAGTCTCAGACATAGCAAGACATGGTAGCTCAGCTGCAAAACAGAGAACTTAACATTTATGACTACTGTAAATTCCAATAGCCTCAACCAATTACTTGACATCCACAGCTCCCAGGTTAACGTTTTTTTATAAGATTCCAGTAGTAAACCAGACCAAACAAAATTCCCTCTAAAAATTCTTTTTCTATGAATCTTTGGCTGAAGGGAAATTATTGCTATTTTCAAATACCATCTGTTTAAAATTGGTCACAAGAGGTCACAACATCCATTGAGATTACGCCCCCCCCCCCCCCCCCCCCAGTTTACAACTATATTACCATGGAAGAGGTTAGCTCCCTTTCTTGGGTAGTTGTTACTGTTTGACCAAAAATATGCACCATAGATGCAAATCATTCAATGTTTAATGCAGGTAAGTCTTGGAAAACTGGTCACTTGAGCTGCGGGTTCCCAGGTAATAAAAAACTGATCACAAAGGGCTGGTTTTTCTTTGCCTCTGAATTACCCCAGTCTTTGAGACAGATGCCACACAACTCTTGATGAAGAAAGAGACCTGCTGTGCTGGGGAGACAAGTAATTTTTGCCTTAAAACCCATTCAAACCATGTAATCATTAAAACACAAATAAAATTATTTGGCTGTTTCTGTTTTGTCACCTCTTGGATTTAAATGGAAGTAGAAATAGAGGTTCTTTGATCATTACAGAATGTTTATGAAACTGCACAGAAATAATTCACAATGCTGGACTGTGACAGCAAAGCTGTTGGGAAACCAACAATAAAGTAGACAGTGATTTAATTTCAAACACACCTCAGTGAACTGTAGGTGGTTGCTACTAGAAAAAAGGAGAACTATCACTGCTGACAAGAGTGCTCCAACCCCACCCCCACCCCCAATCTATGGTGCCGATTTGGGCAGAAAGGCTATAAAACCCAGGAGTCAGAGATAAAAAGTGACATTCTTTCTAAAGGATACTCAGCTGTTGCTTAGAAACTGTTTACAGACAGATCCTGCTGGTTTATCTAAAAAAAAAAAATAAAATAGGTCATTCTTGGCTCTAGGTAGGAGAGATCTTTATTGATATAAAATCCTCTACATCATCTCTTTATGTTTACTGTCAATAATTAGCAATGCTTTAGGAAGGCTGTTTGGATGCTCTTTTCAACAGTGACTGCACATTCCCAATGGCACAACTACCAATTTTTGAAACAATCAGGTGGCTCAACAGAGTGAATTCATATCACAGTTCACTGGGAGGCTGAGCCCAGGCTCCAGGCATAGACTGGACCATCTTCGGAGGGGACTGGCATCAAAAGTGGAATCAAAAGGGAAGGGGGGCAAAAGTGCAGTTAATCTTCTCATCCATGTCTCAATTGTTGCAGAGGGAAAAAAATAGATCAATTAAGAAAATAACATGCCAATACCGCTGGACCAAAAAAAATATGAGTTCTACTTTTTAAATGTATAATGAAACCAGGTCTGCTAAAAATGAAAGGGGAAAGGCCATAATACTTTGAAGCCACAAGGGAAAAAAGTTTGCCTTGAAGAACAGAAGGTGAAGCTTGAATCGAATCATTTTATCAAGGGAAATGGTACAAGAAGCTCCTAAGTGTCTAAAACAAATTAGTTCACAGAAGATAGGAATGAAAAATTGTATCAATCCAGATCCAGTTTTCTCCCCTGCATAAATAATCCATGCTTGGACAGTTTTTCCTTGTATAAATAACTACAGTTATAAGAAGCCTCAAGTAAGAAGGCTCTTATATCATTATTCACTTAAAAACCACTCCAAAAATTCAGACAAATCACTGCCTTCTAACTAAAAGAAAATAAAATGCACAGCTTGTGGTAATAAACAGTTCATTGTCATCATTCTAAAGAAAGCCATTTTTTTTTTCTTCTTCACTTAAAAATAAATGTTGTACGGGCTTGTTTTCTTATATTAAGCAAATCACATCAAATGAATACAAGGAGAATAAGTACTACCGCATGGCACCTAACGTAGCAAGTGTCCAGATGCGATAGTGATAACCTGCAACAACAAAGCTGGTGTTGTAGAACAAGTGCCTCCGGTTTAAACTTCAGGGGCAGATCTAGAATGCAGTTAACAAAGCACACATTCTCTATAGTGTGAACATAAGGTCACCATACCATTCTTTAGGCAGGAAAATTAAGGATCACAAAAACATATGTAATTTAATCACTGTTGCTTAATTCAAAGGACAAACACAAGCCTGTGTTCAGATGCTGTGAGTGACAAAGCAGCTCTCTTAAGAAGACTTGGGGAAACTATAGGTGGAGTTAACATGTAAGGTACATGTTGGGTTTCAAGGGTTATCACAATGTAACACAAGTTCAAAGTCTGTGAAAATTGTTTAATTCTCTCATTCAATGCATGGCTTCCCACAGAAGGAAGGTGGCTGGCTAATGGGTAAGAGCCTACTCTCCTATGCTAGAAATATCAGCAAAAAAAAAAAAAAAAAAAAAAAAGCCTCTTAAGAACTACAACTATTATTATCCACAAATTAATCTAGAAATATACTTTGGATAAAAATAATCACACAGAGAACGTTAATTATTTACAAAATTAAAGATAGCATGGCCCATTTCCCAAAGGTTCATAAAGCCGTGCAGGAGACTTCTGAAGCGTGGAGCAGAGGCCAACTTGATTTTTATTCATGTATTTCTGTGCTTACCTATATGGAAAACAGAATTATTTTCTATTTAGTCCTCAGTCAGGTTTTTCCAGATTTAAAATAAATGTTAATGAAACCACAAGCCTTCACCACAAAAAGCAGTAACAAAAATAGGAATAGGACAGCAAATATTGGACTGTAGCAACTCTGAGCAAATGCATAGAAAAAAATAAGTATCTTCTTACATTCAGTTATCTCGAAATGAAACACAAGGAATAATAGATTACTTTTTACTGAGGCCTCACTACAACAATAAGCATCTGCTAACAGTTTTCACGGAAATACAATTCTTAAAGACTATTTTTGTCTTTTGGCTTAAGAACATAGCTTAGCATAAAACAGTTCAGCAGGGACATTCTTCATTACGTTAACACGTAAGATATCCAGAAATCACTCAAAGCATACACGATTGATTACAATAAAAAATAAGGTGGTCTATTTTTCCTCTTTTTCACAGTATTCTGCAAAGCTCAATTTTAACACATTCAAATGTTTTTAACTTTAAAAATACTACTAACACATAATTTTCATTAAATTATCTGGAAATACTAGACATACACTTTTTGGACTTAAGTTTGAAGTTTAGGAATAACAACAGATGAAAACTTTCTTTAAGATAAGTAAAATGTAGTGGGCGTTTTGTTTTGCACTTTCAAAAGAGAGGACCTTTATAAATACAGCTAAAACCCCAACACTTTCTGTAATGGTGATTAAATATGTGCAAAGGTTGCATGTGGTAGTATCACTATTGTGACAGAAGAAATCGAAGTGATTACAAACCTTCATCAAATTCATCATTTTATTTAGTGGGAACCAAAAATGAAAACACAGTAGTTGTTCTTCAGGAACCATTTCCTTGGAGAAATAAATAATGAAACCTTTCTAACATATTCACTCTGATCACCATCCTTGACATATCTTGCCTCTCACGTTGTAGTATTTTCCACAGTACCCTGTATTTAGAAACACAAGCCCACAACAAATATACATTCTTCACACAAGATGTTGTGCATGGGAGACACATACACCTATAATACACATAATTTTGAGACATAACTCTCCCTGTTATCACTTATCCAAGGGAACTCTGAAATGTCAGTACTCTCACCACATTTTGTAATTATTTAATGTACCTTGCCATACTAGAGACTAACCACGACTTGTGGTTCCTCCCATGGCACCGTTCATGCACAGTAGCACCATCTGAGTGAAATACAATGAAACTCATCAAGTAACTCTGTACTCTGATACGCCTGAGGGTTTTTTTGTCACTGAGATGAGCTATAACCCAGGATGTCGTACAGAAGCAAGACAGCAGTGACACATATAACAGAGGACCTGCATGAGACCCATGACCTAACTGATGAGCAAGCTGAATACTGCATGGTGTCTACAACAGTGTGCTACGAGCTTGTCCTTAGCTAACTGGGTCCGTCTATAATGTTTTGTTCAACTAGCCCAACACAACAGAAGTTTCTCACTTCAGAAGGAAAGCTATCTTTAGAACAGAAGAGGAACAAAAAAGCTCATTAAAACAAAATTTTGAGCAGTATGTATTGTATATTTGCAGCAGCTGAGAAACCAGATGCAAAGAAGAGCTGATGTACTGGACATTTACTTTTTTTAAAAAAACATTGAAATATTAAAAAAAAATAATCCTGCTTGCCTAAAACATTTGCTTTCTAAAAGCATGAGACAGATATCATTAGTACTCACAACAGCTCCACAAGGTAACACAGGCGAGCATTTGAATTTTTCAGAGATTCAAGCAACTTATTATGTATCATTGTAATACCACACAGGACTGGCTCCTGCTACACTTAGAAGGTACAGACACAGCCCACAGCCAAAGGCAGAGCCAGCTCCAGAAGTGTTGGGTAAGAGCTTTACAACATTAATGAAAATTCTGTAATTAATTTGAAGGGATCAAAGATTTAATCTTGCATAATCTGAATACCCGAAGTAGTCCCTTAGCTTAAGATACCAAGAAACCCATCTGCCAAGCTGGAAGAGGCTCCCACTACAATAAAACTTTCTACTTGGTCATTGTGAAGTCCCTCTCACATTTTGTACATTTCCCAAAGCCAGCTAAACACATTTCAGATTTGAGGCACTTAATTTAATGCAAAAGGAGTATTATGTGAACACCAGAGCTATGATTCAATATGGATGTTGTGGTTTTATTCTTCTTTATAATGTATAAAGGAAGTGCATCTGCTCAAGACAACACTTTTTTTATTATTATTATTTACATACTTTCCTCTTATTTAAAGGACTTCTAAGTTCTTGAAGCTCTCAAAAGTGCTCCCGCAACATGCCTTTCCCACAGCAGCTATGCTTTGCCTGTATTTCCTATACCTTAGCTGTAATGGCCAAGAGGTGACTTCAATTCTAAGCATTTCTTAGTAATTTCTAATTAAAGCTAGTACCAATTATTTAAAATAATCTTTAAAGGAGCGATTCCAAAATTCTTTCCTCACTCACATGATCTTGGTTTCACCCCAATGGAAAAAAAAAAAAAAAGAAAAAAACCCCGAACAAAAAAACCCCACCAACTCTTAATGAAGAAGAGCAATAAAAGAAAAACATCCAAGCCAAAGTAACCAAGAGGTGAGTGGACAAGGTCATTCAAAAACTTGGATACCCCATTCAAAGTGCCGAACTGACACCACTAATTTTATGCACACCTGAAGTATTTAAACTCCAAAACCTTATTTCTTTGGGGATTGTGGTTTTCAGTCCTTCCTTAAAAGTTGTTCCTTTTCTGTAACCAAATACTAATTGCTCTGATCCACCCATATCCTAATCACTACAGTCCATCCCGCTCATGCTCTGTTTCAAAAAATAATTATTGTGGATTATCTCCCAAGAGTGTATCAGGAAAGGCTTCAGCCATCACAAGTTAGGGTATGATAAATCTTTCTCCCAGACATCATGGCAACATAATGGACCTCACACCATCTCCCAACACTTCTATAGTGTAGAGCAGGGGTCCTCAAACTTTTTAACCAGGGGGCCGGCGCGCAGATGCAGTGGCAGGCAGCCATCCGCAGCTGCTTGGTTTCCCTCTCCCCAACCCCTGGCGGGGGGGGTCTGTAAATACCAGGGGCTGGACTGAGGACCCTGGAGGGCCGTATCCAGCCCACAGGCTGTAGTTTGAGGACCCCTGGTGTAGAGAGAGAAAAAAAAAAAAATCCCAATTTTTACATCATTACGGAAAACTGATCTGTAAAAAACCAAAAAAAACCCAAAAAAAGACACCTCTAGTGTTCCCCCGTTGCCCCTTCCTCCTGACTGATCTTTTTATAAAAAAAAAAAAAAAGCGCGCCAAGAAAGCTGTTCTTGGGTTATGTAATTTTTTTGTTTATTCCTTTTGGCTGACTGTCAACCACCCAGCAATAATAAACTCATTAAGCTGACAGGAAACTTGAACACACTCATGTTGTCCACGCACCTCAGCATCATCCTCATGAACCCAAAATCCATAAAACAAATAAAATAAAATTAAGCTGATGCTACCCTTAGGATGCATTCAAGTCTGGAAGAATCAGTCAGTCCTATGTCAGTTTCAGCATCTGAGGTAAAGGGTACAACTTCAGCGCCTGTCAGGCCAAAAGAGTTCTAAAACTAGTAGCAAACAAGGAAAGCATGGAGTGTGGAGCCTCAAAAAAACATTTGTGTCATTATGACAACTCTCAACATAATTGTGTTTGCAAGCCTGCTATTTTTGTATCCAAACCACGCTGCTTTTCATGTGTTGGGTCTGTCCATATATCCAAGATTTTCCTTTCACTGCCACCAAATCTGCAGTTTGCTGAACAGATACCCAGCTTAAGGCTCACATGAACGCTAATATCAGTGATAATTCTTCTTAAAAACAAAGGCAAAAAAAGTCGCCATGGCTACTACAGTCACTCAGTTTTCTCAGCTGCTTCAAAACATTAATTCTTAAGGCTTTTTGGCTATGTCTGCCTAAAATGTATGCTGCCATAGTAGTCGGTTATGTAAATTATGTTATGCTGCAGTGTTTGAGATTATACAGTCACAGAATGGTCTGGGCTGGAAAAGACCCTTAAGAACATCTAATTCCAACCCCCTGCCATGGGCAGGGACACCTTCAACTAGCCCAGGTTTCTCCAAGCCCCGTCCAGCCTGGCCTGGGACACTGCCAGGGATGGGGCAACGACAGCTGCTCTGGGATGATCTAACATCTAATCTAAATCTCCCCTCTTTCAGTTTAAAGCCATTCCCCCCGTCTTAGCATTACAGGGCCTCGTAAGAAGCCCCTCTCCAGCTTTCTTGTCAGCCCCTTTAAGTACTGGGAGGCTGCCCTAAGGTCTACCCAAAGCCCTTCCTTCTCCAGGCTGAACAACCCCAACTCTCTGTCTTCATAGCAGAGCTGCTCCAGCCCTCTGATGGTCTTTGTGGCCTCCTCTGGACTCACCCCAATAGATCCTTGTCCTTCTTATGCTGGGGGCCCCAGAGCTGGAGGCAGCACTGCAGGGGGGATCTCACAAGAGGGGAGCGGAGGGGGAGAATCACCTCCCTTGACCTGCTGGCCATGCTTCTTTTGATGCAACCCAGGATACAGTTGGCTTTCTGGGCTGCAAACACACATTGCTGGGTCATGTTGAGCTTCTTGTCAACCAGCTCCTCAGGGCTGGTCTCAACCCATTCTCTGCCTAGCCTGTATTTGTGCTTGGGATTGCCCCGACCCACATGCAGGACCTTGCACTTGAACTTCATCGCCTCAGATCCTACAATACCTCTGGCTGGCATTCCAAGAAGACTCCACAAGAAACAAGGTGATAGTTTCTGTGATCACATTCAGGAGATTATAATTTAATATACTAAATTAACAAAAATTAATACTAGAATGCTATTTCTTACCCTGCCAGCTGAAGGTAAATATTGAACATAGATACCCCATTTATATTTTCTGTTCCTTAGACTGAATTTGTAAACAAAAATACTGTTGATAGTAAATACAGAATTAGAACAGGGCAAGCCAAAAAGTATTTGTAAGGCAGTAGAAAATGCTCTGGAAATACAGTTATTTAGAAGATGAGGAAAGGACACAGGGAACTGATAACATTTATATGAGGGTTGATACTGGCTTTCACACAACAGAGAGTGAGTAGAAGACTATCCTGCTCAAGATTCATGTCCTGACTGCTCTTTAGCACCCAGAAAGCAGCTGTACAGTTCCATTACTCTGACCTGCATTGACTAAATATTGCCTGAGCTCAGGCCTGCATGCAAGGGTTTGAATTTGAATATATATTAAAAGAAAAAAAACCCAAAAAACCCAAAACACCCTAAACTTTGTTCAAGGATGCAAGTCACCTGAAAACTTTTTAGTCTGCAAGAGCAGATTAAAGCATCCAGGGATTCAGCATGCTGGCTGTCTTAGCCATGCACTGAACTGTCCCTAAGCCACACAAGTAAAATCAAATCATAAAATAGCAATAGGTTTTCAATCTCTCTCTTTTTTTTTTTTTTTTTAATGTTCCAGTTCTTGCTAGGTATCAAATGTGACCCAGAAACAAAATTTAGCAAGTCCAAAAAAGTCCAAAACATTTTGTCAGCTGAATGAAATGGGCTTGAATTTTACAGCAAGCATGGGCAGCCTACCCAAGTACAAGTGACAGCTTTGCACACTGCTGAAGTCTCTAACTAGTGCTCCCAGCCGACTAGAATCTTTGTTTGAATCTATTTATTCCTATTCTATCCCTACACAGCCTCATCCTCCTTCATTCATGGACTTCCTGACAATTTATTTTTCTTAGAAGTATTTCTGCATAGCATCTAAGCACTGGAAATGTAGATTACAGAGATAATAGATACGTTTAAAATTAGACTAAGCAGCTGTAATTCTGAATTTGCATTTCTGACTTGATTATAGTAAGCAGTCAAGAATATTTGTGTAAGAACTAGAAATGAGTTCATATGCTGCCATAAAGACACATGAATCTCTCTCACTTTGACCCCAATCAAAAAAACCCCACCTGTGTAACAAATGGCAACTGTTTCTTTCTAACCAGTAACAAATAGTAAACATTCCTTTGCAATTCTGAAACTTACAGATTCACCTGTGGATTTTAACATGCAAGAATTAAATTAACTAGCTTTGCCATATTTTACAAATAGAAGAACTATCCTCCTACTTACTCTGGATTTTTCTGACTTCAAATTCTAGTTGTTATCTATTTCATAACTTTCCTTGAAAGGCTGAACAGTCTTTTCTTACCTAAACAGTCAACATTTGTAACCATCAGATAACCATCCACGAAGCATTTTGATAGATTCTGTATCAAAATCAAGCACAGATGATGCATTTTACTTTATCTGGCATGATAAAAAAAAAAAAAAAAAAAAGTTATAAATAAATCCTTTTCTATTTTGGTAAAAACTGAAATAACCATTTTCATCATATGTTTTTTTACAGAGATGCAGGGGAAAAAAAATAAGTAATTGGGTTCTATATTCAAAGTTTCTCAATAAATATGGTGGCACATATTTTTGAGCAACTGCAGCTTTTGCTTCCAGGAGTTTAAGCACGAGATCTAGTCATTTCAATAGGAAATATGTATTATGCTTCTTTTACCTAACAAAACAATCAGAATTTGTATTACACAACGCTGGCCATAAACAAATTTCACCTCCGTGCATTAGCCCCATCTTGCTTACAGCTGCAATATTGCATCCAGTGAGGGACATGCAATAGTACAGATATGAACTCACATGAAGAATTAATCATGGATAATTTATCACAGTTGATCATATTTTGTATCAGAAAGAAAGACCATTTGATAAAGTTTCAAGGAAGATAATATTTCATGACAGAGGAATCATTATTATTTATTTATCTTCATTCATTTACTTCATACTATTTATGTACAGAACTCTCTAAACCGACTCAGAAGTTTCAGAACAACTTTAAAGAGGATATCTCGCTATACCAAGAAAAAACAACAAAATGTTTTTCCAGAGGCAGCGAAGGAGCAAAAAATATCTCATCAGATAAATATGCCTGCCTTGGATTATTTGAGTGAGTTAAAACTGCAAATAATTTTTATTCCTTTTTTCAAGAGGTTTTATTAATGTTTGTTAATGTGGTTCCTCTGGAAAGGACACAACTATTGCCAGTGACATTATGATACTACAATAGAAATAAAACTGGTGCTTACTAAAAATTTTTAGTAGTATTTTACTCCATAATCTAACTGGAAAGTTAAATCTTTAGGGAGAGGTCTTTCAGAGTTCCTTTTGATGTTTGAAAAGATTTAGAGAACTGATAAAAGCTGATTTCTCAGCTCTGCACAGGATGGACACTGTTTCTGTATTTAAAATATAAGGAATAAAATATTGGCAACTGATTCACTTCTTGTAAGTAAAACTTATAGAGCCAAGTGGTTTAGCTGTCCCAGCCACGCTGAACAGGCTTTAATGGAGAATTTCCATAAAGACAGATTCAATGGAATATAGAAGAGTGGCTTTTGTTAGTAAATAACAGAGTATTAAAAATTAAGGTTGATTAGTTGTAGAAATCAGCAAATTGATTAATCTATTTACATGAAGCCTTAAGTAATTTAAAAGCTTAAGGCCCCATTTGCAGAAGTCACCTGGGCAACTGGGAGCCTAGCCTGACCAAAACCACTTCCACCTTCTGCTTACAAAAGTGTATTCAGATTATAAATTCCACTTCTATTCAAATTGTCTTCTGTTCTAATATTCTTGTCTACTTTAAGCATAATGTACTGCATACTTGTTTTTAAAACACATAACTTCAAAGAAAAGGACAAGTACACAGGAGAAACAAATGTCACATTATTATTATTATAACACCAGTGATAACAGATTGGAATATTGATAAAAATAGCTTTAAAATACTCTGAATACAGAGATTCTTTTGCAAACCTGCAAAATCTACTATTTTTCTTACCTCTCAATTGAAAACCCTGGGAGATGTTCTTACTGTTACAAGACTCAGCTTCACTTAACCGAATAATTCTCATTACTTAAGAAGCCTGAAAAGTTGGGCAGTCTCTGAAGCAATGTTGAAAATATTTCTCTAATGTTCTCAATACTAGAATACTAATGCAAGGGGTGATGTGACTGAAAAGCAGAGCTAGCCAAAAAGTATTCCAAAGGAGAAAAAAACAAACACTGCCTTGCTGTCAGGAAACGCTGACTCAGCAGAGGTAAAGTATTTCAAAGAAAGGTGTGTTTTCTTAACACATCCAATGAAAAACTATTGAAAAGCTTTCCTCCTGCCCCCTATAAATTCAAAATGCTTTGTGTGATGACTGAACATGACATTTGAAACAAAACGTATATACGGAGAGTAGTGATATTCCTACTTGTGCAAAGAATCCTTGTTTTGCTGGAAATTTTATATTTCACCTCCCTGTTGCAAGATAAAGGAAAATACAATTCCAAAACATGAGGAACATGAAAATCCTGAACGACAACCAACTGTACTGGTAAGCGATGTAGGTGTAGAAAATTTCATTTTCTAGAACTGCTGATCTTTTCTTATAATAAATATGGCTTCAAACCACCTTAGTGTTTGAAGATTTTTAAGAATGCCTTCTTGTATACGATCATTGTTTGGAACCACGTATCTTAGTCCTCGCTCAATGGCTCAGGTATGATGTTGAGGAAACCATTTAAAAAACCGAGATGTAGAGCTTTAAACCAGAAACCCTAGACAAAATTAATTTACATCCATAGAGTGCTGAGCCTGACCAAGACTCAATACAACAGTGTTATCACTCTGAGATATATTAAGATGCATTATGAATTTCCATAAGACGATAAGAAGCTGGAATAAAAGACGAACCACTTCTTTTAATTGGCCAAAGCCTGGTTTCTGGGTTTTGTTGTCATGTCTTCAACTTGTTACAGCACTCTTAATGATGCTGTCTTTTTTGTTTCCAACAATGTTCCAGGCATGCTAGACTTAGAAGCAGTTTGATCACAGTGAGGTTCACGGTCGTGTTGATACAGCTGGAGGACCCTACCCATCAATCCTGGAGCTTCACAGGGGGACCGAGTCTCAGTCACTTCTGCTCCCTGCAGAAGCCTGCTGTGTTGAAAGCTGTGTCTTGGGAAAGATCTCCCTGGTCAACTGACACACTCTATTGTTTATCTAATTTCTCAAGAAAGTTTATCCTAGCAAATATTATGTTTATACAAAACAAACAAGTTTACTTTAGTCAAGAAGCAGCTTTAGCTAGCTTCTAAAATACAACATTCTTTTTGTCACTTTCATCTTGCATCTTACCTCAAGTCAGCTTTAGGGGAACAATTTCTATAGACCTGAGCCACAAAAACTCCAATCAAGTTATGACCTAAGCATACTACTGTAATTACTATTATGTTCATGTTGTTACTCTATATTTCTCTCTCTGCCTTTTCTATTTCCAACCACATATTGTATTATTTATTTCTGTATACTTGCCTTTCATATTTCTACTACCATTTGGTATTGTATCTAAAACCAAAGTATGCCCTATGCTTTTGTACTGCCTATGAACAAAGGATGGAGAAAATTAATATATAGCTTAGCATCCTCTAGCCAAGCCTTGCAACATGTTATATTAAAAGCATAAGCCTACTCGGCTCGGAAATGTAATAAATTGTAAGGCTGTCACTGTACACAGAAAAAAAAAATAAAAATCTCATATTTGTGTGTTCAGACAGCATGTAATACCTAGAAGGCATTGTCATAACTGCTACAAATTGGCAACAAAATAGATTTCAATAAATACTGCTATTAGAAGTAAGAAGTCATACACAACAAGAAAAGTATTAAGGCATGAAAAAATCCACGCTTTTTGAAAGAGTAAGTGTAAAAAATTGATGGGTGAGGATGAAGACATTTCTTGGCAATAGGGGAAAAAGAAAACCAACAGGGGAGGGTTTGTAAGCACAAAAGACATCTTAGCCCTTCATAGATATGCTACTAAACAGGATCTATACTAAAAGTGCAAAAGGGCAGATACATTCAGTAAGTAAATCTGCATCGTAAAGAAGTAGGATGATTTGCTGGAACCTCAAAAGAATGATTAATTACTTCTTCAGTCCACTACAAGTACAACATTATTCAAAAAACATTTTTGGTCAGCAGGACCAAAGATCACCATAGAAGAGGCTTTTCACAGAAGTGTCCAAAGAGACGTCTATCCCACCAACATCAATTTCTAGCAATTCTGAAAATACCAGGGAAGTTTCAAAAGTCTTAATGAACACTCATGTTAAAACTGTATTCTAAAAGAGCTAGTGAGACAGTGTTTATAACTATAGGAAGGTTAGAATCATGGCAGTCCTGAGCAAAACAACAATTTAATAAAAAATTATATAAGATTCAACTGATTTAGCTGGGTTATATGACAAATAATAGGAAGTAAAATTAATAAAAATCAATCTTCTTAAATGAATGTGGTTTCATTATTTGATAAAATTAATACTTCCAATTGGTCAAAAATATGCACATGCATATATAAACTTCTGTAGCACTTGGTGTAGCATTCTGTGATAGCCTGATGACAAAATAGCTCCAATTAAACAGGCGAACAGGCGAAGAACTGGTTAGAGTGACATCTCAAAAAAAAAAAAAAAAAAAACCAACCAAAAAACCACAACAGATTTTTGAGAAGAACACATCACAACATAACTCAGATTAAGATGCAGTTCCCCAAAGGTGGAGACACTATCACAAAACACCTTTTCAATTTTGTAAGTCTACACCACCAATCATGACAAAATTTGCACGTTATAAATTAATAGAATGCTACATCACTGAGATAAACCAGTTACAAAAAGCAATCAGGAGTGGTTCATATATTCCATCTATGCAAGAAAAAAAAAAAATCTTTAAAAAAGCCATGTACAAAGTTACGAAGCTACAATCAAGAAACACATGATGTGTTCCTACAGAATGATGAACTCTTGTGGAAAGAAACAGTCCTGCAAAGAGTTTGCCACAGCAAGCTTACCCAGTGAAAAGGAGATCAAAATGCAGTGCTGCAGATGAAGGTTTAGTATGTAAATGTGATGTATAAACGGAAGAGCAACACTAGAGAGGTAATTTAAACTCACAAAACACTCTTGAGACAAGGCATTGGCATACCATATCCAGCTCACGTTTTCACAAAAATGCTGAAAAAGTGGATTTGGAAAAAAAAGCCACAGAAACTGAGTTGTGAGAAAAATGCACACAATAACAAATTTAAATAATTTTAGTTTGCTTCATTTTTTTTTAAATAGAAAAGAGGGAATACTAGATTACAGAAGATAAACACCTCCATGGTAAGAAAATACTTTGAGTTCTTTAGCATACTGGAGAAAGGTACAACAGTAACCAGTGACTGGAAGCCAAAGCCAAGTAACAAACAGCAGATTCTCCACCTCTTACTGTCTTTGAGCAAACTTCCAATTTTTTCTGGAAAATATGTTTCAGCCAAATGCAAGTTGCTGCACTCAAAAATGGATAAAATCCAACTGACTATAATAGTCAAGGGGTCAGAGCAGAAGATCTAATTGCTTCCTTTAGCTTTAAAGTCTCAGTCTACGAATGCTCTTGGTTTTCAGTGGTTCAAAGGCATTTCAGTAGTACCATACACACTCAACATTAATATTAAAAGGGATTTCAGAAATCTGCATAAATTAGAGTTGCATTTCCATGTAAGGGCTTCAAGTGACACTGGAGCTTCCCTGTTGAGGCTTTTGTCATCAGCAGAGCCCATTAACAGAATTACAGCTACCTTGTACACAGCTGAGGTGGCATTTCTGTAAACAATGATTTACACAATTGAGTGCAAAAGTTCACCCTTGAGGGTCAGTACTTTCTCCTCTCCAAAGAATTCTGTTTGATGGGGAGTATAAAAAGCCTGATACAAACCATAATATCAATCATAGATGCCGTAGGTAAAAAGGAAAACCAGCAGCATTGTAATAGCCACAAAGCCAGTAAGAGCTGTTGTTCGCATCAGCGACATTTAAGTCATTTAAGACTACCCCTATTCACGCTACTTACCTACCTCGTGCTCCAAAACACACAGCATTCACTGCAATCTTGACATGTTCACAGAATCAACATTTCTTAGGAAATCCATGACAAGATAACATCTAGCATGCATGTTTTAATACTCTTCAGGCTGACAGAGTTTTGCTATAGTATTGGCTGCTGTGGTATGTGTAGATTTCTAAAATAACAGGGGGTTTGAAACATACCAAAGCTGAGGAAGTATAAACAAACTTCTAATTCAACTGACAAAACTTTAAAAAGGCTGAAATTGTCTGAAACATACTAACAATCAAATAAACGTTCTGCCACCTTAAGGACCAGTGCCTTAAAAAGAAAAGGCATCACACACAACCAGCGAGACATGAGGGAGCACATTCACCCCTCCAATGTATAGAGAGGCAGGTGCGTGCTACCTGCTCCTCATGCTGCACCCCACCATATGTATGGAAAAGTTACTTTCCTGAACCCCTGGCATACGGGTGCTCCCCTAAGCACGCACATCCACCACGCCAACTCCCAAATGGGCAAGGCAGCCAGGGACGTCTCACAGCAGCGATGCCGCTCCCCACCACCACCTCTAAGCAAAACTTCTCACACTCCAGAAGCCACGCAACGAGACGCTATGGCCATCGCCTTGCCAGCCAACATCCACGCAGCTTTCCCCATCCCCAGCGCGCTACACAAAAAGACAAAGCCGCGTTTTAAACTTTCGCTCTTTGCCACTGGAGCAAATCATTTGATGGGAGTTGGCACCTTTCGGGATGGATTCCGGATGGGATACGAAGCGGGTGGTTCGAAAGATCTCAGCCCCTAGAAGAGGCCTATAGGGAAGGGATGGAAAAAGCTGCTTTCTGCCTGCGCCCGCCGCCCCCTCCCCAGCGAACAGCACCGCTCCCAGTGCCCCTTCCCTGCCGGCTCCCGGCTGAGACAATCCCAGCAGCAGCAGCAGCGACTGTAAATTACAGAGACGCACAGTGGATGGATAAAAAGGAGGAAGAAACCTCTGATGTCTGAAGAAAGGAGAACAATTTAAAAAGAAAATAATTGGAAAAGACTTAAAATAATACGGAGCTAGGTTTCACCTCGGTGTGATGGTGGGTAAATAGATGAATAAGTGAAAAAACACACCTTTGACCCTTTCTTTTCTTCCCTAAATATAATCCCCCTCTTCCCATAATATACACACCACAAAATGACCATTAATTCAAATCCATTCTTTAAAGGAGGGGGGATTATCTCTGTGACCGTCTCTTTCCCTCTTTCGCTGGGCGAGAATTAAATTGCGTTTACAAAAAAAAAAAAAAAGAGGAAAGGAAAGAAGGCATGATTATTATTTCTGGTGGGTGCAAAATACGGGCACGGGGAGAAGGAGTCTGGGGGATGGGGAGGAGTGGAGAAAGGTGGCTAAGGAGAGAAGAAAGGAAAGGAGGACCAGGAAGCGCAGGGAAGGATGAGGGGAAGGCGAGATGAGGGGGAAGGAGGATGAGGAAGGAAGGATGAAAGGAAGGAGCGCGGAGGGGGGGGGGGGGGGGGGGGGAGAAGGATGAAAGGGAGGAAGGGATGCGGGGAAGAAAGGAGGATGCTTTGCCCTGGCCTCACCTCAGCTCGGTGGGTGGGGGTAGCAGAATCTCTCGTCGCCGCCGCCGCCGCCGCCGCCGCCGCCTCCTCCTCCTCCCCAGCAACGCCGGTGACTGAGGGCTGGGTGTGCGGCGGCTCCTCGCACAGCGCCCGGCCCCGGCCCCCGCCTCCCGCCCTCGCCGCCCGCCTCCCGCTGCCGGCCCGAGCCGCGCTCGCTCGGCTCTGAGGGGACCCGGGAGCTGCTGCCGCGGCCGCCAGCCTCCCCGCGGCAGCCACTAGGGGAGGAGGCAGCGCGCCTGCGCCGCCGCCGGCCGCGGGGAGCTGCCCGCCGAGGGGGCGACGGGGCGAGGGGAGGCCTGGCCGCTGCCGCCCGTCCCGGCTGAGCCGGTCCCCAGGCCGGCCCGGGTCGCCTCACTGCGCAGTTGCTGTGAGTAGGGAAACGGCGTTACCAAGCGGCTGGGTGAGGGGTGGGAAGGAGGGGGTGGCGCGGCGAGGGAGGAGGCATGGGGCCGGGGGTGTGAGGGGAGGGGAGCGGGGCTGGCGGGAGGCGCCCGGCGCCGGCAGGGAGCGGGGCCGGGGGCAGGCGCGGGGCGGTGGCAGGTGGGCGGCTGAGGGGAGGGCACCCCGGCTGCACGGGCGCCGTGGGGCCCGGCGGCGAGGGGAGGGGGCAGCGGGCCGGGAAGCGGCACCGGCAGGGGGTGGCTGGCGCGTCCCGGCACCGCGGCGGGGCGAGGGGCGGCCGCGGCGGGCCCATCCCGTGCGGAGGCCGCGGGCAGCCTGGCCCGTGGCCGCCCGGTCGCCGAGGGGCAGCGTTGGCAGCTGTGGCAGGAGGGGCTGGCGGACAAAGAGCTGGGGGGGCGTGGGTTCGTGTAGGGTTACTCCTGTAATGATCTCCTGCGCTGCTTCAGGTGCTAGGCAAGGGGAGGACAATTGCTTTGTGGGTGTACCACCGGGACCGATGGCAAGAACTGCAGATCTCCTGATCTCTTAAACTGCACAGACTTTGCTTTCTTCTTACTCGGGTGTCGGGCAGCCCTGCATTCCCTGCACCAAATGTCAGGGTTTGTCCCTCTCTGCACAGCCTTGCACTTTTCTTTTTGGTTACTTCACGTGTATTGGTCATCTTGCCAAGCTCTTCATCACGCTGCAGCACCTTCTGCCGTCTTTTTTGGATGGAACATGCAGCCACCATCCTGCACCAGTATTGCTGACCTTGAGGTCCCATAAGCCCCAGTGGTGGAGGATCCCTGTGGAGTAGGTGGCTTTGCAGGGACTTTGTCGTTTTGAGGCAGTGTGAGTCCCGCTGAGGTGCTGTTGTTCCATGCATCTTTTGCACTTCTTGTGGCATCCGTCTGCTTCCCCAGCTTCTACATAAACTCACAGGCAGCAAGGAGGGGAGGGGGAGGAGTCCTTCCTCACTTTTGTATTTTCTTGCCTCTTTTGGGCTTGGAGGGAGCTTGCCAAAACAATTTCCCTGCCTCAGCCTGTAAGGGAATGATGTTAATAGTACAGGTATCCATTAGGTAGGCCTCAAGCAGAGGCAGTTGTTGCCGGTCTTTTCTCTTTCCTAGCCTGAGGAAGATATAGTCGGGTTCTATATTCATTTTTACAGTAAGTAAAGGAAGATGGGAGCTGAACTGGAACCTCAGTTCCCTTTATAAAGGCCCAACAACAGAATCCAGGGGAGAATTTGAAGCAGGGAAAAAAAAATCTTAGGCAAAACCTCATTTAAATATGAATTTAAATATTATCAGATCCATCATAGCACATATTTGCTACAGCCATATGACAGATGTAAGTAGTCACAGTAATTAGTATACAGAAATACTTTAAATTATTCTAACCTCGTAATACCATTTAGGATTGAAACATGACTTATTCTGTGTGTGTAAACAGAGATCATGCTAGGCTGACCTCCTCTTTATGATGATGTTTAAATTAGAGTTGTAAAGCAAACTGGGCATTTAGTTTGTGTCTTTAGTAGGGCTTCAGGTTGCATCACATTAATTTTCTAGGTACTGTTACTGTCTTTCCCATCCTATTGAACATGTGACGTTAGGAAACCTTTACCTGCAGACCTTCTGTTTCTTGCCTTCATTTCTGTACTTTATATTTTCTGGATTGCTAATTCTTCTAGGTAGGGGCAGTGCCTTACTCTGTTGTAACTGGCTAGTCTGTTGAGAATAATAATGGCAATAGGCAAGGTTCCCAAACAGAGCATAGTAAATTACCTACTCCTGTATCACAGTGCATTGCATCACTAATTGAATGTCAACTAAATGTTTCTCCAGGCATTTGACTAAAATGAGCATGAGCTATAGTGTACATATAAGAACCACAAATAGTAAATAAGCATGATTATGAAAAATGATGTAACTTCTTCCCTTCACCAGTAACTAAGCTGCAAATATATCTCTTGTAAATTCAAACCAAAGGACTCATTCAAGTGTTTGTACATGTTTCTGTTTAAAGTGTGCCTGTTTAAGAAATGAATCAGATTACTTAGCTAGTCTAGTTTACTTTCATCTAAGGCAGAAGACGTGAATTGCTGGACTGTTGCTAAGAGTTCTGCCAGAATGCAATGAAGAAATCTGGAAGAGCTATATGAAGGGCTGTATGAACTTCTTTTTTTCATGGTTCTGAAAGAGAGCTCTGTCCACTGTTCAAACATGCCTTTATTTCTGTTATTAACCGATTTTTGAAGCTACCCTTATTTTTCATCATTGTTAACTGTCTCAAAGAAAAGGAAGAAAATGAAGTTTGTTATCCCTGTTTACTAAAAACTGAGATAAGCTGCTGAAATGCTCTGTAAATTAATGTAGCTCTTACCAGACATGGGAGGCCAACTGACAGCTCCTAACAAACACTTGCAACTGCTGTGGGATCTCCCACTGCCAATGTTCAGCTACCTATAGAAAAGAGATATCACCAAAGCATCAGAAATACTGGGCACTTTGATTAGCAAGACAGACAAAAAGACTCTTCTGCTTACGTGAAGTATACATGGATGCTTTCTGTAAATATATGTTGGGGTTTTAGTTCTGTGCTGACTGTGGAACTGCTGTCATAATACAGAACCCAAATATTAAGCATTTACATGGAAGATTAGAATGATTAGAACAAGAACTAAAGAAAAATACAGAGAGGATATGCTTCACATTTATCACTAAGCCTGGTCCCTGTTGGCCATTTAGTCTTTACTTTTACTTAAGATTTTCAAGTTGAGTTCTGCAATATATTGTTGCTCAAAGAAGTAACTGGTCAGATACAAGTTGCATTCACTTTAGTTTTTACTGAGAGCAGCTGATTGAAGTAAAAAGGCAGTGTGTGGTATTCAGGGAAGAACGCACACTTGGAGACACATAAATACCTATGAGCAAAAGGTGCTCAAAGAGCTGGGGTTCTTGAAGTAGCATCCCACAGCCTCAGCCTACCGTGTGCCAGATCAACCCGCTGGTTGTGCCCAGTCACCTCGCGTAGATGTCGCAGTCCTTATCTATATAAAAGGCCATCAGGGAAATGGGTGGGATCACTGCTGAAAGATGTTTACGCGACCTAAATCTGTAGTGGCAGTGTGATCAACCAGAAGGTAGGTGTACAGGAGAAACCATGGTGTCTTGCAACCTCTGTAGACAATTTGTAGTATTTACATTGTGGAGGCTGCATGGCAGAAAGAGCATTTAGGTTCTGTAAGTACAGTACTCTTTGTTGCTCAAAACTCAAAGCTGCATAATCCCTGGGATAAAAACTGAAGGAAATCAAGTGGGTTTTAAGTTTCTGTGCGTAAGGAACTATATGTTGGCATCTGTGGTTATATAGGCAGATTGATGGTTCCAAGGGTATCACATAGGAAATTTCAGCACACAGCAGTCCCAGTTTTCAAATACTAAATATAGTTTACTGATGCCTGGACAGATCTGAACTTGACTTTCTAAATCATCTACTGAATATTTTTCTGTCTTTTGTTTGTTGGGTTTTCTTTGGTTTGTTTGCTTTTGTGGTGTTTTGGGGTTTTTTTTTGCTTTTATGACAACATGAGATAACAGATGCCTTGACATGATGTAATGTACTGGAAATCATTTTCTTCTGCATGCCATTTAAATCTGGCAATCAAGCCGTAGTCTGGTACCTATTATTACAATAGATGTGACATAATACTCAGCAAATACAGGTTTTCACCATAAAATTATGTTACATGTGTTCTCTGACAAAGTTATTTTCAGATAGTGTGGATAATAATCTATACTTTCATATTCTCCAGCATACAAAAAGAATTTACAATGAGGGTAGTTCTAAAGTTAATCTGAGCATATTTGGAAATATAATCCCAATATCATATTGTAAAGCTAATGCCAGCTTTTTGCTTTTTTCTTACTGTTTTTTTTTAACATAGCAATCAATTTATCATAATTTTCCCCACATTTGTCTTTACTGCTGGCATTTAGGTTTTGCTGTAATATATCTGTCATGTAACTTAGCTCTTTTTCTCTATTTTCTTCTATTTTTCTAGCATTGAAATACTGTACAATATCAATTTATTCAGTAGGACCTAATATTTGTCATGTTTTCAGTCTTAAAATAGTTTAGTCCACTTCCTGAAGTATTAAAAAGTGTATTTTTATCTTTACATCCAGCTCATGTGAAAATACCATAGCAGGAACTATCCCCCCTTACCCCAGCATAAAGTCTCAGTGTTGCATCTGCATGCATTAAAAAAAAAAAAACAAACAACAAAAAAACCAACAAAAATACCTCCACACGTTTTGCTCATCTTTTCTCTTGTAGAACTTTCTTCTACATGAAGAGAGATTATTGCTGAAACGGGTCTCGATTGTTTGCTTCAAGAACATGAACATTTTTGAGTTCTTATTTCCTCTGTTATTATCTCAATACCTCTTTATGTCTAGATGGACTTAATTTCTTTCACCACCTAATCCTGAAGGCCTGTTCCTATTTGGATAACATTTCTGCTTTATTGAAAAAGAGAATTTCTGAGAACAGGAAAGCTAAGACTAGTGGGTGTCTTAATGGAAAGAATCAGTTCACTAATATCTAAGTGAGAGAAATTGAGGAGGATCTCTTGGGCAACTTGAGCAGGCTTGGAAAGCTGCAGGTGAAACTCGGAATGCTTTAAGCTTCTTTTAGGCTTTTAACGACAAACCAACTAATAGGTTGTTTCTTTAAAGTAGATAGTTACCTGCCAGTGCTGAACGGAGATTGTCAGCAGCTCTCAAAGACAGTTCAGTCCCTTGTATTAATAAGACATTACCTTTCGGACTTGCTTGCACATAAATATACAGGGACTGACTGAAATCATTCACCATCCCTGAGCACATTTGGGTGCATTTTGGGTAGGTATTGAGACCTGTATTTTGGTTTTAGAACTTTTGGCACATTTGCTTGAAAATGTGACTTGCTTCTCCTCTGCAGTGACACACTTCTGTGCTAGATATTACTGTGCATGAGCAGCACAGTAAGCAACAGTAAAGCCTTCACACCCTGCAGGTCATTTAAATTGGTTATTGCATAGGGAGTCATATGCAAGGTGAGTTCTGACACTTAAGAGTCTCCTGCCTGCCCTGCCCGCTGCCACCCCTTTTGAGTCTTTTCTCTGGCTCAAAAGAATCTGCCAGTCAGACCATCCAGGGACTTACCCTGACTTGTACCTCTGTAGTAACTAGAAGGAAAGTAGCAGATGCAGTTTGTTTTGAAAAAAACACAGGGGGTATGTGCATCCACTCTTTCATGCTGGAGAGGATGGGGCAACTAACCTTCATGGCTTTCAGAAAGCTGACTTTAAAAATTCCAAAGAAATGCAAAAAAGACACCTACTCTTTGCTGTTGTCAGACTAATGTTGACTGGATTAGTGACCATCACAGCAGATTATTAATAAGGCCTTTTCCTTAAATGGTTACTTTTCAATACCACAGGAATAGATTTTAAGTCTTCTTAAAATTTTATTTTGAAATTCAGTTGATGCCCCCTATTAAGGATGGGGGGTGGGGGTGGGGTGGGTGTCATCTCTCTTCCTTTAATTGCAAGAAGGGCAGTGAGTGGTAGATTTATTGTACCTCCATATTTTGAAGGGGAGGGGGAGTGGAAAAAGAAAGATTTAGAAATATTTTAGATATTCCAAGGATGTACTCTAAACATTGGAATATTCAAGTCAAATGCCATAAAATCTCTTGCATATATACAATGAATCGTGTTCTGTCTGGACAGGGGTAGCAGCGAGGGAAAAGGTTGAGACTCAGGAAAATGTAGCTTCTCAGCTCTTCCTCAAGCCTCCTTGAATAGCTGCCTTGACTTCTTTAAAGCTGCCTCAGTTTCTCTACATCTGAATTTTCTTAACTATATCAGAAAAGATATTTTCTGTATCTTTCCTTAAAGCTCTCCAAGGAGCTTTAAGCAAAAACCTTGATCAGTAGCTAAGTAGCTCTTAAGCACAGAGCAATGTTTTCCATGTTGACCACCACCTTCTAGCTGTTTCCCATCTGTTGTTTGTAAACACTTCATGCCTTGCGCTGCTGATGTTGTTAGCTCCTTGGAAAACAAGCTCTATTTTCTTATGTTTGCACACTGTATCAAAACAACAGGAAATCTGTCCGTGACTGTGAATCCTACGCAATGCCAGAATATAGTTTTTTCTTGCTAGGAATCTCAATTAGGGAAACTTCTCAGAGGTAAACAATTATGTTGCAAACCATAAGACAGTGTAGTTCATATGTACAGAGAGCATATGTTCAGGTAGTCTTGTCTGTAGGGGAGAACAAGACAAGGGAGAGAGAGACCAAAGGAGGGAGCTGGGCTGAGTGTGTGAGAGAAGGGATAGGAGATGGTAGAGGAACTAGGCAGAAAGTGCACAGATTAAGAACTGCAGTATGTATTTTTGGCTCATGCCTTTGCAGAAGTAGTTGAAGTTGTGTTTTGGAACTGCTCTGTCCCCAGAATGCCCTTGTTTTCCTAATTAAAGAAAGGTTTAGGGAGAAGGATTAATATGCAGATTCTAATAACCGTCACAGAGTAAGAATGACTCTCTTCAAAATTTTCAGTCTGAGGAACAGGTGTCCTGGCTTCAGCTAGGATAGAGTTAATTTGCTTCTTGGTAGCTGGTACAGTGCTGTGTTTTGGATTTAGTATGAGAATAATGTTGATAACACACTGGTGTTTTAGTTGTTGCTAAGTAATGCTTACTCTAAATTAAGGATTTTAAAGTTTCCTGTGCTCTGCCAGCGAGGAGCTGCACAAGGAGCCAGGACACTGACCCGAACTAGCCAAAGGGCTATTCCATACCGTAGAACGTCATGCCCAGGATATAAACTCGGGGGGGGGGCGGGGGGAGGGGGGCTGGCCGGGAGGGGCTGATTGCTGCTGGTGGACTGGCTGGGCACTCGTCAGTGGGTGATGGGTGATTGTATTGTGCATCACCTCTGGGGCTTTTTTTCCCCTTTGGGTTTGATTCCTCTCTCCCTCTCTCCTTTTCATTACAGTTGTTATTGTTATTTTATTCTATTTCCAGTATCAAATTGTTCCTATCTCATCCCATAAGTTTTACCTTTTTCACAATTCTCCTCATTCTCCTGCCCATCCCAGTGGGGAGGAAGGGGCGAGTAAGTGAGTGGCTGCTGGTACTTAGTTGCCAGCTGGGGTTAAACCATGACAGAAGGGTTTTCTGTGCTGCCATGGCTCCAAATGCAGTTCATTAAGTATTCCTCTGTTGAAGAAAACAGCCAATGGATTTGCTTCACTGCAGGGAAATTACTGTCCTCAACCTTCTGCTTTTTCGATTATTACATCCTGTTGTGCTTTCCATACATAGGAGATGAGATGGAAACCTGTCTGGTACATGCTCATCCACATGAAAATTGCTGGATTTCTCCACAGAATCATAGTACTTGTGCAATGTCATTTAGGAGTCGTGGGTTAAATTTTGATCCTTTCTTGGGCATTACTATACCAACTCCTGTTGTTTTTATGAGACTTTTAGTCAACAAAACGTAACAGGGAATATCCATATTTGACAATGCATCTTGGTACTCTAGAAGTAACTAGATGTAGAAATTTTGGTCTACAAGAAGACACTTTCTGGTTTGTACTACATTAAGGATTCTCTGTACTTAATTAAGGGTTAAAACAGATACTTGTGATAAGTTACTTGCTAAACATTTTATATCAGAAGAAATGCAATCACTTAAATATATTTTCTATCTTGTGGGCACAAAGCAGTGGTGAGATAGACTCAAGATTTGTTTTAGATGCAATAAGGTTTACAGAAATTATCTCCTACATCTTGATGTATTTAAAATGTCTAATTTCTTTTTTTTTTTCTATTGACAGAAGCCCAAGATGGTGCATCTTTCCATTAACATCTGTAAAAATGCACAAAAGGCTTTTAACTAAAACATGACCTGAAGAAAGTTAATGAAGTTGTTAGTAGTCAGTGTCACAAATGAAAATACTATGGATGATTGTGGTCTTTTCCTTCAGGCCTTCACAAATCATGAAAATGACAGAAAGTTGATTTTTCTAAAGGAGCAGCAGCTGTAAATAAAAAAAGAGGAGAAAAATCAAGAGCAAAATTAAATAATGGAAAGCTGATGACAAGAGCCACTACTGATGGTGACTAGTCTGTTGTAAGCTGAAATTTTCTTGCATCTTAATGGACCTTTTGACCTAATTTACAGAGGTTTTCCTGTTAATTAACTTTTTTTAGCAAGGTCAAACATTTTTTTCTGCTAAAGATCAGGTACTTCAACTAAGAGGTCTTTTATTATCCACAGGAGCAATAGAGGAACATCATATTCAGGGGGTTGTATTATGAAAAAATTAATAAATCATGAGTAATGAGCCTGAAGTGTTTCACACCCCTTTGCCCTGTCCTCACTTTTCAGTAACAGGTAAAGATGTAAAGAATTCCTTTTTGTGTTTGTCTGTTTGCCATGACTAGTCTGAATAATCTTGTGGGTTTATGAAGGCAGACAATTATCTAGCAGCAGGCTCACCCACTTCTAGTTTGGAGATGGATGTCATTTCAAACAGAAAGAAAATTGACATTCTGAAAACCCGCATGGACCTGATAATTGTGAGAGAAGTACGAAGTGTGAGAAAAATGCTCCACGTAAAATGAGCATGCCACATTTAGATAAAAAACTTGATGTCAGTATCAAAAATGCTGTGCACATTCCAGTTGAATTATGCAGCTTGTTACTTCTGAAAATGTTTGCACCTCTTAATCGATCAGGTCAAGAGTTACATAAGGCCTTGTGAGCCTTACATAAAGCACACCACAAACGGGAATGACACTGCAGGAATGTTTACATTTTCAAAGCATGCTTTATGTCTGAATGACAGCTGAATGTACCATCCCATAAAAAAAAAAAAGGAAAGAAAACAGAAAACGCTTTTTCATAACTTAATGAACCTGCGCAGAAGTATTGAAAGAACATCTAGAAAACTATAATGATCATACGACTTGCAATAGTATGTTGTGGGGGGAAAAAAACTACCACTGTCCTAATTTGGAAATTTCTCTGACAGTGTACTAGGATCCATTCCATTTCATGATTTCTTCATGCAAACTACATAAAATACTTTGTAAAAAACTTGAGTAATTTCCATAACAAAATTTTGGTAAATTAAATCAAAGCAGGTTGCTATGACAGTTCTGACAAATCTTTCTATTTTCGCTTTGTTTTGTATTATAAACATGTCAAGATGAAGCCATTTCTTTCAAAATAGAATTTTTTTCTCTTGGGAAAATTTTCCAGCCATTTTTTCAATGCCCTGATTTTCAGTATTTGTCAAAGTCAAGATGAAGGCTGATTTCAAATGCTCTAAGTTTCATCTGCATAATTGTAAACCCACGAGAACGTAGCTTTAGTCTTATAAATGAGTAATGTTATTAGATACAGTATTGTTAGTTTAATTGACTTTGTTTACTGCTCTGTATAACAAGTGACTGAAAAATAAATGACACAACATTGGCTAAACCATTTCTAGTGTGTTCTGAAGTGGAAGTCAATGGTATAGATGCGAGCCATTGCTGGAAGATGTTAACAGTTCTGGGTTTAGTTCCAGTAGCGCAATGCCAAGTGAAATCAGAGTGTATACAGGGAATTGCATCTAATACTATGTAAATAAGAAACAGGTGAACTCTGAAAAGTACAGACATAAACATAGCACAGATTTATGGTACAGACTTCATTGATGAAATCTTACATAAGGAACTTGTTTAATATTGGTGCTGGTGGACCACTCTTAAGTGTTAGGCAAGGGGGGGGGGGGGGGGGGGGGGTGGGCAGGGAAGATGCCTTTCTGAGTCAGTGCATTTACAACAGGATAAAGTTGACTCCAAGTTTTTATGGGAGATGGTATTTACCATATTGGTAGTTGAATCTTTGCATTCAGAGGTATAGAAAGGACTGGGTGTTTTCAGGTTTTAGATTTTTTTGGCATCAGAACCTAAGAAATATAGGCTGGAGAAGGAGTTGCCGAAGATAGAGTTCACTTGTATGGGGCAATAAAGTTGATAAATTACAGTTAAAGATATTTGTTTAATTAAAATTCATACGTATACCTCCCTGAAATTAACCCAGATGTGTCCTACACACATGAGTTAATCATGGGGTTTAATGCAGAGGGGTCTTTTTGGATTATTGATTGATTGTATTTCCTAAGTCTGGCTGACATCTATCTTGGTTTATGCCAGTCTCTCAAAATGTCATGCAAGAACTACAACACAGCAGCAATATATGCTTGATCTGTTAAGAAATTAGAAATTATTTGGTTAATGGCAGCTGATCGCTGATGTTCTGAAGTTGCTAAGAAAGAAGGAAAAGGGAATGTCCCAAAGCAAGGAACAAGATAACCAGAAAGCATATTGAAAAAGAAGGGGGAGACAGGCAGAGACTGTAATACTCTGAACAAGCAGGTAGGAAAGAGCTGATTTAAGATTGATGAGCTGAGAAACTGTAGGAGCCAGTTACCTGCATTTTTCCAGTAAATGTTGAAAGACATTGTGCTTGAAGGGTTAGAATGCAGACTTTTCTTTTGTTCTTTTCTCCCCCAAACTGAAGTTCTCGAGAAGCAGTTGGTAATGGAAGAGAAAGACGGTCTTTATATATGAGATGTATAACTATATATGAGGTGTTATGTAGTCCAATGAAAAAATATTCTTATCATGAAATGTTAGATAAGGTGATTATTTTTTTTTATATTCAGACAAGCAAACTTCACTCTCCCCACCCTTAACACACACATGCTGACAATAATAGGACTTTTGTAATTGACTTACAAGGTGCAAGATACATTTATTTTATGCTTTTATTTTAATGTTTCAGTGTTTTTGTCCTGTTATCAGGTTATAAATGCATATGGTTTGGGAGAGCTTGGAGTAATAGAGAGTTAAAATGGAAAGTGCTCCTGGGAAATTGGATATTTGTATAAAGCTGATGAGAAAACAAGTGCTTTCTGTGAGGGTTCCGACTCTGTTAAGGACATTTGGCTCCAGGACAGCATGCTTGTTGGTACACACGTTTAGGTGTGTCTGTTATACTACTTATAAATATGTGTCAGCATGTATCAGATCCTTTTCATTATGTATCTCTGCTATATGTGTCAGCATGCGTTGGGAATATACAGGCAAATTGATTCTGTGAGTGTGTGCAACCAAAGAAGACTTCTGCTATCACCTAGAGTCATCATGCATTCAGTCAGGTTCTAGACGTGTAGAAACCATGTAAAACTGGGTTTCAGCATGTATAACACAACTTGTTTAAAGGCTCAACAGGTGTAAATGTATGCAGCTGTAAAAAGGATGTGAGTACTAAGAAATCTACAATTGCTACACTAGCTGTGAAAACGTTTCAGGGAATACAATCATAGAAATACACTCATCATAAGAGAAAATTACAGAGTAAAGTTGTTCAAGATGATGTGGAAATAATAATAAAACAAAACCTCAGCAGTCAGCATCTTATTTTCTGAAAGTTGATGAATGATACATGCTGTCCCATGAAGGGTGCTCAAGCTGTACATTACTGATACTTGCTCAACTTACCTAACAGTAAAAAGCTGTCAGAGTAGTTCAAATCTGTGATGTATTTGACTGTAAATGTTTAAAAAAGTCTTACTTACAGAAAAAGGCATGCAAACAATCGTAAAAGATAAGCATTATTTAAAAGTAAATTTGAGTGTGGTGCCTTGACCCATGTAGAATATTAAGAAGTATGATGCATTGAAATATTGAAAATAATTTTCATTATTAAGTGGCCATAAATACCTTAAGAGCATTTTAGGTAGCATGTAGTAACATCCCTTTCCCAAATGTGGGTCAAGGCTTCTGTAGCCTGCATTTGCAACATGGGTCCCTCTCAAAAAAAAAAAAATCTCAACTCTACAGAAGAAGCTAACACAACAAAGGGTCCAAATCCTGTATATCTGAAGTGAGTATCTCCTTTGACCTTAATGTGTCTAAACCTGGAGCAGTAGCCACAGGATGATCGCATATATTAATGACAAATAATTGTGAACTCTGTCTGCGGTGCTGTAAAAGTGCAATGATGATGTATACTGGCTCCTCCATCTGGTTCCAGATGCAACTCCTTCTTCCACGTTACAAGAACAACAGGGAGCCTCTAATAATAGGGGGGAGGCTGCCAGGTTACTGCCTGTGACAAGATTGTGTAAGAACAAAGGAGTAGCAAGATCTGAATTTGCCATAATGAAGCACCTAATGCTACAACATTAGTTGTGAAAAGGGAAGGAGTGAGCAAAGGCTGTTATCCCAAGATCTTCCATTTGTTCAGTTAAGACCTTAATTGTTGTACCTTTTATTAGTTGCAGGGAATTATAAAGATGTGAATTACAGGGTAGTTTGATAAGTTACAGCTCTGTGGACATCAGATCTAAGCTAAAACTGTAAAAATAAGATATTAAGGAAATAAGCTTCAATACTGTCATATTATACATGTCACTTCTCCCTCCCAGAGTTTCTGGTAATGTTATTTACAAATAACATTATGTGTGATTCAGAAAGAATCTTTTCTTAGTATGCAAATGTTCAGGTATTTCAATATATTCTAATATGCTAAGGACTTTTATTTTATAACAATCTCTCTTTTTCTTTATAAGGTGACAGTGGATATCTCTTGAAAAATTGCCCAATCTCTTTCGGTTTTATCTCCAGATTCTCTCTGAAAACTCTATCATTATAAATTATAATGAAACTCAAAAAGTGACCAGAATAGTAATTGAAAGAACATTTGGCATCTTCAAAATGAGAATTAGATGCTTAGATAAATGTGGTGGAACAGAACTAAACTGCCCTTCAAGAGAGTTCAGAGTAGTCCTGGTGGGTACATGTTATATAATACAGCCATTAAGTATGGTTCATGTGTAGAGAAAAAAAAGGAAGCGATTTAATGAGTCAATCCAAATTACTGAAGTAAATGACCATGATACACACTTAGAAAACGATGTCGTGATAGGACAGAGAAATTAAACATTAGCTATACGGGACCAAAGTGTAAACTGAACTCAAGCTGGCACCTTTATTCTGAAGCGGTGCAGTAGTAGCAGAGTGCCGAGAAGTGGGACTGCAGCACAGGAGAGGAGGTGCTGTTGCTGGCTGTTACACAGACCTCCTGCGTGTTGGTTCATATGTGCCTCCTGAGCCTCCTGTGTCTTTGCATTTCATTCTAGAGCCATTTTAGCATCGTAAAATGGAAATCAGAAATACCATCTTCCCAGTGCTAAAGCGGACTGCAGACCAGTAGATCACAGTTTCAGCAACACTAAATGGATTCCAAGTTCTTTACTTCTCATGCCAAACAGCAGGACTGGGAACTGCTCCCCTTTCCCTCACCTCCTGCTGACTACTCAGTGAACAAGAAGGCTCCAGCAAATTCTAGAAAATTAAGTTCCTGCTTTTTTTCCATCCACCCCCCCCCCCCCCCCCCAAAGTCCCCAGATCATGTGTTTCCTTATGTATATGCCCAGGTTCAGCCACAGCAGTGCAGGCAGTTCCAACAGTTATGACAGCACTTCCCGCTTTGTGCCCACTCTTTGAAAGTGAGTTTAGAATCCCTCAGACTGGCCTCCAATCCAGAGCTGCTTTCCAGGCTCATACAAAACAGGTTGGCCTGGCTCTGCACCATTTCCAGGCTTACCACGGAAAACGGCTGAGAACAATCGCTGTGTTATGTCCTACCCATCCTCTGCTGGAACGCAGCCAGCAGCTCAAGTTGCTCAGGTGATCTGATGGTACTTTCTGAATCGCATGTGTGGGCTATGTGCTGGGCTGACCATGGCTGGGCGCCGGGTGCCCCCCCAGCCGCTCGGTCCCTCCCTCCTCAGCTGGGCCGGGCAGAGAAAATGCACCGACCGGCTGGGGGTGAGGGCAGGGGGAGATCGCTCAGCGGGTGCCCTCACGGCCAGCACCGGCCCCGCTCGGGGACACCGGCGGCACTGATTGCCAGCCAGCCCAGAGCGGGGCAGGAGAAACAACCCCCAGTGCCGCCACCCCTTCCCCCCAGCCGGCTCTGCCTGCCGGCGCGGGGCTGCGGCCCGTCCCGCACTCGCTGCCGCTGCCGCTCCTGCCCCCTCAGGGGCGGCTCCTCACCCCCCCGCGGGGCGCCGGCCCTCAGGCACGGCCCGCTCCTGCCCGGGGCCCTCCCCGGGCTGCGGGGGGCAGCTGCTCCCCCGGGGCTCCCCGGGCCGGGCCGGGGGGCACGGGCTGCCTGGCCGGGGGCTGCCCCGCGGGTGGGGGGCACCTCTGCTCCGGCGCCTGGCGCTGCCGCAGGATCTGTCCCTTGTCCCCGGTGTAAGCGGCGCCCCCCAGGCGGTGCCAGCGTGGCCGCTGGGCTGGGCCGTGGCCAGCGGCGGGCCCGGCTGGGAGCCGGCTGGCGTTGGCGCCATCGGGCACGGGGGAACCTGCTGGCACCTGCTCACAGGAGCCGCCCGGCAGCCCACAACGACAGGCCCTGACACGCAGGCACCATACAGGCTGCAAATAGCCACCGATGCCATCAAGATGATCATGATTTGTGCTGTGTAGGAGAAATTTAGGTGGTTTAATAAGTTATTGGAGGAGGATGGACTTTCAGCTTCTTGGGAACCAAAGTGGATAGGCCATAGCAATATCGCTCTTTAGGGACTGGGTCTTACAATCAAGTAAACACCTCAGGAACCCACTTCATCACCTCTTCTCTTGCCAAATTCTACCTGGTCCTATATGGGCAAACCCTTTCCCAGACAAAAACCTGTACTAATGTGAATGGGTGACATAATTTTTTGCACTGCAAATTCAAATAGAGGGAAGAAAAAGTTTTCAGCCAAAGACTTTTCTCCATTTATAAAAATCTACTCAAAATTATTTAATTAATGATGAGACACCCTGAGATAGGCAAGGTATTGCAGCTTTTCCAGGAAAGCTCATGTTAAAAGGACCCTGATAGTTATTTATGCATAAAGCACAATAAGCTCTTCTGTGAATAGTATTAAAAGACTTCTCTTTCTGTGGATTTCTGTCCAATATTTTCTAGACATACTCCTTAAAATATTAAAGGAAACCCAGGTTTTATTTTGCCCAGCTTTCCCAGGTTTCTGCCCCCCACCCCCGCCATTGCAAGGAATGCACATGCTCCATAAAGCTTTGCCGCTGCCAGTAGTCCTGTGAATACACATATGCTGTCAGGCCAGCTGGCTGGTGGCAAACAGCAGAGGTAAATGGCAAGTTTTTGCCTGGCCCCCAGCTATGAAGACAGCACAAAACTGTTCCTCTGTAACCAGCACAGTGTAACTATAGTCCACTGATTAAGTTTTGTTTAAATAATTTACAATATTGTGGAAAGTAAACAGCAATAAGAGGGTTAGACATATACAGAGAAAAAGGAAGTGCACTGCGCTCAATTTCTCATGAGAAATTTAATTTTTTTTATTCTAATTAAGATTTTCCAACTTAATCCAATTGGTGTTACACAAGCAATGATGAACAGTCTTCAGAGCTAGGTTTTCTTGTCCTCTGTCTATAAAAAAGTATGTATTTTTTACTAATGAGAAATGAAGGACCAAATCAGATGGGAGAAAGATGTGTTACTTCATTCAAAAAGAAATCAATTTGTACCAGATTTGTATCTGGCACTTGTTAGTTCTGGTCTGCTTATATGCCTCCAGGTTTGAAAGGAAAAGAAATCCTCCTATGTGATTTTGTCAGAACTGTCTCATTAGGGATCAATTTGACCTCCTCCTCCACTACTCACATTTTGGAGGTTTTATTCAAATCAGGGCCATGAGCAAAGTGAGAGTATTATGGAATAGTAAAAGAGTTTTGCTGTGACATTTTGGGGGGTCATGCACAGCTGTGGGATGAGCAAGGACAGATGTTACTGCAGCATTAATCATGGTTCATAAATCTGAGATAGAAAATGTGTTGAAAATGTTTGTTGTAGGAAAGAAGTGAAGAACATTCTTGCTCCCGTGAACTAGATGGGCTGTAAAGACATTCAGAATAAATGTGGCTGTTGAGCAGCTAGTGACACTGCATGAAAAGAGCTTTAGTAGGAGAACAAAAGCAATACTGTTTTATCTTTACTGCTGATTAAAGTCTATAAGTACTGTATCTACAAAGTTATGCACGTTTTAAAAATCTGCAAGAAAAACAAGTCACAGGGTGCAAAGCAAAGCTTTGCTGTAAGGCATTGATGTTTAGTCAGTCTGCTGTTACTGTCCCTCTCTCACAGTGACTGCAGTGTCATCTGAGCTGTGGATTTACTGCATTGTGCCAAACAGTTGCCATAATACAGCTGTTTAACACTTTGCTGTGCTCAGCTAGGCCACGATAAATACTAACTCTGGAGTAGATAGAAATTTTTTTAACTGATACTACCTTCCAATGAAATATAGGTTTGTCCTGAAATAACTCATCATACCCAGCATCCCTTCCAAATATGAAAACCCAAAACCAGAAGGCCAGACATAAAAAAATGCAAAACAGAATGCCATAGCAAAAATAATCAGTGACATACTGTTAAAGAAAATAACTCTGTGGAAAAGATTTAGTATAGCAAAAAACAGTCATAGTTTTAAACCGGGTAGTACATAACAGGTAAGGAGATCTGGAGAAACTCTGGAGAGAATTTTATTCAGTATTAAATTATTATGAAAATCTGTACATTCCATCTATCACCAATTATGTGAAACAACATTTGATTCAGCAAATTATACAGAGGCCTAACTCACCCAGCTTTTACAGAGAAAAAGAAGAAGAAGAAGAAGAAGAAAAAAAACAGGTTATACAACCTTGAAAATATCCAATTTTTCTTTGTGTACACAGAAGCGAAATGATGTACAGGGTTTCTTTAATACTAGGCTGTTTCTGAACAGCTAGTCATTAAAAATACCATTTGTTTTCTCCTAGAACGAACAGTTTTCAAATATACCAAGAAAATGTATTTTATTTTTTTTAAAGTATTTAATTAAAGATAAAACTGCAGATTCAGATTCGTATATATAAAGGGCTTTACATCTACATTGCCAAACTCGAACTTGTTATTACAATTGTAGTCCCAAATTATATCCCAGGCTATCTATTTCTAGATAACCTAAAGTTCATGCAGAACCACCCATAACAATGACCCTTAGTGAAGTCTTTTCTATCCTTATCCATTTCATATTGCTCTGTTCATATTTATTAACTTTTTTAAGTCCTTTTCAAAAAGAATCTTTCTTGACTAGTTTTCCACTAAAACGATTAGATTATGATATCTGCAACAGAATCCCCACTAGAACAGGCAACTCCAAAGTACCACCACATTTTCTAAGTTTTCAGCCTCATTCACAAAATAGCAATGAACCTGAATTCTAAGTTATCCCACAGCCAAATCTTTGAACATTAGCCAAAATTTAGTCCTAGCCCAAGTATTGTGTTCCTTGGTCGAATCTGTAATGTAGTGTTCAGATCCAAGCGGAAATTTCAACTTACAGCATGGTACTTAATGCGTATGCCCTTGCCCTGTGAAAGAAGTAAGCCAACACAAATGAGTTTATTTCTCTTTTATTCTAGGGTGGCTTAAGTCAAACTGACTTGGCTTTGCTATGGATGCACACAGGGACAGTAAACCAAATTCTGTCATACAAGATTACATGCTTGCCATATGTGGTTTACCATGCACATACATAGAATCACTGGATCATAGAATCATATAGGTTGGAATAGACTTCTAAGATCATGAAGTTCAACCGTTAACATAATCTAACCATGAATCTTGACTAGACGGTTAAGAAATTGAAAGCTAATCATCAGACCGTGTGTCTGTATAACATGCTTCCTTAAAGAGTATCTTCAAAATTGAAAGTCTGATTAGTCTTCGCTCAATCTGACATGAGGCTGGCTTGCTTGAAATTGCTTTTTGATCTGAATAAAGGCTATAATACAAGAGCAATGTTGTAGCGAAGGCATTTTGCAAGAAGCGTCAGAAGAGCATCACCTCAAAGGAATTGCTGATTATTTTTTTCCACTTCTACAGCATACAAAGTTCAAGAGAAAAGTTAGAGGACTTGAATCAGGTTGTAACATTTCCAAAATGCACGGCTAAGCAAGAAATGTCATTCACTCAAGCCATCATCGAAATGTTTCTAATTACATCCCTGACTAACTACATTACCATATACCTTTTAAGTAGTGATTTTAGAAGTACAACACTTGGCTCAAAAGTGGTTCCTTATTTTTAGGTAGTTCTTCCTATCAGCTTGAACCAACAGTGTTTAATCAGGTGGTAAGTTTTCACATAAAATTGCTGATTATAGTCCTACACTTGCAAAGTGCCTCAAGATCAGAGGAGGATCAGAGCAGGAGGGGAAAAAGCATAATTAAAAAAACCCCAAAAAACCCACAGGATCACTTCATTCTGTAATTCATTTAGGAATAATTAGTGCAGTTATTTTATGATATCCTAAGGATATACTGAAACTCTGGGTCATTTGTGTGATATCGGGAAAGGACACTGCAGATCCTAATGGAAAATGGGCCAGCAATTTCAGATCATTGCCACCCACCAACATTTCTGCCACTGAATGGGATGTTCCCATAGACCTAGGAAGTCCAGAATCTGCAGAATATGTCATATACTTTGGTTGGGGACCATAGGAGACAAGCCTAATGCTGTGTCATTATCTTTGTTTCTTAAACAGTCAATTTGGCTATGATGGCATGAAGAAGCTAACCATCATTCCAGAAGCCTACAACAACTTTTCAGTGTCCAGTTCCCATGTACAGCCCAGGAGTGGATGCAGAGCACCAGCAGCTTTGGATAAACATGGCCTGTGAGAGAGCGAATCCTGACTCAAGGGGAATATTGTCTATCCAAATGCCAATCAAAAAAATTTAAATAAATATATACACACACATATAAATATATATGTACTCTACCCACTTTTTATCTGGCTGCACTAGATACTTGGACAGATAGTGGGCTGCTTCTTGGTTGGATGTTTTGTTTCCTCTTCTACACACATCTCCCAACAGCAGCCATGTGCAATCAACTCAGTACGCCCGCCTCAAGTAATGGCACACTTGTGCCCAAGAGGGTTTGGCTTTGAAAGCTATTTAAAGCATACCAAAAGGTGCATTTTCCTGTCCAACGCTTCTCCAACGTGTTTAAGACCTTAAAGCTGACACCTTAACTAAATTTTCTGATATTGTCTTGCCAAAGGTTTAAACTAATGAGTATAGATAAATCTTTTAAGGAATACATCATCTTTTGCCAACATTCTTGCAAAATTTATGTTCTTGTGAATAGCTTTATACTCATACATTAAACAACCCTTAAGTACTTCCACTTGGCTATATAAATACAATTATTTTATTCATGTGAATATTTCTGTTCAGTATATTTCTTGTGAGATACCTGATCCAAGTTTAAATTTGGAAAGGAGAGAAAGGGTAGGCGATTTCCATCCTTTACTAGCATTTGGTTTGGACTATGAATAATAAATCCATACTAAGGTCCAAATGTTTTCATAGGAGGTGTTGCACAAACACTAAGTGGAGGCATCATTGCTCAGCAAACATTACAGATTAAGACAAGAACACATGAAACAAGACATGAAGGCTGAATTTGCACATAAAGGAACATGGCAAAGAGTATTACAATTTTTTCTGTTGTATTTATGTTTCTGAGTATACAAAATTTTTCCTATTGAATCTTTTCAATGAAAACAAAAAAGAAACTGAATCATGGCAACTAAAATATGTGTATACTGTTTGAAAAAACAAAAAAGCTATAAAAATAGTTTAATAAAAATAAAAAAGGATTTGAAAAAAGATAAGGTAATGGACATTTGGATTTTATTATGGAGCTTTTCCATGTGTTTGAAGAGTAGTACAAGGGAAAGTGCGGATATACAGGAGAAGTTGACAGCTGGACAGTAAAGTCTGAGAATATTGGGAAAGGTCAGCATCCTAACAGGTTATTGGCTCAACCAGGCCGGAGATGGGTAATGAAGGTGTTTGTTTTTAAAGAAAAGAAGCTATTATTTGATACAAACGTCCAAATGAAGCTTTCATCTGAGTTATTCTATTTTTGGCAAGCTTCACCATATAAGAAATGAAAATACAAAATGTCGTGGATTTAAACACGCCCCATTTGTTTTCCTCTACACCAGTTTTGCTGTCAAAAAAAAATCATGGCATTCGGTTACCCAGGCTGGTATATAAGGCATGCAGTTTCAACTGGCTTTTCAGAGTAGTTCTTATTTGCCAGAGGGGAGAAAATTTTTAAAAATCATGTTTCCAGGACCGTATCTATGGTACTAGAAGTGTACAGAGTAATCTTTCTGTTATTTCCTTTTGCCACCAAGGTCACCTATCTGACAAAAAGCCTAGATTAGAGGCTATTTTACCTCACATATGTTAGGTGTTCAGAGTTAAATGTTGTTTTGCTATTGTGTGGACAAAGATTATAGTTTTTAAAAACCACGTTCACCCCCAGATAATCTATTTGTCTTTTTTACAGTAAATTTTTATATTGATCTTTACTACAGTAGCATCTGACATTATGTTTAGCATCCATACCCTATCATACAGGGCTCTGCACAGCTACGAGAGAAGAATGCAATCTGGGTAATACAGTGTACAGGGAACAATATATTCATATGATTATGCATATATAAAATTTAGAATTATATATGATATAGCATTATATATGTATGAAGAAGGAGGTTTTTTTCTGGGACCACATTGACTGTAATACATAGAAAATACTTTCTCTAGCATTTATTTTTTTCTGCTTTCAGGAGGGTTTTTTCGCCCCTTAACTTTAATTTTTTGGCAAATTTCTCAGAATTTTTCTGCCTATTATATTTCTCTAATTTATTTTTTTAAAATATTTCTATACTTTCCATGTGGAAGGATATCAAAATAATAGAACAGCCATGTTACTTTCATTGACCCTTTCAATGAAGAAAAATATGGTCAGACATAATAAATAGATGTAGAAGAAAAATTAAGTACTATTTCTCAGAAGAACATATTAAAAGTGAGCCTATATATATAGGCTCAAGTCATATATAAATGACTTGATGTATATTTTTATTTCAGTATTTGCAGGAGGATGGATCCCAGCCCATTAAAACTAAAATTTCCAGAAAGACAGGCACTCTGATGTATCATCTGTCAAGGTAAGGGTACTGGGAACCACTAGCTGACTGATAGATTTTCACTTTCTTGCTTGTTTTTAGGAGGAAGAAAGTGTGGAGATGAACAGCTGGTAACATTTGCTAAAAGATTATGGTACTGAGATTCTGATTTAAATTTGACTTCTTGGCCATAAACACATGATCAACACATAAAATGTTCCTATTCCCTAGCATATTTTCACTTGAGAAGAATTACTTCAACTGCTTCCTATATAAAAACCATATAAGACTAAAGAGCAAAGTGGTCACCAACTAAAAAACACCCCCATATATTTCCTGTAAAAGCAAGTCATGTAAGAGGCACAAAGCTTTCTTTAGGGTAGCTGCTACCACCTTCTGTAAGATTGCTGAAACACATGTAAATGAGAAGAAAGGTTAAAAAAAAATAAAATTGGCAATATAGTAAGACTCTTCCCAAAATTGTCTCCATTAGGCTTAGATCTACAAAAACCTTTCTTCATATATGTGACAAAGTAACCAAGTCAAAATATCTCTGACTACTCCACTGTACGATATGGCTTGGAAATATTTTCAAAATGATGTGAAACTAGCCCGTACGCTGTCACAAATACTGTTGGCACCTCTCATATGTGTAAGTAAGAAAGTAGTCTGTGGTATTTGCAGCCTTTGACCAATCAGTATGAAAACTCTACTAGCTATTTTGGTATATTTTAGAGGAGGATATTTGCTCACTAAAACTACACCGAGACCACCAATCCTGTTTAATTAAAAGCAGATAAATAAGTAAATTAAGCCATCGTGTTTTCCAAGCTTTGTCATCAGAAGTTGTCTATGAAACAGGCAGCCAGAAGTGAAAAGCTGTACCAGTATGTGAAACTGATAATAATAAATACAAGGAAGAATATCTTTGTGTTTTTCTGAGAAAAGTCTTTGCAAACATCATGTGAACATACTCCATCAGAACTCTCTAAAAACCTAAATAAAATCAGATCATAACTGTACTGCACTGTAGATCTGAGGTAAGTGATCAGACAGCGTCCCTACACTAATTAATAATTAGAGCTTTGAGTTACAAGAAATAATTGCAATGAAGAATGGATTTCACAGGGCATTCTGAGTCATTTGATGAGGTGAACTGATTTAAGCTACAGAAATTTCAATAAAATCAGGAAAAGTCATACAAATAGAAGCAGAAAATATGTCAGATATTTCAGATATGAAACCACATCTTACAAAGCAGAGAGTCTAGAAGTGTTTGTAGAGGTATGGAAAGCCTTCCTTACAGTCAAAGACTAAACAAGATCAATTTATTTAGTTTATCAGGGAAAAAAATATGATGAAGTCACCCTCTAATCTAGAAATAGGAACATGGAAAGAAGACATCTGATAAGGGGAAGCTCTTGAAACTAGCTGACAGAAGCATGACAAAAGCCAATGGACAACATCATTTAAATAATTCGGGAAATAAACCACACATTTTTAAACCACGGGGGTTCTGTGTAACAAACTGCTAAAGCGCGTTATTGATTGACCATCATTTTTTAAGTCTTTATGTTGGGATGTTTTTCCAGAATATTCCTAACACTGCTAAAAGTTATAACCTTGATGCAAGAAGTGCTCAGTGAAAGTATTCATTATGAACCATACCTAAGGTCAGACTGGGTGAACATAATGGTGTATTCTGAGTTTATAATCTATAAACCTTCAAAATTAGGCCACAATTTATGCACTTCTTTAGCTTCTGTGATAAGCTGCATTGTCTTTTGAGAAAATTAAAGTAGATAATTCTATTGTTTGCCTTTTCATTTTGTGGCATCTTCTAATCTAGCTGTCATGTTTGTGCCTGCTGAAAAGGAGAGTTGGTATCATTTAGTGCTTCACAAACACGTGACATATGTCCCTAGGCTTCATTTTATACACTATAGCTCACTGATGCTCAGAATTAATATCATGTCCTTCATTCTCCCACACATCTCACTTCTTTCCCACCCCCCACCTTTGATTTTTGTCCCTGATATTTTTAAGAAATCCAGAAAACTTCCTGCAAAGCAACTGCACCTAAATACTCTTATAATCTTGATTCCTGTGATATGTTGGGTTGTGTCTGCATCTATTGCCTGCAGCTGAAGTAGCGGATACAGTTTTAAAAGTCTCGAATGGGAGTACTCTGTGTGGGAATATTAGAGGATGTTGCTAAGAAGAAATATATTGACAGTCAGTTTAGTGAGCAGCAGTCAAGAAATTAACAGGGTTTGCTAATATCAGGAGTTTATAGTTGTTTTGTTTAGTAAAAGTATTTAAGACAGGCTGTTTCCATATAACAAGGCAAATGCAGATACTCAGCCATAAGGGTGTGTGTGGAGGGTGTCTTAAATTAAGTTGTGCTCATCAAGTATTGGAAGACTTTGCTGAGTAGAGGTTCAGTAGCAGAAATCTTCAAGAAGATACATCACTGCTAGTAAATGTAATCGGTGGGAAATGATTTTTAACAAATAATGCAGGAACTGGTGGTAGCTTTAACAAAAAGTTCTGCTGGCAGGGACTCACTCACTCCAACCCAGTAGAGAGTTTGTTGTTAGAAGTACTTGCACTCACATTAGAATCCTGACTATCTGAAATCAGCCAGATGTAATGGCCCACTTTGAAAGAGCAGGAAACATTAAACAGATTGGCCAATCCAGGGCAAATAACCATACTCAAATTTATTGAAAGATTATTCACCAAACAACATATCCTGCAGTTAAATCCAGTGGGTTTTGGTCTCCACATACTAGACTCCAGTCTGTGGTTTCAACTCAATAGCTTGATTCTGTGAAATATGTCTTTGGAAGACCATAAAACCAGTAGACATTCTGGGGCAAGGATTACATAAAAACAGAAGCAACATCAAAATTCTTGTTCTATAAAGAGGAGGGATACCAGTACACTAACAGTATGACTCATCCTCCTTAACTTTAGCCATCCAAAAGGTAGGTGTTGAATCAAAGTTAGTCATCCCCTTTTTGTCACTTGTGGAGGAAGATGTATCCTGCCTGTTTTAGATAGCTACTGTGGGAACTGCTCTTTAGAAAGACTTCCCTCTCTCCGTTGCTGGTGGAGGACACCCAGGGGAGCAGGCACTGGAAAGCTAGATCTTCCAACCTAAATCTAGACACGAATACTTTTCTTAAGGTGAACTCTGTGCTAAAGCTAAAAATCTGTGGTTCGGTCTGTTCAAGGTATACACACAAGGGTACGTTGATTTCAGTGCCTACACAAGTTTCAATTAAAATAACTAAACAGAAGAGAAAGCAAGGCAGACCCAGAGGCAAAGTAAAATTAAGTTAGCCAGGACCTCAGGAATCACATTTATCTCTTCAGATTATAACAAAAATAAGAACACGGTACTAATCTCAATGAATTGAGACACAAGAAAAATTGCATCCAAGTGAGACGATTCAACCAATACACTGTCCTACTGTTGCTGAGCATTCAGAAAAAAATAAAAATCAGCAGAGAAAGTATAAAAAAGGCAGTGAAAGAGAAGTTTGGATTGGCATGGGCAACAAACAGGAGGAGCAGGAAGCCACTGCGCAGCATGAAAACCAGGACATAGCTGCCATCACGGAAACTTGGTGGGATGACTTGCACAAGGATGTCCTAAGGTTGTGCAGAGAGAAAACTGGAGTTGCCAAAGCACAACTGGAACTTAATCTGGCTACTGCCATAAAAGATAACAAAAAAACTTTCTATAAAATATTGGCAACAAAAGGAGAGCTAAGGAGAATTCTTGGATGCGGGGGGAAACAGAGTGACCAAGGGTGAGAAGGCTGAGGTACTTCATGCCTTCTTTGCCTCAGTCTTCAACAGTCAGACCAGTTGTTCTCAGGGTTCCCAGCCGCCTGAGCTGGGACACGGGGACAGGGAGCAGAATGAAGCCCCCACAATCCAAGGGGAAATGGTCGGTGACCTGCCACACCACCGAGACACACACAAGCCTGTGGGGCCAGGTGGGATCCCCCCAAGGGCACTGAGGGGGCTGGGGCAGTGCTCACCAAGCCCTCTCCATCATTTACCAGCAGCCCTAGCTCAGCGGGGAGGTCCCAGCTGACTGGAGTCAGTCAGTGTGACACCATCTACAACAGAGGTCCTCAAACTTTTTAAACAGGGGGCCGGCGTGCGGATTAAGTGGCAGGAAGTAATCTACGGCTGCTTGGTTCCCCCCCCAACCCCCGGCGGGATGGGGGGGGGGGGAGGGGGGGGGAGGGGAGGGGGGAAGGGGCGGGGGTGTTCTGTAAATACCGGGGGCCGGATTTAGGACCCTGGGGGCCGGATCTGGCCCGCGGACTGTAGTTTGAGGACCCCTGATCTACAAGAAGGGACAGAAGGATGATCCAGAGAGCTACAGCCCCGTCAGCCTGATCTTGGTGCCAGGAAAGGTTATGGAGCATCATCCCAAGTGCCACCAGGCGGCACGTACGGGACAGCCCGGCGATCAGGCCCAGGCAGCGCGGGTTGATGACAGGCAGGTCCTGCCTGATGGACCTGATCGCCCTCTGTGACAGGGTGACCCGCTCAGTGGACAGGGAAAGGCTGTGGCCGGTGTCTGCGTGGGCCTTAGCGAAGCCTCTGGCGTCATTTCCCAGAGCATCTCCTGGAGACACCGGCTGCGCAGGGCTCCATGGATGGAGCGGCCTCAGTCAGCCGCAGGGGGCACCAAGCCGGGGGGGAGCGTGGCTGTGCCGGGGGCAGGGGGCTCTGCGGGGGGCTCCGGGCAGGCCGGGCCGAGGGGCCGGGGCCGGTGGTGTGGGGGTCCCTAGGGCTGAGTGCCGGGCCCTGCCCCTGGGTCACACCAGCCCCCGGCAGCTGCGGGCTGGGGGCAGGGGGCTGGGAACTGCCCGGCGGGACAGGGCCCGGGGGGGCTGGGCGGCAGCGGCTGGGCATGAGCCCCCAGCGTGCCCAGGTGGCCCAGGAGGCCAGCAGCGTCCCGGCCGGTGTCCGAAACGGTGTGTCCGGCAGGGCCGGGGCAGCGCCCGTCCCCCTGCCCTGGGCACTGGTGGGGCCGCCCCGCGGGGCCTGGGCTCAGCGTTGGGCCCCTCACGGCCAGACAGACACTGAGGGGCTGGAGCGTGTCCAGAGCCGGGCAGGGGCTGGGGCAGGGGCTGGGGCACCAGCCTGGGGGGGCGGGGGGGTCAGCCTGGAGAGAAGGGGGCTGGGGGGGACCCGGTGGCTCTGCAACGGCCTGGCAGGAGGCTGTAGCCAGGGGGGTCGGTCTCTGCTCCCCAGGAACCAGCGACAGGACGAGAGCAAACGGCCTCACGTTGCGCCAGGTTTAGTGATGGACTTGGCCATCCTGGGTTAGCGGTGGGAGTCGATGGTTTTAAAGGTCTTTTCCAACCTAAATGATTCTATGATTTCACTTTTTAACAGCTCTCTGCTTCAGAATGATTTACTGCAGGGTTTGTATTGATTTACAATTATTAGACAGTTATTGTAATTTATGTTGATAAAGTGAAAAAGCAATAAGGGAGTACTGAAAATATTTATTAAATATGAGAAACTCTGTAGCACTTGGGCATTAATCAAAGCTGATCAACTACAATATATGTACTAATAAACAATTAGAAAATATTTAACCTGAAAACACAACAAGCTGATAGATTACCTCCTTCAGGAACAGATAGACTTCATGGGAAATTAGAATTATTTAGCTTGTGATACAGCAGAGGATTTAAGAGTGGGAAGCAATTTTACTGTGTGATTTTCTTTTTTAGTTTCTGAGTTACTTAAGAAAAGAGTTCTAGAACTAATTTTGTTTCTTGTCGATTTAAACATTAACAATCCTGGGGTTTGCAAAATCTTGAAGATATTTATAAGGGTGAGTCAGATACTCTATTGTATAATGTAATCAGGTGGCTTTCCTTTATTTTAATGCAGAAAGCATAATAAAACTTGGGTATGAGAACAACAGCATGAGAAAAACCCAAAGGAACTAAGTCATAGCAGCACTTTGTTGCTGGTGTCAGAGAAGGAAGTATTAGGGGTCAGTTTAGCACTTGCATAAGTTTCCTGATTAAATGGAGATCAAATGATCCTTTGTTCAGCAAATGGAGCAAAAGACTGGGCATGATTTTCTGACCAGCAGAGCTAGTCTCTTGCTAGGCATATCTGCAGGTTAGGGGACTGTTTTCATGTTGACCTTATCCTTGAAAAGGTAGAGGGGTGCTGGAAGGGACATTGCCTGGAAAGGAGTTAATCCATTAATGCCTCCTGGTTGATTAATTTTCTGCTTCAACTCATTTTAATTCTCATTCTGCTGATTGTTTTCTTTGAAGAAGGCCATTTGTAGAAAGGTTATCAGCTTCTTGGAAGGACATACCAAAGCCACCAGGCAAAAACCTAGTCCACTTTTCCAAATGAAATGAGGTATAAACAGCTGTGGACAAATCCTGGCATCACTGATGTGAACGGGAGTTCTCGTGTCAATGAAGACCAGAATTTGGCCCTGAGCAAAATGTTTCAACTCTGAGTGACATGCATATTACAAGCATTTAAAACTGGTAGCTTTTAACTTAGGAATAGGGAAGGAAGGAAATGGGCTATTACAAACCATATTCTGTGATAGTGAGCCATAGAACGAAAAGCCAATGGTAGTAGGAAACTGCTGTTAGCAGGAGAGCATAATACAGGATGTGAAACATTAAGCTTTATAGATATTGGAGACTCACTACACAGAAGTTAGTTATAATTACCCAAGGAAATTATAACATTATGGTAGATACCGAGGACATGTATGATGCATTTATGAGAAAGACATTAGTATGAATTGCAAAAGCTTTGCTTAAACTATCTTAACTAAAAGTCTTTCAAAACCTCCATTAACACGATCTTTAGAAAGGCTGCAAAAGTTCACCATGCACTAAAAATTTCTTCTGCAAAGCTTCAATCTGTGAACCATTATAATTTAGCTTGTGTGCTATTTGGAAATTAGAATTGACCACCTATGTAAGTGGAGCTGTTGCAGGTAGGTGTTGCATTATATGGAAAGATTGCTTTTGTTATCCTCACCCCACCCCAGTTAAAACTGCCAAACTGCCAGACTATACTGCTTACTCACAGGAATGACTCTTCATGAGGATTTTTATTTCCCAAACACAATATTGATACAAAATACATTCAATTCTTACTAGGTATTCATGGCATACGCTGTAACAGTCCATCTGTTACTAACACCCTGCTATGCGTAATGTTTAAACTGTGTGGCTTAGGGGTAAGAATAGTTAGGATTTTTTTTTTTTAAATCACACCTTTAATTTTCTTAGGGTATGGGAGGAAAGAGAAGGTGGCTTGGCTTATGTGTAGGTGCTGCTGAAGTGTGTGTTTTAATATTATCAACATGAGGTGCAATAGCAGTACAAGTAATAATTGAGCATAGCTATAGATTAGGGGGACTGTTAGGAGAGATGTGGTCTTAAAACACAGAAATGTTATGCTATAGTTTCCCTGATGACTCTGCTCATAGATGTAATTAATGACAGGGCTATAACTTGTCTGTCTTATTATATACCGTGTCTAGTAACAGCAGCACCAATGGTCCACGATTCCTCTCACTATCTCACTTTGACATTCACAGATCTACTTCTGTTGTTCAACATAAAGATGTCAATATGCAGTAAGGGATGAAAGTGTCTTTTAGTTCATGCTATTTAGTAAATAAATTCATAGACAAATGCAAAGCTGCAAAAGATTACTTTTAATTTCTTTTTCTCTAGAAGAACCACATAGCCAGAGTTTCCATTTATGTCTCTAGAACACTGCAGGGGGTGGGCAGTGAGAAAAGACATTGTAGGTACATCTAGTGATTTTGCCCATGGCAGCATTTTAAAAATGAAACAAAAAAGTTAATCAAATACATGCTTTAATGTAGTAAATTTTAGACAGAAATGCTGCTTGCCCCCAACATTTTTACACGTTCCAGGTGGAAGTTCCATGGCCTCAATAATTCATCAGTATCTGGAGATAGCACAAGCCCATCAAAGGTGCAGGAATTATCCCAATCCTTCCTTTCTGTTGCCAGTAGAATACACAGCTAACAATTCCCAAAGCCTCCCTCCAGCATTCCTCTGTTGGATTCATAGAACATGTCAAAGAAATGATTTTTCTCTTTGATTACTGCAGTAAAATAAAAAGCACTGAAAAAGCAACATCTCAAAAACTTATTTTGCAGTTACATGAAAAATTCTGCTCCCTGTAAAAAAGCACAATTACTAGGGAGTCACAGTTGTTACTCCTTGTTACAGCACTTTATTATTACAATGCCATTTGGAGACCTTTACAGTATGAAAGTAAGAAAGAGCAAGTCAGCAATCAGCTTCATAGGCCAATAGACAAAGATACATCAACTCCAGCTGTAGTGCATTAGGACTCCACAGAAGTTCTCTTTGTTGGCTGAACTGCAGAGGCCAGAGGAGAACATTTTTCTATCCTGTTGGCTTTTTCTACCTCTTTCCATCTGGCAGTGGCACTTGGAAATGTAGTTCTGGCTTTAAAGATCTAAGATTTAGTTATTGTCACAAGTAATCATAGACAAATCTATATATACAGCTTTAAGTGTACTTCAGTGCTTAAGTTTTACTAAAACAATTTGGAATTAGGCACCTAAATACCTTTCAGAAGCTTATAGATCCCTTTCAAGTTCTGGTGGCACCTTTTTTTCCTTCTTTTAAATTTCTAAGACAACAAGAAACATCTGTGTTTGTGGCTTTATTTTCAGCACTGCCAATTATGTGCTGTTATAATTAGAGTCAATGAGAGGTGTGGGCTCTTACTTCCCCTGTAAAAACCTTATCAAATGAAACAGGCATTTTACTCCAGCCTTCTCACTTGATTCAGCACATCACAGGTGCAGGGTGGTAAAGATGTGAACACACTTTTTGAAGACCTGAGAATGAGAAAAGAAGGGGGAGCTGGTCTTGGGCATTAAAAGCGGTGCTACAGCCATTTGATCACTCTGGTTTTACGGCAGGGCTAAGGTAAAGGTGGAACACACACACCAACCCAGAGAGCATGCTGCCATCCTGAACAGTGCAGGCTCGGCTGTGCAACACCATAACTACAAAGTCCTTTAAAGGTCTGAAGATAACCTCAGCCCACATTTACATTATTATAAATAATAATGCAACAATTTTTCGATTAGCTTGACATTTTCAATACAGAAAGACATCAGCGGTCAAGAACTCAACATCTCCTGTTCAACACATACTATTTCCCTTTCTCCCCTCAGCTACCAGTGCTGCTACTAGACTTGGCTGTCTCCACATCACACCGAATCGGCAAATTTTTTTTTCTTTGCAGTAGACAGCAAATTCAAAAAACAGCCGTGTGTATTGTGGATAAAAAGACAGGGAGGGAATTTAAATCAGCTGGGAAATTCTGAGATTGGAAATGCTTGTTTATGGCAAAGGGAAACTAATGGGTCTTACTGAGTAGAACAGTGTTCACCTCTGCTTTCTCACCCCTATTACCCATCAAATAGGACTGCAGTTACATGTTTATCTGGGGAAGGATAATGAAGAAACTGTGAGCAGAAAACAGAGAGCTTGTTACAAGTCAAAGATTAGCTCATGTTGTAGCCAAGACATCTCCCTGCAAGCAATATAGTCACCAGAGCATAAAACTATGTTTTACTGTTCAAAGTGCATTCAGTACTGTAGCAATACTAGAAAAATACACAGCTTTTAATAAGAAAGCAGGATAATGGTTTTCCTATTTGGCTGGAAGATTAATCTACCCACAGCCCCAGTTTGCCGGATACTCAATAGGAAAACAGATTCCTTCATAGAGTTGTTTGTCCCATCAAAACCCAAGTGACTGAATTGTCTTTGGGAGGCAATCCTCATTCACCTAAATGAGGGGGTTACACACCAGATGCCTAGTTTGGAGATTGCTGATTAACCTGAGAAAATGCAGCATGAATACTCCAAAACAACAGTGAATTTACCAATCGAGGAAGTTCTGACTTGCATTATACTCTGCAAAATGCTATAAATGTAAGTCACTAGTAGCACATGCTGTTAAGATTCATCCTAGAGTATCAGCAGAAGACAGTATGTCATAAAATACCATTCAGGATACAAAAGAATTACAGTATTATTGAGTCTTTATGGCTTTGGGATGGTTTCTAATTAATTATTCAGAACAAAAAAAAAAAAAAAAAAGACTAAAACTGTTGGTTCCCCTTGGAAATGCAGAACAAAGTTATTTAATGAGCCACCATAAAATATAAACAAGTTCAGCTGGCATTGTGCAGATAAACTCAAAGAACTTTTTCCAGATAATAGTTTAAAAAAAGGGCATACTTCAGAAGTTATAATAACATTACCTCACAGTCCAGCTGTTTACATTGTACTTTTGGCTTCTTTGAAATGATGCCAAAATAAAGTAAATTTGAATATTATCTGCAGAGAAGTTCTCTATGGAATAATCAGCAGAATGCTTTTCATTATAAGACAATTATATCATCAGCTTCTAATGATCAGAATGCAGAGCAGCTGATTATTTTCATAATGCAATTACTTCATAACATTTCAGAAAACTCAGCTGCATGCAAACAGTTCTCTCCAAATACCTCATTTGTCTGATTAATCATATGATGGAAACTCCTCTCTCTTGCCCTCTTCTAAATGTTCACCTGCTTTTACTATGCTTCCAAACCTGGTCATTACAAGAATAATCACTCAGGAGGAAGGAGGAAGATGGCTTGTTTCTCAAAATGTACAGACTGATCCTGATGGGCAGATTTTCAAAGTGAGGCAAATGCATTTGTTCACAGATATTTGCCCTTGCCATTTTCTATGTGTGCAAACCCCAAGGTATGCATACCAATCAGGTATTTGTTCATGGGGTTTATTAGCTTACAAATGCAAATAGCTGACGTGATGCTCCATTGTATACACACCCAAGTACTTGATGTGTCTAGTGGGTATTTTTATATACAGACATTTCCAAATAGCTGACTTTAACCCTCTAGTCCTCACTGTCAATACAAATCTCTAAGGCTTTTGCTAATAACTGCTGTCTTTCATGTATATTTTAAAATAACTGTAATCCTAGTGGAACTAACCACATAAGAAAATATGAAAGGCTGCAATATTTGATTGTTCAGCAAGATCATTTATACGTAGATGCTGGAATAAAAATAATTAGCACTTCTAGGGACTTTCAGGTGAAGAACTGAAACATTATTTATAAAAAATGACTTGGTCTCACAGTCCATTCGTTTTGCAAAACTCACTCAAGATATTATGGGCCATTGTCCTCACTATTTAGGTTTTTGTTTGTTGGGGTTTTTTTAAGGTGCTTTGCTAAAGCTCACAATTTTTAAATGAGAAGGCCAAGAACAGGACTACATCTCCAGACTCCTAATCCCTCTCCCAGATAGATAACCATGTTACCTCTAAGGATAAAAAGCATTCTCAGAAGGTGAGAACTTATGAGAGAAAATATTTCAGGCAAGTCTACTGAAGCATAGACACAATGAACGTAATATTTACTTGAAAGGGAATCTGAATTAAATGCACATATGAGAAACAGATTTATGAGATTTTAAAAAAGAAAATTATTGTAACAATTATAATGGTAATAACAATGCTATTAAAGATAAGACTCCTATCGTAAATGCCTGTGTCATTTTGGGTGAATAATTTATTCCTTTTAATTTCCTTAGACCGAAAGTATGCAGATCATCAGCTTTACTCAAAAGAGTTTCTTCACAATTTGGAAGGGGGAGAAATTTGTAAAATTGCAGCTACTTAAGCTTAAAATCTAATTACAGTTAGTGAATCCCCTCTGCCTAACATTTTATTTCATATTGGTCCAAGTCACATGTGCAACACCTGGATTTCTCTACAGCTATTAGCAACTCTGCATTTTAATTTGGCTAGGTAAGCGATGAACAGCAAGCCTAGGCCAGGTTTTTAAATAGAACCATACACTGAATGCATTTTTACCATTTCCTATTTAAGAAAGAAAAAAAAAGCCAGTGATAAATATCCCTGCCTGTGCTTTATTCTGGGAAGTATGGACCTCACTTAGGAAAAATAATTTGGTTTAAAACAGCTTCCACTTCCTCCCTGAACATTTCTGGAAAAAACCCAAACTTATCAATACCTAGTACAGATTTTCCCCGCATCCCACAAAACCCCTTTCAATATGTGACACATGGTTCTGCCCAATGGGGGACATCACATCAGGAGCATAGAAACGAATAAACAGCATAATTTTTTCTACAGCTTTGGTTCCAATCCAATGCATTAAACAAGCTGAACTGGCTTTTTATACAATTCAGTTGTAGATTTGAAGAACTTTTGTAACAGGGTTTACCTAAAGCCAAAGTAATTGGGGAAAAAATGGCAAAGAAGAAGAAAAAACCTGTAAGCCAAATAGAGTTCAGAGGGAGCTTTTGTCTGTGCTGTAGAAAGAGATGTACATCCTTGTTGGGTGGCTTTTAATGGGTTATTAGGATGCAGGAAAGCGTTGTAGGGAGCCTTAGCTAAAGCTGAGGATGTTCGTGACTTGAGCTGTGGAAGCTACAATCCTTTTGTCCTCAGTATGTCCGCTGCTGGGTTTCAGGTATACATTGGGAGCTCTGCATAAGGCAGACACGTCCTGTTGAATCAGTAGGACACAAACATATTTCTAAATGTGGAGCCAAGCTGCCTCTGACCAAGCAGCAGGAGAGATGCTGCCTCTTCCCTCCATGTACTAGCAAGCAGATTTGGTGAATATAGAAACAGTTTTTTTCAGGATTCTCCTTCTTGGGAATCTCCTTCTCAACTGCTTTTATTCCTAGCAACCCTGGGAGATTGTTAGTTGAATGCCTTCTCATTTTCTTCAGCACTTTAAATCAAGCCATTTTCAGTTAGTAATTTTTACACTTTTTTTTAAGCACATTGTCACCAAAAGATTGGCTGATTTAACAGAAAACCTACATTTGTAGCAAATAAAGCATTTAGACAATAATTTTTGAAATATCTAAATAAAAAATACCTATTTCTGAATATTTCAAAGGACACAAACTTTTGATAACATTTAAGGGAATGAAAGTCTTTTGTATCTTTCCAAAATAGCATGGGAAACATATTGATGTAATGTAGTAACTTCATGTCCTACAGGAGAGGCCAACGTACAGTAATAAAAAAGCATATGTATCCTTCATTAGGCGCTGTATGTGCATGTTGTTTAATGAAGCGTGTCACTGCCAGTGTACAAGGGAAAGAGCACCCTGCGCAAATCTCTCTTTTCACTCAACTGGACTTTTGCCACTGGTTTCAAAGACAGCGTGTTATTTCATAATTAGAGAAAGCCAAGCAAACCCAGAAAAATAGGTCATCATGTTCAAAACAACTATGATTCGATGCTTCTGGCCAGTTATTTTTGTACACTGTGATTAATTTAAATTAATTTAATTTAGCTTGTTTTAATAATTGCATAACTTTTATCCGGATGCCCATGCCAGATGGCTCAACCATCCTGAAAACAGGAAGATGCTGTAATTGTGACAGGGTAATAACATTTATTTACTACAAGTCTGACTGTCTCTGATGCTCATCAGAGCTCTGTGATACTGTGCCTTGCAGAATACTTCAGTGCATTTCACTTTCATCCACACAATCTTTTTTCTTTCCAAAATTATTTGAGTAAATTTGTTTTTTCAATGCACTTTTTTCCCTTTTGTACTTCTTGTGAGAACTCCACCAGGTCTCCCAGTTCTGTGTTCTGCCTCTATGCCACTGCAAATCATCGGCATTACTTCAGGGTTAAATAGGTGTCAGGCTCAATTTGTGGACTAATCATTGCCTGGATGACTGCTATACTTCAGGGATTCTCTCATAACACTTGGATGATTAATGTATCTTCAGGTTGTTAATTCCCTGATCCAGAATTGTGGAAATATTGTAACCCTGAGTTGTTACAAAAAAATCTTCCATTTTTAGAGCTGGAAAATCAGGAACTTTCTGCTTCCAATTGAGCAGCATTTCCTTTGGCTTGTTTCTGCTTATTTAATTTACATTTGCACACAGTAGGAAGCGAAAGTAATTTTTAACCTCAGATATAACATTAGTGATTTCCAATATCCCTCCTCTCAGACGGGCGAGAGTAACCTCATTTGCCCATGTGCACCCCAAAAATTCATGCCAAAACTCTTGCATGATTTTTCAGAGACTGAGTGATGTAAGAAATACGGAAATACTACTGAATTAGCTTGTTTGAAGGGAAACATCTGTATTTTGGAGCAATTTTTGTGCATTCAGGTTAATTTCTCTTCATTACTACTTCTTTGCAATTACTATAGCGCAAGTCACCTGCCCTGGCAGTTTGTGACCACCTGGATGCCCTTAGGCACAGGGAGGATGGGCATCTGCCAAGTGCACTCCTCTGCCAGATGACACATTTGTGCAAGCTGCTGATGGCTGTGGTCTTGGAGGAAGTCAAATATCCATTCTTTGCAGGTAACATAGACATATCTGCTGTTCTTGCCCTCAGAGAGGTCACAAGTACAACTCTTGAAAGCTTCACCCGGAACAGGAACAGGAACCCAGTACTCTGAACACAATGCTGACTATCAAGCCAAAAAATAGTACAAAAATTACCAATTTTCTAGAAAAATCAGATGACCATGCTGGTTTGCTATACTAATGGAAAAAGAGATAGTTATAAGCACACATCCTTGAATATGTTGATAGAAAAATTTTGTTGAAATAAAACAAATCCATCAATATGCACTTATTTGGGCCATTTGATGCTGTCATGCCCATCTGTGTTGTGCTACTGGAGATCCAAGTACTTCTGTCAAACAGACAACAGGTCCTGTAGAACCATCTTTATTCCTCTCGTCTACTATATGTGACAATTCCTTATGGAAAAAACCAAATAACTTTTATGAAACTTCTTAGGCAATAGGGACAGTTTTTATTGCTGAAGTAAACCAAATACTTTCCTTAGGAGAACTGAAATCAATTGTTTTGAGAAGAGAATTCATTAACATGGACCAAAACCTATTTTCACTGAAATCAGATCAGTGGGAAATTTGCTATGCATGACCAGGGGTTCACATTCTAATTACAATTAATCAGTTATCCGGTATATTTGGCTGCTTTTTTTCTCTTCACGAATAATTTGCAAATCACACTGATTTTCTTCCATACTTATTTCTTGTTTGTAATTGTTCAATGCCTAATTTAAGCAAACACATTTTGGCTCATGATGTGTTCATGCACTATTTAGATCTCAGGGTTTTGTTGCTGTTTCTGAATGAGACATGCTACACTTCTTCCTTTGAATAGATGTATGAAAATTTCAAACTGGGGATGCTTCAAAAAGAAATGATCATAATTCATTTGGAACACTCATCTTGTTTATTGACCAAAGAAAATGTATTCAGGTTTTGATTTTCCTTCCCTGTTATTTATTAACAGTCACAGGGAAGAAAAATATGGAAAAAAAATAAAGAAGACAACAGCCCAAAATACTGCTGTGTTTGGTTTTGGGTTTTGGTTTGGTTTTTTTTTTTCTCTCTTTGAAAAAACAATGACTGCAAGATGCTGGGAAAAGTGAAAAATAAGATTCCTCGAGAAATGGGTGTTTTTGTAAACAAAAGAAAAAAATATCTGTAAAGCCTTGTAGGAGGATAATGAATAATGAATGACTAATACCAATAATATAATATTGTGCACATAAGAATATAGGTGCAGAACAGCTGTTCATTGGGCAAATACCTGATAATACAGTTTTTAGTAATAAAAAAGGAGAAAGGTTTGGCTGAATTGAATAACCATTCAGAGTCTAAATGAATGTTTCTGAATGCTGATTTAATAGCATTTAGGCAGCTCCGGACTTGCTTTCTTGGGAACAGATAATTGGGATATGATCCAATGCCCATTGAATGTAAATGGGAAAATTCCATTGATATGAATGGACTTTGGGTCAAGAAAGGATATAATGAAATGTAAAATGAAAAGAATCACTAGTTAGGGCAAGCAAAACCAGTCCATAGGTGGGCTCTTGTTTATATGTGCATAAGCCCCAATTTTCTAAACACAACTCTGAATAGGTGTCAGTGCTGGGGTACTGGTATCCTGTGAACACTTCGCAGGGTATGAAGCAGAGACCTTTAGGATTTACATTTGAACAGGGCTAAATTCTCTAACCACCTCCAGTTTCCTATATCACCTTCATTCTTGGCATTTTCACAGGTTTCATTTAAGTCATTCAGGAAAATTTACAAATTAACTTTCCAAACATGTTGTATCGGATACCCCATTTTGTCTTTGTGGTGTCCCAGGCTGATTAATTATCTTCTGTAAGTGCTACGTGTATCTCAGACTTCTGTTTTACTGAATTTTTAGTGTTACCTCTTTGTTGCCTGAGAGTGCACCTGCTTCTAATTATATGCAGATGATATACAATTACATCTTTAGAGGGATTCAAATGACAATGTTTCCCTGACTTTTAGTGTTGCCTTTCTGACATAAAGCTCTGGTTTAGTACAGGTATTAACCAAGCTAAAATCAATTAATCATATAACTTAAAATACCTTGGCTTAGGCACTGCAAATGAAAAAAATTGAGAGCTGGGGCCTCTTAATTATGAATTGGGCAAGTATCAGGGGAAGATTGCATGAATATTTTAATTTTAAGTGCTTTTAAATCACTATGGTGTTCTTTTCAATAAATCCCATTCTCACAGATGACTGTACCAGCAGAATTTTGGAAAACAACTTAGGAATTAGTTACAGCCTCATTAGAAACCTAATTCTATGATTTACAGTCATCTAAAAAGTAATTTTAAGCATATAAAATGATGTATTTGAGCATCACCGAGTCTTTGAATACAGAATCATTACAATCAAATGTTGACTAATGAGCCATAGAAAATATTCAACTATGGATACAAATAATGTTTTCCAAAGAAATCATAACATAGATCATTCAAGAAACAGAAATAGGTAGAATGCAGAAAATACTTTTTCTAAAAATTGTTTATTTCTTATTATCATTTTAGTAGATATCTAAGTATTTTCTGCATGTTGATGGCATGTATAGGACTAGGACATGTCAAATTGCATGTGTGTACAGAAGCATTTACTCATTGCATACTCTATTACCACTGCCACTTTCAAAGCAGAAATGCATCAATCCTAAAAAAAACCCTCCTAATTCTCTCCTACTGCCAGGTGTCTTCGTCTACATGCTGCCAGATCTGCAGGCATGGTGCCAGGATGATATGTCAAGCCAGGAAATACTGCATTTCCACTAGCTGTCTCAACCTTGATAAGTAGAGATTAACGGATGCTTCAAGTCAATTTTTGATTTACATAAACCATTTTGGAGTGACGTGATTAATGTTCAGCCAGAACTGCAGAGAAGTTTTTGTTATTTAATAGCTGTGCAGTATCCGTAGTAACAATGAAAAAAATAATGTTAAGAGTATATATAGATTGGGAAATGGCATCCGTTCCTGGTAAAGAACAACAAGTTTACTGACAAACCAAAAATACCTGTTGCACTGTTTTGGCATCATTTATTTATACCTCATCTATTAGCTAACACAGAAAGATAATTGTCTTTCCTGGCTACCCTAGCCTTGAGACAGGGATTCCTCTACTGCATTCGAATCAGACACAAATATTTATCTACAATGTCTCTTAACTCACACAAGCACCACAGGACTGATCAAAAAATTCTGGATGAGGGTCTTGGCTTCAAGTGGAAGGTGGCTGATGAAATCAGGTACAACAGCCGTAGCTTAGTGGAACACTGATAGCTAAGTTTGTACTGTGTATTCCATTAATACTTATGATTCATTCTGTTTAGCTGGGCAAGGCATGCACAGACCTGTGCTTTAAAAGGGTCTGGCTCAAATGAAGAGGAAAATGGTTGTTTCATTAGATGGTGGCTTTCATCATTTCATTCTCCCTGGTAAAAATGCATGCAAACCTCTGGGCTAAGTGATTACTAAATGATGCTTTCCACATCTGCCCTTCCGTTACACTTTCTGTCCATCTTGTCCACTTATCACAGAGGCTAACTGAGGCTTTGGAGCTATTTTTTATCATTTTCAGTGGAACACAATTGACCTTGTGTTTGTAGAAAACTTCCTTTGACCCATCCACTTTAAGGAAGAAAACACCTCCGGTCAGTTTATAATGGTGAAAGAGAGGGAGAAATATGATGATATTGATGAAAGGGATATAAGAATACTTAGGCTGCATTTTAATTCAGTCATGGTGAGGTTTGTATCTAATAAAATCCCTCTCAGGAAATTTTTTAAGCTGACCTCTTCTAAGTAAATCACAGCATGATTCACTGTACACCACACAGTCAGTTTTCATAATCACAGTGTGTGAGATAAAGTAAAATTGCAGTGAGGCTAACTATGATCCCACTAAGAATAAGCAGAGAAATTCACTTAATGTTCCATTTTTTAGGAAGAATTGGTGAGGATGCATTGTATTGGTTCAGAATAGGAAATGGAAATCAGGATTTTGGCATCTGGGTTCTAGCATGGCTACCATCTTTATAGACGTGATTTTGCTAATGAAAAGACCATGGTTCCTCTCCACTTGTGCCTTTCTGTGATGGTCTGTGGCCATTGCTGCACTGCCAAGTAATGTGATTCTGTAAGAACAGATCTATAGGGCAAAATATTCTGGGCTGGGCACCCAGCGTTCATGCTGTATGTGTTTTAAGTGTTTTCATGCTGGTGTAACACTAGTCCTCCAAACATAATGTGCAGCAGCTGCTCCAAAGCCAGTCCATGATGTGAACTAACATGCACTAAGCAGTCATAGTTCAACTCCAAATCGAGTGGTTATCCAAACGAGACATGCCACCTCTTTGGGCCTGACCTGAGAGGATAAGCTGATATCGTCCACGGATTATGAAACATCCTGTCACATGGCAATATTTAAATGATGTGCAAATATGCCTTTTGATTCTGTAAATTGTGGGTGAATTCCACACTGGTGATCTGAGAAGAAAACATGAGTCTTAATGCTGAGTTTTACACTGTAAGATGATTTGCAATAAAACCACTTCAAAGAAGAAACAGCTTTAAAATACTTCTTAACTTAAGCTCTTCTTCCTTCTGCCCAGACTTAATGCAGTTTTATTTACTTTTTAGATAGGGATCCTCTTATAGGATAGTATTGGATGGTTGCCTCAGACAGGCTCTGTTGAAACTATATTTGCTTACTGCATATGGCATGTTATGAGGCTTAAGACAACTTTTAAAGAAAGAAAAATCAACTGCAGTTGCTGGTATTTTCAACCGTATGGTCCTAATTTCCTCAGATTCAGAGATCAAAACACAGAGGGGGAGAATGCTGAAATATCAGACTCGTTTATATATTTTATAACAGTGTATTTGAGATAGAAAACAGACCCTTACCCACTAGTGGTTTGGGTGCAGGCAAGACAAATAGAAGTTGGATACAATTTTTTTTTTCTAGTGAAATTGCATAGACAAAAGGAAACAAGAAGACACAGATCCTTCCCTTCCTCACCCCATTCAGACCCACCCAGGTATCGCTCCTCACCTTGACGGGAATGGCTCAATCCTGTTTCTCCCCAGGAAAGGGACATCACTGTTGAATTGATTGCAGCTAAGGCTGCTGGCATATGCCAGTGTTCTTCACATTAAAATCAGACTTTTTTCCACTGAGACACTGTGGGAAATACGCATACGGGCCTGTGGGAGTACAGTCAAACTCCAGAAACAGAAATGAAAACAACATCATAGTTATTTATAGGGAAGATCCTGATGAGTCTAAGTCATGAGTTGGACTGAATCACTTTCCTGTTTTTTTTTTGTTTGTTTGTTTTTGTGGGGTTTTTTTTGTGTGTGGTTTGTTGGGTTTTTTTCCACATCTTTGCTTAAGTTCCTACTGCCTCATGTCCAGTTATCTATACCGGTGACAGATGGTAAAGATGTTTGATCTGTCCTTGTACAATTGACTCTATCAGTACATGTACATTTTACCATCTGTGTAAACACTGAGAGAGTGGGCAGTGAAGGGGGCTACTGTTCCTTTCCTGATAGCAGCTGAACATGTCCAGGCTGGAGAAATAGGATGGACCTGTGACAGACTGAATTGTGCTTTATGGGCAGACTGGAAGACCTCAGGGAAGGATGATCTTTTTGGAAGGGACCCAAAGTTAACTTTCGCAGGTGATGGGAAAAGGAAGACTCCCAAGAGGACAGTTTTTCAAAGCAGGTAAAAAACCCAAAGCTGGAAATCAGCACTGGGGAAAGTAACCTACCCTGCAGGGACATAAGGAGCAAGCAATTTTACAGTCTTCAGTGTCATCGATCTCACCTAGCAGATTTGAGATTTCCTTATGTATAGAATTCTTTTGTTCTAGTTTAATGGGTTTGTTTGACAATAAACATAATGGCAGCACTTATAAGCCTTTAGTCTCTGCTGTAAACAAGCATGATGTCCATGTATTTGTACAAATGAGTGACAGAGGGGAGACTTTCAGCTCAGACTGTAGCTTTGTAGATAGCCTTTACAACCCTCTTGGAAAGGAAGACATCATCCTTCCAATTTGCTTGAGCTTCCTTCTCCTCTACTCCTTTCAAGGTAACAACTGCAAGAGACACACAAGGGAGAACTGCTATCCTTTGCCATTTTTTCTTCCTCATTTTGCTTTCAGTTTGGTTGCATTCCTGTCTTTTCAGCTTAACTTCAAAGTACTTTCTCAGAATGATTCCAGAAAATGAAGCTCTGGTCTCATGTTACTAGAATTCTGCTGACTTCAGAGGAGCTGTAATTTTGCCTGTGTCTTATCTGGTCTGGTGCTAAGCTCTGTTAGCACTACGGGACAGGGAGGTGAGACTTCTACCTATCGTCAGACTCCTGAATCCTGAGAAAACAAACCACAGAGCCACAATAAGGTCAGCCACCTATATTCATACCTGATCAAAAGGCATTTTATTCCCAGGTGTTTCAACAGCATTATCAGGTAATGTCTAGGGAATTTGTTGCATTTCCATAGGAGCCAGTGACATGAGAAAGAAGAATTTAGAAGATAAACAGAATGGAAAACACAAGACTGCAGAAAATACCCTGTTACAGGAAGAAATCCTGATTTGCACAGGTGACTCATCATAACACAAAAAATCTCCCACAGAAAAATCAGAGGATGCAAAATTATGTGGAAGTAGAATCCACAAACACACCTGCACACATACACATTCAGATACACTAGCCCACTCTCCTTATTTTCTTGAAATATATATTCATTTACAGTTGTACAATGTGTGGGTAAAATGTTAGCAAACCAGGGTGGCTCTCTGAGTTACCCCTGCAAAGGTGCCTAATTTGACCATCATCATATTCTATACATTTCATTCTCTTATGTATTCCCTCTTGTTGTGGAAAACACTCACAGCAGTGTTGATACCTTGCAAAATTATACCAATGCCAAGGCTGCCCCAGCAGCAACAGCTGACAAAAACGGGCTTGTTGCTTTAAGGTGAGTTTTTACATCAAAGTAATTCTTCACAGGGAAAAGAAAGAAGCCACTATAGCTTCTGACACTTTGATATTGCAATCTGTAGCACTACATACTACATAATCATAGGGACCTTTAAACATTTCATCTCATTGGCCTTGTGCTTATTCTTATCAAAGTGGCTGTGCACAACTCAGCTTTCATTAAAAGCAGAAAGGTTTTCATCATGACCTTTTTTAACACTTTAACTTTGAATTTGGAAATCCTTAAATGCAATCAGCCCAGAACCCATTTTTACCAAGGCTTTCTTACCACTAGTTCTTCTTTGTATTCTTTGTTGTGATGGTTATGTATCTCAAAAGAAGAGTGTGGTGAATGCTCAGCTGCCACTAGCTGTGATTGTGTTTTAGCAGGAATGGTTAGCATGAAGAACTTCATTCAGTGTAGAAAATAAATAAATTCCCACATGCATTTCAGTGCCTGCCAGAAATCATCTTTCTATTTACAACTGAATGACCCGAATTACCTTTTTACATATATAGATGAACCAAGACTCTATAGGTAATCAAAAGACCATTGCGCAGTTTCAGATGCTGATCTCTGAAGCAGAATAGCAACAAGTCCAGAACTGTGTTTAATGAAAAACTCAGGTTTCAAAATATATTTCCTAGTCTGACGCAGAACAGGACAGAAGTTTTGCAAAAGTGTTTTCAGTTCCATATACAAAACAACCCTGTGCCTTCCCTAGGGTACACTGACAGTCTGGTGTCTAGAGCCCTACTCTGAGGTGTGGGATGACTGGGTTGTATTTCCTCGTCCTCAAACTTTTAATGTTCAGGTATCCACCACATAACTTATTATGTGCAAATTCCCCAGCTAGCTCCATTCTGACAAGAATTGGTACTACATAATGCAAAATGCATATTTATCCTTTCTTTTTTTTTTCTTTTTTTTTTTCCTTTTTTTTTTTTTTAACATTTTATTATGGTATACTGAGTCCCATGATCAGGCCATAGTCTGGAACTGGTGAGATTGCAGCTGTTAGTGGCATGCATCACCTAAATTTATAGAGTGCCTTCCACTCTTGATTTTCAATTGCAACAAGCCACCAAAGATGTGCTGTTCCACAGCTTTGGGCTTTAAGTCACAGGAGTTAAAGTGCATATAAGAAGAATAAATTGTTGGGGTTTTGGTTTTTTTTCTGGGGTTTTTTTTCTGTTTTTTTGGGGGGGGGTTGTTTGGTTTTTTTTTTTGGTTGGGTTGTTTTTGGTTTTTTTACTTTAAATTGAAAGAAAGTCATAGCTGGGGTAGAGAAGAAATAATAAATCTGCTTTCTGGAACAAATGGCAGCTCTCATGGTTTCCAGCAATAAACTCAGGAAGAAAGGCCTAAAGACATGAACATTTAAACAAACAAGTTGAAGATCTTAAAGAAGAAATGACAGTGGATGCTCTGAAAAATCTTGCCAACTTTCCAAGAAAGCCTCCTTTGTTTGTTTGGGTTGTTTTTGTACAGGAAGGAGGTAGAGGGAATGAAAGCATTTTAAATATGGGCTTCCTAAACACATGGGTTGAGGTAGGAGACTGTGCTTTCATACTGGTTGCATGCAGAGAAACAGTTATTTTAAAATTTTAAAGGGGAAGCTGTTAAAAATAATCAGGGAGCAGAAAAACAGAGTAATAATAAAATAACAGCAGAACCTCTGAAATGTGAAGCTTTGGGGAAGAGTAAACAACCAAGAATATGTCACTGGTAGATGTTTCCCTGCCATAAAAAAATGTTCAGGAAGAGGATGTCACCCGTATCTCTTATTCATGCCTCCTCTACTCCTTGGTGTTCAGAGACTCAACTATATTCACAGATGTTTCTGCGTTTCTCTTCTGGGCAACATGAGCTTTGGTTCCTGGAGTCTGTGCTGTATAACCTGCAGTGTATCTCCTTCCTCTGTACCCCTGTGATGGCCAAAACCCCACATGCAACCCTCTGTCTTGGATGTAGGTCCACCTCCCTAAGTTAAATGCTTGAGGAAGGAAATTACAACTATATTGCAAGTTCTTTTTTGCCTCTTTCTTTCGTCATTTCATTTATGACCCTTACGTGTCTTTGCCAAACTTTAATCCAACTCTGTTAGACACAGGGTCTGTGCATAACTAAAAGCACTCCATAAATAGGTTACTTATTTTTCACATCTAATGTATTCTCTTAAAATCTCTGCACTTTATTTGGAAGCTGAGCGAAATGGACCAGACTCCACTGTAATATTTTATTAACTTTGGTGAAATGACACCACTCCTTTGGTGTGCTATGTTATTTAATACCTAGCCACAGAGTCTACTGTCAAATGCCAGCATTCTTTCTAGAAAAAAACCCACTATTCGTTTTAGGAATTCACATCACCATTTAATTATTAATTGTGCTTTAATTGGCTGTCATATATTCATTTGCCCTTTTACCTACAACAAAGATTCTTTGGAATTGTTATGACTGCCTGTAAGTATGAGCAATGAGTTTGACTTCCATGCAAAGATTTTAGAACAGTGTTGCTGTTACAGCTGAGGTGGCTGAGGGAAGTTGAGTTGTGGAGGTAGTGGGAGGATGGAGAACTCACAGCCTTCCAGCATTTCAAAGCATGATTATTTCACACCAAAGAAGAGTTAGATGTAGACTAGCCAGCCAGAATAGTGACTGCGGTCTGCACAAGCATCTGTTCTTGTAAATGAAAATTAATAGAAAATAAAGCAGCGGGGAGGGGGGGGGTGGGCGGGGGGGACACGGGACGTGACACGGGGGGACGGGACAATAAAGGAGCTAAAAGTTGCTGCCTGTAAAAAAGACGGTTCCAGTTAACCGACAACTGGGAGGTTGCTGTGCATAGCTGAACTCTCAGGTTGAGCCATAAATCTGAGATTGCTGAATGCAATGTGATACCAATACACAATAGAAAACTGTCAGGTAATGCTTTAGAACAGCTGTGTATTTGCTGAGTGTATGGTCGCAGCACACTGGAGTTAACAAGAAGAGCTGTTCAGAAAGTAGTCCTGGAAGAGATGGGGGTGCTCAGAGTGCAGTCCCCCTGGTGCGGGCTGTCTGGCAACAGATTCGTAAGCCCAGCAGTCTCACATCCCTTCCTGTCACTCCCGCACATCACAAGACACAAACTCCTCCATGAAACAAACGTATGTAACAAATGCAGATACTTCCACAAAATGCCAGAAGGCACAAAACTAAAGGGAGAAGCATAAAAATAAATCTTTTTAGCTCTAATGTATAGCTATATATATATATAATCTGTGAAAGAATATCTCATTCTCTGATTTCTTTAGTAAGTTTTCCACTGGAAAATGCATGTGAGGAACATGATAACGTGTCCCAGGCCAGTACTAGATCTAGCGGCTGACTTCTGTATGAGCAAGTTGGCAGCAGATTTGATCCAGGTCAGTAGTTAGAGCAAGAACATTCAATTGAATTACATAACTTGGCAAACTCATTCCTTTTCCAATCTCCTGCATATTCAACGTACCTTACTCCTAGTAACTTCTAAGTACAGGCTTTGGGGGAAGATCTGGCTTTAACTTTGGCTTTTCTACATCCTGCTCTGAAATAACCTCACCTCCAACCACCATGTCCTACACATTCACTCGAAAGAAGCTCCCTTTGTACCCCGCTGACTTTTTGCTCACATGGATCCAGCCAAGCTGAGGGCCAGGTGATACCTGGCTCCATTTGCAAGAAGGCAGCTTCCTCGTGCTTGCTGCTTCAGACATTGCTCTCCATCTCCAAGGAAACAGGCAGGGAGAGACACTTTCACTCCCCAGACACTTTCCAGAGATGCCCAAGAAGGATGGGGGTCTTCTCTCCAGGGCAACGAACTGGGGTTTTCACATTCTTTCACTGCTGTTGTTTCCAAGCTGTTGTGTGACCTTAGGGTGAGCCACTTCCCCCTCTCACTTGTTAGCATTTTTAATTTTTAAGCTCAATCAGGAGACCTGCTTCCTGCCTCTGCCCCCGCCCCCCGCCTTTTCCCTCCCCTTTTAAAAAAATAATTAAACATCAATAGCATTCTGAAGTTCTTTTGCTACTGCTTCTAGCAAAGTGAAATGAAGGGAAACGAATAAACTAATGTCTGTCATGGGCATCTTCAAAAAGCATCCCTGGTGCCCTAATGGAATGAATAGATCTAAATACCAGAGGAATTCAAAGTGAGAATGAAACTCCATCCTTCTACAGGATTTCTCTTTCTTGCAACAAACAGTAGTGAAAAAGTTCTCAATTTCTTTATGCGTATGGGCATGTTGGTGGTGGGGAAGGTTGTTTTAAATTTCATCTTTAAACGAGAGGGTCAACCTGACACAGGAAAGATTTGGGTTTTTCCTCCCAAGATATCTTATCCCATTTTAGGCAGCTTTTGCCTCCAGCCCACCCACCTGGCACCCTGCCACATACTCAAATAAACAGCACTCACCACTTTCACACCTCAATGTGTCGAGAGGCTTCTCTCTTGGCAATGGCAGAACAAAGAATTCATGCCTGAACACTATTGAATGATAGGAAGGCAGAAAATCCCCGCAGGAGCACAAATAAAGCAGCAGCAAGGAATCCCGCTCTGATGCTAATCTATCGCCCAGTCCCATGAGGGAAGCAAGATATGTCGACAACCCAAATGTTCTATTTCTGGCTTGTGGTCTCACCTTTTAAAAGTTTGATTCTCCACACAGAAGGTGGAGGTGATCAAGGGAATGCAAAGAGAACTAATTAGTGCTCAATAGGTGCCCACAGAAGTGCCAAATAATTGGAGTAATGAAAAAATAAATACAATATTGTCAACATTTTGGGGGAATACTGAATTCATCAGGTGAAATTGTCAACATCTGTTGGGGTAGCTCTTCTGATTTAGTCCTTTCCCCTTTGCGCTTTTACTCAACATTGCATTGCATGTGAGGGAATCCATTCTCACGTCCCCACTAATTATAACTGCCTCAATCTGGGGGCACCTTTGGGCCTGTACTGGGTTGTGAATATCTGCAGACTTCACTGATTTCAACCCAATTTGTTGGCACTGTGTACCTTTGGGAACTGGCAACCTTGTCAGTGTTTCATGGCATCCAGAACCAACAGGGGGTTTATTTCTAATTTTTTCACAGATTTAATAATCTGGTCAAGGAAACATAGACGTGATGTTATTATAAAGCAGGAAAATGATTCCTTTAAACTAAGAAAAGTGTTTTTCTAAAGTATTTCTGGGGAAATGAGACTTCTTCTATTTTATTTAAAGGAGAGACAGCGTATTTTCTTTACCAGTAGTAAAACTTTTCAAATGCAAAATAACCCATGAATGCACATCCTCCTCTCCCCAAAGCTCCCTTCATTTAATGCAAGTTTTATGAAATCTAACTTTGCTATACCATCAGATTTTATTCTTTAGTAATTACTGGTAGTGCACACACCCATTAAGCATTAGTGCTTTTTTATCTCTCTGAAGGATTGAAATTTCCTTGTCTAGGACAAGCAGTATTCTTTGCCTTTGATTCATTTAAACTCAAAACATTTTGCACGCAGAGCAAACCCAGTAATTTAAACAAAGCGTTTTTTCTCAGCAAAGTCTCAGAGTCACTAGAAATGCCAGCCTCAGAAACATGCACTGTCTCAAGCGCTTGCAATGGCAGCAGCTCACAGTAGCATCTTCTGGTCAGACACATTTGCTTGCATTATCTTCTCTTCAATTTAGCCTTACATCACCTCCTCGTGGGAACCTATAGGCGAGCTTGGCTGCAAGTCGCCCACCAGCAGCTGAAAGCTGTTCATCTCCATCAAAACCTCCACCCTACTTCAACCTTCGTGTGTTTGGAGAGGTGGAGAATGGGAAGCGATGATTCACATCATGAAAAATGGGGTTTCATGTAGCTGTGCAAATGAATTTGAGTTTACATTGATTTATTTGCGGTTTCTCTTTACACTGTGTCAAGCTTCCTTCAGGTGCAATATGTAATTTTTGTCACTTCTCTCCAGGCCAGATTTAAATGCCCTTGTTCCCATTGCTACATATGTTTTGTGGCTGATTTTAGGGGATTGATTTCCAGAATAAAGTGGCACTGACTGTGAGGAAGAGGGCTGAATGACACCTGCGTGTGCTCTCTCACTTAAAGCCCCCATCCTTCCATCAGTAGACGGAAAGCCTCAGGGGCAGCGCTGTAAGCCTCAGCACTGTCTCTGCCAGCTGCAGATTTTCCAGCCTTAAACAGATGTGTAGCAATCAGCAGTTTCCACAGGGACACAGCTACATGTTCCTGGATCATTGTGATTTTTTTTTTATTTTTTCATCTGAAAGCTCTTCTCCACCAAAAAAAAAAAAAAATGCCAGGGCAAAACCTCACAGATTTCAAGAACTGCCTTTTTTTCAGGTTCCCCTGAGCCTGCCCAGTTTCCATCAGGGTGTTATCACAGCTGCCCAGCATGATGAGCCCTCTCTGAAAAGTAAGACCAAAACCAGAAGAAATAAAGCGTAAGGGGGCGGGGAGGGGAATAAAGAAAAGAGAAGGAAAAAGGAGAACGGACTGACTCTCCCTTCCAAAAAGTGATGTTCCAGAATTCTAATGCAGGAGAAGCTTACATTTTCCAAAAGCTTTAAACCAGACTTGGTTTGTATTCATTTATATTTCCTTTTGGATAGAACATCTTTGTTGAAAAATGGTTGGTTTAAAAAAAAAAATTCTTCTGAGAAAAAAAATGACCTTTGAAATCATTGACTTTTGCAATGTGGCATATATTTTTAGTGCAAATATTTTCAGTGCAAATACAAGGCTAATTTATTACAGCAAAATACATGGCACTGCAAACATACACGAATGTGAGAATTTTAAAAAAATAAGTATGTGTTTATGCCACAGAACAAAATGAAAACCATTTCAATTTTCAGGAAAATAATTTTCCTGTGGTTTTACCTGTTACACTTAGATATCTTGAACAACTGTAAGATGTAAGTTCTGACATATTTTATGGAATTAAAAAGCCTAATCAGAAGCCTGAGCTGCCAGGTTATCTGATGCAGGAATGGGAGCAATTGAGTCAGGCAAAATCTGATGTTTGTACGACATTGAGATTATCCAAATAAACCCAACACTTCTGAATTCTAATTTTTGATAGTCCTGGGGTATACATAGTGAAAGAACGTGTGTATTCAAGAAGCAATAATAAAACTTCTAAAGCAGCTGACAGAATATAGAAGGCAAAAGAAAATACTCTCTCTTACAGGTATTTGAAGTCAGAAACATTAGTTGGAGCTTGATGTGACTTGCAGATAAAAAGAAAATCTGAGAGTCTTAAATATGCACAGAAACACACAGGAGAATATTCACAGATAGGCCACAGCACTGCCATCGAAGCCCTAACCCCATCAGGCACTTTAGCTAATTGATCAGTACTGCCTTTTGGCAAACCCCACATCCAAAGTGCAGCGACTGGCACAAGAGCCAGGAGACCCTGGTGCTGATGACTCCTGATGCAGCCGATGGAGGGCAGGTCCCAATAAAGGACAGAAACTGAGAGAACCAGTGTAAAACTAGAGGACACAGCTCACAAATTATGATCCATGCAATCGCCGGCTGTGATCCTGGTGCCTCAAAGCATCTCAAACATACATGTCCTCATACAGATCAACCTGTCCTATAACGAAAATTTTAACATCTGTCTCTGATTTAAACTGGAACAGAGTCGAGGAATATTGAGGTCCTCCAACTAACAAACACCTTCATAGGACACCCAAGGGTAGATAGGATTGTGATCTTTGCCTTAAAATGTAGTATCTTAGTGGACAGTACATTCATCCAAGAGATTTGGGTCCTGAGCTCAAATCCATGCTCAGCCTGAGAGCTTTCAATCTCATCTGTTCCACCTTGCAGAAGACAATAATCAACAGCATATATATGTGTGTGTGTGTGCGCGCACACGCGTGTGTGTGATATATATATATGTGTGTGTGATATATATATATGTGTGTGTCATATATGGGGTCATGCAGGAGTATTACTGGTGAGGTACTTGCTGTCATGCTATTTTGAAGCTGCCATTCTTTGCAGCCAAGAATGCAGAAGACAGGGGGCCAGGAAAGATAATCCTGTAAAAACAGAGGTGACTGCAATTTTTTCTTCCTGGCAGATCAGAGAAAAAAAGTAATTCTGGGTTCTCCCCATCCTATCTGGACGGTTTAAGCATGTTCTATGATGACTGTTAAATTACAGGTACTGTCCCAGGAAGCAACTGCAAACCAGACTTCCCCTTGTCAAATGAAGTATCAGGCTAGAAAGAGACATGATGCCATTTTTCACTCCTGTACACATGTCTCCAGTAGCAGCATTAACAAGTGAAATACAAAATACCCGGAATAGCCCAAAGCTGAAAAAGATCAAACTTCTGTTCTGTGAGGTGAAAAATGTGGGCTGAAACCCTTTCTGAATGAAAGGGGCAGTGAACTAAGTCATTTGCTTTCATTTTGAGTTCCTTAGCCACCACTAAACAATGTGAAAGATGAGTAGTGCCACAATGCAATTTTAAAAGGCAGTGGTGAACTCCGACCATGTTCTTCAAAGAGAAGGAAGCTATTTCAGTGGACTGCTTTTATGCACGGACAGGTTAAATATTTGTACACTCTTAAGGCAAGGACTTGGCATATGCATCTAGCTGTGGCATTTATACAGTGAGTAATCCTTCAAAGCACCAGGTTTGCTCTGTCTCCTCCCAAGTTTGTACTGACTGGGGCAGCTGGCTGGGTGAATCGTACTGACTGCCCAAGGCTGAACTGGTCAGAGGTGACAGAATATCAAGAAGACAGTGAAAGGACCGATGGAATAAGTTTTAGAGAGAACCAAACCCACATTTAAAATGTAGCAGAAATACTATAGAAATACTATAGATAGATATAGATATAGATGATATAGATAGATATAAATATAGATAGATAGCTATAGACAGAAATAATACAGAAATACTGTAGAAACCATGGACTAGCTCATCATTCATGAAACAGCTTTGAAGACAAACACAAGTAATGCATTAAGCTTAGGGCTGCCAAATAACTGGATGTGTGGGCACAGCCATCGCTCAGCTATCCTCCCTTCCACTAAATTGCAGGGAACTTGCAAAGGCTGAGGAAACCTGCAAGACCAAAAAGGTGCCAAATGCTAGAAAACAGGGTCTGGAAGAGGCAGAAGCTGAGCTCTGGGACCCATGCTGCTGCTGAATAGCAACAGCTGGAGCATGGGCACCCAAGCTTGGGCACCTCTGCCACCGCATCAGCTGTTCAACAACTCCTCTACTTCCAGTGGTGTGTGTAACACCTCTGATGTGGTCTTGCTTCAGCTTTGGTGCAAACCCCACAGGTGGGAATCAGAGCTTTCCAATGTTTTAAGGGCTGTGGGAAACTTCTGTTGAATATACCATGAGTAATAGAGAGTTTCATGGTCCACTGGCTCATTTTTGTCAAAGGTGCTCTGTATTTAAGAGTACTCAGGTTAATATCAGCGAGTTTTTGTTTTGATTCTGGTGGAATAACTCCCAAATGATTTCCAAAAGGCATGTTTATTTTTTATTTTGTGTTATCCCTCTTCTTCTGTTCAGTGTGTGTAGCATAATTACTCTGCCCATTTGTCATGCCAAGTGGTCAGTACAATTTTGCTGACTCTCAGTAGGTCCGTTTGTTTAACATTTCCTATGCAGAAAGAAGCTAACAGTATATTAGATGCTGTTCTGTGACAGGTTCACCAGGTCAGTGGTGGGACATTATTACAGCAGACTGCAATATAACCCTAAACTGCATTTGCTTAATCATGTTCTAACTTCCAAGAGGCAAATGGTCCCATTTTCTCCATTTTTCCCAACTATGATGGCTCAAAAAATGTCAATTTAAACATGGCTCTGAAAATACATATAAACATAATGCCCCATTACAGAACTACAAGGTAAAAAACCAGATTTTTGCCCCAGAAAATGGCTCCAAGAAATACACAGAATAAACGAAGCAGATGACTATGCATTTATTTCTAAATCAGTTTCATTGGATCTTTTATATGAGCATAATTAATTGTAGCATTGTGCAACAGAGTTGGGCAAATAGGAGAAAAGTATTTTGAGCATTTATGCAAATAAAATGCTGACCAGTTGGTTGCTGAGATATCTGTAACTCGTTTTTGTTCAAGAACGTTCAGGTGGATGCACTGATATCTATCACAATGTGGGCAGAAAACAAAAGCCTCCCAGATACTGTAAGCTTGCCAGAATAGTCTCAATGGGACTGCTCTCACAAACATTTTGGAAAGCTCTCTTTTCAAAAAAATCACTTTGCTAGTGGATTATATCATGTTGTGGCCATGTCTCACCCTTGCATGTGATTAGATTTAGTGGGTCAGTGAAAATGATTTTGTGATGCACAGAAGTTGTGCTCTGTCTGCATTAGGGGATGGTCAAAGGGGGAACGGGGGGAAATATAATGGCAGTCTGAGAGTGGTTACACAGGTTCGCTCATTTATACTCCTAATGCTAGAGGGTGGGAACCTTCCAAGCCTGGAGGCTTGATTGAGTTTTCAAAAACCAGCTGATCCATAACTTACAAGGAAATCTCGGGGGGAAGAAAGTATTTTCTTATTTTAGAAATATGCTATAAAAAGATGGTGATATATCCTACACAGACAGGCCTCTAAGCTGCTATGTCCAACTCAAGAAAAAAACCTCTAGAAGTAGAAAAATCTTCCTACTAAAGCTAGTTTGGTATCAGAGCAGGGAAGAAGATGGATTCTTCATCACTATATACTTTAGAGAAGTGGTTAAACCGGACTTTATCAGGGACAGTTATAACACGTTACATTTGTCCTCAAAACATTGGTTTTACCTCTATGACTGGATTCTATAGCAAGATACACGTAGCATTTGCCAGACAGGATTAGAATACATAGGAGATGCAAATGGATTCGGAAGGGAATGGGAGCATGGCTTTTAAGCTGAACCAAGACAGGCAGTGTAACATAATTCCTTTTTGATTATGCAGTGCTTGTGCCAACTCTGAATACATCGCAGAGAAGATACTGCAAGGAAAGCCTCTCTCATCCAGTTTATTATAGCTATATGGCAGCTTGGTGGATGCCACATCTTACGAGCAAGTCCTGAGGCGTTTACAGATGGGTGATATAAGCAGAAGTTTGTCAATGTGACATTAAAGCCAGAGGTATGAAGGTTATTTTAAAAAACAACGTGATTTATCTTGATTGCTGGGTCAGGAAGGAAGATATGTCTGCTGATAGAGGTTTTTAAGGGTTTAAGGAACTTGCTTACTCTTAACAAATTTGTTGGTTACTCAGCAAACTAGCAGGACTATTGCATAGTGATTAGTGAATAAATGGAAATTATTACCTCCACCCAAACAGCATAGCTGAATAGGACAACACATGTGGATATCATTCAAACTTACTGTTTCATTTATTTAAGTATTTACAATAAAATTCATGATTCAGAATTATTTAGGAAAAAAGTAATTGCCAACAAGAAAGCTAAAGCTACAAACAGGTAGCAGCCTCCTCTGTTCCCATCCTTCTTTCCTTCCTCTCCCTTTGTGGCAAAAGGCAATGGAAAATGTATCCCACTAAGCCAGCGTTAAGAGGTGCTATGTGTATAATTGACAGCAGATGCCTATTTTGTCACACTAATAAGCCAGAGGACAGAGAAACATCTCCAGGATGCTAGAGATAAGGAGGAAAAGAAAGAGTGCAAAGGTTACTAAAGTATAGTCTGTGTGTTGTTTGGCTCATATATTATGAAAATAGTAGGAGGAGAGCAGTTTTCCAGCTATCTAACTTCAAAAAGGTCCTTACTGAGCAAAACTTCTGCTTCCTGTCTAATAGTGCCAGTCAATCTGTTATTTATGTCCTCCAAAGGACTCGTATGTAGTGATGAGGTAACCACTGATGGCAACAGCTGCTGCTGGCTTGGGATGCAGGATGCCCTCATGGTGACTGCTTCACTCTCACACTGACCTTCAGCTGAAAGATGACACAAACGATGGATGGGAGACAAGAGAAATATGGAGATTTCAGAGGAAAAAAACCAGGAAAAATAATCTTTTTTTCCATTTTTACATACCACCAACTGTAAAGCACTGTGTTATTTACATTCTGTGCTAACAGGTGAGCACCAAACCCAGTGCTGTAAACTGTGTCTTACTAAGCCTCTTGGAAAACAGTGCTTTGACTGTGATGCAACTAAATTTATTTGAATTAGCCGACTTCTTGAATGATCTGGGCAAACGTTCACTCTGGAGACAGTCAATTTGTATCAGTTTTCAGTGATGTATAATAAAATTACCCCCCCCCAAATTGAACTCAAGGTATGGGTAGACAACCATGTGTAGCTGTTTTACTGTGAGTTATAGACCGTTCTCTCAACAACAGTCACTGCTTGTGAAATCATCCTGTTTGGAAGGGACCTCAGGAGACCTGTAGCTCAACCAGCTGCCCAGGAGCAAGGTCAGCTGAGAGACCAAACCAGATTGCTCAAGGCTCTGTCCATTCAGCTCTTCAAGGACGGTATGTGCCCATATTCAAGCCCTAACTCTGTTGCACGTATGAAAAAAATGTGTTGAATTAAATTAAGGTCTTCTCAGTTAACTTGTTTTACCTTGTATTTGCAATGGGACAAAAGCGTGCAAAAGACCAGTGAGTATAGTTTAGCTGATAAATGGCCCTGCATTAACCACAGCAACGCCAATGCTTGCAGTATTGCCAGAGGGACCTACCTGTACAAACAATATTTAACTGAAGAGACTGTTGACCTAGCTTACAGCTTCAAGATGCTACTGGAAAAAAAGGAAATTAACACTACAATAATTGAAGTAAATAACCAAGTATCCCATGGGCTAGAATCAGGTTCTTACACAGTAGCCGTTACAAATTTAGGTCCGTTTAAGTATGATTGCAGAGTAGCTTTAGTTTTTAACACAACAGGTTTAGTACAAAATAGATCATAATGGTGATGGCAGATGCTTTTTTGCAGTTATAAAGTCTCATAACTATTGAATGCACCAAAATATAACTCTACTACTTAGTGTTCTGTATGGCAGGAGCTACCATGTGAGCACAGAGAGATTCTGTGTCTGAAAGAAGAGCTGGCTAGCAGTGTGTTTCTATAGCATGTACATTTTTAAGGCAAGGTAGGTGTAAGAAAGAAAACAAGATATTACCTAGGGATGTTTGGGACATTTCTAAGAAATTGTCTTTTCTTTGATAAAACGCAGTTTCATCAAAACCTTTCCTTTTTTCTTTTTTCTTTTCTTTTTTTTTCTTTTCTTTTTTTTTTTTTTTTTTTTTTTTTCTTGAAGCAAACTAGGTATCAGTTTTCTCAGGAAAGTGTGCAAGCAGAATTTCTTGACAAACTGAGGAAGAATGGGGATAAGGGGTACAGAGACACCGTCAGCTATTCCAAAGAGCCATTAGTTCAGTGTAAAAGAGATACCAGGCCCTGCATCTTGTATTTCTTATACAAGTCGGTAAATTTGTGCGGTCTTCGTCCTATTAAAGGAGCAACATGAGACACTGCTTGGTTTCCTCTGTCTACATTTTTTGTTTGTACCAATTTGTAAAGGGAATTCAGAGGAACCTGAGCACCAGCCATCTCCTCTTGAGACAGTATCTGAACGACTCAGGCACTGATATCATGCAATCTTTTGGAAATCTGGATTTTACTTTACATTAAATTGAGGGAATGTTTGTTAGAACATAGTAGGACTTATCTTCCAGTCTGATCCTTTCTAATCTGCTAACCAGCAGACTTACCTGGAAGATAAGTTTGGCTGGCTGGCTCTCTCTCTCCCTAATTTGTCACAATTACAGTTGTTTTGAATTTTGTCTCTGCACACAGAGGTACCGTTCCTCACATTGCACACATTTTTGCACAGACAGAAAAACTGCTTCCTGCCCTGCTCTGGTGTTAACTGGCTGGTACCTCAGGTTTGATCCCATTGTTGCTTTCTGCACATAAATCTTGTTTAGTCAATAGTATTTGCCTGCCTGAAGGAATGCATGATCAACTGCATAGAGAAGCATAAAATAGATTTTTGTGCTTCAGACCCTTAAAATGTTTTTGTCCGGAAATAATTCCCAAAGCTGTGTTTGACTATTTCTTTTTCTTCATTGAATTTTTTGCTTGCTGAAGGATATGAACTTTAGTCTCATTTATCAGATCTTTTGGTCTAAATTTTACCTTTCCTTCTGTGTTCTGATTTTGCTGTATTTTAATATTTATTTTGACATCTTTATTTAGATATTTTGGCATGATGCATTCACTCACAAGAGTTTGTATAGAGTAATGTTAATTCACCAGTCATTAATTCAGGGAGGTTATTCTAAAGTAATCCAGCACAAAACCATAACATTTCACATTGAAGCAATCCTACAATATTAAAAAAGAACTAAGAGTAGCGGAATATAACAATAATATATAATAGCTAATAGGGCAAAATGTTATTAGCGTGCTCAGCCGATATGATACATCCGTGAGGTACCTCTACACATGCTAGCGTTGACACATATGCACGTGTTACATCTGTTGCACATGGCATGAAATTCTTTAGGATATAGTAGGCAAATTGGAGAACCCGCAGGGTAAAAACCAGAGAGGACTTTCATATGAAATATATTAATAACCTGGCTAGAGGGATTGCCTTCTCCAAAAGTCCTGAACTGCTGTTTGGCTGGCATCCTTCTGGTTGGTTATGTCCCTTCTTAGTGATACCTGCCTCTGAGATTGAATGTAATTGGCAGTTATTGCTGAAGGTGGTTAAGCTCTCAAATTGGTTTTTTTGTAGGAAAAGGATGCAGACGTTAGTTATATATCTATATCTATCTATGTATCTATCTAAATCTCAAAAATTTACTTCTATCAGTTCATCTTTTAAGCAGTGGCTGACCCCAAGATGTGTGCTGCAGGAGAGGAAAACCTGAGCTTTTTAATTCATGTGTTGCTTATTTTCATATTACCGTCACATCTTTTTTGCTGAATCCTTTCTCTTTGCAGTAAATTACTTCTGAAGGGGGGTGACCACAATTGGTCACAACGTTCAAGGTGACTGCTCGCCACTGACTTCGGCCATGGCATCACAATACTTCCAGCCTTAAATCCTAACCATCTCTTCATACATCTTGACATTTTGTTTGCTTCTTGATCACTGCTGTGCACTGAGCAGATGTTCTCATGGAGTTGTCTACAGTGACAGCAAGATCTTTTTCTTGAATGATTATTGTTAATTTATAACTCAGCTATGTGTATAAGCTTAGTTGAATTGTCCTTTCCAGCGTGTATCACCTTGAATTTATCTGCAGTGAATTTCATCTGTCATGAATGTTGTGCAGGCAGTTTAGTCTGGCCATCTAGAATTCTCCAAAGTCTTATTTAGTCTTGGCTCATCTAAATTATGTCACATAAAATACGCTTTTCCTGGGGAAAAAAAAATGTTTTGCTGTTAAAAGCCTTGTTCCAGATTATTAACAATATTTATTGCTGTTCGTCTCAGCTACTGCCTGGACGTTGCAAGGTATTTTCCAAGTCAAAAAGAAAGCAAGAGCTATCCTCCAAGGACTTCAGCTGTTAAACACAGTTTTGAGGTAAGGGATCCACAATGTAACTGGAATTTTCAGAATGAACCTTAGCTACACCTTGCTAAAAAAAAATAAATCAAAAAACAAGCTATAATTATTAATAACTTTTGGCAAAAAAGCCAGCTGTTCCCAGGTACACTTCAGGCTACTCAGTTTGCATAGCTAGCATCCCTATAGGCAACATTACAGTTTCATTCCTGTTGTGGTTTCCTGTGACACTTTTCCTGTGATTAAATGTACCTTATGAAGTCTGACCCTTTTGTATCTTTTTACCCGTTTTTCACCCCAGGCAGAACTTCATCACACGATAGCTTAGTTTCTTAAGCAGCTTTTTTTAAGGAATGCTGTTAAAAGCTTTTTAATAAATAATGTTAACTGCATGTCCTCTAACCACTATTTTAACAACATCCTCAGGCTCAGACTGAGCAGCCAATCCATATTTAGCAGCCCACTTCATCACAAGCTGAGAACTAAACACATGCCATAGCGCTTTGCTGGAGAAGATTGGAACGAAGCATGTTTTTTGCTTTGCTGAAAACGTGACATACAGAGTAGTTTAAGCAGAAGATGAGCAGAGACTTTCACGTTCAAAGTACTTTTTATATTGTTATCTTAATTTCTCGACCTTGTGTTTATTTATTTATTTATTCGTTTATTAATTTATTTATTTGTTCAAACACAGCTACCTGCTATGTATGTAATACATCGATTGTAATCGTCCTGGGACATTGGCTGCTTTGCCCTGCTACTTGCCTGCCTGACACCTAGTTCAAGAAAACACCCATCCCCACCTGGGTTTTCTAGATGAAATGTTGTAGATATCTATAGTACCACTGCTAGTAACCTAATACCTAGTAGCCAGTAATTTGGAAAGGCAGAGAACCCACCCCTGTGCTCAACTATTATTTGTAAGTGTAATATCTTCATGGAACTGAGATTGCCATGTTCCACTCTTGTATAGCCGTGGTGGAAAAGTGGCTATCCATTTTGCCTGAAAAGCAAGATGAGAAGTGTTCATTCTTCTGTAGCTAATTCCCAGTGAGAGAACATTCAATATGTCACTTGTGCCTGCAGAAGTCTAACATTCACGGTAGCTCACAGATCACCCAAACAGCTTTCAGATGTAGTTCTGTTTCTTCCTGCTTTCCCCATTTATGCCATACCGATATTCTGCAAATTATTTCAATGTCTGGCAACATAGAAGATTAATGTAAAACAGGGTTCTCAATTTCCCCCATCACCAACTTGAAAACGATAGACAAGAGGAGCCTTTTGCAGCACTGAATGAAGAATAAATCTATAAAAAATTAATTAACCTCTTCAGAGCTTATTGAATCCTAACCGAGTTTAATCATAGTTTTTGTAAGTTAGGAAATACTTGGCATATTTTTGACTCTTGTACAGTGGTTTGAATTGGCTATATATACAAACAAAATTTGAAAAATGAAATTAATAGATGTTGTTATTAGGATTTACCAGTGTAGGAACTGCCACCCACATGTATAAGGGAAAAAAACATTTCTGCTATACATACAGCTTTTATTTATTTTCCTAAAATACAGATAACTAAAATAGAAGAAAACCAAAAAAGGTGACATGAATCAGTGCATGGAAACAGAATAGTAACGTACTTTGGTTTTGACTGACTTGGTTTAACATTGCTTGTGCCTTTTTGGTCCCACAGATGACATTGTGAGTTATGTCAGTTCATGCTGAAAGAGTGGATTGAAAATTAGTTGGTCTGGATTGATCCACCCATCCCCCTCCTGTATTTCAAAAGGATTAAGTTAAAAACCTGTACTCCATGACTAAAGACCTATCAAAGCTTCCTTTGTTAATTGTAGTTGTTTCAGGCTGTCACATCTCTGTCTCGGGGCCAAGAACTCCATTGAGCAAGGTAATGTGTACAGTGGGGTAGAGGAGAAGATGGTTTGGCATTGAGAGATTAGCTCTAAGAGCTGAAGGAGACGATTGTGTCACAGAGAGGTGTGAGAAAGGCATGAAACAGCGCTGGTCAGCCTGGCAGAGCAGGCAGCATCGCTCCACTGAGTGGCTGGAAAGGAGTCAGGAGGCACCTCCTTGCTGTGGGGTTGGATGCAGGTAGGCATAGATAGGCAAACCTTTTTTTCTGTGTGCGTTCTGTCCCCTTCACCCAGCTGTAAGTGAAATACAACTGCAGATGCATTGGTGCCTCTTTTTAACAAAGTGGAAAGAAGTTCTTGGACCTGCTTTTTCTGCCTTTACAATTAAATCCTTGTCCAAGTGGTTTTCTCCTATTCTAGAAGCCCACAGGAAGGCTCCTAGCCTGTCCCACGCTGCTGACCTAAGGTCTTGAAGTCAGACAGCAAGGTCTCGTGCTTTAAAGAAGTCTCACGAAGAAGTGATGTCTGACAGAGGCCCATGGGTTTAAAAGGGATCTCAGGTGAGCACTTAGTCTGAGGTTCTCTCCTGGTCCCAGCCAAAAGCCTGGCTTTCTGCAAGGAGAAGAACTTCTCTAGAATGACCGTAGAATAGCGATGCAGAACAGCAGAGGGAATCAGGCATTGCCCGTTCAGTATTGTCATCCCAAGGGAAAGAGCAAGGCATTTGTCCATTAAAAAATGTTGGGCAACATAATTGTCCCTCCACTCCTCAGGGTTTTGGGGGAGCAAAGTATTTATGCTTTCAGATGTGGTCTGAGGGGACCAACCCCTGGATGAAAACATGGCCCAGAGGCCCTAATACAAGTTTCTGTATCTGATACCCACCTCCTGTCTCTCTCCTCTCTCTGGATTTCTCTTCTATGATGTATTTACCTCTTTCTTATTTTGCTTTGCTGTGGATATTTGAGCTTCTCATCCCGATTGTAAGAGTAAAATGAGTACATGTGAAAGCTGTCATTCCCCCCCCCCCCATTTTCACCACTAAAAAGACTACACTTTTTGTCTTTTTAAACAAACTGCTTCTTGACTAAGATTGACCCACCATAAATTTTCTATTTGTTTAAAGAAAAACTAAGACATACTTGTTTTCCATTCATGAACTCACTTGTTATCTTCAAGACTTAGGGTGTAGGCTCAGAATACCTAAAAGACCATGTAAATCTCCAGAGTAAATGTTATGGCCAAAAAGTTCATTTCTTTGCCACACTATGACTTTATTCAATATAGTAAAATGTCAGGTCTGCAGTAAATTCACTGAGGCCAGAACAGTATCCTTATAAATCTTACCATACTCATGTCAGAGTGCCAAATGCTTGTGCTTTTTTTCCCACTTTTTCACCCCTCCATAAAAATACATCAATTTACTAAAAGACACCCAGCCTCCCTCTACCCTAATTAATAACATTCTAAAAAAAATAAAACAAAACTGACCTCACAACCCTTTGAAAGACAGACACTTCACTGTGTGTGCTTGCTTTGCTGCAGAGACAGGAGAAGAACAAACACGACAAATATTATGTCACTCAGTGTGGTATCAGAAAGTGTTCAGATGTTATAGAGGTGATCTCAGCACCTATATAAAAGACTCCAAAATAGAAAAGACGTGATCTTGGACTAGTCCCAAAATTTCAAGTCTACTCATGAAACACAGATGACATTTTTTTTCCTATTCTAACATCAAAGTACTTTCTTTGAGAGCTGCTGTTCACATCATGCAGTGTTTCTCTTCTCTGTCTAATCAGAGATGGAAGATTTTCAGTGCTGAAATATCTTGTTTCAGGTCACCAGCTGGCAAAAATCAACCAGTCTCCATTACATACCTATTTACACCAGCTGAGGTTCTGACCACAGATGTTTTTCTGACAGTGAGTAGCAAAGGAGCATTGATGTAAGCAGTAAGAGGAACCTGAAAGCTAGAGAGCCCTCTATAAACTATTCATGACTAGAAGAAAAGAAATACCGTGTGCTCCTACTCACAGAAGCTCTTAACTTTTGGACAACTTCATAACACGGGGAAGAGTGAAGCAGGACTGTTCACACTTGCAGTACTGCATTACCTGTGATTAGGGAAATCAGATTAAATATGGCTCAGAGTTTTTAGTGACTCATTTTTCATTCCATATGTGCAGTCATGTGCTTTAGTTACCGTTAGTCCAGCCAGAAAGGATGAAGAGATAGGAGAAATCTAAGCTAATGTTTGAAAACCCTTTAAAGTAAAATAAGCTAAAACAACATGGTCTCTAACTGGAGGACAACATACGTTATATACCATAGTTTGGGATCTAGGGGCAAGTGTTGGACCTGCTATGGAGCGGGAGATCTTTACAATGACAAAACTCTTCTACTTGCTTATAGACTCTCTGTATTAGAAGATACTTGGGTTTCAACTTGCATAGAAACACTACTGGAAATTCTGCATCCAAGTGAGAAAACCCTAATCTCAGGCAAGAAAAAAGAGCCCCAGAAGCTTTACATGGTTATGTTTAAAATAATACAGTGGCTGCTTGAAGCCATTCAGAGATTTTGAAAGCTGGAAGGAGCTCAGGGAGAGAAATAGACTAAAGGGTACAGTGCAGGTGAGGAAGGCATAAAAATGCAATTTATCACCTGCTTATGAAGTTTATTACATGAATTTCAACACCAGGTGGATTTTTAAATGGGATGTGCTATTTCTCAGCCTTTCCAGCAACCTCAGCCTTCACAGTGGTTTAGTGCTGGGTGCTAGTGCATTAGAGTACAGGATGCTGGCACTTCCCAGTATAGCAAATATATATTCTCACATTTTGCAGTAATGGTCATTACCATGGGCTATAGGACAAATAGTTTTCAATGGGTCTTTTAAAATTCCATTTTAAATACTGCCAGGAAATGACGAATGTGCTATCTAGTTGCAGGGAGAGCCTGGGAAAGGAAAATGTATTATCTAAATATGCGTTTAGCTCAGAAAGGGCACTGAATGCTCCTATGAGCAATACCATGAGATTAGCTCACTACAGGCTGTTGAGGACTTGTCAATTTATAATGTTTAATTATATATATCTTATGTTATAATTACACCTCATTAGTAGCTTTGGTTGTTCTCCTGTCAAGGCATTTTAACGATTCCCATTTCCAGATAAACCTTAAAGAAATAAAAATTACCTATTAAGATGCTTATCTTTGCTAGTAGAAAACAATTTAGCCCAAATTATTTTTTAAAAGGGATGCTAATTATTTATTCTTTTCTGCTTACTTTAACAGGGCTTTTATTTTGCTGAGAGTAAACATATTTTCTATCCTGGCTCTTAGCCAAAGAAAGGAAAAAGCTGGAGGGTAAAAGGACAGAAACTTTGGTCATTGATCTGTAGTTTTCATGAGCATAAAGGCATAATAGTTATCTATCACTTTGTTCTGCATTCCCCAGGTAGGAAAAATGGCCATGTCTAGGAACAAGGATTGCCATACTTGGTGATACATATCAAGTATAACCATTGCTGTCAGTTGGCTCTCATTACTAAGAACAGGATGCCTTTCCAAGCCAAATTTAAATTCATTTTCCATATGTTGGAACTTTTCCCAATTTCCTTTTGTTACTCAGAGCACCATAACTCGGGCTTCATAGGTTGTATTCCATTGCTTCTTAGTCACATTTTATGGAGAAAGGCACTTTTACTATTAGGTGCTTTATTTAGGAATTAAGTGTTCAGTCTTCATTCTGCATGTACGTGATGGAGAGAGGTGAATACTTACCTTGGATGCTCTGCCCTTTGGAGCCCCCATGGGCTATAAACTATGCATTAGTACATAAGTTAAGAGGAGTAAATTTATCTTATCTATGGGCTTACCCAAAAGTACCATTTAAGATCAGGGGCTTGCTAAGCTAAGTATGTTATAAACACAGAGGGTGAGGTGGTTTCTTCTTACCCAAAGAAGAAACAGAGGTGCAGAAATCTGAAACGGCATTGCTGGTTTCTGACAAAACCTTTTCCTTGGATCTTAGGACTGTCCTCTTTCTGCCCCCTTTGGCTTTTATTTACAAGTCATTGTAGGAAAAACAAGACTAGGGTTGATAAGCATACGCATTGGCACCGGCAGGAGACTCCAAATCCTTCTCTGTTGTCTCTAGAAACAAACTGGCTTAGTAGGAAAGTAAAATGACATTTCCATCAAAAAAGTAGGAAACTGCTAATCAGCACTCTTTGTTCATTATATGGTGGTCTTTTTAGATGTATTAGGCCCTATGCAGGTGCAGAGAGACTCAGGTGAGGTCCTTAAATAGTGGAAGTTGTTATAGCTTGCAATGGTTATGGAATTTTTACTTCACAAGAATTACACAGGTTGATGCCAGATGTCAGTCCTTTGCACACTGTAAAAGCACAGTCAGATCTTCCTTAGGATAAATTCCTTTAATTTAGGCCCTGAAGTCATAGAAATTAAGATGGAACTGTGACCTGCAGCCACACTGGGGTATGTGTATGTTCTTCATTAAGTTGGGTCCCAGCCCATTCCCGAGGCCAGACAATGTTTTCAGGAGCAGGGATGTAGCACAGGCCATAATTTCTTTTGGGGAAGCCTGCCCATGTTAGTGTGCATGCAGGCTGTCATCCGTGTGCTCTGGATGCCCTTCTGCTCACCAGCAACTAGTGATCAATGTGATGGTGGGCATCAGGTGCCTTTTCTGAACCCACATTACAGCAGTGCAGCTCTTGTGTCTCAGGTCTTGGTGTGCCTTTGCTGTCCTTCCCTTAGCTCCTGTAATACCAGGGATCCAGAGCAAAAGCCTCATTCACCAGGAGACAAAATATCACGGAATGATAGAGCAGGACAAGCCCTTAGAAAGCTGGAGAGCAGCAGAGAAAAGCAGGATAAAATTAGGGGCAGCATGGGCTTGCTTTGCCAACATGCAGCCACTACTTATGATACAGTCTCCTATTAAATAATGATGACTCACTCTCCAGACAGTAATTTATTTATATGACTTCTTTAATGTTTTGCAAATCACTGCTTTAAAAAATGCCCAGCTGGAAGACAGGAAGGTTTGGGAGACAGAGAATCAGCTTGATAGAGAATCAGATTAAATAAAAATGACATGGAATTTGACAGCGAGTGCACGTGGTTGGAAATAAAAAACCATCCCCCAAGCAGAAATGCAGCCTCATCGCTGGGACTGGCTGCTGTAGCTTGAGAGACCAAGTTTTTACTGTATCTAGTAAAATAAAAAATTGAAAGTGATAGGAAGAGGAAAAGAAACATTGGGTTATATTTAGTGACAGCATTTCTTCCAGGCTGAAACACCGGCGAGCTTCCATTTTTTTCAAGTCAGAAGGGACTGTTTTCATATCATTGTCTGAATTTTGAAAAATATTGCTAAGCCTTGTAAGGACAGAGCAGTGGAACCAGTAAGAGACAGAAGAAACTTTTAAGTGCAATTAAAGTTGCAGAATGTGTATAGCCCACAGATAAAAAAAAATAGCATATTGGCCACAGGAGAGGCTTCGGTGCACGTTGTAGCACGTGCAACAGTCTGGGTTTGGGATCTGGATTGGCAACAAGATAAGGACAAGTGGATGGGAGAAGAATGAAATCCCCATTTAGTTTCTGATTTTGCCAACGAGGATTTCCCATGCCTGTGTGCCTTGATTCCCCTAAGAGTGTGTGGAGGGTAATGCCTTCCTTCATAAAGTGCATTCAGCTCCACAGGTATAAACTGCTTTATAAAGGGCCAAACTAGGGATTTCCAAGGGAATGACTATTTCAGAGGCAACGGGGCTGAGCACCAAATGTGCCAGTGGTGCTTTTGAAAATCTCCCCTAACTGCAATTAATACTAAATCACTTGGGCTGATGCCCTCAGTCACTGTCCCAGGCGGATCCCCCATTCTCTTCGTGTCTAAGAGTTGCTGTAAGTTACTCTAGTAGCTGTGCAGTAGTCTGCAAAAGCTCAGCTCCCTTTGGCATTTTGCTTGCCGTTGATTAACTTTAATATATCCTGCTTTTTTTGACACTATTTCCATCCCTTTACCTGTGCCTGGATGTGCAACCCGCAATCTGAGCTGCTCTTGCTGTTCAGAGCTGATGCTTAAAGCCCAGGCAGGGATTTTATTGTTTACTGGACAGCAAAAACTTGGCTGGCTGCTTTCACTCTCTTTATAAGCTAAATTACAGTTGCTCCGGCAACACGGCCAAACAACAGGACTGTCTATAGCCTCCCTTTAAAAGGGGTCAGATGTTTCATTGCAGATTTATGTGTAACCAAGGTCACGCCTGCATGGGTGGCGCAGACAGTCCCAGCCCCCTCCGCCCAAGCTCTTTGCTGGCTGGAGACAAGCCAGCTTCTGTCAGGAAACCATAAAGCTCATACGTTTTACATGGTTACTCTTCTCCAGGAGTACTAATGTGCTCACGTGGTTATGGAACTTCTGGAGGGGAGCACAAGGAGAGGAACACCGGTGCATGTTGATAGTGCATGTTGATACAGTAGTGCTTTCTCCTCAAATGTTTGCATATTGATGCCTCACGTAGTTTGTGCTTCTCAGAAAGCTAGGGAGAGTCTGAGCCCCTGTATTTTATCGCCCCTCCCAGCAACTGACATTTAGATCCCTGTTGCCTTGGTTTGCATTCTCTGCTCATGCGTTTTAGAGGTATCCTGAGCTCACCTGAAGATTCAGATTGGTTGGAGGCCAATTGCAAGTGGAAAGAGTCATTATCATCAGAATTCTCTTAATTCCAGGAAAATAAAGGAGCACAGAATGATGTATTTTCATGTTAAATTAATATTTTCCATGTTTGTTTAGTTATCAGGAGGGCACAGTAACAAATCAGGTAAAAATCAGTTTTTGATAAATTCAGAGGTGCAACATCAAATGGTGCTCTGGATTTGTGCTGCAACCTGTTCTCAGATGACCCACTTGTCCATGGGTGAGTGGTTGTCCTAAACGGAAATCTCATTGCGAATCTTCAGCCTTTGCAAAATTTGCCACCTTATCTTAGGAAGGCATGTGGTTTTGAGGATAAAATGAGTGCACCTCTGGAATTACCTGATGCTCTCCATTGGTTATAAAGGGGCACAGGTACCTGGCTGTCTCTAAACACCTTAACTTAAATGTCTATGAAGTTGCTTTGAGGTTTAGATGTTGGCAGGCATTGGTAACTAGCTACTGGACACAGACATGACATGGGGCTTTGATGTGCTGCTTGAATTCTAACTTTTTTTACAATTAACATTTATGTAAGCACTGTTCTTTGAAAAGATAATTAACCACAAAATGAGGAGGAAAACACACAGTACCCAATGATCTTCTCACATCAGTTCTTTGCTCCTGTGACTCTAAGCTTGTTATTTGTGATGAGTTTTGCTGTGAACTTCCGCGATGGAGAAGCACTCGCTGAGGTAACCACTGCATAAAATCTGTAGCTCCTTTTGCACGTTGGGATAAGTCAAACGTCTGCCAGGTCTGTGCTTTTGGTATGCGGTGATCTACCCCAGACCACATCATAATTTGATTTCTGTTGCATTTCTGTTTAATGCATCCACCAGCAATTTGCATCAAATCTGTTCCATCAGTGAGTTGCAGAGTGCTCATCAATAAATCCTAGCCTAGTGGCTGTTTGAAAAAGCAGGAAAACATCTGGATCTGTGGCTCAGTTGTGTCTTTAAGCCACCACCAATGGAAGGCAGGGCAGTATGTAGAGGCACAGCACCATAAGAGGGGGCTGTGTGCGCTGTAGCTGATGGTGAGTTTCCCCCAGGATGTCTGGAATAATGTAGGGGTTGGCACCCTTGGGAGATGCAAGCACAGAGATGGGGGTGTGTGGATGGAGGGGGTGTGTCCTGCCATCTGGCTTTTTGTACAAATACGCACTTCCAGGACCAGTGTGGGATCCAAGTAAATGTGACCTTTCAAGGTGCAATTCAATTGCTGTCATTATGATTATTGCATCGGGTGCTATTATGCTCAATTTGTCTGCTTTTCTGCTTGTTACTATCTTTTTATTTTTTCCCCCGCTGTTCTTCTCTTTGGCTAGACAGCTGTTGAGAGCATTCAGTTCCACTTGGTTTTGATTTCAGTGAAATACTTTTTGACGTACAGAAAAAGCTAGGTTGGGGATTTTGTTCTGCGTCCTTTTTTGAGGTATGTGCATTTCTCCCTACGCTGCTGTGTGGACGACACAGCCCCTCAAGAGAGAGGGAGGAATACTGTTTTGATCTCCAGACACTTTGCAATGTCATAATCTCTTTGTGGAACACATTTAAAATTTATCAGTAGGAAAAATTAGGATATGTATGCGATAGACTATACATGACAGCAGCAAGTTCTTGTAATTTTCCATCTTAAATATGACCTTCAATACAACTTTATTTTTCTTTTCCCTTCCCTTCCCTCCAAGATTCACACCAACATTACAGAACCGTTCAATTCCTGC